>NC_140579.1:357092081-358292081 GCF_964204655.1 Triturus cristatus
TTCAAATGTGTTAGCATTTGCCTCTCATTTGTGAGATATTGATTTGTGCTGAATGCTAACCATCACAGTTCAAGAAAACAAGCTGCCCCTTTCCTGCGAGTGCAAGTCTTACAGAACAAGAGCAACACGAATTAAATCTCTGACATCAATTCCTGTGTGCACACAGACTCATGGTGTGATTCTAGGCAGAAAACGATATTTGATTGGCAATTTCAAAGCACATTTACTACTGTGGTAGAGCAAGTGATAATTACTGTAACAGCCTGACATATTTTCCTTATAGTTTAGAGAGGCAGAAAAGAGCACATGTCCTAACAGCTACTTGAGACCATGAGCATGTGGAACCTGGGTGAGTGATTAGACTAGAGCAAAGGAAATGAGCCTTGGTGACGTTGAATGTGTTAGTGTTACACACTGCTATCTGAAAGACCACACAGTGCTGAATAGTAAGCATGGGAGTGCAGGAAAATCAGCTGCCTGTGTGCTAAGAGTGTGCTTCTGGAGACTGTGTATTGTCAGGTGCAAGAGAGATCTGCATGGACGCTTGCACAACTGCATGAAGACTGCAGAGATGTATGTAAGAGTACTTGTGTGGTAAGGGTTAATTGGAGTTTTGAACATATAGAACCTACCTCACCCATTGCAGCAGTGGAAAGAAAATCTACCATATTGATTTCAAATGTGTTAGCATTTGCCTCTCATTTGTGAGATATTGATTTGTGCTGAATGCTAACCATCACAGTTCAAGAAAACAAGCTGCCTCTTTCCTGCAAGTGCAAGTCTTACAGAACAAGAGCAACACAAATTAAATCTCTGACAACAATTCCTGTGTGCAGACAGACTCATGGTGTGATTCTAGGCAGAAAACGATATTTGATTGGCAATTTCAAAGCACATTTACAACTGTGGTAGAGCAAATGATAATTACTGTAACAGCCTGCAACATTTTCCTTATAGTTTAGAGAGGCAGAAAAGAGCACATGTTCTAACAGCTACTTGAGACCATGAGCATGTGGAACCTGGGTGAGTGATTAGACTAGAGCAAAGGAAATGAGCCTTGGTGACATTGAATGTGTTAGCGTTACACACTGCTATCTGAAATACCACACAGTGCTGAATAGTAAGCATGGGAGTGCAGGAAAATCAGCTGCCTGTGTGCTAAGAGTGTGCTTCTGGAGACTGTATTGTCAGGTACAAGAGAGATCTGCATGGACGCTTACAAAACTGCATGAAGACTGCAGAGATGTATGTAAGAGTACATGTGTGGTAAGGCTTAATTGGAGTTTTGAACATGTAGGAACTACCTCACCCATTGCAGGAGTGGAAGGAAAATCTACCATGTTGATTTCAAATGTGTTAGCATTTGCCTCTCATTTGTGAGATATTGATTTGTGCTGAATGCTAACCATCACAGTTCAAGAAAACAAGCTGCCCCTTTCCTGCGAGTGCAAGTCTTACAGAACAAGAGCAACACAAATTAAATCTCTGATAACAATTCCTGTGTGCAGACAGACTCATGGTGTGATTCTAGGCAGAAAACGATATTTGATTGGCAATTTCAAAGCACATTTACTACTGTGGTAGAGCAAATGATAATTACTGTAACAGCCTGACACATTTTCCTTATAGTTTAGAGAGGCAGAAAAGAGCACATGTCCTAACAGCTACTTGAGACCATGAACATGTGGAACTTGGGTGAGTGATTAGACTAGAGCAAAGGAAATGAGCCTTGGTGACATTGAATGTGTTAGCGTTACACACTGCTATCTGAAATACCACACAGTGCTGAATAGTAAGCATGGGAGTGCAGGAAAATCAGCAGCCTGTGTGCTAAGAGTGTGCTTCTGGAGACTGTGTATTGTCAGGTGCAAGAGAGATCTGCATGGACGCTTGCACAACTGCATGAAGACTGCAGAGATGTATGTAAGAGTACATGTGTGGTAAGGGTTAATTGGAGTTTTGAACATGTAGGAACTACCTCACCCATTGCAGGTGTGGAAGGAATATCTACCATGTTGATTTCAAATGTGTTAGCATTTGCCTCTCATTTGTGAGATATTGATTTGTGCTGAATGCTAACCATCACAGTTCAAGAAAACAAGCTGCCCCTTTCCTGCGAGTGCAAGTCTTACAGAACAAGAGCAACACGAATTAAATCATTGACAACAATTCCTGTGTGCAGACAGACTCATGGTGGGATTCTAGGCAGAAAACGATATTTGATTGGCAATTTCAAAGCACATTTACTACTGTGGTAGTGCAAATGATAATTACTGTAACAGCCTGACACATTTTCCTTATAGTTTAGAGAGGCAGAAAAGAGCACATGTCCTAACAGCTACTTGAGACCATGAGCATGTGGAACCTGGGTGTGTGATTAGACTAGAGCAAAGGAAATGAGCCTTGGTGACATTGAATGTGTTAGCGTTACACACTGCTATCTGAAATACCACACAGTGCTGAATAGTAAGCATGGGAGTGCAGGAAAATCAGCTGCCTGTGTGCTAAGAGTGTGCTTCTGGAGACTGTGTATTGTCAGGTGCAAGAGAGATCTGCACGGACACTTGCACAACTGCATGAAGACTGCAGAGATGTATGTAAGAGTACATGTGTGGTAAGGGTTAATTGGAGTTTTGAACATGTAGGAACTACCTCACCCATTGCAGCAGTGGAAAGAAAATCTACCATGTTGATTTCAAATTTGTTAGCATGTGCCTCTCATTTGTGAGATATTGATTTGTGCTGAATGCTAACCATCACAGTTCAAGAAAACAAGCTGCCCCTTTCCTGCGAGTGCAAGTCTTACAGAACAAGAGCAACACAAATTAAATCTCTGACATCAATTCCTGTGTGCACACAGACTCATGGTGTGATTCTAGGCAGAAAACGATATTTGATTGGCAATTTCAAAGCACATTTACTACTGTGGTAGAGCAAGTGATAATTACTGTAACAGCCTGACATATTTTCCTTATAGTTTAGAGAGGCAGAAAAGAGCACATGTCCTAACAGCTACTTGAGACCATGAGCATGTGGAACCTGGGTGAGTGATTAGACTAGAGCAAAGGAAATGAGCCTTGGTGACGTTGAATGTGTTAGTGTTACACACTGCTATCTGAAAGACCACACAGTGCTGAATAGTAAGCATGGGAGTGCATGAAAATCAGCTGCCTGTGTGCTAAGAGTGTGCTTCTGGAGACTGTGTATTGTCAGGTGCAAGAGAGATCTGCATGGACGCTTGCACAACTGCATGAAGACTGCAGAGATGTATGTAAGAGTACTTGTGTGGTAAGGGTTAATTGGAGTTTTGAACATATAGAACCTACCTCACCCATTGCAGCAGTGGAAAGAAAATCTACCATATTGATTTCAAATGTGTTAGCATTTGCCTCTCATTTGTGAGATATTGATTTGTGCTGAATGCTAACCATCACAGTTCAAGAAAACAAGCTGCCCCTTTCCTGCGAGTGCAAGTCTTACAGAACAAGAGCAACACAAATTAAATCTCTGACAACAATTCCTGTGTGCAGACAGACTCATGGTGTGATTCTAGGCAGAAAACGATATTTGATTGGCAATTTCAAAGCACATTTACTACTGTGGTAGAGCAAGTGATAATTACTATAACAGCCTGACACATTTTCCTTATAGTTTAGAGAGGCAGAAAAGAGCACATTTCCTAACCGCTACTTGAGACCATGAGCATGTGGAACCTGGGAGAGTGATTAGACTAGAGCAAAGGAAATGAGCCTTGGTGACGTTGAATGTGTTAGCGTTACACACTGCTATCTGAAATACCACACAGTGCTGAATAGTAAGCATGGGAGTGCAGGAAAACCAGCTGCCTGTGTGCTAAGAGTGTGCTTCTGGAGACTGTGTATTGTCAGGTGCAAGAGAGAGCTGCATGGACGCTTGCACAACTGCCTGAAGACTGCAGAGATGTATGTAAGAGTACATGTGTGGTAAGGGTTAATTGGAGTTTTGAACATGTAGGAACTACCTCACCCATTGCAGGAGTGGAAGGAAAATCTACCATGTTGATTTCAAATGTGTTAGCATTTGCCTCTCATTTGTGAGATATTGATTTGTGCTGAATGCTAACCATCACAGTTCAAGAAAACAAGCTGCCCCTTTCCTGCGAGTGCAAGTCTTACAGAACAAGAGCAACACAAATTAAATCTCTGACAACAATTCCTGTGTGCACACAGACTCATGGTGTGATTCTAGGCAGAAAACGATATTTGATTGGCAATTTCAAAGCACATTTACTACTGTGGTAGAGCAAGTGATAATTACTGTAACAGCCTGACACATTTTCCTTATAGTTTAGAGAGGCAGAAAAGAGCACATGTATTAACAGCTACTTGAGACAATGAGCATGTGGAACCTGGGTGAGTGATTAGACTAGAGCAAAGGAAATGAGCCTTGGTGACGTTGAATGTGTTAGCGTTACACACTGCTATCTGAAATACCACACAGTGCTGAATAGTAAGCATCGGAGTGCAGGAAAATCAGCTGCCTGTGTGCTAAGAGTGTGCTTCTGGAGACTGTGTATTGTCAGGTGCAAGAGAGATCTGCATGGACGCTTGCACAACTGCATGAAGACTGCAGAGATGTATGTAAGAGTACATGTGTGGTAAGGGTTAATTGGAGTTTTGAACATGTAGGAACTACCTCACCCATTGCAGGTGTGGAAGGAATATCTACCATGTTGATTTCAAATGTGTTAGCATTTGCCTCTCATTTGTGAGATATTGATTTGTGCTGAATGCTAACCATCACAGTTCAAGAAAACAAGCTGCCCCTTTCCTGCGAGTGCAAGTCTTACAGAACAAGAGCAACACGAATTAAATCATTGACAACAATTCCTGTGTGCAGACAGACTCATGGTGTGATTCTAGGCAGAAAACGATATTTGATTGGCAATTTCAAAGCACATTTACTACTGTGGTAGAGCAAGTGATAATTACTATAACAGCCTGACACATTTTCCTTATAGTTTAGAGAGGCAGAAAAGAGCACATTTCCTAACCGCTACTTGAGACCATGAGCATGTGGAACCTGGGAGAGTGATTAGACTAGAGCAAAGGAAATGAGCCTTGGTGACGTTGAATGTGTTAGCGTTACACACTGCTATCTGAAATACCACACAGTGCTGAATAGTAAGCATGGGAGTGCAGGAAAACCAGCTGCCTGTGTGCTAAGAGTGTGCTTCTGGAGACTGTGTATTGTCAGGTGCAAGAGAGAGCTGCATGGACGCTTGCACAACTGCATGAAGACTGCAGAGATGTATGTAAGAGTACATGTGTGGTAAGGGTTAATTGGAGTTTTGAACATGTAGGAACTACCTCACCCATTGCAGGAGTGGAAGGAAAATCTACCATGTTGATTTCAAATGTGTTAGCATTTGCCTCTCATTTGTGAGATATTGATTTGTGCTGAATGCTAACCATCACAGTTCAAGAAAACAAGCTGCCCCTTTCCTGCGAGTGCAAGTCTTACAGAACAAGAGCAACACAAATTAAATCTCTGACAACAATTCCTGTGTGCACACAGACTCATGGTGTGATTCTAGGCAGAAAACGATATTTGATTGGCAATTTCAAAGCACATTTACTACTGTGGTAGAGCAAGTGATAATTACTGTAACAGCCTGACACATTTTCCTTATAGTTTAGAGAGGCAGAAAAGAGCACATGTATTAACAGCTACTTGAGACAATGAGCATGTGGAACCTGGGTGAGTGATTAGACTAGAGCAAAGGAAATGAGCCTTGGTGACGTTGAATGTGTTAGCGTTACACACTGCTATCTGAAATACCACACAGTGCTGAATAGTAAGCATCGGAGTGCAGGAAAATCAGCTGCCTGTGTGCTAAGAGTGTGCTTCTGGAGACTGTGTATTGTCAGGTGCAAGAGAGATCTGCATGGACGCTTGCACAACTGCATGAAGACTGCAGAGATGTATGTAAGAGTACATGTGTGGTAAGGGTTAATTGGAGTTTTGAACATGTAGGAACTACCTCACCCATTGCAGGTGTGGAAGGAATATCTACCATGTTGATTTCAAATGTGTTAGCATTTGCCTCTCATTTGTGAGATATTGATTTGTGCTGAATGCTAACCATCACAGTTCAAGAAAACAAGCTGCCCCTTTCCTGCGAGTGCAAGTCTTACAGAACAAGAGCAACACGAATTAAATCATTGACAACAATTCCTGTGTGCAGACAGACTCATGGTGTGATTCTAGGCAGAAAACGATATTTGATTGGCAATTTCAAAGCACATTTACTACTGTGGTAGAGCAAGTGATAATTACTATAACAGCCTGACACATTTTCCTTATAGTTTAGAGAGGCAGAAAAGAGCACATTTCCTAACCGCTACTTGAGACCATGAGCATGTGGAACCTGGGAGAGTGATTAGACTAGAGCAAAGGAAATGAGCCTTGGTGACGTTGAATGTGTTAGCGTTACACACTGCTATCTGAAATACCACACAGTGCTGAATAGTAAGCATGGGAGTGCAGGAAAACCAGCTGCCTGTGTGCTAAGAGTGTGCTTCTGGAGACTGTGTATTGTCAGGTGCAAGAGAGAGCTGCATGGACGCTTGCACAACTGCATGAAGACTGCAGAGATGTATGTAAGAGTACATGTGTGGTAAGGGTTAATTGGAGTTTTGAACATGTAGGAACTACCTCACCCATTGCAGCAGTGGAAAGAAAATCTACCATATTGATTTCAAATTTGTTAGCATTTGCCTCTCATTTGTGAGATATTGATTTGTGCTGAATGCTAACCATCACAGTTCAAGAAAACAGGCTGCCTCTTTCCTGCGAGTGCAAGTCTTACAGAACAAGAGCAACACAAATTAAATATCTGACAACAATTCCTGTGTGCAGACAGACTCATGGTGTGATTCTAGGCAGAAAACGATATTTGATTGGCAATTTCAAAGCACATTTACAACTGTGGTAGAGCAAATGATAATTACTGTAACAGCCTGCAACATTTTCCTTATAGTTTAGAGAGGCAGAAAAGAGCACATGTTCTAACAGCTACTTGAGACCATGAGCATGTGGAACCTGGGTGAGTGATTAGACTAGAGCAAAGGAAATGAGCCTTGGTGACGTTGAATGTGTTACACACTGCTATCTGAAAGACCACACAGTGCTGAATAGTAAGCATCGGAGTGCAGGAAAATCAGCTGCCTGTGTGCTAAGAGTGTGCTTCTGGAGACTGTGTATTGTCAGGTGCAAGAGAGATCTGCATGGACGCTTGCACAACTGCATGAAGACTGCAGAGATGTATGTAAGAGTACATGTGTGGTAAGGGTTAATTGGAGTTTTGAACATATAGGACCTACGTCACCCATTGCAGCAGTGGAAAGAAAATCTACCATATTGATTTCAAATGTGTTAGCATTTGCCTCTCATTTGTGAGATATTGATTTGTGCTGAATGCTAACCATCACAGTTCAAGAAAACAAGCTGCCTCTTTCCTGCGAGTGCAAGTCTTACAGAACAAGAGCAACACAAATTAAATCTCTGACAACAATTCCTGTGTGCAGACAGACTCATGGTGTGATTCTAGGCAGAAAACGATATTTGATTGGCAATTCCAAAGCACATTTACAACTGTGGTAGAGCAAATGATAATTACTGTAACAGCCTGCAACATTTTCCTTATAGTTTAGAGAGGCAGAAAAGAGCACATGTTCTAACAGCTACTTGAGACCATGAGCATGTGGAACCTGGGTGAGTGATTAGACTAGAGCAAAGTAAATGAGCCTTGGTGACGTTGAATGTGTTAGCGTTACACACTGCTATCTGAAAGACCACACAGTGCTGAATAGTAAGCATGGGAGTGCAGGAAAATCAGCTGCCTGTGTGCTAAGAGTGTGCTTCTGGAGACTGTGTATTGTCAGGTGCAAGAGAGATCTGCATGGACGCTTGCACAACTGCATGAAGACTGCAGAGATGTATGTAAGAGTACTTGTGTTGTAAGGGTTAATTGGAGTTTTGAACATGTAGGAACTACCTCACCCATTGCAGGAGTGGAAGGAAAATCTACCATGTTGATTTCAAATGTGTTAGCATTTGCCTCTCATTTGTGAGATATTGATTTGTGCTGAATGCTAACCATCACAGTTCAAGAAAACAAGCTGCCCCTTTCCTGCGAGTGCAAGTCTTACAGAACAAGAGCAACACAAATTAAATCTCTGACAACAATTCCTGTGTGCACACAGACTCATGGTGTGATTCTAGGCAGAAAACGATATTTGATTGGCAATTTCAAAGCACATTTACTACTGTGGTAGAGCAAATGATAATTACTGTAACAGCCTGACACATTTTCCTTATAGTTTAGAGAGGCAGAAAAGAGCACATGTCCTAACAGCTACTTGAGACCATGAACATGTGGAACCTGGGTGAGTGATTAGACTAGAGCAAAGGAAATGAGCCTTGGTGACATTGAATGTGTTAGCGTTACACACTGCTATCTGAAATACCACACAGTGCTGAATAGTAAGCATGGGAGTGCAGGAAAATCAGCAGCCTGTGTGCTAAGAGTGTGCTTCTGAAGACTGTGTATTGTCAGGTGCAAGAGAGATCTGCATGGACGCTTGCACAACTGCATGAAGACTGCAGAGATGTATGTAAGAGTACATGTGTGGTAAGGGTTAATTGGAGTTTTGAACATGTAGGAACTACCTCACCCATTGCAGGAGTGGAAGGAATATCTACCATGTTGATTTCAAATGTGTTAGCATTTGCCTCTCATTTGTGAGATATTGATTTGTGCTGAATGCTAACCATCACAGTTCAAGAAAACAAGCTGCCCCTTTCCTGCGAGTGCAAGTCTTACAGAACAAGAGCAACACGAATTAAATCATTGACAACAATTCCTGTGTGCAGACAGACTCATGGTGTGATTCTAGGCAGAAAACGATATTTGATTGGCAATTTCAAAGCACATTTACTACTGTGGTAGAGCAAGTGATAATTACTATAACAGCCTGACACATTTTCCTTATAGTTTAGAGAGGCAGAAAAGAGCACATTTCCTAACCGCTACTTGAGACCATGAGCATGTGGAACCTGGGAGAGTGATTAGACTAGAGCAAAGGAAATGAGCCTTGGTGACGTTGAATGTGTTAGCGTTACACACTGCTATCTGAAATACCACACAGTGCTGAATAGTAAGAATGGGAGTGCAGGAAAACCAGCTGCCTGTGTGCTAAGAGTGTGCTTCTGGAGACTGTGTATTGTCAGGTGCAAGAGAGAGCTGCATGGACGCTTGCACAACTGCATGAAGACTGCAGAGATGTATGTAAGAGTACATGTGTGGTAAGGGTTAATTGCAGTTTTGAACATGTAGGAACTACCTCACCCATTGCAGGAGTGGAAGGAAAATCTACCATGTTGATTTCAAATGTGTTAGCATTTGCCTCTCATTTGTGAGATATTGATTTGTGCTGAATGCTAACCATCACAGTTCAAGAAAACAAGCTGCCCCTTTCCTGCGAGTGCAAGTCTTACAGAACAAGAGCAACACAAATTAAATTTCTGACATCAATTCCTGTGTGCACACAGACTCATGGTGTGATTCTAGGCAGAAAACGATATTTAATTGGCAATTTCAAAGCACATTTACTACTGTGGTAGAGCAAGTGATAATTACTGTAACAGCCTGACATATTTTCCTTATAGTTTAGAGAGGCAGAAAAGAGCACATGTCCTAACAGCTACTTGAGACCATGAGCATGTGGAACCTGGGAGAGTGATTAGACTAGAGCAAAGGAAATGAGCCTTGGTGACGTTGAATGTGTTACACACTGCTATCTGAAAGACCACACAGTGCTGAATAGTAAGAATCGGAGTGCAGGAAAATCAGCTGCCTGTGTGCTAAGAGTGTGCTTCTGGAGACTGTGTATTGTCAGGTGCAAGAGAGATCTGCATGGACGCTTGCACAACTGCATGAAGACTGCAGAGATGTATGTAAGAGTACTTGTGTGGTAAGGGTTAATTGGAGTTTTGAACATATAGAACCTACCTCACCCATTGCAGCAGTGGAAAGAAAATCTACCATATTGATTTCAAATGTGTTAGCATTTGCCTCTCATTTGTGAGATATTGATTTGTGCTGAATGCTAACCATCACAGTTCAAGAAAACAAGCTGCCTCTTTCCTGCAAGTGCAAGTCTTACAGAACAAGAGCAACACAAATTAAATCTCTGACAACAATTCCTGTGTGCAGACAGACTCATGGTGTGATTCTAGGCAGAAAACGATATTTGATTGGCAATTTCAAAGCACATTTACTACTGTGGTAGAGCAAATGATAATTACTGTAACAGCCTGACACATTTTCCTTATAGTTTAGAGAGGCAGAAAAGAGCACATGTATTAACAGCTACTTGAGACAATGAGCATGTGGAACCTGGGTGAGTGATTAGACTAGAGCAAAGGAAATGAGCCTTGGTGACGTTGAATGTGTTAGCGTTACACACTGCTATCTGAAATACCACACAGTGCTGAATAGTAAGCATCGGAGTGCAGAAAAATCAGCTGCCTGTGTGCTAAGAGTGTGCTTCTGGAGACCGTGTATTGTCAGGTGCAAGAGAGATCTGCATGGACGCTTGCACAACTGCATGAAGACTGCAGAGATGTATGTAAGAGTACATGTGTGGTAAGGGTTAATTGCAGTTTTGAACATGTAGGAACTACCTCACCCATTGCAGGAGTGGAAGGAAAAACTACCATGTTGATTTCAAATGTGTTAACATTTGCCTCTCATTTGTGAGATATTGATTTGTGCTGAATGCTAACCATCACAGTTCAAGAAAACAAGCTGCCCCTTTCCTGCGAGTGCAAGTCTTACAGAACAAGAGCAACACAAATTAAATCTCTGACATCAATTCCTGTGTGCACACAGACTCATGGTGTGATTCTAGGCAGAAAACGATATTTGATTGGCAATTTCAAAGCACATTTACTACTGTGGTAGAGCAAGTGATAATTACTGTAACAGCCTGACATATTTTCCTTATAGTTTAGAGAGGCAGAAAAGAGCACATGTCCTAACAGCTACTTGAGACCATGAGCATGTGGAACCTGGGTGAGTGATTAGACTAGAGCAAAGGAAATGAGCCTTGGTGACGTTGAATGTGTTAGTGTTACACACTGCTATCTGAAAGACCACACAGTGCTGAATAGTAAGCATGGGAGTGCAGGAAAATCAGCTGCCTGTGTGCTAAGAGTGTGCTTCTGGAGACTGTGTATTGTCAGGTGCAAGAGAGATCTGCATGGACGCTTGCACAACTGCATGAAGACTACAGAGATGTATGTATGAGTACATGTGTGGTAAGGGTTAATTGGAGTTTTGAACAGGTAGGAACTACCTCACCCATTGCAGGAGTGGAAGGAAAATCTACCATATTGATTTCAAATGTGTTAGCATTTGCCTCTCATTTGTGAGATATTGATTTGTGCTGAATGCTAACCATCACAGTTCAAGAAAACAAGCTGCCTCTTTCCTGCGAGTGCAAGTCTTACAGAACAAGAGCAACACAAATTAAATCTCTGACAACAATTCCTGTGTGCAGACAGACTCATGGTGTGATTCTAGGCAGAAAACGATATTTGATTGGCAATTCCAAAGCACATTTACAACTGTGGTAGAGCAAATGATAATTACTGTAACAGCCTGCAACATTTTCCTTATAGTTTAGAGAGGCAGAAAAGAGCACATGTTCTAACAGCTACTTGAGACCATGAGCATGTGGAACCTGGGTGAGTGATTAGACTAGAGCAAAGTAAATGAGCCTTGGTGACGTTGAATGTGTTAGCGTTACACACTGCTATCTGAAAGACCACACAGTGCTGAATAGTAAGCATGGGAGTGCAGGAAAATCAGCTGCCTGTGTGCTAAGAGTGTGCTTCTGGAGACTGTGTATTGTCAGGTGCAAGAGAGATCTGCATGGACGCTTGCACAACTGCATGAAGACTGCAGAGATGTATGTAAGAGTACTTGTGTTGTAAGGGTTAATTGGAGTTTTGAACATGTAGGAACTACCTCACCCATTGCAGGAGTGGAAGGAAAATCTACCATGTTGATTTCAAATGTGTTAGCATTTGCCTCTCATTTGTGAGATATTGATTTGTGCTGAATGCTAACCATCACAGTTCAAGAAAACAAGCTGCCCCTTTCCTGCGAGTGCAAGTCTTACAGAACAAGAGCAACACAAATTAAATCTCTGACAACAATTCCTGTGTGCACACAGACTCATGGTGTGATTCTAGGCAGAAAACGATATTTGATTGGCAATTTCAAAGCACATTTACTACTGTGGTAGAGCAAATGATAATTACTGTAACAGCCTGACACATTTTCCTTATAGTTTAGAGAGGCAGAAAAGAACACATGTCCTAACAGCTACTTGAGACCATGAGCATGTGGAACCTGGGTGAGTGATTAGACTAGAGCAAAGGAAATGAGCCTTGGTGACATTGAATGTGTTAGCGTTACACACTGCTATCTGAAATACCACACAGTGCTGAATAGTAAGCATGGGAGTGCAGGAAAATCAGCTGCCTGTGTGCTAAGAGTGTGCTTCTGGAGACTGTGTATTGTCAGGTGCAAGAGAGATCTGCACGGACGCTTGCACAACTGCATGAAGACTGCAGAGATGTATGAAAGAGTACATGTGTGGTAAGGGTTAATTGGAGTTTTGAACATGTAGGAACTACCTCACCCATTGCAGCAGTGTAAGGAAAATCTACCATGTTGATTTCAAATGTGTTAGCATTTGCCTCTCATTTGTGAGATATTGATTTGTGCTGAATGCTAACCATCACAGTTCAAGAAAACAAGCTGCCCCTTTCCTGCGAGTGCAAGTCTTACAGAACAAGAGCAACACGAATTAAATCATTGACAACAACTCCTGTGTGCAGACAGACTCATGGTGTGATTCTAGGCAGAAAACGATATTTGATTGGCAATTTCAAAGCACATTTACTACTGTGGTAGAGCAAGTGATAATTACTATAACAGCCTGACACATTTTCCTCATAGTTTAGAGAGGCAGAAAAGAGCACATTTCCTAACCGCTACTTGAGACCATGAGCATGTGGAACCTGGGAGAGTGATTAGACTAGAGCAAAGGAAATGAGCCTTGGTGACGTTGAATGTGTTAGCGTTACACACTGCTATCTGAAATACCACACAGTGCTGAATAGTAAGAATGGGAGTGCAGGAAAACCAGCTGCCTGTGTGCTAAGAGTGTGCTTCTGGAGACTGTGTATTGTCAGGTGCAAGAGAGAGCTGCATGGACGCTTGCACAACTGCATGAAGACTGCAGAGATGTATGTAAGAGTACATGTGTGGTAAGGGTTAATTGCAGTTTTGAACATGTAGGAACTACCTCACCCATTGCAGGAGTGGAAGGAAAATCTACCATGTTGATTTCAAATGTGTTAGCATTTGCCTCTCATTTGTGAGATATTGATTTGTGCTGAATGCTAACCATCACAGTTCAAGAAAACAAGCTGCCCCTTTCCTGCGAGTGCAAGTCTTACAGAACAAGAGCAACACAAATTAAATTTCTGACATCAATTCCTGTGTGCACACAGACTCATGGTGTGATTCTAGGCAGAAAACGATATTTAATTGGCAATTTCAAAGCACATTTACTACTGTGGTAGAGCAAGTGATAATTACTGTAACAGCCTGACATATTTTCCTTATAGTTTAGAGAGGCAGAAAAGAGCACATGTCCTAACAGCTACTTGAGACCATGAGCATGTGGAACCTGGGAGAGTGATTAGACTAGAGCAAAGGAAATGAGCCTTGGTGACGTTGAATGTGTTACACACTGCTATCTGAAAGACCACACAGTGCTGAATAGTAAGAATCGGAGTGCAGGAAAATCAGCTGCCTGTGTGCTAAGAGTGTGCTTCTGGAGACTGTGTATTGTCAGGTGCAAGAGAGATCTGCATGGACGCTTGCACAACTGCATGAAGACTGCAGAGATGTATGTAAGAGTACTTGTGTGGTAAGGGTTAATTGGAGTTTTGAACATATAGAACCTACCTCACCCATTGCAGCAGTGGAAAGAAAATCTACCATATTGATTTCAAATGTGTTAGCATTTGCCTCTCATTTGTGAGATATTGATTTGTGCTGAATGCTAACCATCACTGTTCAAGAAAACAAGCTGCCTCTTTCCTGCAAGTGCAAGTCTTACAGAACAAGAGCAACACAAATTAAATCTCTGACAACAATTCCTGTGTGCAGACAGACTCATGGTGTGATTCTAGGCAGAAAACGATATTTGATTGGCAATTTCAAAGCACATTTACTACTGTGGTAGAGCAAGTGATAATTACTATAACAGCCTGACACATTTTCCTTATAGTTTAGAGAGGCAGAAAAGAGCACATGTATTAACAGCTACTTGAGACAATGAGCATGTGGAACCTGGGTGAGTGATTAGACTAGAGCAAAGGAAATGAGCCTTGGTGACGTTGAATGTGTTAGCGTTACACACTGCTATCTGAAATACCACACAGTGCTGAATAGTAAGCATCGGAGTGCAGAAAAATCAGCTGCCTGTGTGCTAAGAGTGTGCTTCTGGAGACCGTGTATTGTCAGGTGCAAGAGAGATCTGCATGGACGCTTGCACAACTGCATGAAGACTGCAGAGATGTATGTAAGAGTACATGTGTGGTAAGGGTTAATTGCAGTTTTGAACATGTAGGAACTACCTCACCCATTGCAGGAGTGGAAGGAAAAACTACCATGTTGATTTCAAATGTGTTAACATTTGCCTCTCATTTGTGAGATATTGATTTGTGCTGAATGCTAACCATCACAGTTCAAGAAAACAAGCTGCCCCTTTCCTGCGAGTGCAAGTCTTACAGAACAAGAGCAACACAAATTAAATCTCTGACATCAATTCCTGTGTGCACACAGACTCATGGTGTGATTCTAGGCAGAAAACGATATTTGATTGGCAATTTCAAAGCACATTTACTACTGTGGTAGAGCAAGTGATAATTACTGTAACAGCCTGACATATTTTCCTTATAGTTTAGAGAGGCAGAAAAGAGCACATGTCCTAACAGCTACTTGAGACCATGAGCATGTGGAACCTGGGTGAGTGATTAGACTAGAGCAAAGGAAATGAGCCTTGGTGACGTTGAATGTGTTAGTGTTACACACTGCTATCTGAAAGACCACACAGTGCTGAATAGTAAGCATGGGAGTGCAGGAAAATCAGCTGCCTGTGTGCTAAGAGTGTGCTTCTGGAGACTGTGTATTGTCAGGTGCAAGAGAGATCTGCATGGACGCTTGCACAACTGCATGAAGACTACAGAGATGTATGTATGAGTACATGTGTGGTAAGGGTTAATTGGAGTTTTGAACAGGTAGGAACTACCTCACCCATTGCAGGAGTGGAAGGAAAATCTACCATATTGATTTCAAATGTGTTAGCATTTGCCTCTCATTTGTGAGATATTGATTTGTGCTGAATGCTAACCATCACAGTTCAAGAAAACAAGCTGCCTCTTTCCTGCGAGTGCAAGTCTTACAGAACAAGAGCAACACAAATTAAATCTCTGACAACAATTCCTGTGTGCAGACAGACTCATGGTGTGATTCTAGGCAGAAAACGATATTTGATTGGCAATTCCAAAGCACATTTACAACTGTGGTAGAGCAAATGATAATTACTGTAACAGCCTGCAACATTTTCCTTATAGTTTAGAGAGGCAGAAAAGAGCACATGTTCTAACAGCTACTTGAGACCATGAGCATGTGGAACCTGGGTGAGTGATTAGACTAGAGCAAAGTAAATGAGCCTTGGTGACGTTGAATGTGTTAGCGTTACACACTGCTATCTGAAAGACCACACAGTGCTGAATAGTAAGCATGGGAGTGCAGGAAAATCAGCTGCCTGTGTGCTAAGAGTGTGCTTCTGGAGACTGTGTATTGTCAGGTGCAAGAGAGATCTGCATGGACGCTTGCACAACTGCATGAAGACTGCAGAGATGTATGTAAGAGTACTTGTGTTGTAAGGGTTAATTGGAGTTTTGAACATGTAGGAACTACCTCACCCATTGCAGGAGTGGAAGGAAAATCTACCATGTTGATTTCAAATGTGTTAGCATTTGCCTCTCATTTGTGAGATATTGATTTGTGCTGAATGCTAACCATCACAGTTCAAGAAAACAAGCTGCCCCTTTCCTGCGAGTGCAAGTCTTACAGAACAAGAGCAACACAAATTAAATCTCTGACAACAATTCCTGTGTGCACACAGACTCATGGTGTGATTCTAGGCAGAAAACGATATTTGATTGGCAATTTCAAAGCACATTTACTACTGTGGTAGAGCAAATGATAATTACTGTAACAGCCTGCAACATTTTCCTTATAGTTTAGAGAGGCAGAAAAGAGCACATGTCCTAACAGCTACTTGAGACCATGAACATGTGGAACCTGGGTGAGTGATTAGACTAGAGCAAAGGAAATGAGCCTTGGTGACATTGAATGTGTTAGCGTTACACACTGCTATCTGAAAGACCACACAGTGCTGAATAGTAAGCATGGGAGTGCAGGAAAATCAGCTGCCTGTGTGCTAAGAGTGTGCTTCTGGAGACTGTGTATTGTCAGGTGCAAGAGAGATCTGCATGGACGCTTGCACAACTGCATGAAGACTGCAGAGATGTATGTAAGAGTACTTGTGTTGTAAGGGTTAATTGGAGTTTTGAACATGTAGGAACTACCTCACCCATTGCAGGAGTGGAAGGAAAATCTACCATGTTGATTTCAAATGTGTTAGCATTTGCCTCTCATTTGTGAGATATTGATTTGTGCTGAATGCTAACCATCACAGTTCAAGAAAACAAGCTGCCCCTTTCCTGCGAGTGCAAGTCTTACAGAACAAGAGCAACACAAATTAAATCTCTGACAACAATTCCTGTGTGCACACAGACTCATGGTGTGATTCTAGGCAGAAAACGATATTTGATTGGCAATTTCAAAGCACATTTACTACTGTGGTAGAGCAAATGATAATTACTGTAACAGCCTGACACATTTTCCTTATAGTTTAGAGAGGCAGAAAAGAGCACATGTCCTAACAGCTACTTGAGACCATGAACATGTGGAACCTGGGTGAGTGATTAGACTAGAGCAAAGGAAATGAGCCTTGGTGACATTGAATGTGTTAGCGTTACACACTGCTATCTGAAATACCACACAGTGCTGAATAGTAAGCATGGGAGTGCAGGAAAATCAGCAGCCTGTGTGCTAAGAGTGTGCTTCTGAAGACTGTGTATTGTCAGGTGCAAGAGAGATCTGCATGGACGCTTGCACAACTGCATGAAGACTGCAGAGATGTATGTAAGAGTACATGTGTGGTAAGGGTTAATTGGAGTTTTGAACATGTAGGAACTACCTCACCCATTGCAGGAGTGGAAGGAATATCTACCATGTTGATTTCAAATGTGTTAGCATTTTCCTCTCATTTGTGAGATATTGATTTGTGCTGAATGCTAACCATCACAGTTCAAGAAAACAAGCTGCCCCTTTCCTGCGAGTGCAAGTCTTACAGAACAAGAGCAACACGAATTAAATCATTGACAACAATTCCTGTGTGCAGACAGACTCATGGTGTGATTCTAGGCAGAAAACAATATTTGATTGGCAATTTCAAAGCACATTTACTACTGTGGTAGTGCAAATGATAATTACTGTAACAGCCTGACACATTTTCCTTATAGTTTAGAGAGGCAGAAAAGAGCACATGTCCTAACAGCTACTTGAGACCATGAGCATGTGGAACCTGGGTGAGTGATTAGACTAGAGCAAAGGAAATGAGCCTTGGTGACATTGAATGTGTTAGCGTTACACACTGCTATCTGAAATACCACACAGTGCTGAATAGTAAGCATGGGAGTGCAGGAAAATCAGCTGCCTGTGTGCTAAGAGTGTGCTTCTGGAGACTGTGTATTGTCAGGTGCAAGAGAGATCTGCACGGACGCTTGCACAACTGCATGAAGACTGCAGAGATGTATGTAAGAGTACATGTGTGGTAAGGGTTAATTGGAGTTTTGAACATGTAGGAACTACCTCACCCATTGCAGCAGTGTAAGGAAAATCTACCATGTTGATTTCAAATGTGTTAGCATTTGCCTCTCATTTGTGAGATATTGATTTGTGCTGAATGCTAACCATCACAGTTCAAGAAAACAAGCTGCCCCTTTCCTGCGAGTGCAAGTCTTACAGAACAAGAGCAACACGAATTAAATCATTGACAACAATTCCTGTGTGCAGACAGACTCATGGTGTGATTCTAGGCAGAAAACGATATTTGATTGGCAATTTCAAAGCACATTTACTACTGTGGTAGAGCAAGTGATAATTACTATAACAGCCTGACACATTTTCCTTATAGTTTAGAGAGGCAGAAAAGAGCACATTTCCTAACCGCTACTTGAGACCATGAGCATGTGGAACCTGGGAGAGTGATTAGACTAGAGCAAAGGAAATGAGCCTTGGTGACGTTGAATGTGTTAGCGTTACACACTGCTATCTGAAATACCACACAGTGCTGAATAGTAAGAATGGGAGTGCAGGAAAACCAGCTGCCTGTGTGCTAAGAGTGTGCTTCTGGAGACTGTGTATTGTCAGGTGCAAGAGAGAGCTGCATGGACGCTTGCACAACTGCATGAAGACTGCAGAGATGTATGTAAGAGTACATGTGTGGTAAGGGTTAATTGCAGTTTTGAACATGTAGGAACTACCTCACCCATTGCAGGAGTGGAAGGAAAATCTACCATGTTGATTTCAAATGTGTTAGCATTTGCCTCTCATTTGTGAGATATTGATTTGTGCTGAATGCTAACCATCACAGTTCAAGAAAACAAGCTGCCCCTTTCCTGCGAGTGCAAGTCTTACAGAACAAGAGCAACACAAATTAAATTTCTGACATCAATTCCTGTGTGCACACAGACTCATGGTGTGATTCTAGGCAGAAAACGATATTTAATTGGCAATTTCAAAGCACATTTACTACTGTGGTAGAGCAAGTGATAATTACTGTAACAGCCTGACATATTTTCCTTATAGTTTAGAGAGGCAGAAAAGAGCACATGTCCTAACAGCTACTTGAGACCATGAGCATGTGGAACCTGGGAGAGTGATTAGACTAGAGCAAAGGAAATGAGCCTTGGTGACGTTGAATGTGTTACACACTGCTATCTGAAAGACCACACAGTGCTGAATAGTAAGAATCGGAGTGCAGGAAAATCAGCTGCCTGTGTGCTAAGAGTGTGCTTCTGGAGACTGTGTATTGTCAGGTGCAAGAGAGATCTGCATGGACGCTTGCACAACTGCATGAAGACTGCAGAGATGTATGTAAGAGTACTTGTGTGGTAAGGGTTAATTGGAGTTTTGAACATATAGAACCTACCTCACCCATTGCAGCAGTGGAAAGAAAATCTACCATATTGATTTCAAATGTGTTAGCATTTGCCTCTCATTTGTGAGATATTGATTTGTGCTGAATGCTAACCATCACAGTTCAAGAAAACAAGCTGCCTCTTTCCTGCAAGTGCAAGTCTTACAGAACAAGAGCAACACAAATTAAATCTCTGACAACAATTCCTGTGTGCAGACAGACTCATGGTGTGATTCTAGGCAGAAAACGATATTTGATTGGCAATTTCAAAGCACATTTACTACTGTGGTAGAGCAAGTGATAATTACTATAACAGCCTGACACATTTTCCTTATAGTTTAGAGAGGCAGAAAAGAGCACATGTATTAACAGCTACTTGAGACAATGAGCATGTGGAACCTGGGTGAGTGATTAGACTAGAGCAAAGGAAATGAGCCTTGGTGACGTTGAATGTGTTAGCGTTACACACTGCTATCTGAAATACCACACAGTGCTGAATAGTAAGCATCGGAGTGCAGGAAAATCAGCTGCCTGTGTGCTAAGAGTGTGCTTCTGGAGACCGTGTATTGTCAGGTGCAAGAGAGATCTGCATGGACGCTTGCACAACTGCATGAAGACTGCAGAGATGTATGTAAGAGTACATGTGTGGTAAGGGTTAATTGCAGTTTTGAACATGTAGGAACTACCTCACCCATTGCAGGAGTGGAAGGAAAAACTACCATGTTGATTTCAAATGTGTTAGCATTTGCCTCTCATTTGTGAGATATTGATTTGTGCTGAATGCTAACCATCACAGTTCAAGAAAACAAGCTGCCCCTTTCCTGCGAGTGCAAGTCTTACAGAACAAGAGCAACACAAATTAAATCTCTGACATCAATTCCTGTGTGCACACAGACTCATGGTGTGATTCTAGGCAGAAAACGATATTTGATTGGCAATTTCAAAGCACATTTACTACTGTGGTAGAGCAAGTGATAATTACTGTAACAGCCTGACATATTTTCCTTATAGTTTAGAGAGGCAGAAAAGAGCACATGTCCTAACAGCTACTTGAGACCATGAGCATGTGGAACCTGGGTGAGTGATTAGACTAGAGCAAAGGAAATGAGCCTTGGTGACGTTGAATGTGTTAGTGTTACACCCTGCTATCTGAAAGACCACACAGTGCTGAATAGTAAGCATGGGAGTGCAGGAAAATCAGCTGCCTGTGTGCTAAGAGTGTGCTTCTGGAGACTGTGTATTGTCAGGTGCAAGAGAGATCTGCATGGACGCTTGCACAACTGCATGAAGACTGCAGAGATGTATGTAAGAGTACATGTGTGGTAAGGGTTAATTGGAGTTTTGAACATATAGAACCTACCTCACCCATTGCAGCAGTGGAAGGAAAATCTACCATATTGATTTCAAATGTGTTAGCATTTGCCTCTCATTTGTGAGATATTGATTTGTGCTGAATGCTAACCATCACAGTTCAAGAAAACAAGCTGCCTCTTTCCTGCAAGTGCAAGTCTTACAGAACAAGAGCAACACAAATTAAATCTCTGACAACAATTCCTGTGTGCAGACAGACTCATGGTGTGATTCTAGGCAGAAAACGATATTTAATTGGCAATTTCAAAGCACATTTACAACTGTGGTAGAGCAAATGATAATTACTGTAACAGCCTGCAACATTTTCCTTATAGTTTAGAGAGGCAGAAAAGAGCACATGTTCTAACAGCTACTTGAGACCATGAGCATGTGGAACCTGGGTGAGTGATTAGACTAGAGCAAAGGAAATGAGCCTTGGTGACATTGAATGTGTTAGCGTTACACACTGCTATCTGAAATACCACACAGTGCTGAATAGTAAGCATGGGAGTGCAGGAAAATCAGCTGCCTGTGTGCTAAGAGTGTGCTTCTGGAGACTGTGTATTGTCAGGTGCAAGAGAGATCTGCATGGACGCTTGCACAACTGCATGAAGACTGCAGAGATGTATGTAAGAGTACATGTGTGGTAAGGGTTAATTGGAGTTTTGAACATATAGAACCTACCTCACCCATTGCAGCAGTCGAAGGAAAATCTACCATATTGATTTCAAATGTGTTAGCATTTGCCTCTCATTTGTGAGATATTGATTTGTGCTGAATGCTAACCATCACAGTTCAAGAAAACAAGCTGCCTCTTTCCTGCAAGTGCAAGTCTTACAGAACAAGAGCAACACAAATTAAATCTCTGACAACAATTCCTGTGTGCAGACAGACTCATGGTGTGATTCTAGGCAGAAAACGATATTTAATTGGCAATTTCAAAGCACATTTACAACTGTGGTAGAGCAAATGCTAATTACTGTAACAGCCTGCAACATTTTCCTTATAGTTTAGAGAGGCAGAAAAGAGCACATGTTCTAACAGCTACTTGAGACCATGAGCATGTGGAACCTGGGTGAGTGATTAGACTAGAGCAAAGGAAATGAGCCTTGGTGACATTGAATGTGTTAGCGTTACACACTGCTATCTGAAATACCACACAGTGCTGAATAGTAAGCATGGGAGTGCAGGAAAATCAGCTGCCTGTGTGCTAAGAGTGTGCTTCTGGAGACTGTATTGTCAGGTGCAAGAGAGATCTGCATGGACGCTTACAAAACTGCATGAAGACTGCAGAGATGTATGTAAGAGTACATGTGTGGTAAGGCTTAATTGGAGTTTTGAACATGTAGGAACTACCTCACCCATTGCAGGAGTGGAAGGAAAATCTACCATGTTGATTTCAAATGTGTTAGCATTTGCCTCTCATTTGTGAGATATTGATTTGTGCTGAATGCTAACCATCACAGTTCAAGAAAACAAGCTGCCCCTTTCCTGCGAGTGCAAGTCTTACAGAACAAGAGCAACACGAATTAAATCTCTGACAACAATTCCTGTGTGCACACAGACTCATGGTGTGATTCTAGGCAGAAAACGATATTTGATTGGCAATTTCAAAGCACATTTACTACTGTGGTAGAGCAAGTGATAATTACTGTAACAGCCTGACACATTTTCCTTATAGTTTAGAGAGGCAGAAAAGAGCACATGTATTAACAGCTACTTGAGACAATGAGCATGTGGAACCTGGGTGAGTGATTAGACTAGAGCAAAGGAAATGAGCCTTGGTGACGTTGAATGTGTTAGCGTTACACACTGCTATCTGAAATACCACACAGTGCTGAATAGTAAGCATGGGAGTGCAGGAAAATCAGCTGCCTGTGTGCTAAGAGTGTGCTTCTGGAGACTGTGTATTGTCAGGTGCAAGAGAGATCTGCATGGACGCTTGCACAACTGCATGAAGACTGCAGAGATGTATGTAAGAGTACATGTGTGGTAAGGGTTAATTGGAGTTTTGAACATGTAGGACCTACCTCACCCATTGCAGCAGTGGAAGGAAAATCTACCATGTTGATTTCAAATGTGTTAGCATGTGCCTCTCATTTGTGAGATATTGATTTGTGCTGAATGCTAACCATCGCAGTTCAAGAAAACAAGCTGCCCCTTTCCCGCTAATGTGCAAGTCTTACAGAACAAGAGCAACACAAATTAAATCTCTGATAACAATTCCTGTGTGCAGACAGACTCATGGTGTGATTCTAGGCAGAAAACGATATTTGATTGGCAATTTCAAAGCACATTTACTACTGTGGTAGAGCAAATGATAATTACTGTAACAGCCTGACACATTTTCCTTATAGTTTAGAGAGGCAGAAAAGAGCACATGTTTTAACAGCTACTTGAGACCATGAACATGTGGAACCTGGGTGAGTGATTAGACTAGAGCAAAGGAAATGAGCCTTGGTGACATTGAATGTGTTAGCGTTACACACTGCTATCTGAAATACCACACAGTGCTGAATAGTAAGCATGGGAGTGCAGGAAAATCAGCAGCCTGTGTGCTAAGAGTGTGCTTCTGAAGACTGTGTATTGTCAGGTGCAAGAGAGATCTGCATGGACGCTTGCACAACTGCATGAAGACTGCAGAGATGTATGTAAGAGTACATGTGTGGTAAGGGTTAATTGGAGTTTTGAACATGTAGGAACTACCTCACCCATTGCAGGAGTGGAAGGAATATCTACCATGTTGATTTCAAATGTGTTAGCATTTGCCTCTCATTTGTGAGATATTGATTTGTGCTGAATGCTAACCATCACAGTTCAAGAAAACAAGCTGCCCCTTTCCTGCGAGTGCAAGTCTTACAGAACAAGAGCAACACGAATTAAATCATTGACAACAATTCCTGTGTGCAGACAGACTCATGGTGTGATACTAGGCAGAAAACGATATTTGATTGGCAATTTCAAAGCACATTTACTACTGTGGTAGTGCAAATGATAATTACTGTAACAACCTGACACATTTTCCTTATAGTTTAGAGAGGCAGAAAAGAGCACATGTCCTAACAGCTACTTGAGACCATGAGCATGTGGAACCTGGGTGAGTGATTAGACTAGAGCAAAGGAAATGAGCCTTGGTGACATTGAATGTGTTAGTGTTACACACTGCTATCTGAAATACCACACAGTGCTGAATAGTAAGCATGGGAGTGCAGGAAAATCAGCTGCCTGTGTGCTAAGAGTGTGCTTCTGGAGACTGTGTATTGTCAGGTGCAAGAGAGATCTGCATGGACGCTTGCACAACTGCATGAAGACTGCAGAGATGTATGTAAGAGTACATGTGTGGTAAGGGTTAATTGGAGTTTTGAACATATAGAACCTACCTCACCCATTGCAGCAGTGGAAGGAAAATCTACCATATTGATTTCAAATGTGTTAGCATTTGCCTCTCATTTGTGAGATATTGATTTGTGCTGAATGCTAACCATCACAGTTCAAGAAAACAAGCTGCCTCTTTCCTGCAAGTGCAAGTCTTACAGAACAAGAGCAACACAAATTAAATCTCTGACAACAATTCCTGTGTGCAGACAGACTCATGGTGTGATTCTAGGCAGAAAACGATATTTGATTGGCAATTTCAAAGCACATTTACAACTGTGGTAGAGCAAATGATAATTACTGTAACAGCCTGCAACATTTTCCTTATAGTTTAGAGAGGCAGAAAAGAGCACATGTATTAACAGCTACTTGAGACAATGAGCATGTGGAACCTGGGTGAGTGATTAGACTAGAGCAAAGGAAATGAGCCTTGGTGACACTGAATGTGTTAGCGTTACACACTGCTATCTGAAATACCACACAGTGCTGAATAGTAAGCATGGGAGTGCAGGAAAATCAGCTGCCTGTGTGCTAAGAGTGTGCTTCTGGAGACTGTATTGTCAGGTGCAAGAGAGATCTGCATGGACGCTTACAAAACTGCATGAAGACTGCAGAGATGTATGTAAGAGTACATGTGTGGTAAGGCTTAATTGGAGTTTTGAACATGTAGGAACTACCTCACCCATTGCAGGAGTGGAAGGAAAATCTACCATGTTGATTTCAAATGTGTTAGCATTTGCCTCTCATTCGTGAGATATTGATTTGTGCTGAATGCTAACCATCACAGTTCAAGAAAACAAGCTGCCCCTTTCCTGCGAGTGCAAGTCTTACAGAACAAGAGCAACACGAATTAAATCTCTGACAACAATTCCTGTGTGCACACAGACTCATGGTGTGATTCTAGGCAGAAAACGACATTTGATTGGCAATTTCAAAGCACATTTACAACTGTGGTAGAGCAAATGATAATTACTGTAACAGCCTGCAACATTTTCCTTATAGTTTAGAGAGGCAGAAAAGAGCACATGTATTAACAGCTACTTGAGACAATGAGCATGTGGAACCTGGGTGAGTGATTAGACTAGAGCAAAGGAAATGAGCCTTGGTGACGTTGAATGTGTTAGCGTTACACACTGCTATCTGAAATACCACACAGTGCTGAATAGTAACCATGGGAGTGCAGGAAAATCAGCTGCCTGTGTGCTAAGAGTGTGCTTCTGGAGACTGTGTATTGTCAGGTGCAAGAGAGATCTGCATGGACGCTTGCACAACTGCATGAAGACTGCAGAGATGTATGTAAGAGTACATGTGTGGTAAGGGTTAATTGGAGTTTTGAACATGTAGGACCTACCTCACCCATTGCAGCAGTGGAAGGAAAATCTACCATGTTGATTTCAAATGTGTTAGCATGTGCCTCTCATTTGTGAGATATTGATTTGTGCTGAATGCTAACCATCACAGTTCAAGAAAACAAGCTGCCCCTTTCCTGCGAGTGCAAGTCTTACAGAACAAGAGCAACACAAATTAAATCTCTGACATCAATTCCTGTGTGCACACAGACTCATGGTGTGATTCTAGGCAGAAAACGATATTTGATTGGCAATTTCAAAGCACATTTACTACTGTGGTAGAGCAAGTGATAATTACTGTAACAGCCTGACATATTTTCCTTATAGTTTAGAGAGGCAGAAAAGAGCACATGTCCTAACAGCTACTTGAGACCATGAGCATGTGGAACCTGGGTGAGTGATTAGACTAGAGCAAAGGAAATGAGCCTTGGTGATGTTGAATGTGTTAGTGTTACACCCTGCTATCTGAAAGACCACACAGTGCTGAATAGTAAGCATGGGAGTGCAGGAAAATCAGCTGCCTGTGTGCTAAGAGTGTGCTTCTGGAGACTGTGTATTGTCAGGTGCAAGAGAGATCTGCATGGACGCTTGCACAACTGCATGAAGACTGCAGAGATGTATGTAAGAGTACATGTGTGGTAAGGGTTAATTGGAGTTTTGAACATATAGAACCTACCTCACCCATTGCAGCAGTGGAAGGAAAATCTACCATATTGATTTCAAATGTGTTAGCATTTGCCTCTCATTTGTGAAATATTGATTTGTGCTGAATGCTAACCATCACAGTTCAAGAAAACAAGCTGCCTCTTTCCTGCAAGTGCAAGTCTTACAGAACAAGAGCAACACAAATTAAATCTCTGACAACAATTCCTGTGTGCAGACAGACTCATGGTGTGATTCTAGGCAGAAAACGATATTTAATTGGCAATTTCAAAGCACATTTACAACTGTGGTAGAGCAAATGATAATTACTGTAACAGCCTGCAACATTTTCCTTATAGTTTAGAGAGGCAGAAAAGAGCACATGTTCTAACAGCTACTTGAGACCATGAGCATGTGGAACCTGGGTGAGTGATTAGACTAGAGCAAAGGAAATGAGCCTTGGTGACATTGAATGTGTTAGCGTTACACACTGCTATCTGAAATACCACACAGTGCTGAATAGTAAGCATGGGAGTGCAGGAAAATCAGCTGCCTGTGTGCTAAGAGTGTGCTTCTGGAGACTGTGTATTGTCAGGTGCAAGAGAGATCTGCATGGACGCTTGCACAACTGCATGAAGACTGCAGAGATGTATGTAAGAGTACATGTGTGGTAAGGGTTAATTGGAGTTTTGAACATATAGAACCTACCTCACCCATTGCAGCAGTGGAAGGAAAATCTACCATATTGATTTCAAATGTGTTAGCATTTGCCTCTCATTTGTGAGATATTGATTTGTGCTGAATGCTAACCATCACAGTTCAAGAAAACAAGCTGCCTCTTTCCTGCAAGTGCAAGTCTTACAGAACAAGAGCAACACAAATTAAATCTCTGACAACAATTCCTGTGTGCAGACAGACTCATGGTGTGATTCTAGGCAGAAAACGATATTTAATTGGCAATTTCAAAGCACATTTACAACTGTGGTAGAGCAAATGATAATTACTGTAACAGCCTGCAACATTTTCCTTATAGTTTAGAGAGGCAGAAAAGAGCACATGTTCTAACAGCTACTTGAGACCATGAGCATGTGGAACCTGGGTGAGTGATTAGACTAGAGCAAAGGAAATGAGCCTTGGTGACATTGAATGTGTTAGCGTTACACACTGCTATCTGAAATACCACACAGTGCTGAATAGTAAGCATGGGAGTGCAGGAAAATCAGCTGCCTGTGTGCTAAGAGTGTGCTTCTGGAGACTGTATTGTCAGGTGCAAGAGAGATCTGCATGGACGCTTACAAAACTGCATGAAGACTGCAGAGATGTATGTAAGAGTACATGTGTGGTAAGGGTTAATTGCAGTTTTGAACATGTAGGAACTACCTCACCCATTGCAGGAGTGGAAGGAAAAACTACCATGTTGATTTCAAATGTGTTAACATTTGCCTCTCATTTGTGAGATATTGATTTGTGCTGAATGCTAACCATCACAGTTCAAGAAAACAAGCTGCCCCTTTCCTGCGAGTGCAAGTCTTACAGAACAAGAGCAACACAAATTAAATCTCTGACATCAATTCCTGTGTGCACACAGACTCATGGTGTGATTCTAGGCAGAAAACGATATTTGATTGGCAATTTCAAAGCACATTTACTACTGTGGTAGAGCAAGTGATAATTACTGTAACAGCCTGACATATTTTCCTTATAGTTTAGAGAGGCAGAAAAGAGCACATGTCCTAACAGCTACTTGAGACCATGAGCATGTGGAACCTGGGTGAGTGATTAGACTAGAGCAAAGGAAATGAGCCTTGGTGACGTTGAATGTGTTAGTGTTACACACTGCTATCTGAAAGACCACACAGTGCTGAATAGTAAGCATGGGAGTGCAGGAAAATCAGCTGCCTGTGTGCTAAGAGTGTGCTTCTGGAGACTGTGTATTGTCAGGTGCAAGAGAGATCTGCATGGACGCTTGCACAACTGCATGAAGACTACAGAGATGTATGTATGAGTACATGTGTGGTAAGGGTTAATTGGAGTTTTGAACAGGTAGGAACTACCTCACCCATTGCAGGAGTGGAAGGAAAATCTACCATATTGATTTCAAATGTGTTAGCATTTGCCTCTCATTTGTGAGATATTGATTTGTGCTGAATGCTAACCATCACAGTTCAAGAAAACAAGCTGCCTCTTTCCTGCGAGTGCAAGTCTTACAGAACAAGAGCAACACAAATTAAATCTCTGACAACAATTCCTGTGTGCAGACAGACTCATGGTGTGATTCTAGGCAGAAAACGATATTTGATTGGCAATTCCAAAGCACATTTACAACTGTGGTAGAGCAAATGATAATTACTGTAACAGCCTGCAACATTTTCCTTATAGTTTAGAGAGGCAGAAAAGAGCACATGTTCTAACAGCTACTTGAGACCATGAGCATGTGGAACCTGGGTGAGTGATTAGACTAGAGCAAAGTAAATGAGCCTTGGTGACGTTGAATGTGTTAGCGTTACACACTGCTATCTGAAAGACCACACAGTGCTGAATAGTAAGCATGGGAGTGCAGGAAAATCAGCTGCCTGTGTGCTAAGAGTGTGCTTCTGGAGACTGTGTATTGTCAGGTGCAAGAGAGATCTGCATGGACGCTTGCACAACTGCATGAAGACTGCAGAGATGTATGTAAGAGTACTTGTGTTGTAAGGGTTAATTGGAGTTTTGAACATGTAGGAACTACCTCACCCATTGCAGGAGTGGAAGGAAAATCTACCATGTTGATTTCAAATGTGTTAGCATTTGCCTCTCATTTGTGAGATATTGATTTGTGCTGAATGCTAACCATCACAGTTCAAGAAAACAAGCTGCCCCTTTCCTGCGAGTGCAAGTCTTACAGAACAAGAGCAACACAAATTAAATCTCTGACAACAATTCCTGTGTGCACACAGACTCATGGTGTGATTCTAGGCAGAAAACGATATTTGATTGGCAATTTCAAAGCACATTTACTACTGTGGTAGAGCAAATGATAATTACTGTAACAGCCTGACACATTTTCCTTATAGTTTAGAGAGGCAGAAAAGAGCACATGTCCTAACAGCTACTTGAGACCATGAGCATGTGGAACCTGGGTGAGTGATTAGACTAGAGCAAAGGAAATGAGCCTTGGTGACATTGAATGTGTTAGCGTTACACACTGCTATCTGAAATACCACACAGTGCTGAATAGTAAGCATGGGAGTGCAGGAAAATCAGCTGCCTGTGTGCTAAGAGTGTGCTTCTGGAGACTGTGTATTGTCAGGTGCAAGAGAGATCTGCACGGACGCTTGCACAACTGCATGAAGACTGCAGAGATGTATGAAAGAGTACATGTGTGGTAAGGGTTAATTGGAGTTTTGAACATGTAGGAACTACCTCACCCATTGCAGCAGTGTAAGGAAAATCTACCATGTTGATTTCAAATGTGTTAGCATTTGCCTCTCATTTGTGAGATATTGATTTGTGCTGAATGCTAACCATCACAGTTCAAGAAAACAAGCTGCCCCTTTCCTGCGAGTGCAAGTCTTACAGAACAAGAGCAACACGAATTAAATCATTGACAACAACTCCTGTGTGCAGACAGACTCATGGTGTGATTCTAGGCAGAAAACGATATTTGATTGGCAATTTCAAAGCACATTTACTACTGTGGTAGAGCAAGTGATAATTACTATAACAGCCTGACACATTTTCCTCATAGTTTAGAGAGGCAGAAAAGAGCACATTTCCTAACCGCTACTTGAGACCATGAGCATGTGGAACCTGGGAGAGTGATTAGACTAGAGCAAAGGAAATGAGCCTTGGTGACGTTGAATGTGTTAGCGTTACACACTGCTATCTGAAATACCACACAGTGCTGAATAGTAAGAATGGGAGTGCAGGAAAACCAGCTGCCTGTGTGCTAAGAGTGTGCTTCTGGAGACTGTGTATTGTCAGGTGCAAGAGAGAGCTGCATGGACGCTTGCACAACTGCATGAAGACTGCAGAGATGTATGTAAGAGTACATGTGTGGTAAGGGTTAATTGCAGTTTTGAACATGTAGGAACTACCTCACCCATTGCAGGAGTGGAAGGAAAATCTACCATGTTGATTTCAAATGTGTTAGCATTTGCCTCTCATTTGTGAGATATTGATTTGTGCTGAATGCTAACCATCACAGTTCAAGAAAACAAGCTGCCCCTTTCCTGCGAGTGCAAGTCTTACAGAACAAGAGCAACACAAATTAAATTTCTGACATCAATTCCTGTGTGCACACAGACTCATGGTGTGATTCTAGGCAGAAAACGATATTTAATTGGCAATTTCAAAGCACATTTACTACTGTGGTAGAGCAAGTGATAATTACTGTAACAGCCTGACATATTTTCCTTATAGTTTAGAGAGGCAGAAAAGAGCACATGTCCTAACAGCTACTTGAGACCATGAGCATGTGGAACCTGGGAGAGTGATTAGACTAGAGCAAAGGAAATGAGCCTTGGTGACGTTGAATGTGTTACACACTGCTATCTGAAAGACCACACAGTGCTGAATAGTAAGAATCGGAGTGCAGGAAAATCAGCTGCCTGTGTGCTAAGAGTGTGCTTCTGGAGACTGTGTATTGTCAGGTGCAAGAGAGATCTGCATGGACGCTTGCACAACTGCATGAAGACTGCAGAGATGTATGTAAGAGTACTTGTGTGGTAAGGGTTAATTGGAGTTTTGAACATATAGAACCTACCTCACCCATTCTAGCAGTGGAAAGAAAATCTACCATATTGATTTCAAATGTGTTAGCATTTGCCTCTCATTTGTGAGATATTGATTTGTGCTGAATGCTAACCATCACTGTTCAAGAAAACAAGCTGCCTCTTTCCTGCAAGTGCAAGTCTTACAGAACAAGAGCAACACAAATTAAATCTCTGACAACAATTCCTGTGTGCAGACAGACTCATGGTGTGATTCTAGGCAGAAAACGATATTTGATTGGCAATTTCAAAGCACATTTACTACTGTGGTAGAGCAAGTGATAATTACTATAACAGCCTGACACATTTTCCTTATAGTTTAGAGAGGCAGAAAAGAGCACATGTATTAACAGCTACTTGAGACAATGAGCATGTGGAACCTGGGTGAGTGATTAGACTAGAGCAAAGGAAATGAGCCTTGGTGACGTTGAATGTGTTAGCGTTACACACTGCTATCTGAAATACCACACAGTGCTGAATAGTAAGCATCGGAGTGCAGAAAAATCAGCTGCCTGTGTGCTAAGAGTGTGCTTCTGGAGACCGTGTATTGTCAGGTGCAAGAGAGATCTGCATGGACGCTTGCACAACTGCATGAAGACTGCAGAGATGTATGTAAGAGTACATGTGTGGTAAGGGTTAATTGCAGTTTTGAACATGTAGGAACTACCTCACCCATTGCAGGAGTGGAAGGAAAAACTACCATGTTGATTTCAAATGTGTTAACATTTGCCTCTCATTTGTGAGATATTGATTTGTGCTGAATGCTAACCATCACAGTTCAAGAAAACAAGCTGCCCCTTTCCTGCGAGTGCAAGTCTTACAGAACAAGAGCAACACAAATTAAATCTCTGACATCAATTCCTGTGTGCACACAGACTCATGGTGTGATTCTAGGCAGAAAACGATATTTGATTGGCAATTTCAAAGCACATTTACTACTGTGGTAGAGCAAGTGATAATTACTGTAACAGCCTGACATATTTTCCTTATAGTTTAGAGAGGCAGAAAAGAGCACATGTCCTAACAGCTACTTGAGACCATGAGCATGTGGAACCTGGGTGAGTGATTAGACTAGAGCAAAGGAAATGAGCCTTGGTGACGTTGAATGTGTTAGTGTTACACACTGCTATCTGAAAGACCACACAGTGCTGAATAGTAAGCATGGGAGTGCAGGAAAATCAGCTGCCTGTGTGCTAAGAGTGTGCTTCTGGAGACTGTGTATTGTCAGGTGCAAGAGAGATCTGCATGGACGCTTGCACAACTGCATGAAGACTACAGAGATGTATGTATGAGTACATGTGTGGTAAGGGTTAATTGGAGTTTTGAACAGGTAGGAACTACCTCACCCATTGCAGGAGTGGAAGGAAAATCTACCATATTGATTTCAAATGTGTTAGCATTTGCCTCTCATTTGTGAGATATTGATTTGTGCTGAATGCTAACCATCACAGTTCAAGAAAACAAGCTGCCTCTTTCCTGCGAGTGCAAGTCTTACAGAACAAGAGCAACACAAATTAAATCTCTGACAACAATTCCTGTGTGCAGACAGACTCATGGTGTGATTCTAGGCAGAAAACGATATTTGATTGGCAATTCCAAAGCACATTTACAACTGTGGTAGAGCAAATGATAATTACTGTAACAGCCTGCAACATTTTCCTTATAGTTTAGAGAGGCAGAAAAGAGCACATGTTCTAACAGCTACTTGAGACCATGAGCATGTGGAACCTGGGTGAGTGATTAGACTAGAGCAAAGTAAATGAGCCTTGGTGACGTTGAATGTGTTAGCGTTACACACTGCTATCTGAAAGACCACACAGTGCTGAATAGTAAGCATGGGAGTGCAGGAAAATCAGCTGCCTGTGTGCTAAGAGTGTGCTTCTGGAGACTGTGTATTGTCAGGTGCAAGAGAGATCTGCATGGACGCTTGCACAACTGCATGAAGACTGCAGAGATGTATGTAAGAGTACTTGTGTTGTAAGGGTTAATTGGAGTTTTGAACATGTAGGAACTACCTCACCCATTGCAGGAGTGGAAGGAAAATCTACCATGTTGATTTCAAATGTGTTAGCATTTGCCTCTCATTTGTGAGATATTGATTTGTGCTGAATGCTAACCATCACAGTTCAAGAAAACAAGCTGCCCCTTTCCTGCGAGTGCAAGTCTTACAGAACAAGAGCAACACAAATTAAATCTCTGACAACAATTCCTGTGTGCACACAGACTCATGGTGTGATTCTAGGCAGAAAACGATATTTGATTGGCAATTTCAAAGCACATTTACTACTGTGGTAGAGCAAATGATAATTACTGTAACAGCCTGCAACATTTTCCTTATAGTTTAGAGAGGCAGAAAAGAGCACATGTCCTAACAGCTACTTGAGACCATGAACATGTGGAACCTGGGTGAGTGATTAGACTAGAGCAAAGGAAATGAGCCTTGGTGACATTGAATGTGTTAGCGTTACACACTGCTATCTGAAAGACCACACAGTGCTGAATAGTAAGCATGGGAGTGCAGGAAAATCAGCTGCCTGTGTGCTAAGAGTGTGCTTCTGGAGACTGTGTATTGTCAGGTGCAAGAGAGATCTGCATGGACGCTTGCACAACTGCATGAAGACTGCAGAGATGTATGTAAGAGTACTTGTGTTGTAAGGGTTAATTGGAGTTTTGAACATGTAGGAACTACCTCACCCATTGCAGGAGTGGAAGGAAAATCTACCATGTTGATTTCAAATGTGTTAGCATTTGCCTCTCATTTGTGAGATATTGATTTGTGCTGAATGCTAACCATCACAGTTCAAGAAAACAAGCTGCCCCTTTCCTGCGAGTGCAAGTCTTACAGAACAAGAGCAACACAAATTAAATCTCTGACAACAATTCCTGTGTGCACACAGACTCATGGTGTGATTCTAGGCAGAAAACGATATTTGATTGGCAATTTCAAAGCACATTTACTACTGTGGTAGAGCAAATGATAATTACTGTAACAGCCTGACACATTTTCCTTATAGTTTAGAGAGGCAGAAAAGAGCACATGTCCTAACAGCTACTTGAGACCATGAACATGTGGAACCTGGGTGAGTGATTAGACTAGAGCAAAGGAAATGAGCCTTGGTGACATTGAATGTGTTAGCGTTACACACTGCTATCTGAAATACCACACAGTGCTGAATAGTAAGCATGGGAGTGCAGGAAAATCAGCAGCCTGTGTGCTAAGAGTGTGCTTCTGAAGACTGTGTATTGTCAGGTGCAAGAGAGATCTGCATGGACGCTTGCACAACTGCATGAAGACTGCAGAGATGTATGTAAGAGTACATGTGTGGTAAGGGTTAATTGGAGTTTTGAACATGTAGGAACTACCTCACCCATTGCAGGAGTGGAAGGAATATCTACCATGTTGATTTCAAATGTGTTAGCATTTTCCTCTCATTTGTGAGATATTGATTTGTGCTGAATGCTAACCATCACAGTTCAAGAAAACAAGCTGCCCCTTTCCTGCGAGTGCAAGTCTTACAGAACAAGAGCAACACGAATTAAATCATTGACAACAATTCCTGTGTGCAGACAGACTCATGGTGTGATTCTAGGCAGAAAACAATATTTGATTGGCAATTTCAAAGCACATTTACTACTGTGGTAGTGCAAATGATAATTACTGTAACAGCCTGACACATTTTCCTTATAGTTTAGAGAGGCAGAAAAGAGCACATGTCCTAACAGCTACTTGAGACCATGAGCATGTGGAACCTGGGTGAGTGATTAGACTAGAGCAAAGGAAATGAGCCTTGGTGACATTGAATGTGTTAGCGTTACACACTGCTATCTGAAATACCACACAGTGCTGAATAGTAAGCATGGGAGTGCAGGAAAATCAGCTGCCTGTGTGCTAAGAGTGTGCTTCTGGAGACTGTGTATTGTCAGGTGCAAGAGAGATCTGCACGGACGCTTGCACAACTGCATGAAGACTGCAGAGATGTATGTAAGAGTACATGTGTGGTAAGGGTTAATTGGAGTTTTGAACATGTAGGAACTACCTCACCCATTGCAGCAGTGTAAGGAAAATCTACCATGTTGATTTCAAATGTGTTAGCATTTGCCTCTCATTTGTGAGATATTGATTTGTGCTGAATGCTAACCATCACAGTTCAAGAAAACAAGCTGCCCCTTTCCTGCGAGTGCAAGTCTTACAGAACAAGAGCAACACGAATTAAATCATTGACAACAATTCCTGTGTGCAGACAGACTCATGGTGTGATTCTAGGCAGAAAACGATATTTGATTGGCAATTTCAAAGCACATTTACTACTGTGGTAGAGCAAGTGATAATTACTATAACAGCCTGACACATTTTCCTTATAGTTTAGAGAGGCAGAAAAGAGCACATTTCCTAACCGCTACTTGAGACCATGAGCATGTGGAACCTGGGAGAGTGATTAGACTAGAGCAAAGGAAATGAGCCTTGGTGACGTTGAATGTGTTAGCGTTACACACTGCTATCTGAAATACCACACAGTGCTGAATAGTAAGAATGGGAGTGCAGGAAAACCAGCTGCCTGTGTGCTAAGAGTGTGCTTCTGGAGACTGTGTATTGTCAGGTGCAAGAGAGAGCTGCATGGACGCTTGCACAACTGCATGAAGACTGCAGAGATGTATGTAAGAGTACATGTGTGGTAAGGGTTAATTGCAGTTTTGAACATGTAGGAACTACCTCACCCATTGCAGGAGTGGAAGGAAAATCTACCATGTTGATTTCAAATGTGTTAGCATTTGCCTCTCATTTGTGAGATATTGATTTGTGCTGAATGCTAACCATCACAGTTCAAGAAAACAAGCTGCCCCTTTCCTGCGAGTGCAAGTCTTACAGAACAAGAGCAACACAAATTAAATTTCTGACATCAATTCCTGTGTGCACACAGACTCATGGTGTGATTCTAGGCAGAAAACGATATTTAATTGGCAATTTCAAAGCACATTTACTACTGTGGTAGAGCAAGTGATAATTACTGTAACAGCCTGACATATTTTCCTTATAGTTTAGAGAGGCAGAAAAGAGCACATGTCCTAACAGCTACTTGAGACCATGAGCATGTGGAACCTGGGAGAGTGATTAGACTAGAGCAAAGGAAATGAGCCTTGGTGACGTTGAATGTGTTACACACTGCTATCTGAAAGACCACACAGTGCTGAATAGTAAGAATCGGAGTGCAGGAAAATCAGCTGCCTGTGTGCTAAGAGTGTGCTTCTGGAGACTGTGTATTGTCAGGTGCAAGAGAGATCTGCATGGACGCTTGCACAACTGCATGAAGACTGCAGAGATGTATGTAAGAGTACTTGTGTGGTAAGGGTTAATTGGAGTTTTGAACATATAGAACCTACCTCACCCATTGCAGCAGTGGAAAGAAAATCTACCATATTGATTTCAAATGTGTTAGCATTTGCCTCTCATTTGTGAGATATTGATTTGTGCTGAATGCTAACCATCACAGTTCAAGAAAACAAGCTGCCTCTTTCCTGCAAGTGCAAGTCTTACAGAACAAGAGCAACACAAATTAAATCTCTGACAACAATTCCTGTGTGCAGACAGACTCATGGTGTGATTCTAGGCAGAAAACGATATTTGATTGGCAATTTCAAAGCACATTTACTACTGTGGTAGAGCAAGTGATAATTACTATAACAGCCTGACACATTTTCCTTATAGTTTAGAGAGGCAGAAAAGAGCACATGTATTAACAGCTACTTGAGACAATGAGCATGTGGAACCTGGGTGAGTGATTAGACTAGAGCAAAGGAAATGAGCCTTGGTGACGTTGAATGTGTTAGCGTTACACACTGCTATCTGAAATACCACACAGTGCTGAATAGTAAGCATCGGAGTGCAGGAAAATCAGCTGCCTGTGTGCTAAGAGTGTGCTTCTGGAGACCGTGTATTGTCAGGTGCAAGAGAGATCTGCATGGACGCTTGCACAACTGCATGAAGACTGCAGAGATGTATGTAAGAGTACATGTGTGGTAAGGGTTAATTGCAGTTTTGAACATGTAGGAACTACCTCACCCATTGCAGGAGTGGAAGGAAAAACTACCATGTTGATTTCAAATGTGTTAGCATTTGCCTCTCATTTGTGAGATATTGATTTGTGCTGAATGCTAACCATCACAGTTCAAGAAAACAAGCTGCCCCTTTCCTGCGAGTGCAAGTCTTACAGAACAAGAGCAACACAAATTAAATCTCTGACATCAATTCCTGTGTGCACACAGACTCATGGTGTGATTCTAGGCAGAAAACGATATTTGATTGGCAATTTCAAAGCACATTTACTACTGTGGTAGAGCAAGTGATAATTACTGTAACAGCCTGACATATTTTCCTTATAGTTTAGAGAGGCAGAAAAGAGCACATGTCCTAACAGCTACTTGAGACCATGAGCATGTGGAACCTGGGTGAGTGATTAGACTAGAGCAAAGGAAATGAGCCTTGGTGACGTTGAATGTGTTAGTGTTACACCCTGCTATCTGAAAGACCACACAGTGCTGAATAGTAAGCATGGGAGTGCAGGAAAATCAGCTGCCTGTGTGCTAAGAGTGTGCTTCTGGAGACTGTGTATTGTCAGGTGCAAGAGAGATCTGCATGGACGCTTGCACAACTGCATGAAGACTGCAGAGATGTATGTAAGAGTACATGTGTGGTAAGGGTTAATTGGAGTTTTGAACATATAGAACCTACCTCACCCATTGCAGCAGTGGAAGGAAAATCTACCATATTGATTTCAAATGTGTTAGCATTTGCCTCTCATTTGTGAGATATTGATTTGTGCTGAATGCTAACCATCACAGTTCAAGAAAACAAGCTGCCTCTTTCCTGCAAGTGCAAGTCTTACAGAACAAGAGCAACACAAATTAAATCTCTGACAACAATTCCTGTGTGCAGACAGACTCATGGTGTGATTCTAGGCAGAAAACGATATTTAATTGGCAATTTCAAAGCACATTTACAACTGTGGTAGAGCAAATGATAATTACTGTAACAGCCTGCAACATTTTCCTTATAGTTTAGAGAGGCAGAAAAGAGCACATGTTCTAACAGCTACTTGAGACCATGAGCATGTGGAACCTGGGTGAGTGATTAGACTAGAGCAAAGGAAATGAGCCTTGGTGACATTGAATGTGTTAGCGTTACACACTGCTATCTGAAATACCACACAGTGCTGAATAGTAAGCATGGGAGTGCAGGAAAATCAGCTGCCTGTGTGCTAAGAGTGTGCTTCTGGAGACTGTGTATTGTCAGGTGCAAGAGAGATCTGCATGGACGCTTGCACAACTGCATGAAGACTGCAGAGATGTATGTAAGAGTACATGTGTGGTAAGGGTTAATTGGAGTTTTGAACATATAGAACCTACCTCACCCATTGCAGCAGTCGAAGGAAAATCTACCATATTGATTTCAAATGTGTTAGCATTTGCCTCTCATTTGTGAGATATTGATTTGTGCTGAATGCTAACCATCACAGTTCAAGAAAACAAGCTGCCTCTTTCCTGCAAGTGCAAGTCTTACAGAACAAGAGCAACACAAATTAAATCTCTGACAACAATTCCTGTGTGCAGACAGACTCATGGTGTGATTCTAGGCAGAAAACGATATTTAATTGGCAATTTCAAAGCACATTTACAACTGTGGTAGAGCAAATGCTAATTACTGTAACAGCCTGCAACATTTTCCTTATAGTTTAGAGAGGCAGAAAAGAGCACATGTTCTAACAGCTACTTGAGACCATGAGCATGTGGAACCTGGGTGAGTGATTAGACTAGAGCAAAGGAAATGAGCCTTGGTGACATTGAATGTGTTAGCGTTACACACTGCTATCTGAAATACCACACAGTGCTGAATAGTAAGCATGGGAGTGCAGGAAAATCAGCTGCCTGTGTGCTAAGAGTGTGCTTCTGGAGACTGTATTGTCAGGTGCAAGAGAGATCTGCATGGACGCTTACAAAACTGCATGAAGACTGCAGAGATGTATGTAAGAGTACATGTGTGGTAAGGCTTAATTGGAGTTTTGAACATGTAGGAACTACCTCACCCATTGCAGGAGTGGAAGGAAAATCTACCATGTTGATTTCAAATGTGTTAGCATTTGCCTCTCATTTGTGAGATATTGATTTGTGCTGAATGCTAACCATCACAGTTCAAGAAAACAAGCTGCCCCTTTCCTGCGAGTGCAAGTCTTACAGAACAAGAGCAACACGAATTAAATCTCTGACAACAATTCCTGTGTGCACACAGACTCATGGTGTGATTCTAGGCAGAAAACGATATTTGATTGGCAATTTCAAAGCACATTTACTACTGTGGTAGAGCAAGTGATAATTACTGTAACAGCCTGACACATTTTCCTTATAGTTTAGAGAGGCAGAAAAGAGCACATGTATTAACAGCTACTTGAGACAATGAGCATGTGGAACCTGGGTGAGTGATTAGACTAGAGCAAAGGAAATGAGCCTTGGTGACGTTGAATGTGTTAGCGTTACACACTGCTATCTGAAATACCACACAGTGCTGAATAGTAAGCATGGGAGTGCAGGAAAATCAGCTGCCTGTGTGCTAAGAGTGTGCTTCTGGAGACTGTGTATTGTCAGGTGCAAGAGAGATCTGCATGGACGCTTGCACAACTGCATGAAGACTGCAGAGATGTATGTAAGAGTACATGTGTGGTAAGGGTTAATTGGAGTTTTGAACATGTAGGACCTACCTCACCCATTGCAGCAGTGGAAGGAAAATCTACCATGTTGATTTCAAATGTGTTAGCATGTGCCTCTCATTTGTGAGATATTGATTTGTGCTGAATGCTAACCATCGCAGTTCAAGAAAACAAGCTGCCCCTTTCCCGCTAATGTGCAAGTCTTACAGAACAAGAGCAACACAAATTAAATCTCTGATAACAATTCCTGTGTGCAGACAGACTCATGGTGTGATTCTAGGCAGAAAACGATATTTGATTGGCAATTTCAAAGCACATTTACTACTGTGGTAGAGCAAATGATAATTACTGTAACAGCCTGACACATTTTCCTTATAGTTTAGAGAGGCAGAAAAGAGCACATGTTTTAACAGCTACTTGAGACCATGAACATGTGGAACCTGGGTGAGTGATTAGACTAGAGCAAAGGAAATGAGCCTTGGTGACATTGAATGTGTTAGCGTTACACACTGCTATCTGAAATACCACACAGTGCTGAATAGTAAGCATGGGAGTGCAGGAAAATCAGCAGCCTGTGTGCTAAGAGTGTGCTTCTGAAGACTGTGTATTGTCAGGTGCAAGAGAGATCTGCATGGACGCTTGCACAACTGCATGAAGACTGCAGAGATGTATGTAAGAGTACATGTGTGGTAAGGGTTAATTGGAGTTTTGAACATGTAGGAACTACCTCACCCATTGCAGGAGTGGAAGGAATATCTACCATGTTGATTTCAAATGTGTTAGCATTTGCCTCTCATTTGTGAGATATTGATTTGTGCTGAATGCTAACCATCACAGTTCAAGAAAACAAGCTGCCCCTTTCCTGCGAGTGCAAGTCTTACAGAACAAGAGCAACACGAATTAAATCATTGACAACAATTCCTGTGTGCAGACAGACTCATGGTGTGATACTAGGCAGAAAACGATATTTGATTGGCAATTTCAAAGCACATTTACTACTGTGGTAGTGCAAATGATAATTACTGTAACAACCTGACACATTTTCCTTATAGTTTAGAGAGGCAGAAAAGAGCACATGTCCTAACAGCTACTTGAGACCATGAGCATGTGGAACCTGGGTGAGTGATTAGACTAGAGCAAAGGAAATGAGCCTTGGTGACATTGAATGTGTTAGTGTTACACACTGCTATCTGAAATACCACACAGTGCTGAATAGTAAGCATGGGAGTGCAGGAAAATCAGCTGCCTGTGTGCTAAGAGTGTGCTTCTGGAGACTGTGTATTGTCAGGTGCAAGAGAGATCTGCATGGACGCTTGCACAACTGCATGAAGACTGCAGAGATGTATGTAAGAGTACATGTGTGGTAAGGGTTAATTGGAGTTTTGAACATATAGAACCTACCTCACCCATTGCAGCAGTGGAAGGAAAATCTACCATATTGATTTCAAATGTGTTAGCATTTGCCTCTCATTTGTGAGATATTGATTTGTGCTGAATGCTAACCATCACAGTTCAAGAAAACAAGCTGCCTCTTTCCTGCAAGTGCAAGTCTTACAGAACAAGAGCAACACAAATTAAATCTCTGACAACAATTCCTGTGTGCAGACAGACTCATGGTGTGATTCTAGGCAGAAAACGATATTTGATTGGCAATTTCAAAGCACATTTACAACTGTGGTAGAGCAAATGATAATTACTGTAACAGCCTGCAACATTTTCCTTATAGTTTAGAGAGGCAGAAAAGAGCACATGTATTAACAGCTACTTGAGACAATGAGCATGTGGAACCTGGGTGAGTGATTAGACTAGAGCAAAGGAAATGAGCCTTGGTGACACTGAATGTGTTAGCGTTACACACTGCTATCTGAAATACCACACAGTGCTGAATAGTAAGCATGGGAGTGCAGGAAAATCAGCTGCCTGTGTGCTAAGAGTGTGCTTCTGGAGACTGTATTGTCAGGTGCAAGAGAGATCTGCATGGACGCTTACAAAACTGCATGAAGACTGCAGAGATGTATGTAAGAGTACATGTGTGGTAAGGCTTAATTGGAGTTTTGAACATGTAGGAACTACCTCACCCATTGCAGGAGTGGAAGGAAAATCTACCATGTTGATTTCAAATGTGTTAGCATTTGCCTCTCATTCGTGAGATATTGATTTGTGCTGAATGCTAACCATCACAGTTCAAGAAAACAAGCTGCCCCTTTCCTGCGAGTGCAAGTCTTACAGAACAAGAGCAACACGAATTAAATCTCTGACAACAATTCCTGTGTGCACACAGACTCATGGTGTGATTCTAGGCAGAAAACGATATTTGATTGGCAATTTCAAAGCACATTTACAACTGTGGTAGAGCAAATGATAATTACTGTAACAGCCTGCAACATTTTCCTTATAGTTTAGAGAGGCAGAAAAGAGCACATGTATTAACAGCTACTTGAGACAATGAGCATGTGGAACCTGGGTGAGTGATTAGACTAGAGCAAAGGAAATGAGCCTTGGTGACGTTGAATGTGTTAGCGTTACACACTGCTATCTGAAATACCACACAGTGCTGAATAGTAACCATGGGAGTGCAGGAAAATCAGCTGCCTGTGTGCTAAGAGTGTGCTTCTGGAGACTGTGTATTGTCAGGTGCAAGAGAGATCTGCATGGACGCTTGCACAACTGCATGAAGACTGCAGAGATGTATGTAAGAGTACATGTGTGGTAAGGGTTAATTGGAGTTTTGAACATGTAGGACCTACCTCACCCATTGCAGCAGTGGAAGGAAAATCTACCATGTTGATTTCAAATGTGTTAGCATGTGCCTCTCATTTGTGAGATATTGATTTGTGCTGAATGCTAACCATCACAGTTCAAGAAAACAAGCTGCCCCTTTCCTGCGAGTGCAAGTCTTACAGAACAAGAGCAACACAAATTAAATCTCTGACATCAATTCCTGTGTGCACACAGACTCATGGTGTGATTCTAGGCAGAAAACGATATTTGATTGGCAATTTCAAAGCACATTTACTACTGTGGTAGAGCAAGTGATAATTACTGTAACAGCCTGACATATTTTCCTTATAGTTTAGAGAGGCAGAAAAGAGCACATGTCCTAACAGCTACTTGAGACCATGAGCATGTGGAACCTGGGTGAGTGATTAGACTAGAGCAAAGGAAATGAGCCTTGGTGATGTTGAATGTGTTAGTGTTACACCCTGCTATCTGAAAGACCACACAGTGCTGAATAGTAAGCATGGGAGTGCAGGAAAATCAGCTGCCTGTGTGCTAAGAGTGTGCTTCTGGAGACTGTGTATTGTCAGGTGCAAGAGAGATCTGCATGGACGCTTGCACAACTGCATGAAGACTGCAGAGATGTATGTAAGAGTACATGTGTGGTAAGGGTTAATTGGAGTTTTGAACATATAGAACCTACCTCACCCATTGCAGCAGTGGAAGGAAAATCTACCATATTGATTTCAAATGTGTTAGCATTTGCCTCTCATTTGTGAAATATTGATTTGTGCTGAATGCTAACCATCACAGTTCAAGAAAACAAGCTGCCTCTTTCCTGCAAGTGCAAGTCTTACAGAACAAGAGCAACACAAATTAAATCTCTGACAACAATTCCTGTGTGCAGACAGACTCATGGTGTGATTCTAGGCAGAAAACGATATTTAATTGGCAATTTCAAAGCACATTTACAACTGTGGTAGAGCAAATGATAATTACTGTAACAGCCTGCAACATTTTCCTTATAGTTTAGAGAGGCAGAAAAGAGCACATGTTCTAACAGCTACTTGAGACCATGAGCATGTGGAACCTGGGTGAGTGATTAGACTAGAGCAAAGGAAATGAGCCTTGGTGACATTGAATGTGTTAGCGTTACACACTGCTATCTGAAATACCACACAGTGCTGAATAGTAAGCATGGGAGTGCAGGAAAATCAGCTGCCTGTGTGCTAAGAGTGTGCTTCTGGAGACTGTGTATTGTCAGGTGCAAGAGAGATCTGCATGGACGCTTGCACAACTGCATGAAGACTGCAGAGATGTATGTAAGAGTACATGTGTGGTAAGGGTTAATTGGAGTTTTGAACATATAGAACCTACCTCACCCATTGCAGCAGTGGAAGGAAAATCTACCATATTGATTTCAAATGTGTTAGCATTTGCCTCTCATTTGTGAGATATTGATTTGTGCTGAATGCTAACCATCACAGTTCAAGAAAACAAGCTGCCTCTTTCCTGCAAGTGCAAGTCTTACAGAACAAGAGCAACACAAATTAAATCTCTGACAACAATTCCTGTGTGCAGACAGACTCATGGTGTGATTCTAGGCAGAAAACGATATTTAATTGGCAATTTCAAAGCACATTTACAACTGTGGTAGAGCAAATGATAATTACTGTAACAGCCTGCAACATTTTCCTTATAGTTTAGAGAGGCAGAAAAGAGCACATGTTCTAACAGCTACTTGAGACCATGAGCATGTGGAACCTGGGTGAGTGATTAGACTAGAGCAAAGGAAATGAGCCTTGGTGACATTGAATGTGTTAGCGTTACACACTGCTATCTGAAATACCACACAGTGCTGAATAGTAAGCATGGGAGTGCAGGAAAATCAGCTGCCTGTGTGCTAAGAGTGTGCTTCTGGAGACTGTATTGTCAGGTGCAAGAGAGATCTGCATGGACGCTTACAAAACTGCATGAAGACTGCAGAGATGTATGTAAGAGTACATGTGTGGTAAGGCTTAATTGGAGTTTTGAACATGTAGGAACTACCTCACCCATTGCAGGAGTGGAAGGAAAATCTACCATGTTGATTTCAAATGTGTTAGCATTTGCCTCTCATTTGTGAGATATTGATTTGTGCTGAATGCTAACCATCACAGTTCAAGAAAACAAGCTGCCTCTTTCCTGCAAGTGCAAGTCTTACAGAACAAGAGCAACACAAATTAAATCTCTGACAACAATTCCTGTGTGCAGACAGACTCATGGTGTGATTCTAGGCAGAAAACGATATTTAATTGGCAATTTCAAAGCACATTTACAACTGTGGTAGAGCAAATGATAATTACTGTAACAGCCTGCAACATTTTCCTTATAGTTTAGAGAGGCAGAAAAGAGCACATGTTCTAACAGCTACTTGAGACCATGAGCATGTGGAACCTGGGTGAGTGATTAGACTAGAGCAAAGGAAATGAGCCTTGGTGACATTGAATGTGTTAGCGTTACACACTGCTATCTGAAATACCACACAGTGCTGAATAGTAAGCATGGGAGTGCAGGAAAATCAGCTGCCTGTGTGCTAAGAGTGTGCTTCTGGAGACTGTATTGTCAGGTGCAAGAGAGATCTGCATGGACGCTTACAAAACTGCATGAAGACTGCAGAGATGTATGTAAGAGTACATGTGTGGTAAGGCTTAATTGGAGTTTTGAACATGTAGGAACTACCTCACCCATTGCAGGAGTGGAAGGAAAATCTACCATGTTGATTTCAAATGTGTTAGCATTTGCCTCTCATTTGTGAGATATTGATTTGTGCTGAATGCTAACCATCACAGTTCAAGAAAACAAGCTGCCCCTTTCCTGCGAGTGCAAGTCTTACAGAACAAGAGCAACACGAATTAAATCTCTGACAACAATTCCTGTGTGCACACAGACTCATGGTGTGATTCTAGGCAGAAAACGATATTTGATTGGCAATTTCAAAGCACATTTACTACTGTGGTAGAGCAAGTGATAATTACTGTAACAGCCTGACACATTTTCCTTATAGTTTAGAGAGGCAGAAAAGAGCACATGTATTAACAGCTACTTGAGACAATGAGCATGTGGAACCTGGGTGAGTGATTAGACTAGAGCAAAGGAAATGAGCCTTGGTGACGTTGAATGTGTTAGCGTTACACACTGCTATCTGAAATACCACACAGTGCTGAATAGTAAGCATGGGAGTGCAGGAAAATCAGCTGCCTGTGTGCTAAGAGTGTGCTTCTGGAGACTGTGTATTGTCAGGTGCAAGAGAGATCTGCATGGACGCTTGCACAACTGCATGAAGACTGCAGAGATGTATGTAAGAGTACATGTGTGGTAAGGGTTAATTGGAGTTTTGAACATGTAGGACCTACCTCACCCATTGCAGCAGTGGAAGGAAAATCTACCATGTTGATTTCAAATGTGTTAGCATGTGCCTCTCATTTGTGAGATATTGATTTGTGCTGAATGCTAACCATCGCAGTTCAAGAAAACAAGCTGCCCCTTTCCCGCTAATGTGCAAGTCTTACAGAACAAGAGCAACACAAATTAAATCTCTGATAACAATTCCTGTGTGCAGACAGACTCATGGTGTGATTCTAGGCAGAAAACGATATTTGATTGGCAATTTCAAAGCACATTTACTACTGTGGTAGAGCAAATGATAATTACTGTAACAGCCTGACACATTTTCCTTATAGTTTAGAGAGGCAGAAAAGAGCACATGTTTTAACAGCTACTTGAGACCATGAACATGTGGAACCTGGGTGAGTGATTAGACTAGAGCAAAGGAAATGAGCCTTGGTGACATTGAATGTGTTAGCGTTACACACTGCTATCTGAAATACCACACAGTGCTGAATAGTAAGCATGGGAGTGCAGGAAAATCAGCAGCCTGTGTGCTAAGAGTGTGCTTCTGAAGACTGTGTATTGTCAGGTGCAAGAGAGATCTGCATGGACGCTTGCACAACTGCATGAAGACTGCAGAGATGTATGTAAGAGTACATGTGTGGTAAGGGTTAATTGGAGTTTTGAACATGTAGGAACTACCTCACCCATTGCAGGAGTGGAAGGAATATCTACCATGTTGATTTCAAATGTGTTAGCATTTGCCTCTCATTTGTGAGATATTGATTTGTGCTGAATGCTAACCATCACAGTTCAAGAAAACAAGCTGCCCCTTTCCTGCGAGTGCAAGTCTTACAGAACAAGAGCAACACGAATTAAATCATTGACAACAATTCCTGTGTGCAGACAGACTCATGGTGTGATACTAGGCAGAAAACGATATTTGATTGGCAATTTCAAAGCACATTTACTACTGTGGTAGTGCAAATGATAATTACTGTAACAACCTGACACATTTTCCTTATAGTTTAGAGAGGCAGAAAAGAGCACATGTCCTAACAGCTACTTGAGACCATGAGCATGTGGAACCTGGGTGAGTGATTAGACTAGAGCAAAGGAAATGAGCCTTGGTGACATTGAATGTGTTAGTGTTACACACTGCTATCTGAAATACCACACAGTGCTGAATAGTAAGCATGGGAGTGCAGGAAAATCAGCTGCCTGTGTGCTAAGAGTGTGCTTCTGGAGACTGTGTATTGTCAGGTGCAAGAGAGATCTGCATGGACGCTTGCACAACTGCATGAAGACTGCAGAGATGTATGTAAGAGTACATGTGTGGTAAGGGTTAATTGGAGTTTTGAACATATAGAACCTACCTCACCCATTGCAGCAGTGGAAGGAAAATCTACCATATTGATTTCAAATGTGTTAGCATTTGCCTCTCATTTGTGAGATATTGATTTGTGCTGAATGCTAACCATCACAGTTCAAGAAAACAAGCTGCCTCTTTCCTGCAAGTGCAAGTCTTACAGAACAAGAGCAACACAAATTAAATCTCTGACAACAATTCCTGTGTGCAGACAGACTCATGGTGTGATTCTAGGCAGAAAACGATATTTGATTGGCAATTTCAAAGCACATTTACAACTGTGGTAGAGCAAATGATAATTACTGTAACAGCCTGCAACATTTTCCTTATAGTTTAGAGAGGCAGAAAAGAGCACATGTATTAACAGCTACTTGAGACAATGAGCATGTGGAACCTGGGTGAGTGATTAGACTAGAGCAAAGGAAATGAGCCTTGGTGACGTTGAATGTGTTAGCGTTACACACTGCTATCTGAAATACCACACAGTGCTGAATAGTAACCATGGGAGTGCAGGAAAATCAGCTGCCTGTGTGCTAAGAGTGTGCTTCTGGAGACTGTGTATTGTCAGGTGCAAGAGAGATCTGCATGGACGCTTGCACAACTGCATGAAGACTGCAGAGATGTATGTAAGAGTACATGTGTGGTAAGGGTTAATTGGAGTTTTGAACATGTAGGACCTACCACCCATTGCAGCAGTGGAAGGAAAATCTACCATGTTGATTTCAAATGTATTAGCATGTGCCTCTCATTTGTGAGATATTGATTTGTGCTGAATGCTAACCATCGCAGTTCAAGAAAACAAGCTGCCCCTTTCCCGCTAATGTGCAAGTCTTACAGAACAAGAGCAACACAAATTAAATCTCTGATAACAATTCCTGTGTGCAGACAGACTCATGGTGTGATTCTAGGCAGAAAACGATATTTGATTGGCAATTTCAAAGCACATTTACAACTGTGGTAGAGCACATGATAATTACTGTAACAGCCTGCAACATTTTCCTTATAGTTTAGAGAGGCAGAAAGGAGCACATGTTCTAACAGCTACTTGAGACCATGAGCATGTGGAACCTGGGTGAGTGATTAGACTAGAGCAAAGGAAATGAGCCTTGGTGACATTGAATGTGTTAGCGTTACACACTGCTATCTGAAATACCACACAGTGCTGAATAGTAAGCATGGGAGTGCAGGAAAATCAGCTGCCTGTGTGCTAAGAGTGTGCTTCTGGAGACTGTATTGTCAGGTGCAAGAGAGATCTGCATGGACGCTTACAAAACTGCATGAAGACTGCAGAGATGTATGTAAGAGTACATGTGTGGTAAGGCTTAATTGGAGTTTTGAACATGTAGGAACTACCTCACCCATTGCAGGAGTGGAAGGAAAATCTACCATGTTGATTTCAAATGTGTTAGCATTTGCCTCTCATTCGTGAGATATTGATTTGTGCTGAATGCTAACCATCACAGTTCAAGAAAACAAGCTGCCCCTTTCCTGCGAGTGCAAGTCTTACAGAACAAGAGCAACACGAATTAAATCTCTGACAACAATTCCTGTGTGCACACAGACTCATGGTGTGATTCTAGGCAGAAAACGATATTTGATTGGCAATTTCAAAGCACATTTACAACTGTGGTAGAGCAAATGATAATTACTGTAACAGCCTGCAACATTTTCCTTATAGTTTAGAGAGGCAGAAAAGAGCACATGTATTAACAGCTACTTGAGACAATGAGCATGTGGAACCTGGATGAGTGATTAGACTAGAGCAAAGGAAATGAGCCTTGGTGACGTTGAATGTGTTAGCGTTACACACTGCTATCTGAAATACCACACAGTGCTGAATAGTAACCATGGGAGTGCAGGAAAATCAGCTGCCTGTGTGCTAAGAGTGTGCTTCTGGAGACTGTGTATTGTCAGGTGCAAGAGAGATCTGCATGGACGCTTGCACAACTGCATGAAGACTGCAGAGATGTATGTAAGAGTACATGTGTGGTAAGGGTTAATTGGAGTTTTGAACATGTAGGACCTACCTCACCCATTGCAGCAGTGGAAGGAAAATCTACCATGTTGATTTCAAATGTGTTAGCATGTGCCTCTCATTTGTGAGATATTGATTTGTGCTGAATGCTAACCATCGCAGTTCAAGAAAACAAGCTGCCCCTTTCCCGCTAATGTGCAAGTCTTACAGAACAAGAGCAACACAAATTAAATCTCTGATAACAATTCCTGTGTGCAGACAGACTCATGGTGTGATTCTAGGCAGAAAACGATATTTGATTGGCAATTTCAAAGCACATTTACTACTGTGGTAGAGCAAATGATAATTACTGTAACAGCCTGACACATTTTCCTTATAGTTTAGAGAGGCAGAAAAGAGCACATGTCCTAACAGCTACTTGAGACCATGAACATGTGGAACCTGGGTGAGTGATTAGACTAGAGCAAAGGAAATGAGCCTTGGTGACATTGAATGTGTTAGCGTTACACACTGCTATCTGAAATACCACACAGTGCTGAATAGTAAGCATGGGAGTGCAGGAAAATCAGCAGCCTGTGTGCTAAGAGTGTGCTTCTGAAGACTGTGTATTGTCAGGTGCAAGAGAGATCTGCATGGACGCTTGCACAACTGCATGAAGACTGCAGAGATGTATGTAAGAGTACATGTGTGGTAAGGGTTAATTGGAGTTTTGAACATGTAGGAACTACCTCACCCATTGCAGGAGTGGAAGGAATATCTACCATGTTGATTTCAAATGTGTTAGCATTTGCCTCTCATTTGTGAGATATTGATTTGTGCTGAATGCTAACCATCACAGTTCAAGAAAACAAGCTGCCCCTTTCCTGCGAGTGCAAGTCTTACAGAACAAGAGCAACACGAATTAAATCATTGACAACAATTCCTGTGTGCAGACAGACTCATGGTGTGATTCTAGGCAGAAAACGATATTTGATTGGCAATTTCAAAGCACATTTACTACTGTGGTAGTGCAAATGATAATTACTGTAACAGCCTGACACATTTTCCTTATAGTTTAGAGAGGCAGAAAAGAGCACATGTCCTAACAGCTACTTGAGACCATGAGCATGTGGAACCTGGGTGAGTGATTAGACTAGAGCAAAGGAAATGAGCCTTGGTGACATTGAATGTGTTAGCGTTACACACTGCTATCTGAAATACCACACAGTGCTGAATAGTAAGCATGGGAGTGCAGGAAAATCAGCTGCCTGTGTGCTAAGAGTGTGCTTCTGGAGACTGTGTATTGTCAGGTGCAAGAGAGATCTGCATGGACGCTTGCACAACTGCATGAAGACTGCAGAGATGTATGTAAGAGTACATGTGTGGTAAGGGTTAATTGGAGTTTTGAACATATAGGACCTACCTCACCTATTGCAGCAGTCGAAAGAAAATCTACCATATTGATTTCAAATGTTAGCATTTGCCTCTCATTTGTGAGATATTGATTTGTGCTGAATGCTAACCATCACAGTTCAAGAAAACAAGCTGCCCCTTTCCTGCGAGTGCAAGTCTTACAGAACAAGAGCAACACGAATTAAATCATTGACAACAATTCCTGTGTGCAGACAGACTCATGGTGTGATACTAGGCAGAAAACGATATTTGATTGGCAATTTCAAAGCACATTTACTACTGTGGTAGTGCAAATGATAATTACTGTAACAACCTGACACATTTTCCTTATAGTTTAGAGAGGCAGAAAAGAGCACATGTCCTAACAGCTACTTGAGACCATGAGCATGTGGAACCTGGGTGAGTGATTAGACTAGAGCAAAGGAAATGAGCCTTGGTGACATTGAATGTGTTAGTGATACACACTGCTATCTGAAATACCACACAGTGCTGAATAGTAAGCATGGGAGTGCAGGAAAATCAGCTGCCTGTGTGTTAAGAGTGTGCTTCTGGAGACTGTATTGTCAGGTGCAAGAGAGATCTGCATGGACGCTTACAAAACTGCATGAAGACTGCAGAGATGTATGTAAGAGTACATGTGTGGTAAGGCTTAATTGGAGTTTTGAACAAGTAGGAACTACCTCACCCATTTCAGGAGTGGAAGGAAAATCTACCATTTTGATTTCAAATGCGTTAGCATTTGCCTCTCATTTGTGAGATATTGATTTGTGCTGAATGCTAACCATCACAGTTCAAGAAAACAAGCTGCCCCTTTCCTGCGAGTGCAAGTCTTACAGAACAAGAGCAACACAAATTAAATCTCTGACAACAATTCCTGTGTGCACACAGACTCATGGTGTGATTCTAGGCAGAAAACGATATTTGATTGGCAATTTCAAAGCACATTTACTACTGTGGTAGAGCAAGTGATAATTACTGTAACAGCCTGACACATTTTCCTTATAGTTTAGAGAGGCAGAAAAGAGCACATGTATTAACAGCTACTTGAGACAATGAGCATGTGGAACCTGGGTGAGTGATTAGACTAGAGCAAAGAAAATAAGCCTTGGTGACTTTGAATGTGTTAGCGTTACACACTGCTATCTGAAATACCACACAGTGCTGAATAGTAAGCATGGGAGTGCAGGAAAATCAGCTGCCTGTGTGCTAAGAGTGTGCTTCTGGAGACTGTGTATTGTCAGGTGCAAGAGACAGCTGCATGGACGCTTGCACAACTGCATGAAGACTGCAGAGATCTATGTAAGAGTACATGTGTGGTAAGGGTTAATTGGAGTTTTGAACATGTAGGAACTACCTTACCCATTGCAGGAGTGGAAGGAAAATCTACCATGTTGATTTCAAATGTGTTAGCATTTGCCTCTCATTTGTGAGATATTGATTTGTGCTGAATGCTAACCATCACAGTTCAAGAAAACAAGCTGCCCCTTTCCTGCGAGTGCAAGTCTTACAGAACAAGAGCAACATGAATTAAATCTGACATCAATTCCTGTGTGCACACAGACTCATGGTGTGATTCTAGGCAGAACACGATATTTGATTGGCAATTTCAAAGCACATTTACTACTGTGGTAGAGCAAGTGATAATTACTGTAACAGCCTGATATATTTTCCTTTCAGTTTAGAGAGGCAGAAAAGAGCACATGGCCTAACAGCTACTTGAGACCATGAGCATGTGGAACCTGGGTGAGTGATTAGACTAGAGCAAAGGAAATGAGCCTTGGTGACGTTGAATGTGTTAGCGTTACACACTGCTATCTGAAAGACCACACAGTGCTGAATAGTAAGCATGGGAGTGCAGGAAAATCAGCTGCCTGTGTGCTAAGAGTGTGCTTCTGGAGACTGTGTATTGTCAGGTGCAAGAGAGATCTGCATGGACGCTTGCACAACTGCATGAAGACTGCAGAGATGTATGTAAGAGTACATGTGTGGTAAGGGTTAATTGGAGTTCTGAACATATAGGACCTACCTCACCCATTGCAGCAGTGGAAAGAAAATCTACCATGTTGATTTCAAATGTGTTAGCATTTGCCTCTCATTTGTGAGATATTGATTTGTGCTGAATGCTAACCATCACAGTTCAAGAAAACAGGCTGCCTCTTTCCTGCGAGTGCAAGTCTTACAGAGCAAGAGCAACACAAATTAAATATCTGACAACAATTCCTGTGTGCAGACAGACTCATGGTGTGATTCTAGGCAGAAAACGATATTTGATTGGCAATTTCAAAGCACATTTACAACTGTGGTAGAGCAAATGATAATTACTGTAACAGCCTGCAACATTTTCCTTATAGTTTAGAGAGGCAGAAAAGAGCACATGTTCTAACAGCTACTTGAGACCATGAGCATGTGGAACCTGGGTGAGTGATTAGACTAGAGCAAAGGAAATGAGCCTTGGTGACATTGAATGTGTTAGTGTTACACACTGCTATCTGAAATACCACACAGTGCTGAATAGTAAGCATGGGAGTGCAGGAAAATCAGCTGCCTGTGTGCTAAGAGTGTGCTTCTGGAGACTGTATTGTCAGGTGCAAGAGAGATCTGCATGGACGCTTACAAAACTGCATGAAGACTGCAGAGATGTATGTAAGAGTACATGTGTGGTAAGGCTTAATTGGAGTTTTGAACATGTAGGAACTACCTCACCCATTGCAGGAGTGGAAGGAAAATCTACCATGTTGATTTCAAATGTGTTAGCATTTGCCTCTCATTTGTGAGATATTGATTTGTGCTGAATGCTAACCATCACAGTTCAAGAAAACAAGCTGCCCCTTTCCTGCGAGTGCAAGTCTTACAGAACAAGAGCAACACAAATTAAATCTCTGACATCAATTCCTGTGTGCACACAGACTCATGGTGTGATTCTAGGCAGAAAACGATATTTGATTGGCAATTTCAAAGCACATTTACTACTGTGGTAGAGCAAGTGATAATTACTGTAACAGCCTGACATATTTTCCTTATAGTTTAGAGAGGCAGACGAGAGCACATGTCCTAACAGCTACTTGAGACCATGAGCATGTGGAACCTGGGTGAGTGATTAGACTAGAGCAAAGGAAATGAGCCTTGGTGACGTTGAATGTGTTAGCGTTACACACTGCTATCTGAAATACCACACAGTGCTGAATAGTAAGCATGGGAGTGCAGGAAAATCAGCTGCCTGTGTGCTAAGAGTGTGCTTCTGGAGACTGTGTATTGTCAGGTGCAAGAGAGAGCTGCATGGACGCTTGCACAACTGCATGAAGACTGCAGAGATGTATGTTAGAGTACATGCGTGGTAAGGGTTAATTGGAGTTTTGAACATGTAGGAACTACCTTACCTATTGCAGGAGTGGAAGGAAAATCTACCATGTTGATTTCAAATGTGTTAGCATTTGCCTCTCATTTGTGAGATATTGATTTGTGCTGAATGCTAACCATCACAGTTCAAGAAAACAAGCTGCCCCTTTCCTGCGAGTGCAAGTCTTACAGAACAAGAGCAACACAAATTAAATCTCTGACAACAATTCCTGTGTGCAGACAGACTCATGGTGTGATTCTAGGCAGAAAACGATATTTGATTGGTAATTTCAAAGCACATTTAATACTGTGGTAGAGCAAGTGATAATTACTGTAACAGCCTGACACATTTTCCTTAAAGTTTAGAGAGGCAGAAAAGAGCACATGTCCTAACAGCTACTTGAGACCATGAGCATGTGGAACCTGGGTGAGTGATTAGACTAGAGCAAAGGAAATGAGCCTTGGTGACGTTGAATGTGTTAGCGTTACACACTGCTATCTGAAAAACCACACAGTGCTGAATAGTAAGCATGGGAGTGCAGGAAAATCAGCTGCCTGTGTGCTAAGAGTGTGCTTCTGGAGACTGTGTATTGTCAGGTGCAAGAGAGATCTGCATGGACGCTTGCACAACTGCATGAAGACTGCAGAGATGTATGTAAGAGTACATGTGTGGTAAGGGTTAATTGGAGTTTTGAACATGTAGGGACTACCTCACACATTGCAGCAGTGTAAGGAAAATCTACCATGTTGATTTCAAATGTGTTAGCATTTGCCTCTCATTTGTGAGATATTGATTTGTGCTGAATGCTAACCATCACAGTTCAAGAAAACAAGCTGCCCCTTTCCTGCGAGTGCAAGTCTTACAGAACAGGAGCAACACGAATTAAATCATTGACAACAATTCCTGTGTGCAGACAGACTCATGGTGTGATACTAGGCAGAAAACGATATTTGATTGGCAATTTCAAAGCACATTTACTACTGTGGTAGTGCAAGTGATAATTACTGTAACAGCCTGACACATTTTCCTTAAAGTTTAGAGAGGCAGAAAAGAGCACATGTCCTAACAGCTACTTGAGACCATGAGCATGTGGAACCTGGGTGAGTGATTAGACTAGAGCAAAGGAAATGAGCCTTGGTGACGTTGAATGTGTTAGCGTTACACACTGCTATCTGAAAAACCACACAGTGCTGAATAGTAAGCATGGGAGTGCAGGAAAATCAGCTGCCTGTGTGCTAAGAGTGTGCTTCTGGAGACTGTATTGTCAGGTGCAAGAGAGATCTGCATGGACGCTTACAAAACTGCATGAAGACTGCAGAGATGTATGTAAGAGTACATGTGTGGTAAGGCTTAATTGGAGTTTTGAACAAGTAGGAACTACCTCACCCATTGCAGGAGTGGAAGGAAAATCTACCATTTTGATTTCAAATGCGTTAGCATTTGCCTCTCATTTGTGAGATATTGATTTGTGCTGAATGCTAACCATCACAGTTCAAGAAAACAAGCTGCCCCTTTCCTGCGAGTGCAAGTCTTACAGAACAAGAGCAACACGAATTAAATCTCTGACAACAATTCCTGTGTGCACACAGACTCATGGTGTGATTCTAGGCAGAAAACGATATTTGATTGGCAATTTCAAAGCACATTTACTACTGTGGTAGAGCAAGTGATAATTACTGTAACAGCCTGACACATTTTCCTTATAGTTTAGAGAGGCAGAAAAGAGCACATGTATTAACAGCTACTTGAGACAATGAGCATGTGGAACCTGGGTGAGTGATTAGACTAGAGCAAAGAAAATAAGCCTTGGTGACTTTGAATGTGTTAGCGTTACACACTGCTATCTGAAATACCACACAGTGCTGAATAGTAAGCATGGGAGTGCAGGAAAATCAGCTGCCTGTGTGCTAAGAGTGTGCTTCTGGAGACTGTGTATTGTCAGGTGCAAGAGACAGCTGCATGGACGCTTGCACAACTGCATGAAGACTGCAGAGATCTATGTAAGAGTACATGTGTGGTAAGGGTTAATTGGAGTTTTGAACATGTAGGAACTACCTTACCCATTGCAGGAGTGGAAGGAAAATCTACCATGTTGATTTCAAATGTGTTAGCATTTGCCTCTCATTTGTGAGATATTGATTTGTGCTGAATGCTAACCATCACAGTTCAAGAAAACAAGCTGCCCCTTTCCTGCGAGTGCAAGTCTTACAGAACAAGAGCAACATGAATTAAATCTGACATCAATTCCTGTGTGCACACAGACTCATGGTGTGATTCTAGGCAGAACACGATATTTGATTGGCAATTTCAAAGCACATTTACTACTGTGGTAGAGCAAGTGATAATTACTGTAACAGCCTGATATATTTTCCTTTTAGTTTAGAGAGGCAGAAAAGAGCACATGGCCTAACAGCTACTTGAGACCATGAGCATGTGGAACCTGGGTGAGTGATTAGACTAGAGCAAAGGAAATGAGCCTTGGTGACGTTGAATGTGTTAGCGTTACACACTGCTATCTGAAAGACCACACAGTGCTGAATAGTAAGCATGGGAGTGCAGGAAAATCAGCTGCCTGTGTGCTAAGAGTGTGCTTCTGGAGACTGTGTATTGTCAGGTGCAAGAGAGATCTGCATGGACGCTTGCACAACTGCATGAAGACTGCAGAGATGTATGTAAGAGTACATGTGTGGTAAGGGTTAATTGGAGCTTTGAACATATAGGACCTACCTCACCCATTGCAGCAGTCGAAAGAAAATCTACCATATTGATTTCAAATGTGTTAGCATTTGCCTCTCATTTGTGAGATATTGATTTGTGCTGAATGCTAACCATCACAGTTCAAGAAAACAAGCTGCCTCTTTCCTGCAAGTGCAAGTCTTACAGAACAAGAGCAACACAAATTAAATCTCTGACAACAATTCCTGTGTGCAGACAGACTCATGGTGTGATTCTAGGCAGAAAACGATATTTGATTGGCAATTTCAAAGCACATTTACTACTGTGGTAGAGCAAGTGATAATTACTATAACAGCCTGACACATTTTCCTTATAGTTTAGAGAGGCAGAAAAGAGCACATGTATTAACAGCTACTTGAGACAATGAGCATGTGGAACCTGGGTGAGTGATTAGACTAGAGCAAAGGAAATGAGCCTTGGTGACGTTGAATGTGTTAGCGTTACACACTGCTATCTGAAATACCACACAGTGCTGAATAGTAAGCATCGGAGTGCAGGAAAATCAGCTGCCTGTGTGCTAAGAGTGTGCTTCTGGAGACCGTGTATTGTCAGGTGCAAGAGAGATCTGCATGGACGCTTGCACAACTGCATGAAGACTGCAGAGATGTATGTAAGAGTACATGTGTGGTAAGGGTTAATTGCAGTTTTGAACATGTAGGAACTACCTCACCCATTGCAGGAGTGGAAGGAAAAACTACCATGTTGATTTCAAATGTGTTAGCATTTGCCTCTCATTTGTGAGATATTGATTTGTGCTGAATGCTAACCATCACAGTTCAAGAAAACAAGCTGCCCCTTTCCTGCGAGTGCAAGTCTTACAGAACAAGAGCAACACAAATTAAATCTCTGACATCAATTCCTGTGTGCACACAGACTCATGGTGTGATTCTAGGCAGAAAACGATATTTGATTGGCAATTTCAAAGCACATTTACTACTGTGGTAGAGCAAGTGATAATTACTGTAACAGCCTGACATATTTTCCTTATAGTTTAGAGAGGCAGAAAAGAGCACATGTCCTAACAGCTACTTGAGACCATGAGCATGTGGAACCTGGGTGAGTGATTAGACTAGAGCAAAGGAAATGAGCCTTGGTGACGTTGAATGTGTTAGTGTTACACACTGCTATCTGAAAGACCACACAGTGCTGAATAGTAAGCATGGGAGTGCAGGAAAATCAGCTGCCTGTGTGCTAAGAGTGTGCTTCTGGAGACTGTGTATTGTCAGGTGCAAGAGAGATCTGCATGGACGCTTGCACAACTGCATGAAGACTGCAGAGATGTATGTAAGAGTACATGTGTGGTAAGGGTTAATTGGAGTTTTGAACATATAGAACCTACCTCACCCATTGCAGCAGTGGAAGGAAAATCTACCATATTGATTTCAAATGTGTTAGCATTTGCCTCTCATTTGTGAGATATTGATTTGTGCTGAATGCTAACCATCACAGTTCAAGAAAACAAGCTGCCTCTTTCCTGCAAGTGCAAGTCTTACAGAACAAGAGCAACACAAATTAAATCTCTGACAACAATTCCTGTGTGCAGACAGACTCATGGTGTGATTCTAGGCAGAAAACGATATTTGATTGGCAATTTCAAAGCACATTTACAACTGTGGTAGAGCAAATGATAATTACTGTAACAGCCTGCAACATTTTCCTTATAGTTTAGAGAGGCAGAAAAGAGCACATGTTCTAACAGCTACTTGAGACCATGAGCATGTGGAACCTGGGTGAGTGATTAGACTAGAGCAAAGGAAATGAGCCTTGGTGACATTGAATGTGTTAGCGTTACACACTGCTATCTGAAATACCACACAGTGCTGAATAGTAAGCATGGGAGTGCAGGAAAATCAGCTGCCCGTGTGCTAAGAGTGTGCTTCTGGAGACTGTATTGTCAGGTGCAAGAGAGATCTGCATGGACGCTTACAAAACTGCATGAAGACTGCAGAGATGTATGTAAGAGTACATGTGTGGTAAGGCTTAATTGGAGTTTTGAACATGTAGGAACTACCTCACCCATTGCAGGAGTGGAAGGAAAATCTACCATGTTGATTTCAAATGTGTTAGCATTTGCCTCTCATTTGTGAGATATTGATTTGTGCTGAATGCTAACCATCACAGTTCAAGAAAACAAGCTGCCCCTTTCCTGCGAGTGCAAGTCTTACAGAACAAGAGCAACACGAATTAAATCTCTGACAACAATTCCTGTGTGCACACAGACTCATGGTGTGATTCTAGGCAGAAAACGATATTTGATTGGCAATTTCAAAGCACATTTACTACTGTGGTAGAGCAAGTGATAATTACTGTAACAGCCTGACACATTTTCCTTATAGTTTAGAGAGGCAGAAAAGAGCACATGTATTAACAGCTACTTGAGACAATGAGCATGTGGAACCTGGGTGAGTGATTAGACTAGAGCAAAGGAAATGAGCCTTGGTGACGTTGAATGTGTTAGCGTTACACACTGCTATCTGAAATACCACACAGTGCTGAATAGTAAGCATGGGAGTGCAGGAAAATCAGCTGCCTGTGTGCTAAGAGTGTGCTTCTGGAGACTGTGTATTGTCAGGTGCAAGAGAGATCTGCATGGACGCTTGCACAACTGCATGAAGACTGCAGAGATGTATGTAAGAGTACATGTGTGGTAAGGGTTAATTGGAGTTTTGAACATGTAGGACCTACCTCACCCATTGCAGCAGTGGAAGGAAAATCTACCATGTTGATTTCAAATGTGTTAGCATGTGCCTCTCATTTGTGAGATATTGATTTGTGCTGAATGCTAACCATCGCAGTTCAAGAAAACAAGCTGCCCCTTTCCCGCTAATGTGCAAGTCTTACAGAACAAGAGCAACACAAATTAAATCTCTGATAACAATTCCTGTGTGCAGACAGACTCATGGTGTGATTCTAGGAAGAAAACGATATTTGATTGGCAATTTCAAAGCACATTTACTACTGTGGTAGAGCAAATGATAATTACTGTAACAGCCTGACACATTTTCCTTATAGTTTAGAGAGGCAGAAAAGAGCACATGTTTTAACAGCTACTTGAGACCATGAACATGTGGAACCTGGGTGAGTGATTAGACTAGAGCAAAGGAAATGAGCCTTGGTGACATTGAATGTGTTAGCGTTACACACTGCTATCTGAAATACCACACAGTGCTGAATAGTAAGCATGGGAGTGCAGGAAAATCAGCAGCCTGTGTGCTAAGAGTGTGCTTCTGAAGACTGTGTATTGTCAGGTGCAAGAGAGATCTGCATGGACGCTTGCACAACTGCATGAAGACTGCAGAGATGTATGTAAGAGTACATGTGTGGTAAGGGTTAATTGGAGTTTTGAACATGTAGGAACTACCTCACCCATTGCAGGAGTGGAAGGAATATCTACCATGTTGATTTCAAATGTGTTAGCATTTGCCTCTCATTTGTGAGATATTGATTTGTGCTGAATGCTAACCATCACAGTTCAAGAAAACAAGCTGCCCCTTTCCTGCGAGTGCAAGTCTTACAGAACAAGAGCAACACGAATTAAATCATTGACAACAATTCCTGTGTGCAGACAGACTCATGGTGTGATACTAGGCAGAAAACGATATTTGATTGTCAATTTCAAAGCACATTTACTACTGTGGTAGTGCAAATGATAATTACTGTAACAACCTGACACATTTTCCTTATAGTTTAGAGAGGCAGAAAAGAGCACATGTCCTAACAGCTACTTGAGACCATGAGCATGTGGAACCTGGGTGAGTGATTAGACTAGAGCAAAGGAAATGAGCCTTGGTGACATTGAATGTGTTAGTGTTACACACTGCTATCTGAAATACCACACAGTGCTGAATAGTAAGCATGGGAGTGCAGGAAAATCAGCTGCCTGTGTGCTAAGAGTGTGCTTCTGGAGACTGTGTATTGTCAGGTGCAAGAGAGATCTGCATGGACGCTTGCACAACTGCATGAAGACTGCAGAGATGTATGTAAGAGTACATGTGTGGTAAGGGTTAATTGGAGTTTTGAACATATAGAACCTACCTCACCCATTGCAGCAGTGGAAGGAAAATCTACCATATTGATTTCAAATGTGTTAGCATTTGCCTCTCATTTGTGAGATATTGATTTGTGCTGAATGCTAACCATCACAGTTCAAGAAAACAAGCTGCCTCTTTCCTGCAAGTGCAAGTCTTACAGAACAAGAGCAACACAAATTAAATCTCTGACAACAATTCCTGTGTGCAGACAGACTCATGGTGTGATTCTAGGCAGAAAACGATATTTGATTGGCAATTTCAAAGCACATTTACAACTGTGGTAGAGCAAATGATAATTACTGTAACAGCCTGCAACATTTTCCTTATAGTTTAGAGAGGCAGAAAAGAGCACATGTATTAACAGCTACTTGAGACAATGAGCATGTGGAACCTGGGTGAGTGATTAGACTAGAGCAAAGGAAATGAGCCTTGGTGACGTTGAATGTGTTAGCGTTACACACTGCTATCTGAAATACCACACAGTGCTGAATAGTAACCATGGGAGTGCAGGAAAATCAGCTGCCTGTGTGCTAAGAGTGTGCTTCTGGAGACTGTGTATTGTCAGGTGCAAGAGAGATCTGCATGGACGCTTGCACAACTGCATGAAGACTGCAGAGATGTATGTAAGAGTACATGTGTGGTAAGGGTTAATTGGAGTTTTGAACATGTAGGACCTACCACCCATTGCAGCAGTGGAAGGAAAATCTACCATGTTGATTTCAAATGTGTTAGCATTTGCCTCTCATTTGTGAGATATTGATTTGTGCTGAATGCTAACCATCACAGTTCAAGAAAACAAGCTGCCCATTTCCTGCGAGTGCAAGTCTTACAGAACAAGAGCAACACGAATTAAATCTCTGACAACAATTCCTGTGTGCACACAGAATCATGGTGTGATTCTAGGCAGAAAACGATATTTGATTGGCAATTTCAAAGCACATTTACAACTGTGGTAGAGCAAATGATAATTACTGTAACAGCCTGCAACATTTTCCTTATAGTTTAGAGAGGCAGAAAAGAGCACATGTATTAACAGCTACTTGAGACAATGAGCATGTGGAACCTGGGTGAGTGATTAGACTAGAGCAAAGGAAATGAGCCTTGGTGACGTTGAATGTGTTAGCGTTACACACTGCTATCTGAAATACCACACAGTGCTGAATAGTAACCATGGGAGTGCAGGAAAATCAGCTGCCTGTGTGCTAAGAGTGTGCTTCTGGAGACTGTGTATTGTCAGGTGCAAGAGAGATCTGCATGGACGCTTGCACAACTGCATGAAGACTGCAGAGATGTATGTAAGAGTACATGTGTGGTAAGGGTTAATTGGAGTTTTGAACATGTAGGACCTACCTCACCCATTGCAGCAGTGGAAGGAAAATCTACCATGTTGATTTCAAATGTGTTAGCATGTGCCTCTCATTTGTGAGATATTGATTTGTGCTGAATGCTAACCATCGCAGTTCAAGGAAACAAGCTGCCCCTTTCCCGCTAATGTGCAAGTCTTACAGAACAAGAGCAACACAAATTAAATCTCTGATAACAATTCCTGTGTGCAGACAGACTCATGGTGTGATTCTAGGCAGAAAACGATATATGATTGGCAATTTCAAAGCACATTTACTACTGTGGTAGAGCAAATGATAATTACTGTAACAGCCTGACACATTTTCCTTATAGTTTAGAGAGGCAGAAAAGAGCACATGTCCTAACAGCTACTTGAGACCATGAACATGTGGAACCTGGGTGAGTGATTAGACTAGAGCAAAGGAAATGAGCCTTGGTGACATTGAATGTGTTAGCGTTACACACTGCTATCTGAAATACCACACAGTGCTGAATAGTAAGCATGGGAGTGCAGGAAAATCAGCAGCCTGTGTGCTAAGAGTGTGCTTCTGAAGACTGTGTATTGTCAGGTGCAAGAGAGATCTGCATGGACGCTTGCACAACTGCATGAAGACTGCAGAGATGTATGTAAGAGTACATGTGTGGTAAGGGTTAATTGGAGTTTTGAACATGTAGGAACTACCTCACCCATTGCAGGAGTGGAAGGAATATCTACCATGTTGATTTCAAATGTGTTAGCATTTGCCTCTCATTTGTGAGATATTGATTTGTGCTGAATGCTAACCATCACAGTTCAAGAAAACAAGCTGCCCCTTTCCTGCGAGTGCAAGTCTTACAGAACAAGAGCAACACGAATTAAATCATTGGCAACAATTCCTGTGTGCAGACAGACTCATGGTGTGATTCTAGGCAGAAAACGATATTTGATTGGCAATTTCAAAGCACATTTACTACTGTGGTAGTGCAAATGATAATTACTGTAACAGCCTGACACATTTTCCTTATAGTTTAGAGAGGCAGAAAAGAGCACATGTCCTAACAGCTACTTGAGACCATGAGCATGTGGAACCTGGGTGAGTGATTAGACTAGAGCAAAGGAAATGAGCCTTGGTGACGTTGAATGTGTTAGCGTTACACACTGCTATCTGAAAAACCACACAGTGCTGAATAGTAAGCATGGGAGTGCAGGAAAATCAGCTGCCTGTGTGCTAAGAGTGTGCTTCTGGAGACTGTGTATTGTCAGGTGCAAGAGAGATCTGCATGGACGCTTGCACAACTGCATGAAGACTGCAGAGATGTATGTAAGAGTACATGTGTGGTAAGGGTTAATTGGAGTTTTGAACATATAGGACCTACCTCACCTATTGCAGCAGTCGAAAGAAAATCTACCATATTGATTTCAAATGTTAGCATTTGCCTCTCATTTGTGAGATATTGATTTGTGCTGAATGCTAACCATCACAGTTCAAGAAAACAAGCTGCCCCTTTCCTGCGAGTGCAAGTCTTACAGAACAAGAGCAACACGAATTAAATCATTGACAACAATTCCTGTGTGCAGACAGACTCATGGTGTGATACTAGGCAGAAAACGATATTTGATTGGCAATTTCAAAGCACATTTACTACTGTGGTAGTGCAAATGATAATTACTGTAACAACCTGACACATTTTCCTTATAGTTTAGAGAGGCAGAAAAGAGCACATGTCCTAACAGCTACTTGAGACCATGAGCATGTGGAACCTGGGTGAGTGATTAGACTAGAGCAAAGGAAATGAGCCTTGGTGACATTGAATGTGTTAGTGTTACACACTGCTATCTGAAATACCACACAGTGCTGAATAGTAAGCATGGGAGTGCAGGAAAATCAGCTGCCTGTGTGCTCAGAGTGTGCTTCTGGAGACTGTATTGTCAGGTGCAAGAGAGATCTGCATGGACGCTTACAAAACTGCATGAAGACTGCAGAGATGTATGTAAGAGTACATGTGTGGTAAGGCTTAATTGGAGTTTTGAACAAGTAGGAACTACCTCACCCATTGCAGGATTGGAAGGAAAATCTCCCATTTTGATTTCAAATGCGTTAGCATTTGCCTCTCATTTGTGAGATATTGATTTGTGCTGAATGCTAACCATCACAGTTCAAGAAAACAAGCTGCCCCTTTCCTGCGAGTGCAAGTCTTACAGAACAAGAGCAACACGAATTAAATCTCTGACAACAATTCCTGTGTGCACACAGACTCATGGTGTGATTCTAGGCAGAAAACGATATTTGATTGGCAATTTCAAAGCACATTTACTACTGTGGTAGAGCAAGTGATAATTACTGTAACAGCCTGACACATTTTCCTTATAGTTTAGAGAGGCAGAAAAGAGCACATGTATTAACAGCTACTTGAGACAATGAGCATGTGGAACCTGGGTGAGTGATTAGACTAGAGCAAAGAAAATAAGCCTTGGTGACTTTGAATGTGTTAGCGTTACACACTGCTATCTGAAATACCACACAGTGCTGAATAGTAAGCATGGGAGTGCAGGAAAATCAGCTGCCTGTGTGCTAAGAGTGTGCTTCTGGAGACTGTGTATTGTCAGGTGCAAGAGACAGCTGCATGGACGCTTGCACAACTGCATGAAGACTGCAGAGATCTATGTAAGAGTACATGTGTGGTAAGGGTTAATTGGAGTTTTGAACATGTAGGAACTACCTTACCCATTGCAGGAGTGGAAGGAAAATCTACCATGTTGATTTCAAATGTGTTAGCATTTGCCTCTCATTTGTGAGATATTGATTTGTGCTGAATGCTAACCATCACAGTTCAAGAAAACAAGCTGCCCCTTTCCTGCGAGTGCAAGTCTTACAGAACAAGAGCAACATGAATTAAATCTGACATCAATTCCTGTGTGCACACAGACTCATGGTGTGATTCTAGGCAGAACACGATATTTGATTGGCAATTTCAAAGCACATTTACTACTGTGGTAGAGCAAGTGATAATTACTGTAACAGCCTGATATATTTTCCTTTTAGTTTAGAGAGGCAGAAAAGAGCACATGGCCTAACAGCTACTTGAGACCATGAGCATGTGGAACCTGGGTGAGTGATTAGACTAGAGCAAAGGAAATGAGCCTTGGTGACGTTGAATGTGTTAGCGTTACACACTGCTATCTGAAAGACCACACAGTGCTGAATAGTAAGCATGGGAGTGCAGGAAAATCAGCTGCCTGTGTGCTAAGAGTGTGCTTCTGGAGACTGTGTATTGTCAGGTGCAAGAGAGATCTGCATGGACGCTTGCACAACTGCATGAAGACTGCAGAGATGTATGTAAGAGTACATGTGTGGTAAGGGTTAATTGGAGCTTTGAACATATAGGACCTACCTCACCCATTGCAGCAGTCGAAAGAAAATCTACCATATTGATTTCAAATGTGTTAGCATTTGCCTCTCATTTGTGAGATATTGATTTGTGCTGAATGCTAACCATCACAGTTCAAGAAAACAAGCTGCCTCTTTCCTGCAAGTGCAAGTCTTACAGAACAAGAGCAACACAAATTAAATCTCTGACAACAATTCCTGTGTGCAGACAGACTCATGGTGTGATTCTAGGCAGAAAACGATATTTGATTGGCAATTTCAAAGCACATTTACTACTGTGGTAGAGCAAGTGATAATTACTATAACAGCCTGACACATTTTCCTTATAGTTTAGAGAGGCAGAAAAGAGCACATGTATTAACAGCTACTTGAGACAATGAGCATGTGGAACCTGGGTGAGTGATTAGACTAGAGCAAAGGAAATGAGCCTTGGTGACGTTGAATGTGTTAGCGTTACACACTGCTATCTGAAATACCACACAGTGCTGAATAGTAAGCATCGGAGTGCAGGAAAATCAGCTGCCTGTGTGCTAAGAGTGTGCTTCTGGAGACCGTGTATTGTCAGGTGCAAGAGAGATCTGCATGGACGCTTGCACAACTGCATGAAGACTGCAGAGATGTATGTAAGAGTACATGTGTGGTAAGGGTTAATTGCAGTTTTGAACATGTAGGAACTACCTCACCCATTGCAGGAGTGGAAGGAAAAACTACCATGTTGATTTCAAATGTGTTAGCATTTGCCTCTCATTTGTGAGATATTGATTTGTGCTGAATGCTAACCATCACAGTTCAAGAAAACAAGCTGCCCCTTTCCTGCGAGTGCAAGTCTTACAGAACAAGAGCAACACAAATTAAATCTCTGACATCAATTCCTGTGTGCACACAGACTCATGGTGTGATTCTAGGCAGAAAACGATATTTGATTGGCAATTTCAAAGCACATTTACTACTGTGGTAGAGCAAGTGATAATTACTGTAACAGCCTGACATATTTTCCTTATAGTTTAGAGAGGCAGAAAAGAGCACATGTCCTAACAGCTACTTGAGACCATGAGCATGTGGAACCTGGGTGAGTGATTAGACTAGAGCAAAGGAAATGAGCCTTGGTGACGTTGAATGTGTTAGTGTTACACACTGCTATCTGAAAGACCACACAGTGCTGAATAGTAAGCATGGGAGTGCAGGAAAATCAGCTGCCTGTGTGCTAAGAGTGTGCTTCTGGAGACTGTGTATTGTCAGGTGCAAGAGAGATCTGCATGGACGCTTGCACAACTGCATGAAGACTGCAGAGATGTATGTAAGAGTACATGTGTGGTAAGGGTTAATTGGAGTTTTGAACATATAGAACCTACCTCACCCATTGCAGCAGTGGAAGGAAAATCTACCATATTGATTTCAAATGTGTTAGCATTTGCCTCTCATTTGTGAGATATTGATTTGTGCTGAATGCTAACCATCACAGTTCAAGAAAACAAGCTGCCTCTTTCCTGCAAGTGCAAGTCTTACAGAACAAGAGCAACACAAATTAAATCTCTGACAACAATTCCTGTGTGCAGACAGACTCATGGTGTGATTCTAGGCAGAAAACGATATTTGATTGGCAATTTCAAAGCACATTTACAACTGTGGTAGAGCAAATGATAATTACTGTAACAGCCTGCAACATTTTCCTTATAGTTTAGAGAGGCAGAAAAGAGCACATGTTCTAACAGCTACTTGAGACCATGAGCATGTGGAACCTGGGTGAGTGATTAGACTAGAGCAAAGGAAATGAGCCTTGGTGACATTGAATGTGTTAGCGTTACACACTGCTATCTGAAATACCACACAGTGCTGAATAGTAAGCATGGGAGTGCAGGAAAATCAGCTGCCTGTGTGCTAAGAGTGTGCTTCTGGAGACTGTATTGTCAGGTGCAAGAGAGATCTGCATGGACGCTTACAAAACTGCATGAAGACTGCAGAGATGTATGTAAGAGTACATGTGTGGTAAGGCTTAATTGGAGTTTTGAACATGTAGGAACTACCTCACCCATTGCAGGAGTGGAAGGAAAATCTACCATGTTGATTTTAAATGTGTTAGCATTTGCCTCTCATTTGTGAGATATTGATTTGTGCTGAATGCTAACCATCACAGTTCAAGAAAACAAGCTGCCCCTTTCCTGCGAGTGCAAGTCTTACAGAACAAGAGCAACACAAATTAAATCTCTGACAACAATTCCTGTGTGCACACAGACTCATGGTGTGATTCTAGGCAGAAAACGATATTTGATTGGCAATTTCAAAGCACATTTACTACTGTGGTAGAGCAAGTGATAATTACTGTAACAGCCTGACACATTTTCCTTATAGTTTAGAGAGGCAGAAAAGAGCACATGTATTAACAGCTACTTGAGACAATGAGCATGTGGAACCTGGGTGAGTGATTAGACTAGAGCAAAGGAAATGAGCCTTGGTGACGTTGAATGTGTTAGCGTTACACACTGCTATCTGAAATACCACACAGTGCTGAATAGTAAGCATGGGAGTGCAGGAAAATCAGCTGCCTGTGTGCTAAGAGTGTGCTTCTGGAGACTGTGTATTGTCAGGTGCAAGAGAGATCTGCATGGACGCTTGCACAACTGCATGAAGACTGCAGAGATGTATGTAAGAGTACATGTGTGGTAAGGGTTAATTGGAGTTTTGAACATGTAGGACCTACCTCACCCATTGCAGCAGTGGAAGGAAAATCTACCATGTTGATTTCAAATGTGTTAGCATGTGCCTCTCATTTGTGAGATATTGATTTGTGCTGAATGCTAACCATCGCAGTTCAAGAAAACAAGCTGCCCCTTTCCCGCTAATGTGCAAGTCTTACAGAACAAGAGCAACACAAATTAAATCTCTGATAACAATTCCTGTGTGCAGACAGACTCATGGTGTGATTCTAGGAAGAAAACGATATTTGATTGGCAATTTCAAAGCACATTTACTACTGTGGTAGAGCAAATGATAATTACTGTAACAGCCTGACACATTTTCCTTATAGTTTAGAGAGGCAGAAAAGAGCACATGTTTTAACAGCTACTTGAGACCATGAACATGTGGAACCTGGGTGAGTGATTAGACTAGAGCAAAGGAAATGAGCCTTGGTGACATTGAATGTGTTAGCGTTACACACTGCTATCTGAAATACCACACAGTGCTGAATAGTAAGCATGGGAGTGCAGGAAAATCAGCAGCCTGTGTGCTAAGAGTGTGCTTCTGAAGACTGTGTATTGTCAGGTGCAAGAGAGATCTGCATGGACGCTTGCACAACTGCATGAAGACTGCAGAGATGTATGTAAGAGTACATGTGTGGTAAGGGTTAATTGGAGTTTTGAACATGTAGGAACTACCTCACCCATTGCAGGAGTGGAAGGAATATCTACCATGTTGATTTCAAATGTGTTAGCATTTGCCTCTCATTTGTGAGATATTGATTTGTGCTGAATGCTAACCATCACAGTTCAAGAAAACAAGCTGCCCCTTTCCTGCGAGTGCAAGTCTTACAGAACAAGAGCAACACGAATTAAATCATTGACAACAATTCCTGTGTGCAGACAGACTCATGGTGTGATACTAGGCAGAAAACGATATTTGATTGGCAATTTCAAAGCACATTTACTACTGTGGTAGTGCAAATGATAATTACTGTAACAACCTGACACATTTTCCTTATAGTTTAGAGAGGCAGAAAAGAGCACATGTCCTAACAGCTACTTGAGACCATGAGCATGTGGAACCTGGGTGAGTGATTAGACTAGAGCAAAGGAAATGAGCCTTGGTGACATTGAATGTGTTAGTGTTACACACTGCTATCTGAAATACCACACAGTGCTGAATAGTAAGCATGGGAGTGCAGGAAAATCAGCTGCCTGTGTGCTAAGAGTGTGCTTCTGGAGACTGTGTATTGTCAGGTGCAAGAGAGATCTGCATGGACGCTTGCACAACTGCATGAAGACTGCAGAGATGTATGTAAGAGTACATGTGTGGTAAGGGTTAATTGGAGTTTTGAACATATAGAACCTACCTCACCCATTGCAGCAGTGGAAGGAAAATCTACCATATTGATTTCAAATGTGTTAGCATTTGCCTCTCATTTGTGAGATATTGATTTATGCTGAATGCTAACCATCACAGTTCAAGAAAACAAGCTGCCTCTTTCCTGCAAGTGCAAGTCTTACAGAACAAGAGCAACACAAATTAAATCTCTGACAACAATTCCTGTGTGCAGACAGACTCATGGTGTGATTCTAGGCAGAAAACGATATTTGATTGGCAATTTCAAAGCACATTTACAACTGTGGTAGAGCAAATGATAATTACTGTAACAGCCTGCAACATTTTCCTTATAGTTTAGAGAGGCAGAAAAGAGCACATGTATTAACAGCTACTTGAGACAATGAGCATGTGGAACCTGGGTGAGTGATTAGACTAGAGCAAAGGAAATGAGCCTTGGTGACGTTGAATGTGTTAGCGTTACACACTGCTATCTGAAATACCACACAGTGCTGAATAGTAACCATGGGAGTGCAGGAAAATCAGCTGCCTGTGTGCTAAGAGTGTGCTTCTGGAGACTGTGTATTGTCAGGTGCAAGAGAGATCTGCATGGACGCTTGCACAACTGCATGAAGACTGCAGAGATGTATGTAAGAGTACATGTGTGGTACGGGTTAATTGGAGTTTTGAACATGTAGGACCTACCACCCATTGCAGCAGTGGAAGGAAAATCTACCATGTTGATTTCAAATGTGTTAGCATGTGCCTCTCATTTGTGAGATATTGATTTGTGCTGAATGCTAACCATCGCAGTTCAAGAAAACAAGCTGCCCCTTTCCCGCTAATGTGCAAGTCTTACAGAACAAGAGCAACACAAATTAAATCTCTGATAACAATTCCTGTGTGCAGACAGACTCATGGTGTGATTCTAGGCAGAAAACGATATTTGATTGGCAATTTCAAAGCACATTTACAACTGTGGTAGAGCACATGATAATTACTGTAACAGCCTGCAACATTTTCCTTATAGTTTAGAGAGGCAGAAAAGAGCACATGTTCTAACAGCTACTTGAGACCATGAGCATGTGGAACCTGGGTGAGTGATTAGACTAGAGCAAAGGAAATGAGCCTTGGTGACATTGAATGTGTTAGCGTTACACACTGCTATCTGAAATACCACACAGTGCTGAATAGTAAGCATGGGAGTGCAGGAAAATCAGCTGCCTGTGTGCTAAGAGTGTGCTTCTGGAGACTGTATTGTCAGGTGCAAGAGAGATCTGCATGGACGCTTACAAAACTGCATGAAGACTGCAGAGATGTATGTAAGAGTACATGTGTGGTAAGGCTTAATTGGAGTTTTGAACATGTAGGAACGACCTCACCCATTGCAGGAGTGGAAGGAAAATCTACCATGTTGATTTCAAATGTGTTAGCATTTGCCTCTCATTTGTGAGATATTGATTTGTGCTGAATGCTAACCATCACAGTTCAAGAAAACAAGCTGCCCCTTTCCTGCGAGTGCAAGTCTTACAGAACAAGAGCAACACGAATTAAATCTCTGACAACAATTCCTGTGTGCACACAGACTCATGGTGTGATTCTAGGCAGAAAACGATATTTGATTGGCAATTTCAAAGCACATTTACAACTGTGGTAGAGCAAATGATAATTACTGTAACAGCCTGCAACATTTTCCTTATAGTTTAGAGAGGCAGAAAAGAGCACATGTATTAACAGCTACTTGAGACAATGAGCATGTGGAACCTGGGTGAGTGATTAGACTAGAGCAAAGGAAATGAGCCTTGGTGACGTTGAATGTGTTAGCGTTACACACTGCTATCTGAAATACCACACAGTGCTGAATAGTAACCATGGGAGTGCAGGAAAATCAGCTGCCTGTGTGCTAAGAGTGTGCTTCTGGAGACTGTGTATTGTCAGGTGCAAGAGAGATCTGCATGGACGCTTGCACAACTGCATGAAGACTGCAGAGATGTATGTAAGAGTACATGTGTGGTAAGGGTTAATTGGAGTTTTGAACATGTAGGACCTACCTCACCCATTGCAGCAGTGGAAGGAAAATCTACCATGTTGATTTCAAATGTGTTAGCATGTGCCTCTCATTTGTGAGATATTGATTTGTGCTGAATGCTAACCATCGCAGTTCAAGAAAACAAGCTGCCCCTTTCCCGCTAATGTGCAAGTCTTACAGAACAAGAGCAACACAAATTAAATCTCTGATAACAATTCCTGTGTGCAGACAGACTCATGGTGTGATTCTAGGCAGAAAACGATATTTGATTGGCAATTTCAAAGCACATTTACTACTGTGGTAGAGCAAATGATAATTACTGTAACAGCCTGACACATTTTCCTTATAGTTTAGAGAGGCAGAAAAGAGCACATGTCCTAACAGCTACTTGAGACCATGAACATGTGGAACCTGGGTGAGTGATTAGACTAGAGCAAAGGAAATGAGCCTTGGTGACATTGAATGTGTTAGCGTTACACACTGCTATCTGAAATACCACACAGTGCTGAATAGTAAGCATGGGAGTGCAGGAAAATCAGCAGCCTGTGTGCTAAGAGTGTGCTTCTGAAGACTGTGTATTGTCAGGTGCAAGAGAGATCTGCATGGACGCTTGCACAACTGCATGAAGACTGCAGAGATGTATGTAAGAGTACATGTGTGGTAAGGGTTAATTGGAGTTTTGAACATGTAGGAACTACCTCACCCATTGCAGGAGTGGAAGGAATATCTACCATGTTGATTTCAAATGTGTTAGCATTTGCCTCTCATTTGTGAGATATTGATTTGTGCTGAATGCTAACCATCACAGTTCAAGAAAACAAGCTGCCCCTTTCCTGCGAGTGCAAGTCTTACAGAACAAGAGCAACACGAATTAAATCATTGACAACAATTCCTGTGTGCAGACAGACTCATGGTGTGATTCTAGGCAGAAAACGATATTTGATTGGCAATTTCAAAGCACATTTACTACTGTGGTAGTGCAAATGATAATTACTGTAACAGCCTGACACATTTTCCTTATAGTTTAGAGAGGCAGAAAAGAGCACATGTCCTAACAGCTACTTGAGACCATGAGCATGTGGAACCTGGGTGAGTGATTAGACTAGAGCAAAGGAAATGAGCCTTGGTGACATTGAATGTGTTAGCGTTATACACTGCTATCTGAAATACCACACAGTGCTGAATAGTAAGCATGGGAGTGCAGGAAAATCAGCTGCCTGTGTGCTAAGAGTGTGCTTCTGGAGACTGTGTATTGTCAGGTGCAAGAGAGATCTGCATGGACGCTTGCACAACTGCATGAAGACTGCAGAGATGTATGTAAGAGTACATGTGTGGTAAGGGTTAATTGGAGTTTTGAACATATAGGACCTACCTCACCTATTGCAGCAGTCGAAAGAAAATCTACCATATTGATTTCAAATGTTAGCATTTGCCTCTCATTTGTGAGATATTGATTTGTGCTGAATGCTAACCATCACAGTTCAAGAAAACAAGCTGCCCCTTTCCTGCGAGTGCAAGTCTTACAGAACAAGAGCAACACGAATTAAATCATTGACAACAATTCCTGTGTGCAGACAGACTCATGGTGTGATACTAGGCAGAAAACGATATTTGATTGGCAATTTCAAAGCACATTTACTACTGTGGTAGTGCAAATGATAATTACTGTAACAACCTGACACATTTTCCTTATAGTTTAGAGAGGCAGAAAAGAGCACATGTCCTAACAGCTACTTGAGACCATGAGCATGTGGAACCTGGGTGAGTGATTAGACTAGAGCAAAGGAAATGAGCCTTGGTGACATTGAATGTGTTAGTGTTACACACTGCTATCTGAAATACCACACAGTGCTGAATAGTAAGCATGGGAGTGCAGGAAAATCAGCTGCCTCTGTGCTAAGAGTGTGCTTCTGGAGACTGTATTGTCAGGTGCAAGAGAGATCTGCATGGACGCTTACAAAACTGCATGAAGACTGCAGAGATGTATGTAAGAGTACATGTGTGGTAAGGCTTAATTGGAGTTTTGAACAAGTAGGAACTACCTCACCCATTGCAGGAGTGGAAGGAAAATCTACCATTTTGATTTCAAATGCGTTAGCATTTGCCTCTCATTTGTGAGATATTGATTTGTGCTGAATGCTAACCATCACAGTTCAAGAAAACAAGCTGCCCCTTTCCTGCGAGTGCAAGTCTTACAGAACAAGAGCAACACGAATTAAATCTCTGACAACAATTCCTGTGTGCACACAGACTCATGGTGTGATTCTAGGCAGAAAACGATATTTGATTGGCAATTTCAAAGCACATTTACTACTGTGGTAGAGCAAGTGATAATTACTGTAACAGCCTGACACATTTTCCTTATAGTTTAGAGAGGCAGAAAAGAGCACATGTATTAACAGCTACTTGAGACAATGAGCATGTGGAACCTGGGTGAGTGATTAGACTAGAGCAAAGAAAATAAGCCTTGGTGACTTTGAATGTGTTAGCGTTACACACTGCTATCTGAAATACCACACAGTGCTGAATAGTAAGCATGGGAGTGCAGGAAAATCAGCTGCCTGTGTGCTAAGAGTGTGCTTCTGGAGACTGTGTATTGTCAGGTGCAAGAGACAGCTGCATGGACGCTTGCACAACTGCATGAAGACTGCAGAGATCTATGTAAGAGTACATGTGTGGTAAGGGTTAATTGGAGTTTTGAACATGTAGGAACTACCTTACCCATTGCAGGAGTGGAAGGAAAATCTACCATGTTGATTTCAAATGTGTTAGCATTTGCCTCTCATTTGTGAGATATTGATTTGTGCTGAATGCTAACCATCACAGTTCAAGAAAACAAGCTGCCCCTTTCCTGCGAGTGCAAGTCTTACAGAACAAGAGCAACATGAATTAAATCTGACATCAATTCCTGTGTGCACACAGACTCATGGTGTGATTCTAGGCAGAACACGATATTTGATTGGCAATTTCAAAGCACATTTACTACTGTGGTAGAGCAAGTGATAATTACTGTAACAGCCTGATATATTTTCCTTTTAGTTTAGAGAGGCAGAAAAGAGCACATGGCCTAACAGCTACTTGAGACCATGAGCATGTGGAACCTGGGTGAGTGATTAGACTAGAGCAAAGGAAATGAGCCTTGGTGACGTTGAATGTGTTAGCGTTACACACTGCTATCTGAAAGACCACACAGTGCTGAATAGTAAGCATGGGAGTGCAGGAAAATCAGCTGCCTGTGTGCTAAGAGTGTGCTTCTGGAGACTGTGTATTGTCAGGTGCAAGAGAGATCTGCATGGACGCTTGCACAACTGCATGAAGACTGCAGAGATGTATGTAAGAGTACATGTGTGGTAAGGGTTAATTGGAGTTCTGAACATATAGGACCTACCTCACCCATTGCAGCAGTGGAAAGAAAATCTACCATGTTGATTTCAAATGTGTTAGCATTTGCCTCTCATTTGTGAGATATTGATTTGTGCTGAATGCTAACCATCACAGTTCAAGAAAACAGGCTGCCTCTTTCCTGCGAGTGCAAGTCTTACAGAGCAAGAGCAACACAAATTAAATATCTGACAACAATTCCTGTGTGCAGACAGACTCATGGTGTGATTCTAGGCAGAAAACGATATTTGATTGGCAATTTCAAAGCACATTTACAACTGTGGTAGAGCAAATGATAATTACTGTAACAGCCTGCAACATTTTCCTTATAGTTTAGAGAGGCAGAAAAGAGCACATGTTCTAACAGCTACTTGAGACCATGAGCATGTGGAACCTGGGTGAGTGATTAGACTAGAGCAAAGGAAATGAGCCTTGGTGACATTGAATGTGTTAGTGTTACACACTGCTATCTGAAATACCACACAGTGCTGAATAGTAAGCATGGGAGTGCAGGAAAATCAGCTGCCTGTGTGCTAAGAGTGTGCTTCTGGAGACTGTATTGTCAGGTGCAAGAGAGATCTGCATGGACGCTTACAAAACTGCATGAAGACTGCAGAGATGTATGTAAGAGTACATGTGTGGTAAGGCTTAATTGGAGTTTTGAACATGTAGGAACTACCTCACCCGTTGCAGGAGTGGAAGGAAAATCTACCATGTTGATTTCAAATGTGTTAGCATTTGCCTCTCATTTGTGAGATATTGATTTGTGCTGAATGCTAACCATCACAGTTCAAGAAAACAAGCTGCCCCTTTCCTGCGAGTGCAAGTCTTACAGAACAAGAGCAACACAAATTAAATCTCTGACATCAATTCCTGTGTGCACACAGACTCATGGTGTGATTCTAGGCAGAAAACGATATTTGATTGGCAATTTCAAAGCACATTTACTACTGTGGTAGAGCAAGTGATAATTACTGTAACAGCCTGACATATTTTCCTTATAGTTTAGAGAGGCAGACAAGAGCACATGTCCTAACAGCTACTTGAGACCATGAGCATGTGGAACCTGGGTGAGTGATTAGACTAGAGCAAAGGAAATGAGCCTTGGTGACGTTGAATGTGTTAGCGTTACACACTGCTATCTGAAATACCACACAGTGCTGAATAGTAAGCATGGGAGTGCAGGAAAATCAGCTGCCTGTGTGCTAAGAGTGTGCTTCTGGAGACTGTGTATTGTCAGGTGCAAGAGAGAGCTGCATGGACGCTTGCACAACTGCATGAAGACTGCAGAGATGTATGTTAGAGTACATGCGTGGTAAGGGTTAATTGGAGTTTTGAACATGTAGGAACTACCTTACCTATTGCAGGAGTGGAAGGAAAATCTACCATGTTGATTTCAAATGTGTTAGCATTTGCCTCTCATTTGTGAGATATTGATTTGTGCTGAATGCTAACCATCACAGTTCAAGAAAACAAGCTGCCCCTTTCCTGCGAGTACAAGTCTTGCAGAACAAGAGCAACACAAATTAAATCTCTGACAACAATTCCTGTGTGCAGACAGACTCATGGTGTGATTCTAGGCAGAAAACGATATTTGATTGGTAATTTCAAAGCACATTTAATACTGTGGTAGAGCAAGTGATAATTACTGTAACAGCCTGACACATTTTCCTTAAAGTTTAGAGAGGCAGAAAAGAGCACATGTCCTAACAGCTACTTGAGACCATGAGCATGTGGAACCTGGGTGAGTGATTAGACTAGAGCAAAGGAAATGAGCCTTGGTGACGTTGAATGTGTTAGCGTTACACACTGCTATCTGAAAAACCACACAGTGCTGAATAGTAAGCATGGGAGTGCAGGAAAATCAGCTGCCTGTGTGCTAAGAGTGTGCTTCTGGAGACTGTGTATTGTCAGGTGCAAGAGAGATCTGCATGGACGCTTGCACAACTGCATGAAGACTGCAGAGATGTATGTAAGAGTACATGTGTGGTAAGGGTTAATTGGAGTTTTGAACATATAGGACCTACCTCACCTATTGCAGCAGTCGAAAGAAAATCTACCATATTGATTTCAAATGTTAGCATTTGCCTCTCATTTGTGAGATATTGATTTGTGCTGAATGCTAACCATCACAGTTCAAGAAAACAAGCTGCCCCTTTCCTGCGAGTGCAAGTCTTACAGAACAAGAGCAACACAAATTAAATCATTGACAACAATTCCTGTGTGCAGACAGACTCATGGTGTGATACTAGGCAGAAAACGATATTTGATTGGCAATTTCAAAGCACATTTACTACTGTGGTAGTGCAAATGATAATTACTGTAACAACCTGACACATTTTCCTTATAGTTTAGAGAGGCAGAAAAGAGCACATGTCCTAACAGCTACTTGAGACCATGAGCATGTGGAACCTGGGTGAGTGATTAGACTAGAGCAAAGGAAATGAGCCTTGGTGACATTGAATGTGTTAGTGTTACACACTGCTATCTGAAATACCACACAGTGCTGAATAGTAAGCATGGGAGTGCAGGAAAATCAGCTGCCTGTGTGCTAAGAGTGTGCTTCTGGAGACTGTATTGTCAGGTGCAAGAGAGATCTGCATGGACGCTTACAAAACTGCATGAAGACTGCAGAGATGTATGTAAGAGTACATGTGTGGTAAGGCTTAATTGGAGTTTTGAACAAGTAGGAACTACCTCACCCATTGCAGGAGTGGAAGGAAAATCTACCATTTTGATTTCAAATGCGTTAGCATTTGCCTCTCATTTGTGAGATATTGATTTGTGCTGAATGCTAACCATCACAGTTCAAGAAAACAAGCTGCCCCTTTCCTGCGAGTGCAAGTCTTACAGAACAAGAGCAACACGAATTAAATCTCTGACAACAATTCCTGTGTGCACACAGACTCATGGTGTGATTCTAGGCAGAAAACGATATTTGATTGGCAATTTCAAAGCACATTTACTACTGTGGTAGAGCAAGTGATAATTACTGTAACAGCCTGACACATTTTCCTTATAGTTTAGAGAGGCAGAAAAGAGCACATGTATTAACAGCTACTTGAGACAATGAGCATGTGGAACCTGGGTGAGTGATTAGACTAGAGCAAAGAAAATAAGCCTTGGTGACTTTGAATGTGTTAGCGTTACACACTGCTATCTGAAATACCACACAGTGCTGAATAGTAAGCATGGGAGTGCAGGAAAATCAGCTGCCTGTGTGCTAAGAGTGTGCTTCTGGAGACTGTGTATTGTCAGGTGCAAGAGACAGCTGCATGGACGCTTGCACAACTGCATGAAGACTGCAGAGATCTATGTAAGAGTACATGTGTGGTAAGGGTTAATTGGAGTTTTGAACATGTAGGAACTACCTCACACATTGCAGCAGTGTAAGGAAAATCTACCATGTTGATTTCAAATGTGTTAGCATTTGCCTCTCATTTGTGAGATATTGATTTGTGCTGAATGCTAACCATCACAGTTCAAGAAAACAAGCTGCCCCTTTCCTGCGAGTGCAAGTCTTACAGAACAAGAGCAACATGAATTAAATCTGACATCAATTCCTGTGTGCACACAGACTCATGGTGTGATTCTAGGCAGAACACGATATTTGATTGGCAATTTCAAAGCACATTTACTACTGTGGTAGAGCAAGTGATAATTACTGTAACAGCCTGATATATTTTCCTTTTAGTTTAGAGAGGCAGAAAAGAGCACATGGCCTAACAGCTACTTGAGACCATGAGCATGTGGAACCTGGGTGAGTGATTAGACTAGAGCAAAGGAAATGAGCCTTGGTGACGTTGAATGTGTTAGCGTTACACACTGCTATCTGAAAGACCACACAGTGCTGAATAGTAAGCATGGGAGTGCAGGAAAATCAGCTGCCTGTGTGCTAAGAGTGTGCTTCTGGAGACTGTGTATTGTCAGGTGCAAGAGAGATCTGCATGGACGCTTGCACAACTGCATGAAGACTGCAGAGATGTATGTAAGAGTACATGTGTGGTAAGGGTTAATTGGAGCTTTGAACATATAGGACCTACCTCACCCATTGCAGCAGTCGAAAGAAAATCTACCATATTGATTTCAAATGTGTTAGCATTTGCCTCTCATTTGTGAGATATTGATTTGTGCTGAATGCTAACCATCACAGTTCAAGAAAACAAGCTGCCTCTTTCCTGCGAGTGCAAGTCTTACAGAACAAGAGCAACACAAATTAAATCTCTGACAACAGTTCCTGTGTGCAGACAGACTCATGGTGTGATTCTAGGCAGAAAACGATATTTGATTGGCAATTTCAAAGCACATTTACAACTGTGGTAGAGCAAATGATAATTACTGTAACAGCCTGCAACATTTTCCTTATAGTATAGAGGGGCAGAAAAGAGCACATGTCCTAACAGCTACTTGAGACCATGAGCATGTGGAACCTGGGTGAGTGATTAGACTAGAGCAAAGGAAATGAGCCTTGGTGACGTTGAATGTGTTAGCGTTACACACTGCTATCTGAAATACCACACAGCGCTGAATAGTAAGCATGGGAGTGCAGGAAAATCAGCTGCCTGTGTGCTAAGAGTGTGCTTCTGGAGACTGTGTATTGTCAGGTGCAAGAGAGAGCTGCATGGACGCTTGCACAACTGTATGAAGACTGCAGAGATGTATGTAAGAGTACATGTGTGGTAAGGTTAATTGCAGTTTTGAACATGTAGGAACTACCTCACCCATTGCAGGAGTGGAAGGAAAATCTACCATGTTGATTTCAAATGTGTTAGCATTTGCCTCTCATTTGTGAGATATTGATTTGTGCTGAATGCTAACCATCAAAGTTCAAGAAAACAAGCAGCCCCTTTCCTGCGAGTGCAAGTCTTACAGAACAAGAGCAACATGAATTAAATCTCTGACATCAATTCCTGTGTGCACACAGACTCATGGTGTGATTCTAGGCAGAAAACGATATTTGATTGGCAATTTCAAAGCACATTTACTACTGTGGTAGAGCAGGTGATAATTACTGTAACAGCCTGACATATTTTCCTTATAGTTTAGAGAGGCAGAAAAGAGCACATGTCCTAACAGCTACTTGAGACCATGAGCATGTGGAACCTGGGTGACTGATTACACTAGAGCAAAGGAAATGAGCCTTGGTGACATTGAATGTGTTAGCGTTACACACTGCTATCTGAAATACCACACAGTGCTGAATAGTAAGCATGGGAGTGCAGGAAAATCAGCTGCCTGTGTGCTAAGAGTGTGCTTCTGGAGACTGTGTATTGTCAGGTGCAAGAGAGATCTGCATGGACGCTTGCACAACTGCATGAAGACTGCAGAGATGTATGTAAGAGTACATGTGTGGTAAGGGTTAATTGGAGTTCTGAACATATAGGACCTACCTCACCCATTGCAGCAGTGGAAAGAAAATCTACCATGTTGATTTCAAATGTGTTAGCATTTGCCTCTCATTTGTGAGATATTGATTTGTGCTGAATGCTAACCATCACAGTTCAAGAAAACAGGCTGCCTCTTTCCTGCGAGTGCAAGTCTTACAGAACAAGAGCAACACAAATTAAATATCTGACAACAATTCCTGTGTGCAGACAGACTCATTGTGTGATTCTAGGCAGAAAACGATATTTGATTGGCAATTTCAAAGCACATTTACAACTGTGGTAGAGCAAATGATAATTACTGTAACAGTCTGCAACATTTTCCTTATAGTTTAGAGAGGCAGAAAAGAGCACATGTTCTAACAGCTACTTGAGACCATGAGCATGTGGAACCTGGGTGAGTGATTAGACTAGAGCAAAGGAAATGAGCCTTGGTGACATTGAATGTGTTAGTGTTACACACTGCTATCTGAAATACCACACAGTGCTGAATAGTAAGCATGGGAGTGCAGGAAAATCAGCTGCCTGTGTGCTAAGAGTGTGCTTCTGGAGACTGTATTGTCAGGTGCAAGAGAGATCTGCATGGACGCTTACAAAACTGCATGAAGACTGCAGAGATGTATGTAAGAGTACATGTGTGGTAAGGCTTAATTGGAGTTTTGAACATGTAGGAACTACCTCACCCATTGCAGGAGTGGAAGGAAAATCTACCATGTTGATTTCAAATGTGTTAGCATTTGCCTCTCATTTGTGAGATATTGATTTGTGCTGAATGCTAACCATCACAGTTCAAGAAAACAAGCTGCCCCTTTCCTGCGAGTGCAAGTCTTACAGAACAAGAGCAACACAAATTAAATCTCTGACATCAATTCCTGTGTGCACACAGACTCATGGTGTGATTCTAGGCAGAAAACGATATTTGATTGGCAATTTCAAAGCACATTTACTAATGTGGTAGAGCAAGTGATAATTACTGTAACAGCCTGACATATTTTCCTTATAGTTTAGAGAGGCAGACAAGAGCACATGTCCTAACAGCTACTTGAGACCATGAGCATGTGGAACCTGGGTGAGTGATTAGACTAGAGCAAAGGAAATGAGCCTTGGTGACGTTGAATGTGTTAGCGTTACACACTGCTATCTGAAATACCACACAGTGCTGAATAGTAAGCATGGGAGTGCAGGAAAATCAGCTGCCTGTGTGCTAAGAGTGTGCTTCTGGAGACTGTGTATTGTCAGGTGCAAGAGAGAGCTGCATGGACGCTTGCACAACTGCATGAAGACTGCAGAGATGTATGTTAGAGTACATGCGTGGTAAGGGTTAATTGGAGTTTTGAACATGTAGGAACTACCTTACCTATTGCAGGAGTGGAAGGAAAATCTACAATGTTGATTTCAAATGTGTTAGCATTTGCCTCTCATTTGTGAGATATTGATTTGTGCTGAATGCTAACCATCACAGTTCAAGAAAACAAGCTGCCCCTTTCCTGCGAGTGCAAGTCTTACAGAACAAGAGCAACACAAATTAAATCTCTGACAACAATTCCTGTGTGCAGACAGACTCATGGTGTGATTCTAGGCAGAAAACGATATTTGATTGGTAATTTCAAAGCACATTTAATACTGTGGTAGAGCAAGTGATAATTACTGTAACAGCCGGACACATTTTCCTTAAAGTTTAGAGAGGCAGAAAAGAGCACATGTCCTAACAGCTACTTGAGACCATGAGCATGTGGAACCTGGGTGAGTGATTAGACTAGAGCAAAGGAAATGAGCCTTGGTGACGTTGAATGTGTTAGCGTTACACACTGCTATCTGAAAAACCACACAGTGCTGAATAGTAAGCATGGGAGTGCAGGAAAATCAGCTGCCTGTGTGCTAAGAGTGTGCTTCTGGAAACTGTGTATTGTCAGGTGCAAGAGATATCTGCATGGACGCTTGCACAACTGCATGAAGACTGCAGAGATGTATGTAAGAGTACATGTGTGGTAAGGGTTAATTGGAGTTTTGAACATGTAGGAACTACCTCACACATTGCAGCAGTGTAAGGAAAATCTACCATGTTGATTTCAAATGTGTTAGCATTTGCCTCTCATTTGTGAGATATTGATTTGTGCTGAATGCTAACCATCACAGTTCAAGAAAACAAGCTGCCCCTTTCCTACGAGTGCAAGTCTTACAGAACAAGAGCAACACAAATTAAATATCTGACAACAATTCCTGTGTGCAGACAGACTCATGGTGTGATTCTAGGCAGAAAACGATATTTGATTGGCAATTTCAAAGCACATTTACAACTGTGGTAGAGCAAATGATAATTACTGTAACAGCCTGACATATTTTCCTTATAGTTTAGAGAGGCAGACAAGAGCACATGTCCTAACAGCTACTTGAGACCATGAGCATGTGGAACCTGGGTGAGTGATTAGACTAGAGCAAAGGAAATGAGCCTTGGTGACGTTGAATGTGTTAGCGTTACACACTGCTATCTAAAAGACCACACAGTGCTGAATAGTAAGCATGGGAGTGCAGGAAAATCAGCTGCCTGTGTGCTAAGAGTGTGCTTCTGGATACTGTGTATTGTCAGGTGCAAGAGAGATCTGCATGGACGCTTGCACAACTGCATAAAGACTGCAGAGATGTATGTAAGAGTACATGTGTGGTAAGGGTTAATTGGAGTTTTGAACATATAGGACCTACCTCACCCATTGCAGCAGTGGAAAGAAAATCTACCATATTGATTTCAAATGTGTTAGCATTTGCCTCTCATTTGTGAGATATTGATTTGTGCTGAATGCTAACCATCACAGTTCAAGAAAACAGGATGCCTCTTTCCTGCGAGTGCAAGTCTTACAGAACAAGAGCAACACAAATTAAATATCTGACAACAATTCCTGTGTGCAGACAGACTCATGGTGTGATTCTAGGCAGAAAACGATATTTGATTGGCAATTTCAAAGCACATTTACAACTGTGGTAGAGCAAATGATAATTACTGTAACAGCCTGCAACATTTTCCTTATAGTTTAGAGAGGCAGAAAAGAGAACATGTTCTAACAGCTACTTGAGACCATGAGCATGTGGAACCTGGGTGAGTGATTAGACTAGAGCAAAGGAAATGAGCCGTGGTGACGTTGAATGTGTTAGCGTTACACACTGCTATCTGAAATACCACACAGTGCTGAATAGTAAGCATGGGAGTGCAGGAAAATCAGCTGCCTGTGTGCTAAGAGTGTGCTTCTGGAGACTGTGTATTGTCAGGTGCAAGAGAGAGCTGCATGGACGCTTGCACAACTGCATGAAGACTGCAGAGATGTATGTAAGAGTACATGTGTGGTAAGGGTTAATTGGAGTTTTGAACATGTAGGAACTACCTTACCTATTGCAGGAGTGGAAGGAAAATCTACCATGTTGATTTCAAATGTGTTAGCATTTGCCTCTCATTTGTGAGATATTGATTTGTGCTGAATGCTAACCATCACAGTTCAAGAAAACAAGCTGCCCCTTTCCTGCGAGTGCAAGTCTTACAGAACAAGAGCAACACAACTTAAATCTCTGACAACAATTCCTATGTGCAGACAGACTCATGGTGTGATTCTAGGCAGAAAACGATATTTGATTGGCAATTTCAAAGCACATTTAATACTGTGGTAGAGCAAGTGATAATTACTGTAACAGCCTGACACATTTTCCTTAAAGTTTAGAGAGGCAGAAAAGAGCACATGTCCTAACAGCTACTTGAGACCCTGAGCATGTGGAACCTGGGTGAGTGATTAGACTAGAGCAAAGGAAATGAGCCTTGGTGACGTTGAATGTGTTAGCGTTACACACTGCTATCTGAAAAACCACACAGTGCTGAATAGTAAGCATGGGAGTGCAGGAAAATCAGCTGCCTGTGTGCTAAGAGTGTGCTTCTGGAAACTGTGTATTGTCAGGTGCAAGAGATATCTGCATGGACGCTTGCACAACTGCATGAAGACTGCAGAGATGTATGTAAGAGTACATGTGTGGTAAGGGTTAATTGGAGTTTTGAACATGTAGGAACTACCTCAGACATTGCAGCAGTGTAAGGAAAATCTACCATGTTGATTTCAAATGTGTTAGCATTTGCCTCTCATTTGTGAGATATTGATTTGTGCTGAATGCTAACCATCACAGTTCAAGAAAACAAGCAGCCCCTTTCCTGCAAGTGCAAGTCTTACAGAACAAGAGCAACACGAATTAAATCTCTGACATCAATTCCTGTGTGCACACAGACTCATGGTGTGATTCTAGGCAGAAAACGATATTTGATTGGCAATTTCAAAGCACATTTACTACTGTGGTAGAGCAGGTGATAATTACTGTAACAGCCTGACATATTTTCCTTATAGTTTAGAGAGGCAGAAAAGAGCACATGTCCTAACAGCTACTTGAGACCATGAGCATGTGGAACCTGGGTGAGTGATCAGACTAGAGCAAAGGAAATGAGCCTTGGTGACGTTGAATGTGTTAGCGTTACACACTGCTATCTGAAAAACCACACAGTGCTGAATAGTAAGCATGGGAGTGCAGGAAAATCAGCTGCCTGTGTGCTAAGAGTGTGCTTCTGGAGACTGTGTATTGTCAGGTGCAAGAGAGATCTGCATGGACGCTTGCACAACTGCATGAAGACTGCAGAGATGTATGTAAGAGTACATGTGTGGTAAGGGTTAATTGGAGTTTTGACCATGTAGGACCTACCTCACCCATTGCAGCAGTGGAAGGAAAATCTACCATGTTGATTTCAAATGTGTTAGCATGTGCCTCTCATTTGTGAGATATTGATTTGTGCTGAATGCTAACCATCACAGTTCAAGAAAACAAGCTGCCCCTTTCCCGCGAGTGCAAGTCTTTCAGAACAAGAGCAACACAAATTAAATCTCTGATAACAATTCCTGTGTGCAGACAGACTCATGGTGTGATTCTAGGCAGAAAACGATATTTGATTGGCAATTTCAAAGCACATTTACAACTGTGGTAGAGCAAATGATAATTACTGTAACAGCCTGCAACATTTTCCTTATAGTTTAGAGAGGCAGAAAAGAGCACATGTTCTAACAGCTACTTGAGACCATGAGCATGTGGAACCTGGGTGAGTGATTAGACTAGAGCAAAGGAAATGAGCCTTGGTGACATTGAATGTGTTAGTGTTACACACTGCTCTCTGAATTACCACACAGTGCTGAATAGTAAGCATGGGAGTGCAGGAAAATCAGCTGCCTGTGTGCTAAGAGTGTGCTTCTGGAGACTGTATTGTCAGGTGCAGGAGAGATCTGCATGGACGCTTACAAAACTGCATGAAGACTGCAGAGATGTATGTAAGAGTACATGTGTGGTAAGGCTTAATTGGAGTTTTGAACATGTAGGAACTACCTCACCCATTGCAGGAGTGGAAGGAAAATCTACCATGTTGATTTCAAATGTGTTAGCATTTGCCTCTCATTTGTGAGATATTGATTTGTGCTGAATGCTAACCATCACAGTTCAAGAAAACAAGCTGCCCCTTTCCTGCAAGTGCAAGTCTTACAGAACAAGAGCAACACGAATTAAATCTCTGACAACAATTCCTGTGTGCACACAGACTCATGGTGTGATTCTAGGCAGAAAACGATATTTGATTGGCAATTTCAAAGCACATTTACTACTGTGGTAGAGCAAGTGATAATTACTGTAACAGCCTGACTCATTTTCCTTATAGTTTAGAGAGGCAGAAAAGAGCACATGTATTAACAGCTACTTGAGACAATGAGCATGTGGAACCTGGGTGAGTGATTAGACTAGAGCAAAGAAAATAAGCCTTGGTGACGTTGAATGTGTCAGCGTTACACACTCCTATCTGAAAAACCACACAGTGCTGAATAGTAAGCATGGGAGTGCAGGAAAATCAGCTGCCTGTGTGCTAAGAGTGTGCTTCTGGAGACTGTGTATTGTCAGGTGCAAGAGAGATCTGCATGGACGCTTGCACAACTGCATGAAGACTGCAGAGATGTATGTAAGAGTACATGTGTGGTAAGGGTTAATTGGAGTTTTGAACATGTAGGACCTACCTCACCCATTGCAGCAGTGGAAGGAAAATCTACCATGTTGATTTCAAATGTGTTAGCATGTGCCTCTCATTTGTGAGATATTGATTTGTGCTGAATGCTAACCATCACAGTTCAAGAAAACAAGCTGCCCGTTTCCCGCGAGTGCAAGTCTTACAGAACAAGAGCAACACAAATTAAATCTCTGATAACAATTCCTGTGTGCAGACAGACTCATGGTGTGATTCTAGGCAGAAAACGATATTTGATTGGCAATTTCAAAGCACATTTACAACTGTGGTAGAGCAAATGATAATTACTATAACAGCCTGCAACATTTTCCTTATAGTTTAGAGAGGCAGAAAAGAGCACATGTCCTAACAGCTACTTGAGACCATGAGCATGTGGAACCTGGGTGAGTGATTCGACTAGAGCAAAGGAAGTGAGCCTTGGTGACGTTGAATGTGTTAGCGTTACACACTGCTATCTGAAATACCACACAGTGCTGAATAGTAAGCATGGGAGTGCAGAAAAATCAGCTGCCTGTGTGCTAAGAGTGTGCTTCTGGAGACTGTGTATTGTCAGGTGCAAGAGAGAGCTGCATGGACGCTTGCACAACTGCATGAAGACTGCAGAGATGTATGTAAGAGTACATGTGTGGTAAGGGTTAATTGCAGTTTTGAACATGTAGGAACTACCTCACCCATTGCAGGAGTGGAAGGAAAATCTTCCATGTTGATTTCAAATGTGTTAGCATTTGCCTCTCATTTGTGAGATATTGATTTGTGCTGAATGCTAACCATCACAGTTCAAGAAAACAAGCTGCCCCTTTCCTGCGAGTGCAAGTCTTACAGAAAAAGAGCAACACAAATTAAATCTCTGACATCAATTCCTGTGTGCACACAGACTCATGGTGTGATTCTAGGCAGAAAACGATATTTGATTGGCAATTTCAAAGCACATTTACTACTGTGGTAGAGTAAGTGATAATTACTGTAACAGCCTGACATAATTTCCTTATAGTTTAGAGAGGCAGACAAGAGCACATGTCCTAACAGCTACTTGAGACCATGAGCATGTGGAACCTGGGTGAGTGATTAGACTAGAGCAAAGGAAATGAGCCTTGGTGACGTTGAATGTGTTAGCGTTACACACTGCTATCTAAAAGACCACACAGTGCTGAATAGTAAGCATGGGAGTGCAGGAAAATCAGCTGCCTGTGTGCTAAGAGTGTGCTTCTGGATACTGTGTATTGTCAGGTGCAAGAGAGATCTGCATGGACGCTTGCACAACTGCATGAAGACTGCAGAGATGTATGTAAGAGTACATGTGTGGTAAGGGTTAATTGGAGTTTTGAACATACAGGACCTACCTCACCCATTGCAGCAGTGGAAAGAAAATCTACCATATTGATTTCAAATGTGTTAGCATTTGCCTCTCATTTGTGAGATATTGATTTGTGCTGAATGCTAACCATCACAGTTCAAGAAAACAGGCTGCCTCTTTCCTGCGAGTGCAAGTCTTACAGAACAAGAGCAACACAAATTAAATATCTGACAACAATTCCTGTGTGCAGACAGACTCATGGTGTGATTCTAGGCAGAAAACGATATTTGATTGGCAATTTCAAAGCACATTTACAACTGTGGTAGAGCAAATGATAATTACTGTAACAGCCTGCAACATTTTCCTTATAGTTTAGAGAGGCAGAAAAGAGCACATGTTCTAACAGCTACTTGAGACCATGAGCATGTGGAACCTGGGTGAGTGATTAGACTAGAGCAAAGGAAATGAGCCGTGGTGACGTTTAATGTGTTAGCGTTACACACTGCTATCTGAAATACCACACAGTGCTGAATAGTAAGCATGGGAGTGCAGGAAAATCAGCTGCCTGTGTGCTAAGAGTGTGCTTCTGGAAACTGTGTATTGTCAGGTGCAAGAGATATCTGCATGGACGCTTGCACAACTGCATGAAGACTGCAGAGATGTATGTAAGAGTACATGTGTGGTAAGGGTTAATTGGAGTTTTGAACATGTAGGAACTACCTCACACATTGCAGCAGTGTAAGGAAAATCTACCATGTTGATTTCAAATGTGTTAGCATTTGCCTCTCATTTGTGAGATATTGATTTGTGCTGAATGCTAACCATCACAGTTCAAGAAAACAAGCTGCCCCTTTTCTACGAGTGCAAGTCTTACAGAACAAGAGCAACACGAATTAAATCATTGACAACAATTCCTGTGTGCAGACAGACTCATGGTGTGATTCTCGGCAGAAAACGATATTTGATTGGCAATTTCAAAGCACATTTACTACTGTGGTAGAGCAAATGATAATTACTGTAACAGCCTGACACATTTTCCTTATAGTTTAGAGAGGCAGAAAAGAGCACATGTCCTAACAGCTACTTGAGACCATGAGCATGTGGAACCTGGGTGAGTGATTAGACTAGAGCAAAGGAAATGAGCCTTGGTGACATTGAATGTGTTAGTGTTACACACTGCTATCTGAAATACCACACAGTGCTGAATAGTAAGCATGGGAGTGCAGGAAAATCAGCTGCCTGTGTGCTAAGAGTGTGCTTCTGGAGACTGTGTATTGTCAGGTGCAAGAGAGAGCTGCATGGACGCTTGCACAACTGCATGAAGACTGCAGAGATGTATGTAAAAGTACATGTGTGGTAAGGGTTAATTGCAGTTTTGAACATGTAGGAACTACCTCACCCATTGCAGGAGTGGAAGGAAAATCTACCATGTTGATTTCAAATGTGTTAGCATTTGCCTCTCATTTGTGAGATATTGATTTGTGCTGAATGCTAACCATCACAGTTCAAGAAAACAAGCAGCCCCTTTCCTGCAAGTGCAAGTCTTACAGAACAAGAGCAACACGAATTAAATCTCTGACATCAATTCCTGTGTGCACACAGACTCATGGTGTGATTCTAGGCAGAAAACGATATTTGATTGGCAATTTCAAAGCACATTTACTACTGTGGTAGAGCAGGTGATAATTACTGTAACAGCCTGACATATTTTCCTTATAGTTTAGAGAGGCAGAAAAGAGCACATGTATTAACAGCTACTTGAGACAATGAGCATGTGGAACCTGGGTGAGTGATTAGACTAGAGCAAAGAAAATAAGCCTTGGTGACGTTGCATGTGTTAGCGTTACACACTGCTATCTGAAAAACCACACAGTGCTGAATAGTAAGCATGGGAGTGCAGGAAAATCAGCTGCCTGTGTGCTAAGAGTGTGCTTCTGGAGACTGTGTATTGTCAGGTGCAAGAGAGATCTGCATGGACGCTTGCACAACTGCATGAAGACTGCAGAGATGTATGTAAGAGTACATGTGTGGTAAGGGTTATTTGGAGTTTTGAACATGTAGGACCTACCTCACCCATTGCAGCAGTGGAAGGAAAATCTACCATGTTGATTTCAAATGTGTTAGCATGTGCCTCTCATTTGTGAGATATTGATTTGTGCTGAATGCTAACCATCACAGTTCAAGAAAACAAGCTGCCCGTTTCCCGCGAGTGCAAGTCTTACAGAACAAGAGCAACACAAATTAAATCTCTGATAACAATACCTGTGTGCAGACAGACTCATGGTGTGATTCTAGGCAGAAAACGATATTTGATTGGCAATTTCAAAGCCTATTTACTACTGTGGTAGAGCAAATGATAATTACTGTAACAGCCTGACACATTTTCCTTATAGTTTAGAGAGGCAGAAAAGAGCACATGTCCTAACAGCTACTTGAGACCATGAACATGTGGAACCTGGGTGAGTGATTAGACTAGAGCAAAGGAAATGAGCCTTGGTGACATTGAATGTGTTAGCGTTACACACTGCTATCTGAAATACCACACAGTGCTGAATAGTAAGCATGGGAGTGCAGGAAAATCAGCAGCCTGTGTGCTAAGAGTGTGCTTCTGGAGACTGTGTATTGTCAGGTGCAAGAGAGATCTGCATGGACGCTTGCACAACTGCATGAAGACTGCAGAGATGTATGTAAGAGTACATGTGTGGTAAGGGTTAATTGGAGTTTTGAACATGTAGGAACTACCTCACCCATTGCAGGAGTGGAAGGAATATCTACCATGTTGATTTCAAATGTGTTAGCATTTGCCTCTCATTTGTGAGATATTGATTTGTGCTGAATGCTAACCATCACAGTTCAAGAAAACAAGCTGCCCCTTTCCTGTGAGTGCTAGTCTTACAGAACAAGAGCAACACAAATTAAATCATTGACAACAATTCCTGTGTGCAGACAGACTCATGGTGTGATTCTAGGCAGAAAACGATATTTGATTGGCAATTTCAAAGCACATTTACTACTGTGGTAGTGCAAATGATAATTACTGTGACAGCCTGACACATTTTCCTTATAGTTTAGAGAGGCAGAAAAGAGCACATGTCCTAACAGCTACTTGAGACCATGAGCATGTGGAACCTGGGTGAGTGATTAGACTAGAGCAAAGGAAATGAGCCTTGGTGACATTGAATGTGTTAGCGTTACACACTGCTATCTGAAATACCACACAGTGCTGAATAGTAAGCATGGGAGTGCAGGAAAATCAGCTGCCTGTGTGCTAAGAGTGTGCTTCTGGAGACTGTGTATTGTCAGGTGCAAGAGAGATCTGCATGGACGCTTGCACAACTGCATGAAGACTGCAGAGATGTATGTAAGAGTACATGTGTGGTAAGGGTTAATTGGAGTTATGAACATGTAGGACCTACCTCACCCTTTGCAGCAGTGGAAGGAAAATCTACCATGTTGATTTCAAATGTGTTAGCATGTGCCTCTCATTTGTGAGATATTGATTTGTGCTGAATGCTAACCATCACAGTTCAAGAAAACAAGCTGCCCGTTTCCCGCGAGTGCAAGTCTTACAGAACAAGAGCAACACAAATTAAATCTCTGATAACAATTCCTGTGTGCAGACAGACTCATGGTGTGATTCTAGGCAGAAAACGATATTTGATTTGCAATTTCAAAGCACATTTACTACTGTGGTAGAGCAAATGATAATTACTGTAACAGCCTGACACATTTTCCTTATAGTTTAGAGAGGCAGAAAAGAGCACATGTCCTAACAGCTACTTGAGACCATGAACATGTGGAACCTGGGTGAGTGATTAGACTAGAGCAAAGGAAATGAGCCTTGGTGACATTGAATGTGTTAGCGTTACACACTGCTATCTGAAATACCACACAGTGCTGAATAGTAAGCATGGGAGTGCAGGAAAATCAGCAGCCTGTGTGCTAAGAGTGTGCTTCTGGAGACTGTGTATTGTCAGGTGCAAGAGAGATCTGCATGGACGCTTGCACAACTGCATGAAGACTGCAGAGATGTATGTAAGAGTACATGTGTGGTAAGGGTTAATTCGAGTTTTGAACATGTAGGAACTACCTCACCCATTGCAGGAGTGGAAGGAATATCTACCATGTTGATTTCAAATGTGTTAGCATTTGCCTCTCATTTGTGAGATATTGATTTGTGCTGAATGCTAACCATCACAGTTCAAGAAAACAAGCTGCCCCTTTCCTGCGAGTGCTAGTCTTACAGAACAAGAGCAACACAAATTAAATCATTGACAACAATTCCTGTGTGCAGACAGACTCATGGTGTGATTCTAGGCAGAAAACGATATTTGATTGGCAATTTCAAAGCACATTTACTACTGTGGTAGTGCAAATGATAATTACTGTAACAGCCTGACACATTTTCCTTATAGTTTAGAGAGGCAGAAAAGAGCACATGTCCTAACAGCTACTTGAGACCATGAGCATGTGGAACCTGGGTGAGTGATTAGACTAGAGCAAAGGAAATGAGCCTTGGTGACATTGAATGTGTTAGCGTTACACACTGCTATCTGAAATACCACACAGTGCTGAATAGTAAGCATGGGAGTGCAGGAAAATCAGCTGCCTGTGTGCTAAGAGTGTGCTTCTGGAGACTGTGTATTGTCAGGTGCAAGAGAGATCTGCATGGACGCTTGCACAACTGCATGAAGACTGCAGAGATGTATGTAAGAGTACATGTGTGGTAAGGGTTAATTGGAGGTTTGAACATATAGGACCTACCTCACCCACTGCAGCAGTGGAAAGAAAATCTACCATATTGATTTCAAATGTGTTAGCATTTGCCTCTCATTTGTGAGATATTGATTTGTGCTGAATGCTAACCATCACAGTTCAAGAAAACAGGCTGCCTCTTTCCTGCGAGTGCAAGTCTTACAGAACAAGAGCAACACAAATTAAATATCTGACAACAATTCCTGTGTGCAGACGGACTCATGGTGTGATTCTAGGCAGAAAACGATATTTGATTGGCAATTTCAAAGCACATTTACAACTGTGGTAGAGCAAATGATAATTACTGTAACAGCCTGACATATTTTCCTTATAGTTTAGAGAGGCAGACAAGAGCACATGTCCTAACAGCTACTTGAGACCATGAGCATGTGGAACCTGGGTGAGTGATTAGACTAGAGCAAAGGAAATGAGCCTTGGTGACGTTGAATGTGTTAGCGTTACACACTGCTATCTAAAAGACCACACAGTGCTGAATAGTAAGCATGGGAGTGCAGGAAAATCAGCTGCCTGTGTGCTAAGAGTGTGCTTCTGGATACTGTGTATTGTCAGGTGCAAGAGAGATCTGCATGGACGCTTGCACAACTGCATGAAGACTGCAGAGATGTATGTAAGAGTACATGTGTGGTAAGGGTTAATTGGAGTTTTGAACATATAGGACCTACCTCACCCATTGCAGCAGTGGAAAGAAAATCTACCATATTGATTTCAAATGTGTTAGCATTTGCCTCTCATTTGTGAGATATTGATTTGTGCTGAATGCTAACCATCACAGTTCAAGAAAACAGGATGCCTCTTTCCTGCGAGTGCAAGTCTTACAGAACAAGAGCAACACAAATTAAATATCTGACAACAATTCCTGTGTGCAGACAGACTCATGGTGTGATTCTAGGCAGAAAACGATATTTGATTGGCAATTTCAAAGCACATTTACAACTGTGGTAGAGCAAATGATAATTACTGTAACAGCCTGCAACATTTTCCTTATAGTTTAGAGAGGCAGAAAAGAGCACATGTTCTAATAGCTACTTGAGACCATGAGCATGTGGAACCTGGGTGAGTGATTAGACTAGAGCAAAGGAAATGAGCCGTGGTGACGTTGAATGTGTTAGCGTTACACACTGCTATCTGAAATACCACACAGTGCTGAATAGTAAGCATGGGAGTGCAGGAAAATCAGCTGCCTGTGTGCTAAGAGTGTGCTTCTGGAGACTTTGTATTGTCAGGTGCAAGAGAGAGCTGCATGGACGCTTGCACAACTGCATGAAGACTGCAGAGATGTATGTAAGAGTACATGTGTGGTAAGGGTTAATTGGAGTTTTGAACATGTAGGAACTACCTTACCTATTGCAGGAGTGGAAGGAAAATCTACCATGTTGATTTCAAATGTGTTAGCATTTGCCTCTCATTTGTGAGATATTGATTTGTGCTGAATGCTAACCATCACAGTTCAAGAAAACAAGCTGCCCCTTTCCTGCGAGTGCAAGTCTTACAGAACAAGAGCAACACAAATTAAATCTCTGACAACAATTCCTGTGTGCAGACAGACTCATGGTGTGATTCTAGGCACAAAACGATATTTGATTGGCAATTTCAAAGCACATTTAATACTGTGGTAGAGCAAGTGATAATTACTGTAACAGCCTGACACATTTTCCTTAAAGTTTAGAGAGGCAGAAAAGAGCACATGTCCTAACAGCTACTTGAGACCCTGAGCATGTGGAACCTGGGTGAGTGATTAGACTAGAGCAAAGGAAATGAGCCTTGGTGACGTTGAATGTGTTAGCGTTACACACTGCTATCTGAAAAACCACACAGTGCTGAATAGTAAGCATGGGAGTGCAGGAAAATCAGCTGCCTGTGTGCTAAGAGTGTGCTTCTGGAAACTGTGTATTGTCAGGAGCAAGAGATATCTGCATGGACGCTTACACAACTGCATGAAGACTGCAGAGATGTATGTAAGAGTACATGTGTGGTAAGGGTTAATTGGAGTTTTGAACATGTAGGAACTACCTCAGACATTGCAGCAGTGTAAGGAAAATCTACCATGTTGATTTCAAATGTGTTAGCATTTGCCTCTCATTTGTGAGATATTGATTTGTGCTGAATGCTAACCATCACAGTTCAAGAAAACAAGCAGCCCCTTTCCTGCAAGTGCAAGTCTTACAGAACAAGAGCAACACGAATTAAATCTCTGACATCAATTCCTGTGTGCACACAGACTCATGGTGTGATTCTAGGCAGAAAACGATATTTGATTGGCAATTTCAAAGCACATTTACTACTGTGGTAGAGCAGGTGATAATTACTGTAACAGCCTGACATATTTTCCTTATAGTTTAGAGAGGCAGAAAAGAGCACATGTCCTAACAGCTACTTGAGACCATGAGCATGTGGAACCTGGGTGAGTGATCAGACTAGAGCAAAGGAAATGAGCCTTGGTGACGTTGAATGTGTTAGCGTTACACACTGCTATCTGAAAAACCATACAGTGCTGAATAGTAAGCATGGGAGTGCAGGAAAATCAGCTGCCTGTGTGCTAAGAGTGTGCTTCTGGAGACTGTGTATTGTCAGGTGCAAGAGAGATCTGCATGGACGCTTGCACAACTGCATGAAGACTGCAGAGATGTATGTAAGAGTACATGTGTGGTAAGGGTTAATTGGAGTTTTGACCATGTAGGACCTACCTCACCCATTGCAGCAGTGGAAGGAAAATCTACCATGTTGATTTCAAATGTGTTAGCATGTGCCTCTCATTTGTGAGATATTGATTTGTGCTGAATGCTAACCATCACAGTTCAAGAAAACAAGCTGCCCCTTTCCCGCGAGTGCAAGTCTTACAGAACAAGAGCAACACAAATTAAATCTCTGATAACAATTCCTGTGTGCAGACAGACTCATGGTGTGATTCTAGGCAGAAAACGATATTTGATTGGCAATTTCAAAGCACATTTACAACTGTGGTAGAGCAAATGATAATTACTGTAACAGCCTGCAACATTTTCCTTATAGTTTAGAGAGGCAGAAAAGAGCACATGTTCTAACAGCTACTTGAGACCATGAGCATGTGGAACCTGGGTGAGTGATTAGACTAGAGCAAAGGAAATGAGCCTTGGTGACATTGAATGTGTTAGTGTTACACACTGCTCTCTGAATTACCACACAGTGCTGAATAGTAAGCATGGGAGTGCAGGAAAATCAGCTGCCTGTGTGCTAAGAGTGTGCTTCTGGAGACTGTATTGTCAGGTGCAGGAGAGATCTGCATGGACGCTTACAAAACTGCATGAAGACTGCAGAGATGTATGTAAGAGTACATGTGTGGTAAGGCTTAATTGGAGTTTTGAACATGTAGGAACTACCTCACCCATTGCAGGAGTGGAAGGAAAATCTACCATGTTGATTTCAAATGTGTTAGCATTTGCCTCTCATTTGTGAGATATTGGTTTGTGCTGAATGCTAACCATCACAGTTCAAGAAAACAAGCTGCCCCTTTCCTGCGAGTGCAAGTCTTACAGAACAAGAGCAACACGAATTAAATCTCTGACAACAATTCCTGTGTGCACACAGACTCATGGTGTGATTCTAGGCAGAAAACGATATTTGATTGGCAATTTCAAAGCACATTTACTACTGTGGTAGAGCAAGTGATAATTACTGTAACAGCCTGACTCATTTTCCTTATAGTTTAGAGAGGCAGAAAAGAGCACATGGATTAACAGCTACTTGAGACAATGAGCATGTGGAACCTGGGTGAGTGATTCGACTAGAGCAAAGGAAATGAGCCTTGGTGACGTTGAATGTGTTAGCGTTACACACTGCTATCTGAAATACCACACAGTGCTGGATAGTAAGCATGGGAGTGCAGAAAAATCAGCTGCCTGTGTGCTAAGAGTGTGCTTCTGGAGACTGTGTATTGTCAGGTGCAAGAGAGAGCTGCATGGACGCTTGCATAACTGCATGAAGACTGCAGAGATGTATGTAAGAGTACATGTGTGGTAAGGGTTAATTGCAGTTTTGAACATGTAGGAACTACCTCACCCATTGCAGGAGTGGAAGGAAAATCTTCCATGTTGATTTCAAATGTGTTAGCATTTGCCTCTCATTTGTGAGATATTGATTTGTGCTGAATGCTAACCATCACAGTTCAAGAAAACAAGCTGCCCCTTTCCTGCGAGTGCAAGTCTTACAGAAAAAGAGCAACACAAATTAAATCTCTGACATCAATTCCTGTGTGCACACAGACTCATGGTGTGATTCTAGGCAGAAAACGATATTTGATTGGCAATTTCAAAGCACATTTACTACTGTGGTAGAGCAAGTGATAATTACTGTAACAGCCTGACATATTTTCCTTATAGTTTAGAGAGGCAGAAAAGAGCACATGTCCTAACAGCTACTTGAGACCATGAGCATGTGGAACCTGGGTGAGTGATCAGACTAGAGCAAACGAAATGAGCCTTGGTGACGTTGAATGTGTTAGCGTTACACACTGCTATCTGAAAAACCACACAGTGCTGAATAGTAAGCATGGGAGTGCAGGAAAATCAGCTGCCTGTGTGCTAAGAGTGTGCTTCTGGAGACTGTGTATTGTCAGGTGCAAGAGAGATCTGCATGGACGCTTGCACAACTGCATGAAGACTGCAGAGATGTATGTAAGAGTACATGTGTGGTAAGGGTTAATTGGAGTTTTGAACATGTAGGACCTACCTCACCCATTGCAGCAGTGGAAGGAAAATCTACCATGTTGATTTCAAACGTGTTAGCATGTGCCTCTCATTTGTGAGATATTGATTTGTGCTGAATGCTAACCATCACAGTTCAAGAAAACAAGCTGCCCCTTTCCCGCGAGTGCAAGTCTTACAGAACAAGAGCAACACAAATTAAATCTCTGATAACAATTCCTGTGTGCAGACAGACTCATGGTGTGATTCTAGGCAGAAAACGATATTTGATTGGCAATTTCAAAGCACATTTACAACTGTGGTAGAGCAAATGATAATTACTGTAACAGCCTGCAACATTTTCCTTATAGTTTAGAAAGGCAGAAAAGAGCACATGTTCTAACAGCTACTTGAGACCATGAGCATGTGGAACCTGGGTGAGTGATTAGACTAGAGCAAAGGAAATGAGCCTTGGTGACATTGAATGTGTTAGTGTTACACACTGCTCTCTGAAATACCACACAGTGCTGAATAGTAAGCATGGGAGTGCAGGAAAATCAGCTGCCTGTGTGCTAAGAGTGTGCTTCTGGAGACTGTGTATTGTCAGGTGCAAGAGAGAGCTGCATGGACGCTTGCACAACTGCATGAAGACTGCAGAGATGTATGTAAAAGTACATGTGTGGTAAGGGTTAATTGCAGTTTTGAACATGTAGGAACTACCTCACCCATTGCAGGAGTGGAAGGAAAATCTACCATGTTGATTTCAAATGTGTTAGCATTTGCCTCTCATTTGTGAGATATTGATTTGTGCTGAATGCTAACCATCACAGTTCAAGAAAACAAGCAGCCCCCTTCCTGCAAGTGCAAGTCTTACAGAACAAGAGCAACACGAATTAAATCTCTGACATCAATTCCTGTGTGCACACAGACTCAGGGTGTGATTCTAGGCAGAAAACGATATTTGATTGGCAATTTCAAAGCACATTTACTACTGTGGTAGAGCAGGTGATAATTACTGTAACAGCCTGACATATTTTCCTTATAGTTTAGAGAGGCAGAAAAGAGCACATGTCCTAACAGCTACTTGAGACCATGAGCATGTGGAACCTGGGTGAGTGATTAGACTAGAGCAAAGAAAATAAGCCTTGGTGACGTTGAATGTGTTAGCGTTACACACTGCTATCTGAAAAACCACACAGTGCTGAATAGTAAGCATGGGAGTGCAGGAAAATCAGCTGCCTGTGTGCTAAGAGTGTGCTTCTGGAGACTGTGTATTGTCAGGTGCAAGAGAGATCTGCATGGACGCTTGCACAACTGCATGAAGACTGCAGAGATGTATGTAAGAGTACATGTGTGGTAAGGGTTAATTGGAGTTTTGAACATGTAGGACCTACCTCACCCATTGCAGCAGTGGAAGGAAAATCTACCATGTTGATTTCAAATGTGTTAGCATGTGCCTCTCATTTGTGAGATATTGATTTGTGCTGAATGCTAACCATCACAGTTCAAGAAAACAAGCTGCCCGTTTCCCGCGAGTGCAAGTCTTACAGAACAAGAGCAACACAAATTAAATCTCTGATAACAATTCCTGTGTGCAGACAGACTCATGGTGTGATTCTAGGCAGAAAACGATATTTGATTGGCAATTTCAAAGCACATTTACTACTGTGGTAGAGCAAATGATAATTACTGTAACAGCCTGACACATTTTCCTTATAGTTTAGAGAGGCAGAAAAGAGCACATGTCCTAACAGCTACTTGAGACCATGAACATGTGGAACCTGGGTGAGTGATTAGACTAGAGCAAAGGAAATGAGCCTTGGTGACATTGAATGTGTTAGCGTTACACACTGCTATCTGAAATACCACACAGTGCTGAATAGTAAGCATGGGAGTGCAGGAAAATCAGCAGCCTGTGTGCTAAGAGTGTGCTTCTGGAGACTGTGTATTGTCAGGTGCAAGAGAGATCTGCATGGACGCTTGCACAACTGCATGAAGACTGCAGAGATGTATGTAAGAGTACATGTGTGGTAAGGGTTAATTGGAGTTTTGAACATGTAGGAACTACCTCACCCATTGCAGGAGTGGAAGGAATATCTACCATGTTGATTTCAAATGTGTTAGCATTTGCCTCTCATTTGTGAGATATTGATTTGTGCTGAATGCTAACCATCACAGTTCAAGAAAACAAGCTGCCCGTTTCCCGCGATTGCAAGTCTTACAGAACAAGAGCAACACAAATTAAATCTCTGATAACAATTCCTGTGTGCAGACAGACTCATGGTGTGATTCTAGGCAGAAAACGATATTTGATTGGCAATTTCAAAGCACATTTACTACTGTGGTAGAGCAAATGATAATTACTGTAACAGCCTGACACATTTTCCTTATAGTTTAGAGAGGCAGAAAAGAGCACATGTCCTAACAGCTACTTGAGACCATGAACATGTGGAACCTGAGTGAGTGATTAGACTAGAGCAAAGGAAATGAGCCTTGGTGACATTGAATGTGTTAGCGTTACACACTGCTATCTGAAATACCACACAGTGCTGAAGCATGGGAGTGCAGGAAAATCAGCAGCCTGTGTGCTAAGAGTGTGCTTCTGGAGACTGTGTATTGTCAGGTGCAAGAGAGATCTGCATGGACGCTTGCACAACTGCATGAAGACTGCAGAGATGTATGTAAGAGTACATGTGTGGTAAGGGTTAATTGGAGGTTTGAACATATAGGACCTACCTCACCCATTGCAGCAGTCGAAAGAAAATCTACCATATTGATTTCAAATGTGTTAGCATTTGCCTCTCATTTGTGAGATATTGATTTGTGCTGAATGCTAACCATCACAGTTCAAGAAAACAAGCTGCCTCTTTCCTGCGTGTGCAAGTCTTACAGAACAAGAGCAACACAAATTAAATCTCTGACAACAATTCCTGTGTGCAGACAGACTCATGGTGTGATTCTAGCCAGAAAAAGATATTTGATTGGCAATTTCAAGCACATTTACAACTGTGGTAGAGCAAGTGATAATTACTGTAACAGCTTGACACATTTTCCTTATAGTTTAGAGAGGCAGAAAAGAGTACATGTCCTAACAGCTACTTGAGACCATGAGCATGTGGAACCTGGGTGACTGATTACACTAGAGCAAAGGAAATGAGCCTTGGTGACATTGAATGTGTTAGCGTTATACACTGCTATCTGAAAAACCACACAGTGCTGAATAGTAAGCATGGGAGTGCAGGAAAATCAGCTGCCTGTGTGCTAAGAGTGTGCTTCTGGAGACTGTGTATTGTCAGGTGCAAGAGAGATCTGCATGGACACTTGCAAAACTGCATGAAGACTGCAGAGATGTATGTAAGAGTACATGTGTGGTAAGGGTTAATTGGAGTTTTGAACATGTAGGACCTACCTCACCCATTGCAGCAGTGGAAGGAAAATCTACCATGTTGATTTCAAATGTGTTAGCATGTGCCTCTCATTTGTGAGATATTGATTTGTGCTGAATGCTAACCATCACAGTTCAAGAAAACAAGCTGCCCCTTTCCCGCGAGTTCGAGTCTTACAGAACAAGAGCAACACAAATTAAATCTCTGATAACAATTCCTGTGTGCAGACAGACTCATGGTGTGATTCTAGGCAGAAAACGATATTTGATTGGCAATTTCAAAGCACTTTTACAACTGTGGTAGAGCAAATGATAATTACTGTAACAGCCTGCAACATTTTCCTTATAGTTTAGAGAGGCAGAAAAGAGCACATGTTCTAACAGCTACTTGAGACCATGAGCATGTGGAACCTGGGTGACTGATTACACTAGAGCAAAGGAAATGAGCCTTGGTGACATTGAATGTGTTAGCGTTACACACTGCTATCTGAAATACCACACAGTGCTGAATAGTAAGCATGGGAGTGCAGGAAAATCAGCTGCCTGTGTGCTAAGAGTGTGCTTCTGGATACTGTGTATTGTCAGGTGCAAGAGAGATCTGCATGGACGCTTGCACAACTGCATGAAGACTGCAGAGATGTATGTAAGAGTCCATGTGTGGTAAGGGTTAATTGGAGTTTTGAACATATAGGACCTACCTCACCCATTGCAGCAGTGGAAAGAAAATCTACCATGTTGATTTCAAATGTGTTAGCATTTGCCTCTCATTTGTGAGATATTGATTTGTGCTGAATGCTAACCATCACAGTTCAAGAAAACAGGCTGCCTCTTTCCTACGAGTGCAAGTCTTACAGAACAAGAGCAACACAAATTAAATATCTGACAACAATTCCTGTGTGCAGACAGACTCGTGGTGTGATTCTAGGCAGAAAACGATATTTGATTGGCAATTTCAAAGCACATTTACAACTGTGGTAGAGCAAATGATAATTACTGTAACAGCCTGCAACATTTTCCTTATAGTTTAGAGAGGCAGAAAAGAGCACATGTTCTAACAGCTACTTGAGACCATGAGCATGTGGAACCTGGGTGAGTGATTACACTAGAGCAGAGGAAATGAGCCTTGGTGACGTTGAATGTGTTAGCGTTAAACACTGCTATCTGAAAGACCACACAGTGCTGAATAGTAAGCATGGGAGTGCAGGAAAATCAGCTGCCTCTGTGCTAAGAGTGTGCTTCTGGATACTGTGTATTGTCAGGTGCAAGAGAGATCTGCATGGACGCTTGCACAACTGCATGAAGACTGCAGAGATGTATGTAAGAGTACATGTGTGGTAAGGGTTAATTGGAGTTTTGAACATATAGGACCTACCTCACCCATTGCAGCAGTGGAAAGAAAATCTACCATATTGATTTCAAATGTGTTAGCATTTGCCTCTCATTTGTGAGATATTGATTTGTGCTGAATGCTAACCATCACAGTTCAAGAAAACAGGATGCCTCTTTCCTGCGAGTGCAAGTCTTACAGAACAAGAGCAACACAAATTAAATATCTGACAACAATTCCTGTGTGCAGACAGACTCATGGTGTGATTCTAGGCAGAAAACGATATTTGATTGGCAATTTCAAAGCACATTTACAACTGTGGTAGAGCAAATGATAATTACTGTAACAGCCTGCAACATTTTCCTTATAGTTTAGAGAGGCAGAAAAGAGCACATGTTCTAACAGCTACTTGAGACCATGAGCATGTGGAACCTGGGTGAGTGATTAGACTAGAGCAAAGGAAATGAGCCGTGGTGACGTTGAATGTGTTAGCGTTACACACTGCTATCTGAAAAACCACACAGTGCTGAATAGTAAGCATGGGAGTGCAGGAAAATCAGCTGCCTGTGTGCTAAGAGTGTGCTTCTGGAAACTGTGTATTGTCAGGTGCAAGAGATATCTGCATGGACGCTTGCACAACTGCATGAAGACTGCAGAGATGTATGTAAGAGTACATGTGTGGTAAGGGTTAATTGGAGTTTTGAACATGTAGGAACTACCTCAGACATTGCAGCAGTGTAAGGAAAATCTACCATGTTGATTTCAAATGTGTTAGCATTTGCCTCTCATTTGTGAGATATTGATTTGTGCTGAATGCTAACCATCACAGTTCAAGAAAACAAGCAGCCCCTTTCCTGCAAGTGCAAGTCTTACAGAACAAGAGCAACACGAATTAAATCTCTGACATCAATTCCTGTGTGCACACAGACTCATGGTGTGATTCTAGGCAGAAAACGATATTTGATTGGCAATTTCAAAGCACATTTACTACTGTGGTAGAGCAGGTGATAATTACTGTAACAGCCTGACATATTTTCCTTATAGTTTAGAGAGGCAGAAAAGAGCACATGTCCTAACAGCTACTTGAGACCATGAGCATGTGGAACCTGGGTGAGTGATCAGACTAGAGCAAAGGAAATGAGCCTTGGTGACGTTGAATGTGTTAGCGTTACACACTGCTATCTGAAAAACCACACAGTGCTGAATAGTAAGCATGGGAGTGCAGGAAAATCAGCTGCCTGTGTGCTAAGAGTGTGCTTCTGGAGACTGTGTATTGTCAGGTGCAAGAGAGATCTGCATGGACGCTTGCACAACTGCATGAAGACTGCAGAGATGTATGTAAGAGTACATGTGTGGTAAGGGTTAATTGGAGTTTTGACCATGTAGGACCTACCTCACCCATTGCAGCAGTGGAAGGAAAATCTACCATGTTGATTTCAAATGTGTTAGCATGTGCCTCTCATTTGTGAGATATTGATTTGTGCTGAATGCTAACCATCACAGTTCAAGAAAACAAGCTGCCCCTTTCCCGCGAGTGCAAGTCTTACAGAACAAGAGCAACACAAATTAAATCTCTGATAACAATTCCTGTGTGCAGACAGACTCATGGTGTGATTCTAGGCAGAAAACGATATTTGATTGGCAATTTCAAAGCACATTTACAACTGTGGTAGAGCAAATGATAATTACTGTAACAGCCTGCAACATTTTCCTTATAGTTTAGAGAGGCAGAAAAGAGCACATGTTCTTACAGCTACTTGAGACCATGAGCATGTGGAACCTGGGTGAGTGATTAGACTAGAGCAAAGGAAATGAGCCTTGGTGACATTGAATGTGTTAGTGTTACACACTGCTCTCTGAATTACCACACAGTGCTGAATAGTAAGCATGGGAGTGCAGGAAAATCAGCTGCCTGTGTGCTAAGAGTGTGCTTCTGGAGACTGTATTGTCAGGTGCAGGAGAGATCTGCATGGACGCTTACAAAACTGCATGAAGACTGCAGAGATGTATGTAAGAGTACATGTGTGGAAAGGCTTAATTGGAGTTTTGAACATGTAGGAACTACCTCACCCATTGCAGGAGTGGAAGGAAAATCTACCATGTTGATTTCAAATGTGTTAGCATTTGCCTCTCATTTGTGAGATATTGATTTGTGCTGAATGCTAACCATCACAGTTCAAGAAAACAAGCTGCCCCTTTCCTGCGAGTGCAAGTCTTACAGAACAAGAGCAACACGAATTAAATCTCTGACAACAATTCCTGTGTGCACACAGACTCATGGTGTGATTCTAGGCAGAAAACGATATTTGATTGGCAATTTCAAAGCACATTTACTACTGTGGTAGAGCAAGTGATAATTACTGTAACAGCCTGACTCATTTTCCTTATAGTTTAGAGAGGCAGAAAAGAGCACATGTATTAACAGCTACTTGAGACAATGAGCATGTGGAACCTGGGTGAGTGATTAGACTAGAGCAAAGAAAATAAGCCTTGGTGACGTTGAATGTGTCAGCGTTACACACTCCTATCTGAAAAACCACACAGTGCTGAATAGTAAGCATGGGAGTGCAGGAAAATCAGCTGCCTGTGTGCTAAGAGTGTGCTTCTGGAGACTGTGTATTGTCAGGTGCAAGAGAGATCTGCATGGACGCTTGCACAACTGCATGAAGACTGCAGAGATGTATGTAAGAGTACATGTGTGGTAAGGGTTAATTGGAGTTTTGAACATGTAGGACCTACCTCACCCATTGCAGCAGTGGAAGGAAAATCTACCATGTTGATTTCAAATGTGTTAGCATGTGCCTCTCATTTGTGAGATATTGATTTGTGCTGAATGCTAACCATCACAGTTCAAGAAAACAAGCTGCCCGTTTCCCGCGAGTGCAAGTCTTACAGAACAAGAGCGACACAAATTAAATCTCTGATAACAATTCCTGTGTGCAGACAGACTCATGGTGTGATTCTAGGCAGAAAACGATATTTGATTGGCAATTTCAAAGCACATTTACTACTGTGGTAGAGCAAATGATAATTACTGTAACAGCCTGACACATTTTCCTTATAGTTTAGAGAGGCAGAAAAGAGCACATGTTCTAACAGCTACTTGAGACCATGAGCATGTGGAACCTGGGTGAGTGATTCGACTAGAGCAAAGGAAATGAGCCTTGGTGACGTTGAATGTGTTAGCGTTACACACTGCTATCTGAAATACCACACAGTGCTGAATAGTAAGCATGGGAGTGCAGAAAAATCAGCTGCCTGTGTGCTAAGAGTGTGCTTCTGGAGACTGTGTATTGTCAGGTGCAAGAGAGAGCTGCATGGACGCTTGCACAACTGCATGAAGACTGCAGAGATGTATGTAAGAGTACATGTGTGGTAAGGGTTAATTGCAGTTTTGAACATGTAGGAACTACCTCACCCATTGCAGGAGTGGAAGGAAAATCTTCCATGTTGATTTCAAATGTGTTAGCATTTGCCTCTCATTTGTGAGATATTGATTTGTGCTGAATGCTAACCATCACAGTTCAAGAAAACAAGCTGCCCCTTTCCTGCGAGTGCAAGTCTTACAGAAAAAGAGCAACACAAATTAAATCTCTGACATCAATTCCTGTGTGCACACAGACTCATGGTGTGATTCTAAGCAGAAAACGATATTTGATTGGCAATTTCAAAGCACATTTACTACTGTGGTAGAGCAAGTGATAATTACTGTAACAGCCTGACATATTTTCCTTATAGTTTAGAGAGGCAGAAAAGAGCACATGTCCTAACAGCTACTTGAGACCATGAGCATGTGGAACCTGGGTGAGTGATCAGACTAGAGCAAAGGAAATGAGCCTTGGTGACGTTGAATGTGTTAGCGTTACACACTGCTATCTGAAAAACCACACAGTGCTGAATAGTAAGCATGGGAGTGCAGGAAAATCAGCTGCCTGTGTGCTAAGAGTGTGCTTCTGGAGACTGTGTATTGTCAGGTGCAAGAGAGATCTGCATGGACGCTTGCACAACTGCATGAAGACTGCAGAGATGTATGTAAGAGTACATGTGTGGTAAGGGTTAATTGGAGTTTTGAACATGTAGGACCTACCTCACCCATTGCAGCAGTGGAAGGAAAATCTACCATGTTGATTTCAAATGTGTTAGCATGTGCCTCTCATTTGTGAGATATTGATTTGTGCTGAATGCTAACCATCACAGTTCAAGAAAACAAGCTGCCCCTTTCCCGCGAGTGCAAGTCTTACAGAACAAGAGCAACACAAATTAAATCTCTGATAACAATTCCTGTGTGCAGACAGACTCATGGTGTGATTCTAGGCAGAAAACGATATTTGATTGGCAATTTCAAAGCACATTTACAACTGTGGTAGAGCAAATGATAATTACTGTAACAGCCTGCAACATTTTCCATATAGTTTAGAGAGGCAGAAAAGAGCACATGTTCTAACAGCTACTTGAGACCATGAGCATGTGGAACCTGGGTGAGTGATTAGACTAGAGCAAAGGAAATGAGCCTTGGTGACATTGAATGTGTTAGTGTTACACACTGCTCTCTGAATTACCACACAGTGCTGAATAGTAAGCATGGGAGTGCAGGAAAATCAGCTGCCTGTGTTCTAAGAGTGTGCTTCTGGAGACTGTATTGTCAGGTGCAGGAGAGATCTGCATGGACGCTTACAAAACTGCATGAAGACTGCAGAGATGTATGTAAGAGTACATGTGTGGTAAGGCTTAAATGGAGTTTTGAACATGTAGGAACTACCTCACCCATTGCAGGAGTGGAAGGAAAATCTACCATGTTGATTTCAAATGTGTTAGCATTTGCCTCTCATTTGTGAGATATTGATTTGTGCTGAATGCTAACCATCACAGTTCAAGAAAACAAGCTGCCCCTTTCCTGCGAGTGCAAGTCTTACAGAACAAGAGCAACACAAATTAAATCTCTGACAACAATTCCTGTGTGCACACAGACTCATGGTGTGATTCTAGGCAGAAAACGATATTTGATTGGCAATTTCAAAGCACATTTACTACTGTGGTAGAGCAAGTGATAATTACTGTAACAGCCTGACACATTTTCCTTATAGTTTAGAGAGGCAGAAAAGAGCACATGTATTAACAGCTACTTGAGACAATGAGCATGTGGAACCTGGGTGAGTGATTAGACTAGAGCAAAGAAAATAAGCCTTGGTGACGTTGAATGTGTTAGCGTTACACACTGCTATCTGAAAAACCACACAGTGCTGAATAGTAAGCATGGGAGTGCAGGAAAATCAGCTGCCTGTGTGCTAAGAGTGTGCTTCTGGAGACTGTGTATTGTCAGGTGCAAGAGAGATCTGCATGGACGCTTGCACAACTGCATGAAGACTGCAGAGATGTATGTAAGAGTACATGTGTGGTAAGGGTTAATTGGAGTTTTGAACATGTAGGACCTACCTCACCCATTGCAGCAGTGGAAGGAAAATCTACCATGGTGATTTCAAATGTGTTAGCATGTGCCTCTCATTTGTGAGATATTGATTTGTGCTGAATGCTAACCATCACAGTTCAAGAAAACAAGCTGCCCGTTTCCCGCGAGTGCAAGTCTTACAGAACAAGAGCAACACAAATTAAATCTCTGATAACAATTCCTGTGTGCAGACAGACTCATGGTGTGATTCTAGGCAGAAAACGATATTTGATTGGCAATTTCAAAGCACATTTACTACTGTGGTAGAGCAAATGATAATTACTGTAACAGCCTGACACATTTTCCTTATAGTTTAGAGAGGCAGAAAAGAGCACATGTCCTAACAGCTACTTGAGACCATGAGCATGTGGAACCTGGGTGAGTGATTAGACTAGAGCAAAGGAAATGAGCCTTGGTGACATTGAATGTGTTAGCGTTACACACTGCTATCTGAAACACCACACAGTGCTGAATAGTAAGCATGGGAGTGCAGGAAAATCAGCTGCCTGTGTGCTAAGAGTGTGCTTCTGGAGACTGTGTATTGTCAGGTGCAAGAGAGAGCTGCATGGACGCTTGCACAACTGCATGAAGACTGCAGAGATGTATGTAAAAGTACATGTGTGGTAAGGGTTAATTGCAGTTTTGAACATGTAGGAACTACCTCACCCATTGCAGGAGTGGAAGGAAAATCTACCATGTTGATTTCAAATGTGTTAGCATTTGCCTCTCATTTGTGAGATATTGATTTGTGCTGAATGCTAACCATCACAGTTCAAGAAAACAAGCAGCCCCTTTCCTGCAAGTGCAAGTCTTACAGAACAAGAGCAACACGAATTAAATCTCTGACATCAATTCCTGTGTGCACACAGACTCATGGTGTGATTCTAGGCAGAAAACGATATTTGATTGGCAATTTCAAAGCACATTTACTACTGTGGTAGAGCAGGTGATAATTACTGTAACAGCCTGACATATGTTCCTTATAGTTTAGAGAGGCAGAAAAGAGCACATGTCCTAACAGCTACTTGAGACCATGAGCATGTGGAACCTGGGTGAGTGATTAGACTAGAGCAAAGGAAATGAGCCTTGGTGACATTGAATGTGTTAGCGTTACACACTGCTATCTGAAATACCACACAGTGCTGAATAGTAAGCATGGGAGTGCAGGAAAATCAGCTGCCTGTGTGCTAAGAGTGTGCTTCTGGAGACTGTGTATTGTCAGGTGCAAGAGAGAGCTGCATGGACGCTTGCACAACTGCATGAAGACTGCAGAGATGTATGTAAAAGTACATGTGTGGTAAGGGTTAATTGCAGTTTTGAACATGTAGGAACTACCTCACCCATTGCAGGAGTGGAAGGAAAATCTACCATGTTGATTTCAAATGTGTTAGCATTTGCCTCTCATTTGTGAGATATTGATTTGTGCTGAATGCTAACCATCACAGTTCAAGAAAACAAGCTGCCTCTTTCCTGCGTGTGCAAGTCTTACAGAACAAGAGCAACACAAATTAAATCTCTGACAACAATTCCGGTGTGCAGACAGACTCATGGTGTGATTCTAGCCAGAAAAAGATATTTGATTGGCAATTTCAAGCACATTTACAACTGTGGTAGAGCAAGTGATAATTACTGTAACAGCTTGACACATTTTCCTTATAGTTTAGAGAGGCAGAAAAGAGTACATGTCCTAACAGCTACTTGAGACCATGAGCATGTGGAACCTGGGTGACTGATTACACTAGAGCAAAGGAAATGAGCCTTGGTGACATTGAATGTGTTAGCGTTATACACTGCTATCTGAAAAACCACACAGTGCTGAATAGTAAGCATGGGAGTGCAGGAAAATCAGCTGCCTGTGTGCTAAGAGTGTGCTTCTGGAGACTGTGTATTGTCAGGTGCAAGAGAGATCTGCATGGACGCTTGCAAAACTGCATGAAGACTGCAGAGATGTATGTAAGAGTACATGTGTGGTAAGGGTTAATTGGAGTTTTGAACATGTAGGACCTACCTCACCCATTGCAGCAGTGGAAGGAAAATCTACCATGTTGATTTCAAATGTGTTAGCATGTGCCTCTCATTTGTGAGATATTGATTTGTGCTGAATGCTAACCATCACAGTTCAAGAAAACAAGCTGCCCCTTTCCCGCGAGTTCGAGTCTTACAGAACAAGAGCAACACAAATTAAATCTCTGATAACAATTCCTGTGTGCAGACAGACTCATGGTGTGATTCTAGGCAGAAAACGATATTTGATTGGCAATTTCAAAGCACTTTTACAACTGTGGTAGAGCAAATGATAATTACTGTAACAGCCTGCAACATTTTCCTTATAGTTTAGAGAGGCAGAAAAGAGCACATGTTCTAACAGCTACTTGAGACCATGAGCATGTGGAACCTGGGTGACTGATTACACTAGAGCAAAGGAAATGAGCCTTGGTGACATTGAATGTGTTAGCGTTACACACTGCTATCTGAAATACCACACAGTGCTGAATAGTAAGCATGGGAGTGCAGGAAAATCAGCTGCCTGTGTGCTAAGAGTGTGCTTCTGGATACTGTGTATTGTCAGGTGCAAGAGAGATCTGCATGGACGCTTGCACAACTGCATGAAGACTGCAGAGATGTATGTAAGAGTACATGTGTGGTAAGGGTTAATTGGAGTTTTGAACATATAGGACCTACCTCACCCATTGCAGCAGTGGAAAGAAAATCTACCATGTTGATTTCAAATGTGTTAGCATTTGCCTCTCATTTGTGAGATATTGATTTGTGCTGAATGCTAACCATCACAGTTCAAGAAAACAGGCTGCCTCTTTCCTACGAGTGCAAGTCTTACAGAACAAGAGCAACACAAATTAAATATCTGACAACAATTCCTGTGTGCAGACAGACTCGTGGTGTGATTCTAGGCAGAAAACGATATTTGATTGGCAATTTCAAAGCACATTTACAACTGTGGTAGAGCAAATGATAATTACTGTAACAGCCTGCAACATTTTCCTTATAGTTTAGAGAGGCAGAAAAGAGCACATGTTCTAACAGCTACTTGAGACCATGAGCATGTGGAACCTGGGTGAGTGATTACACTAGAGCAGAGGAAATGAGCCTTGGTGACGTTGAATGTGTTAGCGTTAAACACTGCTATCTGAAAGACCACACAGTGCTGAATAGTAAGCATGGGAGTGCAGGAAAATCAGCTGCCTCTGTGCTAAGAGTGTGCTTCTGGATACTGTGTATTGTCAGGTGCAAGAGAGATCTGCATGGACGCTTGCACAACTGCATGAAGACTGCAGAGATGTATGTAAGAGTACATGTGTGGTAAGGGTTAATTGGAGTTTTGAACATATAGGACCTACCTCACCCATTGCAGCAGTGGAAAGAAAATCTACCATATTGATTTCAAATGTGTTAGCATTTGCCTCTTATTTGTGAGATATTGATTTGTGCTGAATGCTAACCATCACAGTTCAAGAAAACAGGATGCCTCTTTCCTGCGAGTGCAAGTCTTACAGAACAAGAGCAACACAAATTAAATATCTGACAACAATTCCTGTGTGCAGACAGACTCATGGTGTGATTCTAGGCAGAAAACGATATTTGATTGGCAATTTCAAAGCACATTTACAACTGTGGTAGAGCAAATGATAATTACTGTAACAGCCTGCAACATTTTCCTTATAGTTTAGAGAGGCAGAAAAGAGCACATGTTCTAACAGCTACTTGAGACCATGAGCATGTGGAACCTGGGTGAGTGATTAGACTAGAGCAAAGGAAATGAGCCGTGGTGACGTTGAATGTGTTAGCGTTACACACTGCTATCTGAAAAACCACACAGTGCTGAATAGTAAGCATGGGAGTGCAGGAAAATCAGCTGCCTGTGTGCTAAGAGTGTGCTTCTGGAAACTGTGTATTGTCAGGTGCAAGAGATATCTGCATGGACGCTTGCACAACTGCATGAAGACTGCAGAGATGTATGTAAGAGTACATGTGTGGTAAGGGTTAATTGGAGTTTTGAACATGTAGGAACTACCTCAGACATTGCAGCAGTGTAAGGAAAATCTACCATGTTGATTTCAAATGTGTTAGCATTTGCCTCTCATTTGTGAGATATTGATTTGTGCTGAATGCTAACCATCACAGTTCAAGAAAACAAGCAGCCCCTTTCCTGCAAGTGCAAGTCTTACAGAACAAGAGCAACACGAATTAAATCTCTGACATCAATTCCTGTGTGCACACAGACTCATGGTGTGATTCTAGGCAGAAAACGATATTTGATTGGCAATTTCAAAGCACATTTACTACTGTGGTAGAGCAGGTGATAATTACTGTAACAGCCTGACATATTTTCCTTATAGTTTAGAGAGGCAGAAAAGAGCACATGTCCTAACAGCTACTTGAGACCATGAGCATGTGGAACCTGGGTGAGTGATCAGACTAGAGCAAAGGAAATGAGCCTTGGTGACGTTGAATGTGTTAGCGTTACACACTGCTATCTGAAAAACCACACAGTGCTGAATAGTAAGCATGGGAGTGCAGGAAAATCAGCTGCCTGTGTGCTAAGAGTGTGCTTCTGGAGACTGTGTATTGTCAGGTGCAAGAGAGATCTGCATGGACGCTTGCACAACTGCATGAAGACTGCAGAGATGTATGTAAGAGTACATGTGTGGTAAGGGTTAATTGGAGTTTTGACCATGTAGGACCTACCTCACCCATTGCAGCAGTGGAAGGAAAATCTACCATGTTGATTTCAAATGTGTTAGCATGTGCCTCTCATTTGTGAGATATTGATTTGTGCTGAATGCTAACCATCACAGTTCAAGAAAACAAGCTGCCCCTTTCCCGCGAGTGCAAGTCTTACAGAACAAGAGCAACACAAATTAAATCTCTGATAACAATTCCTGTGTGCAGACAGACTCATGGTGTGATTCTAGGCAGAAAACGATATTTGATTGGCAATTTCAAAGCACATTTACAACTGTGGTAGAGCAAATGATAATTACTGTAACAGCCTGCAACATTTTCCTTATAGTTTAGAGAGGCAGAAAAGAGCACATGTTCTTACAGCTACTTGAGACCATGAGCATGTGGAACCTGGGTGAGTGATTAGACTAGAGCAAAGGAAATGAGCCTTGGTGACATTGAATGTGTTAGTGTTACACACTGCTCTCTGAATTACCACACAGTGCTGAATAGTAAGCATGGGAGTGCAGGAAAATCAGCTGCCTGTGTGCTAAGAGTGTGCTTCTGGAGACTGTATTGTCAGGTGCAGGAGAGATCTGCATGGACGCTTACAAAACTGCATGAAGACTGCAGAGATGTATGTAAGAGTACATGTGTGGAAAGGCTTAATTGGAGTTTTGAACATGTAGGAACTACCTCACCCATTGCAGGAGTGGAAGGAAAATCTACCATGTTGATTTCAAATGTGTTAGCATTTGCCTCTCATTTGTGAGATATTGATTTGTGCTGAATGCTAACCATCACAGTTCAAGAAAACAAGCTGCCCCTTTCCTGCGAGTGCAAGTCTTACAGAACAAGAGCAACACGAATTAAATCTCTGACAACAATTCCTGTGTGCACACAGACTCATGGTGTGATTCTAGGCAGAAAACGATATTTGATTGGCAATTTCAAAGCACATTTACTACTGTGGTAGAGCAAGTGATAATTACTGTAACAGCCTGACTCATTTTCCTTATAGTTTAGAGAGGCAGAAAAGAGCACATGTATTAACAGCTACTTGAGACAATGAGCATGTGGAACCTGGGTGAGTGATTAGACTAGAGCAAAGAAAATAAGCCTTGGTGACGTTGAATGTGTCAGCGTTACACACTCCTATCTGAAAAACCACACAGTGCTGAATAGTAAGCATGGGAGTGCAGGAAAATCAGCTGCCTGTGTGCTAAGAGTGTGCTTCTGGAGACTGTGTATTGTCAGGTGCAAGAGAGATCTGCATGGACGCTTGCACAACTGCATGAAGACTGCAGAGATGTATGTAAGAGTACATGTGTGGTAAGGGTTAATTGGAGTTTTGAACATGTAGGACCTACCTCACCCATTGCAGCAGTGGAAGGAAAATCTACCATGTTGATTTCAAATGTGTTAGCATGTGCCTCTCATTTGTGAGATATTGATTTGTGCTGAATGCTAACCATCACAGTTCAAGAAAACAAGCTGCCCGTTTCCCGCGAGTGCAAGTCTTACAGAACAAGAGCGACACAAATTAAATCTCTGATAACAATTCCTGTGTGCAGACAGACTCATGGTGTGATTCTAGGCAGAAAACGATATTTGATTGGCAATTTCAAAGCACATTTACTACTGTGGTAGAGCAAATGATAATTACTGTAACAGCCTGACACATTTTCCTTATAGTTTAGAGAGGCAGAAAAGAGCACATGTTCTAACAGCTACTTGAGACCATGAGCATGTGGAACCTGGGTGAGTGATTCGACTAGAGCAAAGGAAATGAGCCTTGGTGACGTTGAATGTGTTAGCGTTACACACTGCTATCTGAAATACCACACAGTGCTGAATAGTAAGCATGGGAGTGCAGAAAAATCAGCTGCCTGTGTGCTAAGAGTGTGCTTCTGGAGACTGTGTATTGTCAGGTGCAAGAGAGAGCTGCATGGACGCTTGCACAACTGCATGAAGACTGCAGAGATGTATGTAAGAGTACATGTGTGGTAAGGGTTAATTGCAGTTTTGAACATGTAGGAACTACCTCACCCATTGCAGGAGTGGAAGGAAAATCTTCCATGTTGATTTCAAATGTGTTAGCATTTGCCTCTCATTTGTGAGATATTGATTTGTGCTGAATGCTAACCATCACAGTTCAAGAAAACAAGCTGCCCCTTTCCTGCGAGTGCAAGTCTTACAGAAAAAGAGCAACACAAATTAAATCTCTGACATCAATTCCTGTGTGCACACAGACTCATGGTGTGATTCTAGGCAGAAAACGATATTTGATTGGCAATTTCAAAGCACATTTACTACTGTGGTAGAGCAAGTGATAATTACTGTAACAGCCTGACATATTTTCCTTATAGTTTAGAGAGGCAGAAAAGAGCACATGTCCTAACAGCTACTTGAGACCATGAGCATGTGGAACCTGGGTGAGTGATCAGACTAGAGCAAAGGAAATGAGCCTTGGTGACGTTGAATGTGTTAGCGTTACACACTGCTATCTGAAAAACCACACAGTGCTGAATAGTAAGCATGGGAGTGCAGGAAAATCAGCTGCCTGTGTGCTAAGAGTGTGCTTCTGGAGACTGTGTATTGTCAGGTGCAAGAGAGATCTGCATGGACGCTTGCACAACTGCATGAAGACTGCAGAGATGTATGTAAGAGTACATGTGTGGTAAGGGTTAATTGGAGTTTTGAACATGTAGGACCTACCTCACCCATTGCAGCAGTGGAAGGAAAATCTACCATGTTGATTTCAAATGTGTTAGCATGTGCCTCTCATTTGTGAGATATTGATTTGTGCTGAATGCTAACCATCACAGTTCAAGAAAACAAGCTGCCCCTTTCCCGCGAGTGCAAGTCTTACAGAACAAGAGCAACACAAATTAAATCTCTGATAACAATTCCTGTGTGCAGACAGACTCATGGTGTGATTCTAGGCAGAAAACGATATTTGATTGGCAATTTCAAAGCACATTTACAACTGTGGTAGAGCAAATGATAATTACTGTAACAGCCTGCAACATTTTCCATATAGTTTAGAGAGGCAGAAAAGAGCACATGTTCTAACAGCTACTTGAGACCATGAGCATGTGGAACCTGGGTGAGTGATTAGACTAGAGCAAAGGAAATGAGCCTTGGTGACATTGAATGTGTTAGTGTTACACACTGCTCTCTGAATTACCACACAGTGCTGAATAGTAAGCATGGGAGTGCAGGAAAATCAGCTGCCTGTGTGCTAAGAGTGTGCTTCTGGAGACTGTATTGTCAGGTGCAGGAGAGATCTGCATGGACGCTTACAAAACTGCATGAAGACTGCAGAGATGTATGTAAGAGTACATGTGTGGTAAGGCTTAAATGGAGTTTTGAACATGTAGGAACTACCTCACCCATTGCAGGAGTGGAAGGAAAATCTACCATGTTGATTTCAAATGTGTTAGCATTTGCCTCTCATTTGTGAGATATTGATTTGTGCTGAATGCTAACCATCACAGTTCAAGAAAACAAGCTGCCCCTTTCCTGCGAGTGCAAGTCTTACAGAACAAGAGCAACACAAATTAAATCTCTGACAACAATTCCTGTGTGCACACAGACTCATGGTGTGATTCTAGGCAGAAAACGATATTTGATTGGCAATTTCAAAGCACATTTACTACTGTGGTAGAGCAAGTGATAATTACTGTAACAGCCTGACACATTTTCCTTATAGTTTAGAGAGGCAGAAAAGAGCACATGTATTAACAGCTACTTGAGACAATGAGCATGTGGAACCTGGGTGAGTGATTAGACTAGAGCAAAGGAAATAAGCCTTGGTGACGTTGAATGTGTTAGCGTTACACACTGCTATCTGAAAAACCACACAGTGCTGAATAGTAAGCATGGGAGTGCAGGAAAATCAGCTGCCTGTGTGCTAAGAGTGTGCTTCTGGAGACTGTGTATTGTCAGGTGCAAGAGAGATCTGCATGGACGCTTGCACAACTGCATGAAGACTGCAGAGATGTATGTAAGAGTACATGTGTGGTAAGGGTTAATTGGAGTTTTGAACATGTAGGACCTACCTCACCCATTGCAGCAGTGGAAGGAAAATCTACCATGGTGATTTCAAATGTGTTAGCATGTGCCTCTCATTTGTGAGATATTGATTTGTGCTGAATGCTAACCATCACAGTTCAAGAAAACAAGCTGCCCGTTTCCCGCGAGTGCAAGTCTTACAGAACAAGAGCAACACAAATTAAATCTCTGATAACAATTCCTGTGTGCAGACAGACTCATGGTGTGATTCTAGGCAGAAAACGATATTTGATTGGCAATTTCAAAGCACATTTACTACTGTGGTAGAGCAAATGATAATTACTGTAACAGCCTGACACATTTTCCTTATAGTTTAGAGAGGCAGAAAAGAGCACATGTCCTAACAGCTACTTGAGACCATGAGCATGTGGAACCTGGGTGAGTGATTAGACTAGAGCAAAGGAAATGAGCCTTGGTGACATTGAATGTGTTAGCGTTACACACTGCTATCTGAAACACCACACAGTGCTGAATAGTAAGCATGGGAGTGCAGGAAAATCAGCTGCCTGTGTGCTAAGAGTGTGCTTCTGGAGACTGTGTATTGTCAGGTGCAAGAGAGAGCTGCATGGACGCTTGCACAACTGCATGAAGACTGCAGAGATGTATGTAAAAGTACATGTGTGGTAAGGGTTAATTGCAGTTTTGAACATGTAGGAACTACCTCACCCATTGCAGGAGTGGAAGGAAAATCTACCATGTTGATTTCAAATGTGTTAGCATTTGCCTCTCATTTGTGAGATATTGATTTGTGCTGAATGCTAACCATCACAGTTCAAGAAAACAAGCAGCCCCTTTCCTGCAAGTGCAAGTCTTACAGAACAAGAGCAACACGAATTAAATCTCTGACATCAATTCCTGTGTGCACACAGACTCATGGTGTGATTCTAGGCAGAAAACGATATTTGATTGGCAATTTCAAAGCACATTTACTACTGTGGTAGAGCAGGTGATAATTACTGTAACAGCCTGACATATTTTCCTTATAGTTTAGAGAGGCAGAAAAGAGCACATGTCCTAACAGCTACTTGAGACCATGAGCATGTGGAACCTGGGTGAGTGATTAGACTAGAGCAAAGGAAATGAGCCTTGGTGACATTGAATGTGTTAGCGTTACACACTGCTATCTGAAATACCACACAGTGCTGAATAGTAAGCATGGGAGTGCAGGAAAATCAGCTGCCTGTGTGCTAAGAGTGTGCTTCTGGAGACTGTGTATTGTCAGGTGCAAGAGAGAGCTGCATGGACGCTTGCACAACTGCATGAAGACTGCAGAGATGTATGTAAAAGTACATGTGTGGTAAGGGTTAATTGCAGTTTTGAACATGTAGGAACTACCTCACCCATTGCAGGAGTGGAAGGAAAATCTACCATGTTGATTTCAAATGTGTTAGCATTTGCCTCTCATTTGTGAGATATTGATTTGTGCTGAATGCTAACCATCACAGTTCAAGAAAACAAGCAGCCCCTTTCCTGCAAGTGCAAGTCTTACAGAACAAGAGCAACACGAATTAAATCTCTGACATCAATTCCTGTGTGCACACAGACTCATGGTGTGATTCTAGGCAGAAAACGATATTTGATTGGCAATTTCAAAGCACATTTACTACTGTGGTAGAGCAGGTGATAATTACTGTAACAGCCTGACATATTTTCCTTATAGTTTAGAGAGGCAGAAAAGAGCACATGTCCTAACAGCTACTTGAGACCATGAGCATGTGGAACCTGGGTGAGTGATTAGACTAGAGCAAAGAAAATAAGCCTTGGTGACGTTGAATGTGTTAGCGTTACACACTGCTATCTGAAAAACCACACAGTGCTGAATAGTAAGCATGGGAGTGCAGGAAAATCAGCTGCCTGTGTGCTAAGAGTGTGCTTCTGGAGACTGTGTATTGTCAGGTGCAAGAGAGATCTGCATGGACGCTTGCACAACTGCATGAAGACTGCAGAGATGTATGTAAGAGTACATGTGTGGTAAGGGTTAATTGGAGTTTTGAACATGTAGGACCTACCTCACCCATTGCAGCAGTGGAAGGAAAATCTACCATGTTGATTTCAAATGTGTTAGCATGTGCCTCTCATTTGTGAGATATTGATTTGTGCTGAATGCTAACCATCACAGTTCAAGAAAACAAGCTGCCCGTTTCCCGCGAGTGCAAGTCTTACAGAACAAGAGCAACACAAATTAAATCTCTGATAACAATTCCTGTGTGCAGACAGACTCATGGTGTGATTCTAGGCAGAAAACGATATTTGATTGGCAATTTCAAAGCACATTTACTACTGTGGTAGAGCAAATGATAATTACTGTAACAGCCTGACACATTTTCCTTATAGTTTAGAGAGGCAGAAAAGAGCACATGTCCTAACAGCTACTTGAGACCATGAACATGTGGAACCTGGGTGAGTGATTAGACTAGAGCAAAGGAAATGAGCCTTGGTGACGTTGAATGTGTTAGCGTTACACACTGCTATCTGAAATACCACACAGTGCTGAATAGTAAGCATGGGAGTGCAGGAAAATCAGCAGCCTGTGTGCTAAGAGTGTGCTTCTGGAGACTGTGTATTGTCAGGTGCAAGAGAGATCTGCATGGACGCTTGCACAACTGCATGAAGACTGCAGAGATGTATGTAAGAGTACATGTGTGGTAAGGGTTAATTGGAGTTTTGAACATGTAGGAACTACCTCACCCATTGCAGGAGTGGAAGGAATATCTACCATGTTGATTTCAAATGTGTTAGCATTTGCCTCTCATTTGTGAGATATTGATTTGTGCTGAATGCTAACCATCACAGTTCAAGAAAACAAGCTGCCCCTTTCCTGTGAGTGCTAGTCTTACAGAACAAGAGCAACACAAATTAAATCATTGACAACAATTCCTGTGTGCAGACAGACTCATGGTGTGATTCTAGGCAGAAAATGATATTTGATTGGCAATTTCAAAGCACATTTACAACTGTGGTAGAGCAAATGATAATTACTGTAACAGCCTGCAACATTTTCCTTATAGTTTAGAGAGGCAGAAAAGAGCACATGTTCTAACAGCTACTTGAGACCATGAGCATGTGGAACATGGGTGAGTGATTAGACTAGAGCAAAGGAAATGAGCCTTGGTGACGTTGAATGTGTTAGCGTTACACACTGCTATCTGAAATACCACACAGTGCTGAATAGTAAGCATGGGAGTGCAGGAAAATCAGCTGCCTGTGTGCTAAGAGTGTGCTTCTGGAGACTGTGTATTGTCAGGTGCAAGAGAGATCTGCATGGACGCTTGCACAACTGCATGAAGACTGCAGAGATGTATGTAAGAGTACATGTGTGGTAAGGGTTAATTGGAGGTTTGAACATATAGGACCTACCTCACCCATTGCAGCAGTCGAAAGAAAATCTACCATATTGATTTCAAATGTGTTAGCATTTGCCTCTCATTTGTGAGATATTGATTTGTGCTGAATGCTAACCATCACAGTTCAAGAAAACAAGCTGCCTCTTTCCTGCGTGTGCAAGTCTTACAGAACAAGAGCAACACAAATTAAATCTCTGACAACAATTCCTGTGTGCAGACAGACTCATGGTGTGATTCTAGCCAGAAAACGATATTTGATTGGCAATTTCAAAGCACATTTACAACTGTGGTAGAGCAAGTGATAATTACTGTAACAGCTTGACACATTTTCCTTATAGTTTAGAGAGGCAGAAAAGAGTACATGTCCTAACAGCTACTTGAGACCATGAGCATGTGGAACCTGGGTGAGTGATCAGACTAGAGCAAAGGAAATGAGCCTTGGTGACGTTGAATGTGTTAGCGTTACACACTGCTATCTGAAAAACCACACAGTGCTGAATAGTAAGCATGGGAGTGCAGGAAAATCAGCTGCCTGTGTGCTAAGAGTGTGCTTCTGGAGACTGTGTATTGTCAGGTGCAAGAGAGATCTGCATGGACGCTTGCACAACTGCATGAAGACTGCAGAGATGTATGTAAGAGTACATGTGTGGTAAGGGTTAATTGGAGTTTTGAACATGTAGGACCTACCTCACCCATTGCAGCAGTGGAAGGAAAATCTACCATGTTGATTTCAAATGTGTTAGCATGTGCCTCTCATTTGTGAGATATTGATTTGTGCTGAATGCTAACCATCACAGTTCAAGAAAACAAGCTGCCCCTTTCCCGCGAGTTCGAGTCTTACAGAACAAGAGCAACACAAATTAAATCTCTGATAACAATTCCTGTGTGCACACAGACTCATGGTGTGATTCTAGGCAGAAAACGATATTTGATTGGCAATTTCAAAGCACATTTACTACTGTGGTAGAGCAAGTGATAATTACTGTAACAGCCTGACATATTTTCCTTATAGTTTAGAGAGGCAGAAAAGAGCACATGTCCTAACAGCTACTTGAGACCATGAGCATGTGGAACCTGGGTGAGTGATTAGACTAGAGCAGAGGAAATGAGCCTTGGTGACGTTGAATGTGTTAGCGTTAAACACTGCTATCTGAAAGACCACACAGTGCTGAATAGTAAGCATGGGAGTGCAGGAAAATCAGCTGCCTCTGTGCTAAGAGTGTGCTTCTGGATACTGTGTATTGTTAGGTGCAAGAGAGATCTGCATGGACGCTTGCACAACTGCATGAAGACTGCAGAGATGTATGTAAGAGTACATGTGTGGTAAGGGTTAATTGGAGTTTTGAACATATAGGACCTACCTCACCCACTGCAGCAGTGGAAAGAAAATCTACCATATTGATTTCAAATGTGTTAGCATTTGCCTCTCATTTGTGAGATATTGATTTGTGCTGAATGCTAACCATCACAGTTCAAGAAAACAGGCTGCCTCTTTCCTGCGAGTGCAAGTCTTACAGAACAAGAGCAACACAAATTAAATATCTGACAACAATTCCTGTGTGCAGACGGACTCATGGTGTGATTCTAGGCAGAAAACGATATTTGATTGGCAATTTCAAAGCACATTTACAACTGTGGTAGAGCAAATGATAATTACTGTAACAGCCTGCAACATTTTCCTTATAGTTTAGAGAGGCAGAAAAGAGCACATGTTCTAACAGCTACTTGAGACCATGAGCATGTGGAACATGGGTGAGTGATTAGACTAGAGCAAAGGAAATGAGCCTTGGTGACGTTGAATGTGTTAGCGTTACACACTGCTATCTGAAATACCACACAGTGCTGAATAGTAAGCATGGGAGTGCAGGAAAATCAGCTGCCTGTGTGCTAAGAGTGTGCTTCTGGAGACTGCGTATTGTCAGGTGCAAGAGAGAGCTGCATGGACGCTTGAACAACTGCATGAAGACTGCAGAGATGTATGTAAGAGTACATGTGTGGTAAGGGTTAATTGGAGTTTTGAACATGTAGGAACTACCTTACCCATTGCAGGAGTGGAAGGAAAATCTACCATGTTGATTTCAAATGTGTTAGCATTTGCCTCTCATTTGTGAGATATTGATTTGTGCTGAATGCTAACCATCACAGTTCAAGAAAACAAGCTGCCCCTTTCCTGCGAGTGCAAGTCTTACAGAACAAGAGCAACACGAATTAAATCTCTGACATCAATTCCTGTGTGCACACAGACTCATGGTGTGATTCTAGGCAGAAAACGATATTTGATTGGCAATTTCAAAGCACATTTACTACTGTGGTAGAGCAAGTGATAATTACTGTAACAGCCTGACATATGTTCCTTATAGTTTAGAGAGGCAGAAAAGAGCACATGTCCTAACAGCTACTTGAGACCATGAGCATGTGGAACCTGGGTGAGTGATTAGACTAGAGCAAAGGAAATGAGCCTTGGTGACGTTGAATGTGTTAGCGTTAAACACTGCTATCTGAAAGACCACACAGTGCTGAATAGTAAGCATGGGAGTGCAGGAAAATCAGCTGCCTCTGTGCTAAGAGTGTGCTTCTGGATACTGTGTATTGTCAGGTGCAAGAGAGATCTGCATGGACGCTTGCACAACTGCATGAAGACTGCAGAGATGTATGTAAGAGTACATGTGTGGTAAGGGTTAATTGGAGTTTTGAACATATAGGACCTACCTCACCCATTGCAGCAGTGGAAAGAAAATCTACCATATTGATTTCAAATGTGTTAGCATTTGCCTCTCATTTGTGAGATATTGATTTGTGCTGAATGCTAACCATCACAGTTCAAGAAAACAGGCTGCCTCTTTCCTGCGAGTGCAAGTCTAACAGAACAAGAGCAACACAAATTAAATATCTGACAACAATTCCTGTGTGCAGACAGACTCATGGTGTGATTCTAGGCAGAAAACGATATTTGATTGGCAATTTCAAAGCACATTTACAACTGTGGTAGAGCAAATGATAATTACGGTAACAGCCTGCAACATTTTCCTTATAGTTTAGAGAGGCAGAAAAGAGCACATGTTCTAACAGCTACTTGAGACCATGAGCATGTGGAACATGGGTGAGTGATTAGACTAGAGCAAAGGAAATGAGCCTTGGTGACATTGAATGTGTTAGCGTTACACACTGCTATATGAAATACCACACAGTGCTGAATAGTAAGCATGGGAGTGCAGGAAAATCAGCTGCCTGTGTGCTAAGAGTGTGCTTCTGGATACTGTATATTGTCAGGTGCAAGAGAGATCTGCATGGACGCTTGCACAACTGCATGAAGACTGCAGAGATGTATGTAAGAGTACATGTGTGGTAAGGGTTAATTGGAGTTTTGAACATATAGGACCTACCTCACCCATTGCAACAGTCGTAAGAAAATCTACCATATTGATTTCAAATGTGTTAGCATTTGCCTCTCATTTGTGAGATATTGATTTGTGCTGAATGCTAACCATCACAGTTCAAGAAAACAAGCAGCCCCTTTCCTGCGAGTGCAAGTCTTACAGAACAAGAGCAACATGAATTAAATCTCTGACATCAATTCCTGTGTGCACACAGACTCGTAGTGTGATTCTAGGCAGAAAACGATATTTGATTGGCAATTTCAAAGCACATTTACTACTGTGGTAGAGCAGGTGATAATTACTGTAACAGCCTGACATATTTTCCTTATAGTTTAGAGAGGCAGAAAAGAGCACATGTCCTAACAGCTACTTGAGACCATGAGCATGTGGAAACTGGGTGAGTGATCAGACTAGAGCAAAGGAAATGAGCCTTGGTGACGTTGAATGTGTTAGCGTTACACACTGCTATCTGAAAAACCACACAGTGCTGAATAGTAAGCATGGGAGTGCAGGAAAATCAGCTGCCTGTGTGCTAAGAGTGTGCTTCTGGAGACTGTGTATTGTCAGGTGCAAGAGAGATCTGCATGGACGCTTGCACAACTGCATGAAGACTGCAGAGATGTATGTAAGAGTACATGTATGGTAAGGGTTAATTGGAGTTTTGAACATGTAGGACCTACCTCACCCATTGCAGCAGTGGAAGGAAAATCTACCATGTTGATTTCAAATGTGTTAGCATGTGCCTCTCATTTGTGAGATATTGATTTGTGCTGAATGCTAACCATCACAGTTCAAGAAAACAAGCTGCCCCTTTCCCGCGAGTTCGAGTCTTACAGAACAAGAGCAACACAAATTAAATCTCTGATAACAATTCCTGTGTGCAGACAGACTCATGGTGTGATTCTAGGCAGAAAACGATATTTGATTGGCAATTTCAAAGCACTTTTACAACTGTGGTAGAGCAAATGATAATTACTGTAACAGCCTGCAACATTTTCCTTATAGTTTAGAGAGGCAGAAAAGAGCACATGTTCTAACAGCTACTTGAGACCATGAGCATGTGGAACCTGGGTGACTGATTACACTAGAGCAAAGGAAATGAGCCTTGGTGACGTTGAATGTGTTAGCGTTACACACTGCTATCTGAAATACCACACAGTGCTGAATAGTAAGCATGGGAGTGCAGGAAAATCAGCTGCCTGTGTGCTAAGAGTGTGCTTCTGGAGACTGTGTATTGTCAGGTGCAAGAGAGAGCTGCATGGACGCTTGCACAACTGCATGAAGACTGCAGAGATATATGTAAGAGTACATGTGTGGTAAGGGTTAATTGCAGTTTTGAACATGTAGGAACTACCTCACCCATTGCAGGAGTGGAAGGAAAATCTACCATGTTGATTTCAAATGTGTTAGCATTTGCCTCTCATTTGTGAGATATTGATTTGTGCTGAATGCTAACCATCACAGTTCAAGAAAACAAGCTGCCCCTTTCCTGCGAGTGCAAGTCTTACAGAACAAGAGCAACACGAATTAAATCTCTGACATCAATTCCTGTGTGCACACAGATTCATGGTGTGATTCTAGGCAGAAAACGATATTTGATTGGCAATTTCAAAGCACATTTACTACTGTGGTAGAGCAAGTGATAATTACTGTAACAGCCTGACATATTTTCCTTATAGTTTAGAGAGGCAGAAAAGAGCACATGTCGTAACAGCTACTTGAGACCATGAGCATGTGGAACCTGGGTGAGTGATTAGACTAGAGCAAAGGAAATGAGCCTTGGTGACGTTGAATGTGTTAGCGTTAAACACTGCTATCTGAAAGACCACACAGTGCTGAATAGTAAGCATGGGAGTGCAGGAAAATCAGCTGCCTGTGTGCTAAGAGTGTGCTTCTGGATACCGTGTATTGTCAGGTGCAAGAGAGATCTGCATGGACGCTTGCACAACTGCATGAAGACTGCAGAGATGTATGTAAGAGTACATGTGTGGTAAGGGTTAATTGGAGTTTTGAACATATAGGACCTACCTCACCCATTGCAGCAGTGGAAAGAAAATCTACCATGTTGATTTCAAATGTGTTAGCATTTGCCTCTCATTTGTGAGATATTGATTTGTGCTGAATGCTAACCATCACAGTTCAAGAAAACAGGCTGCCTCTTTCCTACGAGTGCAAGTCTTACAGAACAAGAGCAACACAAATTAAATATCTGACAACAATTCCTGTGTGCAGACAGACTCGTGGTGTGATTCTAGGCAGAAAACGATATTTGATTGGCAATTTCAAAGCACATTTACAACTGTGGTAGAGCAAATGATAATTAACGTAACAGCCTGCAACATTTTCCTTATAGTTTAGAGAGGCAGAAAAGAGCACATGTTCTAACAGCTACTTGAGACCATGAGCATGTGGAACCTGGGTGAGTGATTAGACTAGAGCAAAGGAAATGAGCCTTGGTGACGTTGAATGTGTTAGCGTTACACACTGCTATCTGAAATACCACACAGTGCTGAATAGTAAGCATGGGAGTGCAGGAAAATCAGCTGCCTGTGTGCTAAGAGTGTGCTTCTGGAGACTGTGTATTGTCAGGTGCAAGAGAGAGCTGCATGGACGCTTGCACAACTGCATGAAGACTGCAGAGATGTATGTAAGAGTACATGTGTGGTAAGGGTTAATTGCAGTTTTGAACATGTAGGAACTACCTCACCCATTGCAGGAGTGAAAGGAAAATCTACCATGTTGATTTCAAATGTGTTAGCATTTGCCTCTCATTTGTGAGATATTGATTTGTGCTGAATGCTAACCATCACAGTTCAAGAAAACAAGCTGCCCCTTTCCTGCGAGTGCAAGTCTTACAGAACAAGAGCAACACGAATTAAATCTCTGACATCAATTCCTGTGTGCACACAGACTCATGGTGTGATTCTAGGCAGAAAACGATATTTGATTGGCAATTTCAAAGCACATTTACTACTGTGGTAGAGCAAGTCATAATTACTGTAACAGCCTGACATATTTTCCTTATAGTTTAGAGAGGCAGAAAAGAGCACATGTCCTAACAGCTACTTGAGACCATGAGCATGTGGAACCTGGGTGAGTGATTAGACTAGAGCAAAGGAAATGAGCCTTGGTGACGTTGAATGTGTTAGCGTTAAACACTGCTATCTGAAAGACCACACAGTGCTGAATAGTAAGCATGGGAGTGCAGGAAAATCAGCTGCCTCTGTGCTAAGAGTGTGCTTCTGGATACTGTGTATTGTCAGGTGCAAGAGAGATCTGCATGGACGCTTGCACAACTACATGAAGACTGCAGAGATGTATGTAAGAGTACATGTGTGGTAAGGGTTAATTGGAGTTTTGAACATATAGGACCTACCTCACCCATTGCAGCAGTGGAAAGAAAATCTACCATATTGATTTCAAATGTGTTAGCATTTGCCTCTCATTTGTGAGATATTGATTTGTGCTGAATGCTAACCATCACAGTTCAAGAAAACAGGCTGCCTCTTTCCTGCGAGTGCAAGTCTTACAGAACAAGAGCAACACAAATTAAATATCTGACAACAATTCCTGTGTGCAGACAGACTCATGGTGTGATTCTAGGCAGAAAACGATATTTGATTGGCAATTTCAAAGCACATTTACAACTGTGGTAGAGCAAATGATAATTACGGTAACAGCCTGCAACATTTTCCTTATAGTTTAGAGAGGCAGAAAAGAGCACATGTTCTAACAGCTACTTGAGACCATGAGCATGTGGAACATGGGTGAGTGATTAGACTAGAGCAAAGGAAATGAGCCTTGGTGACATTGAATGTGTTAGCGTTACACACTGCTATATGAAATGCCACACAGTGCTGAATAGTAAGCATGGGAGTGCAGGAAAATCAGCTGCCTGTGTGCTAAGAGTGTGCTTCTGGATACTGTATATTGTCAGGTGCAAGAGAGATCTGCATGGACGCTTGCACAACTGCATGAAGACTGCAGAGATGTATGTAAGAGTACATGTGTGGTAAGGGTTAATTGGAGTTTTGAACATATAGGACCTACCTCACCCATTGCAACAGTCGTAAGAAAATCTACCATATTGATTTCAAATGTGTTAGCATTTGCCTCTCATTTGTGAGATATTGATTTGTGCTGAATGCTAACCATCACAGTTCAAGAAAACAAGCAGCCCCTTTCCTGCGAGTGCAAGTCTTACAGAACAAGAGCAACATGAATTAAATCTCTGACATCAATTCCTGTGTGCACACAGACTCGTAGTGTGATTCTAGGCAGAAAACGATATTTGATTGGCAATTTCAAAGCACATTTACTACTGTGGTAGAGCAGGTGATAATTACTGTAACAGCCTGACATATTTTCCTTATAGTTTAGAGAGGCAGAAAAGAGCACATGTCCTAACAGCTACTTGAGACCATGAGCATGTGGAAACTGGGTGAGTGATCAGACTAGAGCAAAGGAAATGAGCCTTGGTGACGTTGAATGTGTTAGCGTTACACACTGCTATCTGAAAAACCACACAGTGCTGAATAGTAAGCATGGGAGTGCAGGAAAATCAGCTGCCTGTGTGCTAAGAGTGTGCTTCTGGAGACTGTGTATTGTCAGGTGCAAGAGAGATCTGCATGGACGCTTGCACAACTGCATGAAGACTGCAGAGATGTATGTAAGAGTACATGTATGGTAAGGGTTAATTGGAGTTTTGAACATGTAGGACCTACCTCACCCATTGCAGCAGTGGAAGGAAAATCTACCATGTTGATTTCAAATGTGTTAGCATGTGCCTCTCATTTGTGAGATATTGATTTGTGCTGAATGCTAACCATCACAGTTCAAGAAAACAAGCTGCCCCTTTCCCGCGAGTTCGAGTCTTACAGAACAAGAGCAACACAAATTAAATCTCTGATAACAATTCCTGTGTGCAGACAGACTCATGGTGTGATTCTAGGCAGAAAACGATATTTGATTGGCAATTTCAAAGCACTTTTACAACTGTGGTAGAGCAAATGATAATTACTGTAACAGCCTGCAACATTTTCCTTATAGTTTAGAGAGGCAGAAAAGAGCACATGTTCTAACAGCTACTTGAGACCATGAGCATGTGGAACCTGGGTGACTGATTACACTAGAGCAAAGGAAATGAGCCTTGGTGACGTTGAATGTGTTAGCGTTACACACTGCTATCTGAAATACCACACAGTGCTGAATAGTAAGCATGGGAGTGCAGGAAAATCAGCTGCCTGTGTGCTAAGAGTGTGCTTCTGGAGACTGTGTATTGTCAGGTGCAAGAGAGAGCTGCATGGACGCTTGCACAACTGCATGAAGACTGCAGAGATATATGTAAGAGTACATGTGTGGTAAGGGTTAATTGCAGTTTTGAACATGTAGGAACTACCTCACCCATTGCAGGAGTGGAAGGAAAATCTACCATGTTGATTTCAAATGTGTTAGCATTTGCCTCTCATTTGTGAGATATTGATTTGTGCTGAATGCTAACCATCACAGTTCAAGAAAACAAGCTGCCCCTTTCCTGCGAGTGCAAGTCTTACAGAACAAGAGCAACACGAATTAAATCTCTGACATCAATTCCTGTGTGCACACAGACTCATGGTGTGATTCTAGGCAGAAAACGATATTTGATTGGCAATTTCAAAGCACATTTACTACTGTGGTAGAGCAAGTGATAATTACTGTAACAGCCTGACATATTTTCCTTATAGTTTAGAGAGGCAGAAAAGAGCACATGTCGTAACAGCTACTTGAGACCATGAGCATGTGGAACCTGGGTGAGTGATTAGACTAGAGCAAAGGAAATGAGCCTTGGTGACGTTGAATGTGTTAGCGTTAAACACTGCTATCTGAAAGACCACACAGTGCTGAATAGTAAGCATGGGAGTGCAGGAAAATCAGCTGCCTGTGTGCTAAGAGTGTGCTTCTGGATACTGTGTATTGTCAGGTGCAAGAGAGATCTGCATGGACGCTTGCACAACTGCATGAAGACTGCAGAGATGTATGTAAGAGTACATGTGTGGTAAGGGTTAATTGGAGTTTTGAACATATAGGACCTACCTCACCCATTGCAGCAGTGGAAAGAAAATCTACCATGTTGATTTCAAATGTGTTAGCATTTGCCTCTCATTTGTGAGATATTGATTTGTGCTGAATGCTAACCATCACAGTTCAAGAAAACAGGCTGCCTCTTTCCTACGAGTGCAAGTCTTACAGAACAAGAGCAACACAAATTAAATATCTGACAACAATTCCTGTGTGCAGACAGACTCGTGGTGTGATTCTAGGCAGAAAACGATATTTGATTGGCAATTTCAAAGCACATTTACAACTGTGGTAGAGCAAATGATAATTAACGTAACAGCCTGCAACATTTTCCTTATAGTTTAGAGAGGCAGAAAAGAGCACATGTTCTAACAGCTACTTGAGACCATGAGCATGTGGAACCTGGGTGAGTGATTAGACTAGAGCAAAGGAAATGAGCCTTGGTGACGTTGAATGTGTTAGCGTTACACACTGCTATCTGAAATACCACACAGTGCTGAATAGTAAGCATGGGAGTGCAGGAAAATCAGCTGCCTGTGTGCTAAGAGTGTGCTTCTGGAGACTGTGTATTGTCAGGTGCAAGAGAGAGCTGCATGGACGCTTGCACAACTGCATGAAGACTGCAGAGATGTATGTAAGAGTACATGTGTGGTAAGGGTTAATTGCAGTTTTGAACATGTAGGAACTACCTCACCCATTGCAGGAGTGAAAGGAAAATCTACCATGTTGATTTCAAATGTGTTAGCATTTGCCTCTCATTTGTGAGATATTGATTTGTGCTGAATGCTAACCATCACAGTTCAAGAAAACAAGCTGCCCCTTTCCTGCGAGTGCAAGTCTTACAGAACAAGAGCAACACGAATTAAATCTCTGACATCAATTCCTGTGTGCACACAGACTCATGGTGTGATTCTAGGCAGAAAACGATATTTGATTGGCAATTTCAAAGCACATTTACTACTGTGGTAGAGCAAGTCATAATTACTGTAACAGCCTGACATATTTTCCTTATAGTTTAGAGAGGCAGAAAAGAGCACATGTCCTAACAGCTACTTGAGACCATGAGCATGTGGAACCTGGGTGAGTGATTAGACTAGAGCAAAGGAAATGAGCCTTGGTGACGTTGAATGTGTTAGCGTTAAACACTGCTATCTGAAAGACCACACAGTGCTGAATAGTAAGCATGGGAGTGCAGGAAAATCAGCTGCCTCTGTGCTAAGAGTGTGCTTCTGGATACTGTGTATTGTCAGGTGCAAGAGAGATCTGCATGGACGCTTGCACAACTGCATGAAGACTGCAGAGATGTATGTAAGAGTACATGTGTGGTAAGGGTTAATTGGAGTTTTGAACATATAGGACCTACCTCACCCACTGCAGCAGTGGAAAGAAAATCTACCATATTGATTTCAAATGTGTTAGCATTTGCCTCTCATTTGTGAGATATTGATTTGTGCTGAATGCTAACCATCACAGTTCAAGAAAACAGGCTGCCTCTTTCCTGCGAGTGCAAGTCTTACAGAACAAGAGCAACACAAATTAAATATCTGACAACAATTCCTGTGTGCAGACGGACTCATGGTGTGATTCTAGGCAGAAAACGATATTTGATTGGCAATTTCAAAGCACATTTACAACTGTGGTAGAGCAAATGATAATTACTGTAACAGCCTGCAACATTTTCCTTATAGTTTAGAGAGGCAGAAAAGAGCACATGTTCTAACAGCTACTTGAGACCATGAGCATGTGGAACATGGGTGAGTGATTAGACTAGAGCAAAGGAAATGAGCCTTGGTGACGTTGAATGTGTTAGCGTTACACACTGCTATCTGAAATACCACACAGTGCTGAATAGTAAGCATGGGAGTGCAGGAAAATCAGCTGCCTGTGTGCTAAGAGTGTGCTTCTGGAGACTGTGTATTGTCAGGTGCAAGAGAGAGCTGCATGGACGCTTGCACAACTGCATGAAGACTGCAGAGATGTATGTAAGAGTACATGTGTGGTAAGGGTTAATTGGAGTTTTGAACATGTAGGAACTACCTTACCCATTGCAGGAGTGGAAGGAAAATCTACCATGTTGATTTCAAATATGTTGGCATTTGCCTCTCATTTGTGAGATATTGATTTGTGCTGAATGCTAACCATCACAGTTCAAGAAAACAAGCTGCCCCTTTCCTGCGAGTGCAAGTCTTACAGAACAAGAGCAACACAAATTAAATCTCTGACAACAATTCCTGTGTGCAGACAGACTCATGGTGTGATTCTAGGCAGAAAACGATATTTGATTGGCAATTTCAAAGCACATTTAATACTGTGGTAGAGCAAGTGATAATTACTGTAACAGCCTGACACATTTTCCTTATAGTTTAGAGAGGCAGAAAAGAGCACATGTCCTAACAGCTACTTGAGACTATGAGCATGTGGAACCTGGGTGAGTGATTAGACTAGAGCAAAGGAAATGAGCCTTGGTGACGTTGAATGTGTTAGCGTTACACACTGCTATCTGAAATACCACACAGTGCTGAATAGTAAGCATGGGTGTGCAGGAAAATCAGCTGGCTGTGTGCTAAGAGTGTGCTTCTGGAGACTGTGTATTGTCAGGTGCAAGAGAGATCTGCATGGACGCTTGCACAACTGCATGAAGACTGCAGAGATGTATGTAAGAGTACATGTGTGGTAAGGGTTAATTGGAGCTTTGAACATATAGGACCTACCTCACCCATTGCAACAGTCGAAAGAAAATCTACCATGTTGATTTCAAATGTGTTAGCATTTGCCTCTCATTTGTGAGATATTGATTTGTGCTGAATGCTAACCATCACAGTTCAAGAAAACAAGCAGCCCCTTTCCTGCGAGTGCAAGTCTTACAGAACAAGAGCAACATGAATTAAATCTCTGACATCAATTCCTGTGTGCACACAGACTCATGGTGTGATTCTAGGCAGAAAACGATATTTGATTGGCAATTTCAAAGCACATTTACTACTGTGGTAGAGCAGGTGATAATTACTGTAACAGCCTGACATATTTTCCTTATAGTTTAGAGAGGCAGAAAAGAGCACATGTCCTAACAGCTACTTGAGACCATGAGCATGTGGAAACTGGGTGAGTGATCAGACTAGAGCAAAGGAAATGAGCCTTGGTGACGTTGAATGTGTTAGCGTTACACACTGCTATCTGAAAAACCACACAGTGCTGAATAGTAAGCATGGGAGTGCAGGAAAATCAGCTGCCTGTGTGCTAAGAGTGTGCTTCTGGAGACTGTGTATTGTCAGGTGCAAGAGAGATCTGCATGGATGCTTGCACAACTGCATGAAGACTGCAGAGATGTATGTAAGAGTACATGTATGGTAAGGGTTAATTGGAGTTTTGAACATGTAGGACCTACCTCACCCATTGCAGCAGTGGAAGGAAAATCTACCATGTTGATTTCAAATGTGTTAGCATGTGCCTCTCATTTGTGAGATATTGATTTGTGCTGAATGCTAACCATCACAGTTCAAGAAAACAAGCTGCCCGTTTCCCGCGAGTGCAAGTCTTACAGAACAAGAGCAACACAAATTAAATCTCTGATAACAATTCCTGTGTGCAGACAGACTCATGGTGTGATTCTAGGCAGAAAACGATATTTGATTGGCAATTTCAAAGCACATTTACTACTGTGGTAGAGCAAATGATAATTACTGTAACAGCCTGACACATTTTCCTTATAGTTTAGAGAGGCAGAAAAGAGCACATGTCCTAACAGCTACTTGAGACCATGAACATGTGGAACCTGGGTGAGTGATTAGACTAGAGCAAAGGAAATGAGCCTTGGTGACATTGAATGTGTTAGCGTTACACACTGCTATCTGAAATACCACACAGTGCTGAATAGTAAGCATGGGAGTGCAGGAAAATCAGCAGCCTGTGTGCTAAGAGTGTGCTTCTGGAGACTGTGTATTGTCAGGTGCAAGAGAGATCTGCATGGACGCTTGCACAACTGCATGAAGACTGCAGAGATGTATGTAAGAGTACATGTGTGGTAAGGGTTAATTGGAGTTTTGAACATGTAGGAACTACCTCACCCATTGCAGGAGTGGAAGGAATATCTACCATGTTGATTTCAAATGTGTTAGCATTTGCCTCTCATTTGTGAGATATTGATTTGTGCTGAATGCTAACCATCACAGTTCAAGAAAACAAGCTGCCCCTTTCCTGTGAGTGCTAGTCTTACAGAACAAGAGCAACACAAATTAAATCATTGACAACAATTCCTGTGTGCAGACAGACTCATGGTGTGATTCTAGGCAGAAAATGATATTTGATTGGCAATTTCAAAGCACATTTACAACTGTGGTAGAGCAAATGATAATTACTGTAACAGCCTGCAACATTTTCCTTATAGTTTAGAGAGGCAGAAAAGAGCACATGTTCTAACAGCTACTTGAGACCATGAGCATGTGGAACATGGGTGAGTGATTAGACTAGAGCAAAGGAAATGAGCCTTGGTGACGTTGAATGTGTTAGCGTTACACACTGCTATCTGAAATACCACACAGTGCTGAATAGTAAGCATGGGAGTGCAGGAAAATCAGCTGCCTGTGTGCTAAGAGTGTGCTTCTGGAGACTGTGTATTGTCAGGTGCAAGAGAGATCTGCATGGACGCTTGCACAACTGCATGAAGACTGCAGAGATGTATGTAAGAGTACATGTGTGGTAAGGGTTAATTGGAGGTTTGAACATATAGGACCTACCTCACCCATTGCAGCAGTCGAAAGAAAATCTACCATATTGATTTCAAATGTGTTAGCATTTGCCTCTCATTTGTGAGATATTGATTTGTGCTGAATGCTAACCATCACAGTTCAAGAAAACAAGCTGCCTCTTTCCTGCGTGTGCAAGTCTTACAGAACAAGAGCAACACAAATTAAATCTCTGACAACAATTCCTGTGTGCAGACAGACTCATGGTGTGATTCTAGCCAGAAAACGATATTTGATTGGCAATTTCAAAGCACATTTACAACTGTGGTAGAGCAAGTGATAATTACTGTAACAGCTTGACACATTTTCCTTATAGTTTAGAGAGGCAGAAAAGAGTACATGTCCTAACAGCTACTTGAGACCATGAGCATGTGGAACCTGGGTGAGTGATCAGACTAGAGCAAAGGAAATGAGCCTTGGTGACGTTGAATGTGTTAGCGTTACACACTGCTATCTGAAAAACCACACAGTGCTGAATAGTAAGCATGGGAGTGCAGGAAAATCAGCTGCCTGTGTGCTAAGAGTGTGCTTCTGGAGACTGTGTATTGTCAGGTGCAAGAGAGATCTGCATGGACGCTTGCACAACTGCATGAAGACTGCAGAGATGTATGTAAGAGTACATGTGTGGTAAGGGTTAATTGGAGTTTTGAACATGTAGGACCTACCTCACCCATTGCAGCAGTGGAAGGAAAATCTACCATGTTGATTTCAAATGTGTTAGCATGTGCCTCTCATTTGTGAGATATTGATTTGTGCTGAATGCTAACCATCACAGTTCAAGAAAACAAGCTGCCCCTTTCCCGCGAGTTCGAGTCTTACAGAACAAGAGCAACACAAATTAAATCTCTGATAACAATTCCTGTGTGCACACAGACTCATGGTGTGATTCTAGGCAGAAAACGATATTTGATTGGCAATTTCAAAGCACATTTACTACTGTGGTAGAGCAAGTGATAATTACTGTAACAGCCTGACATATTTTCCTTATAGTTTAGAGAGGCAGAAAAGAGCACATGTCCTAACAGCTACTTGAGACCATGAGCATGTGGAACCTGGGTGAGTGATTAGACTAGAGCAGAGGAAATGAGCCTTGGTGACGTTGAATGTGTTAGCGTTAAACACTGCTATCTGAAAGACCACACAGTGCTGAATAGTAAGCATGGGAGTGCAGGAAAATCAGCTGCCTCTGTGCTAAGAGTGTGCTTCTGGATACTGTGTATTGTTAGGTGCAAGAGAGATCTGCATGGACGCTTGCACAACTGCATGAAGACTGCAGAGATGTATGTAAGAGTACATGTGTGGTAAGGGTTAATTGGAGTTTTGAACATATAGGACCTACCTCACCCACTGCAGCAGTGGAAAGAAAATCTACCATATTGATTTCAAATGTGTTAGCATTTGCCTCTCATTTGTGAGATATTGATTTGTGCTGAATGCTAACCATCACAGTTCAAGAAAACAGGCTGCCTCTTTCCTGCGAGTGCAAGTCTTACAGAACAAGAGCAACACAAATTAAATATCTGACAACAATTCCTGTGTGCAGACGGACTCATGGTGTGATTCTAGGCAGAAAACGATATTTGATTGGCAATTTCAAAGCACATTTACAACTGTGGTAGAGCAAATGATAATTACTGTAACAGCCTGCAACATTTTCCTTATAGTTTAGAGAGGCAGAAAAGAGCACATGTTCTAACAGCTACTTGAGACCATGAGCATGTGGAACATGGGTGAGTGATTAGACTAGAGCAAAGGAAATGAGCCTTGGTGACGTTGAATGTGTTAGCGTTACACACTGCTATCTGAAATACCACACAGTGCTGAATAGTAAGCATGGGAGTGCAGGAAAATCAGCTGCCTGTGTGCTAAGAGTGTGCTTCTGGAGACTGTGTATTGTCAGGTGCAAGAGAGAGCTGCATGGACGCTTGAACAACTGCATGAAGACTGCAGAGATGTATTTAAGAGTACATGTGTGGTAAGGGTTAATTGGAGTTTTGAACATGTAGGAACTACCTTACCCATTGCAGGAGTGGAAGGAAAATCTACCATGTTGATTTCAAATGTGTTAGCATTTGCCTCTCATTTGTGAGATATTGATTTGTGCTGAATGCTAACCATCACAGTTCAAGAAAACAAGCTGCCCCTTTCCTGCGAGTGCAAGTCTTACAGAACAAGAGCAACACGAATTAAATCTCTGACATCAATTCCTGTGTGCACACAGACTCATGGTGTGATTCTAGGCAGAAAACGATATTTGATTGGCAATTTCAAAGCACTTTTACAACTGTGGTAGAGCAAATGATAATTACTGTAACAGCCTGCAACATTTTCCTTATAGTTTAGAGAGGCAGAAAAGAGCACATGTTCTAACAGCTACTTGAGACCATGAGCATGTGGAACCTGGGTGACTGATTACACTAGAGCAAAGGAAATGAGCCTTGGTGACGTTGAATGTGTTAGCGTTACACACTGCTATCTGAAATACCACACAGTGCTGAATAGTAAGCATGGGAGTGCAGGAAAATCAGCTGCCTGTGTGCTAAGAGTGTGCTTCTGGATACTGTGTATTGTCAGGTGCAAGAGAGATCTGCATGGACGCTTGCACAACTGCATGAAGACTGCAGAGATGTATGTAAGAGTACATGTGTGGTAAGGGTTAATTGGAGTTTTGAACACATAGGACCTACCTCACCCATTGCAGCAGTGGAAAGAAAATCTACCATATTGATTTCAAATGTGTTAGCATTTGCCTCTCATTTGTGAGATATTGATTTGTGCTGAATGCTAACCATCACAGTTCAAGAAAACAGGCTGCCTCTTTCCTGCGAGTGCAAGTCTTACAGAACAAGAGCAACACAAATTAAATATCTGACAACAATTCCTGTGTGCAGACAGACTCATGGTGTGATTCTAGGCAGAAAACGATATTTGATTGGCAATTTCAAAGCACATTTACAACTGTGGTAGAGCAAATGATAATTACGGTAACAGCCTGCAACATTTTCCTTATAGTTTAGAGAGGCAGAAAAGAGCACATGTTCTAACAGCTACTTGAGACCATGAGCATGTGGAACATGGGTTAGTGATTAGACTAGAGCAAAGGAAATGAGCCTTGGTGACATTGAATGTGTTAGCGTTACACACTGCTATATGAAATACCACACAGTGCTGAATAGTAAGCATGGGAGTGCAGGAAAATCAGCTGCCTGTGTGCTAAGAGTGTGCTTCTGGATACTGTATATTGTCAGGTGCAAGAGAGATCTGCATGGACGCTTGCACAACTGCATGAAGACTGCAGAGATGTATGTAAGAGTACATGTGTGGTAAGGGTTAATTGGAGTTTTGAACATATAGGACCTACCTCACCCATTGCAACAGTCGTAAGAAAATCTACCATATTGATTTCAAATGTGTTAGCATTTGCCTCTCATTTGTGAGATATTGATTTGTGCTGAATGCTAACCATCACAGTTCAAGAAAACAAGCAGCCCCTTTCCTGCGAGTGCAAGTCTTACAGAACAAGAGCAACATGAATTAAATCTCTGACATCAATTCCTGTGTGCACACAGACTCGTAGTGTGATTCTAGGCAGAAAACGATATTTGATTGGCAATTTCAAAGCACATTTACTACTGTGGTAGAGCAGGTGATAATTACTGTAACAGCCTGACATATTTCCCTTATAGTTTAGAGAGGCAGAAAAGAGCACATGTCCTAACAGCTACTTGAGACCATGAGCATGTGGAAACTGGGTGAGTGATCAGACTAGAGCAAAGGAAATGAGCCTTGGTGACGTTGAATGTGTTAGCGTTACACACTGCTATCTGAAAAACCACACAGTGCTGAATAGTAAGCATGGGAGTGCAGGAAAATCAGCTGCCTGTGTGCTAAGAGTGTGCTTCTGGAGACTGTGTATTGTCAGGTGCAAGAGAGATCTGCATGGACGCTTGCACAACTGCATGAAGACTGCAGAGATGTATGTAAGAGTACATGTATGGTAAGGGTTAATTGGAGTTTTGAACATGTAGGACCTACCTCACCCATTGCAGCAGTGGAAGGAAAATCTACCATGTTGATTTCAAATGTGTTAGCATGTGCCTCTCATTTGTGAGATATTGATTTGTGCTGAATGCTAACCATCACAGTTCAAGAAAACAAGCTGCCCCTTTCCCGCGAGTTCGAGTCTTACAGAACAAGAGCAACACAAATTAAATCTCTGATAACAATTCCTGTGTGCAGACAGACTCATGGTGTGATTCTAGGCAGAAAACGATATTTGATTGGCAATTTCAAAGCACTTTTACAACTGTGGTAGAGCAAATGATAATTACTGTAACAGCCTGCAACATTTTCCTTATAGTTTAGAGAGGCAGAAAAGAGCACATGTTCTAACAGCTACTTGAGACCATGAGCATGTGGAACCTGGGTGACTGATTACACTAGAGCAAAGGAAATGAGCCTTGGTGACGTTGAATGTGTTAGCGTTACACACTGCTATCTGAAATACCACACAGTGCTGAATAGTAAGCATGGGAGTGCAGGAAAATCAGCTGCCTGTGTGCTAAGAGTGTGCTTCTGGAGACTGTGTATTGTCAGGTGCAAGAGAGAGCTGCATGGACGCTTGCACAACTGCATGAAGACTGCAGAGATATATGTAAGAGTACATGTGTGGTAAGGGTTAATTGCAGTTTTGAACATGTAGGAACTACCTCACCCATTGCAGGAGTGGAAGGAAAATCTACCATGTTGATTTCAAATGTGTTAGCATTTGCCTCTCATTTGTGAGATATTGATTTGTGCTGAATGCTAACCATCACAGTTCAAGAAAACAAGCTGCCCCTTTCCTGCGAGTGCAAGTCTTACAGAACAAGAGCAACACGAATTAAATCTCTGACATCAATTCCTGTGTGCACACAGACTCATGGTGTGATTCTAGGCAGAAAACGATATTTGATTGGCAATTTCAAAGCACATTTACTACTGTGGTAGAGCAAGTGATAATTACTGTAACAGCCTGACATATTTTCCTTATAGTTTAGAGAGGCAGAAAAGAGCACATGTCGTAACAGCTACTTGAGACCATGAGCATGTGGAACCTGGGTGAGTGATTAGACTAGAGCAAAGGAAATGAGCCTTGGTGACGTTGAATGTGTTAGCGTTAAACACTGCTATCTGAAAGACCACACAGTGCTGAATAGTAAGCATGGGAGTGCAGGAAAATCAGCTGCCTGTGTGCTAAGAGTGTGCTTCTGGATACTGTGTATTGTCAGGTGCAAGAGAGATCTGCATGGACGCTTGCACAACTGCATGAAGACTGCAGAGATGTATGTAAGAGTACATGTGTGGTAAGGGTTAATTGGAGTTTTGAACATATAGGACCTACCTCACCCATTGCAGCAGTGGAAAGAAAATCTACCATGTTGATTTCAAATGTGTTAGCATTTGCCTCTCATTTGTGAGATATTGATTTGTGCTGAATGCTAACCATCACAGTTCAAGAAAACAGGCTGCCTCTTTCCTACGAGTGCAAGTCTTACAGAACAAGAGCAACACAAATTAAATATCTGACAACAATTCCTGTGTGCAGACAGACTCGTGGTGTGATTCTAGGCAGAAAACGATATTTGATTGGCAATTTCAAAGCACATTTACAACTGTGGTAGAGCAAATGATAATTAACGTAACAGCCTGCAACATTTTCCTTATAGTTTAGAGAGGCAGAAAAGAGCACATGTTCTAACAGCTACTTGAGACCATGAGCATGTGGAACCTGGGTGAGTGATTAGACTAGAGCAAAGGAAATGAGCCTTGGTGACGTTGAATGTGTTAGCGTTACACACTGCTATCTGAAATACCACACAGTGCTGAATAGTAAGCATGGGAGTGCAGGAAAATCAGCTGCCTGTGTGCTAAGAGTGTGCTTCTGGAGACTGTGTATTGTCAGGTGCAAGAGAGAGCTGCATGGACGCTTGCACAACTGCATGAAGACTGCAGAGATGTATGTAAGAGTACATGTGTGGTAAGGGTTAATTGCAGTTTTGAACATGTAGGAACTACCTCACCCATTGCAGGAGTGAAAGGAAAATCTACCATGTTGATTTCAAATGTGTTAGCATTTGCCTCTCATTTGTGAGATATTGATTTGTGCTGAATGCTAACCATCACAGTTCAAGAAAACAAGCTGCCCCTTTCCTGCGAGTGCAAGTCTTACAGAACAAGAGCAACACGAATTAAATCTCTGACATCAATTCCTGTGTGCACACAGACTCATGGTGTGATTCTAGGCAGAAAACGATATTTGATTGGCAATTTCAAAGCACATTTACTACTGTGGTAGAGCAAGTCATAATTACTGTAACAGCCTGACATATTTTCCTTATAGTTTAGAGAGGCAGAAAAGAGCACATGTCCTAACAGCTACTTGAGACCATGAGCATGTGGAACCTGGGTGAGTGATTAGACTAGAGCAAAGGAAATGAGCCTTGGTGATGTTGAATGTGTTAGCGTTAAACACTGCTATCTGAAAGACCACACAGTGCTGAATAGTAAGCATGGGAGTGCAGGAAAATCAGCTGCCTCTGTGCTAAGAGTGTGCTTCTGGATACTGTGTATTGTCAGGTGCAAGAGAGATCTGCATGGACGCTTGCACAACTGCATGAAGACTGCAGAGATGTATGTAAGAGTACATGTGTGGTAAGGGTTAATTGGAGTTTTGAACATATAGGACCTACCTCACCCACTGCAGCAGTGGAAAGAAAATCTACCATATTGATTTCAAATGTGTTAGCATTTGCCTCTCATTTGTGAGATATTGATTTGTGCTGAATGCTAACCATCACAGTTCAAGAAAACAGGCTGCCTCTTTCCTGCGAGTGCAAGTCTTACAGAACAAGAGCAACACAAATTAAATATCTGACAACAATTCCTGTGTGCAGACGGACTCATGGTGTGATTCTAGGCAGAAAACGATATTTGATTGGCAATTTCAAAGCACATTTACAACTGTGGTAGAGCAAATGATAATTACTGTAACAGCCTGCAACATTTTCCTTATAGTTTAGAGAGGCAGAAAAGAGCACATGTTCTAACAGCTACTTGAGACCATGAGCATGTGGAACATGGGTGAGTGATTAGACTAGAGCAAAGGAAATGAGCCTTGGTGACGTTGAATGTGTTAGCGTTACACACTGCTATCTGAAATACCACACAGTGCTGAATAGTAAGCATGGGAGTGCAGGAAAATCAGCTGCCGTTGTGCTAAGAGTGTGCTTCTGGAGACTGTGTATTGTCAGGTGCAAGAGAGAGCTGCATGGACGCTTGCACAACTGCATGAAGACTGCAGAGATGTATGTAAGAGTACATGTGTGGTAAGGGTTAATTGGAGTTTTGAACATGTAGGAACTACCTTACCCATTGCAGGAGTGGAAGGAAAATCTACCATGTTGATTTCAAATATGTTAGCATTTGCCTCTCATTTGTGAGATATTGATTTGTGCTGAATGCTAACCATCACAGTTCAAGAAAACAAGCTGCCCCTTTCCTGCGAGTGCAAGTCTTACAGAACAAGAGCAACACAAATTAAATCTCTGACAACAATTCCTGTGTGCAGACAGACTCATGGTGTGATTCTAGGCAGAAAACGATATTTGATTGGCAATTTCAAAGCACATTTAATACTGTGGTAGAGCAAGTGATAATTACTGTAACAGCCTGACACATTTTCCTTATAGTTTAGAGAGGCAGAAAAGAGCACATGTCCTAACAGCTACTTGAGACTATGAGCATGTGGAACCTGGGTGAGTGATTAGACTAGAGCAAAGGAAATGAGCCTTGGTGACGTTGAATGTGTTAGCGTTACACACTGCTATCTGAAATACCACACAGTGCTGAATAGTAAGCATGGGTGTGCAGGAAAATCAGCTGGCTGTGTGCTAAGAGTGTGCTTCTGGAGACTGTGTATTGTCAGGTGCAAGAGAGATCTGCATGGACGCTTGCACAACTGCATGAAGACTGCAGAGATGTATGTAAGAGTACATGTGTGGTAAGGGTTAATTGGAGCTTTGAACATATAGGACCTACCTCACCCATTGCAACAGTCGAAAGAAAATCTACCATGTTGATTTCAAATGTGTTAGCATTTGCCTCTCATTTGTGAGATATTGATTTGTGCTGAATGCTAACCATCACAGTTCAAGAAAACAAGCAGCCCCTTTCCTGCGAGTGCAAGTCTTACAGAACAAGAGCAACATGAATTAAATCTCTGACATCAATTCCTGTGTGCACACAGACTCATGGTGTGATTCTAGGCAGAAAACGATATTTGATTGGCAATTTCAAAGCACATTTACTACTGTGGTAGAGCAGGTGATAATTACTGTAACAGCCTGACATATTTTCCTTATAGTTTAGAGAGGCAGAAAAGAGCACATGTCCTAACAGCTACTTGAGACCATGAGCATGTGGAACCTGGGTGAGTGATCAGACTAGAGCAAAGGAAATGAGCCTTGGTGACGTTGAATGTGTTAGCGTTACACACTGCTATCTGAAAAACCACACAGTGCTGAATAGTAAGCATGGGAGTGCAGGAAAATCAGCTGCCTGTGTGCTAAGAGTGTGCTTCTGGAGACTGTGTATTGTCAGGTGCAAGAGAGATCTGCATGGATGCTTGCACAACTGCATGAAGACTGCAGAGATGTATGTAAGAGTACATGTATGGTAAGGGTTAATTGGAGTTTTGAACATGTAGGACCTACCTCACCCATTGCAGCAGTGGAAGGAAAATCTACCATGTTGATTTCAAATGTGTTAGCATGTGCCTCTCATTTGTGAGATATTGATTTGTGCTGAATGCTAACCATCACAGTTCAAGAAAACAAGCTGCCCCTTTCCCGCGAGTGCAAGTCTTACAGAACAAGAGCAACACAAATTAAATCTCTGATAACAATTCCTGTGTGCAGACAGACTCATGGTGTGATTCTAGACAGAAAACGATATTTGATTGGCAATTTCATAGCACATTTACAACTGTGGTAGAGCAAATGATAATTACTGTAACAGCCTGCAACATTTTCCTTATAGTTTAGAGAGGCAGAAAAGAGCACATGTTCTAACAGCTACTTGAGACCATGAGCATGTGGAACCTGGGTGAGTGATTACACTAGAGCAAAGGAAATGAGCCTTTGTGACATTGAATGTGTTAGCGTTACACACTGCTATCTGAAATACCACACAGTGCTGAATAGTAAGCATGGGAGTGCAGGAAAATCAGCTGCCTGTGTGCTAAGAGTGTGCTTCTGGATACTGTATATTGTCAGGTGCAAGAATGATCTGCATGGACGCCTGCACAACTGCATGAAGACTGCAGAGATGTATGTAAGAGTCATGTGTGGTACGGGTTAATTGGAGTTTTGAACATATAGGACCTACCTCACCCATTGCAGCAGTGGAAAGAAAATCTACCATATTGATTTCAAATGTGTTAGCATTTGCCTCTCATTTGTGAGATATTGATTTGTGCTGAATGCTAACCATCACATTTCAAGAAAACAGGCTGCCTCTTTCCTGCGAGTGCAAGTCTTACAGAACAAGAGCAACACGAATTAAATCTCTGACATCAATTCCTGTGTGCACACAGACTCATGGTGTGATTCTAGGCAGAAAACGATATTTGATTGGCAATTTCAAAGCACATTTACTACTGTGGTAGAGCAAGTGATAATTACTGTAACAGCCTGATATATTTTCCTTATAGTTTAGAGAGGCAGAAAAGAGCACATGTCCTAACAGCTACTTGAGACCATGAGCATGTGGAACCTGGGTGAGTGATTAGACTAGAGCAAAGGAAATGAGCCTTGGTGATGTTGAATGTGTCAGCGTTACACACTGCTATCTGAAAGACCACACAGTGCTGAATAGTAAGCATGGGAGTGCAGGAAAATCAGCTGCCTGTGTGCTAAGAGTGTGCTTCTGGAGACTGTGTATTGTCAGGTGCAAGAGAGATCTGCATGGACGCTTGCACAACTGCATGAAGACTGCAGAGATGTATGTAAGAGTACATGTGTGGTAAGGGTTAATTGGAGCTTTGAACATATAGGACCTACCTCACCCATTGCAGCAGTCGAAAGAAAATCTACCATATTGATTTCAAATGTGTTAGCATTTGCCTCTCATTTGTGAGATATTGATTTGTGCTGAATGCTAACCATCACAGTTCAAGAAAACAAGCTGCCCCTTTCCTGCGAGTGCAAGTCTTACAGAACAAGAGCAACACGAATTAAATCTCTGACATCAATTCCTGTGTGCACACAGACTCATGGTGTGATTCTAGGCAGAAAACGATATTTGATTGGCAATTTCAAAGCACATTTACTACTGTGGTAGAGCAAGTGATAATTACTGTAACAGCCTGACATATTTTCCTTATAGTTTAGAGAGGCAGAAAAGAGCACATGTCCTAACAGCTACTTGAGACCATGAGCATGTGGAACCTGGGTGAGTGATTAGACTAGAGCAAAGGAAATGAGCCTTGGTGACGTTGAATGTGTTAGCGTTAAACACTGCTATCTGAAAGACCACACAGTGCTGAATAGTAAGCATGGGAGTGCAGGAAAATCAGCTGCCTCTGTGCTAAGAGTGTGCTTCTGGATACTGTGTATTGTCAGGTGCAAGAGAGATCTGCATGGACGCTTGCACAACTGCATGAAGACTGCAGAGATGTATGTAAGAGTACATGTGTGGTAAGGGTTAATTGGAGTTTTGAACATATAGGACCTACCTCACCCACTGCAGCAGTGGAAAGAAAATCTACCATATTGATTTCAAATGTGTTAGCATTTGCCTCTCATTTGTGAGATATTGATTTGTGCTGAATGCTAACCATCACAGTTCAAGAAAACAGGCTGCCTCTTTCCTGCGAGTGCAAGTCTTACAGAACAAGAGCAACACAAATTAAATATCTGACAACAATTCCTGTGTGCAGACGGACTCATGGTGTGATTCTAGGCAGAAAACGATATTTGATTGGCAATTTCAAAGCACATTTACAACTGTGGTAGAGCAAATGATAATTACTGTAACAGCCTGCAACATTTTCCTTATAGTTTAGAGAGGCAGAAAAGAGCACATGTTCTAACAGCTACTTGAGACCATGAGCATGTGGAACATGGGTGAGTGATTAGACTAGAGCAAAGGAAATGAGCCTTGGTGACGTTGAATGTGTTAGCGTTACACACTGCTATCTGAAATACCACACAGTGCTGAATAGTAAGCATGGGAGTGCAGGAAAATCAGCTGCCTGTGTGCTAAGAGTGTGCTTCTGGAGACTGTGTATTGTCAGGTGCAAGAGAGAGCTGCATGGACGCTTGCACAACTGCATGAAGACTGCAGAGATGTATGTAAGAGTACATGTGTGGTAAGGGTTAATTGGAGTTTTGAACATGTAGGAACTACCTTACCCATTGCAGGAGTGGAAGGAAAATCTACCATGTTGATTTCAAATATGTTAGCATTTGCCTCTCATTTGTGAGATATTGATTTGTGCTGAATGCTAACCATCACAGTTCAAGAAAACAAGCTGCCCCTTTCCTGCTAGTGCAAGTCTTACAGAACAAGAGCAACACAAATTAAATCTCTGACAACAATTCCTGTGTGCAGACAGACTCATGGTGTGATTCTAGGCAGAAAACGATATTTGATTGGCAATTTCAAAGCACATTTAATACTGTGGTAGAGCAAGTGATAATTACTGTAACAGCCTGACACATTTTCCTTATAGTTTAGAGAGGCAGAAAAGAGCACATGTCCTAACAGCTACTTGAGACTATGAGCATGTGGAACCTGGGTGAGTGATTAGACTAGAGCAAAGGAAATGAGCCTTGGTGACGTTGAATGTGTTAGCGTTACACACTGCTATCTGAAATACCACACAGTGCTGAATAGTAAGCATGGGTGTGCAGGAAAATCAGCTGGCTGTGTGCTAAGAGTGTGCTTCTGGAGACTGTGTATTGTCAGGTGCAAGAGAGATCTGCATGGACGCTTGCACAACTGCATGAAGACTGCAGAGATGTATGTAAGAGTACATGTGTGGTAAGGGTTAATTGGAGCTTTGAACATATAGGACCTACCTCACCCATTGCAACAGTCGAAAGAAAATCTACCATGTTGATTTCAAATGTGTTAGCATTTGCCTCTCATTTGTGAGATATTGATTTGTGCTGAATGCTAACCATCACAGTTCAAGAAAACAAGCAGCCCCTTTCCTGCGAGTGCAAGTCTTACAGAACAAGAGCAACATGAATTAAATCTCTGACATCAATTCCTGTGTGCACACAGACTCATGGTGTGATTCTAGGCAGAAAACGATATTTGATTGGCAATTTCAAAGCACATTTACTACTGTGGTAGAGCAGGTGATAATTACTGTAACAGCCTGACATATTTTCCTTATAGTTTAGAGAGGCAGAAAAGAGCACATGTCCTAACAGCTACTTGAGACCATGAGCATGTGGAACCTGGGTGAGTGATCAGACTAGAGCAAAGGAAATGAGCCTTGGTGACGTTGAATGTGTTAGCGTTACACACTGCTATCTGAAAAACCACACAGTGCTGAATAGTAAGCATGGGAGTGCAGGAAAATCAGCTGCCTGTGTGCTAAGAGTGTGCTTCTGGAGACTGTGTATTGTCAGGTGCAAGAGAGATCTGCATGGATGCTTGCACAACTGCATGAAGACTGCAGAGATGTATGTAAGAGTACATGTGGTAAGGGTTAATTGGAGCTTTGAACATATAGGACCTACCTCACCCATTGCAGCAGTCGAAAGAAAATCTACCATATTGATTTCAAATGTGTTAGCATTTGCCTCTCATTTGTGAGATATTGATTTGTGCTGAATGCTAACCATCACAGTTCAAGAAAACAAGCTGCCTCTTTCCTGCGAGTGCAAGTCTTACAGAACAAGAGCAACACAAATTAAATCTCTGACAACAATTCCTGTGTGCAGACAGACTCATGGTGTGATTCTAGGCAGAAAACGATATTTGATTGGCAATTTCAAAGCACATTTACAACTGTGGTAGAGCAAGTGATAATTACTGTAACAGCCTGACACATTTTCCTTATAGTTTAGAGAGGCAGAAAAGAGCACATGTCCTAACAGCTACTTGAGACTATGAGCATGTGGAACCTGGGTGAGTGATTAGACTAGAGCAAAGGAAATGAGCCTTGGTGACGTTGAATGTGTTAGCGTTACACACTGCTATCTGAAAAACCACACAGTGCTGAATAGTAAGCATGGGAGTGCAGGAAAATCAGCTGCCTGTGTGCTAAGAGTGTGCTTCTGGAAACTGTGTATTGTCAGGTGCAAGAGATATCTGCATGGACGCTTGCACAACTGCATGAAGACTGCAGAGATGTATGTAAGAGTACATGTGTGGTAAGGGTTAATTGGAGTTTTGAACATGTAGGAACTACCTCACACATTGCAGCAGTGTAAGGAAAATCTACCATGTTGATTTCAAATGTGTTAGCATTTGCCTCTCATTTGTGAGATATTGATTTGTGCTGAATGCTAACCATCACAGTTCAAGAAAACAAGCTGCCCCTTTCCTGCGAGTGCAAGTCTTACAGAACAAGAGCAACACAAATTAAATCATTGACAACAATTCCTGTGTGCAGACAGACTCATGGTGTGATTCTAGGCAGAAAACGATATTTGATTGGCAATTTCAAAGCACATTTACTACTGTGGTAGAGCAAATGATAATTACTGTAACAGCCTGACACATTTTCCTTATAGTTTAGAGAGGCAGAAAAGAGCACATGTCCTAACAGCTACTTGAGACCATGAGCATGTGGAACATGGGTGAGTGATTAGACTAGAGCAAAGGAAATGAGCCTTGGTGACATTGAATGTGTTAGCGTTACACACTGCTATCTGAAGTACCACACAGTGCTGAATAGTAAGCATGGGAGTGCAGGAAAATCAGCTGCCTGTGTGCTAAGAGTGTGCTTCTGGAGACTGTGTATTGTCAGGTGCAAGAGAGAGCTGCATGGATGGTTGCACAACTGCATGAAGACTGCAGAGATGTATGTAAGAGTACATGTGTGGTAAGGGTTAATTGCAGTTTTGAACATGTAGGAACTACCTCACCCATTGCAGGAGTGGAAGGAAAATCTACCATGTTGATTTCAAATGTGTTAGCATTTGCCTCTCATTTCTGAGATATTGATTTGTGCTGAATGCTAACCATCACAGTTCAAGAAAACAAGCAGCCCCTTTCCTGCGAGTGCAAGTCTTACAGAACAAGAGCAACACAAATTAAATCTCTGACATCAATTCCTGTGTGCACACAGACTCATGGTGTTATTCTAGGCAGAAAACGATATTTGATTGGCAATTTCAAAGCACATTTACTACTGTGGTAGAGCAAATGATAATTACTGTAACAGCCTGACACATTTTCCTTATAGTTTAGAGAGGCAGAAAAGAGCACATGTCCTAACAGCTACTTGAGACCATGAGCATGTGGAACATGGGTGAGTGATCAGACTAGAGCAAAGGAAATGAGCCTTGGTGACATTGAATGTGTTAGCGTTACACACTGCTATCTGAAAAACCACACAGTGCTGAATAGTAAGCATGGGGGTGCAGGAAAATCAGCTGCCTGTGTGCTAAGAGTGTGCTTCTGGAGACTGTGTATTGTCAGGTGCAAGAGAGATCTGCATGGACGCTTGCACAACTGCATGAAGACTGCAGAGATGTATGTAAGAGTACATGTGTGGTAAGGGTTAATTGGAGTTTTGAACATGTAGGACCTACCTCACCCATTGCAGCAGTGGAAGGAAAATCTACCATGTTGATTTCAAATGTGTTAGCATGTGCCTCTCATTTGTGAGATATTGATTTGTGCTGAATGCTAACCATCACAGTTCAAGAAAACAAGCTGCCCCTTTCCCGCGAGTGCAAGTCTTACAGAACAAGAGCAACACAAATTACATCTCTGATAACAATTCCTGTGTGCAGACAGACTCATGGTGTGATTCTAGGCAGAAAACGATATTTGATTGGCAATTTCAAAGCACATTTACAACTGTGGTAGAGCAAATGATAATTACTGTAACAGCCTGCAACATTTTCCTTATAGTTTAGAGAGGCAGAAAAGAGCACATGTTCTAACAGCTACTCGAGACAATGAGCATTTGGAACCTGGGTGAGTGATTAGACTAGAGCAAAGGAAATGAGCCTTGGTGACATTGAATGTGTTAGCGTTACACACTGCTATCTGAAATACCACACAGTGCTGAATAGTAAGCATGGGAGTGCAGGAAAATCAGCTGCCTGTGTGCTAAGAGTGTGCTTCTGGAGACTGTATTGTCAGGTGCAAGAGAGATCTGCATGGACGCTTACAAAACTGCATGAAGACTGCAGAGATTTATGTAAGAGTACATGTGTGGTAAGGCTTAATTGGAGTTTTCACCATGTAGGAACTACCTCACCCATTGCAGGAGTGGAAGGAAAATCTACCATGTTGATTTCAAATGTGTTAGCATTTGCCTCTCATTTGTGAGATATTGATTTGTGCTGAATGCTAACCATCACAGTTCAAGAAAACAAGCTGCCTCTTTCCTGCGAGTGCAAGTCTTACAGAACAAGAGCAACACAAATTAAATCTCTGACAACAATTCCTGTGTGCAGACAGACTCATGGTGTGATTCTAGGCAGAAAACGATATTTGATTGGCAATTTCAAAGCACATTTACAACTGTGGTAAAGCAAATGATAATTACTGTAACAGCCTGCAACATTTTCCTTATAGTTTAGAGAGGCAGAAAAGAGCACATGTCCTAACAGCTACTTGAGACCATGAGCATGTGGAACCTGGGTGAGTGATTAGACTAGAGCAAAGGAAATGAGCCTTGGTGACGTTGAATGTGTTAGCGTTACACACTGCTATCTGAAATACCACACAGTGCTGAATAGTAAGCATGGGAGTGCAGGAAAATCAGCTGCCTGTGTGCTAAGAGTGTGCTTCTGGAGACTGTGTATTGTCAGGTGCAAGAGAGAGCTGCATGGACGCTTGCGCAACTGCATGAAGACTGCAGAGATGTATGTAAGAGTACATGTGTGGTAAGGGTTAATTGCAGTTTTGAACATGTAGGAACTACCTCACCCATTGCAGGAGTGGAAGGAAAATCTACCATGTTGATTTCAAATGTGTTAGCATTTGCCTCTCATTTGTGAGATATTGATTTGTGCTGAATGCTAACCATCACAGTTCAAGAAAACAAGCATCCCCTTTCCTGCGAGTGCAAGTCTTACAGAACAAGAGCAACATGAATTAAATCTCTGACATCAATTCCTGTGTGCACACAGACTCATGGTGTGATTCTAGGCAGAAAACGATATTTGATTGGCAATTTCAAAGCACATTTACTACTGTGGTAGAGCAGGTGATAATTACTGTAACAGCCCGACATATTTTCCTCATAGTTTAGAGAGGCAGAAAAGAGCACATGTCCTAACAGCTACTTGAGACTATGAGCATGTGGAACCTGGGTGAGTGATTAGACTAGAGCAAAGGAAATGAGCCTTGGTGACGTTGAATGTGTTAGTGTTACACACTGCTATCTGAAAAACCACACAGTGCTGAATAGTAAGCATGGGAGTGCAGGAAAATCAGCTGCCTGTGTGCTAAGAGTGTGCTTCTGGAGACTGTGTATTGTCAGGTGCAAGAGAGATCTGCATGGATGCTTGCACAACTGCATGAAGACTGCAGAGATGTATGTAAGAGTACATGTATGGTAAGGGTTAATTGGAGTTTTGAACATGTAGGACCTACCTCACCCATTGCAGCAGTGGAAGGAAAATCTACCATATTGATTTCAAATGTGTTAGCATTTGCCTCTCATTTGTGAGATATTGATTTGTGCTGAATGCTAACCATCACAGTTCAAGAAAACAGGCTGCCTCTTTCCTGCGAGTGCAAGTCTTACAGAACAAGAGCAACATGAATTAAATCTCTGACATCAATTCCTGTGTGCACACAGACTCATGGTGTGATTCTAGGCAGAAAACGATATTTGATTGGCAATTTCAAAGCACATTTACTACTGTGGTAGAGCAAGTGATAATTACTGTAACAGCCTGATATATTTTCCTTATAGTTTAGAGAGGCAGAAAAAAGCACATGTCCTAACAGCTACTTGAGACCATGAGCATGTGGAACCTGGGTGAGTGATTAGACTAGAGCAAAGGAAATGAGCCTTGGTGATGTTGAATGTGTCAGCGTTACACACTGCTATCTGAAAGACCACACAGTGCTGAATAGTAAGCATGGGAGTGCAGGAAAATCAGCTGCCTGTGTGCTAAGAGTGTGCTTCTGGAGACTGTGTATTGTCAGGTGCAAGAGAGATCTGCATGGACGCTTGCACAACTGCATGAAGACTGCAGAGATGTATGTAAGAGTACATGTGTGGTAAGGGTTAATTGGAGCTTTGAACATATAGGACCTACCTCACCCATTGCAGCAGTCGAAAGAAAATCTACCATATTGATTTCAAATGTGTTAGCATTTGCCTCTCATTTGTGAGATATTGATTTGTGCTGAATGCTAACCATCACAGTTCAAGAAAACAAGCTGCCTCTTTCCTGCGAGTGCAAGTCTTACAGAACAAGAGCAACACAAATTAAATCTCTGACAACAATTCCTGTGTGCAGACAGACTCATGGTGTGATTCTAGGCAGAAAACGATATTTGATTGGCAATTTCAAAGCACATTTACAACTGTGGTAGAGCAAATGATAATTACTGTAACAGCCTGCAACATTTTCCTTATAGTTTAGAGAGGCAGAAAAGAGCACATGTCCTAACAGCTACTTGAGACCATGAGCATGTGGAACCTGGGTGAGTGATTAGACTAGAGCAAAGGAAATGAGCCTTGGTGACGTTGAATGTGTTAGCGTTACACACTGCTATCTGAAATACCACACAGTGCTGAATAGTAAGCATGGGAGTGCAGGAAAAAGAGCTGCCTGTGTGCTAAGAGTGTGCTTCTGGAGACTGTGTATTGTCAGGTGCAAGAGAGAGCTGCATGGACGCTTGCACAACTGCATGAAGACTGCAGAGATATATGTAAGAGTACATGTGTGGTAAGGGTTAATTGCAGTTTTGAACATGTAGGAACTACCTCACCCATTGCAGGAGTGAAAGGAAAATCTACCATGTTGATTTCAAATGTGTTAGCATTTGCCTCTCATTTGTGAGATATTGATTTGTGCTGAATGCTAACCATCACAGTTCAAGAAAACAAGCTGCCCCTTTCCTGCGAGTGCAAGTCTTACAGAACAAGAGCAACACGAATTAAATCTCTGACATCAATTCCTGTGTGCACACAGACTCATGGTGTGATTCTAGGCAGAAAACGATATTTGATTGGCAATTTCAAAGCACATTTACTACTGTGGTAGAGCAAGTGATAATTACTGTAACAGCCTGACATATTTTCCTTATAGTTTAGAGAGGCAGAAAAGAGCACATGTCCTAACAGCTACTTGAGACCATGAGCATGTGGAACCTGGGTGAGTGATTAGACTAGAGCAAAGGAAATGAGCCTTGGTGACGTTGAATGTGTTAGCGTTACACACTGCTATCTGAAAGACCACACAGTGCTGAATAGTAAGCATGGGAGTGCAGGAAAATCAGCTGCCTGTGTGCTAAGAGTGTGCTTCTGGAAACTGTGTATTGTCAGGTGCAAGAGATATCTGCATGGACGCTTGCACAACTGCATGAAGACTGCAGAGATGTATGTAAGAGTACATGTGTGGTAAGGGTTAATTGGAGTTTTGAAAATGTAGGAACTACCTCACCCATTGCAGGAGTGGAAGGAAAATCTACCATGTTGATTTCAAATGTGTTAGCATTTGCCTCTCATTTGTGAGATATTGATTTGTGCTGAATGCTAACCATCACAGTTCAAGAAAACAAGCAGCCCCTTTCCTGCGAGTGCAAGTCTTACAGAACAAGAGCAACACAAATTAAATCTCTGACAACAATTCCTGTGTGCAGACAGACTCATGGTGTGATTCTAGGCAGAAAACGATATTTGATTGGCAATTTCAAAGCACATTTAATACTGTGGTAGAGCAAGTGATAATTACTGTAACAGCCTGACACATTTTCCTTATAGTTTAGAGAGGCAGAAAAGAGCACATGTCCTAACAGCTACTTGAGACTATGAGCATGTGGAACCTGGGTGAGTGATTAGACTAGAGCAAAGGAAATGAGCCTTGGTGACGTTGAATGTGTTAGCGTTACACACTGCTATCTGAAAAACCACACAGTGCTGAATAGTAAGCATGGGAGTGCAGGAAAATCAGCTGCCTGTGTGCTAAGAGTGTGCTTCTGGAAACTGTGTATTGTCAGGTGCAAGAGATATCTGCATGGACGCTTGCACAACTGCATGAAGACTGCAGAGATGTATGTAAGAGTACATGTGTGGTAAGGGTTAATTGGAGTTTTGAACATGTAGGAACAACCTCACACATTGCAGCAGTGTAAGGAAAATCTACCATGTTGATTTCAAATGTGTTAGCATTTGCCTCATTTGTGAGATATTGATTTGTGCTGAATGCTAACCATCACAGTTCAAGAAAACAAGCTGCCCCTTTCCTGCGAGTGCAAGTCTTACAGAACAAGAGCAACACGAATTAAATCATTGACAACAATTCCTGTGTGCAGACAGACTCATGGTGTGATTCTAGGCAGAAAACGATATTTGATTGGCAATTTCAAAGCACATTTACTACTGTGGTAGAGCAAATGATAATTACTGTAACAGCCTGACACATTTTCCTTATAGTTTAGAGAGGCAGAAAAGAGCACATGTCCTAACAGCTACTTGAGACCATGAGCATGTGGAACATGGGTGAGTGATTAGACTAGAGCAAAGGAAATGAGCCTTGGTGACATTGAATGTGTTAGCGTTACACACTGCTATCTGAAGTACCACACAGTGCTGAATAGTAAGCATGGGAGTGCAGGAAAATCAGCTGCCTGTGTGCTAAGAGTGTGCTTCTGGAGACTGTGTATTGTCAGGTGCAAGAGAGAGCTGCATGGATGGTTGCACAACTGCATGAAGACTGCAGAGATGTATGTAAGAGTACATGTGTGGTAAGGGTTAATTGCAGTTTTGAACATGTAGGAACTACCTCACCCATTGCAGGAGTGGAAGGAAAATCTACCATGTTGATTTCAAATGTGTTAGCATTTGCCTCTCATTTCTGAGATATTGATTTGTGCTGAATGCTAACCATCACAGTTCAAGAAAACAAGCAGCCCCTTTCCTGCGAGTGCAAGTCTTACAGAACAAGAGCAACATGAATTAAATCTCTGACATCAATTCCTGTGTGCACACAGACTCATGGTGTGATTCTAGGCAGAAAACGATATTTGATTGGCAATTTCAAAGCACATTTACTACTGTGGTAGAGCAGGTGATAATTACTGTAACAGCCTGACATATTTTCCTTATAGTTTAGAGAGGCAGTAAAGAGCACATGTCCTAACAGCTACTTGAGACCATGAGCATGTGGAACCTGGGTGAGTGATCAGACTAGAGCAAAGGAAATGAGCCTTGGTGACGTTGAATGTGTTAGCGTTACACACTGCTATCTGAAAAACCACACAGTGCTGAATAGTAATCATGGGAGTGCAGGAAAATCAGCTGCCTGTGTGCTAAGAGTGTGCTTCTGGAGACTGTGTATTGTCAGGTGCAAGAGAGATCTGCATGGACGCTTGCACAACTGCATGAAGACTGCAGAGATGTATGTAAGAGTACATGTGTGGTAAGGGTTAATTGGAGCTTTGAACATATAGGACCTACCTCACCCATTGCAGCAGTCGAAAGAAAATCTACCATATTGATTTCAAATGTGTTAGCATTTGCCTCTCATTTGTGAGATATTGATTTGTGCTGAATGCTAACCATCACAGTTCAAGAAAACAAGCTGCCTCTTTCCTGCGAGTGCAAGTCTTACAGAACAAGAGCAACACAAATTAAATCTCTGACAACAATTCCTGTGTGCAGACAGACTCATGGTGTGATTCTAGGCAGAAAACGATATTTGATTGGCAATTTCAAAGCACATTTACAACTGTGGTAGAGCAAATGATAATTACTGTAACAGCCTGCAACATTTTCCTTATTGTTTAGAGAGGCAGAAAAGAGCACATGTCCTAACAGCTACTTGAGACCATGAGCATGTGGAACCTGGGTGAGTGATTAGACTAGAGCAAAGGAAATGAGCCTTGGTGACGTTGAATGTGTTAGCGTTACACACTGCTATCTGAAATACCACACAGTGCTGAATAGTAAGCATGGGAGTGCAGGAAAAAGAGCTGCCTGTGTGCTAAGAGTGTGCTTCTGGAGACTGTGTATTGTCAGGTGCAAGAGAGAGCTGCATGGACGCTTGCACAACTGCATGAAGACTGCAGAGATATATGTAAGAGTACATGTGTGGTAAGGGTTAATTGCAGTTTTGAACATGTAGGAACTACCTCACCCATTGCAGGAGTGAAAGGAAAATCTACCATGTTGATTTCAAATGTGTTAGCATTTGCCTCTCATTTGTGAGATATTGATTTGTGCTGAATGCTAACCATCACAGTTCAAGAAAACAAGCTGCCCCTTTCCTGCGAGTGCAAGTCTTACAGAACAAGAGCAACACGAATTAAATCTCTGACATCAATTCCTGTGTGCACACAGACTCATGGTGTGATTCTAGGCAGAAAACGATATTTGATTGGCAATTTCAAAGCACATTTACTACTGTGGTAGAGCAAGTGATAATTACTGTAACAGCCTGACCTATTTTCCTTATAGTTTAGAGAGGCAGAAAAGAGCACATGTCCTAACAGCTACTTGAGACCATGAGCATGTGGAACCTGGGTGAGTGATTAGACTAGAGCAAAGGAAATGAGCCTTGGTGACGTTGAATGTGTTAGCGTTACACACTGCTATCTGAAAGACCACACAGTGCTGAATAGTAAGCATGGGAGTGCAGGAAAATCAGCTGCCTGTGTGCTAAGAGTGTGCTTCTGGAAACTGTGTATTGTCAGGTGCAAGAGATATCTGCATGGACGCTTGCACAACTGCATGAAGACTGCAGAGATGTATGTAAGAGTACATGTGTGGTAAGGGTTAATTGGAGTTTTGAAAATGTAGGAACTACCTCACCCATTGCAGGAGTGGAAGGAAAATCTACCATGTTGATTTCAAATGTGTTAGCATTTGCCTCTCATTTGTGAGATATTGATTTGTGCTGAATGCTAACCATCACAGTTCAAGAAAACAAGCTGCCCCTTTCCTGCGAGTGCAAGTCTTACAGAACAAGAGCAACACAAATTAAATCTCTGACAACAATTCCTGTGTGCAGACAGACTCATGGTGTGATTCTAGGCAGAAAACGATATTTGCTTGGCAATTTCAAAGCACTTTTAATACTGTGGTAGAGCAAGTGATAATTACTGTAACAGCCTGACACATTTTCCTTATAGTTTAGAGAGGCAGAAAAGAGCACATGTCCTAACAGCTACTTGAGACTATGAGCATGTGGAACCTGGGTGGGTGAGTGATTAGACTAGAGCAAAGGAAATGAGCCTTGGTGACGTTGAATGTGTTAGCGTTACACACTGCTATCTGAAAAACCACACAGTGCTGAATAGTAAGCATGGGAGTGCAGGAAAATCAGCTGCCTGTGTGCTAAGAGTGTGCTTCTGGAAACTGTGTATTGTCAGGTGCAAGAGATATCTGCATGGACGCTTGCACAACTGCATGAAGACTGCAGAGATGTATGTAAGAGTACATGTGTGGTAAGGGTTAATTGGAGTTTTGAACATGTAGGAACTACCTCACACATTGCAGCAGTGTAAGGAAAATCTACCATGTTGATTTCAAATGTGTTAGCATTTGCCTCATTTGTGAGATATTGATTTGTGCTGAATGCTAACCATCACAGTTCAAGAAAACAAGCTGCCCCTTTCCTGCGAGTGCAAGTCTTACAGAACAAGAGCAACACGAATTAAATCATTGACAACAATTCCTGTGTGCAGACAGACTCATGGTGTGATTCTAGGCAGAAAACGATATTTGATTGGCAATTTCAAAGCACATTTACTACTGTGGTAGAGCAAATGATAATTACTGTAACAGCCTGACACATTTTCCTTATAGTTTAGAGAGGCAGAAAAGAGCACATGTCCTAACAGCTACTTGAGACCATGAGCATGTGGAACATGGGTGAGTGATTAGACTAGAGCAAAGGAAATGAGCCTTGGTGACATTGAATGTGTTAGCGTTACACACTGCTATCTGAAGTACCACACAGTGCTGAATAGTAAGCATGGGAGTGCAGGAAAATCAGCTGCCTGTGTGCTAAGAGTGTGCTTCTGGAGACTGTGTATTGTCAGGTGCAAGAGAGATCTGCATGGACGCTTGCACAACTGCATGAAGACTGCAGAGATGTATGTAAGAGTACATGTGTGGTAAGGGTTAATTGGAGTTTCCAACATGTAGGAACTACCTCACCCATTGCAGGAGTGGAAGGAAAATCTACCATGTTGATTTCAAATGTGTTAGCATTTGCCTCTCATTTGTGAGATATTGATTTGTGCTGAATGATAACCATCACAGTTCAAGAAAACAAGCTGCCCCTTTCCTGCGAGTGCAAGTCTTACAGAACAAGAGCAACACGAATTAATTCTCTGACAACAATTCCTGTGTGCACACAGACTCATGGTGTGATTCTAGGCAGAAAACGATATTTGATTGGCAATTTCAAAGCACATTTACTACTGTGGTAGAGCAAGTGATAATTACTGTAACAGCCTGACACATTTTCCTTATAGTTTAGAGAGGCAGAAAAGAGCACACGTATTAACAGCTACTTGAGACATTGAGCATGTGGAACCTGGGTGAGTGATTAGACTAGAGCAAAGAAAATAAGCCTTGGTGACGTTGAATGTGTTAGCGTTACACACTGCTATCTGAAAAACCACACAGTGCTGAATAGTAAGCATGTGAGTGCAGGACAGTCAGCTGCCTGTGTGCTAAGAGTGTGCTTCTGGAGACTGTGTATGGTCAGGTGCAAGAGAGATCTGCATGGACGCTTGCACAACTGCATGAAGACTACAGAGATGTATGTAAGAGTACATGTGTGGTAAGGGTTAATTGGAGTTTTGAACATGTAGGACCTACCTCACCCATTGCAGCAGTGGAAGGAAAATCTACCATGTTCATTTCAAATGTGTTAGCATGTGCCTCTCATTTGTGACATATTGATTTGTGCTGAATGCTAACCATCACAGTTCAAGAAAACAAGCTGCCCCTTTCCTGCGAGTGCAAGTCTTACAGAACAAGAGCAAAACGAATTAAATCTCTGACAACAATTCCTGTGTGCACACAGACTCATGGTGTGATTCTAGGCAGAAAACGATATTTGATTGGCAATTTCAAAGCACATTTACTACTGTGGTAGAGCAAGTGATAATTACTGTAACAGCCTGACACATTTTCCTTATAGTTTAGAGAGGCAGAAAAGAGCACATGTATTAACAGCTACTTGAGACAATGAACATGTGGAACCTGGGTGAGTGATTAGACTAGAGCAAAGAAAATAAGCCTTGGTGACGTTGAATGTGTTAGCGTTACACACTGCTATCTGAAAAACCACACAGTGCTGAATAGTAAGCATGGGAGTGCAGGAAAATCAGCTGCCTGTGTGCTAAGAGTGTGCTTCTGGAGACTGTGTATTGTCAGGTGCAAGAGAGAGCTGCATGGACGCTTGCACAACTGCATGAAGACTGCAGAGATGTATGTAAGAGTACATGTGTGGTAAGGGTTAATTGGAGTTTTGAACATGTAGGAACTACCTCACACATTGCAGCAGTGTAAGGAAAATCTACCATGTTGATTTCAAATGTGTTAGCATTTGCCTCTCATTTGTGAGATATTGATTTGTGCTGAATGCTAACCATCACAGTTCAAGAAAACAAGCTGCCCCTTTCCTGCGAGTGCAAGTGTTACAGAACAAGAGCAACACGAATTAAATCATTGACAACAATTCCTGTGTGCAGACAGACTCATGGTGGGATTCTAGGCAGAAAACGATATTTGATTGGCAATTTCAAAGCACATTTACTACTGTGGTAGAGCAAATGATAATTACTGTAACAGCCTGACACATTTTCCTTATAGTTTAGAGAGGCAGAAAAGAGCACATGTCCTAACAGCTACTTGAGACCATGAGCATGTGGAACCTGGGTGAGTGATCAGACTAGAGCAAAGGAAATGAGCCTTGGTGACGTTGAATGTGTTAGTGTTACACACTGCTATCTGAAAGACCACACAGTGCTGAATAGTAAGCATGGGAGCGCAGGAAAATCAGCTGTCTGTGTGCTAAGAGTGTGCTTCTGGAGACTGTGTATTGTCAGGTGCAAGAGAGATCTGCATGGACGCTTGCACAACTGCATGAAGACTGCAGAGATGTATGTAAGAGTACATGTGTGGTAAGGGTTAATTGGAGTTTTGAACATATAGGACCTACCTCACCCATTGCAGCAGTGGAAAGAAAATCTACCATATTGATTTCAAATGTGTTAGCATTTGCCTCTCATTTGTGAGATATTGATTTGTGCTGAATGCTAACCATCACAGTTCAAGAAAACAAGCTGCCCCTTTCCTGCGAGTGCAAGTCTTACAGAACAAGAGCAACACGAATTAAATCTCTGACATCAATTCCTGTGTGCACACAGACTCATGGTGTGATTCTAGGCAGAAAACGATATTTGATTGGCAATTTCAAAGCACATTTACTACTGTGGTAGAGCAAGTGATAATTACTGTAACAGCCTGACATATTTTCCTTATAGTTTAGAGAGGCAGAAAAGAGCACATGTCCTAACAGCTACTTGAGACCATGAGCATGTGGAACCTGGGTGAGTGATTAGACTAGAGCAAAGGAAATGAGCCTTGATGACGTTGAATGTGTTAGTGTTACACACTGCTATCTGAAAGACCACACAATGCTGAATAGTAAGCATGGGAGTGCAGGAAAATCAGCTGCCTGTGTACTAAGAGTGTGCTTCTGGAGACTGTGTATTGTCAGGTGCAAGAGATATCTGCATGGACGCTTGCATAACTGCATGAAGACTGCAGAGATGTATGTAAGAGTACATGTGTGGTAAGGGTTAATTGGAGTTTTGAACATGTAGGAACTACCTCACACATTGCAGCAGTGTAAGGAAAATCTACCATGTTGATTTCAAATGTGTTAGCATTTGCCTCTCATTTGTGAGATATTGATTTGTGCTGAATGCTAACCATCACAGTTCAAGAAAACAAGCTGCCCCTTTCCTGCGAGTGCAAGTCTTACAGAACAGGAGCAACACAAATTAAATCATTGACAACAATTCCTGTGTGCAGCCAGACTCATGGTGTGATTCTAGGCAGAAAACGAAATTTGATTGGCAATTTCAAAGCACATTTACTACTGTGGTAGAGCAAATGATAATTACTGTAACAGCCTGACACATTTTCCTTATAGTTTAGAGAGGCAGAAAAGAGCGCATGTCCTAACAGCTACTTGAGACCATGAGCATGTGGAACCTGGGTGAGTGATTAGACTAGAGCAAAGGAAATGAGCCTTGGTGACATTGAATGTGTTCGCGTTACACACTGCTATCTGAAATACCACACAGTGCTGAATAGTAAGCATGGGAGTGCAGGAAAATCAGCTGCCTGTGTGCTAAGAGTGTGCTTCTGGAGACTGTGTATTGTCAGGTGCAAGAGAGAGCTGCATGGACGCTTGCACAACTGCATGAAGACTGCAGAGATGTATGTAAGAGTACATGTGTGGTAAGGGTTAATTGCAGTTTTGAACATGTAGGAACTACCTCACACATTGCAGCAGTGTAAGGAAAATCTACCATGTTGATTTCAAATGTGTTAGCATTTGCCTCTCATTTGTGAGATATTGATTTGTGCTGAATGCTAACCATCACAGTTCAAGAAAACAAGCTGCCCCTTTCCTGCGAGTGCAAGTCTTACAGAACAAGAGCAACACAAATTAAATCATTGACAACAATTCCTGTGTGCACACAGACTCATGGTGTGATTCTAGGCAGAAAACGATATTTGATTGGCAATTTCAAAGCACATTTACTACTGTGGTAGAGCAAATGATAATTACTATAACAGCCTGACACATTTTCCTTATAGTTTAGAGAGGCAGAAAAGAGCACATGTCCTAACAGCTACTTGAGACCATGAGCATGTGGAACCTGGGTGAGTGATTAGACTAGAACAAAGGAAATGAGCCTTGGTGACGTTGAATGTGTAAGCGTTAAACACTGCTATCTGAAAGACCACACAGTGCTGAATAGTAAACATGGGAGTGCAGGAAAATCAGCTGCCTGTGTGCTAAGAGTGTGCTTCTGGAGACTGTGTATTGTCAGGTGCAAGAGAGATCTGCATGGACGCTTGCACAACTGCATGAAGACTGCAGAGATGTATGTAAGAGTACATGTGTGGTAAGGGTTAATTGGAGCTTTGAACATATAGGACCTACCTCACCCATTGCAGCAGTCGAAAGAAAATCTACCATATTGATTTCAAATGTGTTAGCATTTGCCTCTCATTTGTGAGATATTGATTTGTGCTGAATGCTAACCATCACAGTTCAAGAAAACAAGCTGCCTCTTTCCTGCGAGTGCAAGTCTTACAGAACAAGAGCAACACAAATTAAATCTCTGACAACAATTCCTGTGTGCAGACAGACTCATGGTGTGATTCTAGGCAGAAAACGATATTTGATTGGCAATTTCAAAGCACATTTACAACTGTGGTAGAGCAAATGATAATTACTGTAACAGCCTGCATAATTTTCCTTATAGTTTAGAGAGGCAGAAAAGAGCACATGTCCTAACAGCTACTTGAGACCATGAGCATGTGGAACCTGGGTGAGTGATTAGACTAGAGCAAAGGAAATGAGCCTTGGTGACGTTGAATGTGTTAGCGTTACACACTGCTATCTGAAATACCACACAGTGCTGAATAGTAAGCATGGGAGTGCAGGAAAATCAGCTGCCTGTGTGCTAAGAGTGTGCTTCTGGAGACTGTGTATTGTCAGGTGCAAGAGAGAGCTGCATGGACGCTTGCACAACTGCATGAAGACTGCAGAGATGTATGTAAGAGTACATGTGTGGTAAGGGTTAATTGGAGTTTTGAACATGTAGGACCTACCTAACCCATTGCAGCAGTGGAAAGAAAATCTACCATATTGATTTCAAATGTGTTAGCATTTGCCTCTCATTTGTGAGATATTGATTTGTGCTGAATGCTAACCATCACCGTTCAAGAAAACAAGCTGCCTCTTTCCTGCGAGTGCAAGTCTTACAGAACAAGAACAACACAAATTAAATCTCTGACAACAATTCCTGTGTGCAGACAGACTCATGGTGTGATTCTAGGCAGAAAACGATATTTGATTGGCAATTTCAAAGCACATTTACTACTGTGGTAGAGCAAGTGATAATTACTGTAACAGCCTGACATATTTTCCTTATAGTTTAGAGACGCAGAAAAGAGCACATGTCCGAACAGCTACTTGAGACCATGAGCATGTGGAACCTGGGTGAGTGATTAGACTAGAGCAAAGGAAATGAGCCTTGGTGACGTTGAATGTGTTAGCGTTACACACTGCTATCTGAAAGACCACACAGTGCTGAATAGTAAGCATGGGAGTGCAGGAAAATCAGCTGCCTGTGTGGTAAGAGTGTGCTTCTGGATACTGTGTATTGTCAGGTGCAAGAGAGATCTGCATGGACGCTTGCACAACTGCATGAAGACTGCAGAGATGTATGTAAGAGTACATGTGTGGTAAGGGTTAATTGGAGTTTTGAACATGTAGGGACTACCTCACACATTGCAGCAGTGTAAGGAAAATCTACCATGTTGATTTCAAATGTGTTAGCATTTGCCTCTCATTTGTGAGATATTGATTTGTGCTGAATGCTAACCATCACAGTTCAAGAAAACAAGCTGCCCCTTTCCTGCGAGTGCAAGTCTTACAGAACAGGAGCAACACGAATTAAATCATTGACAACAATTCCTGTGTGCAGACAGACTCATGGTGTGATTCTAGGCAGAAAACGATATTTGATTGGCAATTTCAAAGCACATTTACTACTGTGGTAGAGCAAATGATAATTACTGTAACAGCCTGACACATTTTCCTTATAGTTTAGAGAGGCAGAAAAGAGCGCATGTCCTAACAGCTACTTGAGACCATGAGCATGTGGAACCTGGGTGAGTGATTAGACTAGAGAAAAGGAAATGAGCCTTGGTGACATTGAATGTGTTAGCGTTACACACTGCTATCTGAAATACCACACAGTGCTGAATAGTAAGCATGGGAGTGCAGGAAAATCAGCTGCCTGTGTGCTAAGAGTGTGCTTCTGGAGACTGTGTATTGTCAGGTGCAAGAGAGAGCTGCATGGACGCTTGCACAACTGCATGAAGACTGCAGAGATGTATGTAAGAGTAGATGTGTGGTATGGGTTAATTGCAGTTTTGAACATGTGGGAACTACCTCACCCATTGCAGGAGTGGAAGGAAAATCTACCATGTTGATTTCAAATGTGTTAGCATTTGCCTCTCATTTGTGAGATATTGATTTGTGCTGAATGCTAACCATCACAGTTCAAGAAAACAAGCTGCCCCTTTCCTGCGAGTGCAAGTCTTACAGAACAAGAGCAACACGAATTAAATCTCTGACATCAATTCCTGTGTGCACACAGACTCATGGTGTGATTCTAGGCAGAAAACGATATTTGATTGGCAATTTCAAAGCACATTTACTACTGTGGTAGAGCAAGTGATAATTACTGTAACAGCCTGACATATTTTCCTTATAGTTTAGAGAGGCAGAAAAGAGCACATGTCCTAACAGCTACTTGAGACCATGAGCATGTGGAACCTGGGTGAGTGATTAGACTAGAGCAACGGAAATGAGCCTTGGTGACGTTGAATGTGTTAGCGTTACACTCTGCTATCTGAAAGACCACACAGTGCTGAATAGTAAGCATGGGAGTGCAGGAAAATCAGCTGCCTGTGTGCTAAGAGTGTGCTTCTGCAGACTGTGTATTGTCAGGTGCAAGAGAGATCTGCATGGACGCTTGCACAACTGCATGAAGACTGCAGAGATGTATGTAAGAGTACATGTGTGGTAAGGGTTAATTGGAGTTTTGAACATGTAGGAACTACCTCACACATTGCAGCAGTGTAAGGAAAATCTACCATGTTGATTTCAAATGTGTTAGCATTTGCCTCTCATTTGTGAGATATTGATTTGTGCTGAATGCTAACCATCACAGTTCAAGAAAACAAGCTGCCCCTTTCCTGCGAGTGCAAGTCTTACAGAACAAGAGCAACACGAATTAAATCTCTGACATCAATTCCTGTGTGCACACAGACTCATGGTGTGATTCTAGGCAGAAAACGATATTTGATTGGCAATTTCAAAGCACATTTACTACTGTGGTAGAGCAAGTGATAATTACTGTAACAGCCTGACATATTTTCCTTATAGTTTAGAGAGGCAGAAAAGAGCACATGTCCTAACAGCTACTTGAGACCATGAGCATGTGGAACCTGGGTGAGTGATTAGACTAGAGCAACGGAAATGAGCCTTGGTGACGTTGAATGTGTTAGCGTTACACTCTGCTATCTGAAAGACCACACAGTGCTGAATAGTAAGCATGGGAGTGCAGGAAAATCAGCTGCCTGTGTGCTAAGAGTGTGCTTCTGCAGACTGTGTATTGTCAGGTGCAAGAGAGATCTGCATGGACGCTTGCACAACTGCATGAAGACTGCAGAGATGTATGTAAGAGTACATGTGTGGTAAGGGTTAATTGGAGTTTTGAACATGTAGGAACTACCTCACACATTGCAGCAGTGTAAGGAAAATCTACCATGTTGATTTCAAATGTGTTAGCATTTGCCTCTCATTTGTGAGATATTGATTTGTGCTGAATGCTAACCATCACAGTTCAAGAAAACAAGCTGCCCCTTTCCTGCGAGTGCAAGTCTTACAGAACAAGAGCAACACGAATTAAATCTCTGACATCAATTCCTGTGTGCACACAGACTCATGGTGTGATTCTAGGCAGAAAACGATATTTGATTGGCAATTTCAAAGCACATTTACTACTGTGGTAGAGCAGGTGATAATTACTGTAACAGCCTGACATATTTTCCTTATAGTTTAGAGAGGCAGAAAAGAGCACATGTCCTAACAGCTACTTGAGACCATGAGCATGTGGAACCTGGGTGAGTGATCAGACTAGAGCAAAGGAAATGAGCCTTGGTGACGTTGAATGTGTTAGTGTTACACACTGCTATCTGAAAAACCACACAGTGCTGAATAGTAAGCGTGGGAGTGCAGGAAAATCAGCTGCCTGTGTGCTAAGAGTGTGCTTCTGGAGACTGTGTATTGTCAGGTGCAAGAGAGATCTGCATGGACGCTTGCATAACTGCATGAAGACTGCAGAGATGTATGTAAGAGTACATGTGTGGTAAGGGTTAATTGGAGTTTTGAACATGTAGGACCTACCTCACCCATTGCAGCAGTGGAAGGAAAATCTACCTTGTTGATTTCAAATATGTTAGCATGTGCCTCTCATTTGTGAGATATTGATTTGTGCTGAATGCTAACCATCACAGTTCAAGAAAACAAGCTGCCCCTTTCCCGCGAGTGCAAGTCTTACAGAACAAGAGCAACACAAATTAAATCTCTGATAACAATTCCTGTGTGCAGACAGACTCATGGTGTGATTCTAGGCAGAAAACGATATTTGATTGGCAATTTCAAAGCACATTTACTACTGTGGTAGAGCAAATGATAATAACTGTAACAGCCTGACACATTTTCCTTATAGTTTAGAGAGGCAGAAAAGAGCACATGTTCTAACAGCTACTTGAGACCATGAGCATGTGGAACCTGGGTGAGTGATTAGACTAGAGCAAAGGAAATGAGCCTTGGTGATGTTGAATGTGTTAGCGTTACACACTGCTATCTGAAAAACCACACAGTGCTGAATAGTAAGCATGGGAGTGCAGGAAAATCAGCTGCCTGTGTGCTAAGAGTGTGCTTCTGGAGACTGTGTATTGTCAGGTGCAAGAGAGATCTGCATGGACGCTTGCACAACTGCATGAAGACTGCAGAGATGTATGTAAGAGTACATGTGTGGTAAGGGTTAATTGCAGTTTTGAACATGTAGGAACTACCTCACCCATTGCAGCAGTGGAAGGAAAATCTACCATGTTGATTTCAAATGTGTTAGCATTTGCCTCTCATTTGTGAGATATTGATTTGTGCTGAATGCTAACCATCACAGTTCAAGAAAACAAGCAGCCCCTTTCCTGCGAGTGCAAGTCTTACAGAACAAGAGCAACACGAATTAAATCTCTGACATCAATTCCTGTGTGCACACAGACTCATGGTGTGATTCTAGGCAGAAAACGATATTTGATTGGCAATTTCAAAGCACATTTACTACTGTGGTAGAGCAGGTGATAATTACTGTAACAGCCTGACATATTTTCCTTATAGTTTAGAGAGGCAGAAAAGAGCACATGTCCTAACAGCTACTTGAGACCATGAGCATGTGGAACCTGGGTGAGTGATCAGACTAGAGCAAAGGAAATGAGCCTTGGTGACGTTGAATGTGTTAGCGTTACACACTGCTATCTGAAAAACCACACAGTGCTGAATAGTAAGCGTGGGAGTGCAGGAAAATCAGCTGCCTGTGTGCTAAGAGTGTGCTTCTGGAGACTGTGTATTGTCAGGTGCAAGAGAGATCTGCATGGACGCTTGCACAACTGCATGAAGACTGCAGAGATGTATGTAAGAGTACATGTGTGGTAAGGGTTAATTGGAGTTTTGAACATGTAGGACCTACCTCACCCATTGCAGCAGTGGAAGGAAAATCTACCTTGTTGATTTCAAATGTGTTAGCATGTGCCTCTCATTTGTGAGATATTGATTTGTGCTGAATGCTAACCATCACAGTTCAAGAAAACAAGCTGCCCCTTTCCCGCGAGTGCAAGTCTTACAGAACAAGAGCAACACAAATTAAATCTCTGATAACAATTCCTGTGTGCAGACAGACTCATGGTGTGATTCTAGGCAGAAAACGATATTTGATTGGCAATTTCAAAGCACATTTACTACTGTGGTAGAGCAAATGATAATAACTGTAACAGCCTGACACATTTTCCTTATAGTTTAGAGAGGCAGAAAAGAGCACATGTCCTAACAGCTACTTGAGACCATGAGCATGTGGAACCTGGGTGAGTGATTAGACTAGAGCAAAGGAAATGAGCCTTGGTGACGTTGAATGTGTTAGCGTTACACACTGCTATCTGAAAGACCACACAGTGCTGAATAGTAAGCATGGGAGTGCAGGAAAATCAGCTGCCTGTGTGGTAAGAGTGTGCTTCTGGATACTGTGTATTGTCAGGTGCAAGAGACATCTGCATGGACGCTTGCACAACTGCATGAAGACTGCAGAGATGTATGTAAGAGTACATGTGTGGTAAGGGTTAATTGGAGTTTTGAACATATAGGACCTACCTCACCCATTGCAGCAGTGGAAAGAAAATCTACCATATTGATTTCAAATGTGTTAGCATTTGCCTCTCATTTGTGAGATATTGATTTGTGCTGAATGCTAACCATCACAGTTCAAGAAAACAAGCTGCCTCTTTCCTGCGAGTGCAAGTCTTACAGAACAAGAGCAACACAAATTAAATCTCTGACAACAATTCCTGTGTGCAGACAGACTCATGGTGTGATTCTAGGCAGAAAACGATATTTGATTGGCAATTTCAAAGCACATTTACAACAGTGGTAGAGCAAATGATAATTACTGTAACAGCCTGAAACATTTTCCTTATAGTTTAGAGAGGCAGAAAAGAGCACATGTTCTAACAGCTACTTGAGACCATGAGCATGTGGAACCTGGGTGAGTGATTAGACTAGAGCAAAGGAAATGAGCCTTGGTGACGTTGAATGTGTTAGCGTTACACACTGCTATCTGAAAAACCACACAGTGCTGAATAGTAAGCATGGGAGTGCAGGAAAATCAGCTGCCTGTGTGCTAAGAGTGTGCTTCTGGAAACTGTGTATTGTCAGGTGCAAGAGATATCTGCATGGACACTTGCACAACTGCATGAAGACTGCAGAGATGTATGTAAGAGTACATGTGTGGTAAGGGTTAATTGGAGTTTTGAACATGTAGGAACTACCTCACACATTGCAGCAGTGTAAGGAAAATCTACCATGTTGATTTCAAATGTGTTAGCATTTGCCTCTCATTTGTGAGATATTGATTTGTGCTGAATGCTAACCATCACAGTTCAAGAAAACAAGCAGCCCCTTTCCTGCGAGTGCAAGTCTTACAGAACAAGAGCAACACGAATTAAATCTCTGACATCAATTCCTGTGTGCACACAGACTCATGGTGTGATTCTAGGCAGAAAACGATATTTGATTGGCAATTTCAAAGCACATTTACTACTGTGGTAGAGCAGGTGATAATTACTGTAACAGCCTGACATATTTTCCTTATAGTTTAGAGAGGCAGAAAAGAGCACATGTCCTAACAGCTACTTGAGACCATGAGCATGTGGAACCTGGGTGAGTGATCAGACTAGAGCAAAGGAAATGAGCCTTGGTGACGTTGAATGTGTTAGCGTTACACACTGCTTTCTGAAAAACCACACAGTGCTGAATAGTAAGCATGGGAGTGCAGGAAAATCAGCTGCCTGTGTGGTAAGAGTGTGCTTCTGGAGACTGTGTATTGTCAGGTGCAAGAGAGATCTGCATGGACGCTTGCACAACTGCATGAAGACTACAGAGATGTATGTAAGAGTACATGTGTGGTAAGGGTTAATTGGAGTTTTGAACATATAGGACCTACCTAACCCATTGCAGCAGTGGAAAGAAAATCTACCATATTGATTTCAAATGTGTTAGCATTTGCCTCTCATTTGTGAGATATTGATTTGTGCTGAATGCTAACCATCACCGTTCAAGAAAACAAGCTGCCTCTTTCCTGCGAGTGCAAGTCTTACAGAACAAGAACAACACAAATTAAATCTCTGACAACAATTCCTGTGTGCAGACAGACTCATGGTGTGATTCTAGGCAGAAAACGATATTTGATTGGCAATTTCAAAGCACATTTACTACTGTGGTAGAGCAAGTGATAATTACTGTAACAGCCTGACATATTTTCCTTATAGTTTAGAGACGCAGAAAAGAGCACATGTCCGAACAGCTACTTGAGACCATGAGCATGTGGAACCTGGGTGAGTGATTAGACTAGAGCAAAGGAAATGAGCCTTGGTGACGTTGAATGTGTTAGTGTTACACACTGCTATCTGAAAGACCACACAGTGCTGAATAGTAAGCATGGGAGTGCAGGAAAATCAGCTGCCTGTGTGCTAAGAGTGCGCTTCTGGAGACTGTGTATTGTCAGGTGCAAGAGAGATCTGCATGGACGCTTGCACAACTGCATGAAGACTGCAGAGATGTATGTAAGAGTACATGTGTGGTAAGGGTTAATTGGAGTTTTGAACATGTAGGAACTACCTCACACATTGCAGCAGTGTAAGGAAAATCTACCATGTTGATTTCAAATGTGTTAGCATTTGCCTCTCATTTGTGAGATATTGATTTGTGCTGAATGCTAACCATCACAGTTCAAGAAAACAAGCTGCCCCTTTCCTGCGAGTGCAAGTCTTACAGAACAGGAGCAACACGAATTAAATCATTGACAACAATTCCTGTGTGCAGACAGACTCATGGTGTGATTCTAGGCAGAAAACGATATTTGATTGGCAATTTCAAAGCACATTTACTACTGTGGTAGAGCAAATGATAATTACTGTAACAGCCTGACACATTTTCCTTATAGTTTAGAGAGGCAGAAAAGAGCGCATGTCCTAACAGCTACTTGAGACCATGAGCATGTGGAACCTGGGTGAGTGATTTGACTAGAGCAAAGGAAATGAGCCTTGGTGACATTGAATGTGTTAGCGTTACACACTGCTATCTGAAATACCACACAGTGCTGAATAGTAAGCATGGGAGTGCAGGAAAATCAGCTGCCTGTGTGCTAAGAGTGTGCTTCTGGAGACTGTGTATTGTCAGGTGCAAGAGAGATCTGCATGGACGCTTGCACAACTGCATGAAGACTGCAGAGATGTATGTAAGAGTACATGTGTGGTAAGGGTTAATTGGAGTTTTGAACATATAGGACCTACCTCCCCCATTGCAGCAGTGGAAAGAAAATCTACCATATTGATTTCAAATGTGTTAGCATTTGCCTCTCACTTGTGAGATATTGATTTGTGCTGAATGCTAACCATCACAGTTCAAGAAAACAAGCTGCCCCTTTCCTGCGAGTGCAAGTCTTACAGAACAAGAGCAACACGAATTAAATCTCTGACATCAATTCCTGTGTGCACACAGACTCATGGTGTGATTCTAGGCAGAAAACGATATTTGATTGGCAATTTCAAAGCACATTTACTACTGTGGTAGAGCAAGTGATAATTACTGTAACAGCCTGACATATTTTCCTTAGAGAGGCAGAAAAGAGCACATGTCCTAACAGCTGCTTGAGACCATGAGCATGTGGAACCTGGGTGAGTGATTAGACTAGAGCAAAGGAAATGAGCCTTGGTGACGTTGAATGTGTTAGCGTTACACACTGCTATCTGAAAGACCACACAGTGCTGAATAGTAAGCATGGGAGTGCAGGAAAATCAGCTGCCTGTGTGGTAAGAGTGTGCTTCTGGATACTGTGTATTGTCAGGTGCAAGAGAGATCTGCATGGACGCTTGCACAACTGCATGAAGACTGCAGAGATGTATGTAAGAGTACATGTGTGGTAAGGGTTAATTCGAGTTTTGAACATATAGGACCTACCTCACCCATTGCAGCAGTGGAAAGAAAATCTACCATATTGATTTCAAATGTGTTACCATTTGCCTCTCATTTGTGAGATATTGATTTGTGCTGAATGCTAACCATCACAGTTCAAGAAAACAAGCTGCCCCTTTCCTGCGAGTGCAAGTCTTACAGAACAAGAGCAACACGAATTAAATCTATGACATCAATTCCTGTGTGCACACAGACTCATGGTGTGATTCTAGGCAGAAAACGATATTTGATTGGCAATTTCAAAGCAAATTTACTACTGTGGTAGAGCAAGTGATAATTACTGTAACAGCCTGACATATTTTCCTTATAGTTTAGAGAGGCAGAAAAGAGCACATGTCCTAACAGCTACTTGAGACCATGAGCATGTGGAACCTGGGTGAGTGATTAGACTAGAGCAAAGGAAATGAGCCTTGTTGACGTTGAATGTGTTAGTGTTACACACTGCTATCTGAAAGACCACACAGTGCTGAATAGTAAGCATGGGAGTGCAGGAAAATCAGCTGCCTGTGTGCTAAGAGTGTGCTTCTGGAGACTGTGTATTGTCAGGTGCAAGAGATATCTGCATGGACGCTTGCATAACTGCATGAAGACTGCAGAGATGTATGTAAGAGTACATGTGTGGTAAGGGTTAATTGGAGTTTTGAACATGTAGGAACTACCTCACACATTGCAGCAGTGTAAGGAAAATCTACCATGTTGATTTCAAATGTGTTAGCATTTGCCTCTCATTTGTGAGATATTGATTTGTGCTGAATGCTAACCATCACAGTTCAAGAAAACAAGCTGCCCCTTTCCTGCGAGTGCAAGTCTTACAGAACAGGAGCAACACGAATTAAATCATTGACAACAATTCCTGTGTGCAGACAGACTCATGGGGTGATTCTAGGCAGAAAACGATATTTGATTGGCAATTTCAAAGCACATTTACTACTGTGGTAGAGCAAATGATAATTACTGTAACAGCCTGACACATTTTCCTTATAGTTTAGAGAGGCAGAAAAGAGCGCATGTCCTAACAGCTACTTGAGACCATGAGCATGTGGAACCTGGGTGAGTGATTAGACTAGAGCAAAGGAAATGAGCCTTGGTGACATTGAATGTGTTAGCGTTACACACTGCTATCTGAAAGACCACACAGTGCTGAATAGTAAGCATGGGAGTGCAGGAAAATCAGCTGCCTGTGTGCTAAGAGTGTGCTTCTGGAGACTGTGTATTGTCAGGTGCAAGAGAGATCTGCATGGACGCTTGCACAACTGCATGAAGACTGCAGAGATGTATGTAAGAGTACATGTGTGTTAAGGGTTAATTGGAGTTTTGAACATATAGGACCTACCTAACCCATTGCAGCAGTGGAAAGAAAATCTACCATATTGATTTCAAATGTGTTAGCATTTGCCTCTCATTTGTGAGATATTGATTTGTGCTGAATGCTAACCATCACCGTTCAAGAAAACAAGCTGCCTCTTTCCTGCGAGTGCAAGTCTTACAGAACAAGAACAACACAAATTAAATCTCTGACAACAATTCCTGTGTGCAGACAGACTCATGGTGTGATTCTAGGCAGAAAACGATATTTGATTGGCAATTTCAAAGCACATTTACTACTGTGGTAGAGCAAGTGATAATTACTGTAACAGCCTGACATATTTTCCTTATAGTTTAGAGACGCAGAAAAGAGCACATGTCCGAACAGCTACTTGAGACCATGAGCATGTGGAACCTGGGTGAGTGATTAGACTAGAGCTAAGGAAATGAGCCTTGGTGACGTTGAATGTGTTAGTGTTACACACTGCTATCTGAAAGACCACACAGTGCTGAATAGTAAGCATGGGAGTGCAGGAAAATCAGCTGCCTGTGTGCTAAGAGTGTGCTTCTGGAGACTGTGTATTGTCAGGTGCAAGAGAGATCTGCATGGACGCTTGCACAACTGCATGAAGACTGCAGAGATGTATGTAAGAGTACATGTGTGGTAAGGGTTAATTCGAGTTTTGAACATATAGGACCTACCTCACCCATTGCAGCAGTGGAAAGAAAATCTACCATATTGATTTCAAATGTGTTACCATTTGCCTCTCATTTGTGAGATATTGATTTGTGCTGAATGCTAACCATCACAGTTCAAGAAAACAAGCTGCCCCTTTCCTGCGAGTGCAAGTCTTACAGAACAAGAGCAACACGAATTAAATCTCTGACATCAGTTCCTGTGTGCACACAGACTCATGGTGTGATTCTAGGCAGAAAACGATATTTGATTGGCAATTTCAAAGCACATTTACTACTGTGGTAGAGCAAGTGATAATTACTGTAACAGCCTGACATATTTTCCTTATAGTTTAGAGAGGCAGAAAAGAGCACATGTCCTAACAGCTACTTGAGACCATGAGCATGTGGAACCTGGGTGAGTGATTAGACTGCACTGTGGTGGAAATGACCTAGGCACTTCAACTGGGGTAGGTCTGGAAATGCTTGTTAAGGACACCTTTGTGCAATTGATGTCACTTTTTCCACAAATAACCTTTGTATATTCTAATATATGCCAAAGGCAAAAGTGGAACTGGTCCAACCAATATTGTCCGCAGATTGAGAAAGCAAGAAAGCACGTCAACAAATCTGTTTCTGCTTTCCTCAGAGACTATGGTATGGGTTCTATATACCACAACAACTTGCGTTACAACATGCAAGGCATTTATAGAGGAGACGGTGTACATTTCACAGATGAAGGGAACAGCGTCTTCCTCTTGAACTTTAGACTGTGCATCAGTACTTACTTGTAGGTACCAAAAACACTCAATGAACACAACGACTCTTTTTAGAGCCAACCAACATCTAAACTCTTACACTTGATTTTTAATTCTATTTTTTTTACGAATTTTTTGCCGCCGTGCGCGCACCGTGCGCGCAACCCGCGATTTTTTGAAAAAAACAAAATATGTTTTTTTCACCCTTCGGGGTCCTTCAGGGACCCCCTGACAAAGGCTAGGGGGTCAGGAACTCTCTACCCTGCCCCCTTTTCACGTTCTCCATCTTTGTTTTTCACTGCCACACACAAAATGGCGTCCGACACTTCCTGATTTCAACCGATTTGAATGTTGACTGACATCTAACCACCAATCAGAATTACGCTCGCGCACGACACCGTGCGCGCACGGTGTGCGCCTATAGATATTTATGTACTTTTAACTGCAATTTTCTCAGGAACTACTGAACAGATTGACACCATATATGCAAAAGGCACATGCCTGACCTGAGGACTACCTCTTTGCCAAATTTCAAGTAATTCTGTTCAGCCGTTCGGGCTGTACCTTCGACTAAACGTTCCTATGGGAAAATGCATGGGGAAAACGCGTTTTGGGACCCCCCTTTTTTCTCAGCCCCCGCTTGACGAATCACTCCAAGACTTTCAGGATAGGAGCTGAGCGGGGCGCCCCATTAGTTTTGAAAATTTCGCGAGGATTCGTCAACCGGCGCCAAAGTTATTCAAAATAGAATTTTCAGATTTCCTATGGGAACTCGGTCCTAACTATAACTATTTACTGGCGACCGCCAGTAGATAATATATATATATTCACTCAAAAAACCATGGGTTTCAGGGGTGTTATAGTTAGCTGGACATTTCCCTCGTACAAAACCCTAGAAATTCCCCTGTTATAGTTAGATCAGCTAACTATAACTCGCGCCCCCGCAATGCACTGCTGAGGACATCACATATTACATCACTCATGACATGGTCAGTGACATGACTGATGACATCACTCATGACATCTCAAATGACATCACTGTGGGGGCGCGAGTTATAGTTAGCTGAACTAACTATAACAGGGGAATTTCTAGGGTTTTGTATGAGGGAAATGTCCAGCTAACTATAACACCCCTGAAACCTATGGTTTTTTCAGTGAATTTCAAAGGTTTTTTAAATGCCAATTCCTAAATATAACGTGCATGAAACCTATGGTTTTTTCAGTGAATTTCAAAGGTTTTTTAAATGCTAATTCCTATCTATAACTTATCTCTGAAGATATCATGTTTAATGATTTTGATTGGATTTCTATATTTTTCAAATTCAGTGAGTCATTTCATTAATTACATTTTTTTAAAAATACTTTATCACCATTTTTTAAACTTATTTTTTCAATTAATACTTTTAAAAATTAAAAAATATTCTTTGAACTTAAGGGGTTTTTCAAACATTTTTTTATATTTTTCAAAATATTTTTTTAACTATATGTGCAAAACTTTATTTTATATATTTGTTTTCCATGTTTTTGGATCCGCGCACCCAACGCGAGAGGATCCGTGCACCAAACGCGATAGGATGCGCGCACCGTGCGCGCATTTCGCAGTTTTTTTTTTTTTTTTTAAAAAGGGGGCCCCAGGGGGTCCTTCTGGGACCCCCTAAGCACCTCTAGAGGGTCAGAGTATTTCCACTCTGCCCCTTTATATGTTTTACACACTTATTCCCCTTACTTAATCAGCCTCGCTTCTACCGAGGCAGAAAATGGCTGCCAACAGTTTCTTGTTTCGAATGTAGAGAGACACTCGACAGCCAATTAGCATTCAGCGCGTGATCGGGAGGGTGCGCGCTCGGTTCGGGGATGGTGCGCTTACGGTGCGGGTACGGTCCCCGGATCCTCCGCGGCCATAGATATCACTAACTTTTTTACCCTAATTTTCTCAGGAACTACTGGACAGATTCACACCATATATGCAAAAGGCCTGAGTCCAAACTGAGGACTACCTCTTTGCCAAATTTGGTGTCATTCCGTTCAGCGGTTCGGGCTGTAGCTGCGACAACAGATCCTATGGGAAATTGCATGGGGAAAACGTGTTTTGGGACCCCCCTTTTATCTCGGCCCCCGCTTGACGGATCACCGCAAAACTTTCAGGGTAGGAGCGGAGCGGAGCTGGCCAAAAGTTTGGAAAATTTTGCGAGGATTCGTCAACCGGCGCCAACGTTATTCCAAATAGAATGTTGCGGATTTCCTATGGAAAATTGGTCCTAACTATAACTATCTACTGGCGACCGCCAGTAGATAATATATATATATATATATATATATATATATATATATATATATATATATATATATATATATATATATATATAGATAGCTAAATACAAAAGTTTTTCACACTTTTTTTGCCTATAGACACATAAAAAACTTTTGCTTAAACTGCTTTTTGCCAATAATATTAATTTGTATATGATTAATCTGGAGAGTGAATCTCGTTGGAAGGAATAATTGAAGTTTTCCTTCGATTTATTGTTCAGTATATATTGGTTCCAATGCATTGTTTGTATTTGCATGAACCAACACATTACAGCATTCACAAAAAGGGACATTGTACACCATGCCAGAGAAAGACAGAAAAGACAAATATTACTGCACAACCATCGACTCCTCAAGTACACACACATACTGGTTGGATGTGGCACGAGGGAGAGTGATGGTGCAATATATAACGTTTTATTAACAAGAGATTTCACAAAACTGAAATGCACTGTTAATAATTGAAAAGACAAAAAATGAACCAGTGACTCACAGCTCATGAGGTGTAAAGCCACGACAAGGCACCGACCTCTTTACAGGCCTTCATACACCTTTTATACGTGTGACACACATAAAACCATTCACATCGCCAGCCGCGGATCCAGCACATAACAACACGCACATTAACAGACCGCACTATTCAAAGGCTCATCACTTTCACACGCCCACATGCCTGTAAATAGTATATTGCCACCAAAGAGAGCTATTGAGTTAGCTAGTTTTCAGGGCAGCCAATTGAATGATGCAGGATCTTTATGTCCAGCTAGAATTCTAAAGACCAGATTATCAGTGTTATCATGGAATATAGCTGGACTAAATTCTAAGATTATGTCACCAGAATGGCAATTATTCGTTGGACAATACGATCTTTGCCTGTTTCAGGAAACCTGGGCAGTGGATCAAATACATTGCACAGGGTTTCTACATTATTACGCTCCTGCAGTTACTGGAGGAAAGGGCAGACCCTCTGGAGGCTTGCTATTGTGGGTACGCCAGGATATTGGCTTTGAGATTCAGGTCCTTGAGTCCAGTAATAAGGACATATTAGTGATTAGATTAATATGGGGAGTGGGGAAAAGGCTGGATATCTCTAACATCTATGCAAGGGGGACAAAGGGAAGGACATCTGAGGTGTTGGTAGCACTGAGCATTCTCCTTGAAAAACATTCTAGGGGTATTGATGTAATTGTAACCGGCGATTTTAATATGGCCTTCGAACCCCTTTTAAATGGCAATTTAAATTTTTATGATATTAAAGATGAGTTCTGGAGAAATCCGAAACTAGATCTGAAACTGGTAAAGAATTGGACGGATGTAGTGGTCCAGATTAATTCTCTTTGCATGGAGAATGGATTAAGGGCCACAAATGGCAGAACCCAGTCAGATAGAGAGGGTGCATGTACTTTTAATAACGGCCATAGCCAGAGTCGTATTGACTACATATTAATTAATTGCCAGTTTTGGTGCGCTCTAAAGGACATGAAGGTAGTTAATCGGGTGGAAAGCGACCACAACCCACTATCTGTAGTCTTTGAGGTAATGGTCGAAAAAGGAGCCCTCCAATCTACTAGGGAACTGATAACCTTAGATTTAGTCCCAACAACCAATATGAGACGATTGAAATGGGCCAATCTATTAGCAAAGCCAGAAACCCTAGAAAGGATTTCTCTAGATGTAGATAAGGAGGTAGTAGATTTGGAGGATCTTGTAGCTAATTCAACACCCCCAGAAACGATTGCTGGATTTCATGTTGAGTTTTTAACTCATCTTCGTTCCTATTTTTATAAAAACCATTAAAAATAAGGGTACCAATCTAAAAAGGGGATGTAAATGGCTTAATAGGGATTGCAAGGAGGCTCGTAAGTTATTGGGGACAGCGATTAAGGAAAGAGACGTGCCTATGATCCGGTGAGCTAGGCAGGAATATAAGAAAGCCCAGGCCCTAGCAAAAAAACAATGGGATGAAAGCAGATTGCAGGATCTAAGAAAGGCATGTGAAAATAAAAATCAAAAAGTATTTTGGGATGTGTTAAAATGAGGCAGAGAGAGTTGTTCCCTAGAGCCGACAAATCATGTAAGTCAAGGGCAATGGGTAAAGTATTTTCAATCCCAACATGCCGGTGGTGTAGAAAACAGAGAGACGTTTGATCTCTCATGCACCTACTATGATGGCTCGGCTTTTAATGAAGCCAATGTCAAGATTGCTTTGTGTACTTTATCGAGAAATAAAGCGCCAGGTCCTGACGGAATTCCAGCTGATATATTCCTTTCCAATAAAGACAACTGGAACCGATATATCCTGGTTTTAATGAATGAAATTGCCAAAGGCCTGTCAGTACCAGAGTCATGGAAAGAGGCAGAGATAATCCCAATATATAAAAAGGGTGACAAGTCATTACCTGGGAATTATAGACCGATAAGTTTAATTGACTCATCCCAGAAGATCATGGGACGCCTGGTGTTAAATAAAATTCAGGATTGGATTATGGAACAAGATATTTTATCACCTTTTCAGGCTGGTTTTCGGGCATGCACAAGTACCATTGATCAAACGCTTCGTCTTATACTACTTTATTGGAAAACGGTGATATTGGAAAAAGGCAGCTTATATGTTGCCTTTGTAGACCTGAAATCAGCCTTTGATCTTGTTTCCCGTAATAGATTATGGAGAGTACTGCAAAATGTAAAGATGCCCCATACTCTATTGTCCCTCATAGCGAGACTTCACCAGGATACTTTTGCAAAAATAAGATGGGGAAGTCAGGGCCAGGTTACTTACTCTTTTTGAGTTGAAAGAGGTGTGAGACAGGGCTGTGTGATGGCCCCTACTTTGTTTTCCATCTTTATCAATGGGGTTGTAAAATTCATGGAGGATATCCCAACGGATGCTCCTAAATTGGCGGGTGTAAGGATTCCAATCCTTATGTTCGCCGATGACACGTTGCTAATTGCAAAAACACCGAGTGGCCTACAGCGAGCTCTATCTCTTTTTGAGGAATTTTGCCATCTACGGGGATTGGAGATAAATGTCTCTAAGAAAAAATACATGACATTTAATCCCCACAGATCCTCAAGAGGAACGATGCTGCTGAATAAGTGTCCACTGGAGCAGGTTAAAGAATACACTTATCTTGGGGTCGTCATACAGAGGGATATGAAATGGGGTAAGCAATTGGATGTGGCTACACTGAAACATCGCCAGCTTGCTGGTACTCTCATAGCCGAGTACAATACATCTTATACAAAACCGGTTAGCCCAGTCCTGACTATTTACAATATGAAAGTCATCAGTGCAGTCCTTTACGGGGCTGAGTTATGGGGACATAAAAACCTCTCTAAACTGACTATAGTGGAAAATGTTTTTTTACGAAAACTTACAAATCTTCCCCAAAGTACACCAGTGCTGCCACTACTTAGTGATCTGGGTAGGAAGGCATTGGCTGACAGTGCCAGACTACGCCCTTTACTGCATTGGCGAAGAATCTGGACGACTCCAGAATTATCTTCATACGCTGAGGGTTTTAAAGATCTAATAGGAGCTGACCAATCCAAAAAAATTAAATGGCTACAGTATGTAAGATCAATGCTAGGAAACATCGGCATGGTCGCAGTTTGGGAAAATCCTGAAGATGTTCGGTTTCCCTCGAAAGCCCAATTGAAGGAAAGATATTGGGGTTGGGTGGAAGCCAACATCTTCAGGAATAGTGCCCCATCGACCTTGACAGGCCAATTCTTGATGGTTAAACCATCACAAAGATTAGAAATGTACTGGGACACTATTAAGAAGCCGCTTGATAGGAAGCTGTTGTTCCAGCTAAGAGTGGGTACACTGCCGGTTAAGTCTTTTACAGCAAGTTGGGGGTTACTAGCGGATATGTCCTGCCCCCTTTGCCATGCACCCACAGAGTCCTTGGCCCATTTGTTATTTGTGTGTCCAGCATATATAATTCCACAGCGCATTTGGCTGGCCCCCATCTGCCGTCTTCTGGGCACTCGTAAATGTGAGGTTGCACTTAGACTAATTTGCACTGAAACATGGCCACTGCTGCTTATAGCTATAGCCACAGTTTTTGGATGTGTATCTATAATCAGATCAAAGGTGATTGTGGCATTATAATTTATGAATATTGCATTGTTTACCTTTCTTTCTCATCCTTTGCATATCGGTATATATTGAAGAGAAAATGTAATTGCGGCTTCGTATCGATTGATAATGGCTTGTTATATCTGCTTCTATTTGCACATTGGTATATAGTCTTGAGTAGGATTCCATGTATATTATTTTTGTTCTTTTTATTCTTATGGCTTTTTATAACTTTAAAAAAAATATTTTTTACATATAACTGCTAATTTATTGTGTAATGGATTTCTGCTTTTATGATTAATCATCGAATAAAGCTTTTATGACTGACTGACATATATTATCTACTGGCGGTCGCCAGTAGATAGTTATAGTTAGGACCGAGTTTCCATAGGAAATCTCAAAATTCTATTTTGAATAACTTTGGCGCCGGTTGACGAATCCTCGCGAAATTTTCAAAACTAATGGGGCGCTCTGCTCAGCTCCTACCCTGAAAGTCTCGGGGTGATTCGTCAAGCGGGGGCTGAGAAAAAGGGGGGGTCCCAAAACGTGTTTTCCCCATGTATTTTTCCCTAGGACCTTTAGTCGCAGCTACAGCCCGAACTGCTGAACAGAATTACTTGAAATTTGGCAGAGAGGTAGCCATAAGGTCAAGGAAGTGCCTTTCGCAGGTCTGGTGTAAATCTGTTCAGTATTTCCTGAGAAAATAGCATTTAAAAGCATATCAATATCTATACGCGCGCAGGGTGCGCGCACTGTCAAAGCCCTGTGAGAGAACCCTGCCGTGCGCGAGCATAATTCTGATTGGTTGTTAGATGTCAGTAAACATTCGAATCGGTCGAAATCAGGAAGTGTCGGCCGCCATTTTGTCTGTCGCACTGAAAAGGAAAGGTGGAGAACGTGAATAGGGGGCAGAGTAGGGAGTTCTTGACCCCCTAGCCATTGTCAGGGGGTCACAGTAGGACCACGAAGGGCAAAAAAAAGATTTTAATTTTTTTTTTTTTAAAAACATCGCGAGGTGTAATATATAAAATAAAAATCAAGTTTAAATGTTTAGATTTTAGGTGGCTCTAAAAAGAGCCCTTGTGTTTATTGAGTGTTTTTCGGTACCTACAAGTAAGTATCGATGCAGAGTCTAAAGTTCAAGAAGCAGACTCTGTTCCCTTCATCATTGAAATGTACACCGTCTCCTCTATAAATGTCTTGCATGTTTTAACGCAAGTTGTTGTGGTATATAGAACCCATGTCATAGTCTCTGAGGAAAGCAGAAACGACTTATTGACGTGCTTTCTTGCTTTGTCAATCTGCGGACAAAATTGGTTGGACCAGTTCCACTTTTGCCTTTGGCATATATTAGAATATACAAAGGCAGTTTGTGAAAAAAGTGACATCAATTGCAGAAAGGTGTCCTTAATAAGCATTTCCAGACCTACCCCAGTTAAAGTGCCTAGGTCATTTCCACCACAGTGCACAATAATAAGGTTAGGCTGTGGGAGATGTAGAAAGGTTTTCACCAAAGGCATTAATTGGTGCCACTTTAATCCTCTCTGACCAATCCATTTAATGTCTACATTTGGCAAAGCAAGGTCTTTTACAATACCTCTTTTTTCTGTAAATTTTTCACTCCAGAAGACATAGCTATGACCTACAATCCACACTGTGAACATCTTTCAAGGAGAACAGGATGCACTCAGGAGGTGTCTTTCAGTAGAATTGCAATATGAAAAGAAAGACAGTTGAAAAATGGAGGCATACATACTTTTTTTAAATAAAAATAACTCATTGGCTGATTCAAACCATTTTACCGTTAAAACTAGGCTGTATGTTTACATTTTTAAAAGCATGTTTTGGATTGGTACAGAAAAATGTGTTCCCACTGAACATTACTTTGGATTTGCTGTTAGGTTTGAAAAGTCAAGCACTCTTGCTCTTTGGATTTGAAACATCGTGTGCTGAACTTCTGACCTCTCTGCTCACACCAGTGTTCCATGACCTGTTGCTATGGTAGCAGGCAGAAGTCATGTTGGGGGAAGGGATGATTTGGAAAGGGGTTGAAAGTTGCAACCAATAGAAATGTGTGATTCCATTTGAAAAAATGTGGGAAGGACTGTGATTTTACATTAACATGTATATGTGTGAAAAAAGAGAGGGAAACATTGCCATTTACTGGTTGTGGTGAGAGGAGAGAGGTGTACAGCTCTGAGATTCTGGCTCTGATAATCTGCTGTTTGAGTGCCACATTTCTTTCTCAACTAACTAATTTTAAAGGTGAGTTATGAGTTTGAGAGGGGATGTATGTGGTGATTTTTGATATAAATATTAGAATTGTCATTCTTCTTTTAAAGTTGTGTTTTACATTTTGTGTTTTAGGAGATATTTAACTGTCTTGAGCTTGTAAGATATTATGGAGTATGTCTTCACTGTTTTGTGCCTAGAATCACATCATGAGTCTGTCTGCACACAGGATTTGTTGTCAGAGATTTAATTTGTGTTGCTCTTGTTCTGTTAGCCTTGCACTCGCAGAAAAGGGGCAGTTTGTTTTCTTAAAGTGTGATGGTTAGCATTCAGCAGAAATCAGTTACTCACAAATGAGAGGCAAATGCAAACACATTTGAAAATAGCATGGTACATTTTCCTACCACTTTAAAAGTTGTGTTTTACATTTTATGTTAAGGAAGATATTTAAGTGCCTTGAACATGTTAGATATTATGGAGTATGTCTTCACTATAAGTTAAGGTGTACTGGTATCACCCAGGAATACTGTGTTCTGCCTAGAATCACACCATGAGACAGTGTGCACACAGGAATTGTTATCAGAGATTGAATTTGTGTTGGTCTTGCTCTATTACCCTTGCACTCGCAGGAAAGGGGCAGCTTGTTTTTTGTAACACATGGTCATGGTCTCAAGGAGCTGTTAGGACATGTGCTCTTTTCTGTTTGTCTAAAATATAAGAAAAATGTGTCAGGCTGTCACAGTAATTATCACTTACTCCACCACAGTACTAAATTTGCTTTCAAATTGCCAAAGAAAATATCGCTTTGTGCTTAGAATCACACCATGAGTCTGTGTGCACACAGGAATTGTTGTCAGAGATTCAATTTGTGTTGCTGTTGTTTTGTAAAACTTGCACTTTTAAGAAAGGGCAGTTTCTTTTCTTCAACTGTGTTGGTTAGCACTCCGCAGAAATCACTATCTCAAAAAAGAGAGGCAAATGCAAACACATTTGAAAATAGCATGGTACATTTTCCTACCACTTTAAAAGTTGTGTTTTACATTTTATGTTAAGGAAGATATTTAAGTGCCTTGAACTTGAAAGATATTATGGAGTATGTCTTCACCATAAGTTAAGGTGTACTGGTATGACCCAGGAATACTGTTTTCTGCCTAGAATCACACCATGAGACAGTGTGCACACAGGAATTGTTGTCAGAGATTTAATTTGTGTTGCTGTTGTTCTGTAAAACTTGCACTTTCAGGAATGGGTCAGCTTGTTTTCTTCAAATGTGTTGGTTAGCACTCAGCAGAAATCACTATCTCAAAAATGAGAGGCAAATGCTAACACATTTGAAATCAACAAGGTAGATTTTCCTTCCAATCTTGTAATGGGTGAGGTAGTTCCTACATGTTCATGTTAAGGAAGATATTTAAGTGCCTTGAACTTGAAAGATATTATGGAGTATGTCTTCACCATAAGTTAAGGTGTACTGGTATGACCCAGGAATACAGTTTTCTACCTAGAATCAGACCATGAGACAGTGTGCACACAGGAATTGTTGTCAGAGATTTAATTTGTGTTGCTGTTGCACTCGCAGGAAAAGGGCAGCTTGTTTTCTTAAAGTGTGATGGCTAGCACTCAGCAGAAATCATGATCTCACAAATGAGAGGCAAATGCTAACACATTTGAAATCAACAGGGTAGATTTTCCTTCCAATCTTGTAATGGGTGAGGTAGTTCCTACATGTACAAAACTCCAATTAAACTTTACCAACCATGTACTCTTACACACCTATCTGCAGTCTTCATGCAGTTGTTAAAGTCTCCATGCAGATCTTTCTTGCAACTGACAATACACAGTCTCCAGAACACACTCTTTGCACACATGCAGCAGCTTCTCCTACACTCCCATGCGTAATACTCAGCTCTGTGTTGTGTTTCAGATAGCAGTGTGTAATGCAAACACATTCAACGTCATCAAGGCACATTTCCTTTGCTGTAGTCTAATCACTCACCCTGTAACACATGGTCATGGTCTCAAGGAGCTGTTAGGACATGTTCTCTTTTTGGCTTGTCTAAAATATAAGGAAAATGTGTCAGGCTGTCACAGTAATTATCACTTGCTCCTCCACAGTACTAAATGTGCTTTCAAATTGCCAAAGGAAATATCGCTTTCTGCCTAGAATCACACCATGAGTCTGTGTGCACACATGAATTGTTGTCAGAGATTTAATTTGTGTTGCTGTTGTAAAACTTGCACTTTCAGGAAAGGGCCAGCTTGTTTTCTTCAAATGTGTTGGTTAGCACTCAGCAGAAATCACTATCTCAAAAATGAGAGGCAAATGCTAACACATTTCAAATCAACAAGGTAGATTTTCCATCAAATCTTGCAATGGCTGAGGTTGTTCCTACATGTTCAAAAGTCCAATTAACACTTACCACACATCTACTCTTATACACATGTCTGCACTCTTCATGCAGTTGTGCAAGTTTCCATGCAGATCTCTCTTGCAAGTGACAATACACAATCTCCAGAAACACACTTTTTGCACACACGCAGCAGCTTCTCGTACACTCCTGTGCGTACTACTCAGCTGTATGTGGTGTTTTAGATAGCAGTGTGTAACGCAAACAGATTTAATGTCACCAAGGCTCATTTCCTTTGCTCTAGTCTAATCACTCACCCTGTAACACATGGTCATGTTCTCAAATAGCTGTAAGGACATGTGCTCTTTTCTGCCTCTCTAAACTATAAGAAAAATGTGTCAGGCTGTCACAGTAATTATCACTTGCTCCTCCACAGTAGTAAATGTGCTTTCAAATTCCCAATCAAATATCGTTTTCTGCCTAGAATCACACCATGAGTCTGTGTGCACACAGGAATTGTTGTCAGAGATTTAATTCGTGTTGCTCTTGTTTTGTAAGACTTGGACTCGTAGGAAAGGGTCAGCTCATGTGATAGGATTTGAAAAGCTCAAAAAAAATTGTAATTAATTAAAATTACATAAAGGTATTTTTTTTTAGTTTCTTGCAGGTATTGCTGAGCAACAGTGAAAAAATTTAAAGATGCCTATAAAGTCAAGAAAGAGAAAAGAAAAGAAACAACAACTATATTTGAAGACAACTGGTAAAAAAAAAATAGGAGGAGAAGCTCGTGTTGGAAAACAGAAAAAGTCTTCTGGTAAGCAGACTAAAGAATTTTTAAAAAATATCTTCAAAAAAAAAAATGATCGAAAGATAAGTTCAAACAGTGTTTCAAGTACAAAACAACAACAGAGTCGACAGCAAAAACAAAATGCTAATGTAGACTCAGAAGTAAGAAAGAGTAACTTAACACGAAAAATAGATTTTAAAAACATTCGTAGAAAAATGTTTCAGAGAAGAGTGATGTTAAATTTGCTAAAGGATGTGAAAAAATATAAGAAGAAAACCAAATTTTATAAGAAAAAGAAATTTATTGAAAGTATTGTTACGAAGGCTTCAGAAATTAAAAAAAAACTATTCATTTTAATTTTGAACAGGATGCGTAGATTAGATAAATTAGTCAATGCAATGAAGTCACAAAGCAAAAGGAAAAGAGAAGTGAAAAAAAATACCTTTTGTAAAGTGTTCTTAGGAGAATGGAAGCATAGTTCAAGTACTGAACCATTTTTTAATGAAGAGAGTTATCTTCAAAGTAATAGTTTGTTGCATGCAGTTGACACCAATGGTAGAGCATATGAAGTTAAGGATGGTTGTGTAATGGAAAAGGAGAAAATGGTTCCAAGAAATGAGGAAGAAGTGATGGCTGATGAGGTTATGGGGAGGCGTCCTAAAGCCCCAGTGTACACTTGGAATTGTAGTAGTATTTGTACTGTGCGTCAGGAATCTATTGATAAATAACGTGACTTTCTAAGAGAATATAGTAAAAAGAGTGTTAAACAGAAGATTAAGGTGCTTCAAAGACTAGATCCATGCAGAGTGAGAGAGAATACTGGTTTGCAAGGACATTCTCTGGCTTGTCTATCTAGGAAAGTGTGTCAAAGTGTTTTTCACCATTTTAGGATGCTGGCTGTTCATCATACTGAAATGAGAAAGTTTATGAGAACATTGTATTTTGCTAAAAGTCCAGCACTAAAGTTAAATGAGTTGAATAATGCTCTGTTCCGTGGATCTGTATCAGATGTAGTGAAGGTTACTGATGAGATTCAGTTTTGTTACTTTGGTCCAGAACAAGAAAGTGCAGAAAATGACACAGTTATTGATGAAAATGTGGAAGAGAATGTAGAATTTACTGTTAGTAAAAATGTTGAAGATGAAATGACAAAATTTACTATCATCTCTAATGAAAGACCAAATATTACTTGTATTTGTTGCCGGAGAAGTCATTATAAAATTCAAACAAGGAATGTTGATCTGTATAAAAGAAGTGAAAATGAAGATAATTATAAGTGGAAAGATTTTGCAACATATATATTTCTGGAAAATTGTTTTGAATTGGGTGAAGATCAGCGTATTTGTAAATACTGTTATAACAAGTTAGAAGAAAATAGAATGCCAGCAAGAGCTGTACATAATAAATTAGAATTGGTTGATATTCCTCCAGAACTTTCTGATTTAAATACGTATGAGTCTATACTCATTCAATGTGTCCATCCGTTTCAGACCATAGTGCGTATGGAGCCAAAAACAGGTAAATTACCTCCTTCGGATTTACAAAGAGGTTTAAAAGGAAGAGTTGTCTATTTGCCATTGGATTTGAAAAAAAATATGGAAACAATTGATGCAGATACTTTGGAAACTGAACCATTAGTTATTCTGGTTAATGGTGTACCTACAAAGAATAAGAAAATTTGGCAGGAGCTGGTGGATGTACGAAAAGTACAAAGAGCAAATTTGTATTTGAAAAAAAATAATAAATGGTATGAAGCCATTTATATGGATGAAGATGAAGAAGAAATACTAGAAGACACAGGAACACCAACTGGGCAAATTGAAAAAGTGGATAAGTCAAAAGTAGAAGAAATTTATGAACATTTCAGCATACATCCTCTTCATTCTAAAGAAGTTATGGGAAACGCTATTGATCTGTTTCAGATGAAGAAAGCAAAATGAACTCCTGTGAGTGTATGGGAGGAGAGCTTGGAAGCTCGTTGTTTTCCCCAACTGTTTCCTACAGGAGAAGGTGGACGATATGATGAACGTCCAGTACAGATTCCTGCTTCGGAGTATCGGACTACAAGATTATATGCAGAAGATCCCAGATTTCATCAAAGTATTCCTTATTTGTTCCATCTTTTATTTGAAAGTGACTTGTCTGCACTATCTTATGCAGTAAATCACATTTTGAAAACTGGAGTACATCTACATAATGTGTCAGCAAAGGACTTTATCAACAAAGTGCAACAGCGAGATGATCATTTGGAATCTCAATTGATCAATTTGATGGCTTGTCAGCGTGGGACTAATGAATATTGGTACCGACGCCATGGAGAGTTGAAGTGTATGTTACGGAATTTAGGAACTCCTACATGGTTCCTTACCCTAAGCTGTGCTGAGTACGCTTGGGATGATCTTCTGGATTTTCTTCGAGAGGCAAATTCAAACATTAAAAGCATACAATACAAGACAGCAGGAGAATTGTGCTCATTGGATCCGGTTAATGTTTGCAGATATTTTAATCATAGATTTGAGGCTATGATGTCCTTCATCTGCAATAAAAAAAATCCACCTCTTGGAGAAGATGTGGATTTCTTTTGGAGAAAAGAGTACCAAGCAAGAGGTGCTCCTCACATTCATATGCTGTTGTGGATCAAGGATGCCCCAAAATTTGGAACAGATTCTGATGATGTAGTTTTAAGTTTCATCGAAGGATATCCAACATGTGCTATACCAAAAAGCACAGAAGAGAAAAACTTAAAAGAGAAAGTTTTACGTTTCCAAAGTCATCGGTGTGGAAAGTACTGACGACGAAAGTACAAGAGTAAAGATAAATTCTACACAAAATGTCGATTTGGATTTCTACGACCTGTTCTTTCAAAAGGAAGAGTAAACAGTTTTATGTCAGCTGTGCAACATACTATTACAAGAAAATCGCCTAAGAATACCTACAACCTAAGAAGAAAAGAAGAGTCAAAATATATAAATGACTACAACCCAGTCATTTTATCCATGTGGAATGCTAACATAGATATTCAGTATGTGGCTGACAATTCTATTGCTGTTGCTCGGTATGTCACATCTTACATCACTAAATCTGAGAAAACGGAATTGAAGGAAATGTGGGAAGAGATTTCTCACGAGAAGACTGTCAGTAAGAAGCTATACAGTTTGTTTAAAGATGTTATCGCATCGAGAAATTGGATCCTACGAATGCTCAGATAGGTTATCATCTGCAAGTCTGTACTCGAAATCCAGAAGAATAATTTGGGTAAGTTTAGGCCTTGCAGGAATGCGAAATCGGGTACTGAAATCTATTCGAGAAATTGAATATTTAGCAGAGTTCGAACCAGAAAGTACAGACATTTTAAGAACAAACATGTTGGACACATATTACCCACAAAGAAGTCATCACCTTGAGAACATGTGTCTCTATGAAGTGCTGCAGAACTTCATTTTTAAACGGAATGTCACAGAAGATATCAACAATGGAAAATATAAAGTCAGTGGTGAGGAAGGATGTTTGGTGAAGCAAACAAAAGGAAGTTTGATAAATCACCGGAAGCTGAGTTGCGACACTCCTGACAAAAAGGAATTTTACTACTTGGCACTTTTGCAGCTGTTTAAACCATGGCGTTCAGAGGACGAACTACTTGGAGAATTCCAGAGTTATGAAGATTCCTTCAATGCTAGCAGAGACAGCATAGAATGCAGTACTTTCACAACTTATGTTCAAATGTTAAATGAAGAAATTGAACAAGAAGCAACAATTGCAGCTGAAGTAGCTAGAGACAGTTCTCAAGACAGTCAAAGTTCTGGGACATTCAGTCAAGATCCTCTAGGACAACCAATCGTAGAAAATGAAGCAGCAATAGCCATGAATGAAGTGGAAACAGCTATGAATCAAGCTCAGGAAGATTTAGTAGACTTAACATATTTGGAGCAGCAACTGAATGAAGAACAAAAACAAATTTATGAAGAAGTCAGGAAAAAAATTGATCACGGATTACTACATGAAAATAAAGAGTGCTCATGCACATCTTTTGAACCAATGAGAATGTATGTAAGTGGACAAGCAGGAACTGGAAAAAGTTTCTTAATTAATGTAATTAGAAGCTACCTACAGAAGAAAATGGATTCCATTTTGTCTTGTGTTGTTACTGCTCCAACTGGGTTAGCAGCGTATAACATAAAAGGAGTTACCTTACATCGTTTGCTAATGTTACCAGTAGAGCATGAGAACAAAATACAGTACCACAAACTAGCAGGAGAAGCATGCTTGGAAGTTTCAAGAGTATTGAAGAAAATGAAAGTACTCATTATTGATGAGGTAAGCATGGTATCAAACTTAATGCTTGCCTTTGTGCATTTAAGAATGCAGCAAATTCTGAAGACATATTTGGAGGAAAACACGTCTTTTCGTTTCGTCTTATACTACTTTATTGGAAAACGGTGATATTGGAAAAAGGCAGCTTATATGTTGCCTTTGTAGACCTGAAATCAGCCTTTGATCTTGTTTCCCGTAATAGATTATGGAGAGTACTGCAAAATGTAAAGATGCCCCATACTCTATTGTCCCTCATAGCGAGACTTCACCAGGATACTTTCGCAAAAATAAGATGGGGAAGTCAGGGCCAGGTTACTTACTCTTTTTGAGTTGAAAGAGGTGTGAGACAGGGCTGTGTGATGGCCCCTACTTTGTTTTCCATCTTTATCAATGGGGTTGTAAAATTCATGGAGGATACCCCAACGGATGCTCCTAAATTGGCGGGTGTAAGGATTCCAATCCTTATGTTCGCCGATGACACGTTGCTAATTGCAAAAACACCGAGTGGCCTACAGCGAGCTCTATCTCTTTTTGAGGAATTTTGCCATCTACGGGGATTGGAGATAAATGTCTCTAAGAAAAAATACATGACATTTAATCCCCACAGATCCTCAAGAGGAACGATGCTGCTGAATAAGTGTCCACTGGAGCAGGTTAAAGAATACACTTATCTTGGGGTCGTCATACAGAGGGATATGAAATGGGGTAAGCAATTGGATGTGGCTACACTGAAACATCGCCAGCTTGCTGGTACTCTCATAGCCGAGTACAATACATCTTATACAAAACCGGTTAGCCCAGTCCTGACTATTTACAATATGAAAGTCATCAGTGCAGTCCTTTACGGGGCTGAGTTACGGGGACATAAAAACCTCTCTAAACTGACTATAGTGGAAAATGTTTTTTTACGGAAACTTACAAATCTTCCCCAAAGTACACCAGTGCTGCCACTACTTAGTGATCTGGGTAGGAAGGCATTGGCTGACAGTGCCAGACTACGCCCTTTACTGCATTGGCGAAGAATCTGGACGACTCCAGAATTATCTTCATACGCTGAGGGTTTTAAAGATCTAATAGGAGCTGACCAATTCAAAAAAATTAAATGGCTACAGTATGTAAGATCAATGCTAGGAAACATCGGCATGGTCGCAGTTTGGGAAAATCCTGAAGATGTTCGGTTTCCCTCGAAAGCCCAATTGAAGGAAAGATATTGGGGTTGGGTGGAAGCCAACATCTTCAGGAATAGTGCCCCATCGACCTTGACAGGCCAATTCTTGATGGTTAAACCATCACAAAGATTAGAAATGTACTGGGACACTATTAAGAAGCCGCTTGATAGGAAGCTGTTGTTCCAGCTAAGAGTGGGTACACTGCCGGTTAAGTCTTTTACAGCAAGTTGGGGGTTACTAGCGGATATGTCCTGCCCCCTTTGCCATGCACCCACAGAGTCCTTGGCCCATTTGTTATTTGTGTGTCCAGCATATATAATTCCACAGCGCATTTGGCTGGCCCCCATCTGCCGTCTTCTGGGCACTCGTAAATGTGAGGTTGCACTTAGACTAATTTGCACTGAAACATGGCCACCGCTGCTTATAGCTATAGCCACAGTTTTTGGATGTGTATCTATAATCAGATCAAAGGTGATTGTGGCATTATAATTTATGAATATTGCATTGTTTACCTTTCTTTCTCATCCTTTGCATATCGGTATATATTGAAGAGAAAATCTAATTGCGGCTTCGTATTGATTGATAATGGCTTGTTATATCTGCTTCTATTTGCACATTGGTATATAGTCTTGAGTAGGATTCCATGTATATTATTTTTGTTCTTTTTATTCTTATGGCTTTTTATAACTTTAAAAAATATATTTTTTACATATAACTGCTAATTTATGGTGTAATGGATTTCTGCTTTTATGATTAATCATCGAATAAAGCTTTTATGACTGACTGATATATATTATCTACTGGCGGTCGCCAGTAGATAGTTATAGTTAAGACCGAGTTTCCATAGGAAATCTCAAAATTCTATTTTGAATAACTTTGGCGCCGGTTGACGAATCCTCGCGAAATTTTCAAAACTAATGGGGCGCTCTGCTCAGCTCCTACCCTGAAAGTCTCGGGGTGATTCGTCAAGCGGGGGCTGAGAAAAAGGGGGGGTCCCAAAACGTGTTTTCCCCATGTATTTTTCCCTAGGACCTTTAGTCGCAGCTACAGCCCGAACTGCTGAACAGAATTACTTGAAATTTGGCAGAGAGGTAGCCATAAGGTCAAGGAAGTGCCTTTCGCAGGTCTGGTGTAAATCTGTTCAGTATTTCCTGAGAAAATAGCATTTAAAAGCATATCAATATCTATACGCGCGCAGGGTGCGCGCACTGTGCAAGCCCTGTGAGAGAACCCTGCCGTGCGCGAGCATAATTCTGATTGGTTGTTAGATGTCAGTAAACATTCGAATCGGTCGAAATCAGGAAGTGTCGGCCGCCATTTTGTCTGTCGCACTGAAAAGGAAAGGTGGAGAACGTGAATAGGGGGCAGAGTAGGGAGTTCTTGACCCCCTAGCCATTGTCAGGGGGTCACAGTAGGACCACGAAGGGCAAAAAAAAGATTTTAATTTTTTTTAAAAACATCGCGAGGTGTAATATATAAAATAAAAATCAAGTTTAAATGTTTAGATTTTAGGTGGCTCTAAAAAGAGCCCTTGTGTTTATTGAGTGTTTTTCGGTACCTACAAGTAAGTATCGATGCAGAGTCTAAAGTTCAAGAAGAAGACTCTGTTCCCTTCATCATTGAAATGTACACCGTCTCCTCTATAAATGTCTTGCATGTTTTAACGCAAGTTGTTGTGGTATATAAAACCCATGCCATAGTCTCTGAGGAAAGCAGAAACGACTTATTGACGTGCTTTCTTGCTTTGTCAATCTGCGGACAAAATTGGTTGGACCAGTTCCACTTTTGCCTTTGGCATATATTAGAATATACAAAGGCAGTTTGTGAAAAAAGTGACATCAATTGCAGAAAGGTGTCCTTAATAAGCATTTCCAGACCTACCCCAGTTAAAGTGCCTAGGTCATTTCCACCACAGTGCACAATAATAAGGTTAGGCTGTGGGAGATGTAGAAAGGTTTTCACCAAAGGCATTAATTGGTGCCACTTTAATCCTCTCTGACCAATCCATTTAATGTCTACATTTGGCAAAGCAAGGTCTTTTACAATACCTCTTTTTTCTGTAAATTTTTCACTCCAGAAGACATAGCTATGACCTACAATCCACACTGTGAACATCTTTCAAGGAGAACAGGATGCACTCAGGAGGTGTCTTTCAGTAGAATTGCAATATGAAAAGAAAGACAGTTGAAAAATGGAGGCATACATACTTTCTTTTAATAAAAATAACTCATTGGCTGATTCAAACCATTTTACCGTTAAAACTAGGCTGTATGTTTACATTTTTAAAAGCATGTTTTGGATTGGTACAGAAAAATGTGTTCCCACTGAACATTACTTTGGATTTGCTGTTAGGTTTGAAAAGTCAAGCACTCTTGCTCTTTGGATTTGAAACATCGTGTGCTGAACTTCTGACCTCTCTGCTCACACCAGTGTTCCATGACCTGTTGCTATGGTAGCAGGCAGAAGTCATGTTGGGGGAAGGGATGATTTGGAAAGGGGTTGAAAGTTGCAACCAATAGAAATGTGTGATTCCATTTGAAAAAATGTGGGAAGGACTGTGATAACATGTATATGTGTGAAAAAAGAGAGGGAAACATTGCCATTTACTGGTTGTGGTGAGAGGAGAGAGGTGTACAGCTCTGAGATTCTGGCTCTGATAATCTGCTGTTTGAGTGCCACATTTCTTTCTCAACTAACTAATTTTAAAGGTGAGTTATGAGTTTGAGAGGGGATGTATGTGGTGATTTTTGATATAAATATTAGAATTGTTATTCTTCTTTTAAAGTTGTGTTTTACATTTTGTGTTTTAGGAGATATTTAACTGTCTTGAGCTTGTAAGATATTATGGAGTATGTCTTCACTGTTTTGTGCCTAGAATCACATCATGAGTCTGTCTGCACACAGGATTTGTTGTCAGAGATTTAATTTGTGTTGCTCTTGTTCTGTTAGCCTTGCACTCGCAGAAAAGGGGCAGTTTGTTTTCTTAAAGTGTGATGGTTAGCATTCAGCAGAAATCAGTTACTCACAAATGAGAGGCAAATGCAAACACATTTGAAAATAGCATGGTACATTTCCTACCACTTTAAAAGTTGTGTTTTACATTCTATGTTAAGGAAGATATTTAAGTGCCTTGAACTTGAAAGATATTATGGAGTATGTCTTCACCATAAGTTAAGGTGTACTGGTATGACCCAGGAATACTGTTTTCTGCCTAGAATCACACCATGAGACAGTGTGCACACAGGAATTGTTGTCAGAGATTTAATTTGTGTTGCTGTTGTTCTGTAAAACTTGCACTTTCAGGAATGGGCCAGCTTGTTTTCTTCAAATGTGTTGGTTAGCACTCAGCAGAAATCACTATCTCAAAAATGAGAGGCAAATGCTAACACATTTGAAATCAACAAGGTAGATTTTCCTTCCAATCTTGTAATGGGTGAGGTAGTTCCTACATGTTCATGTTAAGGAAGATATTTAAGTGCCTTGAACTTGAAAGATATTATGGAGTATGTCTTCACCATAAGTTAAGGTGTACTGGTATGACCCAGGAATACTGTTTTCTACCTAGAATCAGACCATGAGACAGTGTGCACACAGGAATTGTTGTCAGAGATTTAATTTGTGTTGCTGTTGTTCTGTAAAACTTGCACTTTCAGGAAAGGGCCTGGTATCACCCAGGAATACTGTTTTGTGCCTAGAATCACACCATGAGACACTGTGCACACAGGAATTGTTGTCAGAGATTTAATTTGTGTTGCTATTGCACTCGCAGGAAAAGGGCAGCTTGTTTTCTTAAAGTGTGATGGCTAGCACTCAGCAGAAATCATGATCTCACAAATGAGAGGCAAATGCTAACACATTTGAAATCAACAGGGTAGATTTTCCTTCCAATCTTGTAATGGGTGAGGTAGTTCCTACATGTACAAAACTCCAATTAACCTTTACCAAACATGTACTCTTACACACCTATCTGCAGTCTTCATGCAGTTGTTAAAGTCTCCATGCAGATCTTTCTTGCAACTGACAATACACAGTCTCCAGAACACACTCTTTGCACACATGCAGCAGCTTCTCCTACACTCCCATGCGTAATACTCAGCTCTGTGTTTTTTTCAGATAGCAGTGTGTAATGCAAACACATTCAACGTCATAAGGCACATTTCCTTTGCTGTAGTCTAATCACTCACCCTGTAACACATGGTCATGGTCTCAAGGAGCTGTTAGGACATGTGCTCTTTTTGGCTTGTCTAAAATATAAGGAAAATGTGTCAGGCTGTCACAGTAATTATCACTTGCTCCTCCACAGTACTAAATGTGCTTTCAAATTGCCAAAGGAAATATCGCTTTCTGCCTAGAATCACACCATGAGTCTGTGTGCACACATGAATTGTTGTCAGAGATTTAATTTGTGTTGCTGTTGTAAAACTTGCACTTTCAGGAAAGGGCCAGCTTGTTTTCTTCAAATGTGTTGGTTAGCACTCAGCAGAAATCACTATCTCAAAAATGAGAGGCAAATGCTAACACATTTCAAATCAACAAGGTAGATTTTCCATCAAATCTTGCAATGGCTGAGGTTGTTCCTACATGTTCAAAAGTCCAATTAACACTTACCACACATCTACTCTTATACACATGTCTGCACTCTTCATGCAGTTGTGCAAGTTTCCATGCAGATCTCTCTTGCAAGTGACAATACACAATCTCCAGAAACACACTTTTTGCACACACGCAGCAGCTTCTCGTACACTCCCGTGCGTACTACTCAGCTGTATGTGGTGTTTTAGATAGCAGTGTGTAACGCAAACAGATTTAATGTCACCAAGGCTCATTTCCTTTGCTCTAGTCTAATCACTCACCCTGTAACACATGGTCATGTTCTCAAATAGCTGTAAGGACATGTGCTCTTTTCTGCCTCTCTAAACTATAAGAAAAATGTGTCAGGCTGTCACAGTAATTATCACTTGCTCCTCCACAGTAGTAAATGTGCTTTCAAATTCCCAATCAAATATCGTTTTCTGCCTAGAATCACACCATGAGTCTGTGTGCACACAGGAATTGTTGTCAGAGATTTAATTCATGTTTCTTTTGTTTTGTAAGACTTGGACTCGTAGGAAAGGGTCAGCTCATGTGATAGGATTTGAAAAGCTCAAAAAAAAATTGTAATTAATTAAAATTACATAAAGGTATTTTTTTTTAGTTTCTTGCAGGTATTGCTGAGCAACAGTGAAAAAATTTAAAGATGCCTATAAAGTCAAGAAAGAGAAAAGAAAAGAAACAACAACTATATTTGAAGACAACTGGTAAAAAAAAAATAGGAGGAGAAGCTCGTGTTGGAAAACAGAAAAAGTCTTCTGGTAAGCAGACTAAAGAATTTTTAAAAAATATCTTCAAAAAAAAAAATGATCGAAAGATAAGTTCAAACAGTGTTTCAAGTACAAAACAACAACAGAGTCGACAGCAAAAACAAAATGCTAATGTAGACTCAGAAGTAAGAAAGAGTAACTTAACACGAAAAATAGATTTTAAAAACATTCGTAGAAAAATGTTTCAGAGAAGAGTGATGTTAAATTTGCTAAAGGATGTGAAAAAATATAAGAAGAAAACCAAATTTTATAAGAAAAAGAAATTTATTGAAAGTATTGTTACGAAGGCTTCAGAAATTAAAAAAAAAACATTCATTTTAATTTTGAACAGGATGCGTAGATTAGATAAATTAGTCAATGCAATGAAGTCACAAAGCAAAAGGAAAAGAGAAGTGAAAAAAAATACCTTTTGTAAAGTGTTCTTAGGAGAATGGAAGCATAGTTCAAGTACTGAACCATTTTTTAATGAAGAGAGTTATCTTCAAAGTAATAGTTTGTTGCATGCAGTTGACACCAATGGTAGAGCATATGAAGTTAAGGATGGTTGTGTAATGGAAAAGGAGAAAATGGTTCCAAGAAATGAGGAAGAAGTGATGGCTGATGAGGTTATGGGGAGGCGTCCTAAAGCCCCAGTGTACACTTGGAATTGTAGTAGTATTTGTACTGTGCGTCAGGAATCTATTGATAAATAACGTGACTTTCTAAGAGAATATAGTAAAAAGAGTGTTAAACAGAAGATTAAGGTGCTTCAAAGACTAGATCCATGCAGAGTGAGAGAATACTGGTTTGCAAGGACATTCTCTGGCTTGTCTATCTAGGAAAGTGTGTCAAAGTGTTTTTCACCATTTTAGGATGCTGGCTGTTCATCATACTGAAATGAGAAAGTTTATGAGAACATTGTATTTTGCTAAAAGTCCAGCACTAAAGTTAAATGAGTTGAATAATGCTCTGTTCCGTGGATCTGTATCAGATGTAGTGAAGGTTACTGATGAGATTCAGTTTTGTTACTTTGGTCCAGAACAAGAAAGTGCAGAAAATGACACAGTTATTGATGAAAATGTGGAAGAGAATGTAGAATTTACTGTTAGTAAAAATGTTGAAGATGAAATGACAAAATTTACAATCATCTCTAATGAAAGACCAAATATTACTTGTATTTGTTGCCGGAGAAGTCATTATAAAATTCAAACAAGGAATGTTGATCTGTATAAAAGAAGTGAAAATGAAGATAATTATAAGTGGAAAGATTTTGCAACATATATATTTCTGGAAAATTGTTTTGAATTGGGTGAAGATCAGCGTATTTGTAAATACTGTTATAACAAGTTAGAAGAAAATAGAATGCCAGCAAGAGCTGTACATAATAAATTAGAATTGGTTGATATTCCTCCAGAACTTTCTGATTTTAATACGTATGAGTCTATACTCATTCAATGTGTCCATCCGTTTCAGACCATAGTGCGTATGGAGCCAAAAACAGGTAAATTACCTCCTTCGGATTTACAAAGAGGTTTAAAAGGAAGAGTTGTCTATTTGCCATTGGATTTGAAAAAAAATATGGAAACAATTGATGCAGATACTTTGGAAACTGAACCATTAGTTATTCTGGTTAATGGTGTACCTACAAAGAATAAGAAAATTTGGCAGGAGCTGGTGGATGTACGAAAAGTACAAAGAGCAAATTTGTATTTGAAAAAAAATAATAAATGGTATGAAGCCATTTATATGGAGGAAGATGAAGAAGAAATACTAGAAGACACAGGAACACCAACTGGGCAAATTGAAAAAGTGGATAAGTCAAAAGAAGAAGAAATTTATGAACATTTCAGCATACATCCTCTTCATTCTAAAGAAGTTATGGGAAACGCTATTGATCTGTTTCAGATGAAGAAAGCAAAATGAACTCCTGTGAGTGTATGGGAGGAGAGCTTGGAAGCTCGTTGTTTTCCCCAACTGTTTCCTACAGGAGAAGGTGGACGATATGATGAACGTCCAGTACAGATTCCTGCTTCGGAGTATCGGACTACAAGATTATATGCAGAAGATCCCAGATTTCATCAAAGTATTCCTTATTTGTTCCATCTTTTATTTGAAAGTGACTTGTCTGCACTATCTTATGCAGTAAATCACATTTTGAAAACTGGAGTACATCTACATAATGTGTCAGCAAAGGACTTTATCAACAAAGTGCAACAGCGAGATGATCATTTGGAATCTCAATTGATCAATTTGATGGCTTGTCAGCGTGGGACTAATGAATATTGGTACCGACGCCATGGGGAGTTGAAGTGTATGTTACGGAATTTAGGAACTCCTACATGGTTCCTTACCCTAAGCTGTGCTGAGTACGCTTGGGATGATCTTCTGGATTTTCTTCGAGAGGCAAATTCAAACATTAAAAGCATACAATACAAGACAGCAGGAGAATTGTGCTCATTGGATCCGGTTAATGTTTGCAGATATTTTAATCATAGATTTGAGGCTATGATGTCCTTCATCTGCAATAAAAAAAATCCACCTCTTGGAGAAGATGTGGATTTCTTTTGGAGAAAAGAGTACCAAGCAAGAGGTGCTCCTCACATTCATATGCTGTTGTGGATCAAGGATGCCCCAAAATTTGGAACAGATTCTGATGATGCAGTTTTAAGTTTCATCGAAGGATATCCAACATGTGCTATACCAAAAAGCACAGAAGAGAAAAACTTAAAAGAGAAAGTTTTACGTTTCCAAAGTCATCGGTGTGGAAAGTACTGACGACGAAAGTACAAGAGTAAAGATAAATTCTACACAAAATGTCGATTTGGATTTCCACGACCTGTTCTTTCAAAAGGAAGAGTAAACAGTTTTATGTCAGCTGTGCAACATACTATTACAAGAAAATCGCCTAAGAATACCTACAACCTAAGAAGAAAAGAAGAGTCAAAATATATAAATGACTACAACCCAGTCATTTTATCCATGTGGAATGCTAACATAGATATTCAGTATGTGGCTGACAATTCTATTGCTGTTGCTCGGTATGTCACATCTTACATCACTAAATCTGAGAAAACGGAATTGAAGGAAATGTGGGAAGAGATTTCTCACGAGAAGACTGTCAGTAAGAAGCTATACAGTTTGTTTAAAGATGTTATCGCATCGAGAAATTGGATCCTACGAATGCTCAGATAGGTTATCATCTGCAAGTCTGTACTCGAAATCCAGAAGAATAATTTGGGTAAGTTTAGGCCTTGCAGGAATGCGAAATCGGGTACTGAAATCTATTCGAGAAATTGAATATTTAGCAGAGTTCGAACCAGAAAGTACAGACATTTTAAGAACAAACATGTTGGACACATATTACCCACAAAGAAGTCATCACCTTGAGAACATGTGTCTCTATGAAGTGCTGCAGAACTTCATTTTTAAACGGAATGCCACAGAAGATATCAACAATGGAAAATATAAAGTCAGTGGTGAGGAAGGATGTTTGGTGAAGCAAACAAAAGGAAGTTTGATAAATCACCGGAAGCTGAGTTGCGACACTCCTGACAAAAAGGAATTTTACTACTTGGCACTTTTGCAGCTGTTTAAACCATGGCGTTCAGAGGACGAACTACTTGGAGAATTCCAGAGTTATGAAGATTCCTTCAATGCTAGCAGAGACAGCATAGAATGCAGTACTTTCACAACTTATGTTCAAATGTTAAATGAAGAAATTGAACAAGAAGCAACAATTGCAGCTGAAGTAGCTAGAGACAGTTCTCAAGACAGTCAAAGTTCTGGGACATTCAGTCAAGATCCTCTAGGACAACCAATCGTAGAAAATGAAGCAGCAATAGCCATGAATGAAGTGGAAACAGCTATGAATCAAGCTCAGGAAGATTTAGTAGACTTAACATATTTGGAGCAGCAACTGAATGAAGAACAAAAACAAATTTATGAAGAAGTCAGGAAAAAAATTGATCACGGATTACTACATGAAAATAAAGAGTGCTCATGCACATCTTTTGAACCAATGAGAATGTATGTAAGTGGACAAGCAGGAACTGGAAAAAGTTTCTTAATTAATGTAATTAGAAGCTACCTACAGAAGAAAATGGATTCCATTTTGTCTTGTGTTGTTACTGCTCCAACTGGGTTAGCAGCGTATAACATAAAAGGAGTTACCTTACATCGTTTGCTAATGTTACCAGTAGAGCATGAGAACAAAATACAGTACCACAAACTAGCAGGAGAAGCATGCTTGGAAGTTTCAAGAGTATTGAAGAAAATGAAAGTACTCATTATTGATGAGGTAAGCATGGTATCAAACTTAATGCTTGCCTTTGTGCATTTAAGAATGCAGCAAATTCTGAAGACATATTTGGAGGAAAACACGTCATAGTTTTTGGGGATCTTTTGCAACTTACTCCAGTTAAAGGACAACCGGTATTCCATACACTTACACATGAAGACACGAAAAAGTCGTTAGGAAGTATAGGCAATGTAAATATTTCGACATATTTTGAGTATAAGGAACTCATTACCAATATGAGGCAAGCCAATGATGAGGACTATGCAAGTATTCTGAAAGATATAAGAATTGGACTACTCACAGAACATGGCAGAAAAGTATTACAGAGAGTCGATTGCTGAGTAATTTGTTTACAACAGAAGAAATAGTTCCAGAGAAAATATACAAGAAAATTGCTGAAAAAAATACTGTAATCTGCTTAATGCCAACACTACATGAATGCTCTGTATTCAATCAAGAACTTTTGAAATTGGAAAATGAAGAGATCATAAAACTGGAAGCTGTGGATAAAATTCAACATGAACGAATAACTATTATATTGACAGGCAAACTGGCTACTAAATTGGATTCTCTGGAGAAAAACATTTCAAAAACAGCTGGTTTGGAAAAGAATCTTTATGTGTGTATGAACTGTAGAGTAATTTTAAGACGTAATTTGGATGTAGAAAAAGGTTTAGTGAATGGAGCTATGGGTAAAGTTGTGGGTTTTGTAAAGTACCAGAAAAAAGATGGAATTGAATTCTTAAAAATAAAATTTGATCAGATTGAAGAGGTTAAAGTCATTAGTCGTTGTTCAGTTCGTTTTTTGCTAGTGAAAGACTTATATGTACGTAGGAAGCAGTTTCCGATTTCTCTAGCATATGCTGTAACTATTCACAAGTCTCAAGGAATAACTGTTGATAGTGCTTTTGTAAACATTGGATCTACTGTGTTTAAAGAAGGTATGGCATATGTTGCATTGTCACGCGTGAAATTTTTTTCTGGTTTATTCATGATAGACTTTGATGACTCAAAAGTAAGTGCTGATGCAAACTGTGTAAAGGAGTATAATAGATTAAGAAGAAGCTATGCTCCTCATTTAGGTCAGTATCCTGTGTTTGAAAAACGTGTTGTTTGTCGGAAAAGGAGATTTGAAAATATCTGTAATGAGGATGTACAGAAGAGAAAACAAAAATACAGTGATGTGACTGCAAGCAAAAAGAAAAAAGACAGTGTGGAAGAGGTTGTTGGTTGTCAAAATAGCTCTGGTGTCAACTGCTACGCAAATGTAGTGCTGAATGTTGTATTTTATCTTGAAAGTTTGCAAGAGCAGATAATACTAAATCATGAAAAAAGATTCTGTTCTTTGCTGAGTCTCCTTTATGAGAAGCTGAGTAATGATAAAAATAAAATAGAAAGTGCTTCTGATGTTAGAAATCTTTTAGATGTATGTTCTGGATGTACACAGTTTACACAAAATGTCCAGCAAGATGCACAGGAATACTTGATGTATATCCTGATGGTACTGGAAGATGAAGGGGTAGAAGTAGACAATTTATTTGGTGTCTCTTATAAATGGGAACATTGTTGTGATAACTGTATGAACACAAGCAGTACTAATGTTGATTCTGAAAGGTTCATATATTTACCATTACCAGAAAGTAAAACAGTGACTTTTAGTAAATTAGTTAAAGATGCTAATCACAACATGGAATGTTCTGAATGTAAATCTGAAATGTTGTCAACGTTTTTTTTAAAGAAATATGGACAGTATGTAATTTTAATGGTACAACGTTGTAGAGCTGATGGAACAAAATTGGAAACTTTACTAAAGAAGTTTGTTGGTAATCAATTATCTATATCTGGAAAAACTTTTGTAGCAGTTGCAATAATTTTTCATGACGGTCCTTCTATAACTTCTGGTCATTACACAGTTTATCTTAAATGTGAAAAAGGATGGACACTGTGTAATGATTCTCAATTGATTTTCAAGCAACTTTTGCCTTATGATTTACCTAATTGTTACTTAATTTTTCTGAAACCCAAATTTTAAATACGAAATTCAGCATCTGAAGAAAGCATTATTTAAATTTTAAAGGATTAAAATTGAATATTTCACTCAAAAAGGATTTTAAACTCAAGCCGTGGTTAGCCACGTCCCGTGGGAGGGCCCAGGCAAGTTTCGGACACCCGCCCTTTCCTAGTGCCGCCTTTGGGGAGGGCTTTCGCCTTCCCATCTGTGAAGAGGGCCGTCCCGCCGAATTATACTCGGGAAGTAACAGTAGAAGCTGCCCCAAGAGAGAAGGAAGCCACCGGTCATGGCGGGGGCCGGAGGTCCCCCCGAAAACGGCACCCAGAGGGTGTCCATGAATCTAACAGACATGCCTCTATTCGATAGCACAACAAAATCGACCTTGGATGGGCACAAGGTCTCTTTTGTCACCACTGCAGTCAGCACCAATATGAACACGTCATATCCGACCCCACCGAGTGGAATTGTGCCCGGAATCATCGCAGCCTCCCTTTTCATCTCCTTCCTGCTCTGCCTCTACGCCATACTGTGGAAGTGTATGGTCTCAATGCCCAAGAGGCAGATGAAACGTCAGAGCCGCCGGCGACCTCCTCCAGGGCTCTTGCCTGAAAAGACGCTTTGTTAAACATTTTGTTGGGATATCCCTAAAACAGAACCTGCTAGGAAGGCAGGCACTTCAATGCTACTGTAGATGTCCAGCACCAGAACATATGTAGGCTTAGGGCAGAAGTGGCAGAGTGAAGACCCCCAGAGTCCCCGTCTGGGATCCAGTGCTCTGAAACAGACTGGGTCTGTTTTTGTTTGACCAAGCTTTGGGGCTCCCGGATTGATGATCTGCGTCGTGGAAGAGATTGGGCTCTGGAGAACAATTTGTTACGAAGACTTAAGGGAGCATGGACTGCCTGAAACTGGGATCTGCTGTACGTGTCCATCAGGCCACCGCCCTTTCTGCAGATGCAGGGAATCCTGCATGTGGAATCCACTGGCAATAGAGGGTTTGGTGGTGTGAAGAGAAACACCACTGTGTGGTTAACTGAGAATGTGCCTGGGATTACACTGGATGCAGGGTCGCCATGATGGCTTCTGAATGATACCAGCTCTCGACTGCTTATGAATTCAGGGGCAGCAAGGCTACTTGCTAAGAAAAAGGCCACCCTCTTAACTGCTTACTTACGAGAACACTAGCACCTTGGCTCTTTGTGAATAAGACTAACCGCTTGTAAATAACACATTGGCTATCATGACTACTTCTGAATACACTGACGATACATGGAATTTTGGGGGTAGGGAGGGGAATTGTCTGAATAAGTTGCTGCTGATATTGTGTGGGGGTGTGTGGGCATTTCCAAAGCTGCTGATGAATGCTGAGACTGTTAAGGCCAAGGGCCATACTGTGGAGGCTCCAAGTGTTCATACCAAGCACCACACACTGTCTTGCTATGGTCTGGACTAGCTCAGTGGCCTAGAGATGGCAATACGCTTGATGCCAAACACGTATGAACCGCTTCCAGGAAAGATTACAATAAAACTCTTGTTGGACCAAAAAAAAAAAAAAAAAAAAAAAACAAGAAGGATTTTAAACTTACCATTTGGCCTCAAGGAAAGGTAAAACAAACAATTGTGGACTTCTTTGACAGATATTATTTTGGAAAATGTTCTTTTGCAACAAGGTTTACAGACGTTATTTCTTGAAAATTGTTATTGTACTTAAAAGGTATTTTTGACATTTCTATTAAGGTATGTTTTAGTGAGGATAGATTCAGGGCTTTTTTAAACAATCTTTCAGATTGTTTTTTTTTTTGCCCGCTGTTAAATTATGAATACAATTGATTTCACTATTTTCAGTGAAAATCAAAACATTCCGAAGACAGCAAAAAAAGGGCAAAAAATTGCTTTGCTAAATATGAAAAAACATGTACTGTTTAATAAAATGTATTGTTGAATATTAATACTTTTTTTCTTTTTTTCAGAACTAGAAAGAAAATTTAGAAAATGTAATTCAGTTTCCTTGCAATTAAATAAAAACATTTATTTCTAAATAAGTTACTTTGATGGTCAGGTAAGTTTAAAATATCTGTATGTGTCACTGCTTTAGTTTCATGCTTCCTTTTCTTCACCTCTCTTTACTCTGCTTTTCTCATTGCTCTTCTCACTCTCTCTTCCTGCTTTACTACTCTTTTGTAACTCCCTCACTCCTTCTCTACTACTTCATCACTAATTTTTCATCCATGTTTCTTTCTCTGTATCCATATGTCTTAGTCTTTTTAACTGCCTTACTCCTTCTCAGTTGTTTGCTTTCTGTCTCTGTATCTGTCACTCTCTGTTTGTCTGTTTTACCCTTAACTTCCTTAACATCTCTGGGGCAGATTTACAAGCCACCTGCACCACCAATACGTCACTTTTCTTGACGTACTAGTGGCGCAGGGTGCTTCTCCATATTTACAAGGAGAGGATAAGCCACTCTGTGTCTTTTCCTCTCCTTGTAAATACAGCCAATTCAAACGCAGCACTAAAATGAGCTATTATCTTTTTGGATAGGTTTAGGGTACCTATACGTAAGTACTGATGCAAAGTTTAAAGTTTAATAGGAAGACTCTCTTCCCTTCATCTGTGAAATATACACCATCTCTTTTTTAATTACTTTGCCACTCCCCTCTCTTTGTCAGGGAGTCCCTGAAGGTTTACTAAAGGTGAAAAAAATGATAACTCTTTTTAAAAAACATCATTGGGTGCGCGCAGGGTGCGCGCACCCCAAAAAAAAAATTGACAAGTAGATTAAAAAAAAGAAGTTTTTGTGTTTAGATTTTAGGTTGCTCTAAAAAGAGCCCTTGAGTTAATGTAGGGACAGAGGAAGAGAAAAACGGAAAAAAAAATAACAAAACTATGGCCTACTGCAATAGTGCTCCTCAAATTTTCTCTGAATGAGATCAACACTGCTCTCACCCATAGTAATAAGAGTACCACAATCCATGCAGCGTGTAGTCATCCTTCCAAAACAAGGACGAATATCCAGAGGTGTGTAAGAAGGTGAAGGCACCTTCGCAGAAGAAGTGCTCGACTGAGCTGCCAAAGATGTGCTCGGCTGAGCTGCTGCAGATGTCGTCGGCTGAGCAGGTGGAGGGTTTGCTCCAGAAGCTTGACGAAAAGTCACAGGATGCATTTTCTCAACGTGCCTCAACATTGTGTGAATACTAAAAGAGTACTTCTTATTAGCATTCCCACGTGATAAGGTGCGCTGACAAAGTATGCAGGTGACTTTTGGTGCATTCACCTTCTTTTGTCCCTCAGGAAAAGTGAAAAACTGCCATATAAAGGAGTCTTTCTGCTTCCTCTGCCTCTCAAGAGTGTCCTGTTCACTCTCAGAAGGTGGCTGGTGCTCTGCCATTGTCTCACAAAAACAGAGTAGCTCCTTCTCCAAGGGAATCAGAACTAACAATGAGGGGAGTGGGTGTGGTTTTGGAAGAATCTGGAACCGAAAGTACTTTGAACCAATGAAAAGTGATGTTTCTTGATCACATGACTTGCCATGAGGGGATTGGGTGTGGTGTTGAAACAATCTGAAACTGAAAGTAATGAAAACCAATTAAAAGTGTTGTTTTATTAATCACATAACTCGAGGTACGCGCACGGAGCAAGCTCAGAGCGCGCACGGTGCAATTACGCATGCGCAAACGCGTACGCGCGCATGCGCATAAGTATTATGCGCGTCCGTAACGCGCATACGCAGCACGCGCGCATGCGTGAACGTCAGCGCGCGTACTCTGTGCGTATGCGTGAGTGTAGCGCGCGGAGCACGTACGACGCACGCAAGCGTCCATACGCATGCATACTGGGTGTGTGCTGCGAGCGCGTACTAAAACGTACGTATGCGTACGTAGATAACGTATGCATGCGTACACAAAGAAGTTACGCATGCGTACTAGGTGCGCACTGCGAGCGCGCACTAAAACGTATGTATGCGTATGTAGATAATGTACGCAGGCGTACACGAAAAACGTACGCATACGTACTAGGTTCGTGCTCAGTGCGCGCACCCTAAAAATGTATAGAAAAAAAAAATTTAAGTGAACATAAGTTAATAGAACATATTAACAATACTGTTCAACTTTATCCAAATTCAAAGTTAAAAAAAAATGAGCCACAGCAAATTAAAGGATACAGATAATTTATAAATGTATACATAGGGAAATTTTTGTAAAAGAAATATATAAAAAATATATTAAAAAATTCTAAAATTAGCATTTAAAAAACCTTTAAAATTCACTGAAAAAACCATAGGTTTCCCACACGTAATAGTTAGGAATTAGCATTTAAAAAACCTTGCAAATTAACTGAAAAAACCATAGGATTCACACACGTTATAGTTAGGAAATAGCATTTAAAAAACCTTGCAAATTCACTGAAAAAACCATAGGTTTCACACACGTAATAGTTAGGAATTAGCATTTAAAAAACCTTGCAAATTAACTGAAAAAACCATAGGATTCACACACGTTATAGTTAGGAAATAGCATTTAAAAAACCTTGCAAATTCACTGAAAAAACCATAGGTTTCACACATGTTATAGTTAGCTGGACATTTTACTCGTAAAAAACTAATGAAATTCCCCCGTTATAGTTAGTTCAGCTAACTATAACTCGCGCGCCCGCAATCCACTGCTGATGACGTCACATATTACATCACTCATGACATGGTCAGTGACATCACTCATGACATCACTGATGACATCTCAAATGACATCACTGATGACCTCACTGATGATGTCTTCCATGTCATAAATTAGCGCTTCTTCTCACACCCTAATATAACCTTTGATACATCAACTCAAAATTTAAGAGTTCCATTCTCAAAACTATACATACTGCAATACCAATAACTACATACCCACTTATTAACTCGTAGGTCTACATACACCTCCAATCATTCAGCTGTACAGTCACTCATACTTACAGTCACTCCATACAAAACTATCATATGCATTTATACACCTATATAGACACTCACACACCACCAATCATCCATAGAGGTACTCTCACACCTAGTCAGTCATGCAAATAATCACACTCCCATTTACTCACCTATTCGGTTATACACACTCAAGTTCACTTAGTCATAAAAATAGTACCACATTCTTACGCTCTTAGAGAATCATTGATACAAGCACACACTCATCCATACAGTCACTCTCACAATCACACACACTCTCACATCTACCCACTTATATACTCTTAAACGCATATATACTGCCTTTCACATATGTAGTTAGTCACAAATGTACCACTGAGATATACATTCAATCCCTAACACACCCATACATACACTCACTCAACCATACAGTCCATCACAGATGCACTCTTAAAACCATGCACCCATAGAATCACCCACTCACACATTTATGCATAGAGTCACACACACCCTACCCACACAAACACTCAGGAACCCATACAGATACTGAGAAAAGAAATCAATAACTCATATAGACACTCATATAGCTATTCACAAAACCATGCAGCCACTTATACACCAACATACAGACACATACAGACATTTACACAGTTTAGTTACTAGTCTGCAGTAAGATACATTTAATGACTCACTTATAGAATCATGTTACACACCACAGAAAATAATCCATTTACACACTTGTACAGCCACTCATTCTTCAACAGGCCTTTCCCTATATATATTAAACATATTAAAATTGTTCAGAAACACATACTCAATGGATGATGTCATCAGTGATGTAATTTGAGATGTCATCAGTGATGTCATGAGTGATGTCACTGACCATGTCATGAGTGATGTAATATGTGACGTCATCAGCAGTGGATTGCGGGCGCGCGAGTTATAGTTAGCTGAACTAACTATAACGGGGGAATTTCATTGGTTTTTTACGAGTAAAATGTCCAGCTAACTATAACATGTGTGAAACCTATGGTTTTTTCAGTGAATTTGCAAGGTTTTTTAAATGCTATTTCCTAACTATAACGTGTGTGAAACCTATGGTTTTTTCAGTGAATATATATATATATATATATATAGCTAAATACAAAACGTTTTTCACACTTTTTTTGCCTATAGACACATCAAAAACTTTTGCTTAAACTGCTTTTTGCCAATGATATTAATTTGTATATGATTAATCTGGAGAGTGAATCTCGTTGGAAGGAATAATTGAAGTTTTCCTTCGATTTATTGTTCAGTATATATTGGTTCCAATGCATTGTTTGTATTTGCATGAACCAACACATTACAGCATTCACAAAAAGGGACATTGTACACCATGCCAGAGAAAGACAGAAAAGACAAATATTACTGCACAACCATCGACTCCTCAAGTACACACACATACTGGTTGGATGTGGCACGAGGGAGAGTGATGGTGCAACATATAACGTTTTATTAACAAGAGATTTCACAAAACTGAAATGCACTGTTAATAATTGAAAAGACAAAAAATGAACCAGTGACTCACAGCTCATGAGGTGTAAAGCCACGACAAGGCACCGACCTCTTTACAGGCCTTCATACACCTTTTATACGTGTGACACACATAAAACCATTCACATCGCCAGCCGCGGATCCAGCACATAACAACACGCACATTAACAGACGGCACCATTCAAATGCTCATCACTTTCACACGCCCACATGCCTGAAACAGCAACCACACCGGCTGATAGATTTTGTGGACTGGTGTTTGGCTACCAGTGTATGTAGTGACCAGCATCAAGTTACTACTCGCACACCATCAGCCAAGCGCCAGTCCATTCTCACCGCCAGCCAAGTGCCAGTCCATACTCACAGCCAGCCAAGCCCCTGTCTCTATTCACTGCCAGCCAAGCACCAGTCCACACACACTTCCATCCAAGTGCCTGTCCATGCACACCGCAAGCCAAGTGCCAGTCCATGCACACCAACAGCCAAACGCCAGTCCACACACACCGCCAGCCAAGCGCCAGTCCACACACCCCCTCAGCCAAGCGCCAGTCAACACACACCGCCAGCCAAGCGCTAGTCCACACTTAGCACCAGCCACGTGCTAGTCCACGCACACTGCTAGCCAAGTGCCAGTCCACACACACCCCCAGCCAAGCACCTGTCCATGCACACCACCAGCCACAGGCCTAGCACATAACAATACTCACATCATCAGACAGCGCCATTCAAGGGCCCATCACTTTCACACGCCCACATGCATGAGACAGCAACCACACCAGCTGATAGATTGTGTGGACAGGCGTGTGGCTACCAGTGTATGTAGTGACCAGCAGCAAATCACTACCCACACACCACCAGCCACGCACCAGTCCACACTTGCCACCAGCCAAGCGCCAATCCACATTCACAGCCAGCCAAACCCCAGTCAATACTCACTGCCAGCCAAGCATGAGTCCACACACACACTGCCAGCCAAACGCCAGTCCACAAACACCATCAGCCAAGCACCAGTCAACACACACCACCAGCCAAGCACTAGTCCACACACAGCACCAGCCAAGCGCTAGTCCATGCACACTGCCAGCCAAGTAACAGTCCACAAACACCCCCAGCCAAGCACCTGTCCTCGCACACCGCCAGCCACAGGCCCAGCACATAACAACACTTACATCAACATACAGCGCCATTCAAGGTACCATCACTTTCACACGCCCACATGCCGGACACAACAACCACATTGGCTGATGGATTGTGTGGACTGACGTTTGGCTACCAGTGTGTGTAGTGACGAGCAGCAAGTCACTACTCACACTGCCAGCTAAGCGCCAGTCCCCACTCATTACCAGTCAAGTGCCAGTCCACACTCACAGCCAGTCAAGCCCCAGTCCATACTCAACGCCAGCCAAGCACCAGTCAACAAACACTGCCAGCCAAGCGCCAGTCCACACACACCGTCAGCCAAGCACCAGTCAACACACACCGCCAGCAAAGCGTTAGTCCACACACAGCACCAGCCAAGCGCTATTCCATGCACACTGCCAGCCAAGTGCCAGTCCACACATCCCCCCAGCCAAACACCTGTCCACACACACCGCCAGCCAAGCACCAGTCTACACACACCACTTTCACATTTTGTTTTTTATAAAAAAAAGAAAACACAAACAAATTGTAAGTAGATACAAAACTACAAACACAAAAGCTGAAACTAAATACATCACACTAATGTCAACCTTGAAACTGAACAAAAAATATAAAAAAATACAGAACAGGCAGTTCACTTTAACACTCATGGAGGCTCCTTAAAATTATTTTGCGTGTGGCACAGTCTAAAACAAGCAGGCACACATAGTGCAGAGTTAGGACACTCCAGATAGTACATGCTAATCTCCTTTCACGTACCTCTTCGCCAACAGACTCTACATCTCCTACTGGGAAAGTCTTTTGTGGGCGTGGCAGGAAAGTGGCAATCTTTCAATTTAGCCCTGGCATATTCCCTGGAGCAGGAAACACCTACCTGCTTCTCCAGGCGCCTGGAAGCAAATGGCTTCCAGTGTGTTCGGGGACTCCTGGGATTGTCCAGGGGGGTTGGAGTGGCAGCTGATACTCTTCCGCTGCCATCCCAGTTTGGGGGGTAGATTGGCACCCACCCATGGGCTTCCCCCATGGGTGGGTGCCATGACGGAACGGTTCAGTCATGAGCACACGTCCACCATGGCTCGTGACGGAAGCATTCCGTCATGAGCATTGAAAGGGTTAATATTGTTTAAACATGCCTAATATTATCATTTGTTTAATTTTACATTATTTGTGCATATATATATATATTTTTTTTACATCCAGGAGCTCCTTCTGAGACCAGGATCTGTGAGCGGTTGAGGGCGACACCGACGGAGAGTGCCAGCTGCAAATCGCAAACCAGTGGTTCCAAGTAAACACACACTCAGGGCAACTCACATAGTGATCCATGCAGGTTTATTGCGGTACAAAAGGGGGTGGTGATGGACGGAGCATCAGAACCAATCACCACCCTCTTTTGTATCGCCATGCAGGTTTATTGGCATTCTCATACTCATGACCAGTTTCGACTGTAAAACGGTCTTGATTACATGAGAGGCACAGTGTTGTGCTGAAAGAAATACACATAATATAGACATAAGGAACTGTTGGAATTAAAAATGTTTTTGGTCGACTTCCCTTAGCATTGTACGATTTAAGTTAGCATTTGCGGCACCATTTTGTATTAGCCACCATTTTGGGAAATGATCGAAATTAACTTCTGTCTCACTTTGTGTCTACCTCACCGAAAAACAGCTGCCAGTGTGTCCTCTCTACGTGCATTTCTTCAAGGCTGAGTTTTGCTGTGCTAATGAATAGACTGTTCATATTATTACATACCTTGCTGTCTAGATAGGGCTGCTCCCACAGCTCAGAGCGGTGAGGGCAGGCAGAGTAACTTTGAATGTAAGATACTGTGTGCCAGATCCCAGGTTTGTAACTCATCATTCTATATCTCCTTTGTTCACCAGCTCCATGACTGGAAAATTCCCGTCTGGGCGTGTCTTTAGGGGTATTGGAAATGTACTTTATGCCATACCTTGTTGTCTAAGATCAGTGCCTCTGCAGCAATCTAAGGAGGCTGGTCAGACTGGACTCTGCACGAGTGTATGACTAATAAATTACTATGGTTTGTATTCTCTACTGTCTGACCGACTCTTCATTTGTTTGGAAGGCTGAGAGGTGGTCGCGAGTGACCCGGGTGACCCTAATCGGGCACTTACTTCAAAATAGACAGTGTCAAAATTGAGGCAGTGCCGGCGGCCAGTAAAGAGTGAGAGAAAACTGTTAAGAATAACTTCTCATCCCCCAGTCTACATCAAATACATACATAATACATAAGGAATGTATGCCCTAACTCTGAACTAAATGGTAAATTCATGTCTACAAGTGAGAATGTCTCTCCTTGGCCAATGAAGGGAATTGCAGGAGAAGGAGCAAAGTAGGTGGACATTGCCCCCGGGAGACACCTCGCCCCGGGATAGATGCATAAGCTCCATGTAAAAAGGGGAGAGGGGGCGGATAAGGATGTATGATCCTCTGTGCGGTAGTGCTCATTTGTAAGATGCATATGAATTAGCACAGTCCATGTGTAGGAAGGTGGAATCTGACTATATGGTTGCCCCCACTTTTTTCCTGGTGTTTGAATGGTTTTTGACTAGTCTGGCTGGGATCCTGCTATCCAGGAACCCAGCCTATCTGCTTACTCCCTTAAATGATTGGTGTGCATATTAGATGCACTAGTGATTGGATACTGTGGTACCTTATGAGCCCCTAGTATATGGTACCTTAGGTACCTAGGGCATTGGTACTTCACAGGCCTACCAGGGGCTGCAGCATGTATTATGCCACCCCTGGGAAGCATTCTCAATCTGACACCAAAGGCCTGCTACTGCAGCCTGTGTGAGGTAGTGTTAGCACTCTTCACTGGGGCTTGCCTGTGGATTGTCTACTGGGGAATGATCTGGAAATCTCAGCCTGGGCTGAGGTAGACCACAATGCCCATTTAAGAATGTTAGGCATCCCTGAGAGAGTGGATAAGACCCTGAGGGCCTCACCTCCACCCCAGGAGAAAGTAAGGAGAGTGAAGCCTGAAACTATGGATCACTCCACACAAACAGAGAGCATAAGGGGTGAGGAACAGTCCTCCCCCCACCAGACTAAAGGTAAGGGTCAAGTTTCTAAGGGAACTGATCCTGCCCCTTGTGAAGTAACTGCCCCAGAAGTGGACAGGCCTGTCCTGGCCACATCTCTGATGGCAGGGGATACTTCCAAGGTGGCACCCAGTCTGGAGCAGGTATCCTGCCCCTCTCTACCCTGCCTCAGTCAGCCCAGGGCTGCAGAGGTCAGGGAGGTCAGTGGACCCTTAGTGGGCCCCTGTCCAGAGGAACCTCCTCATCAGCAGATTAGGGACACCCAGCAGAGTAGTTCTAGCCAGGTGAATATTCCTCTACAAACTGAGGGATCCCCCTTACCCCTAGGTACAGGTACCCCCCAGATGGACTTTGTTGGGCACAGGGAAACCTGGGGCATAGTTGCCCCAAACATTCCAATGCCCTCCACTATTCCAACCAGAGGGACCCAACCCCCAGCTGTAGGCAGCCAGAGGTTGACCCTTAGGGCCAGATATGACACAGTCATGGACAGAAAGGCTTTCATGGGGACCAGTGTGCTGAGGAAGTTGAGACCACCCCAAATAGCGCCTCACTTCCAGACTCAGACACCCCACCAGCCTACTTCTGTACCAGAAAACAATACAGATAATTTCCCTAGACTTTGGAGAAACTCCAAAACCCCTTGGGGTAGGATTTCCCAAGTGGACCATGAGACAGGGAGCAACCAGGCTAGTGCAGGTTCTTCCTTATATGGCCACTCAAGAAATAAAGGCTTAACTGGGCAAGGTTAGCCTTATCTCCTTTCGTTTGGGGGGGGGGGGGTTATGTAGGAAGGTGGAATCTGACTATATGGTTGCCCCCACTATTTTCCTGGTGTTTGAATGGTTTTTGACTAGTCTGGCTGGGATCCTGCTATCCAGGACCCCAACCTATCTGCTTACTCCCTTAAATGATTGGTGTGCATATTAGATGCACTAGTGATTGGATACCGTGGTACCATGTGAGCCCCTAGTATATGGTACCTTAGGTACCTAGGGCATTGGTACTTCACAGGCCTACCAGGGGCTGCAGCATGTATTATGCCACCCCTGGGAAGCATTCTCAATCTGACACCACAGGCCTGCTACTGCAGCCTGTGTGAGGTAGTGTTAGCACTCTTCACTGAGGTATAGGTTCCTATATCTCACCATACACACACATATAAACCTATCAGCCACCCCTCTTGCAGGCCCTAACAATCCTGAGGGCAGGGTGCTTGGTTTACTATGTGAGGGGATGCTTCTGCATGAGCAGGACCCCTCTGTAGCTGGCAGAGTCTATTCTCTGCTGCTGTTTGTGGATGCAGTTAAACCATATACTCTTAAGTGCATTATAACCTCGCGGTAAATGCTAACTTTGGAATGACTGCATCAAAACATGTCGTGTTTGGTGTCAAACATCTTGGAATCATACCCCCACACCAGTAACTGGTGTGGTAGTATGATTCCACCCTTCTAGAGGGGATGATATTTACCCACTGTACTAAACGGTAGAAATCTCCTAGAGCCCTGGCATCACAAAATGGATGCCACCAGCACAGACACTGGGCTGCCCTCCTGCTGCTGACCGAAACTCGCAGTGGAGGAAGCCCAACAAAAGGTATCCTGTCACAGGGAGGTGTCACCACCTCCCAGACAGGATTTAGTGTATTGGAGCTGGGTGGTTGCACGAAACTGGACAAAGGGAAGTGGGTGTAACCACCCACTACCCTGACCCTCCTAGAGGAGTGGTCATAGAGCTAGTCCCTCCCCTATCTTCACTATAAGATAGCAAGCATTGCCAATGCAATTCAGATTACCCTGGATGACGCTCTACAAAGAAGAATCCTGGCCCTTCGACGTTCCACTATCTCTGGAAGACTGAAGAATCTCCCTTGGAGTCAAGGAGTGACTCCCCTGCTTGGCAGGCACCTATAACTTCAATCAACAGTTGCAAACTTCACCGCTCCCGCCGGAGTCCGAAGTCCCTGCATCCCCAGAAGTAGATTTCCTGACCTCTCGGTGGCCATTTTGAGTCCCCAGCGAAGCTGTGGCATCTGGACCCCACGAGTGATGAGGAACAGTAATACCTGGGAACCGTGCACTGATTTCGAGTGCAAACCCTAAACAACGTTCTACGAACTTGTGCTTTGGACCATTTGTAGTCCAAGTCCCTAGCAGGTCTTGTTCTAAAAATCAGCGGCCTACCCCGTCCCGAGTGACCGTGGGCTACTGTGAAACTTTTCCTGTGAAGGTGTCTTCGCGGTTACTTGCCCGTTGGCTAGTGACTCCTCCGAAGACTTTCTAACCAACTTCAAGGGCTCTCATGGTTGCTCCGGGCCTGCCCTCACTTACCCTTGCTGGGTAAGTCCATCAGACCTTACTGGTCTGCATCACCTACTGTCTTCAGTTCACACGAGACTTGCAGTTGCCAAGGCTTGTTGGCTCCAATCTGGTTGTCGACACCGTCATCAGCTGCAGACTTTGTGGGACACTCCGAATCCAGCTGCTGGTCATCGTCGATCCCTCCTGGACCTCGTGAACGAAGAGACAAATCACCATCGACGACCTGAAATGACGCGACATCAGTGGTCATCCATCCTGATGGCCACCGGTCACTGGCAAGTGACTTTGAACACTGTCCCCTCAATTTTCAGGTCCTCTTCATCTTCAATCCACCTTCGGATTCCAGCGGACACCTCTTCAGTCGTCTCAAGCAGCAAGTCTTCATTGGTCTCCATTGAAAACAGCATCGCGACCCGACACCAAAAGACACCTATGCACCTGGCTTCCCTGGGTGAGGTAACTCGTGCACTCCGGTGCCCAACTGTGTGTTGGCCCTCGAAATACTTACCCTGTAAGTGGCTTGCTTGTTGACTTCTTCGAAGTGCCCTAAAACTTTAAAATACAAACCGCGACTTGCTCCATTGTAACCTATAGGAAACCCACGGCTGTGTTTAGACACTGCACGCGTCTCCCGTGGGCTTGTTACTTACCTACTAACACTGCAGTAGTGAAGCCCCAGCGATTCCCAAGGCCCTAGGCTTTGTCATTTTGCAAGTCGACTTTGTTAAACCATTTTCTTAGTATATGGTCTGGTACGCCCCTAGGGCTCCAGCCATATTTGTGCTTAATTTATTGAGAACTGTTGACATTTGAATGTGTATCTGGGTCCTAATCTCATAAAGAGATTAGTAGAGTGCGTCTAGAAGTAAATACATATATATTTGATATATATACCTGTGTGGTGTCCTTTTCATTTGGTAATTCAAGAGATTATAAGGTAAAACAAGCTGCTTTACATTCCTCAGAGGCTTAGCCTGAAGGCTGCTCTACACAGCTACCACTAGGATAGCTTTCTTTAAAAGGTTGTCTTAAACCTATCTACCATAAGAGGCGAATTGGACTGGTGCAAGGTGGCCACTATAACTAGTGACCAGCATATGCCAGGCCAACTTCTCACACCATGCCCTATGAGTAAATTCAGATACCACCCATGTGGGCAATTGAGGCACGAAAGAACAGCTGGACAGCAATTACAGAGCCACTGTAACAAGCAGAACCAATAATCACTCCTATATTGGCAAGTGCCACCGACAGGCGCCCACTGTTAAACACCATTGTCTCTGCACAGGTAGCAAGTAGACATGTATGAGTATCACCCATGTAGACAATAACAGGCCTGGAGGACCGCAAAGACCACAGAAACAAAGTAACAATAAAATGCAGAGTGCCCAGCACTAAGTAGGAGACCAACATCATGCCCAAGTAGGCAATTGCCACTAGGGGCCGTCGTAAAGGTTAACCACCAATATTGAGAATGCACAAGTATGAAAAGAAAATATTGCAAAGTCATCCTCTGCCCTGGGCACCTCCCAACTTTTTGCTGACTTGTACTGGTGGTAAATGACTCTGACTGACCCTGAGCTCTGCCTAACCAGGCCCAGGGTCAGTGCTATACTGAAAGAGACACTTAGAATACAGTGAAAACACCTACATACACCAGGTTACACTATGGGCTAGGGCACCCCTGTGATTGTTATGTTATGTTATATTTAATTTATACAGCGCACGGCTACTCGAAAGTGTCCCGGCGCTAGCTTCGGAAAAAAGAGAGAAGAAGTGCACACCAATCCAGACTAAAAAAGCAGTGTTTTTAGTTTTTTCTTAAACAAAAGAGGGTCCTGAGTAGCCCGAAGAGCCAAGGGCAATAAATTCCAGGCAAGGCCAGCTTTGCGCACAAAGGAGTTCCCCCCAAGTCTTTGGCGATTAAACCTGGGGGTCTGAACCAACAGCTGAGCAGACGAACGCAGCTGTCTTCCAGGTGTGTAAAAGGCAAACCTCTTCCACAGATAGATAGGTCCCAGGCCATAAAGGGCCCGATGGGCAATGGATAGCATTTTGTATTTCAGACAGGATTCGACTGGGAGCCAGTGCAAGGAGCGCAGGTGACTGCGAACACTAAGCCTTGATCGCAAGCCCAGAAGAAGCCTGACCGCCGAGTATTGAACAACTTGCAGTTTCTTAACTAAAAAACCTGGGCTGCCAACCAAGAGGGCGTTGGCATAGTCCAAATGGGATAAAATGAGGACTTGGACCACAGTTTCTTTGGCACTACCTGGCAAAAGAGGAAGAAACTTCCTCAAGGTTTTAAGAGTGCCAAAGCAGGTACCGGCCAACTTCTTCACCTGTGTCGAAAAATTCAGGTTTTCCTCGAACCAGACGCCAAGGTTTTTTACGGCGCCTTTACTTGTAGTTGGTCGAGGAAAACCCGGTGGCCAAAGCCTATCTCTAAACTCAGATGAAAGTAGCCATAACAAAGTACTTCGGACTTTCCTTCATTGCATTTCAGCTGAGCATTCCCCAGCCAGTGAACAACTGAAGACAGGCAATGTTGCACAGCTACAACCGAGTCATCTTCCCTGGTCCAAGAAAATAAGAGCTGTGTATCATCCACGTAAGCCATCACTTTAGCCCCCAATGACTCTGTAAGACAGACCAGCGGAGTCATTTAGATGTTAAATACCAAGGGGCTAAGTAATGACCCCTGAGGCACACCCGTAGTCACCTGCAAAGGCGCAGAGGCACACGGAGGAAGCCAGACCTGCTGCGACCGACCCTCCAAGAAAGACTTGATCCACTGCAGAGCTGAGCCAGAGATGCCTATTTCTGAAAGACGGTCAAGGAGCAGAGAATGGGGCACGGTGTCGAAAGCAGCCGAAAGATCTAACATCACCAAGGCTGCCTTCCCGCCGGCATCCAAACACTCCTGTATCGCCTCCGTCACCTCAAGCAATGCTGCCTCCGTGCTATATGAGGCACAGAAGCCGGATTGGGCCGGGTGAAGCAAACCTGACACCTCGACATAGTTGGTATGTTGAGACGTGACCACCCGTTCACAGACTTTAGACAAACTTGGCAGAAGTGAGATAGGGCGGTAATTCTCAGGTAGCAGAGGGTCAAGAGATGGCTTCTTAAGAAGGGTAAGAATCAGCGCCTGCTTCCATGAAAGAGGAACATGCGCCTCATGGAGTGATTTATTGATCATATGATTCACTTCTGAGTTGATAGTATCTGCCACATCAGACAGAAGTCTAGCTGCACAAGGGTCTTTAGGTGATCCCGACTTTAGTGCCTTAAGAATCTTAAGAGAGTTAGGAAGATCAATCGGTCTAAACGCAGAAAAACGCCAGCACAGTAACACTAAGCATCCTAGGGGCAGTCGAAAACGTCTCTTGAATGCTAATTATTTTGACCCTGAAAAAATTTGCCAGGGTATTACACCAGGTCTCCGAGATAGATGTCACTACCGCTTGGGCGCTAGGGGTCAAGAAATTCTGAACAATAGCAAAAATGTATTTTGGATTGTTGTTGGCCCTCTCAATGCGGGCAGAATAGTGCTGACCCTTGGCCTCTCCAATGGCCATATAATACAGTTTTTGTTTAGTTCTAAGGGCGCGTTTAGCGATGGAACAATAACCACTGGATCGCCAAGCTCTCTCCAATAATTTGCACGCATGTTTTAAAATCCTCAACTCTGGGGTAAACCCAGGCTTGGAGGGGGACTCTCTTCTCATCCTTAGTTGACATGGTGCAGACAGAGTCTCAACCGAACTTGTGATCCTGTCAGCAAACTGGGACACATTTTCCTCCAGGTCCCCCCGGAGGGCGGGCCGGGAGGCTGCCAAGGAGCTGCTAAGCTGCCCAGGGTCCATTTTCCTTGTGGCTGGAGGACGATGGTAGTTGATTGGTCGTCAAGGATGTTTACTATCCCAAGAGAAAAATATAGGGAAATGATCTGACCAAGCAACTGGCCTTGGCCTCCCCACTAAGATAGGAAAATTGGAACAAATGATATCCAAAGTGTGCCCGCCCAGATGGGTGGGGTGCATGGCCCATTGTGACAGGTTAGCCAAGTGAAGGGAATCCAAAAATGCAGCGGAATCAGTCGTCTCCACTTGATCAAGATGGGGATTAATGTCACCAAGAAGCAAATACTTCGAAAAACGCAGAGCTCGCTCTGCCAGCGCCTCCCCACAGGTATCCAAGAAGGCCCTGGCTGACCCAGATGGTTGATAAATCAGGGACCCCCCCCAAAATAAAATGGGCAGACAGTTGCAGGCGAAAATCCAAGACCTCACAGTCTCCCCAGAGGATAGATATTTCACTGAGAAGAGACCAACAATCCCTATACAAAATGGCCAGACCACCACCTCTGCCCACTGGGCGGTCCACCCGATGGACTTTAAAGCCGGCCGGTGTAACCAGGGCCACGATGGGATTAGAGAAGGCATCAAGCCAAGTCTCGGTTATGAACAAAAGGTCTAAACCATTGTCAGTAATCAAATCAACCACATTCCTCGAACCAGACGGCAAGGTTTTTTACGGCGCCTTTACTTGTAGTTGGTCGAGGAATATCCGGTGGCCAAAGCCTATCTCTAAACTCAGATGAAAAGGAGGCATAAAAAAGTACTTCGGACTTTCCTTCATTGCATGACCTCCCCTATAAGGCCCTGGTACATAATGGGGCAGGGGGAATGAAACTACCTTTAAGTCCCTAGTATAGAATAGGGCAGGGCAGGGCAGGGCAGTTTAAATGCTAGCAAGCTTTTTTGCACTTGCATGTATGCACTGCTGGAGCCTGAGGTCAGTTTAAAAGCAGCCCTGTGTTGAAGGGCTGCTTTTAAATTGCAAATTGTGCAACTTTGGTGGATGGGTCACTTAACAAATTAATAAACTACAATGTTTGGTCATATTAGGTACCCCCAGGGTCTCCCCCAGGTGTCCCAGGGGTGCAAGGTCAGGAATGTATATGGAGGGCCCTTATAAAAGGAGTTTTATATGCCCTGGGTTAAGTGAACTTGCACATTTCACTCACCACATTGCGATAGAGTGCTTCACAAATTTGTGCTAGGAGCACTGTTAAGGGAGGATCCACAATATGTTTACATATTCAGAACTCCTAAAGTCTCCCCTAGGTGTTCCAGGGGTGGGGGTCCTGTAGATGTAAGTAGGGTTCTTCTAAAAGGTATTCTCATAAGCCTTGGTGTTGGGAAAAAATCCCAAGTCATTTTTCCCATTGTAAATCCCCTGCCACATCGGTTAACTTGGCAAGAAGTTATTAACTAATAATTTCCACTAGGAGAATAATAAAAATAGCATTCAATGATGTCCCAGAATTATATTGATAAATCCAACATTATGGTATTGTTGATTTTCCCCTAAAATATACAGACAAGAAGTTATAAGTCTTTCTTGTCTGCATGCCAAAATTCAACCTTCCAGTGGTCTGTCCTGATTGGTCAGAATTAAGTGGAGTAGCCAGGCTCCTTTGATGAGGTAATAAAGAGCCCCTGGGGTTAGCCAGCTCTTCTGGGAGGGCAGGGTTCTGCTACACAGGAATACCAGAGCAGGTGGAGGGGTCGTAACCAACATCCTTTAATGGAAGGATGAGACAGGCAGAAGACATTGGTTTCATTTACAACTCTCCTCTTTGAACCCCAGATGCTATGTTTAAGGAAGGAATGAGCAGATGCAAGGGGTAGAGACTATGGAGATTAGCCATCCTGGAGGTGTGCTTAGCCAGCTCCTCTCTTCCTACTGAAAATTCTGACATATTGAATTTTGGAGAATTAGTGCTTTCTGGGATATCACTTGTAGGAAGGTGGAATCTGACTGCTTAGTTGCCCCCACTTTTTTCCTGGTGTTTGAATGACTTTTGACTAGTCTGGCTGGGATCCTGCTATCTAGGACCTCAGCCTATCTGCTTACTCCCTTAAATGACTGGTGTGCATATTAGATGCACTAGTGATTGGATACTCTGGTACTTTATGAGCCCCTAGTATATGGTACCTTAGGTACCAAGGGCATAGGTACTTTACAGGCCTACCAGGGGCTGAAGCATGTATTATGTCACCCCTGGGAAGCAGACTAAATCTGACACCACAGGCCTGCTACTGCAGCCTGGGTGAGGTAGTGTTAGCACTTCTCACTGAGGTATAGGCTCCTATATCTCACCATACACACACATATAAACCTATCAGTCACCCCTAAAGCAGGCCCTATCAATCCTGAGGGCAGGGTGCTTGGTTTACAATGTGAGGGGGTGCTTCTGCCTGAGCAGGGCCACTCTGCAGCTGGCAGAGTCTATTCTCTGTGGCTGTTTGTGGATGCGGTTAAACCATATACTCTTAAGTGCATTATAACCTACCGGTAAATGCTAACTTTGGAATGACTGCATAAAAACATGTTGTGTTTGGTGTCAAACAACTTGGAATCATACCCCCATACCAGTAACTGATGTTGGAGTATGATCCCACCTTCTAGAGGGGACGACATGTACCTACTGTGGGAACACGGTAGAAATCTGAAAAAGCCCTGGCATCACAATATGGATGCGACCAGCACAGACACTGGGCTGCCCTCCTGCTGCTGACTGAAAATCGCAGTGGAGGAGGCCCCACAATAGGCGTCCTTTCACAGGGAGGTGTCACCACCTTCCAGACAGGATTCAGTGTTTTGGGGCTGGGAGGGTGCACTCTTAGAGTGCTTTGAAGTCCTGCACTGGGGGAACAGTAGGCTCCTCTGTGCATATGCCAGCTCAAACCGGTTCAGGGGCTACCTGCCCCTGCTCTGGCGTGAAACTGGACAAAGGGAAGTGGGTGTAACCACCCACTCCCCTGACCCTCCCAGAGGAGTGGTCATAGAGCTAGTCCCTCCCTTCCTTTTGGTATAAGTTAGGGAACCCTTGCCATTGCAAGTTAGATATCCCTGGACGACGCTTTACAAGAAGAATCCTGGCCCTTCGACGTTCCACTACCTTTGGAAGACGGAAGAATCTCCCTTGGAGTCAAGGAGTGACTCCCCTGCTTGGCAGGCACCAAAAACTTGAATCAGCGGTCGCAAACTTTCCCGCTCCTGCTGGAGTCCGAAGTCCCTGCAGCCTCAGAAGTGGATTTCCTGACTTCTCGACGGCCATTGTGAGTCCCCAGCGAAGCTGAGGAGAGTGGACCCTACGAGTGATGAGGAACTGCAATACCTGGGTACCGTGCACTATTATCGAATGCAACACCTTCACGACGCTCTACGAACTTGTTCTTTGGACCACATGTGGCCCACGCCTCCAGCAGGATTTCCTTCGAGAATCAGAGGCCTACCTTGTCCCGAGTGACCGTGGGCTCCTGTGAAGCGAATCCTCACGAGGCGTCTTTGCGATCCCTTGCCGGCTGGCTTGTGGGTCCCCTGAAGACTTCATCAAACTAAAGGGCTCCCCTGGATGCTCCAGGCCTGCCCTGACTTACCTTCGCTGGGTGAGTCCCTCAGACCTTGCTGGTCTGCAGCTGACTTTCTTTGATTTCCACAAGACTGCTGTTGCCAAGGCTTGTTGGCTCCAATCCGGTTGCCGACACCTCAGTAAGCTACAGACTTTGTGGGACACTCCGAATCCAGCTCCTGGTCATCGTCGACGCCTCCTGGACCTCGTGGGTGAAGAGTCAAAATACCCTTGATCACCTGAAATCACCCGACTTCCGTGGGCATCCCTCTTCTTGGCCCCGGGTCACTGGCAAGTGACTGTGAACACTGTCCCTTCTGCTTTCAGGTCATCTTCATCTTGAATCCAGCCTTGGATTCCACCGGACACTTCTTCAGTCTTCAAAAGCAGCAAAACTTCTTCGGCTTCCATAGAAAACGACGACGCGACCCGACACCAAAAGACACCTATGCACCCGGCTTCCCTGGGTGAGGTAACTCGTGCACTCCGGTGCTCCAGTGGGTGTTGGCCCTCGAACTACTTACCTTGTAAGTGACTTGCTTGTAGACTTCCTAGAAGTACCCTTAAACTTTAAAAATCTAACCGCGACTTGCTCCATTGAAATCAATAATGAACCCGCGGCTGTGTTCTCACACTGCACGCGTCTTCCGTGGGTCCTTTACTTACCTGCCTTGGGTGGATTAGTGAAGCCCCAGCGATTCCACAGGCCCTAGGCCTTGTCTCTTTGCAAGTCGACTTTCCTAAACCTTTTTTTTAGTATATGGTCTGGTACGCCCCTAGGGCCCCAGCCATTTTTGTGCTTAACTTATTGTGAAACGTTGATTTGTGCATATGTTCCTGATTTATAATCTCATAAAGAGATTAGTAGAGTGTGTCTAGAAATAAATACATATATATTTGATATATATACCTGTGTGGTGTCCTTTCATTTGGTAATTCAAGAGATTATAAGGTAAAACAAACTGCTTTACATTCCTCTGAGACTTAGCCTGAAGGCTGCTCTCCACAGCTACCACTAGGATAGCTTTCTTGAAAAGGTTGTCTTAAACCGATCTACCATAAGAGTCGAATTGGACTGGTGCAAGGTGGCCACTATAACTAGTGAGCAGCATATGCTAGGCCAACTTCTCAGATTGGTGGGCAGTGTGTGGGATTCCAGCTTGCCATTGTTTTACCAGAAAATCTCTATTTGAATTACTAACTGAAAACCACTTAAGGTACTCAAGGTACATATAAAGTCAAGCTTGGTATCAATACGTTCTACTGCATTTAGAGCTGTTTGTGAAGGGATAGCACACCCTTCCTACAGCTCAAGCTAGGATCAGTAGGCCACAAACTAGTTTAGGTAGTACAACACTGCACAACACTAGAATGTCCTCAAGGGATGGAGCCAGTGGGTCCACCCAACCTCAGTATAAGGACATGACCTTCTTTGACTTGAAGGCCATGTGTGTTGCAAGACACCTGGAGTTAGGACAGAGTCCCTCCACACAACACCTGATAAATCTTCTGACAGCAGATGATCTTAGACTAGCTCTAGGAGCTAGTGGATCTGGATCAGGGGGTGGTACAGCCATAGTCTCTGGGTCAGATGATGAAAATCAAGATGACCTGGAGTCTGTGATTGAAGGGCCAGACCCACATGGGTCTGAAAAGGACAGGGGAATTCTCCCTAAGAGAGCTGACAGAGATGAGGAGAGGCCTAGGTCCCCTTCAAGGGAATCTAACCACTCATATCACTCTGACAGAGAATCTGTCCAACAGAGGAACTCATACTCTAATAGAACAGAGACCTCCTCTGAAAGTAGGTACAAAATGCTCCAGTATGAGGAAGCAAGACTTGCCCTCAGAACCAAGCAGCTGGCCTTAGATAGAGAAGCCTTTGAGCTCCAGAGAGCTTCTAGAAAAGAGGGGTTAGAACCCCCTGGTGGCAGCAACAGTGTCCCTAGAGGCAGGGATTACATTCTAGACCATAGGAACCTGTAAAAGGTTGTTCCTCCCTACCAGAGTGGGGATGATATCCACTAGTGGATACCTGCTACGGAGAGGGCCTGTAAAGTACAACAGGTCCCCCAGAAACAGTGGGCAGCAATCTTGTGGCTCTCCATTTCTGATAAAGGTAGAGACAAGCTCCTCACTGTTAGAGAAGAGGATGCTGATGATTATGAAGTCCTGAAGATTGCATTGATAGATGGGTTTGGCTTAACCACTGAACAGTACAGGTTGAAGTTCAAAGATACCCAGAAGGCACAGATACAGGACTGGGTGGACTTTGTAGATTGTGCTACCAAGGCTCTGGAGGGTTGGATACTTGGCAGTAGAGCAACTGACTTTAAGGGATTGTATAATCTAATAATGAGAGAGCAGATCCTTAACAATTGTCAAAACTAGCTCTTACACCAGTACCTGGTGGACTCTGATCTGACCTCTCTCCAAGAATTGGGAAAGAAGGCAGACAAATGGGTCAGAACCAGGGTGAGACCCAAGAACCAAGGTGGTGACCAGAAGAAAGATTCCACTAAGCCCAAAGAGAACGGTGGGGATAATAAAACAGAAAAGTCCTGTGAAGGGCACCAAAAATCCAGTTCTGGGGGTGGGTCCCAAAATCCTTCCTCTTCCAATAAGAAACCATATTGCCATGTGTGCAAACAACCAGGCCACTGGAAAACTGACTCCAGCTGTCCAAAGAATGGCAATAAAGAAAATGTTCCTCCCATTGCAGCTCCAACACCTCCTGTTACTACAAGCAGTAATCCCCCAGGTTGTGGGAGTGCACCCAAAAACTTAGTTGGGTTTTCTTGGGGAACTCAGGTGGACTCTGGCCTAACCAGGTCCCCTACACAAGCAACTCTAGTCTGTGATGGTGGCATGGGGTTTGCCATCTTTACCATGAGTCCCAATATTTTGGGCAGGTACAGACAAAAGCCCATGATCAATGGTCAGAAGGCTGTGGCCTACAAGGACACCGGGGCTAGTGTCACCACGGTGACAAGGAAACTAGTGCCCCTAGAACAGCTTTTACCGGAGTTTAGATACCAGGTGACCAATATTGATGGAATTAGGACAGACCATCCCATGGCAGTGGTAAATCTTAGCTGGGGAGGGGTCACTGGCCCAAAGAGAGTGGCAGTGTCCCCAACTTTGCCTGTAGATTGTCTACTGGGGAATGATCTGGAAATCTCAGCCTGGACTGAGGTGGATCACAATGCCCATTTAAGAATGTTAGGCATCCCTGAGAGAGTGGATGAGACCCTGGGGGCCTCACCTCCACCCCAAGAGAAATTAAGGGGAGTGAAGCCTGAAACAATGGATCACTCCACACAAACAGAGAGCATAGGGGGTGAGGAACAGTCCTCCCCCCACCAGACTAAAGGTAAGGATCAGCTTTCTAAGGGAACTGATCCTGCCCCTTGTGAAATAACTGCCCCAGGAGTGGTCAGGCCTGTCCTGGCCACAGCTCTGATAGCAGGGGTCCTTCCAAGGTGGTACCCAGTCTGGAGCAGGTATCCTGCCCCTCTCTACCCTGCCTCAGTCAGCCCAGGGCTGCAGAGGTCAGGGAGGTCAGTGGACCCTTAGTGGGCCCCTGTCCAGAGGAACCCCCTCATCAGCAGATTAGGGACACCCAGCAGAGTAGTTCTAGCCAGGTGAATATTCCTCTACAAACTGAGGGATCCCCCTTACCCCTAGGTGTAGGTATCCCCGAGATGGACTCTGTTGGGCACAGGGAGACCTGGGACATACTTGCCCCAAACATTCCAATGCCCTCCACTATTCCAACCAGAGGGACCCAACCCCCAGCTGTAGGCAGCCAGAGGTTGACCCTTAGGGCCAGATATGACACAGTCTTGGTTATACAGCAATACAAGAGCAGGGTTTTGGAAATTACGGTATGCGATGGCGCCCACAGTGTCTACGTCAAAGTTTGGAGCTAAAGATTAGAACGGTGCAAATAGGACGAGGGGAAAACAAACCCTGAACCCCTCCAGTAGACCGAAGTCTAAAATAGGAAATAACATAGAATGCCTATGCACACGTTAAGAATAAGTACTGTATCCATACAGAAAGTAATGGTAAGAGCAGCAGTGAAAACACAAAATACAGAAATACAGAACGTTTCTTATTTTTTCTCTTGGTTTAATGTGATTCCGTTGCCCAGCCAACACGTGTTTCGTCCGGGTGTAAGACCCACGACTTCTTCAGGGCTACAAAAACAATAAGGATATATTGTAGAAAAACACAAAGTATACATGATGTCTCATGTAATCAAATAGCGTGAAAAGCGTCAGACACCGTGACCGACCGCACGCACCCAAATATCAAAGGAAATTTGTGTGACAGATCCAAAGTTAGACCCCAAACGCCAAGAATATGACAAAAAGATTTAAATGTAAGGTTCTGCATTATAACCATCGAACCCCAATAATTACTTATGGTAAATGAGTACATACATCGTCAATGGGATTACTTATTGTCATTGAAAAGTTACACATAAAACCAAACAAAAGTCGTTAAAAACCACTACAGGGAGATATACATGTTAGAAAAATTAAGGATCATAACTTATCAAGACAGTTCAAAAATTCGTAGTGAACCATGTGTTTAGGAAACAAATTATTTTCATTAAAATGCAGAAAATTAACAAACATCTCCTGGGTAAAGGGCTACTCCTAAAGAGTGCATAAGGATGTTTCTATGGAGAAAAGAGCAAAGAGTAAGAAAAGCGAGGGTGAGGGAAAGAACAAAGCTTAGAAGTAGACAGTTAAAATGAAGCGTGAACACAATCCGATCATAACGTAGGGAAATTAGTATTAATTAATGTATGTACTCATTTACCATAAGTAATTATTGGGGTTCGATGGTTATAATGCATAACCTTACATTTAAATCTTTTTGTCATATTCTTGGCGTTTGGGGTCTAACTTTGGATCTGTCACACAAATTTCCTTTGATATTTGGGTGCGTGCGGTCGGTCACGGTGTCTGACGCTTTTCACGCTATTTGATTACATGAGACATCATGTATACTTTGTGTTTTTCTACAATATATCCTTATTGTTTTTGTAGCCCTGAAGAAGTCGTGGGTCTTACACCCGGACGAAACACGTGTTGGCTGGGCAACGGAATCACATTAAACCAAGAGAAAAAAAAATAAGAAACGTTCTGGATTTCTGTATTTTGTGTTTTCACTGCTGCTCTTACCATTACTTTCTGTATGGATACAGTACTTATTCTTAACGTGTGCATAGGCATTCTATGTTATGACACAGTCATGGACAGAAAGGCTTCCATGGTGACCAGTGACCTGAGGAAGTTGAGACCCCCCCAAATAGGGCCTCACTTCCAGACTCAGACACCCCACCAGCCTGCTCCTGAACCAAAACACAATACAGGTAATTTCCCTAGACTTTGGAGAAACTCTAAAACCCCTTGGGGTAGGTTTCCCAAGTGGACCATGAGACAGGGAGCAACCATGCTAGTGCAGGTTCTTCCTTATATGGCCACCCGGGAAATAAAGGCTTATCTGGACAAGGTTAGCCTTATCTCCTTTCGTTTGGGGGGGGGGGGGGGTTATGTAGGAAGGTGAAATCTGACTGCATGGTTGCCCCCACTTTTTTCCTGGTGTTTGAATGGCTTTTGACTAGTCTGGCTGGGATCCTGCTATACAGGACCCCAGCCTATCTGCTTACTCCCTTAAATGACTGGTGTGCATATTAGATGCACTAGTGATTGGATAATGTGGTACCTTATGAGCCCCTAGTATATGGTACCTTAGATACCAAGGGCATAGGTACTTTACAGGCCTACCAGGGGCTGAAGCATGCATTATGTCACCCCTGGGAAGCAGACTAAATCTGACACCACAGGCCTGCTACTGCAGCCTGGGTGAGGTAGTGTTAGCACTCCTCACTGAGGTATAGGTTCCTATATCTCACCATTCACACACATATAAACCTATCAGTCACCCCTAAGGCTGGCCCTATCAATCCTGAGGGCAGGGTGCTTGGTTTACAATGTGAGGGGGTGCCTCTGCCTGAGCAGGGCCCCTCTGCAGCTGGCACAGTCTATTCTCTGTGGCTGTTTGTGGATGTAGTTAAACCATATACTCTTAAGTGCATTATAACCTACCGGTAAATGCTAACTTTGGAATGACTGCATCAAAACATGTCATGTTTGGTATCAAACAACTTGGAATCATACCCCCACACCAGTAACTGGTGTGGGAGTATGATCCCGCCCTTCTAGAGGGGACGACATGTACCTACTGTGGGAACACTGTACAAATCTGAAAGAGCCCTGGCATCACAAAATGGATGCCACCAGCACAGACACTGGGCTGCCCTCCTGCTGCTGACTGAAACTCGCAGTGGAGGACCAACAATAGGCATCCTGTCAAGGATTTAGTGTATTGGGGCTGGGAGGGTGCACTCTTGGAGTGCTTTGAAGTCCTGCACTGGGGGAGCAGTAGGCTCCTCTGTGCATGTGCCAGCTCAAACCGGTTCAGGGGCTACCTGCCCCTGCTCTGGCGTGAAACTGGACAAAGGGAAGTGGGTGTAACCACCCACTCCCCTGACCCTCCCAGAGGATTGGTCATAGAGCTAGTCCCTCCCTTCCTTTTGGTATAAGTTAGGGAACCCTTGCCATTGCAAGATAGATATCCCTGGACAACGCTTTACAAGAAGAATCCTGGCCCTTTGACGTTCCACTACCTTTGGAAGACGGAAGAATCTCCCTTGGAGTCAAGGAGTGACTCCCCTGCTTGGCAGGCACCAAAAACTTGAATCAGCGGTCGCAAACTTTCCCACTCCCGCCGGAGTCCGAAGTCTCTACAGCCCCGGAAGTGGATTTCCTGACCTCGACAGCCATTGTGAGTCCCCAGCGAAGCTGAGGAGAGTGGACCCTATGAGTGATGAGGAACTGCAATACCCGGGTACAGTGCACTATTGTCAAGTGCAACACCTTCACGACGTTCTACAAACTTGTTCTTTGGACCACGTGTGGCCCAAGCCTCCAGCAGGATTTCCCTTGAACATCAGAGGCCTACCTTGTCCTGAGTGACCGTGGGCTCCTGTGAAGCAATTCCTCACGAGGCGTCTTTGCGATCCCTTGCCGGCTGGCTTGTGGGTCTCCTGAAGACTTCTTCATCAAACTAAAGGGCTCCCCTGGTTGCTCCAGGCCTGCCCTGACTTACCCTCGCTGGGTGAGTCCCTCAGACCTTGCTGGTCAGCACCACTGACTTTCTTTGATTTCCAGGAGACTTGCTGTTGCCAAGGCTTGTTGTCTCCAATCTGGTTGCCGACACCTCAGTAAGCTGCAGACTTTGTGGTACACTCCGAATCCAGCTCCTGGTCATCGTCGACGCCTCCTGGACCTCGTGGGTGACGAGTCAAAATACCCTTGATCACCTGAAATCACCCGACTTCCGTGGGCATCCCTCTTCCTGGCCCCGGGTCACTGGCAAGTGACTGTGAACACTGTCCCTTCTGCTTTCAGGTCATCTTCATCTTGAATCCAGCCTTGGATTCCACTGGACACTTCTTCAGTCTTCAAAAGCAGCAAAACTTCTTCGGCTTCCATAGAAAACGACGACGCGACCCGACACCAAAAGACACCTATGCACCCGGCTTCCCTGGGTGAGGTAACTTGTGCACTCCAGTGCTCCAGTGGGTGTTGGCCCTCGAACTACTTACCTTGTAAGTGACTTGCTTGTAGACTTCCTAGAAGTACCCTTAAACTTTAAAAATCTAACCGCGACTTGCTCCATTGAAATCAATAGGGAACCCGCAGCTGAGTTCTCACACTTCACACGTCTTCAGTGGGTCCTTTACTTACCTGCCTTGGGTGGATCAGTGAAGCCCCAGCGATTCCACAGGCCCTAGGCCTTGTCTCTTTGCAAGTTGACTTCCCTAAACCTCTTTTTTAGTATATGGTCTGGTACGCCCCTAGGACCCCAGCTATATTTGTGCTTAACTTATTGTGAAACGTTGATTTGTGCATATGTTCCTGACTTATAATCTCATAAAGAGATTAGTAGAGTGTGTCTAGAAATAAATAAATATATATTTGATATATATACCTGTGTGGTGTCCTTTCATTTGGTAATTCAAGAGATTATAAGGTAAAACAAGCTGGTTTACATTCCTCTGAGACTTAGCCTGAAGGCTGCTCTCCACAGCTACCACTAGGATAGCCTTCTTTAAAAGGTTGTCTTAAACCTATCTACCATAAGAGTCGAATTGGACTGGTGCAAGGTGGCCACTATAACTAGTGGCCAGCATATTCCAGGCTTACTTCTCACATCACTGTACCGCACTTTGGAGGAATTGGTCATGCTCTAGGGTGCTGCCATGCACCTCATTGGACAGGAGTGCCCTCCTGCTTGACCCCAGAGAACACTGATTAAGTAACTGAGAGGGTCAGTGCCTTTCAGATCTGCTGCTTGAAACCTAAGAGTGCAAGAAGGGTCCACTCTGAGGAGTTTGATGGGCATTAACCAGGCCCTCCACTCTGAAGATTGAACCTCCTGCGCGATCCAGAACTACAGCCCTGTGGACTACCTTGCTTTAAAAGGACTTAAGGGAGGCCTCCCAGCAAGGTACATGTTAACAGAGCTCACCTGGACCATTGCCACAAGAATCCTGAGCCTGGAGTACTACCAGTGGATTTGTAGGGTTTTGTCCAAGTGGATTGTGGGAACTGAAGTCCCGAACTACCAAGGACCATCTTGGAGACGCCAAACCCTTGGATTGTGTTTTGGACACTTTTAACCTGTAAGAGGAACTTCAGGAAGGAGTTCCTCACTGAATTGAGCCTGCTGAAGGAGGCTGCACGACGTCTTGTAAGAAATCCTCCAAAAAAGTTGCTAAGTGTGAATTTGTCCATGTCAGAGATAACCAAATGTCCAAAAGTGGCACTGTTGGTTTCTAAGCACTAGAAAGTGTCTAATCTTTAAAAATTCATATCTCTGATTCCCTACAGTGGATTTTTTTTGTTTTGGTGTCATTTTAAAGATAAAAATATTTCCTATTTTTATATATTGGGGTTGGATTTTTATTGTGTGTTGTGTCTTAATTATTTACTGAATTTGTATTTTTAAATGCTTTACATACCTGTCTTTGAAGTTAAGCCTACCTACTCTCAAGGGTTGAGCATAGGAATAATTTTCTAAGACCTATTCAGAGCCCTATATTGTGTTAGTTGTATTATTGCCAATGGTAAATGAATATCTGCCACTACTAAGAATCCACTTGCCAACAAAAAACAATAGCCAAAACACAAATTTCTAAAAGTGCAGGAAAACATGCTCATGATCTTATCTGTGAAGTGTGTGTCACCCGACCAGTGCAGCTGAAGAAAGGGTAAAGGAACCCGTCCGGTGTATTCCAATTGTCATACTCGAGGGCCTTTTGCTTTTCTTCTGTAAAAAACACAAAACATAAAAATGTTGTGAAAAACAGCAAAAAGTCTTCAGGTTGTTTTGTTTAAAACACAAGAGCATGATTGAATTTCCTTTGAAGGACTAATTTAAACCATGGGACAGGGAAGGACACAGAAAGAAAAGAGAGGGAAGAAAGGGGAGGAAGAGGAGGAGAGGGGAAGGGAACAATAAACCAAAAGGAAGGAGATAAATGTAAAGAGAGGGAAGAGGAAAAGACAAAGAAGAAATAGAAAATGACACTAAAGAACAGAGAGTCGAAGGGAAAGAAAGACTGAAAACACAGGAGGGAGAAACTGAGCTTGACATTTACATTTTCAGGGGGAGCAAATTCTGTGGAGTGGTGTGGCTCACTGGTTAGAGGCAGCAGACCCAGAAGCAGAGGACGGCCCGGGACCAGGGTTCAATTCCTGACGTGGCAGGGTCGTGGACCAGGGCCAGCGGACTCGATAATTCTCGCCTCAGTGCCTACTCTAACCAGGGATCACACTCGGCAACTCTAGGCATTAGCTTGCCTCATCTCCACAACGGCCCCCCACATTCACCGGGGATGAGATACCCAGGAGGGACCATCTCACAGGGATAGCCAGGATGGGTTCCCCAGCGGTCTACAGCGCCACGACGCCTCAGGGCAGCAGTGCGCTTTACAAGACACATACATACATACATTTTCAGGGGGAGCAAATTCTAGAAAACATGCTCAAAAAACATTCTTAATCCCCATACAGATGTACCCCAAAGTTCAGTCCCCTGGGGCTCTTGGTTTCTGGTTTCTAACTCCTGAATAATTCTAGATTCTCTTTGTCTCAATCTAAGTGTCCCTGTCACCACCCCTGTGTTGTGAGGTATCAGTTCGATGGCATAGAAAGAGACCGAAGAACTATCAGAGTAACTCAGGAATACCCATCCCACTTAGAGCATTAATTGCTGTGCAAACACATGATGGACGAAATGCTGAACAAATCAAACATTTACCCCAGTCAAGAGATCTGAGTTAAATCCACTGTTCTTTTGCTCACGGTGCCACCCCAGTTTGGACCCAGCTGTATGCAAATCAGTCTTGACATTGCTCCTCATGGGAAAAGTCCAGCCCGCCCTGCAGCACTGATGTGCCACCCACCTAAGTACCTTTAAACATGTCTCAGGCCTGCCATTGCAGAGCCTGTGTGTTCCTGATCAAACTGCCATGCCGACCTGGCAAGTTAAGCCCTTGCCAGGCTGAAAACTTCCTTTTTAACAGCTCTAAGTCACCCTTAGAATAGGCCCTGGGCAGCACAGAAGGCAAGGTGCAGTGTTTTTTAAAAGTAGGACATGCACCTTTATGTTTTAATGTCCTGGTTGTGAGAAACTCCTAAATCCATTTTTCACTACTGCAAAGCCTATCTCACCCACAGGAAAACATTGGGATTACCTTATTACATTTTATAAGCTTAATTTCCAAATGGGAAGATATGAGTGGTTCATGTTTAGTGCCACTGAAATCCAAATAAAAAATTAATTCATGGTGATGCCACTTTTAGAAAGTTTAGTACAGTAAACAAATATTTATGTTGGTAATAAGTACCCAGTCATGTGATCAAAGACAGGCTGCAGGCACCAAAAAAATATGACAAGAAAAAGGCAACTTTCTAAAAGTCATTACAATACAATGAGGTGACCCAGTGAATCTGAAGATCTGGGTAGCGTTTAGTACAGTAAGTAATTAGTCCTGTCCGTATCTAGCAATTTCTAACAAACAGTGTTTAACAAGATAAAAAATAATTCAACCAAAAAGAAAACACAACCGGAAAAAAAATAATTTTAAATGCATGTATTATGGCGAAAGTACATGAACTGTCTATGTACACTGTACTTCAGGTTGCTCCAATTGTGCAAAAAGTGAAGTAAGTGTTTGCGCAGATTGACAAGTGAGAATGAAATGACTGAATACATCCCCATATAATCCGGGCAAATAAAAGGATGTCTTAGATGTCCCAATGGTATTAGAGAGTTGATGTTTCGACCCAAGAAAGCACGATTACTTAAAACCATGTGAGTTTTAATTAATACATCTGGGCTGATATCCAATTGTAATTTCATACTATATTACAAGGTTCATTTTCCATTAAAAAAAATTAGGCCAATCACACTACTGCAAATGCTTTGTTGCTATGTTAAATGCATCTATGTACATTAAGGGATAGTCTATTGATAAATTCCTAAAGCGCAACCAGAATGATGGCATTTTTAAAGCGGACCTATTTTAATCTTTCCAACCAACCCCCGGCCTGTTTCTTTTTCACTGAGCCCAATTTTGACTATCAAACCACTGACATATTGGAACATCAAGCCCGTATATTGCTTAATTCGTTCATGCTAAGATGTTGCCTACTGTCATGATTCACTCTGACTTTGTGCCAAGAAATGGCAAGGCTTTTGTTTATATGTATATTTGTGATTTTTAACTCGGTTGTCATTGTTATGTTGCCATTTTTAGGTCTCGCCTAGGCAGCGCTTGCGCTGTCTCGTTGAGACATGCAGTATACACTATAGTGTATATAAACTCCGCCCACTCTCCACTAATCTCCACCCATCATTGTCATTGGCTAGTGTCTTAAATAGTGGCTTCTGATTGGTTGTAGGCTTGTTATTCCCTCCTTATGATGGACATGTCTTCATTTGTGTCCTTCCACGGCTATTGGCCCCTTTACTGCACAGACTACTTTCTTCCGATGCCTTCTCACAACCCCATTGCCAACGCTTGTTTAATTTGTCTCTCCCTACAATGCTTGTTTTATTTGTTGCTCCACACTCTGAGATCTCTGTTTAATTAATTAGGATTAACACAGCCCAAGTCTCGCTTTAATTATTTATTATTTGTATTTTATGATTAATACAGCCCACACGGAGGACCTTCTTTTAATTATTTATAATTAATACACCCCAAGCCAGGATTAAACTCTGCTCTCCAGCTTCAAAGTGGCAGCCTTATATGTTGCGCCACCGCTCCTCGCTTCAAGACAAGCCCTTAAAGGGATTTATCTTTGTTTTCATTGCGTGCATTACACAGTGCCCCGGGGGCACAAGCAGGAACCTAATAGAGTGCTTCTCTATCACAATGCACTTTTTGGTCCCCCCGGGGCACAAGCAGGCATCCACTTCAGCATGCCTAAGCAAGCGTGTGAGGAGTGGATGCGTGCGTGTGTGTGTGCGTGCGCACGCGAGGCTGTAGGAGTGGAGTGATGGCGAATTTCGCGACCTCAGCTCTGGCTGCATCACTGAGTGCTGCAGCGCTAAATTGTTACAATTGCGGTCTCCCTCAGCCGCCTGCCAGCATTAATTAATTATTTACCGGGCCGCCCGTGGCGCCGTGCGCCAGGCTGTCTGAGTCAGTCACTGACTGACACAGCCCACACTCTGCCGATAAAACATAGGAGGTGCAGGGGCCTGCCCATTAAATCCGGATGTGAACTCACGTGGTCCTGCACTGCAGGAAGTGAGGTCGCCAGAGAGTGACATTAAAAAATACATCTTATCGGAGTAACAGAGACGGCGGGCGGGATTTTTGTTTTTCCTTGATGCACTGCTTGGGACACTGAGCAGGTCAACAAGGAAAAACAAAGCTCCCGACCGCCGTCGATAGGATGTAATTAGCGCGAGTCAGCCTTTGTGACAGTGCTTCTGGTGGTGATCTAGTTCAGGAGGTCGGCATGCCTGACTTGCACCAGGCAGAGGATGTTTTTTTTAAAGTTCTGTCGGGCCTCCAGGAAGACATTGTGTGGCCCAGGCAGGGCTCCGAATCAGATCAGTTCATCACAGTGAGTCATCCCTCGACAGTAATACTACACGTCATATTAGTCTACATGCTTCTGTACATGTGTTTTTTCCTATGCTGTTCTTTCATGCGCAATTGTTATAACAACATGTATTTAGGCAGAATCAGAGGACAATCTCTACAGGCCAAATGTGCGAGGTAGTCACCAGCAGGAAGATGAGGACCCAGGAGGAACTCCCTGTCCTGCCATAAAAACATGGATTTTGAACTATGCTCTGTTTTAATAAATGACAAATCTGCATTTATGTAGATTTGCAAATAATCTTGCTCCAAATGACCTGTTTTAATAAATACATTTACTTTTCACCGGCACTGCAGATATGTATAGAAGGCCGCTACAGAGATATGGACCCATAATCCGTATTGCACTGTTTCTGAGTTTGGAGGCGGACAGAATCTGTTAGGATATGTTAGGCCAATATGGGGCCTAACCACAGTCTGCCTGTCAAAAGTTGGACACACAATAATATACATCCTTGTTGTGCTTCTTATTACATATTTGACACCTTGGACTGGGAAATAGGGGGCTGACAACACATCAAAAAAGCACATGTACGCTTAGGGCTCTAAGGGGCTTATTTACAAGCCCCTTGCGTCGCCTGTACGTCACGGTTTCGCACATTAAAAGTGACCTACAGGCGGCGCAAGGGGCTTGTAAATAAGCCCCTAAGTATGTGTGTGCTCATTACAGCTCGTGTTTGGGCAAAGAGGTGAATGTGTGCCCAATATTACATTACCGATTGTGATCGAGGCCTTATGTGTTTGTGTATCAAGAGTCATTATTGTAAAATGTATACATTTAATTATTGTCCTCAACAGTTTGCCTGTAAAAATGCTTACATTCTGAATATCTCCCACCGTATTTTATGTAATTGCAATTTTTTTAAAAATCAAAAGCAAATATTAGTTCAACAATTGTCTTTTTTTTTGCAGTAGACATATTGATCTGGTAAAGAACCGCAATAAAAAACGCTGGATCACAACAAAATACAAAGAGCATGTCAATCAAATCAGTTTTTTTTCAATGGACATTCTAAATACATGCAGCTACATGACTTATAATTGTGAAATAATATGGAGGATTGCCCACATAAAAATCAATCCGGCAACAGTGTATATTCTGTATTTTATGGTTTTTCGAAAATGTTATGTCATATTTCCTAGGGGGAAGCACTATGAGCAAAATGAAATGTTCATTATGAAGCTAATTAACCTCAGTTTGCGATTTGCATTATTAATGAAGCAGAGACCACAGTTCCCAGGGTGCTGAGCGGCACCGGGCATTTCCGCCTGACATCGCGCAGAAAAACGCGAGGCTTCCTCCGCGTCGCGGGACGCGCGCGGGCGAAGCCCGGGCAAAGGGCGGGCCCTCTGAGGCCCTCAGAGGTCATCAGTGGTCGGGCGGGCCACCCCACTAAGTCGAGAAGTCAGGTGAGAGAGGCGACATGTCCATCAGGGGGAAACGCTCCACAAATCCTATTGGTAAACCGACAGTGACCGACCCCATAACATCGTTATCCCTAGAAAGTATGCTGGACAATGCTTTTAACATGGTTGCTAATGAAATCGCGAGCACAGAGAGACGGATGTCATTGGAGCTCTTACGTGCACACTCTGAGCCCCGGGATTTAAGTATAGAACATATCGTATCTTTATCCCCAATTGTTACAGTTAACAAACCCAATTCGTCTCATTTACCATCTGATACCCCTGGGGGGGAAAGTGACACTATTATCCTGGACTCCCAGCTTGATGCCACTGCACATGTTTCTATCCCTCTTGTAACCCCGAAAACCAAACCTGTTGGAGGAAAAAGGAAAAGAGGCCCTCCAAAATCATTAACCAATAAAAAGAAACAAGCTATATGCAATAAGGACCAACCCACACCAAAGAGTATGTGGACCAGAGGGAAGCAAAAAACAACTGGGGGTAGTAGCGTTATGACCGAACAATCACAATTCGTTGAAGGACCCTTGGATATTACCCCTCCAAGAAGTGGTTATAATTGCACATGCACACAGACCGATTTTGTTAGTGAAAGCATCACATCAAAGAAGTCTAACGTGAATTTTATGGAAACCATTGTGGACACCATTTTTAAACAGTTAGAATGTCAATGATCAAGCAGTTTAATAATATTTTTAAAAGATTAGACCGAATTGAAACTCTGATAAAGAATGAAGATGTCAAAAGGAAGGGGGCTATCAGCCTTGATTTAATAAGGGGAGAGCGCCTTTTGAAGGAGCTAGAAGTCGCTAATAGGGGCGCTTTGAGTGAAGGGCCAAATGCTTTTAGTGGCGTAACTACCTCTAATACTGCATCCAAAGGTGTTAACGAAGGGAGAAGTCACATTGTAAAAACCACCCAGCATACCCTGATAGGAGCAACGGAACCAGTACACCTTACTAGTACGGCCACTAATATGTTAAAGGATGCTCCCACCCTGCCAGCTACAAGGAGGGAGGTACCCACTACCATTGGATTAGATAAGGGCCAAACCACCGCTACAAGGCCAACAATACACCCAGGGTCTGCTCTCCATCTGCCCCCCGACGCCTGCCCTTATGTAATAATCCTGGCAGGCGTACCTCAGTTAAGGGAGGGACAGAGTGAGTCATGGATGCAGCTAAACAACAAGTGTATAGAATGGCTATCTAAACACAAAGGGGTAGGCCCTAATATTATGAGAGAAATTTTGACTGTTCGACGGGTGAGCTGGGTTGGGCCACTACCTAAGAATATAGAAGGGGACTGTATCGTTATTAATTTTAGAAATCCCTCTACAGTTACATTTATTCTTGGTAGTGCCAATACGTGTTTTTCCCCCTCCACTGTCATAACCTCTCTGCCATTGGGTTATTTCTACAGACCCCACTATAGACCACCTAGCCCTGCTTTACCACCTTTTCCCCTGCACAACAGGTTCAGTGCTCTGTCTGATCTGGGCACCTTGGACTGACTACCAATTACCCTCCCAGATCTAGTAAGCAGGAATTATCTTAATATATCTGGCCCAGCGGGGGATCTAACTATTGATCCGACTACAGTGACTGCTAATGATGCCAAGGCACCTAAGGGCGACAGTCATGTTTCTACCTTGGGTACATCGATTAATAATTTGACAATCCTGAGTTGGAATATAGCAGGTCTCAACGCTAAAGTAACAAATGGGGACTGGGTGGAATGGGTTTCCAAATTTGACATCTTGATGTTTCAAGAAACTTGGTGCACTACTTCCCTACTTTTTGATGGATACAGTTGTTTTAACCAAACTGCACCAATCCCAGTTTTGGGTAGACCCAGTGGGGGACTTTCCATCTGGGTCAAAATTAGTGCAGATGTTAAAGTCGAACAGCTGGAAACATATGACAGGAGCTTTCAGGCATTGCTTTACATCAGTAGAATAAGAATATGTTTAATACATTTTTACAATAATGATTTTAAAACACATCCTAATATGAATTTTATAAAGTTGTTTAATTTTATTGATGACATTACAGAAGGACAAAAGTGTGGTAAACTTGATGGGATATGTTTAGGAGGAGATTTTAATGCACACATTCACCGTCAAACCCCTCCTTGTAAAAGAGGTAAAGAACTGTCTAACCACCTGGCCACAAGGGACTTAACCAATGTTATGGAAAAGGCAAATACTATTTAAAATAAATGTCCTGTGGCTACTTATGTTGGGCATGGGTGTGCATCTACAATTGACTACGTATTCATAACCTCCCCACTTGTGGATCTTTTATTAGAGGCCATAGTCGCTAGGACGGCACATAGCGACCACTACCCGATTTTATCTAGTTTCAAATCTATTAACAAAAAGGTGAAACGGACAGAAATAGGGGCTAAAAACATAGTCGCGTCGACAGACAAACTCAGGGTGGTCTGGAAGGGGATTGACAATAAGGGGGTGTTAGCTCGTGTTATAAAGTCTAACCCCCGATTAGTATCCACCTGTCTATCCTCCGACTGCCCTGGACACGCGATTGTGGAAGCATTTTCGGAGCTGTGCAAGACCATAAAAAAAGAGATATCTAAGCCAGCTTTAATTAACACTAATACTAACCCGAGATGGTTTGATAACTTCTGCTCTAAAGCAAATAGAGAATTAAGAATTGCCCTAAAAGCTGACCCACCTGATCAGTTACTGGTGAGGTCTCTGAGGTCTAGTTATAAACGCACTTTAAAAACACGCTCCGAAGAGCTCTTAAAAACCCATTGGGAATCCCTTGTACGTACAGCAGCAACGAAGGATGTTGCTGGGTTTTGGAGCGAGGTTAAGAACCTGAAATCGTTTGGCTCCAACATTACTCCCATAAACTGTAGCATACTAGGGGATGTATGGGTGGAGCATTTTACAAATATTTACACGGCACCGATCCCTTCCGTGGTAAATTCCCAAACTTTTAAGTTTCCGAACATTTCTATAATGGAGGTGGAGGACGCAATTTTTCAAAGCGCAGGAAATAAAGCGCCGGGGCCTGATGGATTATCCATTGATTTAATAAAATCAGAGCCTGACTTTTGGTCACCATTATTGTGTAATGTTTTTAATAATTTATCTATTACTTCACTGCCCGATTCCTGGTCCAATAGCACCATCGTACCTAGTTTCAAAAAAGGTAATAGACTTGACCCTGGCAGTTATCGCCCAATATCACTAATTGATAATACATTGAAGATCTTGGGTAGGGTCATTTTTAATAAGATTAGTACTTGGGCTGAAGAAAATAAAATTTTACACCCATGTCAGTTAGGTTTTAGAAGTAATGTAGGGACGGTGGAGCAGTGCTTAAATTTAAATTTAGTTTTAGATAAATATACCATAGCTAAAAAATCCCCACTTTATTTAGGTTTTATGGATTTAAGTTCTGCTTTTGTTAACCGTTCCCGTTTATGGACAGCCTTGCTGAGATACGGTTTGGATGAACCGTTGGTTCAATTTTTGGCCCATCTACACAGTGATTTAAAAGCCTGTGTCCGTATTAATAACGATGGTGAGGTTTCGGGTGAGATTTTAATTGGCAGGGGAGTAAGACAAGGCTGTGTCCTGGCTCCCCTGCTTTTTATTTTATATATAAATGAATTAAGCACATCTTTGGGTAAACTAACCACCGATGTTCCGCTCGTCAATGGCAACCCTCTCCCCGCACTTCTTTATGCCGACGATGCGGTACTTATAGGTCGTACACCCAATGCACTGCGCACTTTAATCTCAGGCTTCGTTTCTTACATGGCTGATCTTGACTTATGTACAAATTTTAAAAAATCCTACATAATGTCTTGTGGGCCAAAGAAACACAAAATTTGCCATATTATGTCAGGGAATAATGTTTTAAACAGCACTTGTACCTTCCCTTATTTAGGCTTGTTGTTTTCTGATTTTGGATCCTGGCAACCCCATGTTGCCAGAGGGAGGAACAAACTGGGCAAAGCCATCAATTCTATAATTACCCTACGCCAACCAAAGCACGTCGAGGTCATCCCATCCCTTTTACAAATTTACAAGACCCAGTGCGTCCCTACAGGAACCTACGGTGCCGAGGTGTGGGGTTACTCGAATTGCACCAACATTCAGACAGAAGAAAATAAATTCTGTAGGAAGGCCCTGGGGGGGGGGGGTTATTTCGGCACCCTCCTATGTGTGCCATAGAGAATTGAATCTCCCCTATATAGAGGATTTTATAAAATCAAGACCCGCTTTGTTTTGGTTAAAAATTTGGCGTAACCCCGCTGCCTCGTTGACCCGTGATATCATTTCAGACTGCCTAAAAAGTGAGCGGGCCAATTACATTCCCTGGCTTAATGCGGTACAGAAGAGTTTAGCAAGTGTAGAAATGGGGCACCTTTTCTTAGCCCCTGAAACAATAGACTCTTCGCATAAGAATATAGAAAGAAGGGCCTTATTCGATCTGTACCGAGTGAATCGAGAAAATATTGAACTCGCAAAGCCAGCAATCCTCAGGTATATTCCTATTCAAAAAGCTTGTGCTAGGCCACATAATATGCCCAAAGGTTATTTGCGCAAGAAACTGGGCAGATGGAACAGGAGCTTGCTATTTAGGTTTAGGGATGGAAGTGTGGTAAATTTACTTTGTTTCCCCTTGGGTTATACCCATAATTTGGGAAATTTAGATTGTCCATGTAACCAAGGTGGGAAGCAAAGTTTGCTGCATTTTACATTGTTTTGTGGCTTTTATGCAAAATATACCAAACACTTCCTAATTCCCTATTTTAGAGTTAGTGCTTTGACGGATTTTAACGAGGCTTTCAGAATTTTACGGATGCTAAGCACTGACGATGTAATCTCCAGAGTTAGCCACTTTCTCAAAATTGCTGTTCGTTCTCGCGCCTCAATGAACACGGCCTGATAGGTTGTTTACCATCTCGCACCATTTGCACATTGCACCTTTTGCATAATGGGTGTTTACATACCATAATGAACCTGGCCTGACAGTTTGCATCACTATGTGCACATTGCATTTTTGTACAATGGGCGTTCTCTTAGAAGTGCTTTGATTAATAAAATCTGTTTTATCCTTGTTCATTGGGATGACTTTTATGTTTTATATATATTTAAATGGATGTATTTTATAGAGTTATCAATTTTATCTTTTTATTCCTTGATGTCGAACAAAATGGAAATGGCCTGTTAGATCCAGAAGTATTTGTACTATTTGTACATTGTTATTTGCACTTTTTTGGCTGCTTTGCACATATCTTAGTTATTATTGTTGATGTAACTTTTATTGTGTATAGGGATGAATGTTGCAATTTGTATGTACTTTTATGGATGTTTTAAATATATCCGAATAAAGATCATTTGAATTGAAGCAGAATTATCATACTGTTAGTCTGCACGCGTCCACATTTCCATTCCCATTTTCTCTAATAATCAGACATTTAAAAAGCAGTTGAGAAAAAGGGATGGCATTTATTTAATTGTACATTACAGATAATGCCTTTTCGCTAAATGATAAAAATAAGCGCCCAGAATGTTAAAGGCCAAACGCTTTCTGATCAAATGTATGCCTAATTACATCAAATGTCACAGCATTATTTATTTAGCACTCTTTGCAAAAGTTACTTCAGAAGCACATTTCTTTCTCTTTGAAGAAATCAAACACTGACATCGAGCATGCTCTATTTACCAATTAACTTTTGTAAGCCATGCACACTAAAGGGTTCCTTTCCTAATCAAAAATTATCGTTTGATTTTTTTCAGATGTTTTTCACTTCTGTAACTTTCCTGAATCCCGTAACTTGAAGCTTAATAAATGGGATTTTGAAATCTGTAAGGCTTATAAACTATATCCAATATTTCTAAAATTGGAAATGGTGTTTTATTAAATGAGATCCATACCACCCATTTCCGACTCACTGTATCCTCTTACACTTTAACGATAACAGGGCTGGCATTTTCCTACTATTAGATCCTAGCATCAAGCATTGATTTTGTAAGCTACACTCAGAATACCATAAGAATTCATCAGATCTATATTATTATATATTTTTAAAATCTTTTTATTTAAACAATAAAAACAGACAATAGACAATCAGCAAATTAATGCGCATTTAGTATCATGTTACGTGCTGTGAAGATAGTACCGTGTTATATTATTCATGTTAACAGGACCATGCAGTTTTTGGACAGTTTTGATCATTCACTCAAGACCCCTATCTTTCAGGCTGTTACTAACTGAGGGGCATATTATCAAGAACGGCGTTAAAATTATCGCCGCTTTGGCAGCAGGAAACTGCCGCTAAAGCAGTGATAATGGGCTTGATAATATGCCCTTGAGAATTCCAATAGAAGCCCATGTTCACACCAGAACATGGGTATCTATTGGAATTCTCAAGGGCATATTATCAAGCCCATTATTGCCGCTTTAGTGGCAGTTTCCTGCCGCTAAAGCGCCGATAATTTTAACTCCGTTCTTGATAATATGCCCCTGATTTCTTTGTCTTGGTGGTATTGGTGCACATGTCATGCCTCAATATTGGGTCCGCCTTCCCCAAACATTCGTTCATTTGTCTAGGCAGCCTCTGCTCTCATATGTGTTTTTTTTAGCCACCAGGCACAAATCTCTGTCCCTTTTCCATTCATTCTAACTAGGAGCCATTGGGGCACTCTATAATCTAGCGATGTTACTTTTACCCACTACTAATCCCACAGCCACCTAGAGATGTTCTTTGCTTGTAAGATTAGTTTCGGTCCAACTATTCAGGAGATACCACCGTGCAGACTTCTGTGCTGTTATAAAGCGAACCTCTTACATGCAGGAGACAACTTACTCCCAAAATATCTGCATATCTAGACAGTCCCATATTATGTGGAGGAAAGGGCCTTCCTGTCCACACCCTTGGGTACAGCTTGGGGAGTCAAGTCTACCCATTTTTATCAGAGTTGTACGTGCAATATATGATCTGTGGATTACTTTTAATTGTATCAGCCTAAACCGTGAATGGATGGCCACCTCCTTGGGCGAGGCTAGGACTTCCATCCAGTCCTCATCCTCTATCTGACCTAGGTCTTGCTCCCAGCAGGAGTGAATGGCGACCAAGGGATCTGGAGAATTATTCATGAGATTACGATAAATCAAAGATATGCCTTCTTTTCCAGACAGTCATCTAATAATCTGTCTTCCAACGGTGAGGAATCTGGAAGCTACGCTTCCTTTGGCAACACTGCCCTCAGTGCATGTCTAACTTGCAGATATCTAAAGGTTTTTGAGGGTGCTGGCTGATACTTTTGTAGTGTTGCAAATGGTTTGACATCTCCCTTAACTCACAGGTCTACCAGCCTCGAGAGGCCAATGAAGTCCCAGCTCTTAAAACCGCTTTGCTTTGCCAAGAGTCACAAGCATGCACATTTCCATAATGGTGTCATCTGTGTGAGTCTACCCTTCAACCCAAGAGTTGTGAGTGCCTCTTTCCAAACACGCAGTGTAGTGAAGGTAGGCTCAAGAAATGAGTCTAACCTGTCGCCCCCATAAATATTTCTCAAGTATCCTCCAGGTAGCATGTTATATTGGTCCATTTTATACGCCGGGTCATCCTGAGGGTACTGCAGCCAGTGGTTAAGCACTGTTAGCTGAGCTGCTCAATAGTACATTTGCAAAGCAGGGAGTGCCGCTCATCCATCATACCACCCCCTTGTTAATTTCTGCAAGGAGATTCTTGAGGAGCCATCGTTCCACAGGAGTAATCACACAGAAGTTTCAATTGCTTGGAAGTATGCTTGGGAGATTGGGTAGGGGGTGTTAAGCAGCACGCAGCGGAATCGCAGCAGAGCCATCATTTTAAAGAGTGAGGCTCTACCCAGAAGTGACAGTGGGAGAGATCTCCAATGTTGCACATCGCTATGCAGGCTACGGAGTGGCGGTTCTAAATTACGATCTCTGGTAACATACATGCCCAGGTATTTAAACCTTTCGGTCACTACGGGTAATGTGCACCCTCTAGGATCTGCTCTCTGGAGATCAGCTACGCTCCGGAGAGCAGATACAGCAGTGACTTCTCCCAACTTATTGTATAACCAGAATATTTCCAATAGAGTTAGAATATATGCAGAATCCTATGGAGGGTGGCCCTCGGAGTCCTGATATATAATAGGATGTCATCTGTTTCCAGGTAAATTCTATCTTCCCAATCTGGTATCCATTTAAGTCCTCTGATTATAGGGTCTCCTCTTATCCACACCACTAGGGATTCTAACACTACTGAGATTATCAATTGCAATAACGGGCATCCCTGTCTCGTTCCCCGGTACAGTCTAAAAATCTTTGAGGTTTTATTGTTGACAGTCACCTAGACAAATGGGTGGGAGTGGGTGGGAGTATAGCAATCTTATTCATGATAGAAATTGTGGCCCAAAACCTTGCTTCTCTGACACTGTATACATGAAAGGCCATTCAATGATATTGAAGGCCATTTGCACATCTAACGAGAGCACCACCACGTCCTCTTCTATTTTGGCCGCTCTCGTCAAAACTCCATGCAGTCAATCAGAATACCATTTGGGCCCCCCGCCTTCCCTGACTTCAATGCCCCAATTGCATGTGTTATTTCACATTCAGTTATTTTGTCATCTAGGGAATTCCTAACTTCATCTCCAAGCCTTTTCACGGGTAGGGTGACAAGTAGCTCTATTGTGACTGTACTTGACGCCATATAAACCTGTATGAAGTATGATGCAAACTCCTCTGCAATTTCTTGTCACTGCTTCGCCATCATGCCGTCTCTCCCCTTAATTTCGCAGACCCACCCCTCTGCTTCCTCCCTTCTGTCTAACCATGCCAGCAGCTTCCCTGCCTTATTTTCAATCTCGTAGAGGTTATGTTGTACCGTGCAATGCCTAGCTCCTCTGCTGGCTCCCAGAATTCCCTCTGTTTAAGCCTAAGACAGTGTTGTACTGAATCGTTATCCTCAGGGATCAGTTTTGTTTCTAAATGAAGAAGTTCTTTTTCTAAACTTTCTAGATTGGCCCATTTTTAGGTCTCGTTGAGACATGCAGTATACACTATGGTGTATATAAGCTCCGCCCACTCTCCACTAATCTCCACCCATCATTGTCATTGGCTGGTGTCTTAAATAGTGGCTTCTGATTGGTTGTAGGCTTGTTAGTCCCTCCTCCTCACGTTCTCCTGCCTCTTTTAGAGTATTGGACCCCGCCAGCCCGGTAGTATCGCTGCTGGCCTTTAGCTGCAAACAATGTGCTGTATGGTAAATGCTTATAAGGCCTCAAAGGCGAGACCGATTGCATTGCAAATGCTTGTTTCTTTTGATGAGATGTCTGTTGTCATTGTGAACTGCTTCCCAGTTTGAGTAATAATTGTAGTCTATACATATGTAGAACACGTTCCCTTCAGCACATTTGTTTCACTGGTGTTCCACGCACCCATTCTGGAAACGTAACAACCTTTACCGGCTATCCCTGCTTCCCGATCCCAGGATCAATGTGGAAACCAAGATTTTTGGGTCATCTTGTCCCGCGCACCTTTTCAGGATGCTAAATACCCCTTACGGGACAATGATGCAGGCTCCACAAGGCCTAGACCAAGCTCCACCTTAGGCGCCATCTGTGTAGGAGGCTTTTCCTCCTGCTGCACCGGCGTGCATGCTAATGCAGCGAGGGGGAGGGAGGAATCCTCCTTATCTATTTTGCTGAGGACGTTCCCTCCCAGCACGAACATCATTAAGATTGTGATCGCACACTCGGGGCTTTAAGAGGGCCGGTGTTGTGTAATATATGGTATTCCCACGGTATCGTGTATCCCCTGGCTTCGGCCATCTTTGGAGGTCTTGCTTATTGGACCTCTCGGACGGGCCCACGAGCAGCCCCGCCCACCTCAGGAGAGGAGCACCTCGGCTCCAGCAGACAGAAGCAGCAGCGCTCCGAGCAGAGCTGCTGCTAGAATACAGATGGTGATTCTTGAACAGTCATTGAATCAGAGGTCGAACTTAAGTGGCGGGATCGGCAGGGCACGGCGTGCCCCTACTTCTTTAATTTTAAGGATTCCGTTCACCTACTTTTTAGGTCTCGCCTGACCCAGCGCATGCGCTGGTCTGGCGAGACTTATTGAGAGGGCTCCAAAAAGTGCTACCAGGCCAGCATAGAGCTACAGTGCATGTGCGCGGACGCACGCGCCTCACTTTACCGCGATTACTTTCACTTTCGCGGCCGCACTGCCGCTTTGATGTTTGATCGTGATCGCGATCACTTTCGCGATCGCACGGCCGCTTTGCATAGCCAATAGGTCTCGCTTTTGGGACCTTATAAGTATTTAGTTATGCAACTGTTGCATAGCTAAACACTTATAAGTTCCCAAAGGCGAGACTATTGGCTATGCCAATGCTTGTTTATTCTAAAAATGCGTCCCAGGACGCAAGAATTCGCCACCGCCTATAAATAAAGCTCGTCGTTCCTGATGTTCGTGATGGGCTGACGGCAGATAAGTAAAAGGACTCTGTCTTTTCCTTCTTTCCCAGAGAAGAAAAAGACAGTGTCCACTTCTTCTCTGCCGCTTCAGCTGCCCCCCACTCTTTCCTTCTTTCTTCTCTTTCTGTCTATCAGTTCTTCTCTTACTGAAAACCGTCACTTCAAGACGGGGTTCTCACTCTCTTTCCTCTCCTTTCTTTTTTTTGCTCCACTGTGAAATGGATCCAAAAAAGAAAAACACTTTTGCTGGAAATGTATTTTTCTGACATTTTAATTCCAAAGTGCAGCATCAGGAATAAAATGTTAAAAATAAGAAAAATAACTAAATAAAGTAAGATAGAGTGGGAGCAAACTGGCCTGATTGATTTTATTCACACCCAAACACATTAGTGCCACTTTTACAGAGTTTGCCAGTTAAGCGTTATTTTTGTTTTCTTGACTTTGTTTTCCTTGGAGTTGCAACTAGTGCAACAATTCTGGAGGTACTACAATGTGTGGATTGGAAAACAAAATGTGTTCTGCGGCTCTGCGTCCAGGGATGTGGTCTTTTTACCATGCTGCTTACGTTTTGTAAGGATATAAGCAATGGACATTGAAATGGGCCCATTAAGGGCCCTTTAGTCATGTCCTTAACTTTTCAGGCAAAAGCACTCACTGATTTCTGAATAGTGAGTGTAAAAGCGTTAAGGTAAGCATGTTGTTCCTGCTTACATTTCACATGGTTTGCTAAATGTTGCATTCCCTATGAGTGTTTGCTTTTTCCATGATGTTGTTGTTGTTTTTTTGTAGGGCGCATATTGCTCTTGTGTAGTACGTAATTTAAATTGAGCCTCATCCAGGTGTTTATAACCTGCAACAATTGGGTTGTAGTTCAAGACAGTGTGAGTTTTCCTCAGTGGGGCAGTATGGTGTTAAGTGGGGGAGAGGATGTGGCACTATTGCCAGAGCTGTTGAATTTGGAACTGGGGAACTAGGTTTAACCTTAATAACCAGTCCACCAGACCACTCTCCTGAGAGAGCACAATCCCATGCTAGACCTTAGAAGGCTTCGCAAGAGCTTAGAAGCCCTGGTGTCTTATCACCAGCAGGTGGACCCTAGCATGACAAGTGTAGGTTAACCTTCAAGGCTTGTCCACCACAATCCATACTGAAGTTCACCTCCAGTCTTGCGGGCAGGCCTATGCAGCAACACACTCTAGAGCAACAGTGACTCTGTCACTGAGGTCACAGGACCCTTGAGAAGGGCCAGCTTTAGGGCGGTGCAACTGGTCAGACCGCACCGGGTGCTGACTTTGGGTGGAGGCATTATGTTTGCTAGAATATTATGGTTTTTAAAGCACTTGCTGCCGCAACAATAAAAATGTCATGATGACTCTGGTGATTAATGTTCTTACTAGAATTTTGTTTTGTGGAAGTTTTGACTAATGGAAAGGTAGCTCATAGGGTTAATGTGCCTGCTGCAAAGAACATGTACCATGCATATCACAAAGGGCACATAATGTAAATAGGTCAGTGGGCTACTGCTTTTGTCAGAGAGATCCTTTTGTTACTTGCAGTTTATACGTTGAACAGTGAGCTATTAACTGTCAGCTAATAGCTGCATACAAACTGCAAGGTATAAATGAGAGCATTATGTTTTTCCCCCCAGCCTTTGATTATCCTAATGTTGCAAAAAGTGTTCTTTTGGACAGAAATCAATTCTGATTATTAAAGAGAACCCCCCCAACCATGGTATTACATTTTAAATTCTGAGTTTGTGTTTCTCCAGACCAATCACTATTAAACTATACGGCCTACTAGTATGGTTGTCATGTGACTCCTACACATTGTAGTCCTTAGAATTATGTAACATTTTCTATACAGTGATTTGCACACATATTGATTGTCTCTGTGTAATGTGTGTGATGCAAAGTGTTCTGACTCCCTACAATGGTATAAGTGGTGCTGTAAATTAAATTAAATGCATCGGAGAGAGAATGTGGTTATGGAGACTTGAGGGGCACTGTTAAAGGGTGGTAGTGAGGGAATCCATAGCAGAGGTGGTCATTGGGGGCACTAACGAACATTAATGCACAGGGCACCACGAGTGCTAAGGCCGGCCCTACCTTTGAGGCCAGTCTGCCTCACCCATAGGTACCTCCATTGGCCTTGTTTCAGCAGTAGTAGCTGCAACTCACCAGGGATTGGCAATGCAGGATTTGCACGCACACCAAACTAAGTTTTCAAACTTCACAGTCTCTCTGCTTCATTCACAAGCACTTTTAACATGTGCTGCTTGCTGTGGGGCCACTGGAATCAATTATGCAGCAAAGGAGGACAAAATTATGCCGCAGTGTTGACTAAATTATGCATTTGAAAAAAGGCTGCAGCGTAATGCAGTATATTTTCTTATATTTTATTATTTTGACATTTGTACACATGCTAACAATCCCTGGAAAGATTTTGCCTTATTTGTAGCAGTGTAACATACACATGCAGCAGTGAGAAAGGTGATCAGTCAACCTTTGCAAGGTGCCCTCCACTTTGCGGCAACACAAGTTACTTTTTTTATTAACTTTTGATACGTTTGAGCTACAAACAATGTATTCGTTTAAATGGTCAGATCATGCAGCAGAACTTGCATTATGTGGAAAATATGGCAGAGCCATAATTATATAGAGAACATTTGTAAACTAGGATACTTTGCCATACATGTTTGAACTGCTGTTGTGGAAAAAGGGAGAAGTGCTGAAGGCAGAAGCGCCATGGCTCGGAGACAAATGGCTTGTGCTTCCACATTTTACCTTATTTGGGACATTCGGTGATTAGAAGCATATCCCACTTTGTGAATCTATTTTAATGTCAATAACTCATTATAACCTTAAATAATCATGTGTATCCACTGGTTGATTTAACTGGGCAGTGAAATGCCAAACAAATACTAAAAATTGGGATGTTTGCGCATTCTGGCCACGCCTCTGGCTTGGCTCAGTGATCCAATCCTTGGGTTTTTCCCGCCCTCTGATTCTCCGCCCACAGTTCCCCTACTTTTTTTCCCCCACTTCGACCACTGCATTGAATCCCTTACCTCTCAGAGACAGGAGAGGGAATAATTAACGAAAGAATGCGTGCTGAAATTAGCTAATTCGTTGCTGGGTAATCTCTTTCTGCTTGCTAAACTTATTCTAATTTCGTTTCTCCTTAAATAACTCATTCGTTGCCTAAGATATAGCTATTATCTTGGGGAACCTTTCACTCCAGTAAAGGCCTCCGGATGCCTCCGGATGCACAATTAAAAAGATATCTACTGTAAAAGCGTTATTGGAATTATATTTGTGTTTATGTGTGCTATATGTGTGTTGTGAGCATATATTTATGTGTGTCTGTGAAAAAGCATGTATGCCTTTGCGCCACTTTCATTTTGTGCTGTGGAGGGCACGCATGTTTTATATCTACATATTTTAATTCAAGCACCTGCCTTTGCTTGTTTCTGCAAGTGTCTGTGCCTGTGCATTTGTCTTAAATGGCACGTTTCTGTGTGTTTGTATGTGTGCGTGTTTGTTGGTGCATATGTGAGGGCATGCATTAGGTGGATGTATGTGTGTTTGGGCACCTGCATGATTTTGTTTTGTTGGTGTGAGTGTATGAGTGTGTGCCCTTATCTTCCACTGCATGTTTGCATGCAATGCGAGTGCGTGTGTGGTTGTGTGTGCGCCTCGTCTACAGACTGGATTGCTGTAATGTATCTTTAAAAGTTAAGATATAAGATACCAAATGATATTCTGGACTGCCCAGTTCTGGTAAATAAGTGCAACAACAGTCTAAAGACTATGGGTCTTATTAAGAGTTTTAAAATGGATGGAGACATGCAGGTTCCTGCTCTCCTGAAGATTCGCTGTTCCACACAAAACCAAATGAGATGCTTATTAAATGTCTCAAATGTAAATGAGTTAGATGATTTGTATGAAAAGAATCGAAAAGGAGAGCTTCCTTTCAAGTATGTTATTGGCTCTAGGTGTTGTGCTCACAGGGGGGCATATTTACAAAGAAGCGGCGGAGTGAGACATTAGCAGTCATGGCTAAACGTCTCACTCCACCATTTTAGAAACGCAAGGCTGCACTATATATAGTGCAGCCTTGCGTTTCCCCCTGCGCTGGCGCTACACTTAGCTGCCTGCCAATGCAGGCACCCTTGCACCATAGTACGAGGGTGTCTGGCTGCAGGGGAAGATTGTTTATGTGTAGGAAGGTGTCCCTAAATAATTAATGTTTCTGGAGATGGGATTTCGGGTGGCAGTAGGATGGCTGTGTATTCTTACCTCAGCCCTCTGCCTCATCCTTTACACAGTTCACATTATACAGCACCGCTTATCCTCACAGCGCTTTGCAGACACCTTCCCCATTACCCCTAGTACCCCCTTTTTCCACTTGTCCTCACAACACTTTATGGACAGGTTCTGCATTAGACAGCTGCTTCAATCCTAAACTCTTACAGCTCAGTACAGAGACATTCAGTGATAAAATAGCACCTTATGTCCTCAGACTTCACAGCACTTTATTGACAGGCGTTGTATCATACAGCTCCTTTTATCCCCAGATCGCAGTGCGCTTTACGGGTGCATGCAATGTTATACCGCTCATTTTGTCATCAGAATCATGGCGCTTTATCCAACGGTTCTCATTATACAGCCACTACTATCCTCAGACTTTACAGTGCTATATGGACAGGCTCTGGACCATACAGACAGCTCCTTCTATCCTCAGATGTCATGGCTCTTTACAGTCGCATTCAATGCTAAACACCCTCTTCTGACCCCAACTGTCACAGTACTTCAATGTGCTTTACAGGCAGGCTCCATGCTGCAGAGTACCTTGAAATCCTCGGGCCTCTTGGTGTGTTCCACATCATACAGCACCTGTGCTGCACCTCACAGCACTTTACAGACAGGTTGTATTTTACACAGACCCAGTCGCGGCCGTCATGAAGGGCAAGGGGGGAAGGGGGATGGTGGGGGGAGCGGGATGGTAATTCAAATTTTAAAAAACTCACATTCTCCCGGGTCACGCGCCGCCACCTACGCTCCTGCTGCTCCTGGCCAGGTCTGTGTTTTCCACAGGCAGCCTCCCTCCCCTAAGCCGATCACAATGCTGTAATAGCAGCATTGTGATTGGTGAGGACGCCTGTAGGGAGGCCATTTTCTCAGCATGCAGCCTACATAGAGAAAACGGGAGAGTGCGCATGACCGGATTGGTCTGCCCCAAGGGGCCAACCAAACAGGCAGGGTTCACAACAGTGGGCAAGCCACTCCCCCGCTGTGCTCGAGCAGAACCGCCCACCCTCAACCAGGCACTTCTGCTTTCTCACAGTGCGAGAAGCAGAAAAATAAAATGGTAGTTTTGCCATTTTAGGTTTCTGCTTTTCGCACTGCGAGAAAGCAGTGGGGCCATGCCCCTCCGCCCCAAAGGAGGAGCCACCGCTGAACATGTGACAACAATGTGTGCTGCCTCGGCCATCCCAGAAGGCACAAGTGACTTACAGTCACTGACACTTGTCATCATTCCTAACGAGTGCCACCATTCATCAATTGTAACATTCTGTGGTGATGTGATGCTGATACTGTGGGAACATCATGATGTCATATGGAATGCTTAAGGTGGTTCTGCTCTGGGGGTTCTCTGGAGGGCAGTTGGACTCTGTGTTGCAGCTGTGTTGGCTGGGACGGCTCTCTGTAACCTCTAATAAATACTTCATATAAAAAGCATCTTGGAGCCATCGCCTCGTCTTTACAGTGGCGACAGAGGATGATGGGATACTGAGTTGCCACTTGTGAGAAGTTGGCCTGGTATATGCTGTTCACTAGTTCTAGTGACCACCTTGTACCATGCCAAGCAACCCTTATGGTGTGGTTGTAAGTCAACCTTTTTGGACTAGCTGCCCTAGTGGTAGCGTAGGCTAAGCAGTCTTTGAGGCTAAACTCGTGATGCGTGTTAAGCAAGCTGTTTTACCAATAGTAACCCCCTTTTATACCAATGAAAGGACACCACACAGATATATATTCAAAATATATATGTATTTATTTCTCAAAGTAACCCCTAGTCTCTTTATGAGCACAGGAGCACAAATCGTCAAACAAGATTATCACAGAATACACAGAAGTTGCACTTTATATGGATAGGCCCTGGTGGCCACTCGAACCATATACTAAAATAGTGGTATAAGTACCACGAACAGAAAAGGGAAAAGGCCTAGGGCCTCTAGAATCGCTGGGCCTACAAGGAGCTAACGTCAGTTAGTGACCAGGAGGTCCACGGGTGGCGTGTGCAGAGCAAATAGTCACACGCGGGCTCCCATAGGTTTCAATGGGTGCGTAAAAAGTACAAAGTTACTGCAAAAGGAATCTTCCGGATGACCTAGGAACTTAAGATTTGGAACACAGGCACTAGAGATGTATTACTACACATGGGCACCGGAGTGCCAGCTTTACCTCACCCACAGGAAGCGGGTGCATAGGCCTCAAAGTGCGTCGGGTTTCTTCTATCTGTTCCGTTGAGCCTGGGACAAAGATGCTGCAGGCGGTCGGTCGGGAAGAGATGCAGTGGGTCCAAGAGTGGATCGGAGATGTTGAAGACCTGTAAGCAGAGGGGACAGTGTTCACAGTCACTAGCCAGTGACCAGCGTGGCACCAGGTGGGTACCAGGCGATGTCGGGTGCAAACAGGTGATGAGGGGTAGCTTGTCTCCGCAGCCACGTGGTCCCTGAAGGTCGACGACGTCCAGGAGTCGGCTCACGAGCTGTCCCACGCAGGCTCTCGCTGTCGGCGGTGTCGGCGACTTGATCGAAGCAAACAAGCCTTGGCAAAAGCAATTGCAGGAGGATTCGGAAATCAGCTGTTGGTTCTGACCAGCAAGGTCAGAGGGATTGCTCCTTTGGAGGGGAGCAAGGGCCAGTCTGGAGCAACCAGACCAGCGGTGTTTGTCGTAGATTTCGTCGCCAAGATGGCCACTAGCCAGCGGGCCAGCAACCGGTTAGGCGCGTCGAGTGGCAAAATGCAGAAGGGCCCCACGCAGATCGTGGAGATGCTGGAGGGCTCACCTTTGGTGCAGATGCTGCTCGAGGGTTGGGCTTCTCAGGACCCAAAGCACAACTTGGAGGGAGCCTCGGTTGTTGCACTGGTCAGCTTGTCGTAGTCGTTCCAAGATGGCTGGCTCCACGTGTCTCGGTGCCTCCACGGGTCTCCTCTTTTCAGGGACTGTGGATCGGGCGGTGAGAGGTCTGGAGGTCCAGGTCTTGTCAGTCTCTGGGCTCGGGCTCCGGCGGGAGGCGGCGGCAAAGCAGACGGTGATTCGCTGGATGGTGCTTGCGTTAGCAAGGTGGTCACTCCCTGACCACAGGGGAGATTTTCTTCAGTCTTCTGTGCAGCAGAATGTCGAAGTTCCCGTCTTCTTCTTAGTTTCAAGTTGATTCCAGGATGTCTGAAGTCTTAGGACACAGCTCCTACCTTTAAGCGGATTCTAGGGGCCGGACTACCTGCTAGGTCCCTCCCTATGGGTGGGACCAGGAAGGGGGGTGGTTACACCCCCAATCCTTTGTCCAGCTCGCCCCAGGCCCGGGACTGGTGTGCCCCAGGACCGGTTTGAACTGGCATATGCACCGAGGCTCCTTGTGAGCCACAGGCATGTCTGGTTTCTTTCAAGCCCTACCTGACCAATACACAAAATCCTGTCTGGGGTGGTGCACGCACCTCCCCTGGCAGGAAACCCTTTGTCCACACCTCCCAAGCTGGAAGGACTCCCAGCAGCAGGAGGGCAGACTTGTGTCTGTGGTGGCAGCATCCATTTTGTGGAGCTGAGGCTATGTCTGATTTTACCCGGGTTTCAGGTACTGTACATGTCGTGTCCCTCTAGAAGGGTGGAATGCTAACCCCGTCGCCAGAATTGGCGAGGGGTTAGTATTCCAATTCGTATGACACCTTACTCGACATGTTTTGATAAAGCCAAACCAAAGATAGCATTTAACCGCGAGGTTCATAATGCACTTAAGAGTATATGGTATGACGATATCTGGAAACAGTAGAAGGAAGTTGTTCCGACCACTGCAGACAGGCTCAGCTCATGCCAGAGCACCATCTCACATGGAACCAAGCACTCTGCCTTCAGGATTGTTAAGGCCTGCCATAGGAGTGACTTAGAGGTTACCAGGTGTCCCATTTAAGGTTAGGTATAGGTATACTACACCTAAGTAAGAGGTGATTACACCAACTTACCCCAGCTGAGTGATCAGCCAGTTGTGTCAGATTGTTAGGCCAAGCCTGGGGTGGCATAATACATGCTGCAGCCCCTGGCAGGCCTTGGGTACACCAATGCCCTGGGTACCTAGTGTACACTGGTACAGGGGCTGACAGGGTGATCCACTTCCAATTGGTTATGCACCTAGGGTGCATAGTTTTAATTTAGTAGAGAGAACAGCAGGCTGGGGGTCTGATTGGCAGGCCCACAGCCTCAATATGTCAAAAACCAGTGAAGCAAAAAGCAAAAATTTGGGGTGACCATAGGATAGCAGACCCTACTCTCCTACACAACCCCCCCCCAAACGCTGGGACATTAAACTAGCCTTGACCAGTCTCGTCTTCATGTCCTAAGTGGAAGTACCTGGAGAGACCATCTGCATTCCCATGGTCAGTACCTGGCCGGTGCTCCACTGTAAAGTCCATCCCCTGTAGGGAAATGGACCACCTAAGCAGCTTGGGGTTTTCACCCTTCATCTGATTTAGCCACAAGAGGGGCTTATGGTCGGTCTGAATCTTGAAGTGAGTGCCAAACAAGTATGGCCTCAGCTTCTTCAGGGCCCACACCACAGCAAAGGCCTCCCTCTCAATAGCTGACCAATTCTTCTCTCTGGGGGTCAACCTTCTGCTAATAAAAGCAATGGGTTGGTCTTGACCATCTACATTAAGTTGTGACAGCACAGCTCCCACACCCAACTCAGAAGCATCTGTTTGGACAATAAACTCTTTGGAGTAGTCAGGACTTTTCAGGATAGGTGCAGAGCACATGGCCTCCTTCAGGTCATCAAATGCCTTTTGACAGCTTACTGTCCACTGAACCTTTTTGGGCATCTTCTTGGATGTCAGATCATTAAGAGGAGTCACAATGGACCCATAGTTCTTAACAAACTTCCTGTAATACCCAGTCAAGCCCAAGAAAGCTCGAACTTGAGTCTGGGTGGTTGGAGGGGACCAATCCTTGATGGACTGTATCTTACTCTCCAGTGGTTGAACTTGGCCCCCACCTACAAGGTGGCCCAAATACACAACCTTACTCTGCCCTATCTGGCACTTAGTAGCCTTGATAGTGAGGCCTGCCCTTTGCAGAGCCTCAAGAGCCTTCTTCAGGTGGATCAGGTGATCCTCCCAGGTGGAACTAAAGACAGCAATGTCATCAAGATATGCTGCGCAAAAGTCATCCAACCCAGTAAGGACTTGGTTCACCAGCCTTTGGAAGGTGGCAGGTGCATTCTTCAGACCAAAGGGCATCACCACAAACTGATAATGCCCACCTGGGGTTGAGAATGCTGTTTTGGCCTTAGACTCCTCAGCTAACCTGATTTGCCAATAGCCAGCTGTCAAGTCAAATGTGCTCAAAAACTTTGCAGAAGCTAGTTTGTCTATGAGCTCATCTGCCCTTGGAATAGGGTGTGCATCTGTCCTGGTGACAGCATTGAGTCCTCTGTAATCCACACAGAACCTCATCTCTCTCTTGCCATCTTTGGTGTGAGGTTTGGGGACCAGAACCACTGGGATAGCCCAGGGGCTCTCTGAGGGTTCAATGACACCTAATTCCAGCATTTTATGTACCTCAGCCTTTATACAGTCCCTGACGTGGTCAGGTTGTCTGTAAAGTTTGTTCTTTACAGGCAGACTGTCACCAGTGTCCACAACATGGGTACACCAGTCAGTTTGACTAGGTATCAAGGAAAACATATGTGAAAATGATTGTAGAACCTGTCTACATTCAGTCTGCTGATGGGCAGTGAGGTTGCCTCCAAGGGTCACTCCTTCAACTGAGCCATCTTCAGGGTTCTGAGACAACAGGTCTGGGAGAGGGTCACTCTCTTCCTCCTGTCCCTCATCTGTAGCCATGAGCAAGCCCATGTCTGCCCTGTCAACATATGCTTTAAGCCTGTTAACATGGAGTACCCTGTGGGGACTCCTGGGAGTTCCTAGGTCGACCAAGTAGGTGACCTCTCCCTTCTTTTCCAGGATTGTATGGGGTCCAGACCATTTGTCTTGGAGTGCTGCTGGGGCCACCGGCTCCAACACCCATACCTTCTGTCCTGGCTGATACTCAACCAAGACAGCCTTTTGGTCATGCCAAGCTTTCTGTAAGGCCTGGCTTGCCTCAAGGTTTTTAGATGCCTTCTCCATATACTCAGCCATCCTGGAGCGGAGACCAAGTACATAGTCCACTATGTCTAGCTTAGGCTTTTTGAGAGGTAACTCCCATCCTTCCTTCACCAAACACAGTGGGCCCCTCACAGGGTGCCCAAACAACAATTCAAAGGGGCTGTAGCCAACTCCTTTTTGTGGGACCTCTCTGTAAGCAAACAGAAGGCAGGGTAGAAGGATATCCCATCTTCGCCTGAGCTTTTCAGGTAATCCTTTGATCATACCCTTTAGGGTCTTGTTGAATCTCTCAACAAGCCCATTGCATTGTGGGTGATAAGGGGTGGTGAACTTGTAGTTGACACCACATTCCTTCCACATAGCTGTCAAGTATCCTGACATAAAGTTGGTACCTCTGTCAGATACTACCTCCTTAGGAAACCCCACTCTGGAGAATACTCCCAGCAGGGCCCTGGCCACAACAGGAGCTGTAGTGGTCCTAAGGGGAATTGCCTCTGGATACCTGGTGGCATGATCCACTACCACCAGTATAAATCTGTGTCCAGATGCAGTGGGAGGATCCATGGGACCCACTATGTCTATTCCCACTCTTTCAAAGGGGACCCCCACCACAGGTAGTGGTATTAGGGGGGCCTTTGTTGTGCCACCTGATTTGCCACTGGCTTGGCAGGTAACACAGGAGCGACAAAACTCCTTTGTATCTTCATTCATATGAGGCCAGTGAAAGTGAGGGACAAGCCTGTCCCAAGTCTTGTTCTGGCCTAAGTGTCCTGCTAAAGGAATGTCATGGGCCAAGCTAAGAAGGAAGCCCCTAAATTGCAGAGGTATGACCAACCTCCTGGTTGCACCAGGCTTGGGGTCTCTAGCCTCTGAATAAAGGAGCCCTTCATCCCAATACACTTTATGGGTACCTTGAGCATTCCCAGCAGCCTCAGCAGCAGCCAGCTGTCTGAGGGGTTCAAGAGAGGGACAGGATAACTGAGCCTGCCTCAAGTCAGCCCTTGAAGGTCCCCCTGTCCCCAGAAACTCAACCTGATCAGGTTCAAGCTCTTCAGGGACAGTTCCTTCAGGGTCCTCTAGATCAGCTTCCTGGGAAGGCTGATCATCACTCTGAGGCAGGGGGGAAGGCACAGCCTTGACCCTCCTGTTCTTCTTCTTGGTAGGTGCTTGGTCCATTGTTCCAGGATCCAAGACCTGTGGTTCAGTGAGGCACTTTTTGGCCTGTGACCTGGTCACAGCAAGGACATGTGATGATATACCTAACATCTCTGCATGAGTCCTGTACTCCACTTCTGACCATAGAGAACTCTCTAGGTCATTGCCCAACAAACATTCTACTGGGAGGTCTGCACTAACCACAACCCTTTTGAGGCCAGTTACCCCTCCCCATGAGAAGTTAACAACTGCCACACTATGTGAAGTAGTGGCATTGCTGGCATTGGTCACCAGGTAGTTCTCACCTGGTATGTACTGTCCAGGATCCACAAAGCCTGGTGTCACCATAGTGACACTGGCACATGTGTCCCTGTAGGCTTGAGCCACTTTGTCATTAATTAAAGGAGTCTGTCTGTACTTGCCCAGGTTACTGGGGCTCACAGTCAGGGACAAATCAATGTCCCCATCACAGATCAAGACTGCCTGTGTAAGGGTTCTGTCTAAGTCAGAATCTCCTTCAGTTCCCATAGTGATTCCCACTACACCCTTTGTCTGGGGACCAACACTGCTAACAGTAGTACTGGGAGCAGGTGCCTTAGGGGCAACAGTGTTGGGGGCTCCACCCTTTTTGCAATCACTAGTCCAGTGAGTTGTATTTTTACAATGATTGCACCAGGGTTTCTTCTGACCTTCTTTCTTCTTTTTGGACTGTTGGGACCCACCCTCCTTAGTAGTAGTTTGGGGCCCTGTTGAAGACTTCTGGTCTTTAGGTTTCTGATCTCCACCCTTTTGGTCTGTTTTCTTCTGATCACCCCCTTGGCCCTGGTTCTGGTTCTTTTGCTTAACCCTGGTTCTGACCCATTTGTCTGCCTTCTTTCCCAATTCTTGGGGAGAGGTCAGATCAGAGTCAACCAAGTGTTGATGCAGTTGCTGGTTTTGACAGTTATTTAAAATCTGCTCTCTCATCATCAAATTATACAATCCTGTAAAATCAGATACCTTACTTCCCAGCAACCAACCCTCCAAAGCCTTAGTGGCACATTCAATGTATTCAGACCAGTCCTGAGTCTGTGTCTTTTGGGTGTCTCTGAACATTAACCTGTACTGTTCAGTGGTTAAGCCTAACCCATCTACCAGAACACTCTTCAGGACTCTGTAGTTTCTGACATCCTCTTCTCTAACAGTGAGGAGTCTGTCTCTGCCTCTTCCTTCAAAGGAGAGCCAGAGGATTGCTGCCCACTGGTCTTCAGGAACCTGCTGTACTTTGCAGGCTCTCTCAAGAGCAGTTATCCATTTGTGGATGTCATCCCCACTTTTGTAGGGGGGCACAACCTTAGACAGGTTCCTATTGTCAAAGACCCTATCTTTGTCCTTAGGGACAATGCTGCCACCAGTGGGTATAGACCCACTCTCTTTATGCTGTCTAGCCTTGCTAAGTTTCTCTTCCATCAGGGCTACTTCTAGCTCCTGCTTCCTGATCCTCAGCTGAGCCTCTTGCATCTTGGCCTCATGTTCCCTCCTCTGAGGGGTGGTCATCCTTCTCCTGGAGTGACCTTGAGAGCCTCTAGAGCCATGGGAAGCATTGGAGTCACCTGAGCGATTCCTTTGCCTTCCAAGCCCTGTGTTAAGTCCACTGGGGAGATCCAGTGGGTTGAACCCACTGTCAGTCCCCAATAGCCTTGGTTTAGCTGGGCCAAGTATAATACTTGGCACTGGGCTAGTTCTCCCTTCATCCTCACTACTGTCAGTATCCTTTTCACTCTCATCCTCTGTGGTAGGCATCCCATCTAAGGGGTGACTATTGGGAAGGGGTACTTCAGTGGCATCTTTAGAAGGGGGGCCTCCTGTTCCTGTCCCTAAGGGGGCTAACTGGGAAGCTTTCTTGAGTGCTCTCTGATTCTCATCATTCTGTAAGAGCTCTCTGAGCTCAGCAGAGTTTGGGTTCTTGGGCTGTTTAAGGCCTCTAAGAGTTGCCAAATGCCTGAGCTCATTCTGATTAAGGGTAGCAAAGCTGGATGGTGCCCTCTGGGGGTCACTCTCAACAGAGATGGGTACAGTGGACCCCTCTGCCCCGGCCATTGCTCTTAAGTGTGGGTGGATGTGTTGCAATCTACCTACACTTGGGTTTACCTACTAAACCTATCTAGTAGTTGTAGTCAGGGTGTGCTACTCCCTTTGCTCTACAACAACTAAGTTCAGTAGAACTTAAGTATATCTAATCTTGTTTTATATGTACCTACAGGTACCTATGTGATCTTTCAATTGGTAACCAAGAGATTACAATGGTAAAACACAGCAAGCTCAAATCCAACCGCTGCTCACCAATGTGAGAAGTTGGCCTGGTATATGCTGTTCACTAGTTCTAGTGACCACCTTGTACCATGCCAAGCAACCCTTATGGTGTGGTTGTAAGTCAACCTTTTTGGACTAGCTGCCCTAGTGGTAGCGTAGGCTAAGCAGTCTTTGAGGCTAAACTCGTGATGCGTGTTAAGCAAGCTGTTTTACCAATAGTAACCCCCTTTTATACCAATGAAAGGACACCACACAGATATATATTCAAAATATATATGTATTTATTTCTCAAAGTAACCCCTAGTCTCTTTATGAGCACAGGAGCACAAATCGTCAAACAAGATTATCACAGAATACACAGAAGTTGCACTTTATATGGATAGGCCCTGGTGGCCACTCGAACCATATACTAAAATAGTGGTATAAGTACCACGAACAGAAAAGGGAAAAGGCCTAGGGCCTCTAGAATCGCTGGGCCTACAAGGAGCTAACGTCAGTTAGTGACCAGGAGGTCCACGGGTGGCGTGTGCAGAGCAAATAGTCACACGCGGGCTCCCATAGGTTTCAATGGGTGCGTAAAAAGTACAAAGTTACTGCAAAAGGAATCTTCCGGATGACCTAGGAACTTAAGATTTGGAACACAGGCACTAGAGATGTATTACTACACATGGGCACCGGAGTGCCAGCTTTACCTCACCCACAGGAAGCGGGTGCATAGGCCTCAAAGTGCGTCGGGTTTCTTCTATCTGTTCCGTTGAGCCTGGGACAAAGATGCTGCAGGCGGTCGGTCGGGAAGAGATGCAGTGGGTCCAAGAGTGGATCGGAGATGTTGAAGACCTGTAAGCAGAGGGGACAGTGTTCACAGTCACTAGCCAGTGACCAGCGTGGCACCAGGTGGGTACCAGGCGATGTCGGGTGCAAACAGGTGATGAGGGGTAGCTTGTCTCCGCAGCCACGTGGTCCCTGAAGGTCGACGACGTCCAGGAGTCGGCTCACGAGCTGTCCCACGCAGGTTCTCGCTGTCGGCGGTGTCGGCGACTTGATCGAAGCAAACAAGCTTTGGCAAAAGCAATTGCAGGAGGATTCGGAAATCAGCTGTTGGTTCTGACCAGCAAGGTCAGAGGGATTGCTCCTTTGGAGGGGAGCAAGGGCCAGTCTGGAGCAACCAGACCAGCGGTGTTTGTCGTAGATTTCGTCGCCAAGATGGCCACTAGCCAGCGGGCCAGCAACCGGTTAGGCGCGTCAAGTGGCAAAATGCAGAAGGGCCCCACGCAGATCGTGGAGATGCTGGAGGGCTCACCTTTGGTGCAGATGCTGCTCGAGGGTTGGGCTTCTCAGGACCCAAAGCACAACTTGGAGGGAGCCTCGGTTGTTGCACTGGTCAGCTTGTCGTAGTCGTTCCAAGATGGCTGGCTCCACGTGTCTCGGTGCCTCCACGGGTCTCTTCTTTTCAGGGACTGTGGATCGGGCGGTGAGAGGTCTGGAGGTCCAGGTCTTGTCAGTCTCTGGGCTCGGGCTCCGGCGGGAGGCGGCGGCAAAGCAGACGGTGATTCGCTGGATGGTGCTTGCGTTAGCAAGGTGGTCACTCCCTGACCACAGGGGAGATTTTCTTCAGTCTTCTGTGCAGCAGAATGTCGAAGTTCCCGTCTTCTTCTTAGTTTCAAGTTGATTCCAGGATGTCTGAAGTCTTAGGACACAGCTCCTACCTTTAAGCGGATTCTAGGGGCCGGACTACCTGCTAGGTCCCTCCCTATGGGTGGGACCAGGAAGGGGGGTGGTTACACCCCCAATCCTTTGTCCAGCTCGCCCCAGGCCCGGGACTGGTGTGCCCCAGGACCGGTTTGAACTGGCATATGCACCGAGGCTCCTTGTGAGCCACAGGCATGTCTGGTTTCTTTCAAGCCCTACCTGACCAATACACAAAATCCTGTCTGGGGTGGTGCACGCACCTCCCCTGGCAGGAAACCCTTTGTCCACACCTCCCAAGCTGGAAGGACTCCCAGCAGCAGGAGGGCAGACTTGTGTCTGTGGTGGCAGCATCCATTTTGTGGAGCTGAGGCTATGTCTGATTTTACCCGGGTTTCAGGTACTGGACATGTCGTGTCCCTCTAGAAGGGTGGAATGCTAACCCCGTCGCCAGAATTGGCGAGGGGTTAGTATTCCAATTCGTATGACACCTTACTCGACATGTTTTGATAAAGCCAAACCAAAGATAGCATTTAACCGCGAGGTTCATAATGCACTTAAGAGTATATGGTATGACGATATCTGGAAACAGTAGAAGGAAGTTGTTCCGACCACTGCAGACAGGCTCAGCTCATGCCAGAGCACCATCTCACATGGAACCAAGCACTCTGCCTTCAGGATTGTTAAGGCCTGCCATAGGAGTGACTTAGAGGTTACCAGGTGTCCCATTTAAGGTTAGGTATAGGTATACTACACCTAAGTAAGAGGTGATTACACCAACTTACCCCAGCTGAGTGATCAGCCAGTTGTGTCAGATTGTTAGGCCAAGCCTGGGGTGGCATAATACATGCTGCAGCCCCTGGCAGGCCTTGGGTACACCAATGCCCTGGGTACCTAGTGTACACTGGTACAGGGGCTGACAGGGTGATCCACTTCCAATTGGTTATGCACCTAGGGTGCATAGTTTTAATTTAGTAGAGAGAACAGCAGGCTGGGGGTCTGATTGGCAGGCCCACAGCCTCAATATGTCAAAAACCAGTGAAGCAAAAAGCAAAAATTTGGGGTGACCATAGGATAGCAGACCCTACTCTCCTACACCACTGCTGCCGCATTCGCCACTGCTGCCACCTGTCTACATTCGGCATCAATCGGTACGTTTTGACTGCTGGCATCCCAGCCATTCAACTGTGAGTAGTTTTTTTTTTACCTCACTTCAATCGTTCAATGGTACAGAGAGCCGTGCCCATTTTGCATCCCCTTTATATTTATGGGATTACGCCCAATTTAAACGCGTGCGGGATTTCCGTAATTAGGAATTCAAGTCATTAGGAGTCACCGCGCATCAATTTTAGTTGGAATGTACTCGTTTAAAAAAAGAGAAGTAATGCCTCATTAAAGGAATGGTTTTACCTTCGTTCCGCTTTTCCCTGTCGTCTCTCTCGACCGTTATTGCTGGGAGCCGGAGATCTTCACTCTTCCGCTGTTTCCTCTGTTTGATGACGTCGTAGAACCTTCCTCGGAGCTTAGCGATTGAGGCCAACGTGGATTCTACAGACTGCATGGTGTGTGAAGCCTCTTCAGCAGAGACGCTTCGGGTTTGTCGTCAGTGCGTAACGTCACGTTTACAGCGGCCATATTTGATAGGTCTTTTTCTCACTTAATGCAATCTTTTACACGACGTAGTGCTCAGTTGGGAGTACTAAATTTTACAGATTTGATCTTCAGTCTTCAAGTGCGCACAGCTGCTTTTCTCGATTAATACACGATTGCTCGCACGTGTGTCCTGATAACTTATAAAGACAACCTGCTAGTTATTTTTGAATATGCATTTTTGTCAGTGTTCGAGCTAAATTCATCATTCCAACACAGCGCAATGCTACCTTCTAGTGGCTAAAATTGAACATTTTTTTTTTACCTCTCATCATCATCTGTGTTCACTGCTAATTGTGAGAATTGTTAGCTTTGTGTTTCTTCTCTGTAAAGCAAAGCTTATTTTCTCATCTTCTGTTTCCTTGCAGAAGTAGTGAATTGTCAGACAATTTTTTTTTCTTCTTTATCTTCCTCTTCTTTTCTCACATTTATTTCTTCTTGTTAATCATTTTCGTCCTAAGGTTTTTTTATTTTCATTGACAACATGCAGAGTGTCACTGCACCAGCGCCTTTTCTACAAGAACCTGGAGAACCTCCTCTGGAATGGAAGTTATGGTTTAGATCGTTCAAGGCATATTTAGGTGCGATTGATGGTCAATGATACAGACCTGAAAGAAAAAAAAACCTAATGTATTACCATCTAGGGGTTGAAGGACAAAATGTATTTGATCATCTACCTCCCTACGACCCGCCCGAAGGTGAAGACCCTGATGAATTTCAAACAGCAGTAGCGCAATTGGATAAATATTTTACTAAAACAAAGAATATTGTAGTACATAGATATAAGTTTTTTACGAGAACACAGAAATCTGATGAAAGCATAGATACCTTTATTACAGCTTTAAAAGTTTTGGCTTCTAAATGTGAGTTTGAGAACTTAACTTCCCAACTAGTGAGAGACCAATTGGTTGCACGTTGTTATTGTAAAAAGATACAACAAAGACTACTTACATGTAAAGATCCTACTCTAGACAAGGCAGTAGATATTGCTAAAAGTATTGAAAGTTCGATGGATGATGCAAAACAGCTTGAAACTGCCCTATCTAATTATTCCATCTCAGGTGCTGTTTCCACCAAGTATCCCGGTGCTAGTTCTACCAAACCTCCTATTCCCATGCATCCCGGTGCTAGTTCTACCAAACCTCCTATTCCCATGCATGACAATGCTTTTAGGGGTAATGTTTTTCGTGACAACATTAGAAGACCGGGTACCTTTAGGGGTGGAAGATCTTTCATGCAAGATAGGCAATATAGTTCTAGAATATATTGCTATAGATGTGGTTCTTCTTTACATGTTTCTTCTTTTAAAAATTGTCCAGCCATCAATCAACAGTGTGGGTAGTGTGGAAAAATGGGTCATTTTGCTAAGGTCTGTATGAGTAGCAGGAGAAGAAATGTTAGATGTGTAATTAATGAAGGTGACAATGTCTATGATGAAGATGTTATCAATCAAGAATATGTTGTAGTAGTTAAAAACCGTAATGAAAAGGGAAAACTAAACATTCCTGATCCTGAAGTCCTGGTTACAACTGAAACAAGTCAAATTCAGCTTCTAGTTGACACAGGGGCTCGTATTACTATTGTGGTGCAAGAAAAGTATCAGAAGTTCTGGGGTCAGAAGAGTTTATTGCCACCGGATGTTCTCACAGTAGCTTTTGAAGGCAGTAGAATTGAGTTGTTAGGATATTTCTGGGCCACTATCAGTGTGTTGGGTGAAACCATCAAAGGGAAGGTGTATGTTGCCAAGAGAGGGATCAATGTTCTTGGTCTCGTCCATCAAGCAGAGTTTGGATTAACCATCAAACCTGGTTCGGAGAACCCTGTTTTTATTGACAAACAGCTTGATCAAAGTCATTTTCATTCCACTAAACATACCTACTCGCTTTCTAGCACACAGTCACTCAATAATTGGGAACTGAAGTTCAGCAAAGTTTTTGAAAATCGTCTTGGCAGGATAACTAATTTTCAACACATTATAAAGCTTTTAAAGAGAATACTACTCCTGTCAAACACAGGTTACGCAATGTTCCATTGAGTATCAGGGATGATCGTTCTAAACATCTACAAAATTTGTGTGAGCAAGGCATAATTGAAAAAGTTGAGTCTGCTCTTTGGCTTTCCCCTATTGTTTTAGCAAAGAAAAGGTCTGGGGATTTGAGGATGTGTGTCGACTTGAGAAGTCTTAATGAGGCCATCTGGGTTGACGGTTTCCCCCTTCCGCGCATTGAAGATCTTATTGCGAAAGTTGGGTCGTCTTCATGGTTTACCAAATTGGACCTCAAAGCTGCGTATCATCAAGTCGAACTCCATCCTCAGTCCCGACACCTCACTGCTTTTGTCACTCCTGAGGGTGTCTTCCAGTTCTGCCGACTTCCTTTTGGTCTAGCTTCTGCGGCTGCGGTCTTTCAAAGACTAATGACTGAAATGTTTAGACACAATCCCAATGTTGTAGTATTCCAAGATGATATTCTTATCTTCACTAATAGTGAAGCCGAGCATGACTTAGTTCTCAATCGGGTTTTTAGTGTATTAGAAAGTCGAGGGGTGACCTTACAGAAAAGTAAGTGTTCTTTCAAAGTAAAAGAGATTGAATACCTGGGTCATATAATATCAGAACAAGTTATAAAACCCAGACCCGGTTTAGTCAAAAGCATAGTAGAGGCACCAGCCCCTCAGAACAAGGAACAACTTATATCTTTTCTTGGACTCTGAGTTTTATGCAAAATTCATGAAAGATTTTGCTAAAACTACAGAGTGTTTTAGGATTCTACTAAAAATGGAGCGACGGGGGGCGTGGCCAAGCCGTGCATGGAGTAAGACGTGGGCTGTTGGAGCTCCGGGCTGCCGCTGGGTAAACGAGCATCCCACGGCAATTTGGCGGCCGGTGCACGGTCTCCTTTGGGGGCGAGAGGCCAGCGGACCGGAGAGGGCTGCCTCTGGACATCGTGGTGGGCCCGGGGAGTGCAGTTGGAAGCGCCGGAGGCCGGACGGGGGAGAGACCCCGGGTGCAGAGGAGGCGGCCGCCATCTTGGGCGTCCCACATCGGAGGGCGACGGAGGGTTTCCGCGGGCTGACTGGGTGCCCGAACCCGCCGGAGGAGCTGCCTGGTCATTTTGGGCGAGATCGGAGGCGTCTGGGAGCGGGGGCCGAGGCTCCCTGGAACCGGCTGGAGGAGGAGGCGCTGGGGGGGCTGCTCCGGTAGGCGGGTCCGCCATTTTGTGCCCCTGTGCCTCCGACGCTGCGGCCCCTGCAGTTGAGAGCTGGAGACGAGGACGACTTAGCCTGAGGTGAGGAGGTCGGCGGGCGGCATCGGCCCGAGTAGCGGTTTGATCGGACACCTGCGGGGGAGGATTGACTGCGGTGGCGGGCGTCGCCCTGGCGGAGGTGGGCCCGACCGCTGGAGAACCCCTGGGAGTGCTGCCTGCGAGGGGGCGGCGACTACTGTGGAGGCGCCCGGAGACCTAGTGCGGGGGCTCTCCCTGCGGCCCTGAACTGGAGCCCCGGACCAGGGGCGGCCTGGCTGGCTGATCCTCGTGGGTGGTGGCTGTGTGCCCGAACGCCAGACTAGTGGCTGCTGACCCCTGACCGCGTTCCGGGCCTGTCCGAAGGGGCGTGCCTTTGCCCGGAGTTGGGGGAGACCCGGGGGATACACGGGGTGCTGGTGGTGTCCCCGGCTGCTGGATCGCCTCCCCTGCTGGACGCTAGAGAGGAGTGGAGCTGAACTGTGTGGCGTTAGCGGGGCCTGGGACAGCGGGACTACTTGGCCGTTGGGCCCCCCCTGCATGGACATTGTGCTTGCCCCTGCCTATTGAGCGGTCTGTGTTGGCACATTGTGGGGGTACGTTGGAACTCCCTGGAGGCGCGGGAGGGCCGCTGCGGAGACGGCGCACCCCCATGTCCTGCTGAAACTGTGCCGTTCACTGCCTGCGAGAGTGGGGGAGGCCCCGGGTCGGAGCCTGGTGGGCTTGGGGACTGGAGGCATCCGTGCCCTGAGGGCGGGCTGTGTCGGCGCGGACCTCGGTGCCCTGATCCACCGCTGCACCCGGAACGCCTACACTGCGGCGCTGTGACCAGGGCGTCCGGCCTGGAGTGTGGGGCAGCCCTACGTTGGATGCGACGCGGACTGGCTTGTGCGCCCTTGGACGCTGGCTGGCCTCCCGGGTGGTGGCCCTGAGTTGACTGCCCGATCTGCGGCCGGGGTCCTCCTGGGGAGGCGGCGTGGGACTGCACAATGACGCGCACCAAGCCGGGAAAAGAATCATCGGCGCCCACGAAAGACGTCACGGTGAAGGACCTTTGGAATAAGCCTGGAGGGGCACCGACGGGCTCGCAGGCGCTGGGGGCTGGAGCGTCGGCGGAGCCAGTGACGCAGTCCTTTATGGCGCTCTTCATGCAGGACCTCAAGTCTGAAATAGGTTCGCTGCGCACGGAGGTCCAGGCCTGCGTCAAGGACCTCCGGAGAGACGTGGGAGAGCTCGGGGACAGGGTAGACGATATGGAGAAGACCCTGGACGCTCGCACGGAGGACCAGGAGCGCCTATGGCAGCGAATAGCGGCCCTGGAGGAGCAGAATGTCGAGCTGCAGATCAGGCAGGAGGACCTGGAAAATAGGGGGCGCCGCAACAACATCCGCATTCGAGGCGTCCCGATTGGAGCGGAGGGGGCGGATATTATGACATTTGTGGCGGACCTTCTACATGAACTCCGGGGGGATGATGATGCCTCTCCGCCGGCACTGGATAGGGCCCACCGAGTCTCTGGTCCGCCTGGGAGACCAGGCCTAGTTCCCGACATCCTGACGCGGGTCCACTTCTTTGTCGAGAAGGAGGCTATTATCAAGGCGACCAGGGATAGGACAGATATCAAGTACAAGGGAGCTACGATCAAACTGTTCCAGGACCTGGCCCCCACGACCCTCTGGCGTCGGAGGGCCTTCCGGCCGGTTACGGTCAAGCTGCGAGACCTCAACATTCGCTATCAATGGGGACATCCCTTCGCCCTCATCTTTCACTGGGAGTCCAGACGACGGGTACTGCGGTCCTACAGGGAGGCTGCGCAGCTGCTTCAGATCCCGGACTCCCCTCCGGCCAGTCCGGTGCCACGGGGCCTCGCGCCTCGCTCAAGCCTAGTTGGGCCAGGGTGCGCCGGGCAGGGCGATCTCCCTCTCCTGCGGCTAGTCGATCCTCGAGGGACAAGCAGGACATCATACGCCATATTCGGTTCCTGGAAGCCGGCTCGTCGCCGGCGGGATCACAGGAGCCTGCTCCCCAGTGAACTTCCATGCTTGCAACCCTGGCTCCCCTTTTGAGAATGCGAGGTCGCTCTCTCTGGGACTACCAGCCGCCTTTTGGGGAGAGAGAGTACGGCCTACTCACTGAGGTCGCTGCTGCAGCTCCAGACGTTGGGCGGCGGCCCGGGGCTCCTCCTGACTTGGTGAATGGCGGCAGTGCCGACGGACCCCCACCTCTATTCCTGGGAGAGTGACATCTCCGGGATAGCCTGTGCCACAGTGCCTGGCCACTCCCTAGACTGGAATAGGCCTTGTTGGCCATGTTGGCCGTTTTGGTTCTTTTGTTTGCTCCTACCTTATTTCCTCTCTCCCTCTCTACTTCCTAACCCTCTGGCGGGGGGGCTTTGTGGATGGGCTGGGGGCTGCGGGGGGGACAACTGCACTTGTTGATCCATGTCTATGACTACAGTACCCTCCTGGAAGGTCGTCTCTTTGAACGTGAAGGGGCTCAACTCACCTAGCAAACGACATCAGATCTGGAGGTATTTGCTCCAACAGGGCGCCGACATAGTATTCCTGCAGGAGACGCACCTTCTACGGGCCGATGCTTTCCCCATAGGTTCTGGGCATCTGCTGACACTAAGACAGCGGGGTCGCAATTTTTTGTAGGGCGGGATTCTTCCATGGGGACACACAGGTGCGTAGAGACACTGCGGGCCGGGTCCTGAGGGTAGAGCTAACGCGGGGACACCGTAGGCTCACGCTTTGTAACCTTTACGCTCCCAACCAGGGTCAGGACGTCTTCCTGCGCGGGGTCATCCGGGAGTATCTTGACCCGGTGAGCTCGGACCTCATAGTGGGGGGGGACTTAAATCTGGTTTGGGACGCGGAGCTGGATCGTTGTGGGGGAGGCTTTCATGGAGTGGGGGCCCTGTCGGCCACAGTGAAAAAATCCCTTACTGCTTTGAGCTTGGTAGATGTTTGGCGTTACCACTCCCCGGGGCAGAAAGACTACACCTTTTACTCACATGCACACCGCTCTTACTCTCGCATCGACATGGTCTTTGTCTCTCACTCCCTGCTCACAGACACTATATCGGCATCGCACTCGAGCATTTCGGTCTCCGACCATGCCCACGTGGAGGTGTTACTCCATGAGCGCCTCACTCGCGCTTTAGGTCCACGCCGCTGGCGGTTCCCGGATCACGCTCTACGGGACCCGGTAGACAGGGAGGAAATAAAGACGGCCATACTGGAATACTTCGAGCACAACGAGTTGCCGGAGACCTCCCCTCCCCTCTTATGGGATGCCTTCAAGGCCACGATACGGGGCACCCTCACGGCTATAGCTGCCGCCCGGACGCGGGAAGCCCAACTGTACGAAACCAGACTTGCCCGCGAACTCAAGACGCTGGAAAAGATGGATCAGGCCCGCCTGATGGCGGCCCATAAGCGGCGTCTGGCGGTCCTTAGGGGACAGCTACGGGCACATAGGACGAATAAGGCGGAACGGGCGCTCCTTGCGCTCCGACAGCGCTTTTACATCGGAGGAGACAAGGTGGGCGCAGTACTAGCGCGGCGGTTGCGTACGAGGGCGGCCAAGGCCCATATCGCGAAGCTACAGGGGGGAGGGGGAACTTGGCTGACTACGGAAGCTGCGAAGCTCCAGGCGTTTCATGACTACTATTCCTCCCTGTACATGAGAGACCCGCCGGACCCTGCATTGATCGCGGAGACCCTGGGAGAATGTGAATGGGAGCCGCTGAGTAAACACCACTCTGAGCTCTTAGAGGAGCCCATTACACTGGAAGAAATAGCGGGCGCCCTGGGAGATCTCCCGCTAGGCAAGACACCTGGGCCAGATGGGCTCCCGGTGGCATTCTTCCGTACCTTTCTGCCGCAGCTGCAACCCTACCTCCTTCGGCTCTTTAATTCATTTGCGGATTCGGGGGGGCCCTCTCCGGACATGGCGATGGCTGAGATCGCCCTCATCCCAAAGCCGGGGAAGGACCACACCCTCTGCTCATCCTATCAACCCATAGCCCTGTTGAATACAGATCTTAAACTGTACACCAAAATTCTCGCCAAACGACTCAGTGCGCACCTCCCTCGCCTTGTGGACCCGGATCAGGTGGGGTTCATACACCAACGCCAAGGTGCGGACAATGTCCGTCACATCGCCCACATTGTGGGAAAGGCCAGGCATTGGGGAATCCCGGCTTGCCTGTTGTCCCTAGACGCTGAAAAAGCATTCGACCGGGTAGATTGGGCGTTCCTTCGAGCGGTTTTACGGAAAATAGGCATTGGGCCTAAAATGGAAGCACGCATCATGGCCCCATACGCTGCCCCTGCAGCCCGGGTGCGAGTAAATGGCCAGCTTACACAGCCATTCCCCATCTGCAGGGGCACGCGGCAGGGTTGCCCCCTATCGCCCTTGCTCTTTGCCCTGGTAGTGGAGCCCCTAGCTATTCTCATTCGCCAGTCGCCAGATGTCAAGGGCATTTCCCTTCGGGGACGCGACCACAAGATTGCGCTCTTTGCCGACGATCTCCTTCTTACGCTGTCTGCGCCCTCAACCTCGCTCCCGGCCGCGCAATCGTTGCTCCACGCCTATGAGCGTGCCTCCGGGCTAAAAATTAATCACACTAAGTCCTGGGTGCTTAATCTCACGATTCCGGAGGCAGAGGTGGCGGCGCTGCAGACATGCACCCCATATCAATGGGCCAGCGGCTCAGTGAGATACCTTGGCCTTAACTTGACACCGGACCTAGCTACCTGGACGCAGGCCAATTGGCCGGAGTGCAGGCGCTCGGTCCTAGCCGACCTGCGCACCTGGAAGGCACTGCCGCTTTCCTGGCTTGGTCGCCTCAATGCAATCAAGATGTCCGTGCTGCCAAAGATCCTCTACCTGTTTCAGACTCTGCCGACTCCCATACCGGAACATTACATCCAAGGGTTACAACAGGACTTGATCTCCTTTATTTGGGGAGGTAAGAAACCGCGATTCTCTAACAAAATATTAAAGCTCCCTCAGGATAGAGGTGGTCTTGCCTGTCCCAATCTAATGGACTACTACTGGGCGTCGCACCTCCGATATGTTCTGGAGTGGGGGGCGTGGGAAAGCGAAAAAATTTGGTTCCACATGGACAGGGCAGTTACCTGTCGCCCGATCTGGGATCACGCTTGGCTGCCCCGGGCGGCGCGCCACCGTAGTGCGTACATGGCGGTCCCCACTAGGACGGTCTTGGAGATCTGGGACAGGGTGGCGGTCCGCAGGGGCCTCACCACCTTCCCCTCGCCACACACCCCCCTGGCTCGCAACCCACAGTTTCCGCCGGCCTGCCGCTCGCCATACTTTGAGAACTGGACGGAAAGCGGCTGTCGGACGATCCGAGATCTTTGTGGGGGGAGCTTCAAATCCTTCCAGCAATGCCAACGGGAATTTGGGCTGACGGACAGGGACAAGTTCCAATACGAACAGCTTCGGCACTGGGTGCAGGGCTCTTCGCTGGTGCAAGCGGCCACGCGGCCTCTCACCCCGTTTGAGCACTTAGCGCGCACGTTTGGCACATATAGGGGCCTCGTCTCCCGCGTCTATAAAGTGCTCCAGCATTCCCAGCGTCCAGGACTACATCCGTACCAAGAACGATGGCAGAACCTCTCGGGCTCCGGGATCACCTCCGCGCAGTGGGCAAGGCTCTGGAGCGATATCCCCAAAACCTTCCGTAGCATCCCCCAGCAGGAATCGGCCTACAAGGTGATGACCCAGTGGTACTACACCCCTGTCCGACTACAGAAGATGTTCCCTAAGGTGTCCCCGTTGTGCTGGCGCTGTGCTCAGGCACCAGGGGACTTTATCCATGTTTGGTGGACGTGTCCGAGTTTGACTACCTATTGGAAGGAAGTCCTAAGCCACATCAAAAGGGTACTAGGCTACCCCCTACCGGAGGAACCGCTCACGATTATTTTGGGCCTCCGACCAACGTCGCGGCGGGCAATGACAGGTCGAGACTGGCACCTGAGCCTTCACATGCTAGGCGCAGCAAAACAAACAGTGGCGGTATACTGGAAGAAGGCGGAGCCGCCCTCCATCAACGTGTGGTTCGCCCGCCTCTGGCAGGTCTTGGCGATGGAGCTGCTTACAGCCCGTCTCCAGTTCCGGGAAACTAGGTTCAAGACCCTCTGGACTCCCTTGGTGGAACACTTGGGCAGGATAGAGCATGCACGATTGCAACCACCGAGACTGCGGGCCCTAAAACTGTTCGACGACGAGGTTAATCTGACGCGCTCCGAGATTCCCGCGCGGCCTGTGGAGCTGACACCCTCATCATTGGGGGTCCCTAGCTCCAGGCGAGTGCGCCGGGGTCGGATCTTCCCACCACGCAGGCATACATCACCACAGGGGTACCAGGGATGTCAGGGGACCACCGGCCCAGCTTAAGCGAGACTAGTTGAATCCACCGGATCTCCCACTAAGGCACTTGGCGTTCTGCTTCCCCTCCCCTGCCGCCCTCCCCCGCCACTTTCCCCCGTTCCTTGTTTGTTTGGTTTGTCCTGTCTTCAGGACCTATAGAGGTTAAGCGATGTGATAGTGCCTTGGCGACACAGCGCGGTGGCGCTACGCCACTCCGTCCAGTCCCTTCAAAAACTGCGAGTTTGCCTGGGAACACTGTATTGCACTACATGAGCTGTCCGGGGCATGGCATAAGAACTTAGTATAGACCTGGCGTAGAGAGTAACAAATACTTGTCCTGGGCAAGGTTAAGACACTCACTAGCCCTGGACCCGGGCCCTGTTGGCCTCCTACCGCGGGACCCACGTTAGAGACTAGACTACACCACCAGCTGCATCTGCCCTATCTGACCCCCCCGCTGGTGCGAACATGGCTTTAGACAGGATGTGGGGCGACGGGCACGTTGGGTGGGATGCGTTGACAGCAGGGAACTGGAGGGGAGGTACATGAGTTATGCTGTGCTTTACTGCTCCTGTATGGTGGAATTAGATTCTGTTCGCTGCCGGCCAGGATGGTTGTAGGCACACAGCTGTGTACTTTGGCTGACCTCATCTTTCAATAAATACAAAGTTGGTAATAAAAAAAAAAGGAGCGACATTTACCTGGTCAGAAGAGTGCGAAAAAGGTTTTCAATTCATTAAGAATCACATCGTTAGTGCACCTGCCTTGCAAGCTTTTGTGGAAGGTAGGCAAACTATAATTACAGGGGATGCATGTGAGTACGGTCTGGGTGCTGTGCTGTCACAATTTGCTGAAGGGAAAGAGTATACAGTGGGGTTTGCATCCAGGACTCTTCGGCCGGTTGAACGGAAGTATTCGGTTATCGAAAAAGAACTGTTAGCTTGTGCTTGGAGTGTTGAGAAATTTAAGTCGTATTTGTGGGGCAGGTCTTTTGTCCTTACAACTGATCATCGACCATTAGTTGACATCTTGTCTGGAAAGAATATCAAACGCACCACTGCTAGGTTGGCCAGGCTGTCAACTAAATTACTAGAATATACATTTATGGCAGAGTACATCCCTGGAGGGAGAATTAGCAGAGCGGATTGTTTGTCTAGGCTTCCTATTTATGACACAGATGAGCAAGATTGGGAAACTGATGTAGAGGAATGTTTTGTAGCATGTGTCAATCATGACATCCTCTCATTTGCAGAAGAAGACTGGGTCACTGAAGTCGATAGAGATGTTGTGCTGAGTGGGGTTATTTCGTTGATCAAAAAAGGTTGGCCAAAAGAGAAACTTCTTTCTCTAGATCTTCAAATGTTCTGGAAAGTCAACAGTGAACTTTCTCTTGAAGGTGGGAAAGTTGTTAGAAGTGACAAACTTGTACCTCCCTCGTGCTACCGAGATACAATCATTTTGGCTGCTCATGCGGGTCATCTGGGTGCAACCATCACTAAAAGAAAGGTAAGATCTGATTTTTGGTGGCCAAGGATGGACTCTCAAATTGATGAGTTGGTTAAACAATGTGTAGGGTGCAATACTAGTGACAAAGTTCTAGTATTAGAGGGTAATGTTGATTCTCCTGTAGCTCCTCCTGGGAGAGCCTGGCAGAAAATAGGCATGGACTTTCTTGGGCCTTTTCATGTTCTTCCTGCCAACTCTAAACATTTTTTGGTTCTTGTTGATCATTTATCCAGATGGGTGGAGGTTGAACCCATTAGTGTTCCCACTTCCAAAAGTGTCATCACTTGTCTCAATAAGATTTTTCTTAGGGAAGGTTTTCCGGAGGAAATTCTTACAGACAACGGTGTGCAATTTACCTCACAAGAGATGATTTGTTTTTTAAGTTCTTGTGGTATTAAACACACTAGAACTCCTCTTTATCATCCACAAAGTAATGGAAAAACTGAGAGATTTAATAGAGTTATTGTAGAGTGTGTCCAAGCAGCTTTTAGATCAAAGACTTGCATTTTCCAAGCAGTGAATGATCTTGTTTGGTCTTATCGCACGTCGCCCCATGTGGCCACCAATTTTAGTCCATTTGAACTCATGAGAGGTCGAAAAGCTCCTTCGCAGGTTTATCCTTTTTGGATGGTGAAATCTTTTCACCGTGATTGTGACATGAGGAGCATGTGGGACTCTGCTAATAAAAAATCATCTGAAATTTGTAAAAACAGTGAACCTGTTGTTGAGAAAGAAACCCACAGTATATGCATTGGGGGCTGGGTTAGAATACAAAATCCAGTGTCATTAAGAAAAGGTCTCTCAAAGTTTCTGGATTCTCAGCAAGTTGTGGATATTAGGAAGAATGCTGTTAAGTTGGCAAACGGAAATTGGTGGAATACCTCTCGAGTAGTTAAGGATCCTTGTTACTTTAACAAGAATGTAAAGAATGACAAGGGTACTTTAAGAGATGATTATGGTATTAGAAAGAGCACCAGAATTCATACTAAATCGAGCAGACTACGAGATTATGTATAAATTATTTTGTGTTATGTTTATGTTTCTCTCTTTCCTTTTTCATACATTTTATTGAATTATATTGTTATAAGTTTTTTTTGTTAAAAAGGGGGGAGGTGTGGTGATGTGATGCTGATACTGTGGGAACATCATGATGTCATATGGAATGCTTAAGGTTGTTCTGCTCTGGGGGTTCGCTGGAGGGCAGTTGGACTCTGTGCTGCAGCTGTGTTGGCTGGGACGGCTCTCTGTAACCTCTAATAAATACTTCATATGAAAAGCATCTTGGAGCCATCGCCTCATCTTTACACATTCACTCAGCAAATCAAGGCTAAGCCCAAGTGCATGACTGTGCAGGACCTGACGAATGCCATGCCAGGTCTGTCGGTGTTGAGTGGATAGGAAGCAGGCTGGCATACAAGCACCTAATGATTGACAGCACAGCAGAGCAGTACAAAACTAAATTCATAATTTTAAATTGGTGATGATGTTACTGCTGAACTGGTAAGCTGCATGGACTGGGCCTCCTCGTGCACAGTGACAGTGCTTGGATAGGAAGAACAGTAGCATCCCAATGATCACCAGCCTCACCCTCGGCCATGGTGACCTGCAACCCCTGCTGGGTGTATAACTCTGGAGTGTCATTAGCGCAAGAGATCGTCATGGCACACCTGCAGCAAGTATTGCACCTGTTCATGGCAGATTGCATCAATCCTAGTGGAGATGCAGATGCCCCTTCTAAATCATGCGAAATTACCCTCAGGAAGAATGGAGCCAGCATATTGTTTTTCCTTTCCAAATGTGTCTTCAGACATGTCCAGCTTCTGCTCCTGCTGCACTGTTCTGGTAAATAGCATCCTTTGTTAGCATGATAATTTCCAGCGAGTGTTAGTGTTAACCCATTAGCAGTGAGAAGCTTATATTTGCTTTGAAAGGCTAGGTCTGTCCTCTCACCTACTTGGCTATAGATGGCCTACAAGAAAAAAGTCAGTCAGGGCGTAAATTTCCTTTTTGCATTTCATAAGCCTGCCAAGTAGCACTACGACATATGATACTATCAGCCATTCCTGACTTTTAAGACCACAGCATTGCGGGTCTTGTAGTTTTGCCTTTTACACTTTCATTAAGTGCTGATAATCCTAGCAGTCAAAGTGCTTCTGGCTAAAATGCTAGAATTGGCTGGCGTTTTTATACATGAACTCTAGACACTTGTCAGCTATGTTTAAAAAACAATTTAAACCGATCTAGATCAGTGTTTCTTAACCTATGCTCCAAGGAACCCTGGGAGTCAGCGAGGGAAACTCAGGGGGTCCATGACTGTATAACAAAATTAAATAATATTAAAATGAATACATTAAAAATAATAAAGTGCATGCAAATAAAGAAGCCACATTGAAAATGTTAAAAGTTTCTATTGGTTGTGAATTAAACAAAATATTTCAATATTTGTGCATTTTTTGTTATATGTTTGTTTTTGTATTTTTGTGCATTGGTCTGAGGTTCAAATCATAAAAATTGCTTAGGCTGGGAGGACCTCATCTTTCATTAATGACTCAGTTGGGGTCTCCGCATTCCAGTAATGATTCAGTGGGGGTCCACAGAAGTCAAAAGGTTATGAACCGAAAGTAAATTCTCATTCACATCTTGATTTAAAACAAGCATTCGTAATATAAATCGTTTTGTCCTTTGTGTAATGGAAAGTATAATACTAAGCCTCATAACACAATAAAGGAGACAAATAGACAGCAGCAGCTCAACCTTTCCAAAATCTCCTGGAAGAAACTTGCATTATATCACTTTATAGGGGGGGGTCTGTGTTTTGATGCTACTTTATAATTTCAACAAATTGTTGTAGTGACCATTTGGTGTAATGTATGCAGGGGTTTTTATGTCAGTGAACTCTCGTGTTTTGTGTAGTCTCCGCTTTGCAGGGCAGTTCTGCTTTGTACATCTATGTGGCGTACAATCCTATTGTGTAGTGCAAAGCAGGTGTCCTTGAGTCAGCCGTGGATGGACAGTGTAATGTCAGCCTTGCTGACTGTATTCCAGTTTCACATGGAGATCTGTACATGTGTTGTGGATTATAGATGCTTTGTCGGTTGGGCAGAAGCGTGTTTTGTGTGGTTGCGCAGTGAAACTTATCTTGGAGATCCGCTTCATTGCATGACCCTCCCTGTTCTCTTCCATCATGCAATCTGTTTGCTTCCTTGCTGCACACTGGTCCCACTTCTGCTTGTCCCTCCATGCACTTGCTTTCGTCTCTGTCATCTCTTTCTCTTCGCACCCAGTTCCTGCATCTCTTGATCTTTTTTGCCTCAGTTCCATCCCTGTGTCCCGTTCTTCCCCCTCAATTAATTTGTCTGCCTTTCCTTTCTGGCCCATGACCCCAGAGGCAATAATTATGCTACGTTCACGGGGGTGTCGCCCACTCTTCCTGTTATCACTTAGCTCCCTGGTTCTTAACATGGGTGTCAGGGCCTCCTCCACACCTGGGAAGGGGGGGTTGAACCAGAATCAGACCGGAGGGAGGAAGGGGCTAATCAATTCAGGCACCATCTCACCCCCTCACCCTCCAGGGCACCCCCCAACTAATGGCCTCCCTGTCAGCCTCTCAATCAGCAAGTCTCCGGTCCCACCTATGCATAGCCTCCCTTTGTGCTTCATATTATGTAGCCCGAGCTCGACCAGAGGGTGTTGGAGTGCTTCGCATGGGCACCATTTACATAGCACAGGGACACACCGGTTTTGTGAGCACAAGAAGATGGAGTGGTTTGCCCAGAGTCGCCGGATGTTGGGTCGATGCCGAGACTCGAGCCTTGTTCCCCGGCTCTGGATTCAGCAGCTTTTGCTGCCTCTTTAACCATGAATAAAAGATGACACTACACAACAGACTGATTTTATTTTACAGTCTTATATAGCGCAAACTTGTTTCAGGGGCACTGGAGCATTTTAAATGAGCATCCCACCTTTTTTGCAGTATCTAGAACTCTTAATGTTTGAATCATATTTATGCTTGCAATCACATGTTTAAGCTGTTTGCCCTGGATATAGAACACTATGTAGAATGTTACTCTCTACAGCTTGTATTCTCTGACTACTTGCTAACTCAGAAAGACTCTCCCATTAATCTCCTAAACACTGCATGAGAAAGTGGCATTGATTTACTCTCACTTGATTCCTCTCCGTTCTTTCTTTGGAGTGACCCTCTTTTTGGCTTCCATCCTCTGCATATCTTCTATTCTTCTGAGAATAGTAGTTTAATTAAACAATAGTCTCCTCTGTCTCTTGCCTGTCTGCCCCAATCCTTCTTATTGTAATTCTGCAATTGGCTGATACCTCATTTCATAGATCACAACCTCTCCTCTTTAAATCCCTATCCCTGTAACCTAACAATAACTAATATCTGCCAGCCTATCTATCCCACCAACCATTCACCTGAAACCACATAGCCCCCACTAATCATCACATTTACCTGGTATTAATATATAACAAAGTAACTTTTAGTAAATGGATGCAATTTCTCTTGAGAGCACATTACTAATCACAATAATCAACAATAACCACTGGACTAACCACAAACCTTAGGTTCCAGCGTAGCGTGCTACTCGCTGTAAAGTGCTTCAATGTCTAGTCAGGGGTAGTAAGCACTATATAAATTCAATTGCAATTACAATTGCATGACAGACGTGGAGGATTTCTCATTCATCATTTCACAAAGTGCATTATAGCCTATGTTTGGTACTTGTAATATGGCAGAGGGGATATCCGTCACGGTTTGTGGAGGTTTCACATCTGAGAAACCCTAAATAAGATCCTGTGTGTCTCAGCTAAGAGAATGCCTGCTATTAATTTAGCATATTCTTAGTATACGCCTAATTGCACGATTGTGTTATGTTTATAATTTTCAGTAGTAAGGCACCACTGGAAATCATCCACTGTGCACATGTGAGCAGCTCACAATTTATAAATTATAGATAAAGTTGAGAAATTAGGTTTCTGTTGAACTCAGATGGCGAAAAGAAGTTAGACATGCATTGACAGTAGGAAGGTAAAGAAAAAGAATCAGGTAGGAAAGGAGACAAATGGTAAATAGATTTCCGGAAGGAAGAGAGATAGGCAGTGCTTAATTCGTAAAAGAATAAGTCCCAGGGCCAAACATTTAGCTCAGATGCCCACGGCTGGCATTATTAAATGTTGGTGTGTGAAATTCAATATTGCATTGTCTCGCTTCCACCTCACTCCCCACCTCTTTATCTCACTCTTATAGGTGCTTTTTTCCCCCTGTTTTGTCCCTGTGTCACTGTTTTTCCGCTTTTCTCTTTCTCCTTTCCTTTATTTGGGGGTTTTCTCTCCCCTGCTCTAGATTAAAGCCTGTTGAGGAACAATAAATGCACGTCCCCAAAAATAAGTGCATCCAAGCAGTGGGGAGACTCTATGTGATGACTGAACAGTAAGGACAGATAATCTCATAAACAGAAAGTAAAGATGAATGGAAGAGAAAAGAGTGCTGACAGAATTTGAAATATGCCTAGATTATATATATTGCACCACTGACATTACAAAACAGAATCAAGAATTCATGGTAAGCGGTGCAGAATCTGATGCAGGATGTAGGAAGTGGAAGCAGAGGCAGGAGCTTCGAGGTTGGAGTTTGGGCGCGAAGCTAGTGAGGTTTGCGGCAGCTGAGGTGAGGCTAAGGAGAATGGTGCCATGAGAAGCAATGTCGTGTAGTTCCTACAAATCTATATAGTATCTGCGCATTTAGACAACATAAACTATGGGACTGGGGTCCAGACTGATTCCAGACACCCACGAAGGATATGTCAGTCTGTAGACCAGCTAGCTCACAGTGCCACCATAAGTTCCCCTGACCAAGGAGAAAATATTTTCTGGCAACTATCGAACATGACAACCCTGACCCCTCAGGTATTGTGGAAACAGTACAGTTTTTGCTCTCGGTCACTTGTGCTCACTTTGTCTCCGATAGAGACACAGAATAAACGGTGGGGATATTTTCAATAAGCATTTATTGAACCAGCGTCATTCTAGTGTACAATACGTGTGCTGCAATAACCATGAGACCGAAACAGATATATACGATTACTAGCACCAACAGAGTAAATAAAAGGTAGAATTCTACCATGGTGCTAAAGCAGGCAATATATGCAGGCATATAAATACATGACAGTAGTAATGCGTGCTCCTATGATGCAACCCTAACTAGATGTGCCTAGCATGCATGTAGGTGTATAGCCAAGAATACCCTAGGAAAGAGCCAACCCCATTACCTGATGTGAGAGACCGAAGTACTCAATTTTTTTCTCTAGCTGGACACCCTGCGAGGGATGTAAGACCACTGCGTGCTGGAGTGTCTGCTTGCAGGGACTTCAGCGTCTCGTGTCAGCATGGAAGTATCTTTCTCCTCTGGTTTGCCCAGCAAAGATGTGGTGCTTATATACTCAAAAGGTACCCTCAGGGTTTGTACCTAGATGTGTTATGGTACTGTGGGCATGTTGGCTGAGGATAACGATAGGGGTGACCCTTATACAGAGGTATTATGCAGAAGATGGTAATTCTGCTGTGACACTGAGAATCCTCATGCATAATAAATGATGCTAGTTTTCGGAGAAAACCACACAACATTTATGTAGCACCTAACTCGGTAAAAGGTAAGCACCAGAACAGTTATGTAGAATAATGGTACGACAAATGTAGGTAAAAGGCTGTGCAACTACTTAGGCCTATATTGGGGTACATTGGGGTTCATAACAGCAAGTGGCATCTCAAGAGACATTTGAGGTGCCTAGGGGGTCCGCCTGAGGGATCCCAGTCTACACATGCCTCTGGAGCAGCGGCCCCCAAACTGTGGCCCCACTGACAACAGTCCCTCAATGCTCTTGACTTCCACATCACCAGGGGAGGCACACGAGTTTACCACAGTACATGATGGTTGCTAATGCCAGTGATCAATATACTTGCAAAACAGGCACCCCTTCAACCCGACAGCACTTAGCATTCTGGGGCTGTTCCCCCACCGAACGTTCCCACCGTGCCAGCTGGTGGGGTGCCGGTCACGCCTTGCAGCACTGAGGTGCAGTATCAGACAGAGACACATACCATGCTGCAAACAGCTCCCAGGAAGGGGAGGTTTGTGCCAGGACCTCTTGCAAAGATTGCAGGCCTGCGTCTGCCTTGACGGTTGGCAGAGTATACATCAGGAAAACTGAGCCTGCATGACATCTGGACTGCGAGTGAGGAAGGTGGCTAATCCTTCGTGCAGAGCGACGCAAGCCGAGTCCTAGAGAAGCTCTTAGGAAGAAGCAAAATAGGACGGCAGAGATTGTTGAGCTCTGGAGCAGAGGGTGGAGTATGAGCTAAAGTAAGGCCATAAGGCTGTGGCACACAACTGGTATGTGCTGAGGTGGCCAGCTTTAGGTCGGTGCGGCTTGTGCCTTCCTGTTTAGAACCACATACCAGCTAAGCCTTTACCATTTTTACTACAACATTGTCACTATCCCTCCTCCCCTCCCCTTGGTCTTGGCCAGTAAGCTCAGTTTTGATTGCAATTCCCTGCTGGGACACACAGCGCATCCCTCGTTGAAACGTAACTGGGCTGCCACTGGGCAGCCACAGGCTAAGAATAGGCCACAAATACTCAAAACAGCCAACTCAGAACCATTGTAGTGAGATCTGAACCTTTTAAGACACCATAAGGTATCTAACAAAGACACAAGGCTCAACTCATGTTGGGTACCTGGGCAGTGAACGATAAAAGGTGATTTTTAGCCATGGGAGGAAGGCTGTATCGGCTCTGGCTTTTACTGTGAGACGACTGGGATTGGGCCCCACATAAATCAATGGGAGGTGGGGCCTGCAGACACCCATTGGAATAACTTGGGGAAAAAGATAACAGCATGTGATCAGGGACATCCAGGGGTCCAGTGGTGACCGAAAAGAGGAAAAGGAAGACGCCAAAGCAGCCAGACCAGCCACTGGTACTGACACCTATAGCGGTATCTCCACAGCAATCTTCAGCAATTTCACTCCTGCACTCCTCCTGCTTCCCTAGGGAGGCCAATACAGGGCTGGTACAGCCAAAGATTATGTCTAAGTTTACCTTCTTGAAAGATGCAGGGGAAGTCTTATTTTCAAGCAACATGAACATCAAAGGGCTTCCTGTTCCCCTATGCCCGACAGTACTAGTACAAAACCATCTTAAGAGGACCAGCTACACCCCAGCAGACAGTGGGTTCCACATCCAGAAATGGCACCACAATACTTAAAGAAACACATAGGTCCCCTGTTAAGCAGTACAATTCAGATAACTAGGGTATGGTGCTGGTATAGGGAGTCAGCCCGAGAGCCAAAATCAGCCCTTAAAGCCTCAAGCTCGTAGAACACTCTGAGCTGACTGAGTAAACAGTGACGAAGAATAGTATCCGTCCGACTGCAGAAAAGTTCTCGCAGCCAACACTCAATCAACCGCGCGGAGTGGGGATGACCTGCTCGAGTTAATAAGCCAACTTGAAGGAAGAAGAAAGGAAAAGTCGAATGCTAAGGACTGATTCCCTGCCAGGGCTAGGGCCGGGATCCCATAACAACTGTTCAACTCAGCCAGGTTGCGCTGTGGCTGCGACTATCCCCCCCAATGTGCTAAGCCCTCAGGAAACAGCTAACAATTTGGCTGGTACAGACAACGAGGACGCAATAGCAGCTGTGACTGATACCTTATGTATCTACTCGAACAGATGGGAGAATATGCTTGCCCCATACGGCAACAAGGCACAAACAAACTCCAGCCCTAACCCAAAGGAAACAAGCACTCACAAGGAGCCTTATGGTCAACCATGTTAAGAATTCTGCAGAGTTCAGAAGAGGCACTCAATTTTCAAGCAAACATAATGGACATAAAAATTAGCCTCCTGAATAATCTAGCAATGTATGTGTTAGGCATTGACAAGAAAATTGCAAACCTCAACAACTTAATAAAGAGAGCACAGGCTGACACACAGGGAATAGGGCAGAGGTGCAGCTATTCCCCTGTCCTAAACAAGTTGTCAACACTTCCGGCGATAATGTCTAATCTACTGGTTGACCTCAAGGACATGAATAAAGACAGGCCCCAAATGAGGATAGGACCACTGAAATCTGAGGCAGGCCACTCAGAGGCACTTACAGCAGAGACAGACAGGGGTTGAAGTGTGGCCACCCTTCTGGCTGGAACAATGAAGGCCTGGAGACTGCTGGATCTGACCCTGGAGTGGAGCCTTCACCAATGGCAAGCTCACCAGAATCTGATAGGACCCAATAAAACATTGACAGACCACCAAAACAGAAGAGAACAAGAAAGCGAAAGGGTCACAACAGAAAGCTCCTATGGCCTAGCAGGCTGGCAGCCTACCCAGTCTTCAATACAAGACCCAGGCTCCACTCCACTCCCAGAACGCAGATCTCTATGAGAAACAGACGACTCTGTACAGGGAAGATGTTACAGCATTAATGACCACTTATAAACACACCAGCCCTGCGAACGGAAAGCATAATAGTTCGGGAGCGAACCTGGAGAGTGACTCACCGGTCACCATGGCCCCAGATGCGATAAACCATCTTTAACCACAAGACATACCAACACAGGCCACTTGTGCCAATGAACCAACAAGTACCCAGGACAGCATTGCTATGGGGTCCCCCTCAAATATTAGGGCTGGATCCTGAAAGGAAGAAGGAGACGTAATCACTTGTACCCTTAACTTGCGCAGGCCTCATACTCACCCGGAAAGAGACATTCACGCCATAAGAAAATATGCAGACATCACCGTCTGGGAGAGCTGAGTGCAACAAACTAGAGCCACTTTTAGAAAGTAGGTATTTTCTTGTTTAACAATTCTGTATGCCTCTGTTTGTGGATTGACTGTCTGGTTTTTGAGTGACAGGGACTGGGGATGTGCATTCACTGTAGACAGACTCTGGGGTGTTGAGGTGTGCCTGGCCCTTTCTGGATAACTCAGAGCTGAGCTGAAATGACCTTGAATGCATTTAGAGTAGTGGGAGGAGTTCTCCTTGCACTTGAAAGGGCCTGTCTTCCTTGCACAATGCTGTCTCCACCCCCTTTGGTTATAGTGCACCTGTGAGGACAGAACTGGTTTGGACTGTGCTCAGAGACCCTTGCACAAAGAAGAACAAAGACAAAACGGGGTATAAACCCCAGAACTTTAGATCACTTCAGTACTCAAGAGGAATCTTTGCCAAGGAGAAGTGCTGGAGAGATGTAAGGAGTACCACCCCTTTGCTGTGTGCTGTGTGGGGTTGGCCTGTAGTTGCTGTTTCTGGCAAGGAAAGGACAAAGACTGGAACTTTGCTGAGAAACTGCTTGAAGAAGAATCTCCAAGAGCTTGTGTGTGCTGGCCTCCTGTTCTGAAGTGTCAGGGACGCAAATACTTCACCCCCCGCTCCCCTGAATGCTACTGCTGAGAGTTCTGGCCTGCCAGGACTTGCCTGTTCCAGTTTTGAGTCTCTGGAGGTTGTTACTCCTGTTGAGAGCTGGAGGAAAGTGAAGAAACTAAGAAAACCGACGCATCACCCTTCATGGGGCTGTTTTTCTGATGCAGCACCGACGTGCAGGAAGAATCTCCACGAACCGCCGCCGAGACGAAACAGCAACTGCCAAAGTTGCAAGAGTCGAAGCATCGTGGGGTCGCGGCTGAAGAAAATGACGCAACGCCGCTTGCCGCCTCCGCACGGATCGCCATCGCTTCGCCATCGCATCCAGAATTTCCACACATCGCACCTGCGCAGCAAGTTTTACCGACGCATCAACCGCAGGCCAGTACCGTCTTGGAATCGGCACGTCACTTCCCCCTACAGTCCAGATTCGACGCATCACTTCTCCTGAATGCAGCAGAACTGTTGCATCGCCTCCCCAAAGACTCAGGAATTGACGCATTCCTTTGTTTCTCATCGCTTTCCTTCTCTGCGGCTGTTTAGCCTTGTGAATTTTTGACACATCTACAGGTACCTTGTGTAAAATCACGCATTTATAATTTCCCATGGACTAAGTTGCTTGAAACCTTTTAAAAGTCATATTCTTATTGAATGCATGTTGGTTTTTTGTTGTTTTGGTCTTGTGTTGGTTTAGATAAAGATGCCTTATTTTTCTAAACTGGTGTGGTGTCCGTTTGTGGTGTTATCACTGTATTGCTGTGTGTTTTGAGTACAAATACTTTACACATTGCCTTTGGGATAAGACTGTCTGCTCGTACCAAGCTACCAAAGGGGTGAGCAGAGGTTATCCAAAATGTGTATCCCCCTTACCCTGACTAGAATCAAGGGTCCCTACGTGGTCACAGGTACCTTCCTCTGCCAACTAGAGATGCCGATTTCTAACACAACCCAAGAAAATTATAATGGTAAACGTCTACATTCACCCCATAGCTGCAACCAGGGCTAGTCTAACAGACATGCTGACTGAGACAATCCTGGCTCTCAGGCTAAAAGAATAAAACTATGAAATGATAGTTTCAGGATACTTCAACATGTGGCTAATGAGCAAGCTGCTGAAAAACGAGGTCACAGAGACCAAATAAGCCCTTTGGATCATATCAACTCAGATGGCCCCTAGTGGCAAAAATAAGACAGGGGAGGTCAAAACCCTACATGGAAGCCTAGAACATTTTGGCCTTAGTGCATTAAACTGTCTGTACAACCCCGACAAACCACCTGGGCCTTCGTTCCTATCCAGATCTGGTGCATCACTTATTGACTACACATTTGTAAGCCTCTCACTACTGCAGGTTATTAGTTCTTAAGGGTTTGGCAAGAAATTGGGAAGCGACCACCAGTCCCAAAATATAATTCTAGACTTAGGCTTAGAAGCACACCCGCAAAGGATCAGGGAACTCCAGGTTACATGAGCAACCTCAAACACACAAAATGCACAGTCGCCTCCCTACCAGCACTGGCACAAACTGACAAACTATTGGTGATTAATTCAAATTCTAAAACAACTGGTGAAAACCTATTGATGAGCTGGGAAAGATTCACTATAAAACTCGCAGCTCAGACCGCAAAACCAGTCAAGTCAGTCACAATAAACAGGTAATGGCAAGAGAGTAACGTGAACTCCCTGGAGAGAAGGGAGTGTAACACCATAATCTGAATGGCCAAAAAAGAAGTCAACCGCCTCTGGCGAGCCCTCAAAAAGCTGCTTCATGACATAAGGGAAAACAACTCCACCTCTTTTGTCCAACAGTAAATGGGATCACCCGTCCCCTCCCAAGAGTGGCCGCATCCAACATCTCTTAGACCACCCGTAGCATTTCTTGAGCCGTTACTATAATTAAGTGAACCTGAAGGAACAACACAAGTGCAAATTAGATGACCCAGCAAGCACATCTCAAACCCCTCAAAGGGAGAGGGCCCCAGCATTAGCCAGGTGCACAATCAGCCCCTACACCGTGGAGAAACAAATTGCAAGGGGACGTAGGGAAGGGCCGCCGGGTCCGAATGGCTTTCCACCAGCCATCTACAAGGAGGACCCACTTTTCTGGGCATCTCAAGTTGCCCCAGTCTTCAATGCCATCATTTAGCTCCATAGTATTCCTTCCCCATGGAGGGATTCAATTCTTACCCCAATATACGAGGGGGGATAAGGGCGACCCCAGAAATTCCAGTTTAATTGCCTTAATTGATAACAATGCAAAATACTACCCGGAAGTTCTATTGGAGGAATTACAACATTGCGCTGAGGCATACTCCAATATGCCTGCAAATCAAACCGGCTTTACTAAATAAAGAGGGCCAACAACAAATATTATGGCGCTTTCGTTGCTGATAGATTCTACAAAAATGAATACAAACCCTGTCCACCTGGGTTTTATTGATTTTAAAACTGCTTTTGATGCGATGGATCAGGGTAGGCTGTGGAGCAAATTGGCAAACCTAAACATGCCAAATGTTTTTTTAAAAACCCTGGAAATACTGCACACAGACACCTGGGTCATGATCAAGATAGGGGACGGCTCCCATTTATCAAGGAAAATCAAAACCACGCAAGGGTTGAAACAGGGATGTGGCCCCAACATTGATTAAACTGTTCCTTGCAGACCTCACACCCTCACTAAATGTAGTGAACGTCCAGTTATCAAACCTACTGTATGCGTATGATTTAGTCTTGCAAACAGAACCAGGGTCAACCTACAGCACTTGTTGAATGAAACCCTTGCCTACTGTGAAAAAAATGGACATACCACTAACAGGAAACAAAAACAAAAATATTACCAGTGTAAGGAAAAATGGCACAGAACCATACCTGGCGTCTTGGGGATGAAAGAATTGAAACAATAAAAAGCTTCAAGTACCTTGGAGTTTATTTCAATGGGAAAGGAAGCTATAGCGACCAACTGGAGGAAATCAGGAAGAAGGGCAGTGCATTGGCCTTCGGTTTGAGGTCTCTTTGCAACAAGCTTAAAGGCCCCCATCTTACAGGTAGCACAAGCTAAGATCCTTCCAACCTAGACATTTGGGAGCACGGCTCTCAGGGGGAAGGGACAGTTCCACTCTGGACAGAAGGCTTCTCATAATATACAGGTGATTTTTCCAACTACCTTCGAACACATCGCCTGTTCAAATAAGGCTGGAACTTGGTATCCTCAAACAGTCAATGGCTCAGAAGGCGGCCTTTGTGTCATGTTGCCACATGTTTAGAAAGGCTCCTGAGGGCTCCCTGGGTGGCCACCTTTGGTAGGAACTGGAACTCAGGCTGAGCTCCCCGCACATGTCTATCTAAACCAGGCCTTGAATTTACTCAGCTTAAAAAACACTTGAGACTTATCTCTAGGCCACTGGGAGCTAAAAAAAAATAACCAAATCCAGTGCACAGTTGTAATTAATGCTTGAGGATAAAGACAAACTGTCTAAACCTAGTCATGGGTGGAAGACAATTCAAAACTACTCCAGGTTAAAATCACAGGGCTACCTTTACAAAGCCTAAGGCAATTGGGCTAAGGTGCACTGAAGTACAGGCTGGGTTTATTACCAATAATAAACCCAGCCCCATTGAGAGGAAGCCCAGGGCAAGACATTTGCTGGATATGCCTGCAAGAAATGGAGAACTTCATCCACGTCTTATGTGTGTGCCGCACCGATATGGGGGATCGCCGTGAGCTTTAGTGGAGGAAGTGGAGAAACCGGGCATAAGATCATGCAGGGAGGGGTGCTGTCCTGCTTTGACCCTACGGATATCAGCCTGAACTGTGCCATGGTCAAATTCCTTCAGAGATAGATTGAAAAAGAGGGCTGCGAGGAAGGAGTCAGCAGTGGGTAGAGATGCGGGAGCTACTTGAGAAGTCACCACTTGAGCATTAACACTCAAAAGCTTGCAATCGCCCACAGCTAGGCTCAAACCAACAGCACAGTACTGGAAGGAAGTAACAATGGCACTTGAACTTTGAACTGCACCACCCGACCCCCTTGACGGCCACTCTATTGGTTTACTTACGGCTTTTTTCCCAGCAATTAACATTTGCCTTCATTTTTAGAAAAATGTTTTTTATGAACTGACATCTTGTACTGTAATGTTTTATTGCTTACTAATTCCCGCACCAGTACAGATCTAATATTTAATTTTTTTAAGTTTCATAAAATGCTTTTAAAACTGATTTTTATTGACCTTACTGCTATGAAATTGGTCATTTTACGTGCTTTGTATAGGTTTTATCATGTAATATATTGCAATGGTTTTTATTAATCATGCATTAAAGATTTACTTACTTAAAAGAGTTTATGAACTTTTCTTTAACTTCTAAAAAAAAGTTAAAAAATCCACAGAATCAGCTTGCTGTTTGGTCACAAAGAGGCCATGGTGGTTAGGTGCAGAAGGATGGGTGTTAATAGGACATGAGAGTTAAGGGAAACGTGTCAGTTTTAGGAGAGGTGGGCAAGGCTGAGAGAAGTTGGGTGTAAAGGGCTGAGGTGACATGAACCAGAGAGAAGGCTAGCGAAAACAGGGAAGGACTGCAGGAGCAGGGCTTATTATCCCACTTATTGAGTTCTCTGAAAAAGGAGAAGCATCTCCAGAAGTGAAAATAATGGGTAGAGAGCAGCATAACTTTGCTGTGGAACATGGGTCTCTGGGCTTCGCCCAGCCTCTGTGAGGAATTTGGGTCCGGTCCTACCCATACCCACAGTGAAAAAATGGCTACTCCGTGACACATGCCAGCCCTCATTCAGTTATATTAGCTGAGACACAAAGAGAAGAAGGAAGATTAAGGCCCCAATCTCGATAGGGCTGCACAAAATGAATGCACAAATTAGGTGGTATGTAATGTGTGCATGGCTACGAGAAAGGCGCCTTGAATTGTAGAATGTCATAGAATGTCATTTGAAAAGCTCATACTATTTCATCCCATAATTTCCAGCAGGTTTCACCTCGCAAAAATCCCGATAGAAAACACTGACAATCTGCGATCAAATTTTAATTATCATCTCACTCTTAATAGTGGCCTGAGACTAACGTATTTCTTATTGGTGCATCAATGTGTATCAAACAATTCAATGAGCCACACAGTTTCAAGTGGTGGAGAAATGCATTTTTATATGTATGTATGTGGGATTTAATCAATCAATCAATGAAAACTTTATTCGGATCATTGACAATCCATAAAAGTACAAAAGAAAACAATTATAAAATCATGCAATAAGATAAAATACTGTTAACACATGGGGAATAGTCCATCAAAACTTTAAGACATTGTAGACCGGACACGAACCACAGTTTTTAAAAAAGAGCTCACACGAAAGACAAGTTCATCATCGTCCAGGGACAAAATCATAGAAAATGCGAGTTCCAGGCTAATTGGTTTTGATTTTTTAAAATACGGAGTTAAAAACCATTTAATGTACTTCATATAAAATTTACAAAAGAATAAAAAATGTAGAGTTGTTTGCCTGCTCTGGGAGTCACAGGGGCATGGCTCAACACATTGGTCATTAAAATTCCATAAAGGGAAGCTAAGTGCATGTTTAATGGTGCCTGCCCTAAGGCGAAATATAAGGCCTCGCTCCCAATGACTCAACGGGAGAGTTAAATATCTGGGTGTGGGATATATTATAAAATTACAAGCTAAGTAACCAGAAACACTAGATTTCAAGGACTCCCTTGCTACCCTTTCAACATCAAAAGACGTATAAAGTGCTTTTTTGAGTTCACATTTAGTGGGGTGCTTAGTAGTGGAGGGTTTTAGGAAAATGTCTTCAAAGTTCACGCTGCGAAAAACGCTATGCACCCCTGATAGCCAGGGAATGGTCATGCCCCTGTCGCAGCGGAGAGAATCCTCAATGATGTCCCTAGTCAGTTTGGCGGCGGGATTTTTCCAGATCGACAGCCAAAAAAGGGCTGGGCGGGCACGAATAAAATCCCCTATAAAATGCAAACCCAATTCCCTATGGCATATAAAATGTGGGGAAGTAATGGGAACACAGAGAAGTTTCCTACAAAATCTATGTTCCTCGGTAGTTATATCTGAGCAACTGGCGGTACCCCAAACCTCGGCGCCGTAAGTAGCAACCGGGACGCATTGAGTTTTGTATATTTTTAGGATAGCAGGCAATGCCCCGGTCAGTTTTGGACGGGGGAGGCTCAAAATTGAATTAATGGACTTTGAGAACTTACTCCTGGCATGGGCAATATGCCCACTCCAGGAGTTGTTCGCAGCAAAGACCACTCCCAAATACGGGAAACTGCCAGTTGACCCCAGTCTTTCTGCCCCCACAACTATACTGCCAATATGATGCCTCTTCGCGCCACAAGACATTACAAAAGACTTTTTAAAATTGGTCTTCAGATCTAGGGAATCCATATATGCAACAAAGCCATTCACCAATATGCGTAATGCGTTTGGGGTGCGTCCCATAAGGACTGCATCATCTGCATATAGTAGTGCGGGGAGATGGTTATCTTTTATGGTCGGGACATCACCGGTTAGAGAGACCAGGTGTTTGTGTAGGCCGTTAATGTATATTATAAATAAAAGAGGGGCTAGGACACATCCCTGTCTGACCCCTCTATTGACTATAACTGGCTCAGAAACCTCACCCCCAGTGCCAATCCTGACACAGGCCTTCAAATCCCTATGCAAATAGGCCAGGAAGTGTACCAGCGATTCATCCAAACCGTAATCCAATAAGGCCTTCCAAAGTAATGACCTATTAACAAGGTCAAAGGCAGTGGATAAATCCATGAAGGCCAGATAAATTGGGCAATTACGTGCTACGGTGTATTTGCCCAAAATAAGGTTCATATTAAGGCATGTGGGATTTATGTTCCACCAAAAGCTAGCGGAGCTCTCAACACAAGGCAAGGCAAAAACAAGGGCAACTCGTGATGGGAGGGCTGCCAAGTTTTTCTTTTTATGCCACTGAAATTGTGCAACGTTCATAATTGCTGCAATTCATAAAGTTTGCAAAGTTTCTGCTCAGTTAAAATTCCCTTTCCACAATATACATTAATAAAATGCGGTTGAGATGGAAAATGTTTGCAGACATTTTCCTTGCAAGCTTACCTTGTTTAATATTGTTTTTGGCACAGGGACAAATGCATGTCAGAGTTTTCTCCACATTTGCCTTTTTAGGTCTCGCGTGCATAGCAGGGCGGAGCCCTGCTCCGCCTCCATGAGAGATTTTGTAGGAGAGGACTTCCAGAAGAGGGCTTTAAGCCCGCCCCTCATTCCCATTGGCCGGGGTCACCGTTTATGGTAAACGCTGGCCTGCCATTGGAAATGAGGGTTTTGTGTTCACACCCTATCTCTCTGAGCCAGACTGGCTCGTCTGGTTTGCGTCTGTCGTGAAGACATTTCTTATAAGCTTTTTTATTTAAGAAATGTCTTCACGAGAGAGCCGTGAAGAAGCGTGCACCAAGCGTCCTGCAACCACGCTGGCTTCACGCCTGGAGTATGCACCAGTCAGCTCTCTCTTTGGGCTGTTGGCATCACTGAAACAGATTCCACGGCTCTCAGCCAGCGGAGGTGTGAGAAGTTGGCCTGATGTATGATGTCACTAGTTCTAGTGTACACCTTATATCAGTCCAAACAACCCTTATGGTGATTGGTTGTAAAGTCAACCTTATAGACCAGCTATCCTAGTGGTAGCATGGACAAGAGCAGTCTTAGGCTAAACCCCAAATGGCATGTGAAGCCAGCTGTGATACCATATATAATCCCTTGAATACCAAATGAAAGGACACCACAACAGATATATATATAAAATAAAGTTTATTTATTCTAGTCAAACCTTCAGCACTCTTTATGAGATTAGAGGTAAGTACAACACAGTCTTATTCAAGCATACATTAAGTCACACAGGTAAGTAATACAGTTAGGCCCTAGGGGCCACGCAAAACATATACTAAAGAAGTGGTATAAGGAAATAGGATAGGCCTAGGCCTAGGGAATCGCTGGGGCTACACTACACTAGCAACAGTTAGGAAGTGGGAGGACCACGGGATTCAGGTGCAGAGTGGAAACACTCACGCGTAATGCGTATAATCGATAGAAATAGTACAGTTCTGAAATAAGCAGTTTAAGGACACTTCTGAAGCAGCTAGAGAGTCGAGACTCGGAAACTAGACCCTAGGATAGTCACTACCCTTGTGAGCACCGAAGTACCCAAGTTACCTAGCCCACGGGCTGCGGGTGCATAGGTGTGAACTTGCGTCGGGTTTCGTCGTGGACTTCTATGGATGCCTGAAGGAAAGTTGCTGACAAGCAGTCAGTGAAGAGTGTCCGGTGGATCCCAAGGTTGGGATCAAGAAGAGAGGATACCTGCAAGCAGTAGGGACAGAGTCAAGGTCACTATCCAGTGACCACGTGGAACCAGGAAGGAACCAGGCGATGTCGTGAAGATTGCAGGTAAAAGGTGAAGCTTGTCGCTGCAGCCACAGGTACCAGGAGACGTCGAGGACAACCAGGACCAGGAGGCGAGCTGTCCCACAAAGGCACTTGCTGTCGGCGGCGTCTAAGTCGAACTAGGACTCACCAAGCCTTGGCAAGCGGAACCCACGAAGAACGGAGGACTTGCTTCTGGTGCAGACCAGGAAGGTCTGGGTGCTTCTCTTTTGCAAAGAAGCGGGAGCTAGTCTGGGGGAGCCAAACCAGCAGTGAAGATTTCAAGGTGTGTCGTCACAAAGGCCGCTAGCCAACGGGCAAGCAACCGGACAGACGCGGCAAGCAGGAAAATGCAGAAGGGCCCCACGCAGGACTCATGGAGTGTGGGGGGCTGATCTTCGGTGCAGATAGTGCTTGGGGTTGGGGCTTCTCAATCCCCGGTGCACAACTTCGAGGGTGCCTCAGAAGATGCGCTGGAAGATACTCGCCACTTTTCCCAGTCTGGAAGTCAAGGTTCTGGTGGGGCTCTGCAGTCGGTCCCTCTTAGAACTTCAGCAAAGCAAAGGGTAGTCTTTTGATGGTGCCTGTTTGCACAGGGTAGCCACTCCTTGGCCACAAGGGAGATTCTTCAGTCTTCTTCTTTTGTCGAATGTCGAAGGTCCAGAGTTTCTGTTCAAGTTGCAGGTTCAGGATAATCTAATCTCCTGGGGCCCAGCTACCACTCTTATACTAATCTGGGGGGCGGGGTTGCCTGCTAGGTCACGCCTTATGGGTGGAACCTGGGAGGGGGGTGGTTACACCCCCTTCCCTTGGTCCAGTTTCGCGCCAGGACTGGGGCTGGAGTGCCCCAGCACCGGTTTGAACTGGACTATGCATGGAGCACCTTGTGTGCCCCAGGCAGTGTCTGGGGTGGTGCTCGCACCTCCCAAGGCAGGAACCTATTGTCCAAGCCTCCCTTGCCGGGATCACTCCCAGCAGCAGGAGGTCAGACTTGTGTCGAGGCAGCAGCATCCATTTTGTGATGCTGGGGCTCTGGTTAACTTTAACCGGGTAAGTAGGTTACAACATGTCTTCTCCCTCTAGAAGGGAGGGATAATATCCTCATCCCCAGAAATGGGATGGGGGTATTATTCCAAAGTGTTAGACACCTTACACGACATGTTTTGATAAAGCCAACCCATAGTTACCATACCGTTTAAGATTATAAGGCACTTAAAGAGTATATGGTAGGCTATATCATAGAACAGCTACAAGGACATGGTTCCGAAAGCTGCAGACAGGCTCAGCTCATGCTAGAGCACCATCTCACATGTTACCAAGCACTCTGCCTCCATGATTGTTAAGGCCTGCCATAGGAGTGGCTGATAGGTACACATGTGTCTATATGTAAGTTAGGTATAGGAATACTACACCTAAGCAGGGAGTGATTACACGACCTTGCCCCAGCTGAGTGATCAGCCAGTTGTGTCATAATGGAAGGCCAGGCCAGGGGTGGCATAATACATGCTGCAGCCCCTGGTAGGCCTAGGGTACACCTATGACCTGGGTACCTAAGGTACACTGTACAGGGGCCAATAAGGTGATCCTATCCAAATGGGTTATGCACCTAAAGTACATAGTATCAATTTAGAGAGAGAACAGCAGGGCTGTGGGTCTGATTAGCAGGCCCACAGCCACATCTAAGTCGAAAACCAGTAAAGCAATAGCAAAAAGTGGGGGTGAACATAGAAAGCAGACCCTACTCTCCTACACAACCCTCCCCCCCAAACTTAGGGACATTAAACTAACCTTGACCAGTTGAGTCTTCATGTTCTAAGTGGAAATATCTGGAGAGTCCATCTGCATTGGCATGGTCAGTCCCAGGTCTATGTTCCACTGTAAAGTCCATCCCCTGTAGGGAAATGGACCACCTAAGAAGTTTGGGATTTTCACCCTTCATCTGATTTAGCCACAAGAGGGGCTTATGGTCTGTCTGAATCTTGAAGTGAGTGCCAAACAAGTATGGCCTCAGCTTCTTCAGGGCCCAAACCACAGCAAAGGCCTCCCTCTCAATAGCTGACCAATGTTTCTCTCTAGGGGTCAGCCTTCTACTTATAAAAGCAATGGGCTGGTCTTGACCATCTATATTAAGTTGTGAAAGAACAGCTCCCACACCTAAGTCAGAAGCATCTGTCTGGACAATGAACTCTTTGGAGTAGTCTGGACTTTTCAGAATAGGTGCACTGCACATGGCCTGCTTCAGGTCATCAAATGCTTTCTGACAGCTTAATGTCCACTGAACTTTCTTTGGCATTTTCTTGGAGGTCAAGTCATTAAGTGGTGTCACAATGGACCCATAGTTCTTAACAAACTTTCTGTAGTACCCAGTCAGGCCCAACAAAGCTCTGACCTGAGTCTGGGTAGTTGGAGGAGTCCAGTCCTTTATGGTCTGGATCTTGCTCTCCAGTGGTTGAACCTGACCCCCACCAACTAGGTGGCCCAGGTATACAACCTTGCTCTGCCCTATCTGGCACTTAGTGGCCTTGATAGTGAGGCCTGCCTTTTGCAGGGCCTCTAAAACATTCCTCAGGTGGACCAGGTGCTCCTCCCAGGTGGAGCTAAAGACAGCAATATCATCAAGATAAGCTGCACAATAATCATCCAACCCAGTAAGGACTTGATTCACCAACCTTTGGAAAGTGGCAGGTGCATTCTTCAAACCAAAGGGCATTACCACAATTTGATAATGTCCTCCTGGGGTCGAGAAAGCAGTTTTGGCCTTTGTATTCTCAGCTAGACTGATTTGCCAGTAGCCTGCTGTCAGGTCAAATGTGCTCAAAAACTTAGCAGCTGCCAGTCTGTCAATGAGCTCATCTGCCCTAGGTATTGGGTGGGCATCTGTCCTAGTGACAGCATTGAGACCTCTGTAATCCACGCAAAACCTCATCTCTCTCTTACCATCTTGGGTGTGAGGTTTTGGCACAAGGACCACAGAACTAGCCTAAGGGCTCTCTGAAGGTTCAATGACTCCCAGCTCCAACATCTTTTGTACCTCAACTTTTATGCAGTCCCTGACATGGTCAGGTTGCCTGTAGATTTTACTCTTCACAGGCAGACTGTCACCAGTGTCCACCTCATGGTTGCACCAGTTTGTCTGACTTGGGGTCAGAGAGAACATATGTCTGTAGGATTGCAGAACCTGCCTGCAGTCCTGTTGCTGATGGACAGTGAGGCTGTCAGAAAAGACCACACCATCAACTGAGCCATCATCAGGGTTCTGAGTCAACAGGTCTGGGAGAGGGTCACTCTCTTCCTCCTGCCCCTCATCTGTAGCCATGAGTAAGCCCATGTCTGCCCTGTCAACATATGCCTTCAATCTGTTGACATGAAGCACCCTGTGGGGGCTTCTGGGAGTCCCAAGGTCCACCAAGTAGGTGACTTCTCCCTTTTTCTCAACAATAGTGTGGGGCCCAGACCATTTGTCTTGGAGGGCTGCTGGGGCCACTGGCTCCAACACCCACACTTTCTGCCCTGGCTGGTAAACAGTCAGCACAGCCTTTTGGTCATGCCAAGCTTTTTGGAGTTCTTGGCTTGCCTCAAGGTTTTTAGAAGCCTTCTTCATATACTCTGCCATCCTGGAGCGGAGACCAAGTACATAATCCACTATATCAAGTTTGGGTTGTCTGAGAGGTCTCTCCCATCCTTCCCTTACTAAACATAGGGGTCCTCTTACAGGATGCCCAAACAAAAGCTCAAAAGGGCTGTAGCCAACCCCCTTTTGTGGGACCTCTCTGTAAGCAAACAGAAAGCAGGGTAAAAGGATGTCCCATCTTCGCATAAGCTTGTCTGGTAAACCTTTTATCATTCCCTTTAGGGTCTTGTTGAATCTCTCAACAAGCCCATTGCACTGTGGGTGATAGGGTGTGGTGAACTTGTAGTTCACACCGCACTCCTTCCACATTGCATTCAAGTATCCTGACATGAAGTTGGCACCTCTGTCAGAAATGACCTCCTTTGGAAAGCCCACTCTGGAGAATACTCCAAGTAGGGCCCTTGCCACAACAGGAGCTGTTGTGGTCCTCAGGGGAATAGCTTCTGGATACCTGGTGGCATGGTCCACTATCACCAGTATAAATCTGTGCCCAGATGCTGTGTGTGGGTCCATTGGTCCTACAATATCTATGCCCACTCTTTCAAAGGGAACCCCCACCACAGGTAGTGGTAGGAGGGGGGCCTTTGTGGTGCCACCTGATTTGCCACTGGCTTGGCAGGTGACACAGGAGCGACACAACTCCTTGGTATCTTCTGACATATGGGGCCAGTGAAAGTGAGGGACAAGCCTGTCCCAAGTCTTGTTCTGGCCTAAGTGTCCTGCAAGGGGAATATCATGGGCCAAGGTAAGAAGGAAGCCTCTGAACCTCAGTGGTATGACCAACCTCCTGGATGCACCAGGCTTGGGGTCTCTAGTCTCTGAATACAGTAGCCCTTCATCCCAATACACTCTATGGGTACCTTGAGCATTCCCTGCAGCCTCAGCAGCAGCCTGCTGTCTGAGGGGTTCAAGAGAGGGGCAGTCTAATTGAGCCTGCCTCAGATCTGCCCTTGAAGGTCCCCCTGTCCGAAGAAACTCAACCTGATCAGGTTCAAGTTCTTCTAGGACAGTTCCTTCAGGGCTCTCAGAATCATCCTCCTGGGAGGGCTGATCCACCACCTGAGGCAGGGGGGAAGGCACAGCCCTAACCCTACTGCTCTTTCTCTTGGGTTGTGACTGGTCCATAGTTTCAGGATCCAGCACTTGTTCAGTGGTGCACTTTTTGGCCTGTGACCTGGTCACAGCAAGGACATGTGCATCTATCCCCAGCATTTCTGCATGGGTCCTATACTCCACTTCAGATAAAAACTGAAGTTTCAAGATCATTGCCCAGTAAACACTCTACAGGAAGGTCTGAACTAACAACAACTTTCTTGAGGCCAGTTACCCCTCCCCAGGAGAAGTTAACAATAGCCACACTATGGGAGGTAGTGGCATTGCTAGCGTTGGTCACTAGGTAATTCTCACCTAGTATGATCTATCCAGGGTCCACAAAGGCAGGTGTCACCATTGTGACACTAGCCCCAGTGTCCCTGTAGGCCTGAGCCATTCTTTGGTTGATAAAATGAGTCTGTCTGTACTTGCCCAGGTTACTGGGGCCTACAGTAGAGGACAAAGCTAAATCCCCATCACAGATCAGAACAGCCTGAGTAGGTATTCTGACTAGGCCAGAATCCTCCTCAGTTCCCAGGGTTAACCCTACTACACCCTTTTGCTGGGAACCACCACTTACAGCTGGACTAGGGGGTACAGTTGCCTTAGGGGCAATGGTGGCTGGGGGCTTATCCTTTTTGGTGCACTCACTAAACCAATGTGAGTTGGAATTACAATAGTTGCACCATGGTTTCTTTTGGCCATCTTTCTTTTTATCCTTTTTGGGACCACCCTCCCCCTGAGCCTTTTGGGGGCCTGGTGAAGACTTCTGGTCTTTTTATTTCTGATCATTACCCTTCTGGTCTGCCTTTTTCTGATCACCGCCCTGGTTCTGGTTTTTCTGCTTAACTCTAGTCCTGACCCATCTATCTGCCTTCTTTCCCAATTCTTGTGGAGAAGTCAGATCAGAATCAATCAGGTGTTGATGCAGTAGCTGGTTTTGACAGTTGTTAAGGATTTGTTCTCTCATGATCAAATTATACAATCCTGTATAGTCCTTAACCTTACTTCCCACTAGCCAGCCTTCCAGAGCCTTAGTGGCACAATTTACAAAGTCAGTCCAGTCCTGAGTCTGTGTCTTCTGGGTATCCCTGAACAACAACCTGTATTGTTCAGTGGTTAGGCCAAACCCATCAATTAGAGCACTCTTCAGGACAGTGTAATTGTCTGCATCCTCATCACTAACTGTGAGGAGCTTGTCTCTACCCTTCTCAGAGAAGGAGAGCCACAAGATAGCTGCCCACTGACTTTGGGGTACCTGCTATACTTTGCAAGCTCTCTCCAAAGCAGTTATCCATTTGTGGATGTCATCCCCACACTTGTAGGGAGGGACAATCTTGCTCAGGTTTCTATTATCATAGTGCCTGTCTCTATCCTTAGGGATATTGCTGCCACCAGTGGGTTCTGACCCACTTAACTTTTGCTCTCTAGCCAGAGCAAGCTTCTCCTTGGCAAGGGCAAGTTCTTCCCTCTGAATCCTCAGATTAGCTTCCTTCATTCTGGCTTCATGCTCCTTTCTCTCGGGGGCAGTCATTCCCCTGTGAGAAGAGGCATTAGAGATGCTAGAGACATGGGAGTGGATGGATTCCCTTGATGGGGATCTGTCTCTCCTGCTTCTCCGGTTAAGCCCACTTGGGGGTCTGTATGGGGGGACCCCATGCAAACTCCCATGTAAGCTTAGGTTTGCCTGGCTAAGTCTTCCTACTTGGCCCTGGCTGTCTACCTCTTCATCTGAAGTCCCATCTGACTCATCTGTGGTGGGTAGACCCTCCTTTGTACCTAGGGTACTGGCCTGTGAGGCCCTAAGAGTATCATACTCCTCTAGGAGTTGTACTAGCTGAAGGAGGGTAGGGTTTGCACCCTGTTTTAACTTTCTGGAGGTACACAATTGTCTCATCTCCTGAAAAGTTAGGGTATCATATCTAGAGGGGGTCTTTTTCAGACCTGCCCCTCCTGAGAGAGCATCTCCTTAATCTCCTCCCAGAGACATGATCTAGTGAGGGTGTGGTGTGTGCACCTACCTACACTAGTTGTTTCTACTAAACCTCTCTGGTAGTTGTAGTCAGGGGGTGTTACTCCCTTCAACCTACAACCACTAAGTCCAGTAGGACTTAAGTATTATAATCTATGTTACGTGTACCTAAACAATATCTGTGTGATCTTTCAATTTAGTATCTCAAGATTACAATGGTATTACAACAGCAAGCTCAGAACCCAACCGCTGCTCACCAATGTGAGAAGTTGGCCTGATGTATGATGTCACTAGTTCTAGTGTACACCTTATATCAGTCCAAACAACGCTTATGGTGATTGGTTGTAAAGTCAACCTTATAGACCAGCTATCCTAGTGGTAGCATGGACAAGAGCAGTCTTAGGCTAAACTCTGAATGGCATGTGAAGCCAGCTGTGATACCATATATAATCCCTTGAATACCAAATGAAAGGACACCACAACAGATATATATATAAAATAAAGTGTATTTATTCTAGTCAAATCCTCAGCACTCTTTATGAGATTAGAGGTAAGTACAACACAATCTTATTCAAGCATACATTAAGTCACACAGGTAAGTAATACAGTTAGGCCCTAGGGGCCACGCAAACCATATACTAAAGAAGTGGTATAAGGACCACTGTCACGGAAATAGGATAGGCCTAGGGAATCGCTGGGGCTACACTACACTAGCAACAGTTAGGAAGTGGGAGGCCCACGGGATTCAGGTGCAGAGTGGAAACACTCACGCGTAATGCGTATAATCGATAGAAATAGTACAGTTGTGAAATAAGCAGTTTAAGGACCCTTCTGAAGCAGCTAGAGAGTCGAGACTCGGAAACTAGACCCTAGGATAGTCACTACCCTTGTGAGCACCGAAGTACCCAAGTTACCTAGCCCACGGGCTGCGGGTGCATAGGTGTGAACTTGCGTCGGGTTTCGTCGTGGACTTCTATGGATGCCTGAAGGAAAGTTGCTGACAGGCAGTCAGTGAAGAGTGTCCGGTGGATCCCAAGGTTGGGATCAAGAAGAGAGGATACCTGCAAGCAGAAGGGACAGAGTCAAGGTCACTAGCCAGTGACCACGTGGAACCAGGAAGGAACCAGGCGATGTCGTGAAGATTGCAGGTAAAAGGTGAAGCTTGTCGCTGCAGCCACGGGTACCAGGAGACGTCGAGGACGACCAGGACCAGGAGGCGAGCTGTCCCACGAAGGCTCTTGCTGTCGGCGGCGTCGAAGTCGAACTAGGACTCACCAAGCCTTGGCAAGCGGAACCCACGAAGAACGGAGGACTTGCTTCTGGTGCAGAGCAGGAAGGTCTGGGGTGCTTCTCTTTTGCAAAGAAGCGGGAGCCAGTCTGGAGGAGCCAAACCAGCAGTGAAGATTTCAAGGTGTGTCGTCAAAATGGCCGCTAGCCAACGGGCAAGCAACCGGACAGACGCGGCAAGCAGGAAAATGCAGAAGGGCCCCACGCAGGACTTGTGGAGTGTGGGGGGCTGATCTTCGGTGCAGATGGTGCTTGGGGTTGGGGCTTCTCAATCCCCGGTGCACAACTTCGAGGGTGCCTCAGAAGCTGCGCTGGAAGATACTCGCCACTTTTCCCAGGTAGCCGGTCCCACGTCTCTCGTCGCCTCCACGGATCTCAGCTCGGCTGTGGATGTGGATCAGGGTTGGAGAAGTCTGGAAGTCAAAGCTCTTGTCGGGCTCTGCAGTCGGTCCCTCGTAGAACTTCAGCAAAGCAAAGGGTAGTCTCTTGATGGTGCCTGTTTGCACAGGGTAGCCACTCCTTGGCCACAAGGGAGATTCTTCAGTCTTCTTCTTTCGTCGAATGTCGAAGGTCCAGAGTTTCTGTTCAAGTTGCAGGTTCAGGATAATCTAATCTCCTGGGGCCCAGCTACCACTCTTATACTAATCTGGGGGGCTGGGTTGCCTGCTAGGTCACGCCTTATGGGTGGAACCTGGGAGGGAGGTGGTTACACCCCCTTCCCTTTGTCCAGTTTCGCGCCAGGACTGGGGCTGGAGTGCCCCAGCACCGGTTTGAACTTGACTATGCATGGAGCACCTTGTATGCCCCAGGCAGTGTCTCGTTTCATTCATCCCTCCCTGCCCCAATACACTAAGGCGTGTCTGGGGTGGTGCTCGCACCTCCCAAGGCAGGAAACCTATTGTCCAAGCCTCCCTTGCCGGGATCACTCCCAGCAGCAGGAGGTCAGACTTGTGTCGAGGCAGCAGCATCCATTTTGTGATGCTGGGGCTCTGGTTAACTTTAACCGGGTAAGTAGGTTACAACATGTCTTCTCCCTCTAGAAGGGAGGGATAATATCCTCATCCCCAGAAATGGGATGGGGGTATTATTCCAAAGTGTTAGACACCTTACACGACATGTTTTGATAAAGCCAGACCATAGTTACCATAACCGTTTAAGATTATAAGGCGCTTTAAGAGTATATGGTAGGCTATATCATAGAACAGCTATAAGGACATGGTTCCGAAAGCTGCAGACAGGCTCAGCTCATGCTAGAGCACCATCTCACATGTTACCAAGCACTCTGCCTCCAGGATTGTTAAGGCCTGCCATAGGAGTGGCTGATAGGTACACATGTGTCTATATGTAAGTTAGGTATAGGAATACTACACCTAAGCAAGGAGTGATTACACGACCTTGCCCCAGCTGAGTGATCAGCCAGTTGTGTCATAATGGAAGGCCAGGCCAGGGGTGGCATAATACATGCTCCAGCCCCTGGTAGGCCTAGGGTACACCTATGCCCTGGGTACCTAAGGTACACTGTACAGGGGCCAATAAGGTTATCCTATCCAAATGGGTTATGCACCTAAAGTACATAGTATCAATTTAGAGAGAGAACAGCAGGGCTGTGGGTCTGATTAGCAGGCCCACAGCCAAACAAAAGCAAAAAGTGGGGGTGAACATAGAAAGCAGACCCTACTCTCCTACAGGAGGCAGGGAGGGGGGGGTCTGCAGCAGACACAGTGTGAACATGCAGCAAACGTCAGGAGTAGAAGCTGCTCTGTGAGCAAGAGAAGCGGAACTGGCTCGTTCAGTGCTTACTTTAAATCAAAACCCTCTACGTGGAGCAGACCCTGGTACCGATTGTTCTGCATGTTGGGGACGGCTACAAGTATTTATTCAGGGCAGAAAGACACACACATATTGGCCTTCCCTACAGCATGGAGGCTAATTTTTATGCAGACACTGGAATTGCATGCTTTGCATTCTTGCAAAATAAATAAAAGGTGCCTATGGAGTAGCTGGGGGTGGAGAATTGCTTGAAAGTAAACAAGGGTTCCCTGGGAGCACACACCATTAAGATAGCTCAGTGGTCTGCGCACATGATGCAGAAACCTGTGTTTCTAACTCACTGGTCACGTGCTCGATTCCCAGCAGGCCTGGCTGAGGCGTTCATTCTTCCTAGGTCTATCGCTGTGAAGTTGGAACACTTGTTATTCAGAGCGCCAAGAGGCTGTTCACTTTACTGTTGTGTGCCTTTGGAAAGGCCAGTACAGTGACTTCTCTAACACTGGGTTAGAGTATGAATGATTGATTCCGCTGAGGATAAGTTGTAGTTCTGAACATACAAATACACAGCAGTTGCATTCTGGGAGTTGTAGTTATAGTGCTTCGAAAATGAAGGACCTGCATTGCAATTGTGGGGGTGATAGAACTGCAGATCTGGGCCTGGCAGGCCGTGTACGCCTACGTCATATCATGGTGGCTTTTGCCCAGAGTAGCTGCATTCCTTCAAGCCTCAAACAGCACAGAGGGTGCCTCGGAGCCAAGGTGTCGCTGGGGTTCGTCGGGTGATGGATACGTGATCAGAGGCGTTAATGAGCTGTGATAAAAATAAGCCTCAGTGTCTGGTGTGTGACGCATTCTTACTCCGCTGTATTCGGAGTAGCACCTCGGCGTATAGCGCCGATTTGTGATTGGGGAATCTGCATACTCCAGATGGTTAAAACTGAAGCGTTCTAAGGTAAGTGGAGCAGTAGTGGGAATGACGCAAGCGTTAATGACAGAGGGATCCGTCCCCCCTTACCCCCCCCCACCTGCATGCTGAACACACCAACCCCTGAGCCTGAGGTGAACTAGCGCATTAGGCCAGAGTCTGACGAGAACCTTCAAATGACAGAAAAGTGGGACCAACGCTGTACACAGGAAAACAACACATAAACACACCTCGCTTCGAACCATTCTCACTTCCTAACCAAAGCACCAGTGCGTACTTCCAGAAAATCCATTTCTCACATTATTTCCTCTAACGTCGCATACCATTTAATCCTAGGTTTTCTCAATGATTGTGAATGGACAGATTAAAATTCAATAAAAACGGGTTTTTGATCAGAAACGTGTTTATTTTATGAATAATTTATATATATTGAGGCAGTGACTTTGCTTTAACTGTAATTGTCTCTAGAAGTAATCAGGAAACAAGCAGAGTAGGGGGTTCAAATCCTGGCTTTACGGAGATTTTGTAGTGTTGGTCAAATCGCTGTATTTCACAGTGCCTCGGGTGTGTGTGCATTTCAATTGTTCCAAAGTGTTATTACCCGATTTAAAGAACATATGCACACAGTATTTCTGAACACAATAGTTCAAGGGTCATGCAGTGACGTTTGGGAGTCACCTTTGGTAATTTCCCCACAAACCAACTAGAGCCCCACAGTCACCACAAAATGGAGCATAGATCTGAGAGGTGGGAGGGGGAACACAAAGAGGAGTTTGGAAATGTTTACAATGTTTTATGGTGACCATCCGATCCCAGGCACCTCATTGAGCATTAATTAGCAACTCATTGAAGCAGCTTCCTCCGAGCGGTGCATATGGGTGTCTGCCGCCCTCCCACTCACCCCCTAGGCGCTTGTAGTGGTCTAGTTGTTCACTGCTAACCATCCCCGAGACCCCACCCGGAACCAGACACACACTTTGTATCACCTTCTGGCCAGGCGTGGCCAGAGGGCATAAATAAAAGGGCTGGGGTCGCTCGGCACTTCCGACCCACACTAACCAGCCATACGTGTGCGTGTCCGGTCATTCCAGTGCGTCATCAGCAATTACTTCCCCCATGGCACTGGCGACAAGGGTGGGATGCAGAGAGCCCACCAAACACCTGCCCGGCCCGGCGGCCTGCTGAAGAGATCGGCGGAAATACAGTCCTGTCTCGGTGCATCAGCGCGAAGGCCCTGGAAGGGATCGGTGCGGCAGAGCAGAGGACAAAAGCCACTGTCAGTGGCGTGAGGTACCGCCACCCCCATGCCCAAAGTAGAGACAGCACCCCAGCGCAAACTGAAACGCACTGGTGCTCCCGGCAGAAACACTTGTAGCGCCCGCGCGAGACAGCGGAGTGCGCGTATGCACAGTAAAGGGCACAACATAGTCAGCCTGCATGCAGGGAGGCCCACACTGGAAACAGAGAGCACGCATGCGCAGAAGCGCCCTGCCCCAAGCAGTACAAAGAACCTATCAAGCATTGGCAAATACAACAATTGAGGACACGTGTAAAACAGCAAGCATTGGCAACAAACCCATCAAGCATTGGCAAATACAACACCTCGAATAAGCAAGCATTGGCAAGGTCTGCTTGAGTAATCCCAGCAAAGAGGGGCCACACAACAACAAGCACTGGCAAAGTTCGCTGCGGGGAGCACATGAGAGCGCAAGACACAGACATCCCTAAAGCAGGAAGACTGTTGTGACACACTCCGCCATGACTGACCAAGCAGCGGCAGCACCACAACCAGTTGCCCCCGCAGGTCCAACGGCACATGTGCATTCTCAAGTTAATGCACTTCCCCATTCAGTGAACTAATCGATCCTGCCACTGCATCCCCCAGGTGGACCGTGTGGGTCGGCCGCCTAGACAACTACTTTATCACCACCAGTGAAACAGACGGGGCAGTCAAGAGGTCGCTGCTGTTACACTTTGCAGGAGATGAAATCTAAAAACTGTTTGCACACCTGCCTAATACGGAACCCCCCACGGACTACGACACGGCAGTCAGAACTCTCAACGCTCACTTCGACTCCCAACTCAACCCAGATTATGAGCGCTTTAAGTTGCGTCAAGCCCGTCAGAGGGAGGGCGATTCCATGGATGCCTTCCATGCACGCCTGAGAGCTAGCAAGCACGTGCACTGAAGATGATCAAGCCAAAGAAGTACGGGCTTATCCTCAGACAACCCCGGATCACTTTAGAAGACATGCTGGTGCTAGCACGATCACACGACCTGTCCGAAGTCAGATCCACAGCCATGGAAGCAGCACTTGCAACCACCACTGATCAAGCCGTGACAGCTAAGACGGTACGAGTAGACGCAGCCTGCACACCAGCTCACGGCAGCCGAGAGCGGTGGCCCACCAGAAGATCGCGACAGTCACAATGCGGATATTGTGGCAGAGAGGAACACACTCCCAACAACTGCCCAGCGAAAGGAAAGACCTGCTCGAAGTGTGGGTTCCCAATCACTTTGAGCGTATGCCGTGGAGGAACGCGGAGCAGAGGAATCCCGGGACGAAGGCCACCAGCTAGAGCTGTGAGACACATGTCGCTAGACGAGCCTGACACAGCTCGGATGCCGAAGACACCTTCCCAGTATAGATCATACCTCGAAGACCCTTCCACCAAGGACGAAGAGGAATGCTTCCTCATTTCATTTGCAAGCTGCCTCAAACGGAGACGGCGTCCATAGCCGACGTGTGCCATTGAAATCGCGGGTCCCCCGTCACAGCCCTCATCGACACCAGGGCATCTGTAAATGTCATGGGAAGTCAACACTACAAAAAACTAAACCCTAAGCCAGCGCTCACGCCATCCAAAGTAAGAATCCTCACATATGGCAGCCAAACACCACTTCCCCTCAAAGGAAAGAGGACTGTCCAAGTAAAATCAGAAAGCCACAAAGTCACGACAACATTCCACGTAGTCGACAGGGAAGCAGATATCCTCGTGGGAAGCCACACCGTGGAGGACCTAAGCCTGGTGACGCCTTGAAGACCCTACAGACGGAAGACATTCTAGAATTATTCCCACAACTGTTCAAAGGCTTGGGGAGCATGAAGCGACCACCTGTACAGCTACACATCGACACGTCTGTAAAGCCCGTTGCTCTGCGACACCGGCGGATCCCGTTTCACTTGCGACCGCTAGTAGAAAAAGAGCTCCTAAAACTAGAGCAACAAGGAATAATAGAGAAAGTAACAGGTCTGACTCCATGGGTGTCCACCATGGTCATAGCAGAAAAGCCGAAACAACCCAGACAGATCAGACTCTGCATAGACATGCGAATGCCCAACCAGGCGATATGAAGAGAAAGGTACCTTACACCTACAATGGGCGACATCCTGGAGGACCTTAATGGGTCCAGGTGTTTCTCCAAGCTGGACCTCAATGCGGGGTACCACCAGTTGAGGTTAGCTGAAGAAAGCAGGTATACCAACACTTTCTCAACGCACCTGGGGCTCAGGCGCTACAAGAGGCTGAACTTTGGAATATCGGCAGCTGCCGAGATTTTCCAAAATGCAGTGAGAGAGAGTTTGTCCGGACTTCAAGAGTATTAGATGTCAGCGATGACATTCTAATACATTCAGCGACACTTGAGGACCATCACCGCCGACTCCGCGCCACTCTCCAATGCCTCACTGAACACGGAGTGACCCTCCACAAAGAGAAGTGCCAATTTTTCAAGAAATCTATCACTTTTATCTGTATATCAGTGTGCACCTGTTCCGGGTGGTAACTGACCATCAACTGCTCCTCCCTCTATTTAAAGGAACTGCACCTCATCCGCCACCCAGAATCGAGAGATGGGCGATCCAACTCCAACACTACCAACTAGAACTGGTCTAACGGCCGTGCACCAAAAACCCAGCTGACTTTTTGTCGCGCCATCCAGCCACTCTCGCAGAAGAAGCCTCTGATCAAGAGAAGCAGACTGAAGATTTCATCAATATGGTCACTCAGTGGGCATGCCCAAAAGCCCTCACTGTCGCGGAAATCGAAGAACACACACAAGGAGACACGGTTCTGGGAAAAGTGTTAGAAGCGCTACAGAAGGGCTTGTGGACTGGGTTTCTCCACGACATCAATGGATGGAACGAATCCGACCGGTCCCGCCTAGGGAAAGTCTGGAGAGTCCATGAAGAGCTGAGCGCCACAGCAACCGGATTAGTGTTGAGAGGCTCACGCATCGTCATACCCCTGAGCCTTCAAGAACGAGCAACAGCATTGGCTCATGAAGGTCACTAAGGCACTAGAAGAATGAAAGCCAGGATGAGGGAAAAGGTGTGGTTCCCTGGTCTGTAAGAAACCGTAGATGACTTTGTGTGTGGGTGCCAAGCGTGTCAACTCACTGGCAGCCTGGAATCACCAGCTCCTGTAATAACGGAGGACCTGGCCCCGTCGCCCTGGTCATGGGTGAGCCTTGACTTCAGGAGCTTTCCAGACGGTCGGAGTCACTGCCGCTCTAGTCGATGGCTACACAAAATACCTGGTCGTGGAAGTACTGCCCTCCACCACATTCGACCATCTCCTACCAATGCTGGAGAAGACATTTGCACTATTTGGATTGCCACACGTAATTAAGACAGACAATGGACCACTGTTCCAGGGGAGCGAGTTCAAGGAATTCCTATCCCGGCTGGGAATAAGGCACCACCGCATCACTCCACAATGGCCCCAAGCTAACGGTGAGGCTGAACGATTCATGCGGACCCTGAACAAAATCTTATGTATAGCAGTAGCCGAGCAGTCAGACCCGGAGTTCGCACTACAGCAATTTCTGCGGGAGTACCGAAGCACCCCTCACTGCACCACCCAGAGATCCCTGTGGTCACTGATGCTCTCCGGACACCGGCGGGACACCATCCTGGTAGCCGAGAGCTGGGAGCCAGAACCATACGACCCCGCTAGTGCTCAAGCCCGGAAGTCAGCGACCAACGAGAAGGCAAGTCGGCAGGGAGAGCACGGGTCCGGCCAGTGGAGCCAGGCTGTGTCATCCTGGTGAGAAGCCGTCGCAGCGGTGGGAAATTCCAAACGCCTTACAAACCAGGTCTATGGCTCATCAAGGCAGTTAGAGGGACTGCGGTCACCGCTGAAAAAAATGGAGAAGTTATCACTCGAAACGTCTCATGGTTCAAGAGAGTCCCCACTCCGGAAAGTGAAAGACCAAGGACCGGGGCAGCCTGCAGTGGAGAAGACCTGATTGAAGACATGAACCAGAGTGCTGCTGATGACCTGACTCCGAACCCAGCGGCGCCAGCAGCACCTTGTGACACCAGACCAAGAGAGTTGCCCAGCACACTCGGTGGCACCCGTCAACACCGGTATGACCTGAGACCTAACCCAAAGCCGAGTCAAAGACTTGCTGATTTTGTGTGTTAATCGTTATTTTATGTTGTTCCATTTTGAACCAATTTAGGATGGGATGTAGCGGTCTAGTTGTTCACTGCTAACCATCCCCGAGAACCCACCCAGAACCAGACACACACTTTGTATCACCTTCTGGCCAGGCGTGGCCAGAGGGTATAATTAAACGGTCCGGGGTCACTCGGGACTTCTGGCCCACACTACCCAGCCATACGTGTGCGTGTCCAGTCATTCCAGTGCGCTAACAGCAAGTACTTACCCCCTGACAGCTCACTCAGTACAGCCCTGACTGGTGGGCACTCGCCCTCTGACTGGCAGCTTTTCATACAACTTTGGAGGAATTTATGTAGCCTCTGTCACATTAAACATCTTTTTTATCTGCTCCTAAATCAGAGTTTTCTCGTCTTCAGGAGGGGGGGTGGGGCTGGTTGATTAATTGTCAGATGTCAGCTACAACATTTGTGTTTAAAGAACGTTTTTCTGAGCTCAGATAGTGAGCGGGTAAGAGTTGGGAGTTAATTAAACGCATTTTGGGAGAGGGGCAAATGTTGGAGGTGGGGGCACAGAAGGATGTGTGGAAGGACTGCAGAAGAGCTCCTGTGCGGGTGTGAAAAGAAAGTAAAACAAGCATTGGCATAGCCAATAGGTCTTGCCTTTGGGACCTTCTAATTGTTTAGCCATGCAACAGTTGATGTTCTTGCACCAAGAATATTGTGCTGCATAACTAAAAACGTATAAGGTCCCAAAAGCGAGACCTATTGGCTATGCCAATGCTCTCTGCCCCCCAACACACTTTTTTTTTTGTACTTTAATAAGCACGGCGCCGTCTTCACGGACACCGCGCTATGCAATGAAATAGGTGTTGCTTTTGGTATTGTAAATAACAATGCCTTTTAATTTTTTTAAAGGCATTGCCATTTACAATGGCAATAGCTCAAAATAATGTCATTGCGAGATCTATTGCATTACAAATGCTTCTTTGTTTTAAACTAATTAAACAGCTCATTCTCTTATGTCTAAATACTTGGGCCCCGTTTCCCCTGTTTTCATCCTTTCTGTGAAACTTTTCACAATTCTCTCCCTTTCAGTTTTCTGTGCCCTTACCCCCACTTCTCAGCCTTTTGTACTACTTTGCCACCTTTTGTGCCTCTTTAAACTGTTTTTCTTAGACTCTTTCTTCTTCCTCCTCCTCACTCGCTCTTTCAGCCTTTTTTGTCGCTCCCACAGCTGCGCCAATTTCTGCTTCGCACTCGCCTCCTGCTCCTGCACCTTTTCCTGCATTCCCCACTCCTTACTGGCTCTCCTGCTTGTCTCCTTCACGCCTCTTTTTCCTCTGCCTGCTAGTCCAACTCACCATCCCCGCACTCTTCCCCCCAGGACTTACTTAATGGCAGCTGTGATGCAACCCTGCATGGAGCATGCGCAGCGAGTGTGCGGCACCAAAGCCAGGTCCATCTGCTCCCGTCCACACCTGGACCACACACAACACCACGTACCCAGGTCTGATCAGCCCCCACCACTACACCACTGTTATCCTTCTCTTGCTCAGCCCAGGCCTGCAGCAGCACACCCACACACATCCCCATGCACCAACAACTTCACCACCCACACAAGCAAATGCCTCACAAAACACTAAACCAATACCTCAACAGCCACTTGTATGTAGGTTTCTCAACACCTACTCACTAAGCAAACACATCACCGAGGTCTGGGATCTCCTCAGCAACAGCACGTCGGATCTCCTCTTCCTCACTGAAACCTGGCTCAACCCAGCACCAGACATTGCTGTGGCTATCCAAATGGGTTACAAGATTGAATGATTGTCAGGACATCCCTCACAAGCCAGGAAGAGAACTCACAATCATCCTCAAGGAAACAACCAAATGCACCACATTCATGGACATCAATACCCTCTTCATAAAACACATGCACTTCGGTCTGCAAATGGACAGCAGATGCACCCTGAAAGGCACCCTACCAGGACCATGAACAAAGTCAAGGAACCTCATCACAGACTTCATCGCTCCCTTCACCATCAACTCCAAGGGCTTCATACTACTTGGCAACCTCAATTTCCACCTCGAAGCCCCAATGGACCCCTGCTCCACAGCCCTCCTCGAAAGCCTGAACAACATTGGACTAACCCTGCTCATCACAGACCCTACACACATCACAGGACATACTCTGGTTCAAATCTTCACCATCAGTGACAAGATCACATATGACTCTGCCTCAGCACTCACATAGACCGACCACTCCATCATACACTACCACATCACCACTCCATGAGTCAACGTGCCCACCAGTATCAACCTACCTAGCTGGAACTGGTACAAAGTAACAGAGGCTGACTGGCTCAGCATCCTCAAAACCGACAAACCCAATACCATCAACAACCTCCCTCGACAAGGACATCACCAACTTCAATGAATGGATCGAAACCTATGCAGACTCCCTCGATTCCATCATAAACAACAGACAAAGAAGAACCAACAAACAAGCCAGCTGGTATGCAAACGATCTCTGGGAATCCAAATGCCACTGCACGCAGCTAGAAAGAAAATGGAGGCCCAGCCACAATGCCGACACCAGAACCACCTACAAGGCTGCACTAAGGCACTACTACCAACTCCTGAGAGACACCAAAAGAAGGACACTAACCAAATGCATAGAGGCTAGCTCCAACAGCTGCAAGGAGATCTTTTTGATTGTCAAAGAATTCACCAAAGCCCAGGCCACAGCCCACACCATCATAACATCACAGGAACACTGCAACAACTTTTCAAACTTCTTCCGCAGCAAAATAGAATAGATCTACAGCAACTTTGAACAACAATCAGACCCCAAAGATCTCATTGCCAACCTGACCACCACCAACACCTGACTGAATGGAAAACAGTGACTGAAGAAGACACCACAGCGATCATAAGCACGTTACTCTTAGATGCCCCAATGGACCCTGCCATGACCCATCACATCTACAGCATCGGAGGACCTCCAATCATCAATACCTTCACCCACATCATCAACACCTCCATCAAATCGCCACCTTCCCAGAAGATTGGAAACATTCAGCAGTCAAGTCCACCTCAAAAAACAATCGTCTAGCCACCTCAAACTCAACAACCTACTGGACCACACCAATTCAGGATTCTGTAGCAACCACAGCACGGATATGCCACTCATTGGGGCTACAGGCCAAATCTGCACCATACTGGGCAATGGAGAGGCCACAGCCCTCATCTTAAATCAACTTATCTGCTGCCTTTGATACAGTTTCCCACCATACCCTCATCACAAAACTGCACAACTGAGGCATAAATGACCGGCCCTCAACTGGATATGCTCTTTGCTAACTGGAAGAATATAGTGAGTCAGACTACCACCCTACACATCGGAATCCAAGAAGGCGATCTGCTCCCCCAGGGCTCATCGCTTAGCCCAACCCTGTTCAACATCTACATGAAACTGCTCTCCAATATCATCAGATCAAAAGGCATTTCCATAATATCCTACACTTATGACACCCAAATCATCCTTTCTCTGACCGAAAAGCCCACCAGAACCAACTTCTCCAACTGCATGATCAATGTAGTACATTAGATGACATCTAACTGCCTGAAACTCTACTCCGACAAGACGGATGTGCCGAACTTCTGAAACAAGAACTCCTTGAGACTCGGGGGGCGCTAGGTGGCGCGCGAGCAGAATGGCCGCACTGCCGTGAGGCTCCTGCAGCCCAGCGCGATTATCCGATTAATTATCCTTCTCGGAGCGAGGTGTGGATGCAGCGACGGTGTAGAGGGGGGGCGCCAGTGCTGCTGCGGCCCCGGTGAAGGTGGGGTTGAAATTGGAGCGGTGCTGACCGAGATATCCGGAGGAGAAATTGGACCCGGGCGGGAGGGCGTGGTGTGGTGGAGCCCTCTCCCGGACGTGCGGACACGAGAGCCCGGTGCTGCCCACGCGGTGCCTGGGCCTGGGAGGAGATTGCGGGGGAGCTGAGATCGCCGCGAGCGGCCCTTCCCCCCCCCCCCCGCCTACTGGTGTGTTGCGGACAACGGAGATCGCCCGCGGGGCCCCGGAACTGGGCTCGGGAGAGACGCACGTGATCACCCTCGGTGGGACCCCGGTGCTGCGGCGGTGGGAGAGGCTTCCCCTGGCCCTTGGTGAGGGCTGACTGCGGGAGCATAGCCTGGCTGTCCCCTGGGTGCGCGAGTGCCAACTGGCCCCCGCTGGGGATCTGGCGGCAGCAGAAGCGGTAGGGCGAGGAGCCCTACGGACGAGAACTGGCGAAGAGGGCGCTTCCGGCGGGGTGAGTGGAACGACGGTGCTGCCTGGAGTGGTCTGAGCCCTGGATGCCTGGTTGTGGGGCGCGGTGCTGGTAGTGGACCGGTGCCCCCCCCCCCCCCGCGACGCCGTGGGCCTCGTGCTGTGGCCTTTGAACTTGTCCTTTTGAGAGGCCCTGGAGAGCTGGAACGCCCCCCCCCCTCCCCCTGAGTGGCTGTCTGGACGGGTGATCTGGTTGAGATCGGCACTGAGGTGCCTGGGGGCGACCACGTGGAGGGTCAGAACGGTCTGGGGGAGACCGTGATACAGCGGCGGCGACATGGGGAAGACAGATACGCGACAGCCCAAGCTGAATTTTGCGGCGCCCAAGAAGGGTATGCGCGCCTCGCAGGAAGAGCGGGAGCTGGACGGAGAGGAGGGACCCCGGGGCGCCGGACCTGTGGTGACGGCTGATGTCCAGAGTATCCTGTTGGAGGTACGGCAGGGATTCGCTACTATGGCCGAAAAGATGGACGGGATGTCGTCGCGCATTGAGGCTATCACACACAAACTGGAGGGCCATGACAATCGGCTCACAGAAGCTGAGAGACGCATATCGGACACTGAGGATTCCGCTGCCCGCGTCGCCACACAGGTCCATCGCATGGAGAAACTGTTGAAGGTGGTGGCTGCGAAGAATGAGGATTTGGAGGCGCGTAGCCGGCGCAACAATGTACGCGTCGTGGGTATACCGGAGTCCACCAATACGGGGAGGATGGAGGACTATGTGGAAAAGATGTTGCTGGCAACTGTAGGAGCGGATGCCCTTTCGGGGCAATTTATTGTTGAGAGGGCGCACCGTACACTCAGCCAGCGGCCACCACCCGGGTGTGCGCCTCGCCCCATCATAGCGCGACTTTTAAATTACCGGGACCGGGACACTGTTTTGCGGATAGCGAGAAGCAAAAAGCAATTGTCATACGACGGCAACGCATTTACAGTATACCCGGACTTCACTCCGCTGGTCCAGGAGGAGCGACGCAAGTTCACAGCGGTAAAGGCCAAACTACGGCAGGCTCAGATAGATTATGCGCTGTTATACCCTGCACGTCTTCGAGTCACTCATCAGGGTCAGCAGCGGTTCTTCACGTTGCCGCAGCAGGTGGAGGACTTTATTAAGCACTTGAAGCGAACTGGCCGCGGAATGGACAGCGGCGCGGCGGCGCGCCCCCCTTCACCATTAGAAGTGGATGCTGACACACAGAAGTAGTCTTGCCTTCTTTCGTGCCCCGCTGAATGCATGGTCTGTATGTGGGCCTAAGGGATTCAGCCTAGGTTATGAGCATGGAGATGCTGGGGATTGATGGGCGGGGTGGCTGGTTGGTGAAGAGACTGTGTATTGCTCACCGATGTACTCGCACTGAAGAATGACTGTTAACCGGCTGGGCACTCTCAGCCCCGCCTGTGTCTGAGCCTTACCATGCTCGGTGACCTGGCGGGGCGGGAAGGGAGAGCGCAGTCGCCTAAGCGATCCCCATGGGTAGCCCCCTGAGGCGGCGGACTGCATGGGCTGGGCCATGCGGACTGGTTCTTGCCTTATTGGACTTTGTTCTGGGATTGCTGAGTTTTTTGTTTTGTTGTTATTACGTTTTTTGTTTGGGAGGGATAAGAGGGTGGGGATTTCTCTCTGGCAAGTTGGGGATGCTTCAGTGGGAGGGGGGAGGTTTTTCACAGGGTGTTTATCAGACTTGCTTGTTCTTATTAGTTGTGGCTGGATCGCGATCAGATTCTTTGAGCATGGTTCTAGCTGACAGGCCCAAGAGGGCAGCAAAAATTGCATTCTGGCATTGTGGGGGCTTTTGGCTGGGGCTCTGTGCCTGGCGGACATGGCCTTTGTTGACTGGTATGAATTGTGTCTACTTATGCCGGATGGAGTAGGAAACAACTTGCACATCCTTACTTGGAATGTTCGGGGGTTGGGGGATGCGCGCAAAAAGCGACAGATACTGGCTTATCTCGATCGGCACCAGGTGCATATCGCTATGCTGCAGGAGACGCACCTCAGCCCCCGGAGCCCCAATACCTTCGCCAGTAGATGGGCGGACCACCGAATTTTTTCCTCTTACTCCACCTACGCCCGGGGCACCGCTATTCTCATAAAGAAACAGACCCTGTTCCAGTTGGCGGGTGCTGCCTGGGAAGCGCAGGGGCGCTACTGGATAGCCAGGGGTAGGCTGGGCTCGGACTCCGTCACCTTGGCTTGCTGCTATGGTCCCAATGTGGACACCCCTGACTTTTACTCTGCCTTATGGGCTGAGATATTTGCGGTGGGCTCCAATCATGGTATCTGGGGTGGAGATTTCAATGTCACCTGTGACCCGGGGGTGGATAGGTCCCACCCTGCCGCGCATCATTATACCCGGGCAAGGGCGGCCCTTCATGACATACTCTGCACTTATCAGTTGCTGGACACCTGGCGCCACTTGCACCCACATGCGAGGGAGGGTACGCACTTTACAGCACGGGCGGCATCTTGGGCGCGCTTGGATTATGTCTTTGTGTCCCGTGGAATGGGGCCTGCTATAGCGCAGGTGCAGCACCTGGCGCGTACCTACTCTAACCATGCCCCTGTCCGCCTTACGTTGTCGTCGACGGATTACGGCCCCCCGCGCAATAGGTGGAGACTGCGCGCGTCCATCTTGCTGGACCCGGTTTTTCAGGATGGGCTGGGCGAGGAGGTGAGCAGGTTCTTTGCCCGAAAAAAAGAACAGTTGAGCATGTCGAGACTGTCTGGGAGGCCTTTAAGGTCACGCTTCGCGGCTACTGCATATCTAAGGGAGCGGGGGTGCTCAAGGATATTGTTGGCACCCTGCGGCGACTGGAGGGAGACCTAAAAGGACTGGAAGCACAGCTGGCTGAGTGCCCGGATGGCGCCACCCAGCTCAAGTTCCGAGAGCAGCTTAAAGAGTATATGGCGGAAGCGCACCGAGAGACACGGTTTCGGGGTAAATACTGGACGGCTAGGCGGTATGGGGAGGGAGAGCGGCCGGGCAAGGCGCTGGCGGACGTTATCCGGAGGCCACGCCACTCCTCCCTTGTGTTGGAGCTGGAACGCCCGGGGGCGGAAGTATACAGAGATACGACGAACATCCTCAATGCTTTCACCGCACATTATGAGTGGCTGTATACCACACAGAGAGCTGGGGTGCTGGACCTGGAGGACTACCTAGCCAATCTGGCCCTCCGGTGGCTGGGTGACCGACAGCGGGAGTTCCTCTGCACCCCGTTCCAATTGGACGAGGTGCGGGAGGCTATAATGCAGCTCCAATCCGGGAAGGCCACCGGCACAGATGGCATACCGGTTGAGTTCTATAAACTGTATATAGATCAGATGGCCCCCATACTGCGTGAGGTTTACGAAGATGCCCAGGAGTTCGGGCACCTCCCGCCGTCTATGCGGGAGGCCCTGATTATTTCCATATTGAAGCCTGGGAAGGAGCCACGCCTGTGCGACTCCTATCGCCCATTGTCACTTCTGAACTGCGATGTCAAAATTCTGGCCAAGCTAATTGCCAACCGGCTGGCCTTACTGATGGAAGCTTTGGCGCTCCCTGATCAATCGGGGTTTGTGCCTGGGCGCGCGACCTCCCATAACCTGCGCACCCTTTTCTCGGTGTTGAATAATGTTGCGCCTGAACTTCCCCTGGCGGCAGTTTTTTTGGATGCCACGAAGGCCTTCGACTCCCTTGAATGGGATTACATGTTTGGGGTGATGCTGCGTATGGGGTTCCCACCTCTCTTCCTCTCTTGGATTCGGCTGCTGTACAGCATGCCCATGGCCAAGGTACTTGTGAATGGGCGCGTGTCGAGTGCTTTCTCGGTTACAAGAGGCACCCGGCAGGGATGCCCTCTGTCCCCTTTACTCTTCGCTCTTGCGGTGGAGCCCTTGGCGGCGAAGCTACGACAGCATCACAGTGATAAGGCGCTGCGCTGCAACATGAGACACATATTAATCTCCCTATACGTGGATGACATTACTTTGTATGTCCGAGAGCCGCATGTCAACTTGAACCCGATCCTTCGTGAGTTCAAAGTGTTTGGGAGACTCTCTGGGATTCAAATAAACTGGAGTAAGTCATGTGTCTTCCCATTGACGGACGCCGCGACCCGATTCCCACTAGACTACCCCTTGGAGTGGTGTGAGGATGAGGTGCGCTACTTGGGCATTACAATCTCGAGGGACAGGGAAGCGCTCATGCGTCTTAACTATGGCATGACTTTGATGCGTATTGTGGACTGCGTGACCCGCTGGATCTCCCTCCCGCTTTCCATGGCGGGTCGGGCCTCCCTGATAAAAATGGTGGTCTTACCCCAGCTGCTGTACTTATTCCTTAATATACCGTTTTACCCCGGTAATTATTTTTTTAAAACATTGCGGTCTGAGCTGATACGCCTGGTGTGGGGGGCAGGCATTCACGGATACAATGGGCAGTCCTAACGCGGCCGTACTCGCAGGGGGGCTTCGGAGTGCCTGACCTTGAATTGTACTATCTCAGTGCGCAGGCACATTATGCGTACTTCTGGGTGCGCCAGCCGCGCTATATGCCGCAGGTCGCAGCGGAGCATTGGCTTGCTCACCCCATCCCAATTGACGGAGCGCTTTGGGAGGTGTCTACTGGCAGGGGGACAACGGGTGCGACACTCACTTGCACTGCAGCGGCGTGGCAACGAATCGGTACCATGCTAGATGCGCCCATGCTTTATTCCCCGCTGCTGCCCCTCGTCTACCACCCCAACATGCCCCTGCTGCAAGAGACAGTGTTCCGCAGAATTGCGGAACGAGTGCGCATTCGCACATGGGGGGATCTGTACCACAGTAGTCGATTTCGCACGCTAGCCCATATGCTTCAGGACTCCCCGAGTACTCCTCTCGATGCATTCCTATATATCCGTCTTCGGCAGGGCATACGTTCTCTTACCCCCGGTTTCCCGGACGAGCCCCCTGAACTTGCGCCACTCCATTTACTTCTTAAAAGCGCGACGGCGAAACGCTTGGTCTCGTTGATATACTCTACTGTTCACACACAGCGGCAGGTAGTGGCTGCCCCGGCCCGCGCGGGCTGGGATGCAGAGTTGGGCATTGAGCTCACGGAGGAGCAGTGGGAGTACTGTGCGCTGCAGACACAGCAGGTCTCGGCTAGCAGCAGACTGCGCATTGTGCATTATAAATTCTTGCACAGAGTGTATTATACGCCGGCCAGGCTGTGCAGATACAAGCCGAGGGAGGAGAATAACTGTGAAAGGTGCAAGGCGCCGAATGCGGGTTTTCTGCACTTGGCTTGGGAGTGCCCGGAGATCCATGAGTACTGGAGAAAGGTGTTCGATGCCCTGGCTACGATGATAAATGATCGGGTTGAACCCACGCCCCTATTGGCCATCCTGGGATATGTTAAGCAATTAAAGGCTGCCTATCGCAAGTACGTAGCACTAGTGCTGTTGTTGGCAAAGCGGCGAGTGGCATGTCGCTGGAGTAGGGGGAGAGCGCCGAAATTTAAAGTATGGCTTGACGACTTGATTTACTGTCAGGAACAACTAGGAACCTACGCGGACTTGTTGCCGGGGGCCTCTACAACAAACAAATGATGGACGGGGGCCTCTAGGCCTGGTGATATTTGGGGGCCACTGACAGGCTATCTACTTGCACACCCGCAGGGACATGCTGCTGCGAAATGTGGGGTGGGGCTTGAGATTGGAGAGGACAGGGAGGAGGGAGGAGGGGAAAGCAGGGAATGAGCCGATTGATGCTGCGCAGACTCCGCTGTATTGCTGATGTGGATAGATGCTGGGGGCGAATACCGCTGAGATGGTCCGGGGGAAGGCGGGCTGGACCCGGATGGACATGCTGGTGGGCTGAACCTGTAAGATCATAAGTGGAAAACAGCTGTGCCGAATACTGATGAGAACGAGGTACTGATGTCATGCTCCTGATTACGATGCAAGTGTCTGTAGTGTTTAAAAACTTTATAAGTTTAAAAAAAAAAAGAACTCCTTGAGACTCCACCTGGTGGCCATCAGAGCTCAGACCCTCACCAACTTATCATGCCAGAAACATGGGAATTTATCTGTAGCACAAGATCAACATGACAGGATAAGTCAACACAGTCAGCTCCTCCAGCGTTCCATATTCTCAACATGCTCCACAAGATCTTCAAATGGCTACCCATGAACACCGGAGACACCGTTACGCAAGCCCTCATCACAAGCAGATTAGACTACAGCAATGCACTCTACGCCAGGCTCTCCAACCATCTCCTCCACTGATTCCAGGCCACCCAGAACATTGCAGCAAAACTCATTCTTGACCTCCACGACACACCCACATTTTACCACACCTCAGATGGCCCCACTGGCTCCCCGTCCACAAACGCAGTCAATTCAAACTCCTCATGCATGCATAAAAGGCACTGTACAATACTGGACCAACATACCTGAACAACTGCATTTATTTCCACCAACCCACCAGACACCTACGCTCAGGATGACTCTCACTTGCACACACACCCCACATCCACAAAAGCAGAATGGGAGCTCGAGCATTTTACTATATCACATACAAGATCTCCCTTAACACATCATGGGCTCCTCCTCACGTCTTGAATTCCACAAGAAGCTGAAGGCCTGGCTCATCGACTAATTCTGTGGGGCGAACACCAAACACTATTAGTCTTATGCCTACATGCCTACTCCAGCACCTGGAGACCCTCAAAGGTGATTAGTTGCGTCATACAAATCCACATACCATAACAGATTTGCCATGCAAACCTATGGAAAGCATACAATTGTGCAACTTTATGAAGTGTTATCTCTCCCATAGGTTAACATTGGGATTACCTTATTACACTTTATAAGTGTAATTCTCAATTGGGAAAATAGACTTTTTAAGTTCGGTGTCTCTGAACTCACACTTTAAATTCACAATTTATGGTAAAGTTGGATTTTTAGTTTACAAGTCTGAAAATGCCACTTTTAGAAAATTGGCATTTGCTTATTTTAACAATTCTGTGCCTTCTGCCTGTCTGATGCGGGTGACAGCTGGGCCTTGTGCATTCCCTCTAGACAGCCACACACACTGGGAACTTAGGTGTGATGTGATGGGCCTTAATGGGACATTAACTGGCTTGATGAGGGGCAGAGCTAAGCACAGCTCCACATGCACCTAAATAGGCCATGCCCTGTCTCCACACAATAGGCCTAACAACCCTGTATTTTCATTAGAGCCAGCTTGGAGCCAGGGAAGGGGAGGAAGGGGATTCCCTGCACTTCATAGCTACTGTCTAGAAGCTTCTCCCACCTGCCAGAACCAGTATAAATAATGGATCGCAGACACCACCACTTCAGTACACTTCTAGTCCTGAGGGCATTCTGTCAGAAAAGACTGCTGTGCTGCTAAAAGGACTGTCACTCTGCTGGACTCCTGTTCTGCTGTGCCTGCCATGCTGCCTGCTGCCCTCCTTGCCTGGGAGTGAGAGGGACTGGACTTGCATCTCTCCAGCCTCAAGAACTTAAGTGACTCCATGGGCTTGTTGGCTTGTCTCCTGTTTTCTGAAGTCTCTGGGACACAATAGACTTCCAAATCACATGCTACAGCACCTGGACTATGCCGTCTGTTATTCTACCCTGCCAAGGGGTGTCACCCCAGTCCTGGACCTTTGGAAGTTGGCCTAATGTGCTCTGCATTCTGTGGTCCTTCTCGGAACCGACAAAGCGAAGTCTTGCAAAGCAACTCTGCGCAGACCACGCACCAGGATTTAAGGTAGTGTGTTCTGCAGGTGCAGGGGGGTCCCTGTTTCCAGCTAATGCTCCATCCCAGTCAGCCTGAACTTGTGACTTTTTCCCGATCTGGCACGACCAGATAACCACAGTTGGTGCTTTGCGCTTTTATGCATTATTTTCACCTCAACTTGTAAAATTGCATATCTCAGGATCTACGTATTAGATTTTGGGGGTTTTGGTCTTGTTTTGTTCATTAAATGAAGCTCTGCTTTACTAACCAGGTGTGGTATCTTTTTGTGTTGTGTGTTCACTGTTTTACTATTTGACGTGTTGCACAAATAACAAATACTTTACACATTGCTTCCTAAAATAAGCCTGACTGTTCTGTGGCAAGCTACCAGAGGGTGAGCACAGCATAATATAGGGTGTGTATCTGACTTACCCTAACTGGGATTGTGATCCTGTTTGGACAGGGTGCATACCTCTGCCAACCAGAAACCCAATTTCTAACAATATGTTTATGGGCTTTACGGGGTTTGGGCACTTGCTGATTGGGATCATTGTGGGAGGAGGGATGGTTGGCAGTATGAAAAGACAGTTTAATCACTAGCCGAGTACATTTTCAGTTGGCACCAGGAAAGCTTGCAATATAATCAATATGTTACATGCAGTGGTACACCAGGCACAACACCTGTGCAATTGGAAGTATGATATGTGGAGTTAATGCAATGCATTCTGTAAGAATTGTTAAAATAATAAATTGGAATATTAGAGAGCTGAATATTCATAAGATCATTATAAAGTGAACATAACTATGATGTAAGCCACATAATACAAGAAAAACACCTGAGCCCTGGTTCACAATCTGCTTTTGCCTTTAAGTGGGGAAAACACTAATATATATATATATATATATATTTATTTTTTTATTTTAAGAGTTTTAGATTGCGCGAACTAGACCCAAAGATATCGGATATCAGAGGGCTTTACATAGCACCAGTTTCATTACACAAGGACACCTTCATTTTTTGTTAGGCACGGGGAGATTAAGTGATTTGCCCAGAATCACAGGATGTTGAGCGTCGTTGCCAAGACTCGAATCCGGTTCCCCAGCTTCGTTGTCGACCGCTCTAGCCGTAAGGCTACATCCTCTCCCCTAATGAGTCCCACTCTCTGTTCCAGGGGAGTTGTTACCCTAATCTTGCAATCCCTCAACTTTCATCTATTGATAATCCCAGAACAGGATGAGTGATAAGATGTCATAGGAAGTGGCATAAATAATTTTTAAATACTATTGAAGTGACACTGGTAAATAAATAGAGCTTTGACACTTTCCTAAATATAGGTATAGACAATGGAATTTGGAGAGAAGATGTCAATCAAATGCTGAATTTGAATTAACATAGACTCACTTGTACTACTAGACCTTCTGCACTGTCTACAATGATAGCATAAATCATGAATGCCGGTGACTTTTTGGATGTCTGGTAAGCACAGCATCCAACCACAGTACAATTATTAGCCTACTGTGCACGATGCAATCTCAAGAATAGACTATTGTCTGATGTCTATGGGCCTGACATCCTAGATTGGGCACACTGGCATTCTACGCAGATCCTTATCAGACCACTCCCCAATAGTTCTGGTACAGGACTGCAAGCAAGGTACCTGACATGCTGGAACATGGAGATCTAAACCAGAATTCTTATTAAATGTCTCTTTCAGGGATGAGCTGCATAAAGCAAACCCTGAATGCTCGGACCTCAACCTGCTCTCTGTGGCACGGATGACTATGGTTTGGCAGGGTCTTAAAGTGTGTGTTGTGGCAAAGGGCATAGCAAAGAAAGCAGAGACATTGAAATTGCTGTGAGAATGATTAACATGACTTAAAAATTCTCTTAGGCAGCTGGAAAAGATTATACACAGGATCATAATTATGAAAACTTTCCAGAATGAATTAACTATTAAGCAATTCCAGGGAGGTTGCAGAGCAGGAAGGAAGAATACTAGGAAAGCAAGCTGAGGAATTGAGTATTAATAAAAACAATTGTGCAGTTTTAACAATCTGCAGAATCTTAATCTACACTCAAATTCACACATGTATACTGACCGGATGCTATTGCATTTAAAACAATTTTGATATGATCTGTTAAAGTGTGTTATCCTGGCTTATGCTACCTAGGCTTCAATTAGGTTTTGAACACCATCTTGTCAAAATGTATGACGCATTCACTGTTTATTTCTGCTGCACATAGTCAAGCAAGCCATGTTTGTATATTTCTGAATGACACTGATCTTGAAAAAGACTCTTTGGCATGGACTTAGAATGTAACATTTTTCCAAGGTTCTTGCATGAGGTATTGCATTTATTCACAATGGTTCGCTGTTGTTTATGTTATTAGTTTCTTCTGACACCTCTGGATGACATTAGGTCAGGAGGTTGGGAGGTATTCATTATTCATGTCATAGGTTAGTGCTTAGGTAGTAAGGCTGTGCGATGTTTTTAAAGTCTGTATTCTGATTTGTGTATAATGTATTTTCTTGCTCACACCACGATTCAGCAGATTTCATACTGTTCTATGGGGAGATTTCATACATAAATGTCCGATTTTGGGGGGTGAGCCTGAAGTCCTTACCTACGTCACTAGTGATGCTGTCTGAATTCTTACTGATTTTCCTGCATATTTGGAACTTGGGGCCATATGCATCAAGCATGTTTTGCCTTCGCAAATGGCCAATTCGCAAAAAAATGCCTTCCTGTTGCAGCAAACTCTATTTTGCGATTTGGTAACCTGTTACCTAATTGCAAATTGGGTTTGCGATTAGCTATTAGGAAAAAGCGTGTTTAGGGCATGCCTTCCTAATACCTAAACGCATCGGTAGGAATTAATGTTTTGCGACCGAAATGCGGTTGCAAAACATTCCTATTTTACCACCTACTTCAAGTAAGTGGTAACCAATTCGCAAATGGGAAGGGGTCCCCAAGGGACCCCTTCCCCTTTGTGAATGTCTATAAATGAATTTTCTAAGAGCAGGCAGTGGCCCCACGGACCACTGCCTGCTCTTAGAAAATGATAGGAAATGTTTTCATTTTCTCTTTTGTAAAGCATCCTGTTTTCCTTTAAGGAAAATGTGCTGCTTTACAAAAAAAAAATTGCTTTATTTAAAAGCAATCACGGACATGGTGGTCTGCTGACCCCAGCAGGCCACCATTCCGCTGATTTTTGCAATTCCTAGGGGGTCACAAATTGTGACCTGCCTCATTAATACTCAAGAGGTAGGTCATTTGCGATCCCCTAGGAATCACAGAAAGTGTTAAACACACTTTCATTCATTCCATTTTATGATTTTCAAATTTCGAATCGCAAGAATTCGCAATTAGGAAATCGCAAAATGGATTTTTAATGCATCTGGCCCTTGGTCTTTTATGGATTTTACCTATTACTCTGTATTGTTCAATTAAAGAGAGCCTTCCCTGCAAGGACTTTATTCATATAAATAACATTAGTTGCATTTGCACACCATTCCTAATCCACCCAACCAGTGGACGTGTTTTTGTAGTGTAACGTTTAGGAGTACAGCACATGCACAAAACTAAGGCCTATAGACTGGAGGAAGAAAGAACACCCAGTTGAATGTTGTCCAGTACACTTAGAAATATTGCATGCATTCCCACCACCGTGGGATCAGTCTAGAGACACTACTACAGTGCAGCAGATGTGCAGACTATCTTAATGATATCACACTTGCATGATTTGAAAGGTTCACATGTGTCTGCCTTGAGGATTTACTAGAGGTAACAATGTAGCTGCAGAGTGATGAGGTACCTGGGCCTCATGGGATTTCAATTAAATTTCATGAAGTTTATGCTGATTTAATAAGCCCCCACCTTCTTAAGGAGTATGAAGAAGCCATTCTGGAAGGAGGACTTCCCACAATAACATATAGGGACATGTGGATAGCACTTCTCAAACCAGACAGATCAGAAGAACTCTGTGCATCATGTACACTACTGTAATTGTTTTACATAACAATACGATATTTCCAAAAGTCCTAGTAACGGCATTCACGGATACAATGGGCAGTCCTAACGCGGCCGTACTCGCAGGGGGGCTTCGGAGTGCCTGACCTTGAATTGTACTATCTCAGTGCGCAGGCACATTATGCGTACTTCTGGGTGCGCCAGCCGCGCTATATGCCGCAGGTCGCAGCGGAGCATTGGCTTGCTCACCCCATCCCAATTGACGGAGCGCTTTGGGAGGTGTCTACTGGCAGGGGGACAACGGGTGCGACACTCACTTGCACTGCAGCGGCGTGGCAACGAATCGGTACCATGCTAGATGCGCCCATGCTTTATTCCCCGCTGCTGCCCCTCGTCTACCACCCCAACATGCCCCTGCTGCAAGAGACAGTGTTCCGCAGAATTGCGGAACGAGTGCGCATTCGCACATGGGGGGATCTGTACCACAGTAGTCGATTTCGCACGCTAGCCCATATGCTTCAGGACTCCCCGAGTACTCCTCTCGATGCATTCCTATATATCCGTCTTCGGCAGGGCATACGTTCTCTTACCCCCGGTTTCCCGGACGAGCCCCCTGAACTTGCGCCACTCCATTTACTTCTTAAAAGCGCGACGGCGAAACGCTTGGTCTCGTTGATATACTCTACTGTTCACACACAGCGGCAGGTAGTGGCTGCCCCGGCCCGCGCGGGCTGGGATGCAGAGTTGGGCATTGAGCTCACGGAGGAGCAGTGGGAGTACTGTGCGCTGCAGACACAGCAGGTCTCGGCTAGCAGCAGACTGCGCATTGTGCATTATAAATTCTTGCACAGAGTGTATTATACGCCGGCCAGGCTGTGCAGATACAAGCCGAGGGAGGAGAATAACTGTGAAAGGTGCAAGGCGCCGAATGCGGGTTTTCTGCACTTGGCTTGGGAGTGCCCGGAGATCCATGAGTACTGGAGAAAGGTGTTCGATGCCCTGGCTACGATGATAAATGATCGGGTTGAACCCACGCCCCTATTGGCCATCCTGGGATATGTTAAGCAATTAAAGGCTGCCTATCGCAAGTACGTAGCACTAGTGCTGTTGTTGGCAAAGCGGCGAGTGGCATGTCGCTGGAGTAGGGGGAGAGCGCCGAAATTTAAAGTATGGCTTGACGACTTGATTTACTGTCAGGAACAACTAGGAACCTACGCGGACTTGTTGCCGGGGGCCTCTACAACAAACAAATGATGGACGGGGGCCTCTAGGCCTGGTGATATTTGGGGGCCACTGACAGGCTATCTACTTGCACACCCGCAGGGACATGCTGCTGCGAAATGTGGGGTGGGGCTTGAGATTGGAGAGGACAGGGAGGAGGGAGGAGGGGAAAGCAGGGAATGAGCCGATTGATGCTGCGCAGACTCCGCTGTATTGCTGATGTGGATAGATGCTGGGGGCGAATACCGCTGAGATGGTCCGGGGGAAGGCGGGCTGGACCCGGATGGACATGCTGGTGGGCTGAACCTGTAAGATCATAAGTGGAAAACAGCTGTGCCGAATACTGATGAGAACGAGGTACTGATGTCATGCTCCTGATTACGATGCAAGTGTCTGTAGTGTTTAAAAACTTTATAAGTTTAAAAAAAAAAAGAACTCCTTGAGACTCCACCTGGTGGCCATCAGAGCTCAGACCCTCACCAACTTATCATGCCAGAAACATGGGAATTTATCTGTAGCACAAGATCAACATGACAGGATAAGTCAACACAGTCAGCTCCTCCAGCGTTCCATATTCTCAACATGCTCCACAAGATCTTCAAATGGCTACCCATGAACACCGGAGACACCGTTACGCAAGCCCTCATCACAAGCAGATTAGACTACAGCAATGCACTCTACGCCAGGCTCTCCAACCATCTCCTCCACTGATTCCAGGCCACCCAGAACATTGCAGCAAAACTCATTCTTGACCTCCACGACACACCCACATTTTACCACACCTCAGATGGCCCCACTGGCTCCCCGTCCACAAACGCAGTCAATTCAAACTCCTCATGCATGCATAAAAGGCACTGTACAATACTGGACCAACATACCTGAACAACTGCATTTATTTCCACCAACCCACCAGACACCTACGCTCAGGATGACTCTCACTTGCACACACACCCCACATCCACAAAAGCAGAATGGGAGCTCGAGCATTTTACTATATCACATACAAGATCTCCCTTAACACATCATGGGCTCCTCCTCACGTCTTGAATTCCACAAGAAGCTGAAGGCCTGGCTCATCGACTAATTCTGTGGGGCGAACACCAAACACTATTAGTCTTATGCCTACATGCCTACTCCAGCACCTGGAGACCCTCAAAGGTGATTAGTTGCGTCATACAAATCCACATACCATAACAGATTTGCCATGCAAACCTATGGAAAGCATACAATTGTGCAACTTTATGAAGTGTTATCTCTCCCATAGGTTAACATTGGGATTACCTTATTACACTTTATAAGTGTAATTCTCAATTGGGAAAATAGACTTTTTAAGTTCGGTGTCTCTGAACTCACACTTTAAATTCACAATTTATGGTAAAGTTGGATTTTTAGTTTACAAGTCTGAAAATGCCACTTTTAGAAAATTGGCATTTGCTTATTTTAACAATTCTGTGCCTTCTGCCTGTCTGATGCGGGTGACAGCTGGGCCTTGTGCATTCCCTCTAGACAGCCACACACACTGGGAACTTAGGTGTGATGTGATGGGCCTTAATGGGACATTAACTGGCTTGATGAGGGGCAGAGCTAAGCACAGCTCCACATGCACCTAAATAGGCCATGCCCTGTCTCCACACAATAGGCCTAACAACCCTGTATTTTCATTAGAGCCAGCTTGGAGCCAGGGAAGGGGAGGAAGGGGATTCCCTGCACTTCATAGCTACTGTCTAGAAGCTTCTCCCACCTGCCAGAACCAGTATAAATAATGGATCGCAGACACCACCACTTCAGTACACTTCTAGTCCTGAGGGCATTCTGTCAGAAAAGACTGCTGTGCTGCTAAAAGGACTGTCACTCTGCTGGACTCCTGTTCTGCTGTGCCTGCCATGCTGCCTGCTGCCCTCCTTGCCTGGGAGTGAGAGGGACTGGACTTGCATCTCTCCAGCCTCAAGAACTTAAGTGACTCCATGGGCTTGTTGGCTTGTCTCCTGTTTTCTGAAGTCTCTGGGACACAATAGACTTCCAAATCACATGCTACAGCACCTGGACTATGCCGTCTGTTATTCTACCCTGCCAAGGGGTGTCACCCCAGTCCTGGACCTTTGGAAGTTGGCCTAATGTGCTCTGCATTCTGTGGTCCTTCTCGGAACCGACAAAGCGAAGTCTTGCAAAGCAACTCTGCGCAGACCACGCACCAGGATTTAAGGTAGTGTGTTCTGCAGGTGCAGGGGGGTCCCTGTTTCCAGCTAATGCTCCATCCCAGTCAGCCTGAACTTGTGACTTTTTCCCGATCTGGCACGACCAGATAACCACAGTTGGTGCTTTGCGCTTTTATGCATTATTTTCACCTCAACTTGTAAAATTGCATATCTCAGGATCTACGTATTAGATTTTGGGGGTTTTGGTCTTGTTTTGTTCATTAAATGAAGCTCTGCTTTACTAACCAGGTGTGGTATCTTTTTGTGTTGTGTGTTCACTGTTTTACTATTTGACGTGTTGCACAAATAACAAATACTTTACACATTGCTTCCTAAAATAAGCCTGACTGTTCTGTGGCAAGCTACCAGAGGGTGAGCACAGCATAATATAGGGTGTGTATCTGACTTACCCTAACTGGGATTGTGATCCTGTTTGGACAGGGTGCATACCTCTGCCAACCAGAAACCCAATTTCTAACAATATGTTTATGGGCTTTACGGGGTTTGGGCACTTGCTGATTGGGATCATTGTGGGAGGAGGGATGGTTGGCAGTATGAAAAGACAGTTTAATCACTAGCCGAGTACATTTTCAGTTGGCACCAGGAAAGCTTGCAATATAATCAATATGTTACATGCAGTGGTACACCAGGCACAACACCTGTGCAATTGGAAGTATGATATGTGGAGTTAATGCAATGCATTCTGTAAGAATTGTTAAAATAATAAATTGGAATATTAGAGAGCTGAATATTCATAAGATCATTATAAAGTGAACATAACTATGATGTAAGCCACATAATACAAGAAAAACACCTGAGCCCTGGTTCACAATCTGCTTTTGCCTTTAAGTGGGGAAAACACTAATATATATATATATATATATATTTATTTTTTTATTTTAAGAGTTTTAGATTGCGCGAACTAGACCCAAAGATATCGGATATCAGAGGGCTTTACATAGCACCAGTTTCATTACACAAGGACACCTTCATTTTTTGTTAGGCACGGGGAGATTAAGTGATTTGCCCAGAATCACAGGATGTTGAGCGTCGTTGCCAAGACTCGAATCCGGTTCCCCAGCTTCGTTGTCGACCGCTCTAGCCGTAAGGCTACATCCTCTCCCCTAATGAGTCCCACTCTCTGTTCCAGGGGAGTTGTTACCCTAATCTTGCAATCCCTCAACTTTCATCTATTGATAATCCCAGAACAGGATGAGTGATAAGATGTCATAGGAAGTGGCATAAATAATTTTTAAATACTATTGAAGTGACACTGGTAAATAAATAGAGCTTTGACACTTTCCTAAATATAGGTATAGACAATGGAATTTGGAGAGAAGATGTCAATCAAATGCTGAATTTGAATTAACATAGACTCACTTGTACTACTAGACCTTCTGCACTGTCTACAATGATAGCATAAATCATGAATGCCGGTGACTTTTTGGATGTCTGGTAAGCACAGCATCCAACCACAGTACAATTATTAGCCTACTGTGCACGATGCAATCTCAAGAATAGACTATTGTCTGATGTCTATGGGCCTGACATCCTAGATTGGGCACACTGGCATTCTACGCAGATCCTTATCAGACCACTCCCCAATAGTTCTGGTACAGGACTGCAAGCAAGGTACCTGACATGCTGGAACATGGAGATCTAAACCAGAATTCTTATTAAATGTCTCTTTCAGGGATGAGCTGCATAAAGCAAACCCTGAATGCTCGGACCTCAACCTGCTCTCTGTGGCACGGATGACTATGGTTTGGCAGGGTCTTAAAGTGTGTGTTGTGGCAAAGGGCATAGCAAAGAAAGCAGAGACATTGAAATTGCTGTGAGAATGATTAACATGACTTAAAAATTCTCTTAGGCAGCTGGAAAAGATTATACACAGGATCATAATTATGAAAACTTTCCAGAATGAATTAACTATTAAGCAATTCCAGGGAGGTTGCAGAGCAGGAAGGAAGAATACTAGGAAAGCAAGCTGAGGAATTGAGTATTAATAAAAACAATTGTGCAGTTTTAACAATCTGCAGAATCTTAATCTACACTCAAATTCACACATGTATACTGACCGGATGCTATTGCATTTAAAACAATTTTGATATGATCTGTTAAAGTGTGTTATCCTGGCTTATGCTACCTAGGCTTCAATTAGGTTTTGAACACCATCTTGTCAAAATGTATGACGCATTCACTGTTTATTTCTGCTGCACATAGTCAAGCAAGCCATGTTTGTATATTTCTGAATGACACTGATCTTGAAAAAGACTCTTTGGCATGGACTTAGAATGTAACATTTTTCCAAGGTTCTTGCATGAGGTATTGCATTTATTCACAATGGTTCGCTGTTGTTTATGTTATTAGTTTCTTCTGACACCTCTGGATGACATTAGGTCAGGAGGTTGGGAGGTATTCATTATTCATGTCATAGGTTAGTGCTTAGGTAGTAAGGCTGTGCGATGTTTTTAAAGTCTGTATTCTGATTTGTGTATAATGTATTTTCTTGCTCACACCACGATTCAGCAGATTTCATACTGTTCTATGGGGAGATTTCATACATAAATGTCCGATTTTGGGGGGTGAGCCTGAAGTCCTTACCTACGTCACTAGTGATGCTGTCTGAATTCTTACTGATTTTCCTGCATATTTGGAACTTGGGGCCATATGCATCAAGCATGTTTTGCCTTCGCAAATGGCCAATTCGCAAAAAAATGCCTTCCTGTTGCAGCAAACTCTATTTTGCGATTTGGTAACCTGTTACCTAATTGCAAATTGGGTTTGCGATTAGCTATTAGGAAAAAGCGTGTTTAGGGCATGCCTTCCTAATACCTAAACGCATCGGTAGGAATTAATGTTTTGCGACCGAAATGCGGTTGCAAAACATTCCTATTTTACCACCTACTTCAAATAAGTGGTAACCAATTCGCAAATGGGAAGGGGTCCCCAAGGGACCCCTTCCCCTTTGTGAATGTCTATAAATGAATTTTCTAAGAGCAGGCAGTGGCCCCACGGACCACTGCCTGCTCTTAGAAAATGATAGGAAATGTTTTCATTTTCTCTTTTGTAAAGCATCCTGTTTTCCTTTAAGGAAAATGTGCTGCTTTACAAAAAAAAAATTGCTTTATTTAAAAGCAATCACGGACATGGTGGTCTGCTGACCCCAGCAGGCCACCATTCCGCTGATTTTTGCAATTCCTAGGGGGTCACAAATTGTGACCTGCCTCATTAATACTCAAGAGGTAGGTCATTTGCGATCCCCTAGGAATCACAGAAAGTGTTAAACACACTTTCATTCATTCCATTTTATGATTTTCAAATTTCGAATCGCAAGAATTCGCAATTAGGAAATCGCAAAATGGATTTTTAATGCATCTGGCCCTTGGTCTTTTATGGATTTTACCTATTACTCTGTATTGTTCAATTAAAGAGAGCCTTCCCTGCAAGGACTTTATTCATATAAATAACATTAGTTGCATTTGCACACCATTCCTAATCCACCCAACCAGTGGACGTGTTTTTGTAGTGTAACGTTTAGGAGTACAGCACATGCACAAAACTAAGGCCTATAGACTGGAGGAAGAAAGAACACCCAGTTGAATGTTGTCCAGTACACTTAGAAATATTGCATGCATTCCCACCACCGTGGGATCAGTCTAGAGACACTACTACAGTGCAGCAGATGTGCAGACTATCTTAATGATATCACACTTGCATGATTTGAAAGGTTCACATGTGTCTGCCTTGAGGATTTACTAGAGGTAACAATGTAGCTGCAGAGTGATGAGGTACCTGGGCCTCATGGGATTTCAATTAAATTTCATGAAGTTTATGCTGATTTAATAAGCCCCCACCTTCTTAAGGAGTATGAAGAAGCCATTCTGGAAGGAGGACTTCCCACAATGACATATAGGGACATGTGGATAGCACTTCTCAAACCAGACAGATCAGAAGAACTCTGTGCATCATGTACACTACTGTAATTGTTTTACATAACAATACGATATTTCCAAAAGTCCTAGTAAGTAGATTAAAACCACTTATGTCAGGTCTGGTACTTCCAGACCAGACTGATTTTATACCCAGCCACCCAAGGTAAATCATTTAGACCCTCAATTACCAGCAGAGTCACTTTTTCTTGATGCTAAAAAAGTATTTGACTCTCTGGAATGGCCATATATGTTTCAGGTATTCACAAAAATGGGCCTGGATAGGTGTTTTATTAAAAGTATCTTGTTCCGTAGCAACCCCTTGGCCAGAGTGTTTATCAATGGAAAGTGGCACCAGATAGTGTTGCCCCCTGTCACCACTCATGTTTGCCATTTCTATGGAACCCTTGGCCTTTGTGCACAGGCAGCTGCATGCACATAGAGGAATTTATATAAGTGGCAGGCCATTGGTTGTATACCTGTACATGGAGGATGTCCTTCTGTATATACAGAACACAACCGGAAACATAAATCCAATGGTTCAAGAAACCGACTGATTCAGTGTAATCTCAGGACTAAAACTCAATTGTGCAAATTGAAGTGGCCAGAGGGGCAAGTTTTATTAATTTGGCATGGACATGCTCATACATAGCTAAGTTTTGGAGGTTGAGTGATGACTGCAGTTTTCAAGATAAGATAAATCCTTGCACTGTTGTTTCTATTGTTGACACTGTTGGGCTTGAGGATTTGTGGCTCTACTTTTGACAAAGTGTGAATTGCAGCGCGACGGATAAAAGTTCCAACACCTACACCGAAAAAATGGAAACAAGACTTAAGTTATTGAAGTGATGTGATGAACACTCATTCAGAACTGGTCCACCCAATGGCAAGATCATGGGACTTCAGGGACCCCCTGAGAACATAACTATTATTATTTTTTTAATGGTTTTAGCACAAGTAGAAAAAGAAACAAAAAGTTGTAATAGTGACAATTCTGATGTGCCACTCACAAACGATATCACATCAAACAGAATAACAAACGTGAACAGTGGAGTCTAAATAGTCTAGACATGTCGCTGCCTCAACCTCAGGTGTGACAGCATGTCATGCTGACGAAGGCCCCTGCATGGACATGGGTCGCAGTATAGTGTATCGTGGTAATAGTCCCTAGGGGAACAACATGATTGGGAAGGGCACCCAGTAATGTGCGCGCACCAGTGCAGGCTAATTCGCACATGGAGAGATAAGAAGATCCTGCAGGCCAGTGCGAGTGGTCGCTACAGGCCAGGGAACCAATTCTAGGGTGCCCATCAGGACCCCCGATGAGACCCACACTCCACAGTCATAAGGGGCAATGTGGCTGTATTACCGAAACTATGTGTGGAATCGGCAGAGGGGCATGGCTCCACTATCTCATGTGCTGTGATGGCTCATCGTATGAGTTGTAGGATGGGACAGAAGGACCTAGGGTAGTGTTCAGGTAGGACGTGCATCATTTTTTGACTCTAATATTCTGATGTAGGTATTCCAAGACCCAACTCCAGTATTTCCCCTCCATGTGTATGTGCTACTGCGAGGACGCCCAGCTCAGCTTTTGCCCATCTCAGCAATGTGGAGAGTCAACAGTGTGTATCTGGGGCTGTATGAGCCTTCCAGGACATTATCATTTGCTGTTTGAAGAGTATGATAGCTAGATCAAGGAATCTATGACAGTACTTATCTCCCTTAGTCTTGGGTCTAAGACCGAGTAGGCAAGATTCCAGTGAGAGCAGGACAAAGTGCTCCACCGAAGAGTTTTAATTCTGTGATATCCCCCCCAGGCCAGCTGCATCACCGGGCACGCCCAGACCATGAGGTAAAAAAACGCCCTCATGTGCTCTTCTTCTGGGGCATGTAGAGGATGCTGTAGGAAACATGCGCTTGATGTGTTTCGGTGTGAGAGGTGCCTGATGAAAATAGTTAAATTGCGTGTAAAAGACGTGTGAATTATGTGAAACCTCCTTTACATGTTGTAACACCCGGGTCCAGAGACTGTCTGTGAATTACGTCTCGATGTCCCACATCCATCGGTCTTTAGCCCTGTCATCTGACTCGCAGTGGGAAGAGTGCCACGCAACATAAAAGGCCATAATATTTTCCGTGTGCTTCTCTGTGACAGGATTGCGTGCAGTGGTGGTGTAGTGTAGTGATCGCATGCTGTACGGCGTGATACATCTGGAAATGGCCTGCCACAATGCCTTAAGTGTGGTAAATCTCTGTGGTAAATCTCTGCCTCTCTCCAATGCAACATGTCATGGTGTTGTTGTTTCACCTCCTGGAGTGACAGCAACTACCAAATAGGGATCAGTGGGGAGTATGGATGATGTGGCCCATTGCCTTGCTCGTATGTATGCCGGCAATGATGTACTATCTTCATTTGATGCATCTCATGCATTGGGCGAGCCCTGGGGTCTGACAGCCACATATATATATGTGTTCACCTGAGGAGCCTGTGAATGGTTGCTCTCTCCGGTCGACCACTGCAGCTGAGCTGCTGCATAGTACAACTCATAATTGGGGGTGCCTAGACCACCCTCAAGAAGCAGACGCTAGAGTATGAAGAGCCCCACCTGCCTCCTCCCTGAGCCCCATATCAGCTCCAGCAGGAGACCATGGAGGTCCTGAAAGAAGCACTAGGTGAGGGAAAGAGGTAGGGCTGCAAAGAAGTACAGGAGTCGTGGCAGGCTAAGCATCTTGGAGGTCACCCCCCGGCCCAGCGTGGACAGGTGCAAGGACACTCAGAAAGTGAGGGACTTACAGATCGATTCCAGGGCCCCACCCATTTTAACGTTACCCTCCACAAGCTCCTTGTTCGAGTGGTAGATCTGTACACCCAAGTCATTGAGCGTGTCAAGGCGCCATTCCAGCCAAAACCGTGGCAGGGCCCTCCTGTTATGCTCAGGAAATGGAGAGAAAGGGAACAGGCAAGACTTAGACCAATTTACTCTGAGTCCTGACATGATTCCAAATTCCTCCAGTGTCTCCATCAGGGTTGGAAGTGTGGCAGCGGCATCACACAGATAAATAAGGACATCATCTGTTTATAAAGAGATGATATAGTGCTCGTCATGTACTATGAGACTCCAAAGCTGCAATTGCTTTGCAAGTGCAGGCATTAGGCCATGGGTTCCATGGCTAGGGTTCACATCAACAGGGACGGTGGGGTGACCCTCCCTGGAGCCCCTATGTATGTCAAAGCTGTCAGATATTAACTGTACCATCCTGACTCTTGCTGTTATGTTCTTAATGAGGGCGCATATCTAACTAAGGTACCCCGGCCCGATACCCATTTCCTCCAGCATCGCCAGTAGGCAATCCCACCCCAGTATGTCAAATGCCTCTTCAACGTCAAGAAACACTGCCAACTGTTCCCCCATTTTACTCGAGGCAGCTTTGATCAGATGAAGTAGTCCTCATGTGTTGAGGAAGGTATTGCATTCTGGAATAAACACACATTGATCTACATGCACTAGGGTGTTAGCAACAGTGAGAAGCCTATTGGCCAGGACCTTCCCTAATATCTCATAGTCTATGTTTCAGGGAGAAATCAGCCACTTTGAGGGGACTTCGGGGGGATCCTAGCACAGTTTTGACACCTCTATCAATGGTTCACAGAGTGAGTCTGGGAGCCTACCTTCCTACCTTGCGTAATTAAAGAGATTCTGAGAAGGTGGCATAATATTCTATTGTGACTCCATCCGTACCCAGAGGTTTATTTCGGGCAATTTGGGTGATAGCCACCTGTATCACATCAATTTGAAGGGGCTCATCCAGTACAGCTCATTGGAGCGGAATCAATCAGGGTAACAGTAGTCCTTCAAGAAACCCTTTGATCCTGTCAAAGAGGGGGCTTTCTACGTCCACATACATGGAGCGACAGTGCTCTGCAAAAGCGACAATAATGGCCACTGGCAGCGTTAACGACTGTGTCACCTCCCAACTTGATTGCTCCTATCAATGGGCGTGCCTGGTCCTCTTTGATCAGCCATGCCAATAGCTTGCCAACCGACCCCCCTTCGCATGGAGAATGGTAAGGCAGTTTCTGCAACCTCGCCTCTAGATCCCTGTGACTCTTTCTCAGCTGCTTGTGTCTTTCTGTCCCATTATCCAACCATGACACCTCGGTCGCAAGTAGTCTCAACTCCTGCTCCATGTCCAAAAGCTTCCCGCACAGGACCTTATGAACCCCCCCTCATAGTGGCAATGCGTTGCCCTCTGATGACCACTTTGTGGGCATCCCTCTCCAGCACTCTAGAGGGGGTGGTGCCCATGTTAAGTTCTAAATATTTGGTAATATATGTAGAGAGGGCCTCTTTGAAGGGGGAGTTCTGAAGTGCCTTGGTCTGGAACCTCCACGTCCGTAACGTCATCAGCAATCTGTGAGGGTGTGCGCCAAGGACGCTATCATAGATATCTGTGTGCCCAATGGTTCATTGCAGAGAAAAAGATCAAGCTTGGTTTGGGAGTCATGGGCCAGGCAATAAAACAAGTCGCTGGTATCCGGATGGTGCAAACACCACATATCGAAAATGCTCTTGTTAACCATCCAATCCCAAAAGTATTATGATACCCTGACACACATAGTGCCATTCAGCAGAGGGGTGGAGCAGTCCCGGGCAACATCTGGAACACAGTTAAAGTCACTGCCTGATTCTGGGATTGTGTGGGTCCCGTAAAAGAGCTGGGTGAGGAGACCTAAAAAAAGCAGAGTGATTAGTGTTGGGGGCATAAACAACCACCAGCGTAAGGAGGCACCATTCACATGTCCTTCCACCACCACGTACCTACCCTCAGTGTATGTCTTTCACAAATGGGACCCCTGGACAATCCATATCATGCCCCCTTGCATGCGCCGATGTTGCAGTGCCATACGCCTGTGTCCTCCATTTTGCAGGTACTTTTTGTAACTCTGCCAGTGTCAAACGCATCTCTTTCAAAAAAGCTGTGTGAGCAGCAGCACGTAAGATATGTATGAACCCAGTACCTCATTGTGGTAGTGGCCATGCCTTTCACGTTTCACGTCAGCAAATTATAGCGTGCGGTAGTGTGGCCTGTAGGTGTGCCCATTGGGTATGATGGTAAGTACTGATAAATCGCATTCCACATTCCCATGCCCCACAACTCCAGTGTGCGGGCCCCTCCAAATGTCCCATTGATAACCAAGAGACCAGTGCAGTACAGGGCCATGCCACAGAAGTATATGCAGGAAACTTCATCTGTGTGTCAAAAGAAAACCCAAGGTTTATAACCCTCCCTGACCAGGACTCCGAGTGACCAGCCATAATCATCCTTTTAATGAATAAGAACCAAAGAGAAATGTGTAATAAAATGCATGTCTTGTTTGGACAGGTCAGGGCTCACCGACACGCAGGCCCTCTCCAATGATCTGGGCATCCAATCCTCTCCCATGAGGCCCCAAGCTGTTCCTAAAAGTCACTGATGAGCAGTCCACACCACTTATCAAAGAGCAAAGAACAAACCCCCACCCCTCATAGCAATCAATCAATCAATCATGCATTTGTAAAGTGCACTACTCACCCGTGAGGGCCTCAAGGCGCTGCGGGGGTGGGGGCCGCTGCTACTGCTCGAACAGCCGGGTCTTGAGAAGTTTCCTGAAGGTCAGCGGGTCCTAGGTCCTGGGTCTGCCGCAGATGGTTATGGGGAGGGTTTTCCATGTCTTGGCGGCGAGGTGGTAGAAAGATCTGCCTCTGGCGGTCGCTCTTCGGATGCGGGGGACAGTGGTGAGGGCGAGGTCAGCGGAGCAAAGCTGGAGGTTCGGGGTGTGGAAGGTCAGTCGTTCGTTGAGGTATGCTGGTCCGGTGTTGTGGAGTGCTTTGTGAGCGTGGGTGAGGAGCTTGAAGGTGATCCTCTTGTTGACAGGGAGCCAGTGCAGGTCTCTCAGGTGGGGTGTGGGGGGGATGTCAAGGATGAGGCGCGCAGAGGCGTTCTGTATATGTTGTAGTTGTTTCTGGAGTTTGGCGAGGTTCCCGCGTAGAGGGTGTTGCCATAGTCCAGTCTGCTGCTGACGAGGGCCTGGGTGACCTTCCTTCTGGTTCAGGTGGGGAAGGAGGTGGTCCAGTCCAGGGCTTTGTCGTGGATTCCTGTGTTGTGGAGGTGTGTGCGTAGGGAGTGGTGGCAGACGGTGTCGAAGGCGTCTGAAAGGTCCAGGAGGATGAGGTCCGCGGTTTCTCTGCGGTCCTTTAGGGTCTTGATGTCGTCGGTGGCGGCGATGAGGGGGATTTTGGTGCTGTGGTTGCTGCGGAATCCGGATTGGGACAGGTCCAGGATGTTGTTCTCTTCAAGGAAGAGGGTCAGTTGCCTGAAGACAATCTGCTCGATGAATTTCGCCGGGAACGGGAGTAGGGAGATGGGCCGGAAGTTCTTGATATCCTTAGGGTCCGCCTTGGGTTTCTTGAGTAAGGCGTTGATCTCAGCATGCTTCCAGCTCTCTGGAAAGGTGGCGGTCTCGAAGGAGTTGTTGATGATCTTGCGGAGATGGGTTGCGATGGTGGAGCTTGCGTTGTTGAAGATGTGGTGCGGGCAGGGGTCTGATGGTGAGTGGATGGTGTTCATGATTTTGATGGTGTTGTCATCAGTGACGTGGGTCCAGGAGAGCAAGGGTCGTGTGGCTGGGGGGTGGTGAGTCTGAGGTGTCGGTGGCTGTCGGGGGGCCTGGTTGTTGAAAACTGTCATGGATGTCTACGATCTTGCTGTGGCAGAAGGTGGCTAGGGAGTCGCAGAAGTCTTGCGATGGCAGGATGTCATTGGAGTTGGAGCTGGGGTTGGAGACTTCCTTCACGATGTTGAAGAGGTCTTTACTGTTGTGTGCATTGTTGTCGATTCGTTCCTTGAAGGAGGTCTTTTTGGTGGTTTGGATGAGTTAGTGGTGTCTGCGGATGACGCTCTTTTGGGCTTCATTGCTGTCCAGTGTCTATTTGTGGTGCCACTTCTTCTCGAGCCTTCAGCAGGTCTGCTTGGATGCCTGGAGGTCGGCGATAAATCAGATGGCTTTTCTGTCAGTGCGTCTGTTTGAGGGTTTCTTGATCGGGGCAAGAGTGTTTGTGCAGTCGTCGATCCATTGAGGTTGCGGGCGGCAGTGTCGGTGTCGGCTGTGTCAGTTGGTGGGTTTCGGGCGAGGGTGGCGATTAGCTGGTCTTCAGTGATTTTGCTGCAGCGGGAGGTCTGTTGTGTGTGGTGGTGCGTTGTGGGTTTCTCGAAGGTGAAGTGGATGCAGCGGTGGATGGTCCAGTGGAGTTCTGTGATGTGGCTGAAGGTGACATGGTTGCTGGCGGAGAAGATGGGGTTGAGCGTGTGTCCGGCGGAGTGGGTGGGAGTCGTGACGAGCTGTTTGAGTCAGAGGTTGGCGAGGTTGTCGAGCAGGGTGGTGGAGTTGCTGTTGTTGGTGTTCTCAAGGTGGAAGTTCAGGTCTCCGAGGAGGATGTAGTCCGTGGATGCAAGGGCGTGCGTGCTGATGAAGCCAGCGATGGAGTCACTGAACTGTGACCGGGGTCCGGGGGGTCTGTAGACGAGGGTTCCTCTGAGGGTGGTGTTGGGGTTAATGTGGATCTGGAAGTGCAGGTGTTCGGCAGCGCTGAGGGTGTCGTCGTTGCCGGTCGAGATACTGAGGGTGTTCCTGTGGACGATGGTGATTCCTCCTCCTGCTCTGTTGGAGCTGTCCCTGCGGGTGATCTTGTAGCCGTCTGGGATGGCTATGGCGATTTCAGGTGCCAAGGAGGGGTTCATCCAGGTTTTCCTCACAAAGGCGACGTCCGGGGAGGATGAGTCGAGAAGGTCCCAGAGTTCGATGGCGTGCTTGCGGGCAGAGTGGGTGTTGAGTAGTATGCATCTGAGGTGTTTGCATCCTACCCCAGTGGGCGAAGTGGCAGCTAGGAGGCTGGTGAAGCTGCAGCTCCAGCAGGAGAAGGGTAAGCGGCGCCCCTGCTATGTGCTGCCGTGCAGCGGCCACCATAAAAAGGGGAGGTGGGAGGGAGGAGCAGCTGGGAGGCGGGAGTGGGGCGAATGGGCAAGCGGGGGCAGTGCCGCAGGAGACGCAGCGGTGGGATGGGGAGGGGAAGGGGAAGGCTAGAACGCTGGAGGGCTACAGAGCTAAAAACAGGCGGAAAGCACAGAATACAAAGAAAAGGAGTACAACAGTGGGCACAAAGTAATACAGCAGCAGAATACAAAAAAGGAATACAACAGTGGGAAACAGATACCACAAACAGTAATGCAACAGCAAACAAATAAAACAGGCAAAAAGGAACAGAGTGAGCACAATATACTTACGGCTCCCCATTGGGCCACCAGGGATGAGGCGCAGGTGGGAGCCTGCGGGTGGAGGAGGGCCTCGAACTCGCGGCAGCAGCGAGATCAGGGAGCAGGCACATGGGCACAGACAGGTGGAGCTGTGCGGCGTGGGGAGCGACCTGCCTGGAACAGATCATGCTCCAGCCATTATGCCAACTCCTGCCCCCGGGGGTCCTTCCCAGCAGAGGCCGTGGAGCCATCAGTAGCCGACTGTCAGAGGCACGTTCTGACCGCAACACCTCAAAAGAGTTCTGGCCATATTACAGCACCACTTCCCCTGCCTGTGCTTGCTCTCTGGCCACCTGTGCCATAAAGGGCAGCTCTGGGTCCCCCACTCCTCCTATGTCTCAGTTGCGATGACCGTCATTTACCAGCATTCCGGTCATCTGATGTGGGATTTGCAATTCCCTTGGCTTGTAACCAGGTTTATGCATCTCCAGGAGTCAAGAAAGAATGGGTTTACTCATTATCCATCACCTTAAGTTTAGCAGGATAGAGAAGAGAATACTTCAGGTCCAGCTCCCGGTGGTGTTGCTTGGCCACTGTATGCGAGTTGAGAGGATGCTACACCTCCACAGTAAAGTCTGGGTAAGCAGTGATGCTGCTGCCTTTAAAGTGCCAGGGACCTTTCATCCAAAACAACACCAGAATAAAGTATCTGTCCCTATAATTAAATAGTTTCGCAATTACAGGACTCGACTGTGCCCCTGGTGGTGGCGGCCTCACAGGTAGACAATGTGCTTTCTCCACAGAGAAGAATTTGGGTACATTGCCTGTCAGTGTGGTCATCACCCACTGTTCGAAGAAGAGTTCTATACTCAGGCACCCAAAGCACTCCAGAAAACCCAAGAAGTGGGCATTATTATGCCTCCAGCAGCCCTCTGCATCCTCTGAAGTAGATAGGTCACCTCTGCCCTCATGTCCTTCAGTTGGGTGTTGAGTTCCTGCAATGTGGGTCACATTGTGGTTAATATGGATTCAGCATCATCTACATAGTCCACCAATTTCCTGTGATCTGTACAGAGCAGGTTCACATCCAAGGAGACTGCATCGATCTTGAACTTCAGCGTGGCTTTTGTGTCCAGAATTGCCTGCAATATCTTTTCAAACTGGACAGAATGACTGTAGACAGTGGCCAAGAGTGCCAACTCCATTATCAGTAGGGGTGAAAGGGTCCGCTGCATCACCAATGCCTGGGGGGAGGTTCATAGCAGATTTGGACTTAACCATCATGCCCACATTGGTATCAACCCCAAGTGGATGCTCTAGCAGGTTCTAGACTGTGCGCCACCGTCCCTGACTCTTCACCAGGGTTGGTCCGCGGGTAAGCGCAGTGCAATACCTCAAAAGAACTGAATGTGAAAACTTGTGGAATGTTATCAAAAATGCGAAAAAATACTATAATCTGCTATCGAATAAAAGGCAACTCCACTTGGTCAATGGCTAAAAGGTAACCTTTGAATAGTAGCGGATACAAGATATTACAGCAATGTATGACCAGTAATATGTGGTATGCCCATAGTAAAAGGTAGTTAGAAAACTCAAGGAAGGGTGCCAATTGGCAGACAAATACTGTGGTCACCCAGCCAACAAAAGACCATGGCAAATTGAATCATCATAAATTCTAACTAGAGAAACATAGGGGATAACAAATATTATAGTCCGTATGGGCCAATATATTTGGTATTCTCCAAAGGAACCAAATGTGAAAGATTGTGCATTGAAATCAAACATGCTAAAAGAGACTACAATCTGGTATCAGATAAATGGCAACTCCAGTTGGTCAGTGGCTAAAATGTTACCCTTGAAAAGTAGGGAATACGAAATATTACGGCATCGTGTGAGCCGTAGTATGATATATCCCCATAGTAAAAAGGTGTTGGAAACCTCAAGGTAGGGTGCCAGTTGGAAGGACAATAGTATCCTCACCAAGCCTACAAAAGACCATGTAAAATTGAATCCTAGTAAGTTCTAAACCAAGAAACAAAGGGGATACCAAATTTTATAGCCCGTATAGGTCCATTATATTTGGTATCCCCCATAGGAACCAAATGTGAAATCTTGCGGAATGACATAAAAAATGGAAAAGAGACTATAATCTGCTATCAAATAGAAGGCAATTCCAGTTGGTCAATGGCTAAAAGCTAACCCTTGAAAAGTATGCGATACGAGATATTACAGCAACGCATGAGACGTTATATGTGTTATCCCCATAGTGAAAGGTATTGCAAAACTCAAGAAAGGGTGACAGCTGGCAGAATGATACTGTGCTCACCCAATCAACATAAGACCATATGAAATGGAATCCTGGTAAATTCTAACCGGAGAAACATAGGGGATGCTAAACATTATAGGCCAATTGGCCTCTATAGTTGGTTTCCCCCAAAAGCAATTGGATGTAAAATCTTGTGGAATGATTTAAAACCGTGAAAAGATACTGAAGTTTGTTATCAAATATATGGCAACTTCAGTTGGTCAATGGCAAAAGGGTAACCCATGAAATGTAGGGGATATGAGATATTCCATCAATGCATGAGCTATAATATTTGTTATCCCCGTAGTAAACGGTGTTGGAAAGCAAAAGGAATGTTGCTTTTTAGCATCAAAATATGGTGCTTACCCACACAAGAATAGACCATGTCAAATTCAATCTTGGTAAGTTTCAAACCGAGACACACATGGGAGATACCAAATATTATAGTCCGATTACACCATTATAATTGGCCCCCGTAGAAAACAATGTTGGAAAAAAGGTAGGGTGCTATTTGGCATAGAAATACTGTGCTCCCAAATCTACGATAGGGCCATGTCAAATTGAATTCTGGTAAGTTCTAAACTGAGAAACACAAGGGATACTAAATAATATAGGCCGTATAAGCCATTATATTTGGTATCCCCTAATGGAACCGGATGTAAAATCTTGAGGAATGATATGAAAAATGTAAAAAGATACTGCAGTCTGCTATCAAATAAAGGGCTGCTTCAAGTGGTCAATGGCTAAAGGGTAACCCATGAAACGTAGGGGATAAGAGATATTACAGCAATGTGTGAGCCATAATATTTGGTATCCTCATAGTAAATGATGTTGGAAAGCATAAGAAAAGGTGCCATTTGGCATAGAAATACTGTGCTCACCCATCAAACATAAGACCATGTCATATTGAATACTAGTAAGTTCTAAACTGAGAAACAAAGGGAATACTAAATATTATAGGCCATATAGGTTATTATATTTGTTATCCCTCTAAAGGAATCGGATGTAAAACCTTTAGGAGTGATAGAAAAATGTGAAACGATACTGTAGTCTGCTATCAAATAAAATGTAACTTCAACTGGTCAATGGCTAAAGGGTAACCCATGAAACGTAGGGGCTACGAGATATTACAGCAATGAGTTCGCCATAATGTTTGGTATCCCATAGTAAACGATGTTGGAAAGCTAAGGGAATGATGCTGTTTGGCATAGAAATACTGTGCTCACCCATTCAACATAAGACCATGTCAAATTGAATCCTAATAAGTTCCAACCCGAGAAACACACGGGATACCAAATATTATAGGCCATATAGGCCATTATATGTGGTATCCCCTCGAACGTAAAATGTTGTGGAATGATGCAAAACATTTGAAAATGTACTGTAGTCTACTTTCAAATAAAAGGCAATTTCAAGTGGTTAATGATTAAAGGGTAACCCATGAAATGTAGGGGATACAAGATATTACAGTAAGGCTCAAGCCATAATATTTCGTATCCCCATTGTAAACAATGTTGGAAGAGTGGTATTTGCAATAAGAATACAGTGCTCATCCATCCAACATAAGACCATGTCAAATTGAATGCTGGTAATTTCTAACCCCAGAAACACAGGGGGCACCATATATTATATTCAGTGTAGGCCATTATATATGGTATCCCATAAGGGAACCAGATGTAAAATCTTGAGGAATCATGTCAAAAAAGTGAAAAGTTACTGTAGTTTGCTATCAAGTAAAAGAGAACTTTAACTGGTGAATGGCTAAAGGGTAATCTATGAAACATAGGGGATACAAGATATGACAGCAATGCAAGAGCCAAAATATTTGGTATCACCACAGTAAACGATGTTGGAAAGAAAAAGGAAGGGTTATAATAAGCATAGAAATTCTGTGCTCAGCCATTCAACATAAAACAATGTCAAATTAAATCCTGGTAAATTCTAACCCAAGATTTACAGGGGATACCAAATATTATAGCCGGTATAGGCCATTATATATGGTATCCTCCAAGGGAACCGGACGTACAATCTCGTGGATTGATTTAAAAAATGTGAAAAGATACCTTAGTCTGCTATCAAATAAAAGGCAATTTCAAGTGGATTAATGATTAAAGAATAACCCATGAACTGTAGGGGATACACCATATTACAGCAATGTGTGAGCCATAATATATGATATCCCCATAGTAAAGGATGTTGGAAAGTAAAAGGAAGGTCGCTATGTGCCATAGAAATACTGTGCTCATCCATCCAACATAAGACCATGTCAAGTTGAACTCTGGTAAGTTCTAACCCGAGAAACACAGGGGATGCCAAATATTATAGCCAGTATAAGACATTATATATGGTATCCTCAAAGGGACGGGCCGTATAATCTTGTGGAATGATGTAAAAAATGTGAAAAGTTACTGTAGCCTGCTATCAAGTACAAGGCAACTTCAAGTGGTGAATGGCTAAAGGGTAACCTATAAACATAGAGGATTCAAGATATTACAGCAATGCGTGAGCTATAATATTTGGTATCCACATAGTAAACGATGTTGGAAAGCAAAAGGAAGGGTGCTATTTGGCACTCAGACATGTGCTCACCCATTTAACATAAGACCATGTCTAATGGAATCCTAGTAAGTTCTAAACCAAGAAACACCAGGGATACCAGATATCATAGCCGGTATAGGCCATTATAGTTGGTATCCCTTAAGGGAACCGGATGTAAAATCTCGTGGACTGATGTAAAAAATCTGAAAAGTTACTAGTCTGCTATCAAGTAAAAGGCAACTTCAACTGGCTAACGGGTAACCTATAAAACATAGGGGATACGAGATATAACAGCAATGCAAGAGCCAAAATATTGGATATCCCCATAGTAAACGATGTTGGAAAGCAAAAGGAAGGGTTATAATCAGCATAGAAATACTGTGCTCACCCATCCAACATAAAACGATGTCAAATCGAATCCTGGGAAGTTCTAACCCAAGAAATACAGGGGATACCAAATATTACAGCACGTATAGGCCATTATATATGGCATCCCCTAAGGGAAAGGGACGTGAAATCTTGTGGAATGATGTACAAAATGTGAAAAGTTTCTGTAGTCTTCTATCAAATAAAAGACAACTTCAAGTTGGCAATGGCTAAATGGTAACCCATGAAACATAGGGGATACGAGATATTACATCAATGCTTGAGCCATAATATTTGATATCCCCATAGTAAATGATGTTGGGAAGCAAAAGGAAGGTCGCTATGTGCCCTAGAAATACTGTGCTCATCCATCCAACATAAGACCATGTCAAATTGAGTACTGGTAAGTTCTAACCCCAGGAACACAGGGGATACCAGATATTATAGCCGGTATAGGCCATTATATTTGGTATCCCTTACGGGAACAGGATGTAAAATCTCGCGGACTGATGTAAAAATTTTTTAAAGATACCTTAGTCTGCTATCAAATAAAAGGCAATTTTAAGTGGTCAATGATTGAGGAGTATACCATGAAATGTAGGGGATACAAGATATTACAGCAATGTGTGAGCCATAATATATGGTATCCCCAGAGTAAAGGATGTTGGAAAGCAAAAGGAAGGTTGCCATTTGGCATAGAAATACTGTGCTCACCCATCCAACATAAGACCATGTCAAGTTGAACCCTGGTAAGTTCTAGCCCGAGAAACACAGGGGATACCAAATATTATAGCCGGTATAGGCCATTATATTTGGTATCCCTTAAAGGAACTGGACGTAAAATCTCGTGGAATGATGTAAAAAATGTGAAAAGTTACTGTAGCCTGTTATGAAGTACAATGCAACTTGAAGTGGTGAATGGCTGAAGGGCAACCCATAAACATAGGGAATACGAGATATCACAGCAATGCGTGAGCCATAATTTTTGGTATCCCCATAGTAAACGATTTTGAAAAGCAAAAGGAAGGGTGCTATTTGGCATAGACACATGTGCTCACCCATCCAACATAAGACCATGTCTAATGGAATCCTGGTAAGTTCTAAACTAAGAAACACAAGGGATACCAGATATTATAGACAGTATAGGCCATTATATGTGGTATCTCTTAAAGGAACCGGATGTAAAATCTCGTGGAATGACGTACAAAATGTGAAAAGTTTCTTTAGTCTGATTTCAAATAAAAGACAACTTCAAGTTGTCAATGTCTAAAGGGTAAGCCATGAAATGTAGGGTATAGGAGATATTACATCAATGCTTGAGCCATAATATTTGGTATCCCCATAGTAAACGATGTTGGAAAGCAAAAGGAAGGTCGCTATGTGCCATAGAAATACTGTGCTCATCCATCCAACATAAGACCATGTCAAATTGAGTACTGGTAAGTTCTCAATCTAAACCGAGGAACACATGGGATACCAGATATTATACCTGGTATAGGCCATTATCTTTGGTATCACTTAAGGGAACAGGATCTAAAACTTGTGGAATGACGTACAAAATGTAAAAGTTTCTGTAGTCTGCTATCAAATAAAAGACAACTTCAAGACGTCAATGGCTAAAGGGTAACTCATGAAACGTAGGGGATACGAGATATTACAGCAATTCAAGAGCCATAATATTTGGTATCCCCATAGTAAAAGATGTTGCAAAGCGAAAGGAAGTGTACTATTTGCCATAGAAATACTGTGCTCATCCATCCAACATAATACCATGTCAGATTGAATACTGATAAGTTCTAACCCCAGAAAAACAGGGATACCAGATATTATAGCCGATGTTGGCCAATGTATTTGGCATCCCTTAAGGGAAATGGATGTAAAATCTTGTGTAATGATGCACAAAATGTGAAAAGTTTCTGTAGTCTTCTATCAAATAAAAGACAACTTCAAGTCGTCAATGGGTAAAGGGTAACCCATGAAACGTAGGGGATTCGAGATATTATAGCAAGGCGTGAGCTATAATATTTGGTATCCCCATTGTAAACGATGTTCGAAAGCAAAAGGAAGTGTGCTATTTGCCATAGAAATACTGTGCTCATCCATCCAACATAAGACAAAGTTAAATTGAATACTGGTCGGTTCTAACCCTAGAAACACAGTGGATACCAGATATTATATCCGGTATAGGCCATTATATATGGTATCCCCTAAGGGAATCAGATGTAAAATCTTGAGGAATGAAGTAAAAAATGTGAAAAGATACCTTAGTCTGCTATCAAATAAAAGGCAATTTTAAGTGGTCAATGATTAAGGAGTATACCACGAAATGTAGGGGATACTAGATATTACAGCAATGCATGAGCCATAATCTTTGGTATCCCTATAGTAAAAGATGTTGGAGAGCAAAAGGAAGGTCGCTATTTGGCATAGAAATAAGGTGCTCACCCATCCAACATAAGACGATGTCAAGTTGAATCCTGGTAAGTTCTAACCCAAGAAACAGAGGGGATACCAAATATTATAGACAGTATAGGCCATTATATATGGTATCCCTAAGGGAACAGGACGTATAATCTTGGAGCATGATGTAAAAAATGTGAGAAGAGACTGCAGCCTGCTATCAAGTACAAGGCAACTTCTAGTGGTGAATGGCTAAAGGGTAACCAACAAACATAGGGGGACACGAGATATTACAGCAAAGCGTGAGCCATAATATTTGGTATCCCCATAGGAAACGATTTTGGAAAGCAAAAGGAAGGGTGCTATTTGGCATAGAGACATGTGCTCGCCCATCCAACATAAGACCATGTCTAATTGAATCCTGGTAAGTTCTAAACCAAGAAACACCACGGATACCAGATATTATAGCCAGGATAGGCAATTATATGTGGTATCCCTAAAAGGAACCGGATGTAAAATCTCGTTGAATGATGTAAAAAATTTGAAAAGTTACTGTAGTACTGCTATCAAATGCAGGCAGCTTCAAGTGGTCAATGGCTAAAGGGTAACCCATGAATCGTAGGATATATAAGATATTACAGCAATGCGTGAGCCATAATATTTGGTATCCCCATTGTAAACGATGTTGGAAAGCAAAAAGAAGTTCACAATTTTCCATAGAAATACTGTGCTCATCCAACCAACATTAGACAAAGTCAAATTGAATACTGGTCAGTTCTAACCCTAGAAACACAGGGGATACCAGATATTATATCCGGTATAGGCCATTATATATGGTATCCCCTAAGGGAATCAGATGTAAAATCTTGAGTAATGAAGTAAAAAATGTGAAAAGTTACTGAAGTCTGCTATCATGTAAAAGGCTACCTAAACAGGTGAATGGCTAAAGGGTAACCTATGAAACGTAGGGGATACAAGATATTACAGCAATGCATAAGCCATAATCTTTGGTATCCCTATAGTAAAAGATGTTGGAAAGCAAAAGGAAGGTCGCTATTTGCCATAGAAATACGGTGCTCACCCATCCAACGTAAGACGATGTCAAGTTGAATCCTAGTAAGTTCTAACCCAAGAAACAGAGAGGATACCAAATACTAAAGCCGGTATGGGCCATTATATATGGTATCCCTAAGGGAACAGGACGTATAATCATGTAGCATGATGTAAAAAATGTGAAAAGGTACTGTAGCCTGCTATCAAATAAAAGGCAAACTCAATTGGTCAATGGCTAAAGGTTAACCCATGAAACATAGGGGATACAAGATATTATGACAATGCGTGAGCCATAATATTTGGTATCTCCACGTTAAATGATGTTGGAAAGCAAAAGATAGGGAGCTATTTGCTATAGAAATACTGTGCTCCCACATCCAACATAAGGCGATGTCAAATTGATTCCCGGTAACTTCTAACCCGAGAAACACTGGGGATACCAAATATTATAGGTCGTATAGGGTATTATAGTTGGTATCCCCCTTAGGGTACGGATGCAAAATCTTGTGAAATGATGTACAAAATGTGAAAAGATACTGTAGCCTGCTATCAAATAAAGGGCTGCTTCAAGTGGTCAATTGCTAAAGGGTAACCCATGAAACATAGGGAATACGAAATATCACAGCAATGCGTGAGCCATAATATTTGGTATCCCAATGGTAAATGATGTTGGAAAGCAAAAGGAAGGGTGCTATTTAGTATACAAATACTGGGCTCCTCCATCCAACATAATGCGATGTCAAATTGAATCCTGGTAACTTCTAACCCGAGAAACACCGGGGATACCAAATATTATAGGCCGTACAGGCTATTATATTTGGTATCCCCTAAGGGTACGGATGCAAAATCGTGTGGAATGATGTACACGATACTGTAGTCTGCTATCAAACAAAAAGCAATTTCAACTATTCAATGTCTCAAGGGTAACCCATGAACCATAGGGGATACGAGATATTAGAGCAATGGTTGAGCCATAAGATTTGGTATCCCCATAGTAAATGATGTTGGAAAGTAATAGGAAAGGTGCTCTTTGGTAAGGGAATACTGTTCTCCCCCATCCAACTTAAGGCGAAGTCAAATTGAATCCTGGTAACTTCTAACCAGAGAAACACTGGGAACACCAACTATTTTAGGCCGTATAAACTATTATAGTTGGTATTCCCTTAAGAGTACGGTTGCAAAATCTTGTGAAATTATGTACAAAATCTGGAAAGATACTGTAGTCTGCTATTAAACAAAAGGTAAACTCAACTAGTCAAACGTAGGGGATACGAGATATTACAGCAATGCGTGAGCCATAATATTTGGTATCTCCACGTTAAATGATGTTGGAAAGCAAAAGATAGGGAGCTATTTGGTATAGAAATACTGTGCTCTTCCATCCAACATAAGGCGATGTCAAATTGAATGCTGGTAACTTCTAACCCGAGAAACATTGGGGATACCAAATATTATAGGCCGTATAGGCTATTAAATTTGGCATACCCTAAGCGTACGGATGCAAAACCTTGTGGAATGATGTAGAAAAGGTGCAAATATACTGTAGTCTGCTTTCAAAGAAAAGGCAAATTCAATTAGTCAATGGCTAAAGAGTAACCCATGAAGCATAAGGGATATGAGATATTACGGCAATACGTGAGACATAATATTTGGGATCCCTACAGTAAATGATGTTGGAAAGCAAAAGGAAGGGTGCTATTTCATATAGAAATACTGTCCTCTTCCATCCAACATAAGGCAATGTGAAATTGAATCATGGTAACTTCTAACCCGAGAATCACTGGTGATACCAAATATTATAGGCTGTATAGGCTATTATAGTTGGTATCCCCTAGTGGTACGGATGCAAAATATTGTGGAATGATGTACAACATACTGTTGTCTGCAATCAAACGAAAGGCAATTTCAACTATTCAATGTCTCAAGGGTAACCCATGAAACATAGGGGATACAAGATATATCGCAATGTGTGAGCAATAATATTTGGTATCCCCTTAGTAAATGATGTTGGAAAGCAAAAAGAAGGGTGCTATTTGCTATAGAAATACCTTGCTCCCGCATCCAACATAAGGCAAATTCAAATTGAATACTGTTAACTTCTAACCCGAGAAACACTGGGGATACCAAATATTATAGGTCGTATAGGCTAGTATAGTTGGTATCCCCTAAGGGTACGGATGCAAAATCTTGTGGACTTATGCACAAAATGTGAAAAGATACTGTAGTCCGCTATCAAACAAAAGGCAATTTCAACTTTTCAATGGCTCAAGGCTAACCCATGAAACATAGGTGATACGAGATATTACAGCAATGCGTGAGCCATAATATTTGGTATCCCCATAGTAAATGATGTTGGAAAGCATAAGGAAGGGTGCCAGTTGGTATAGGAATACTGTGCTCCTCCATCCAACATAAGGCGATTTCAAATTGAATCCTGGTAACTTCTCACCGGAGAAACACTGGGGATACCAAATATTATAGGCCGTATAGGCTATTATAAGTGGTATTCCCTAAAGGCACCGGAGGCAAAATCTTGTGGAATGATGTACAAAATGTGAAAAATTACTGTAATCTGCCATCAAATAAAAGGCAAATTCAATTAGTCAATGGCTAAAGGTTAACCCATGAAACATAGGAGATACGAGATATTATGGCAATGCGTGAGACATAATATTTGGTATCCCTACAGTGAATGATGTTGGAAAGCAAAAGGAAGGGTGCTATTTGGTATAGAAATACTGTGCTCTTCCATCCAACATAAGGCAATGTGAAATTGAATCCTGGTAACTTCTAACCCGAGAAACACTGGGGATACCAAATATTATAGGCTGTATAGGCTATTATATTTGGTATCCCCTCAGGGTACCGGATGCAAACTCTTATGGAATGAAGTACAAAATGTGAAAAGATACTGTAGCCTGCTATCAAATAAATGGCAAACTCAATTGGTCAATGGCTACAGGATAACCCATGAAACATAGGGGATAGGAGATATTATAACAATGCGTGAGCCATAATATTTGGTATCCCCTTAGTAAATGATGTCGGAAAGCAAAAGGAAGGGAGCTATTTGCTATAGACATACTTTCCTCCCGCATCCAACATAAGGCGAAGTCAAATTGAATCCCGGTAACTTCTAACCCGAGAAACACTGGGTTTACTAAATATTATACGCCGTATAGGCTATTATATTTGGTATTCCCTAAGGGTACGGATGCAAAATCTTTTGAAATGATGTACAAAATGTGAAAAGATACTGTTGTCTGCTATCAAACAAAAGGCAATTTCAACTATTCCATGGTTCAAGGGTAACCCAAAAAACATCTGGGATACGAGATATTACAGCAATGAATGAGCCATAATATTTGGTATCCACATAGTAAAGGATGTTGGAATTTGGTATAAAGATACCTTGCTCCCTCATCCAACATAAGGCAAAGTCAAATTGAATCCTGATAACTTCTCACCGGAGAAACACTGGGGATACTAAATATTATAGGCCATTTAGGCTATTATAGTTGGTATCCCCTAAGCGTACGGATGCAAAATCTTGTGGAATGATGTACAAAATGTGAAAAGATACTGTGGCCTGCTATCAAATGAAAGGTAAACTCAATTGGTCAATGGCTAAAGGGTAACCCATGAAACATAGGGGATAAGAGATATACAGCAATGCGTGAGCCATTATATTTGGTATCCCCATGGTAAATGATATTGGAAAGCAAAAGGAAGGGTGCTATTTAGTATACAAATACTGTGCTCCTCCATCCAACATAATGCGATGTCAAATTGAATCCTGGGAACTTCTAACCCGAGAAACCACGGGGATACCAAATATTATAGGCCAAGTAGGCTTTTATAGTTGGTATCTCCTAAGGGTACAGATGCAAAATATTGTGGAATTATGTATAAGATACTGTAGTCTGCTATCAAACAAAAGGGAATTTCAACTGTTCAATGTCTCAAGGGTAACCCATGAAACATAGGGGATACAAGATACTACAGCAATCGTTGAGCCATAAGATTTGGTATCCCCTTAGTAAATGATGTTGGAAGCAGAAGGAAGGGTGCTCTTTGGTATAGGAATACTGTGTTATATTGCGATCAATACATTTTTATGTGTATGCACCTTTAAGTCCTTGGTATATCTATGATTCTTGCACATGCTAGTCTGTTGTACATTCTGTATTAGAACAATGATAAGGAACTGTTGGATTCATTCTACTGGAGACTAGGATGAAGAAAGTACTGTGCCTCATAGCATTAAAACTTCATTCTTATTCTAATGCTTGGATTCATCTTTTAGAACTTTACAATTGGCGACGAGTTGTACCTGCTACTACTGTGAGGCACAGGAGCGGTATTTTGGATGGTTAATTGATTTTTTTTAAGCCTTTTACTATATACGAAGTTTCGTTGGATTGCCTGGAAGTTCGTTTTACTGGATCAATAACCTTCCTGACAACGACTACGCGTGCAACTATACTTGGATAGCTAACACGTGTAGCGGCGCAAAATATCTTTTAAGGAATTGCCTTTGGTGCGATCGGCATGCATTTGCATCATTTGATTGAAACCATGGTGATCACCGTGCTCACGCTGAGACTCGAGCGTGTCTCAACGTCATCGTCATGGTAACGTGTAATCGCGTTACATTTCCAGAGCGTAGAAATCATCACGCATGATACGTAATGCATTTCTTTGTTTTGGTATCACGTTACGTTACCAAATCACAAAACAAATGACGGTTTGACCGCTTTCTGACGAAGAGATACCTATCGTTTTCCGGCAGCTGGTGGCTGTTTGAAGGTATTTCAAAAGACAAGCAATCCATTTTAAATATAGTGATAAACTGTGTATATAAAGGAAAAAATTGCATCTGCTGAGTGTTTGAATTTGGTATTTCACGACGAGAAGGAATTTTAAAGGAGAAGCAATCCACTTTAAATATACTGCTAAACTGTTCATAAAATCTGCAGAACATTCATAGTAGGCAACAAATCGACAATCAATTAGAGACTAACAATAACCTTTTGGGATATTGTGTGTGAATATGCAGTTTGATCCCCCAACCAAATTTCTTCAATCAAAGGGAGACCCTCCAATTCCGTGGGTCAGATGGAAAGAAGAATTCATGACTTACTTAAAAGCAATTGATGGAGAAAGAATGGGGAATGAGAGGAAGAAAAGCATTTTTCTTCATTGTTTGGGTTCGGAGGGACAAGCAGTTTTCAGAGCACTTCCGATTGTACAAGGAGATCTAGGAGGATTCGATGAAGCCATGTTACGTATAGACAAGATTTAAACCTACTACCAGTATTGCACTTAATAGATACAAATTTTATACTAGAGCTCAAAGAGAGGGGGAGTCATTTGATGATTTTTTGACAGCGCTCAGAACTTTGGTTATTTCGTGTAATTTTGGAGCTATATCAGATGAAATGATTAGAGACCAGATAATTGTTAATGTTCGGAGTAAGAAGACACAAGAGCAACTTTGGATTTTGGGAAATCCAAATTTACATTATACTATTGCTACTGCGAAAGCCTTTGAGCAGTCTGATAAATGGATGAAAACTATAGAAGAGGCCAATCCCAAAGGGGTTAAAAATGATAAAGTTTGTGATTAAGTGTGTGCAGTGAGTAATACTGGAAGTGTTAACGGTGGGAAAAATAATATGGCAGGAAAGTTAGGAGGGAAGAATATTATTTGCTATAGGTGTGGAAGCAACAACCATGTAGCTTCGTTCAAATTTTGTCCAGCTATAGGAAAGCAATGCAACAAATGTGGTAGAGTAGGACATTTTTCCAAGGCATGTAAGGATGAAAGGAGAAAGTATTTGGATAAAAGTAGGAACTCCAATAAGAACAGTGAAGTGTTGTGTATAAAGTCTGATCTGTCAGAGGTTACATGCATTAGGTGTGAACGTTCATCTTGCAATGACCCTCAAATGGAAAAGGGATTTGTTGTCTCAATTTTGAATATTAGTAGTGTTGAGGGTGAGACATTGAGTTCCCCGAAATGCATAGTAACATTTTTGGGTGTAGAACTCAAACTAATGGCAGATTCAGGTTCTCCCTGGACCATAGTGACAGAAGGTTATTTCAAAGAAAAGTTTTCTGGGAAAAAGAAAATTGAAGAGTTGTCTCCTCCAGATATTGTAGCACAAACTTTTGACGGTTCTGCTATGGATTTTCTGGGTTTTGTGGGTTCCCAAATTGAATTCAAGGGAAGAGTTGCTTGGATCAAACTATATGTAGCAAAAAAAGGAGTACATGTTTTGGGTTGGAAAGACCAATGGAGGTTAGGAATTATTCTCAATCCTCGTAACCGAGAACCTGTCATGGTAGTTGAAGGAGCTGGGGAGGAGTGTGATGTTATTAGGAACTTTCCAAATGTGTTTTCAGATAAGTTGGGAAAACTTAAGGGTTTTATGCATGTTATCAAACTCAAACAAGGAGCATCACTGGTTAAACAAAAGATAAGAAATGTTCCCATTAATATTAGAGGAGAATTGAAAGAGACTTTAGATGATATGCTGGCTGGTGGAGTGATTGAGGAAATAGAGTCATCTGAGTGGGTTTCTCCAGTAGTTCTTGCACGTAAACCCGATAAGTCCTTGAGAATGTGCAGTGATTTGAGAGCACTTAATGCAAACATTATTATTGATTGTCATCCTCTACCCAATATAAATGAAGTTGTAAGTATGTTGGGTGGAGCTACAGTGTTCTCTACGCTTGATCTTAGATCAGCGTATCACCAGATTAAATTGGCAAAAGAATCTAGACATTTAACAGTGTTCATTACTCCACAAGGTTTATTCCAGTTTAAAAGAATGCCGTTTGGATTGGCGTCAGCGGCGTCTGTTTTTCAAAGATCAATGTGTCATTTATTCAAGGATTTGGAAAGTTTCGTTAAGTGTTTTCAAGATGACATTTTGATTTTTTCTCCAAACAGGGAAATGCACACGGAACACCTTAGGAATGTTTGTAATGTGCTAAATAGTTATGGTTTGACACTCAAAAGCAAAAAGTGTAAATTATATCAAGACTCTGTAGAGTATTTGAGGCATACTGTATCAAAAGAGGGTGTATTTCCCAAAAGATCTCTTGTGGACGCCATTTTGAAGGCTCCAGCACCAGATTGCAAAGAGCAATTGTTGTCATTTTCTGGGCTATGCGAATATTACAGTAAATTCATCAAGGATTTTGCTACAAAAATGGAACCTCTTAGGGAGCTATCAAGGAGAAATGTAGAATTTGTTTGGGGAAAAAGACAGCAAGAGGCTTTTGATAACATTAAAACTGAGATGTTGAGCGCTCCAAACCTCAAAGCGTTCTGCATGAATAAAGTGTGTGTGCTGACCATTGATGCGAGCCTTTATGCTTTGGGATGTGTGCTTTCCCAACGTGGAGGTAGAGAAGAGTGGAATGTTGCATTCGCGTCTCGCACTTTAAGTATCACAGAGAGGCGTTATGCGGTCATTGAAAGGGAGCGGTTAGGATGTGTGTGGGGAATTGAGCATTTTCGCAACTACATTTGGGGTGCTAGATTTGTTCTGAGAACAGATCACAAACCTTTGGTTTCAATTTTGTCGCCGGGTGGTGGATCAAAAGCTACAGCTCGTATTGCCAGGCTCATGTCACGGCTACAGGAGTACACTTTTGATGTGGAATTTGTTCCTGGCAAAATAAATGTGTTGGCGGATTGTCTGTCAAGACTTCCCTGCGATGCTGGGGGTGATTGTGAAGATGAGGAAGTAGTTACTAGTATTTCTGAGGTTACATCAGGTAAATTTGGTTCCATTACTGAAGAAGTTTGGAAGGAAGCGATGGGAAATGATGTTCTTTTGTGTAAAGTCATGGATTATGTTAAGACAGGCTGGCCAGCCAAACTAGATATTCCTGCCGATGCATTTCCTTTTTGGAAAGTTTCAGATGAGCTTTTCATTGAGGGTGATTTAATATTTCGGCAAGGGAAGTGCATTCCTCCTTTATCTCTTCGTGATCACATATTAGCGATAAGTCATGAAAGCCATTTGGGGATGTCTTCTATGAAGAGGTTAATTAGATCTGTGTTTTGGTGGCCGGGTTTGGACAGGTTTGTGGACAAGGTTGTCCGAGAATGTCAAGAGTGTATGAGTGGTGATAAAATGTGCAGGTGTGATCCTGCGCCACTTATGCCTGTCAAATGGCCTGATCAACCTTGGCAGAAGTTAGGATTGGACATTGCTGGTCCTTGATAGTAGATATGCTTTGGTGCTGATAGATTATCATTCAAAGTGGCCGGAAGTCAAACTTGTATCTCATCCCACAACGAAGAGTGTGATTTTGTTTCTTAAGGAAGTTTTTGCTCGAGAGGGTTATCCAGAAACCATTGTTTCTGATAATGGAGTACAGTTTAAATCTCGTGAGATGTTGGAATTCTTGGATTTTTGCAATATCAAACATGTGACAACTGCTTTTTATGAACCCCAGGGCAATGGACAAGTTGAAAGGTATAATAGAGTTCTTAAAGAAGATATTTTGTGGGCAAGGAATTTTGGGGTTCTATGGAAAGACAAGTTAAGAGAGAAGCTGTGGTTGTATCGTATAACCCCTCATACAACTACGGAAGTTTCACCTTTCAGGATTCTGAGGGGTAGGGATCCTGTTTCTAAATTGTGCCCGTGGTGGTTCAGGAAAAAAGTGAGATGTTGTAACTCGGATATTTCTTTCAACGACATTGCTCGAAGAGTAAAGGATAAACAAGATAAATCTAAGTCTTTTTATGACATGTGCATGAGGGTGAAGGAACCTTCCTTTGCTGTGGGGGATTGGGTCAGGATCCGATTGCCTATGTTTGTGCACAAAGGTAAATCAAAGTATGGACAGCCTATTAGAATTGTTAAAGTTAATTTTAATAGTGTTGTCACTCAAGATGGTAAGACATGGAATGTTAGACGTGTGTCAAAATGTGTTAGGAATAATTCTTTATTGTTTTAGTTTTTATTTTTCCTTAGGAGGGAAATGTGTTATATTGCGATCAATACATTTTTATGTGTATGCACCTTTAAGTCCTTTGTATATCTATGATTCTTGCACATGCTAGTCTGTTGTACATTCTGTATTAGAACAATGATAAGGAACTGTTGGATTCATTCTACTGGAGACTAGGATGAAGAAAGTACTGTGCCTCATAGCATTAAAACTTCATTCTTATTTTAATGCTTGGATTCATCTTTTAGAACTTTACATACTTTTCTCCCCCATCCAACAGAAGGCAATGTCAAATTGAATCCTGGTAACTTCTAACCTGAGAAACGCTAGGGATACCAAATATTATAGGCCGTATAAGCTATTATAATTGGTATCCCCTTAGGGTACCGGAGGCAAAATCTTGTGGAATGATGTACAAAATGTGAAAAGATACTATAGTCTGCTACCAAATAAAAGGCAAATACCATTGGTCAATGGCTAAAGGGTAATCCATGAAACATAGGGAGTAAGAGATATTCCGGCAGTGCTTGAGACATAATATTCAGTATCTGTAGGAGAGTAGGGTCTGCTATCCTATGGTCACCCCAAATTTTTGCTTTTTGCTTCACTGGTTTTTGACATATTGAGGCTGTGGGCCTGCTAATCAGACCCCCAGCCTGCTGTTCTCTCTAACTAAATTGACACTATGCACTATAGGTGCATAACCAATTGGAATTGGATCACCCTGTGAGCCCCTGTACCAGTGTACACTAGGTACCCAGGGCATTGGTGTATCTAAGGCCTACCAGGGGCTGAAGCATGTATTGTGCCACCCCTGGCCTGGCCTAGCAATTTGACACAACTGGCTGATCACTCAGCTGGGGTAAGTTGGTGTAACCACCTCTTACTTAGGTGTAGTATACCTATACCTAACCTTAAATGGGACACATGTTAACCTATAAGTCACTCCTATGGCAGGCCTTAACAATCCTGAAGGCAGAGTGCTTGGTTCCATGTGAGATGGTGCTCTGGCATGAGCTGAGCCTGTCTGCAGTGGTCGGAACAACTTCCTTCTACCGTTTCCAGATATAGCCATACCATATACTCTTAAGTGCATTATGAACCTCGCGGTTAAATGCTATCTTTGGTTTGGCTTTATCAAAACATGTCGAGTAAGGTGTCATACGAATTGGAATGCTAACCCCTCGCCAATTCTGGCAACAGGGTTAGCATTCCACCCTTCTAGAGGGACACGACATGTACAGTACCTGAAACCCGGGTAAAATCAGACATGCCTCAGCTCCACAAAATGGATGCTGCCACCACAGACACAAGTCTGCCCTCCTGCTGCTGGGAGTCCTTCCAGCTTGGGTGACGTGGACAAAGGGTTTCCTGCCAGGGGAGGTGTGAGCACCACCCCAGACAGGATTTTGTGTATTGGTCAGGTAGGGCTTCAAAGAAACCAGACATGCCTGAGGCTCGCAAGGAGCCTCGGTGCATATGCCAGTTCAATCCGGTCCTGGGGCACACCAGCCCCGGACCTGGGGCGAGCTGGACAAAGGATTGGGGGTGTAACCACCCCCCTTCCTGGTCCCACCCTTAGGGAGGGACCTAGCAGGTAGTCCGGCCCCAAGAATCCGCTTAAAGGTAGGAGCTGTGTCCTAAGACTTCAGACATCCTGGAATCAACTTAACCACAAGAAGAAGACGGGAACTTCGACGCTCTGCTGCACAGAGGACAGAAGGAAATCTCCCCTATGGTCAGGGAGTGACCATCTTGCTAACGCAAGCACCAACCAGCTATTCAACATCTGCTTTGCCGCCGCCTCCTGCTGGAGCCCAAGCCCAGAGCCCGACAAGACCTGGACCTCCAGACCTCTCACCGCCTGATCCACAGTCCCTGCAAAGAAGGAACCCGTGGAGGCACCGAGACACGTGGAGCCAGCCATCTTGGAAGACCGACGACAAGCTGCAAGCGCAACGACAGAGGCTCCCTCCAAGTTGTGCTTTGGGTCCTGAGAAGCCCAACCACCGAGCAGCATCTGCACCAAAGGTGAGCCTTCCAACATCTCCACGATCTGCGTGGGGCCCCTCTGCACTTTGCATCTCAACGCGCCTGCCCGGTCCCTGGCCCGTTGGCTAGTGGCCATTTTGGCGACCTATTTTGAAATCAACGATGCTGGTCTGGTTGCTCCAGACTGGCCCTAGCTGCTCTCCAAAAGAGCAGCCCCTCTGACCTTGCTGGTCAGAACAATCAGCTTTCCTCTCTTTCCACGACTCCTGCCTTTGCCAAGGCTTGTTTGCTTCTTTCGAGTCGCCGACACCACCGACAGCGAGAGCTTGCGTGGGACAGCTCGTGACTCGACTCCTGGACGTCATCGACCTTCAGGGACCACGTGGCTGCGGAGATAAGCTACACCTAACCACCTGTTTGCACCCGACATCGCCTGGTACCTACCTGGTGCCACGCCGGTCACTGGCTAGTGACTGTGAACACTGTCCCCTCTGCTTTTCAAGTCTTCTACAACTCCGATCCACTCTTGGATCTACCGCATCTCTTCTGGACCGACCGTCTGCAGCATCTTTGTCATCAGGCTCCATTGAATCGATAGAAGAAACCCGACGCACTTCGAGACCTATGCACCCGCTTCCTGTGGGTGAGGTAAAGTTGGCACTCCGGTGCCCAAGTGTAGAGAAACATCTCTAGTGTCTGTGTTTTGAATCTCAAGATCGTAGTCCATCCAGAAGACCCTTTCTGCAGTAACTTTTAAACTTTTACGCACCCATTGAAAACCTATGGGAGCCCGCGTGTAACTTTCCTCACTGCACACGCGACCCGTGGACCTCCTGGTCACTAACTGAAGTTAGCTCCTTGTAGGCCCAGCGATTCTAGAGGCCCTAGGCCTTTTCCCTTTCCTGTTCGTGGTACTTATACCACTATTTTAGTATATGGTTTGAGTGGCCACCAGGGCCCATCCATATAAAGTGCAACTTCTGTATATTATAACGTTGTCTTGTTTAACGATTTGTGCTCCTGTGCTCATAAAGAGTCTAGGGGATACTTTGAGTAATAAATACATATATATTTTGAATATATATCTGTGTGGTGTCCTTTCATTGGTATAAAGGGGGGGTTACATTTGGTAAAACAGCCTGCTTAACACGCTTTAACGAGTTTAGCCTCAAAGACTGCTTAGCCTACGCTACCACTAGGGCAGCTAGTCCGAAAAGGTTGACTTACAACCACACCATAAGGGTTGCTTGGCATGGTACAAGGTGGTCACTTTAACTAGTGAACATCATATACCAGGCCAACTTCTCACAGTATCCCTACAGTAAATGTTGTTGGAAAGCAAAAGGAAGGGTGCTAATTGGTATAGGTATACTGTGCTCCTCCATCCAACGTAAGGTGATGTCTAATTGAATCCTAGTAACTTCTAACCCGAGAAACGCTGGGGATACCAAATATTATAGGCTGCAAAGGCTATTATAATTGATATCCCCTAAGGGTACCGGAGGCATAATCTTGTGGAATGATGTACATAATATGAAAAGATACTGTAGTCTGCTATCAATTAAAAGGCAAATTCAATTGGTCAATGGCTAAAGGGTAACCCATGAGACATAGGGCATACGAGATATGACGGCAACGGGTGAGCCATAATATTTGGTATCCCCATAGTAAATGATGTTAGAAAGCTAAAGGAAGGGTACTATTTGGTAAAGAAATACCCTTGCTCCCGCATCCAACAAAGGCGAAGTAAAATTGAATCCTGGTAACTTCTAACCAGAGAAACACCTGGGATACCAACTATTTTAGGCCGTATAAACTATTATCAATCAATCAATCAATCAATGAGAGCATTTGTAAAGCGTGCTACATACCCGTGAGAGTCTCAAGGCACTGGGGGGGGGGATGCTGCTACTGTTCGAAGAGCCATGTTTTGAGAAGTCTTCTGAAGGTCAGAAGGTCTTCGGTCTGCCGTAGGTGGATGGGGAGGGTGTTCCATGTCTTGGCGGCGAGGTAGGAGAATGATCTGCTGCCGGTGGTCACTCTTCGGATGCGGGGACGGTGGCGAGGGTGCGGTCTGCGGATCGGAGCTGGCAGGTGGGGGTGTAGAGGCTGAGTCGGCTGTTGAGATACGCTGGTCTGGTGTTGTGGAGTGCCTTGTGTGCGTGGGTGAGGAGCTGGAAGGTTATCCTCTTGTTGATGGGGAGCCAGTGTAGGTCTCTTAGGTGGGGTGTGATGTGGCTGCGGCGAGGGATGTCGAGGATCAGGCGTGCGGAGGCGTTCTGGATGCCTTGGAGCCGTTTCAGGAGTTTGGCTGGGGCTCCTGCATAGAGTGCATTGACATAGTCTAGTCTGCTGCTGACAAGGGCTTGGGTTACCGTCCTTCTGGTTTCGGTGGGGATCCATTTGAAGATCCTGCAAAGCATGCGGAGGGTGTTGGTATCCCCTAAGGGTGCAGATGCAAAATCGTGTGGAATTATGTACAAAATGCGAAAAATACTGTAGTCTGCTATTAAACAAAAGGCAATTTCAACTAGTCAATGGCTAAAGGGTAACCCATGAAACATAGGGGATACCAGATATTACAGCAATGTGTGAGCCATAATATTTGTTATCCCCATAGTAAATGATGTTGGAAAGCAAATGGAAGGGTGCCATTTGGTGTAGAAATCCTGTGCTCCTCCATCCAACATAAGGCAATGTCAAATTGAATCCTGGTAACTTCTAACCGGAGAAACACTGGGGATACCAAATATTATAGGCCGTATAGGATATTATAAATGGTATCCCCTAAAGGTACCGGAGGCAAACTCTTGTGGAATAATGCACAAAATGTGAAAAGATTCTGTAGTCGGCTATCAAACAAAAAGCAATTTCAACTTTTCAATGGCTCAAGGGTAACCCATGAAACATTGGGGATAGGAGATATTATAGCAATGAGTGAGCCATAATATTTGGTATCCCCATATTAAATGATGTTGGTAAGCAAAAGGAAGGGTGATATTTAGTAGAGAAATACTGTGCTCCCCCATGCAACATAAGGCGATGTCATACTGGATCCTGGTAACTTGTAACCCGAGATACACTGGGGATACCAAATATTGTAGCCGGTAAAGGCCATTATATTTGGTATCCCCTATGGGAACCGGATGTAAAATCTTGTGGAATGATGTAAAAATGTGAGAAGGTATTGTAGTCTGTTATCAAACAAAAGGCAACTTCAACTGGTCAATGGCTAAAGGGTAAACCATGAAACATAGGGGATACGAGATATTAAGGCAATGCGTGAGCCATAATATTTGGTATCCCCATAGTAAATGATGTTGGAAAGCAAAACGAAGGGTACTATTTGGTATAAAAATATCTTGCTCCCGCATCTAACATAAGGCGAAGTCAAATTGAATCCTGGTATCTTCTAACCAGAGAAACACTGGGGATACCAACTATTTTAGTTCGTATAAACTATTATAGTTGGTATCCCCTAAGGGTACAGATGCAAAATCTTGTGGAATTATGTACAAAATGTGAAAAGATACTGTAGTCTGCTATTAAACAAAAGGCAATTTCAACTAGTCAATGGCTAAAGGGTAACCCATGAAACATAGGGGATACAAGATATTATAGCAATGCGTGAGCCATAATATTTGGTATCCCCATAGTAAATGGTGTTGGAGAGCAGAAGGAAGGGTGCCATTTGGTATAGAAATACTTTGTTCCTCCATCCAACATAAGGCGATGTCAAATTGAATCCTGGTAACTTCCAACCAGAGATACACTGGGGATACCAAATATTATAGGCTTTTATAAGTGGTATCCTCTAAAGATACTGGACGCAAAATCTTGTGGAATGATGTACAAAATGTGAAAAAAAACTGTAGTCTGCTATCAAACAAAAGGCACTTTCAACTTTTCAATGACTCAAGGGTAACCCATGAAACATAGGGGATACGTGATATTATCGAAATGAGTGAGCCATAATATTTGGTATCCCCATATTAAATGATGTTGGAAAGCAAAAGGAAGGGTGATATTTGTATAGAAATACTGTGCTCCCCCATGCAACGTATGGTGATGTCATATTGAATCCTGGTACTTGTAACCCGAGATACACTGGGGATACTAAATATTGTAGCCGGTAAAGGCCATTATATTTGGTATCCCCTGAGGGAACCGGATGTAAAATCTTGTGGAATGATGCAAAAATGTGAGAAGATATTGTAGTCTGTTATCAAACAAAAGGCAACTTCAACTGGTCAATGGGTAAAGGGTAACCCATGAAACATAGGGGATACAAGATATTACAGCAATACGTGGGTCATAATATTGGATATCCCCATAGTAAACAATTTTTTAAAGCAAGAAAAAGGGTGCAACTTGGCATAGCAACTCTGTGCTCACCCATCCAACATAAGACTATATCTAATTAAACCCTGGTATTTTCCAACTCGAGAAACACAGGGGATACCAAATATTATGGGCAATATAGGCAATTATATTTGGTATGCCCTAAGCGTACTGGATGTAAATTCCTATGGAATGATGTACAAAATGTGAAAAGATACTGTAATCTGCTATCAAATAAAAGGCAACTTCAAGTGGTCAATGGCTAAAGGGTAACCCATGGAACTTAGGGGATACAAGATGTTACAGCAATGCGTGAGCCCAAATATTTGATATCCCCATAGTAAATGATGTTGTTAAGCAAAAGGAAGGGTGCTTATTGGCAAACAAACACTGTGCTAAGCCATCCAACATTAGGTAGCGTCAAATTGAATCTTTGTAAATTCTTACCCGAGAAACTCAAGGGATACCAAATTTTATAGGCGGTAGAGTCCATCATATATGGTACCAGATATTACAGCAATGCAGAAGCTGTAATATGTGGTATCCCATAGTACAATATTATGGAAAACGGAGGGAAGGATGCCATTTGGCAGGAAAATACTTTGTTCACCCAGACAACAGAATGTCATGTCCAATTGGATACTGGTAAGGTCTATCCCGAGAAACATAGGGGATACCCAATATTATAGCCGTTATGAGACATTATATTTGGTATCCTCCAAAGGAGCTAGATGTGAAAGCTTGCACAATGAAATCAAAAATGTGAAAAGATATAGCAATCTGCTAGCAAATAAAAGTCAACTTAAGTTGATACGTGGCTAAAAGGTAACGCTTGAAAAGTTGGGGATTTTAGATATTACAGCACTACAGAATATGTGGTATCCCCAAAGTAAAATATTATGTAAGACACATGGAATGGTGCTATTTGGCAGGAAATTACTTTGTCTACAGAATGTCATGTTAAATTGAATCCTGGTAAGCTCTAACCCAAGAAATATAAAGGATACCAAATATTATAGCCCAAACAAGGCGTTATATTTGGTATCCCCAAAAGGAACCAGATGTAAAAGCTTGTGGAATCAAATGAAAAATGCAAAGAATTAGTGTAATCTACTATCATATAAAAGGTAACTTGAATTGGTCAGTGGCTAAAAGCTAACCGTTGAAAAGTAGGGGATATCAGAAATCACAGCAATGCAGGAGCAGTAATATGTGATATCCCCACAGTAAACATTTTTTGAAAACACAGTAAAGGGTGCTATTTGGCAGGAATATACTGTGTTCATCTAGCCCAAAGTATGCCATGTCAAATTGAATCCTGGTAAGCTCTAACCCGAGAAATATAGGGAACACAAAATATTACAGCTCTTGTAAAGCATTATAATTATTATCCCCAGAAGGACCCTGATGTGAAAGCTTGTGGAATGCAATCACAAATATGAAAAGATACTGCAGTCTGCTATCAAATAAAAGGCAACTTGAGTTGAAAAGTAGGGGAAATCAGATTATACAGAAATGCATGAGCTGAAATATGTGGTATCACTTTAGGAAAAGATTTTGGAAAACTCAAGCAAGGATTCTATCTGGTAGAAACGTAATGTGTTTGTAGAGCCAAAATAAGGCCATGTCAAATTGTATCCTGGCAAGTTCAATCTTCAGAAAAATAGGGGCTACCAAATATTATAGGCTGTGCAGGCCATTATATTTGGTATACTCCAAAGGAACCAGATGTGAAAGCTGTGAAATTATATTAAAAATGCAAAACAAGACTGTAGGCGTCTAACAAATAAAAGGCCATTTGAACTGGTCAGTGGCTAAAAGGAAACCTTTGAAAAGTGGGGACAAAGATATATTAATGCATGAGCAATTTTGTTTGCAACCCCCATATAAAAAGATATTGGAAAACACAAAATTTGGTACACATTTTTTGAAAAAAATATTGTGTTCACTTAACCAATATGGAAATGTCTCGTTACTTACCCATTTTAAATGTTTTCTAAATGTGAAATACAAACTGCTATAGAGCAAAGGGAGTTTGTGCTGTAACCAGTAGCACCCAAAATTGGCTACTAGTCACTAACCAGACCTTTTAGAGGGAGTATCCACCGCATAAAACCAAATAACATATTGAGGCTAAGGATATTTTTTAGCTTTCAGATTTTTTTTTATTTGCATTGTTTCCCCTTGAATTTGGTATGCCCTTCACTTTGCACCTGAAGCAACCATCTAGTACACCTATAAACTCTGACCGTAACTTTTATGTGTTATAGTGAAGCTTGCACTGCAGGTATTTGAATGTCTGGATTCTATTGGGGTTGTTGACAATTATACTGTTCTTTGCCACACAGCACTTTTAGTGTTCCCAAGCCAGTCAGTCTTCTCTTTTAAACTACAAGAGCTCTTTGCATGCTGCACATTTTCAGCCATACTGTCAATCTTAAAAGAGAAACTAAAAGCCCCAGAATGCTCAATGTAGACTAAAAAGTGATGATTTACATCTCTCATATTACAGAGAGACTTGACACAGGGCCTGCACCAGAAACACATATCATTTGGTTATGTTTACTATTGAGGAACAGCCAAGTGTTGGCACCTGAGAAGGTATTTGTGTAAAATGCTCTATATTCATTTGTAAAAAATATGCTTCCTTTTAATAATCATTGTAGGAAATGACCATATTTTATGTGGCGTCCCTCCACATTTTTTCCATATCTCCTTTGCTGGCTTTACAACTCTGTGCAATTTACCCCTGCTAGTAGAGTGCCTCTGCACCCTCTTAGATATGGTTAATTTGGCTTATTCCTCATTGGAATATTTAACTTGCTTGGATGTCCCTACTATATGATGTAGAAAGTGTCCGGAAATGTAATGGCACTAGAGAACTGCAGTGCCTATAGTGCCATTAACTACAGCGGCATGGCAAACATGGCTTCAGGCCTACCCTGTGTATTTCTGACTGCTGCACTGTAAAAATCTACTGTGCATTCATTCAACAAAATGTTTTTTATTAGGTAAAATCATTTCTTTTAAATATCAAAAAGTTACTCCTGTGTAGGCAGTGTGCTTGGTCTGTGAAAGTAGAATAGCAGAAATATACAGTTAACAGTAGAAATATACAGTTAACATGCCCTTTTAGTGACTAGCACCCAAAAGCTATTGTTACTGTGAGAAGGCTCTTGCTATCCCAAAGGGAAACCCTGGGAAGCGATTGTAAAAATAAATGTTAGTATCTCCAGTTAGGGTCCAGCTACAAAAATGATGAAACAACTATTTTCTATTAGTTATTAAAATCCCAACTCAATGGTGTGAAGTCGTATTTTTAATGAATATTAGGGAAAGGTATATTTTAGAAAGTAAAATGTTCCCTGCTTGAAGCTGCTCTGGCTCATGTGCATTCCCTCATAAGCAGTGGCGCAGCCAGGAATAAGCAGTGATGAATGGTATAAAAAATTATCGTAGGGCAGGTACAATGGCTTGGGAATCAGGAGTTGTTTTTCTCTTCCACTGGCAGAAAGACCAGTGGGGTCGGCCCAGGAACTTAATTTACTTCGAAGGGGTGTCCCCTGTAACAGGCAAATCTTTAGTAACACCTGGAGATGGTAGCACTTACAAGAAGTAAAATTGTGGCAGAGGGAAGCCTCCAATCATTGAATTTAACCCCGCAGTCAGCGACGACGATGATTCCAAAGACAGTGGGCACAAAAGGTGGATCAGCAGTTTGAAAGTCGATCAAGGACTTTTTAGGGAAACATTTCAGAGGGAAGGAGATGCTTGATAAGGAGCAGAGCGTTATAGAGACTCCATTAATGTCATCGGACCCGGCAGCTTTAAGCATGGAATCTCTGAATCAAACGAACTTTAATATTGTTGAGGCGTCTATGGAACCACGCTTATCCTCCTAGCCCAGGCTATTTCGGACACTGTTTGTTTATGACAAAGAGGTAGAGGGGGTGGAAGAAGAAGGAGCCCCCCCCAAGCAAACCCCGGTGTGAGGAAGATTCTAATCAGAGGATAGATTGTTCAAACGGAAAAGGAAGTTTGGAAAATTCCCATGTTGTTCGAACTGATTTAACCTGTCCTTCATTGCATAGCCTGGAGGTTACGGGATCCTCCAGTGTATCTATGTTAGAGGTTATGCTGATGCTGCAGAAAACCCTTCAGGGTATTCTTGAGGTCTCAGTTTTAAATAATGAAATTTTAAAAACACAAAGCAAGCAGTTTAAAAATATTATAGGGGAGTTGACACAAATAAAGGGTCTAATGCCCTTGTTAGTAAGACCAGTAGGAGTCCCTCAGGAGACAAAAGTCAATGGGGAGTAAGAATATGTAAGGAACAACCAATCACTGATGGAGGAACCTACGGTATATATATCACGTTGCCCTATGATCATAAAAAGAACCGGGGCAAGGAGGTATAATAAACATTATACCATGCGGCCTTGTAAGGGGGGAAAATGTCCGCCCAAAGGCCAACTGTTAAGACGACAGATCAAAGGGAAGGGGGTAAAGTCAGAGTTAAGACCAAATGGCAGGGCATTGACCCGTGAATCTAAAAAGATAAGTTTTTTAGAAATAGGAGAAACTTCCTGTAGTTCAGAATCACTAACTAAACGGACAAAGGGAAAAAGAACCCTTAGGAGTGTAAATGATAACTTAAGGAAGTCTTCGATGGATAAGAAGGAGGTAGCTATAGAAAGAGGGTTGGGTGCCTCATCAGGGGTAGGACCTAGCAAAACAAATCAGGACAGAGCCCCAGGCAGAGCAAGATTGAAGAAGTACACAGGTAAAGAAAGGAAGATAGGATAGTTAGAAGCCCAATAGGATTACAGTTAGAACGATGGGCGGATCTTTGGCTCTTTTTGGAGCCTTTAGGTCAGGGTAAAGGCGGGAAAAGAGCTAGGAAATTAAACCCCCTAAACCGTTCCCAACTCCTCTCTTCATTCTCAAAATGCCCAAGCCTACGATATATTAGTTCAGAAGACCTTAAAGAAGTAGGATTCTTATTAAACATCAAAGGGGAAGAAGTAACAAAGGTTTTACTTAATTCTGCATTAATAAAATTAGCATTGGAAAAAGCAGAACCTGAGATGAGAAAAGAAGGCATTAGAATAATAAAAAGAGAGGCAATAACGACGGATAACCAGGGGAATTCTTTTCTCAGAAACCATGCTGGGCTGGGTGACCGGCAAATTAGAATGATCAACGCCGGATGGGGTAAGAAGGAAGATCTTGAAATTACAATAGCCCCTAAGGTTCAAGGGTGGGTCAATGATGACGTGCTGGTTGGGAATAGATATAGAGAGCTTGCATATATGGATTGCGAAGAAAATGGGTACCTGAGCGATATTGATTAGGAGCTAGGGTCATCGCACAGCCTATCTATACTAACTTGGAATGTTAATGGCTATAAAAGAATAATGCTCCAGGAAAGTTTTAAAAACTTACTAAAGAACACTGACATCGTGTGTTTACAGGAGACCTGGCTGTGCGATGAAACCCTAGTTAAAGAAGGTTTTAGCCACCATGTAAAACCAGCGAGAAAGAATATATTTGGTAGACCGTCAGGCGGTCAGCTGATGCTAGTTTCAACAAAGATAGCTAGGAAAATAGAACCCCTCGAACTTAAATGTAAGTGGGTGTTAGGTAGCAGAGTGTGGACTTTGGAAAACAATTCAGGTTATGAATGCATATGTATTTTCAATGTGTATATCCAGAAGGGGAAGGGAAAAGGTTATAAGGTGGACCTGGAATGCTTAAAAAAGGACTTGGAGGCATTATGTGATTCTTATCCGAGAGATGTGCTTTTGATATTGGGGGATTTTAATCACAGACTAAATCCCTTAAAGACTGATTCATGGTGTAGAGATTTGTTAAGAGCTTATAATATAGAGACTGCTAAGTTTCCTAGCTGCAACATTTCACCTCAAGATGTGGCGCTGGGGCAATTGTTGGGCACTATTGGGTTGGTGAGTGTAAATGGAAGAATGAATACGGATCGGCCTGCTGGGCGCACCTTCACAGTGGGGCAACAAATGTGTCTGATAGATTATGTGTTTATACGGGCTTGGAGTTTTGATCTAATCAAACACTTTGAAGTAGCAAGGGTTGAAGGTAGTGATCATTACCCATTGCTGATGAAATTGTATGCAAAAAGAGCCCCTCAGAGACAAAGAGCCATCCAAGTCCAGGTAGAATATCCAAAGCGACTTACAACGCGCATTACAGACCAACATATTGAAAAACGAAGCACAGTGCAGTTGACACATACATTTGTTAATGTACCACCTGAGGAGGATATTACCTGGTACGATGGTATGAAAAGACAATTGGTAGAATGCCTTAGGATAAAAATTAAAGGTGCTAAAACTGGGTTAGCAAGTAAGGAAAAACTACTTACCAATAACAAGCCATGGTTTGATGAGGATTGTCGTAAAGCAAAAGCCAGCATTAGGCAAAAGGAAAGAAGCCTAAGAGGTAGACATGACGATTAACTGCTACTTAATTTTCAGAAATTAAGGTCAAATTATAAAACATATTTTTTACCACATATCCTCACTGGGTCTAAAAACTCACAAAGTGTGTATAGGATAGCAAATTACAAGAGGTATTGGTTCTAATGTAAAAGTTAGAAAAACATAAAGAGAAATCCCTTAAGGACGATTACCCTCACTCACCAAAGGTGACATGCTTCATCATTTGGGAATCTCCTCTCAGTGGAAAAACCTGGTTCCACTGAGGGCTACAACCCCCTCACTGTGAGGGAGGAGCTCAGGGATGTTTTAGAAGTTGAAGCTAACCTCTCAGGGATCCTAAAGTCCCGTGGCAAGTAGGTTAAGATGAAAAAATACGCAGCGCAAATAATAATGAATGTGAATTAAAACTGCCTAGCGAGTAACAAAATAAGCTAACTTTATTGATTTGCTCCCACTGGCAGATCTTAAAAGCATAGCAACAGCAGTATGAAAATTTAAACTGCTGGTTGTAGACAAAAGGTTAACATGTTTCAGCCCTTCTTGATCATTAAAGTAACTGGGCTTTCGTCAGGACCACAAAAAAATACAAAGCTGCTGCTAAAGTGAAAAGTGCAACATGTCACAATGTTATTAGATATGAGATACTGAACCATTCTCCGTTGTATCCATCAGTAACAGTTGAAAAACCTATAAAACAGAAAATTGGCATTTATCAGGCCAATACCCCACAAAAAGCAAATAAACACACATAATTCTTAATGAAAGGGCCTTATTACTTATCCCTTACTTCAATAATGAAAGGTGGAAAATGACTCACCCAATCTGTTGGATATACTGAGCCTCACCACTCCTGGCTACAGCTCAGGGAAAGGGGTCCGGCTCTACAAGAAAAAAGTATACAACTCTAGGTCATGTGTCTATTTCAACACCCTGGTTGTTACAAAACGGCATAAAAACACTAAAATACTCTCATGCTAAAGATCAAACGCAAAAAGCAAGCTAGAATAGGACATATAAACAATCATAATGACTTATACACTCTAAAAATTCATATTTCAGTTCTTATTTCTGTATAAACTGCCCAAACCACTGTTGACACCCTGGGCTTAACTTACATCTGTATTGAAGAAGTTTTTTCATGTTAAAAAAGTTTTTTTATATAAAGGCCAAACATAACAGCTTAGACTTAGATCAGACAAAACACCAGAGACAGAAAGCCAGGATATCGCCCTCACAAAAAATCAACTCTGAATGAAAGTGCTCTGTCAATGAAACGAACACTGCAACCAATTTGAATTCAGGGGAAAGGCATGGCGTTTACTCACCTATCCGTTGGTACCCCATCGCAGACTGAGGCTGTGACCGGAGGCACCGAACGGAGGGCGCCATTAGGTTATGAAGCCTTCTTCAACAGTAATCAGGATCCATAGTGGGCCAGGTTTTGCCTGTTCAGCGGGTGCGCGTTCAAAACGCATGCGCATACCGCTCTCCACTAATCACCGCACGCGTGGAGAAGGGGTTGGAGCCCAAGTCTGGCATGTGGCATATGTCATGGCATATGCCACAGCGTGTCACATTTTGTGAATATGTTGCTTGAGGTATAATGGTGTTATAAACCCCCCAGAAAGGTTAGTTGATTATTTTAAAGATATCTCTTCCATCTTGGTTTAATTAACAAAAATCCTCATTCCACTAAATAAGGGATTTCCTTTATAGGAAACCTTTCCCCCCTTCCACATGCCACAGCATGCCATCAATGCCTGACATGCACTATGAATAATGAGGCCTTAATTTCCCAGACGCTGCTAGAGGGTGATTTACAAAGGCACAGCTTTCATTTGTGGACTTTAGAAAACAAATATAAAAAAAAAAAAAAAAGCGATTTTCCCATCTGGGGTTTGAACCCTGGTCAAAAAGCACTCATGAGCCCTGTCAACTGCCACTGTACCATCTGTTTTGTTGGAATTTTGGTCAGCCAGAGGCTTTTTTGCCATGGAAAAACTGTGCTGGTCCTACTTCTGTTTTCATAGTGTTTGGATTTTACATGCCAGAAATCCACTCTTGATTTCCATGCTTTTTATACAAATAGCCCTTCCTTTCTTTCAGTCTGACACTTGCCCCATGCATTTATTATTCTTAAATAATCATTCCCAAATCCTCATACCACTAAATAAGGGATTTCCTTTATAGCAAACCTGTCCCCCCTTCCACATGCCACAGCATGCCATCAATGCCTGACATGCACTATGACTAAGGAGGCCATAATTCTCCCAGACACTGCTAGGGGGTGATTTACAAAGGCACAGCTTTCATTTGTGGAATTTAGAAAACAAATATAAAAAAAAAAAAAAAATCGATTTTCCTCATCTGGGGTTTGAACCCTGGTCAAAAAGCACTCTAAACCCTGTGAACTGCCACTGTACCATCTGTTTTTTTGGAATTTTCAGCCAGAGACATTTTTGTCATGAAAAAACTGTGCTGGTCCTACTTCTGTTTTCAGAGTGTCTGGATTTTACATGCCAGAAATCCACTCTTGATTTCCATGCTTTATATACAAATAGCCCTTCCTTTCTTTGAGTCTCACACTTGCCCAATGCATTTCTTATTCTTAAATAATCATTCCCAAATCCTCATACCACTAAATAAGGGATTTCCTTTATAGCAAACCTGTCCCCCCTTCCACATGCCACAGCATGCCATCAATGCCTGACATGCACTATGACTAAGGAGGCCATAATTCTCCCAGACACTGCTAGGGGGTGATTTACAAAGGCACAGCTTTCATTTGTGGAATTTAGAAAACAAATATAAAAAAATAAAAAAAATCGATTTTCCCAATCTGGGGTTTGAACCCTGGTCAAAAAGCACTCATGAGCCCTGTCAACTGCCACTGTACCATCTGATTTGTTGGAATTTTGGTCAGCCAGAGGCCTTTTTGTCATGGAAAAACTGTGTTGGTCCTACTTCTGTTTTCATAGAGTTTGGATTTTACATGCCAGAAATCCACTCTTGATTTCCATGCTTTATATACAAATAGCCCTTCCTTTCTTTGAGTCTCACACTTGCCCCATGCATTTCTTATTCTTGAATAATCATTCCCAAATCCTCATACCACTAAATAAGGGATTTCCTTTATAGCAAACCTGTCCCCCCTTCCACATGCCACAGCATGCCATCAATGCCTGACATGCACTATGACTAAGGAGGCCATAATTCTCCCAGACACTGCTAGGGGGTGATTTACAAAGGCACAGCTTTCATTTGTGAAATTTAGAAAACAAATATAAAAAAAAAAAAAACGATTTTCCCCATGGGGTTTGAACCCTGGTCAAAAAGCACTCATGAGCCCTGTGAACTGCCACTTTACCATCTGTTTAGTTGGAATGTCAGTCAGCCAGAGACCTCTTTGTCATGGAAAAACTGTGCAGGTCCTACTTCTGTTTTCATAGTGTTTGGATTTTACATGCCAGAAATCCACTCTTGATTTCCATGCTTTATATACAAATAGCCCTTCCTTTTTTTGAGTCTGCCACTTGCCCAATGCATTTCTTAAACAATCATCCCCAAATCCTCATTCCACTAAATAAGGGATTTCCTTTATAGCACACCTTTCCCCCCTTCCACATGCCACAGCATGCCATCAATGCCTGACATGCACTATGACTAAGGAGGCCATAATTCTCCCAGACACTGCTAGGGGGTGATTTACAAAGGCACAGCTTTCATTTGTGGAATTTAGAAAACAAATATAAAAAAATAAAAAAAATCGATTTTCCCAATCTGGGGTTTGAACCCTGGTCAAAAAGCACTCATGAGCCCTGTCAACTGCCACTGTACCATCTGATTTGTTGGAATTTTGGTCAGCCAGAGGCCTTTTTGTCATGGAAAAACTGTGCTGGTCCTACTTCTGTTTTCATAGAGTTTGGATTTTACATGCCAGAAATCCACTCTTGATTTCCATGCTTTATATACAAATAGCCCTTCCTTTCTTTGAGTCTCACACTTGCCCCATGCATTTCTTATTCTTGAATAATCATTCCCAAATCCTCATACCACTAAATAAGGGATTTCCTTTATAGCAAACCTGTCCCCCCTTCCACATGCCACAGCATGCCATCAATGCCTGACATGCACTATGACTAAGGAGGCCATAATTCTCCCAGACACTGCTAGGGGGTGATTTACAAAGGCACAGCTTTCATTTGTGGAATTTAGAAAACAAATATAAAAAAATAAAAAAAAACGATTTTCCCCATCTGGGGTTTGAACCCTGGTCAAAAAGCACTCATGAGCCCTGTCAACTGCCACTGTACCATCTGTTTTGTTGGAATTTTGGTCAGCCAGAGGCCTTTTTGTCATGGAAAAACTGTGCTGGTCCACTTCTGTTTTCATAGAGTTTGGATTTTACATGCCAGAAATCCACTCTTGATTTCCATGCTTTATATACAAATAGCCCTTCCTTTCTTTGAGTCTCACACTTGTCCCATGCATTTCTTATTCTTGAATAATCATTCCCAAATCCTCATACCACTAAATAAGGGATTTCCTTTATAGCAAACCTGTCCCCCCTTCCACATGCCACAGCATGCCATCAATGCCTGACATGCACTATGACTAAGGAGGCCATAATTCTCCCAGACACTGCTAGGGGGTGATTTACAAAGGCACAGCTTTCATTTGTGGAATTTAGAAAACAAATATAAAAAAATAAAAAAAATCGATTTTCCCAATCTGGGGTTTGAACCCTGGTCAAAAAGCACTCATGAGCCCTGTCAACTGCCACTGTACCATCTGATTTGTTGGAATTTTTGTCAGCCAGAGGCCTTTTTGTCATGGAAAACCTGTGCTGGTCCTACTTCTGTTTTCATAGAGTTTGGATTTTACATGCCAGAAATCCACTCTTGATTTCCATGCTTTATATACAAATAGCCCTTCCTTTCTTTGAGTCTCACACTTGCCCCATGCATTTCTTATTCTTGAATAATCATTCCCAAATCCTCATACCACTAAATAAGGATTTCCTTTATAGCAAACCTGTCCCCCCTTCCACATGCCACAGCATGCCATCAATGCCTGACATGCACTATGACTAAGGAGGCCATAATTCTCCCAGACACTGCTAGGGGGTGATTTACAAAGGCACAGCTTTCATTTGTGAAATTTAGAAAACAAATATAAAAAAAAAAAAAACGATTTTCCCCATTTGGGGTTTGAACCCTGGTCAAAAAGCACTCATGAGCCCTGTGAACTGCCACTTTACCATCTGTTTTGTTGGAATGTCAGTCAGCCAGAGACCTCTTTGTCATGGAAAAACTGTGCAGGTCCTACTTCTGTTTTCATAGTGTTTGGATTTTACATGCCAGAAATCCACTCTTGATTTCCATGCTTTATATACAAATAGCCCTTCCTTTTTTTGAGTCTGCCACTTGCCCAATGCATTTCTTAAACAATCATCCCCAAATCCTCATTCCACTAAATAAGGGATTTCCTTTATAGCACACCTTTCCCCCCTTCCACATGCCACAGCATGCCATCAATGCCTGACATGCACTATGACTAAGGAGGCCATAATTCTCCCAGACACTGCTAGGGGGTGATTTACAAAGGCACAGCTTTCATTTGTGGAATTTAGAAAACAAATATAAAAAAATAAAAAAAATCGATTTTCCCAATCTGGGGTTTGAACCCTGGTCAAAAAGCACTCATGAGCCCTGTCAACTGCCACTGTACCTTCTGATTTGTTGGAATTTTGGTCAGCCAGAGGCCTTTTTGTCATGGAAAAACTGTGCCGGTCCTACTTCTGTTTTCATAGAGTTTGGATTTTACATGCCAGAAATCCACTCTTGATTTCCATGCTTTATATACAAATAGCCCTTCCTTTCTTTGAGTCTCACACTTGCCCCATGCATTTCTTATTCTTGAATAATCATTCCCAAATCCTCATACCACTAAATAAGGGATTTCCTTTATAGCAAACCTGTCCCCCCTTCCACATGCCACAGCATGCCATCAATGCCTGACATGCACTATGACTAAGGAGGCCATAATTCTCCCAGACACTGCTAGGGGGTGATTTACAAAGGCACAGCTTTCATTTGTGGAATTTAGAAAACAAATATAAAAAAATAAAAAAAAACGATTTTCCCCATCTGGGGTTTGAACCCTGGTCAAAAAGCACTCATGAGCCCTGTCAACTGCCACTGTACCATCTGTTTTGTTGGAATTTTGGTCAGCCAGAGGCCTTTTTGTCATGGAAAAACTGTGCTGGTCCACTTCTGTTTTCATAGAGTTTGGATTTTACATGCCAGAAATCCACTCATGATTTCCATGCTTTATATACAAATAGCCCTTCCTTTCTTTGAGTCTCACACTTGTCCCATGCATTTCTTATTCTTGAATAATCATTCCCAAATCCTCATACCACTAAATAAGGGATTTCCTTTATAGCAAACCTGTCCCCCCTTCCACATGCCACAGCATGCCATCAATGCCTGACATGCACTATGACTAAGGAGGCCATAATTCTCCCAGACACTGCTAGGGGGTGATTTACAAAGGCACAGCTTTCATTTGTGAAATTTAGAAAACAAATATAAAAAAAAAAAAAATCGATTTTCCCCATTTGGGGTTTGAACCCTGGTCAAAGAGCACTCATGAGCCCTGTGAACTGCCACTTTACCATCTGCTTTGTTGGAATGTTAGTCAGCCAGAGACCTCTTTGTGATGGAAAAACTGTGCAGGTCCCACTTCTGTGTTCATAGTGTTTGGATTTTACATGCCAGAAATCCACTCTTGATTTCCATGCTTTATAAACAAATAGCCCTTCCTTTTTTTGAGTCTGCCACTTGCCCCATGCATTTCTTAAACAATCATCCCCAAATCCTCATTCCACTAAATAAGGGATTTCCTTTATAGCACACCTTTCCCCCCTTCCACATGCCACAGCATGCCATCAATGCCTGACATGCACTATGACTAAGGAGGCCATAATTCTCCCAGACACTGCTAGGGGGTGATTTACAAAGGCACAGCTTTCATTTGTGGAATTTAGAAAACAAATATAAAAAAAAAAAAAACGATTTTCCTCATCTGGGGTTTGAACCCAGGTCAAAAAGCACTCTAAACCCTGTGAACTGCCACTATACCATCTGTGTTTTTGGAATTTTCAGCCAGAGACCTTTTTGTCATGGAAAAACTGTGCTGGTCCTACTTCTGTTTTCAGAGTGTCTGGATTTTACATGCCAGAAATCCACTCTTGATTTCCATGCTTTATATACAAATAGCCCTTCCTTTCTTTGAGTCCCACACTTGCCCCATGCATTTCTTATTCTTAAATAATCATTCCCAAATCCTCATACCACTAAATAAGGGATTTCCTTTATAGCAAACCTGTCCCCCCTTCCACATGCCACAGCATGCCATCAATGCCTGACATGCACTATGACTAAGGAGGCCATAATTCTCCCAGACACTGCTAGGGGGTGATTTACAAAGGCACAGCTTTCATTTGTGGAATTTAGAAAACAAATATAAAAAAAAAAAAAATTGATTTTCCTCATCTGGGGTTTGAACCCTGGTCAAAAAGCACTCTAAACCCTGTGAACTGCCACTGTACCATCTGTGTTTTTGGAATTTTCAGCCAGAGACCTTTTTGTCATGGAAAAACTGTGCTGGTCCTACTGCTGTTTTCAGAGTGTCTGGATTTTACATGCCAGAAATCCACTCTTGATTTCCATGCTTTATATACAAATAGCCCTTCCTTTCTTTGAGTCTCACACTTGCCCAATGCATTTCTTATTCTTAAATAATCATTCCCAAATCCTCATACCACTAAATAAGGGATTTCCTTTATAGCAAACCTGTCCCCCCTTCCACATGCCACAGCATGCCATCAATGCCTGACATGCACTATGACTAAGGAGGCCATAATTCTCCCAGACACTGCTAGGGGGTGATTTACAAAGGCACAGCTTTCATTTGTGGAATTTAGAAAACAAATTAAAAAAAATAAAAAAAATCGATTTTCCCCATCTGGGGTTTGAACCCTGGTCAAAAAGCACTCATGAGTCCTGTCAACCGCCACTGTACCATCTGTTTTGTTGGAATTTTGGTCAGCCAGAGGCCTTTTTGTCATAGAAAAACTGTGCTGGTCCTACTTCTGTTTTCATAGAGTTTGGATTTTACATGCCAGAAATCCACTCTTGATTTCCATGCTTTATATACAAATAGCCCTTCCTTTCTTTGAGTCTCACACTTGCCCCATGCATTTCTTATTCTTAAATAATCATTCCCAAATCCTCATACCACTAAATAAGGGATTTCCTTTATAGCAAACCTGTCCCCCCTTCCACATGCCACAGCATGCCATCAATGCCTGACATGCACTATGACTAAGGAGGCCATAATTCTCCCAGACACTGCTAGGGGGTGATTTACAAAGGCACAGCTTTCATTTGTGAAATTTAGAAAACAAATATAAAAAAAAAAAAAATCGATTTTCCCCATTTGGGGTTTGAACCCTGGTCAAAAAGCACTCATGAGCCCTGTGAACTGCCACTTTACCATCTGTTTTGTTGGAATATTAGTCAGCCAGAGACCTCTTTGTCATGGAAAAACTGTGCAGGTCCTACTTCTGTTCTCATAGTGTTTGGATTTTACATGCCAGAAATCCACTCTTGATTTCCATGCTTTATATACAAATAGCCCTTCCTTTCTTTGAGTCTCACACTTGCCCCATGCATTTCCTATTCTTAAACAATCATCCCCAAATCCTCATATGAACTGGACTGGGTTGGGAGATGATTCTCTTGAAGTGTACTTGAACTTTGCATCGTACTTGGTCGTTCGGACCAGTCTACAAATTGGTCGGGAAAAGGGCTAAGAAACTGATCCGTTAAAGCCAAATCCGATTCCACGGCCTTCCAAGCGAGATCGGAATCGACCCCTAAGTCAATGGATTAAACAAGATCAAAACATTAAAAAAACAAATGTGTAGCAGTCAAGGCATTAATTTTTAATGATTAAACGCAAAAATAGTGCTTAGAAGAAGTTATTGCCTAAAGAGGTATTTGGTCATGCCAGACCGGGACAAAGTTAAGAGTGCAGGCAGACTGCGATGGAGCACGGGCGGGAATCGGGGATCCACCTGGTTCTATTAAATAAAAGTACCTTAGTCCTTGGTTTGCATAGATAAAGAAGTGGGGTGCAGCCGTGCAAAATGTCAGTGATCCCCACGCAGTTGTAATGTTGCAAATCATGCTTCCATGCAATTGCGGTAAAGCATCAGTTCCATGAATGAGATGCCAGGTCTGAAGTGTAGTAGTTCTGAGTGTGATGCGCTGGGGTTTCTCCACTCTGTAAAGATGATTTGTCGATCTACTCCACACAGTGGCAGAGATGCATTGGTTCTGAATTGGTGGTTCCGGAGGCGATGGGGAGGTTGCGAGTGCAGTGCACTGACCTGGCTTCAACACAGCAGTAATGCATCACCCCAAAGCTCACTACAGGGGATGTGTTGGTTCTGATCAGTGCAACTTCCTCGATGCAAGTGTTTTTGTCGTTGCAGAACTTTATGCTAACTTTTAAGAGCCCTGGACTGGGTTGCTACCACTTAGCCCAGCAAGACTTGCAGCAAGCACAGTCCGGGTGCTGTTTATTGGTTGAAAAGATGTCTTTGATATCTCTTATACTTCAGAAACTGGATGCAAGCCAACAAGCCCTTGGAGATACTCAGTCTCAGGGATGTTGAGATGCAGATCCAGTCCTCCTCATCACCAGGCAAAAGGACAGCAGGCAAAGATTTCAAAGTAGTTCAGCAAAGTGGCATTCCATCCAGCAGCAGCACAGTATTCCTTTTTACTGATATAATGTCCTCAGTTCTAAGAAGTGTTCTGGGTTGGTGGATTCACCACGTATACTCTGCTGGGCCTTAGAAGTGGGGAGACTTCAAATTGATGCCTTTTAAAATGCACAAGTCACTGCCTTTCTAGCCCTGTCTCCAGACTCAATAATTGCAGCCATTTGTGTGGGGTCAGTGCATATCGCTTTCAGGTTAAAGTGTCAGCACCTTGCTTTCATTCTGCCCGGGGTAGGCTCTCAGGATGTGGATGATCTTTTAGTCATACCTATGCTCCCTTTGTTTGTGGCTGTCTAGAGGTAATGAAGAAAGCCAGCTTTCACCCACCCCAGACGTGTATGCAAAGACACATAGAAGGCACCAAATTGTTACAGTAAAAAAGTAACATTTTCGGAATTTCAATTTAAAATCCATCTTCATCATAAGTTGTGTTTTTAAATTGTGATTCCAGAGAGACCTTAATTTGAGGTTCTCATCTCTTCCCATTTTGAAATTATACTTTTGAAATGTAATAAGGCAATCCTACCTTATCCTATGGGAGAGATATGCCTTGCAGTAGTGAAACAAATGTAAGAGTATTACAGAAACTAAAAACTAAATATTTCCTACTTTTAAAAAACACTGAACCCTGTCCATGGGCTGTCCAGGGCCTAATGTAGGGTTGACCTATGTGTATTAGGAAGGAAGCTTTGGGTCAGGCAAGTGGGTTAACTTTCCAGGTTAACATGGCAGTTTAAAACTGCACACACAGACTTTGCAGTGACAAGCATGACACATGTTTAAAGGGCTACTTACGTAGGTGGTACAATCAGTGCTGCAGGCCCACTAGAAACATTTAATTTACACGCTCTAGGCACATGTAGGGCACTTTAGTAGGAAATTATAAGTTATTTAAATATGCCAACTTTAGATAAGGCAATGTTGCCATGTTGTCAGTAAAGCACAGCTGTACGTTAGCACTGTTTATCATGGTTAAAGTACCCAGGCTACTAAAGACATCAAAAGCGAAGTCAGCAAAAACATGAACTCAGAAGGGAAAAGGCAGGGTAAACCATGCCAAGGATCTCAGGTCTAACAGTGTCCATAGTTAAAAAGAAGAAAAAGTAAGCGGAAGTGAAGGAAAGAAGGTATATTCAGCCCAAACTTTTGTGAGTCCCATGGCAAATAGTAGTTTCATAGCCTTAATTAGGTCTATTGAGCCCATCTCATGGTTTAATCATCGTTTTTGCCTTCCTAACTGGACACATATTTTGCCTTGGTCTGGTGATTTTCAGAAAGTACAAGGCCAAAACTTCTACATTTCTCTAATATTGTTCCAACAATATAGGCTTGCCAGACCATAACTTAGGCACACACATACAAAGACCCCAGTAGGCTAGCACATACATATAAGCAAGCATAGAAACAAATTAGAATGACACACTCAATAACATACATGCTGACTTACACTTATTACAGACAAAGGTTTATGTAGAAATAAATCTGTACCTTAGTCTCATAATCATTTAAGAGTTACCTGCTGGGCAAAAGTGATAAATACCTCCTTTTTGCATGTTGCAAAGGCAACAGGTAAGTGTAGGGTAAGGCTGTGGCACTTCTCAGCCAGCAAGGTTGCAGAAATCTTCAAAAGGGGTCAAGAGAGCTGCAGCTCTCTGTCTCCTAAAATCTGCTGGACATGATCATGAACAAAAGAACATTGAGTTCGGTAAAGGTCAGCGAAGGGCCAGAGATGGGACGATATGAAATTGGAGGAGAATTGCCTTAGACTGGTCCCATGAAACATCAAAAGACATCTGAACCTGAGATTATAGAGGAAGGATTCTTGCAATGGTGAGTACAGGAATTGACATGCATCAGTAGCATCCTTCAACCTTGTCCCTCGTAGAGCCCACCTGCTCACGTCACTGTTGTGACAATTTAAAGAATGTGTGAATATAGATTGGATAGATCTAGAGGACGCTGAAAAGAAAATGTCTGCCTTAGAGCGAGTTATGGCAAAATAACCCCTATTAGAATCACCAGCCATTCTTCAATGGTGCCTTGAACCAACACATAATGAATTTGCAAAATTGGGGTAGCACTGAAGACAAACAAATAAAAAGTATGTGCCACTGCCATGCTCTTTAACTTCAAGGATCACCAGTGGGAGGATATTTGGCAATCGGCACATATTGTCAATCCCTTTATCACCCCTTCTCAATAACTGAAGGGAACCACCAATAACAGACACATTGACAACATGTGCCAAATGTAAACAGATTTCTTACATAAATATATATTGTTGTATAATTCATGATCACTTTATGGGTGGTTATGTGCAGACACCTGGCTCACCTCTGCCCAAAGACAAACTTAAAAGCAAAGGAGCTGCAATTGTCATCTTTTGTCAAAAAAGCCATGACATTATTATTGAAAAACAACAAAAGGTCATGAGTTAACTGTTGTGTTACAAAAATTTGTTCCTAGACTTATAGGAAAGGGAATGTGATTGGTGCAGCCACTCTTTCAGTGGCAAATGTGTATAACTATTCAAGACATGTTAGAATTAGATATTTGGAGCGAGTGGGACCAAAAACAAGAGTTCTAAATAAATAGTTGGTGGAGCAAGGGCCTGTACTTGGGTGCGCTTAGAAAGGAATAGCAAACAACTAAGCTTGAAGCCCTAATATGGCTAGGGCTAGATAAAGTTGAAAGTCTTTCATCCAAGACGGGAGAGACAGGTATGGCGAGAACAGATACAAGCTAGTTTGTTACCTTGTAAGCATTGCTTAGGCAGATTTGGAATTTGGAGACCATTGCGGAATCAGGGTCTAAATGTTACTCATTAGGTGAAGTTGTAAACAGAGCAGATAGCAGAGCAGTCATAATCATCATCCAAAATAAGAAAACAAGAGAGATACTAACCGATCAATGTAAAAGTCTATGGGAATGAGGTTGATAAATGACCTAAACATATTTTAGGCACTATGTAGGTAGCATTTGTAAGACAAATAAGAGAATGATCACGGAGAGAAGGAAGTAAGGGTTGCTAATGCCAGCTGAGTTTTGAAAAGACTAGTTAAGCCATCAGTATAGTAATAGAATATGAAGGTATGACCCATGAAATAGGGTTTGTCAGAAAATATGAGAATGAAAGGGAATCACTAAGAAATTCAAACTGAGACATGAGGTTAACAGGATAATGTATGCATACTTTTAGAAATCAATAGCAGGGGATAAAGCAGTAACTAGTATGAAAATAACTTTAGGTAATAAATTAATTGAACTAAGCAGGTGCACCCAAAAGACATATTATTAGGAGGGCAATCTTAATCCATAAAGGTCATGGTTAGCTAACAGCATTAAATCTTTAGTGTACATTGCTTCTTGAAGAGTTTCATTATTTGCTTATAATCCAATTTTTATATTACATAAATGTGTGGAATTGGTACCGTAACTTTAATATTTTCATCTTTACTATATGGCAAAAGGAAATGTAATGACATGCTATATAATAAAATACGTATTTTAAAACAAAATTATTACTGTCACAGATTAGACCTTTGTAGTTCCACTGATTTTTATTAAATTCCCCATGTGGTACATAATACATTGTAGGGTGCATCAACTGTCATACAGAATAAATTTAAGATAAATTTGAGATATTACTGAATAATTCCGTTAAGTTATATAATCGTTAATCTAGTAACATACCCAGCAGGATGTCAACAAATAGCAACATTATTAGGGTGGGATTGGTATCTGGGTGTCTGGTGCAATTTTGTTGCTATTCCTTCAGCACAGTTTAGAAAAACAGGTACTCACTTATATTGAGTTACAACAACTTTAAAATGTATATATTAAACGAAAAAGTGACTGAACAAAAAAGATAAAAAAGACAATTGGAATATAGTTGCGACCACCTTGGCTCACGAGTGGGTGGGGTCAAATTTAACTTGCCTGTACGCCGGCCGGGTCCAGCATCTTCTCTGCTCCTGCCTCCGGCAGAAACAGGAACCAAAAGCAGGCAGCCAGGCTCCCGCCAATAAACCAATCACAATACTGCAAGCAGCATTTCGATTGTTTCAGATGCCACCCAGCCAGCGGCTTATGGGGAGGCCATGTTCTCCATGCAGGCTGCCTTGCAGCCTGCATGGAGCAGGGCAGAGTGCGCATGACTAGTTTGGGTAGCCCCAGGGGGCCGACGAAACAGTCTTTGCAGACTAAGTAGTGCGCAGGCACACCGCTCCTCCCCTTCCTTTTGCAGAGCAGTGCCACCAACACACCAGCCCACCCGCCCGCAACCAAACATAAAATGCTAATAACCGAAAGTCATTACCATTTTATGTTTCTGCTTCTTGCACTGCGAGAAAGCAGTAAGGCAACACTCCTCCTCCCTAGTAGAGGAGTTGCCTCTGTTAGAATAGGCGTACATTTTCATCAGGACTGATACACAAAACCTTTGCTATGATTATATGTAACCTATTATTGCAACACCCCTGGTTTACTCTTGAGTTACATGTATAAGTTGTCTTACTTCTAACATACTCCATGTGTGGGCAAGTCAAGAGTACAAGAGTACATTTGATCATGATCTTTGTAGCTTGCGCTCATATTAAATAAAGATGATTCTTTACAAGTCTTTTCAATAAGTAAAATGATGTAGAGATGACTGTAGTTAAAATGTATAAGGTTGTTTAGTTAAAGACAGCTGAAAACAAACATTTTGGACATTCTCAGCTACTTGCCATGTGATAATAAAGTCGAAGTTGAGAAACATTGATTTGCTAATTGGTGATTTGTCTTTTATCGTTAATAGGAACATGCAAACAATATTATCAAGGGCAAAAAGAAATCCAATCGAATGTTCCTTTTCTCCAACCCTACATTTATGCCAAAATTAAAACAAGAATTAAATAGGAGGATGACAATATTCAATGAAAATGATGTGAGTAAAATATTACATTTATCAAGCACACTTTGTAATTGATTTAGTAAATTAAACTATGTCGCTAATACCAAAACTGTTATATTATGATTATTTTTTATTGCAGGCAAGAAGTCTAATGGAACAAATTAAAAAAGTTCTACATTTTTCACTAAGTATCCGAAATACATCACTCATGATTGATGTATTATTACCAGAGTTGAGAGTTTACTTTAATGAAATGATCACTGCTTTTCTAAATTGTGATTTATAATAATCAATTAATCAATCAATCAATCATTTGTGAAGCGCACTACATTGGTTGTTCTGCGGATGCGCGGGACGGTGGCGAGTGAGAGGTCGGCGGAGCGTAGCTGGCAGTTGGTGATGTAGAAGGAGAGCCGTCTGTTGAGGTAGGCTGGGCCGGTCTTGTGGAGTGCTTTGTGTGTGTGGGTGAGGAGCTTGAAGGACATCCTCTTGTTGACGGGGAGACAGTGCAGGTTTCTCAAGTGCGGGGAGATGTGGCCGTGTTGTGGTACATTGAGGATCAGTCGTGCCGAGGCATTTTGGATGCGTTGTAGTCGTTTGATGAGCTTGGTCGGGGCTCCCGAGTAGAGGGCGTTTCCGTAGTCGAGTCTGCTGCTGACGAGGGCCTGGGTGACTGTCTTTCTTGTATCTGTCGAGATCCATCTGTAGACCTTGCGGAGCATGCGGAGGGTGTTGAAGCAGGAGGAGGAGACGGCGTTGACTTGCTTGGTCATAGAGAGTGTTGAGTCGAGGAAGATTCCCAGGTTGTGTGCGTGGTCGGTGGGTGTCGGGGCTGCCCCCAGTGCTGTCGGCCACCAGGAGTCATCCCAGGCTGAAGGGTTGGAGCCGAGGATGAGGACCTCCGTCTTGTTTGAGTTCAGCTTCAGACGGCTGATCTTCATCCAGTCGGTGACGGCCTTCATTCCTTCGTGGAGGTTGGCTTTGGTGGTGATGGAGTCCTTGGTGAGGGAGAGGATCAGTTGAGTGTCGTCGGTGTAGGAGATTATGTTGAGGTCGTGCTGTCGGGCGACGTCTGCGAGCATGGCCATGTAAATGTTGAACAGTGTCTGGCTGAGGGAGGATCCCTGGGGTACGCCGCAGATGATCTCGGAGGCTTTGGAACGGAATGGGGGGAGGCGAACGCTCTGGGTTCTGCAGGAGAGGAAGGAGGCGGTCCTTTCCAGAACCTTGTCTCGGATCCCTGCGGCGTTGAGGTGTGCACATAGTGTGCGGTGGCAGACGGTGTCGAAGGCGGCGGAGAGGTCTAAGAGGATGAGTGCTGCGGTCTCGCTGTTGTCCAGCAGGGTCCTGATGTCATCGGTGGCGGTGATGAGGGCAGTCTCGGTGCTGTGGTTGCTGTGGAACCCTGACTGGGAAGGGTCCAGGATATAAGAAGTAAATACGTTCAAACTGCTTTTAACACTTTTTTTGTGGCTAAGTATAAAAACTATAAGTAAATACATATAAAATACAAATAAAAAGGAGTTACATTATTAGCCCACACAAATGACAAATCAGTAGTGAATGAGTTGATTTTATGATTAAACACGTTAGATGTTATAGCACCATCATAACAAGCAGCCGTGTGAATAAATTAACACATTAACATGAGGATTGCATTGCACCATCATCAGCATTGCCCAAATTGTGTATATTGTTATTTAGTGACAGAAATGTCATAAAAACTATCTAAGAAAACAATATTAATACAATGGGAAGATATTAACAACTGCAATTCAAATTAAGTACTGCAGATAATTACCATCTTTTTTGTGTTTCTCCCAAATGTGTACCCAATGTCTTTTGCTGGATTTCAACCTATGTGCACATTATCGCAACTTTAAAAACTAAATATCCTGTGCTTTAATTTTTAACACATGTATATGAGTTTATCCTTAACTTAAATGACTTATTTAACTTCCATAAAAGGCTCTAGTATAGGGATAGAAAATGAACCCAGGGCCTGGAAATAAAATTCCACATGTGGAATACTCTAAAGATTGTGTGATCCACGGATTGGCCTTAAAAATATGATTTAGGCCTTCCATATATTGCCAGACTATAGCAGCTTAAAATGTTTTCCGTTACACATGTCACTATAACCCTTTTGACAGGAAGAAAACCTAGTTTTTAAATATTAATAATTCACTTCTAAGTACATCTTGCTGCCCATATGGTAGGGTACCGGAATTTAAAAGTAGAATGTGTGCAAAATAATATTGGCATAATCCGCCTGTGAGTGATAGACATTTGAATCCCACATTGTTTAATTTATACATCTCCCCTTTAAATAGGCTGACATAGAGAGTTGGCCTTTTCATTATGAAATACTCAAACAATTCACAAATTGTAGTCACCTTGGTAGCTGAATCTACATCTGGGATTACTTTTCATGCATGTATGGTTTATGTGAACCAGGGGCTGTGAAAAAATGCCTTGAAATTTAATAGGGCTAAAACACAACTTCTGGCTTAGAACCTTTGTCAATAACTTAAAGTAGAAACTGGTGCACTTCCAAATTGCAAGGGGCTCCTACACCGGCACCTTCTGATAGAACACTATGTGTCTTCATTAACATTTAGGTCACTTTCTAAAAGCAAGTAAATGCAAATTTAGTGTCCTGTTTTTTGTTTTTGGGGTGTTAACATAGGTGTGAAACCTAGTCCTACCATTCTTTTCTGGGTAGACTACTGCAATTCACTATATTTTTGGCTTCCCTCTTGAAAAATTTGGCCCTGCTTGCAACATGTTCAGAAAAGGGCAGTTAAGATTCTGCTTGCTGTAAATTGAAACAACACGGTTACCCAGACATAGTCCACAGTTTACACTGTCTGTCATTAAATAAGATACATTCCAAACCGATCTTCAATATCTGCTGATGCCCTTCTACTTGATGTTTATCCACTTATGTTTGCGCGTAAGGGGAGGAGATCATTTGCTTTTCTCACCTATAAGGTATATAATACCATTACACCTGCAGGGTGAGCCCAATCACCTACAAATGTTTAAGTTTCTGAAAACTTGTATCTTCAAAGAAGTAGTTGTGTCTATAGTCCCAGGCATTCTTTACTGGGTATATGTTGGCCACAAAACATTTTCTCCACTAACAAGGCACCAGCAGAATCCTAGAAAATGTCAAAGTAAAGATGATATACTTTAATTTGTAACTATTGACAGGTAATTAGTACTAAATGCATGCAAAGATGTTCCATGTTTATAAAAAAAAAACAAATACATTGATAATACCTAATACTTAGCAAATATTTATTTAAAGTAATCTTTAGAAAGTTACCTGTTCCCTGTCAAAAACTGTGGGATGCTAATTTGCATTTGCTCTACAGCAGATGTCAAGCCACTCCTTGGCCTTTATAAACTGTGAAAACTTCTCCCAGTGCAGTAATAATGGCCTTGCTCTGTGGAGGTGTTTTTCTTCCCCTTACCGGAAGGCTAGTAGGGTTGGACCAAAAATGTACCTAACAAGTAAATGAACGGTGGAGCCTGGAGAAGGCTGGCCTTTGTCAACCAGCCACGTTTGCACAAATACAATGTTGGAGGGAATCTCATCCCTGTAATGGTTTAGAGTGACCACAAAGAAGAGTCATGCTGAGTTCCCTAACTAGCCCCATGTGTAGGTAAATAGGATCTGCACAAAGGAGTATGAATGAGAACAATCTCAAGCTCAATGCAGATAAGACCAAGACCATGCTGTTTGGTAAAGCCTCTTCCATCTGGGCAGCTGATTGTTGGCTTCATCAACTGGGTGCCACTCCTATGCCCAATCAAGCACTAAAGAATCTTGGGATAAAACTAGACCAATCCTTAATTATGAGAGAGCACATTATGGCCACCACTTGCTCATGTCACCACAACCTACGACTACTGTGCAGAATTTTCCCTTACCTCCCTATTTACTCCCGGAGTACTTTTGTTCAGTCCATCGTAATAAGCAGACTGGATTATGGCAATGCCCTGCTCTCAAACGTTAGTGAAACGCTGATCTCTAAACTTCAGGTTGTTGAAAATACGGCAGCGAGGTTTGTGATTAACTGCCCTTCTATCACTTCCTTGGAGCCGTTGCTGAAAGAACTATACTGGTTGCCCGTGAAGAAACGCTGTAATTTTAAAATATTGTGTCTCACATATAATGCCTTAAAGGGCAAAGGCCCACTTTATCTTCAGAAAAGACTAAAAGCATATGCTCCCTACTGTATTGCAAGATCTGGCTCGAAAGACCTGTTGTGGGTGCCCCCGCATTCGTTTAACACACAGCAGTGGAAAGGCTTTTTCATATCTCACCCCTGTGTAATGGAAAAAGCTCCCTCTTCTTGTTCATTCATGTCCAAATTACTGTAAATTTAGGAAACAACTCAAAGCCCACTTATTTGAAGCACCCTCATCGACTCTTGTTTTTGTTTCGTAACAGTGCCGAGATGCCCTAGGGTATCAAGTCAAATTAACATAACATCTTGAATTTTATTGTTAATGGGAGACAGAGAATGGCCACTGCAAAAATGGGACTTTGAAAACATTTGGACTTCCAGACCTCTGAAGGACTGGGACCTCCAACCATAGCAAAACTCGTGAAAATGTGACCTTCCTGGCATGGAAAGTGTGTCCGATTCGGCCGGAAACAAGGGTTTCCGGATCTGATTCGGCAAACACAAATCCGATTCAGAGCCCTTGTGAACGACTTCAGAATTGGGCCCCTAGGCCCCATTTCCTGTTGGAGTTCTTGATGTCTCTGCCAAGGACTATAATATTTACCTTGCTCTTGTTGGCCTATAATAATTTATTGTTGTTGTAGATGTAAAGGGAATTCAATGCCCTTTGCAGGCCTATCGGATACAGGATAATTAGATGAACTATATAATGTGATATTTAAATATGTTGATTGTCAAATTTTGGGGTGAATACTCAGCCCTGAAGTAAGGTTATACCAATGCCACCTTTATAGAGAGAGAATAGACAGCAGCATTGTATCCAACATCTGTTAGTAGGTCCCTGGTTAGAAATTCAAGTGCCACCACCTACTTCAATTATGACCCAAATGGTGTTGAGTACAGAAAGAATTTCACTGAGTATCTGTGTTTGGAATTCCTCAATCTTTCAAATTAACCATAAAATCCTTCTTTCAACAACAATAAATGCTACAGTATATTCAATAAAACATACATATAAAAAAATGCATTGCTTGTCAATACAGTGATAGACATCAGAATAAGAGCTATAATATTATCTTCATTGCAGCAATTTTGCCCAAACCATTTTTGATAGAAAGAGATATTCTGTTTCTCCTCATCCCAGTTTTTAAGATCAGTGAGCGGATTGGATTCAATGCATTGAATCCTAGCCTGGAACTCATTTTAATCCAATATTAAAAGGGGCAATTGGGTGCTAATCACATGGATTGGCTCTGTGTTCCGTTTGAGAAAAAACATGTAAGATACAGCCTTCCCATGTGTCAGGGACAGAGCTCAATTGAAAGCAGACATTAAGTACTGGGTGTGACCAAAAGACCAAGAATTCTGTATCATATTTACAAACTAAGTTGGATGATGGTGCATCATTGGATGTAATTTTCTGATTGCTTAGATGGATAGTAAACAGGTAAAAAGATAATTTAAAGAAATGGAGGATGTAAGACAAGTAAAATAAATTGACCTTCGTTGTTGTGTTATAAAAAAGCGGGCATCCCTCGACTTGAGTGTGATTGATATTTTTATGCGGCATGGAATTCATTGTAATAAAAATCAGTGTTTTTGTTCAGTAATTCATGTTCATTTTTTTCTGTCAGGGCTATTGATATCATTTGGTTGAGTTCTAAAATGACAGAATTTGTTGAGAGTGTAAATTAAGACCAATATTTGATTAAAAAGTACCTCTTTGGAGCCTCTATCTTTTTCTTGTAATTTTGTTTATCATTTGTATTAAATTATTTACAAGTGCTTCATACCTGTGGCTTATTTACTATTGTTGTTTATCACTATTAACTGCACTCATTCTTTGTCTTAGTGAATCTGAGAACCAAAAATTTCCTACTTGGGGTCTAAGTCATCCTATATGCTGGTCTGTGCTAGCTAGATTCTTTTTCAAGGAATGATGACACTCAGCCATATTTAATAAATGTAGATAAACGTATCCTGGCTATCAGGATGGTTCACAATCTAGGGTCAGGCTGGATTCCTACCAATGTTTACATTTATCAGGGACTAAGGAACCTTTTGATCATATTTAATAATAAAAACATTTGGTATTGACAAATATGTGGCTAATAAGCAACAAATGGAATTTCACATGACATTGTGCAAGAATATGGAAGTGGTCAATGTTGTTACTCTGAACCACAGTACATTGAGAACAGAATTAATATAGTGAACATGAACCAAATATATAATCTTGTGTGGGCCAGCTACAGGCGTGAACAATTAAATGAGGGGCTGCCATTTAAAGGAAAGGGATTCAAGGTGTGAAAGAGACCTACAATTTCCATGCCCTCTGTCTTATAATTTTTACTGGGGGATACCCTATTTAATTATAAGTAGTAGCATGAGTGTAATCATTATAACATTTTCCATTTATTTTTAAATACATTTAAATTAAAATCCACCGCTGTAATCAATGCTGCTCCAAGACATATGGTTTTGAATCTGTCGATATTACTAAAAACAAATATTTAAATAAAATGTTGTGGACGCTTCCATACATAGTTACATTGACAATTATACTAATAAAATGTGGGATAGTTTTCCTAATATACTACATTTATACAAAAAAACTGCTTTGAAATCAATTCAGAATTATTTTAATGTGTAATAGTGATATGGATAGCTGTAGATATGTAAATTGAAAAACTAGGTGGTGAGGGACCATGTTTACATGCCATTGTATCCAGGAAGAAGGTTTTATGGTAGCCATTTACGGCATGAGATTTTGTGCTAAAAGTCTAATGCAAACATAAAATATACCAGTTTATTTAGAAGGAAATTGTAATGGGTTGTTGAGAAAATCTCCTTCGAACCGATGCATTGTAGGAGATAAAGGAATATGATAGTTGACTAGGTATATCTAAGAATTGATAAACGTTAGTAGGAGTGTTGTTTAAGCTGATCCCAAAAAATGTTTATGAGCCTCAGTCAACATGTTATCAAAGCCTATGGAAATTAATATTGAATGTCTATGGTATGGGAAAAGGTTTGAGTCTCCTATTGTTCCAATCGATGCTGCAGGGGCCTAAATTAAAGATCTTGGTCTGTGTACAGTATTCCTAATTATGTATGGATATTTTTTTACATTATTTTTACAGCACATCTATGCCATAAGTATGACCGTTTGTGATTAATGGCAACTTTTTCTTATTATGTTTGCAATGGCATAATGAAGTTAAATACTGCTTAAATCAGGCTTCCGCAAACTATTGGATAATGGCAGCTTTAAATGCCACATTGTTAGTAATCATGGTATATTTGTGGCCATTTGTCACATCATTCTGGCTATTCTTGGAATAATAATGTCTATGACTGACATGTTGTGAAGGTTCTTAGGATTATGGTGTACATCCATTGAACAGTTGTGTCCCTGGCAAAACAGTGGGCTTCCTTGCATAAAGTAGTCATCTTTAGCATTATGGTAGGCAAATCTGGAATGTGATAAACAAAACCTGGTCAGGCTGAGCAGAATATTCCAATGAGATTCATTTGCATTAGGAGAATCACAAGGGGGCATATAGGGTCTATGCTTGAAAAAAAAATTTGAAGTAAAGATTGATTTTCCTTTTGAGGCAGTTTTTTTTATTTGAGTGTGTTTACCCATTATAAGAAGTTCATATATAAAAAAATAAAAAGACGCATTTTTCTTAAAAGGGCTAAAACTGTGGGTTGATGTTTAGCCATCTTCTGTGATGAAGTGGCCAGAGTGAAAACGTGGGCATGTGGTGCAGGAAAATGTGGTTATACACTTGCAGAGGGTATTGGGAAAATTTACATAAAAATAAATAGACACAAATGAGTAAGCCCTTCTCTTTACAACACATACCTTATAATTTGGCATTATTCATAAAACTGCCAATAATTCATTACATATCACCAAAATGAAATTTCAACTAAAACATCTATCGTTGATTAAAAAACTCGAAATTAAAATGTGCTACTTAAAAATGTATGCACATAAACCTGAAAGAATGTAGGGTTTAACACATCAGCGAAAAACTGTGAAACATTGAAAATTGAAATAACCAGGCATTTTTCAAGCGCAAACACAATAGGCAAACGGATATCCTTGTATGTTTAAATTGGGTAAAATCAGACAACTGGTTTCATGGTCACAAATGTAGGTAGCAAGGGTAATGATAATTATAAAAATGAGGTAAGACAACAAAAGATAAGCCATATTTACAATCTTAAATAGTTGTACATTTAACTGTGTGTTTTAGTATAACATGAAATAAAATTGTTTCCATGGAAAGAATAAAAAGTAAGCAGCTTATCGTAAATAAGTGTACACACTTCACACCTGACAATAAATCCATCTGATAAACGTACACTACTAAAAAATCAAATAACAGAGGACTGTAATTCTTTTTTTTTTTTTTGTCCTCATACTGCCAAAAAAAAAAGTCTTGATGGGATTCCTCCAATCAGTCCACGCCATCCTGTTTCCAGCCCTTAGGAGAGGCAGATGGAGAGAAAAAAAGGAGCTTTCCCTCCAAGAAAGTACCATTACCTTCTCCCACAACTGTTCACATCTCATGGGGCTCCAGGATGTTACTTAGGAGGCCAGGACCGACGGTACATTGGCTTAATCATGGGACCCACTCTCAATCTCCCTCCAGTCTAATAGAGCTGCCCAATTCTTGCCTTTGCTTTTTTTATCGCAAGCCATATATGATTCCATAACATAGATAATACTCTTCAAGCATTCAGCAAAGGTCGGGGGGGATTTTTGATTTCCATGCCCTGCAGTTTCCCTCCTTGCAAGAATTACCACATAGAACACAAATTTGGAAGCAGATGCATTCATGAAGTCATCGTTCGGTAGACCAAAAAAGATCATACTAGGACTTCTATCTGTTGATGCAGCACAGCTTCCACAAAATCACATACCTCCTTCCAATAATGTTTAATTCTTGAACATTCCATGAACATATGAATATCGTCGGCTGCAGGGTACTTACATCTAGGGCAGCTATATTCATTCCCTGTCACTTTAGATAGCTTTTTTGGGGACCAATATACTCTGTAGGCGGTATACAGATGCAGCTGGTTTGACTATAGCAGGGGTCTCCAACCTTTTCTGTATTGAGAGCTACTTCAGCTCAAGGAAAGTCCTGTTGAGCTCCTCGCAAATTTTATCACTGTAAAATATTGACAGCACATGTAAACATTACACTATGACCACCCTAAGCAGGATTATCATAGTTCTACCCAAGTATTCCAGGTGATAGTACCGGAAGAAATGCTAGGGAAACAATTATCAATATTAAATGCCCCAACCTGACTGATAAAGTAATATTCAAATATTCACATGGCTTGTGGCACAAAGGACATAACCACAGCAAAAAGTCTCCTCGATTCAGCTTGACATATCTTTCAAGTATCAACTTTAAATGTGTTTTGGAATTGAAACCTTTTGTCTTCATCAGCATCTCAATTTCTGAAAATATACAGATTTTTCTATCACCACTTTCCATTTTGGGCAAACAAACTACATTTTCCTGAAGAAATCCCTTGTTTTTTTTCATTTTTAGGAAATACATAGTCAGCAAACATCAGCTAGTCATTTTAATTGAGCACTCACCTGTACAAATGCCTCATATGGACAGACTGCTTCAAATGCTCAGGTATTACAGTCATAATCCATGGCACCATAGCACCGAGGACGACTGTATAATGCCAATAATGCACACCAGTATAAATTGTGCCTAGTTAGGACACCATAAGGACCAGGATGGCCACCATATTATTAGTCATGGTCCTTATTATGCAAGGGGCAGCTACAATTATATCAGGAACATCTAAATATAGTGCAGTCATGCTCTTAATATGTCACTGATGGCTGCCAGTGTACCATAACTAGACCACGAATACCCAAAATAGTAAAGGATGGCCATAATGATGTCATTGGGACTATTATGCCATGAACTGACACAATTGTGCTACAGACAAAACCCATATAATGGTGGCTAGCGTACCCATTTGGTAGTCCGTGACACCAGGTGTAGCTTACAGGAATCAACAATGTTTATAATGGATGCAAACATAGATGAATGCAGATGAGGCTCTTCATTTTCTCTGCTCAGGATCATAGCTTTCCTCAGCCCTTGGCTGCTCATGCACCCAACTAAAACATTTTCACTCTGACTCCTGAAGTCCCACACTTTAGTGGGTCAGCCCTGATTACTGCTCAGGCTACCACTGGCACTCTTCATTTATGGCCCACTGTTCACACACATGGTGAAATTGATAAGCCAGTTAACTACCACATGGCTAATCACCTTGTGACTTAGTCTGAGACTGGATAAAGGTGACCATGTGGCAGACTCAATAGGCCGACACAGTGTGTGTTTGATTGTTAATATTAGTCCCTGCCATAGGCTGGTTGGCTAAAGATCTTCAGATGAGAAGTGCTTCCTTTTTAAAAATGCTTAGAGTCTCTGCATAGACTCTCTGAATGAGATACTGGGATTGACTTCACCTCTGAGAGCTACTTTGAGGGTACTGGCGAGTTACCAGTAGCTCCCGAGCTACTTGTTGGAGACCCCTGGACTATAGCCAGCAACATAAGAAAAGAGTCAGACCATGTTTTATACACATCATTTACTCTGTCTCCAAATACTTAGCCCCACAGTCTTATGACTTCAGATTCCCCATTCTCGTCGGCTTCCAGGAGGGCCCAGTACCAAAACGAAACTTCCCTTTTCCATATGCCTGTTCTAGAAACTAGATCAAACTTCCAGTTTGCCTCCTCCTTGCACCAGGTCTGCGTCGCCCACCAGGAGGAGAACTGATAAAACTTAAACCTTGTCAGTGACCCTCCATTTAATCTGCTAAGCGCCTCCCAACTTATTAACTTCGAGTCTTCTTGCAGGTCACCCTAGCGTCTTATAGCTCCCATTTTTAGCGGCTGACAAAGTTGATCTTGTAAGCATTCCAGAGTGCCGGGGGAGTCCCAAACTGTAGCCTGAGCTGCATAATATGGAATTTTCATTTTTCTTCTAATATACATCCAATTCTTTAAAGCAGCCCCCAAAATCTTTAGTCTAACTTTTTTATAGAACTCCGGGTCTCCGTACTTATATAGAAATAAATCCTGCCCTTGCGGCTCATCCCTTAACATTGCCTCGAACAATATACCCTAATGATGAAGAATCGGTTTTGTTAGCCAACATCCTAAACATTTTTAAATGGAAAGCATAACAATAAGTGAGTAGGTTTGGTAGCGCTAACCCACCCACTGTAAGGCCTCTCCTTAGCTTTTTCTAAGCTATCCTGGGATTTTTCGTAGCCCAAATGAAGGTACCAATTTTACTTTGTAACTTAGCTATATCCTCCGCCCTAAATGGCAATGGGATTGAGTTATATAGGAAGGTAATTTTGGGCAAAATTATCATTTTGACAAGGTTAACCCTCCCATAGATGTTTAAAGGGAGGTTTGCCCATCGTGTTAATAAACTGACAACCTCTTTGGAGAACCTCTTCCAATTAACTTTGGGGACATCGTCTAGATTATGGGGTTAACTGAACCCCTAGGTACCTCATTTGACTTTTTACCCCCTGACTAGCAATGACTTGGTTCCATTCCTTTATTTCAGTTTTTTCCTTATTTATTTTATACCCTGAAACTTCACCATATTTTTCTGCCTTCTCAAATAACCTAGGTATTGCCTCTGCTGGATTTGACGTAAACAGAAGCAAGTCATCTGCATAAAGAGCAAGTTTTAGCTCTAACTCTGCGATCTTGAAAGGGTGAATGATAGGGTCTGTCCTAAGCCAACTGACAAACGGCTCAATGTACAGGTTGAATAAAAGTGGTGACAGGGGGCACCCCTGCCTAGTGCCTCTTGAGATATTAAACCAATCTGTCAGGGCCACATTTACCAAAACCTTTGCTTTGGGGTTTAGATATAGGCACTTCACCGCCTGGACAAAGTTGTTAGAAAAACCAAAGCTTTTTAATGTCTCCCATAGATATACCCAGTTGACCTGGTCGAAAGCCTTTGCGGCATCTATTGCTACGATCGTTAGAGGGACCTTCTTTGCTTCTGCTACATCTATTGCCCCCATTTCCTGAAAGGTAAGCTCATTTAGCTGGCTCCAAGGTATGAACCCTCTTTGATCCGGATGAACTATAGCCTTAATAACTTTTGTCACCCTTGCTGCCAATATTCCTGCAAAAACCTTATGATCTGAGTTTAATAAATATATTGGTCTATAAGACTCAATCTTCTGTGGGTCTTTGTTTTGTTTTAAGATAAGAGTCACTGTTGCTTCTGCCCATGAACCTGGAGTACATTCCCCCTCTATGTATATTTTGTTAAACAGAATTTTTAACACTGGGACTACCTTATCTAAAATAGCTAAGTATACCTCAATTGGAAGCCCATCTGGGCCTGCATCCTTACCCCTGGCCATTTTTTTAAATTGTGCTCTGACCTCTTCCTCCGTAATACTGGCTTGCAAGGATGTCTTATATTCTTCTGTCAACTGAGGGAGAGTTATTAACTTTAACTATTCCTGGACTCCCTCTAGTCCTGATGTGGTGTCTTCCTTATACAGGTCATTCATAAAAATTCTAGCCTCCTCCCGAATTTTATCATCCTCATATATCAACTCTCCAGACCCTCTTTGGATTAGGTTCTTTATCAGGTTCCTTGCCCTATCCATTTTTGTCTTCCAAGCTAATAGAGAGCTACATTTCTCTCCGTATGCAAAATGCTACAGCTTGCTAGCTTTCCAACTATCCATAAGTTTTTTTGTATCTAAATTGGCTTGAAATTCTGCCTGTAAGCCCTACAGCTCTTTTTCCAGAATGGCTACTATACTCTGCCAATGATGCCTTCTGTAATTCTGTCTCTTTTTCCTTTTTCTTAGTCATCTTATCTGTTTCTTCTTTTTTCAAAGCTTTCCTTTTACTTATCATTATCAAACAAAGTAACCGTCTTATATAAGCTTTGAAGGCCTCCCAGACTATCTGATCTTTAACTGTGCCAATGTTGAACTTAAAATACTCATCCGTTTTGTCTCCTAACTCCAATATCGCTCCTTCATCTAGTAACATGGTCCTATCAAGAGTCCACCTTCTATGAATCTCTTTTTGCTTAAACCCCAATGTCATTGCCACTGCTGAATGATCTGATACGATTGCAGGGATACGAGTTATTGACTCAACCTGACTCAACTTCTGAAAACATCGCCTGATCAACAAGAAAATAATGGATTCTCAAATGATGTTTATATTTCTTACTGTAAAAGGTAAAATTCCTAGTTAAAACCATTCTTACATCTCCAAATATCGAGCAGTTTAAAATCTTTAATCCAACTTTTCATCGCATCAGACATTTTTGATGGGCTGTTGTATTTTGCTTTTGAGGTACGATCTATCTCTTTATTTAACACCAGGTTAAAGTCTCCCCCAATTATAATTGGTGCAGTCGTGTTCGGCAAACTAGCCTCTAGTTGTAAGAGCGCTCCTGGATTGTCTTCATTAGGCCCGTAATAAGCAACAAAGACTAAAGGGATACCCCAGACTGTCAAGGTGGCTGTTAACCATCTCCCTGACTTATCTGTGTCTTGTTTTACTACTTTTATGCCTACATTACCTCTGATAATTAGAGCGACTCCCCTTGTAATACCTTTTTGGTCTGAGCAAAGCACCTCTTGGATCCATCTAACCTTACTGAAACCCTGTTTGGACTCATGGGCCTCTAAGTGGGTTTCTTATAAAAAACCGATGTGAGCCTCACTGTTCTTCAGGAATTCAATAACCCGGGACAACTTCCTCCTACTTCTCAATCCATTTAGGTTTCAAGTTATTAATTTAAACTTTATTGGGCCTGTTCATTTTCACCGCACCCTAAACTCTTTCCTCGCAACTCTAAAGCTTTAAGATTTGTATGAGGACTACATTTTTTAATTTTTCCCTCTTGCTCCCAACACCCTGTGCTCCCTCCCTTCATCCCACCCATAAGGAACCCTCCTACAATACACTTGGAGATGAAAAACTGCCTCTTCGGGAGCCTCCCTTTGCTACTGAGACACCTACTGTAAAATGAAAGGGCTCACCAATTGAATTATAGCTAGCTATATCAATTTTTACCAAATTTTACTAAACTTTTTGTTTACTCCTCTTTTTCCTTCATTTTTTTTTCCCTCTTTTTTCCCTCTTCCTCCTTTATTTTTTCCCTGACTATAATATACGCCCTTCTTCATTTTTTATTATCTAGTTATCTGACTCGTATTTTGCGATTCGATATGAGTAATAATATAAAGCTATGTTACTTCTTCATTTGTGCCAGGAAAACATCTACTTCTTCGGGGGAGCTAGAGTTGTAAATCTTATTTTTCCACATTACCTTTAGTAAGTCCGGGAATTTCATTTGAACCTGGGCCCCCTGGATTCTTAAATCAGGCATTCTGGATCCAAGATCCCATTGCCTTTGCGCCGCTCTCTTGGCAAGGTCCGATCTAATTTGATATTTAACCAATTCATATTGAAGTGCCGTTTATTTTAAGGATCTCCCCAAAACAAATTCCTTAACTGCATAAGTATGGAAATTTATCAAGATTTTTCTAGGGGCTTTCCTGTCAGGGTGCAACTTAAACGGGTCTCTGTGGGCTCTCTGTATGTCTTTGTCCAAGTCTATATCCGGTCTGTCCTTCAGAATTCCCTCTTTTAAAACCTTACATATAAACGCCTTAATATCTCCTCCCTCAGCGCCTTCAGGTATTTTGAGAACTCTCAAATAATTTCTCCTTGCCTGCATCTCCAACCTTTCCAAGTCTTCTTGTAAAGTTTTATTTTGGACTTTTAATTTCTTTAGGTCATTAATATTCCCTAGTACAACTTCCGAGAGGGCCTTAACCTCAGATTCCAGAAATCCAGTTGGTAATACTATATAGTCCAGTTTTCCCCCTAAAGTCTCACATTTTTCATGTATCCCTCTCTGATTGGCCTCAGAGATCTCAAATTTTGAGAGTAGATCCCCTCTTAGGCTTAGGAGCATTGATTCTAATCGAGTCCGGCCAGCCTCTGCTCCTATAGGCATATCTGTATTTCTTCCATCCAGGGCAATGTCGCTAACCAGCACCGGCATTGGTGGTATGTTAGAAAGCTGATCTGTTGTGGGGGCGGTGTTTCCATCTCTAGGTATCTCTATGGGTCCAGCCTCACAAACCCCTTTCTCAGTTCCAGCGTCCAACATTAATGATGCATACCTATTTTCCTGCAGAAGCGGGGGAGAGGTTTGCTGAACTCCTAATAGCGGCCCCTTAGAGGTAGCGACCCGCTCCATTATTTTAAAGTAGGATTTCAGTGAGGGGGTAGTCTTAACTAGTAGGCGTACTGCCTTGGCCTCCCTTCGCTTTTTACTTTCCCCAGATTTTATCACTTTTTTTGGTGGGTGATTGGAAGTACTTTCCCAACAGCCTTCCCCTCCACAACTGGGTCCCCCTTATTTTTTGCCTCGAGATGTGAATGTAGCTGATATCTGCTTCTTGGAGGGGAGGCAGACACTCCTTTCCCAGGTATAGTGTTAAGAGATTTTCCAAACCCAGCCGGAGCACTTCGCACAGGCTGCTCCTGTAAAGATGTGGGCTGGATATCCTCTCCTGTCTTCCAGCCTTGTTCCCTAAAGCTGACTCAAAGGGGCTGTGAGACACACCCTGGCGGGAAAAACAAAGCTCCTTTTCCATGGGCTGAACCTTACCCCCGCCAGACGCCCAACTTATCCCATCAACCAAGGTGCCAGAGAAGTCCTGTGTTGCAAGATCCTCTTGCAGCGTGGCTGCCCGCCGGTGTACTGTGCTGCCTCTGCCCTCGACAACCCTGAAGTCAATCCGGGTGACGGCGGCTTGTATTCTCCGCCACAGCTTGGTTCGGCATCCTCCGAACCCATGGTACACCGCCGCTTCCTGCCCCATACGTTAACACAATGGTGCGGCACGTCATGGTGGCTAGAAAGTACGAAAAATAAGAAAAAAAGAGTTTTAAAATCACGGCGTATCTTTAAAAAGAATCATCGTTCTTATGTACCTGACGGTATCTTGACTAAACGTCGCTGTGAGTCATTTCATTGCCAACTTCGATTTTCTGCCTCACTGCTCCGGGAGCTCCCATGACCGGTGTCAGCCCGCCGCCAGGTTCCTTCCCGGGGGAGGAGCCAGTTCTGGCTTCTTGAACAATGGAGGACTGTAATTCTTGTAAGGAATGTTATATGGTATGAACACTTTCCATGTAAGCTTCGAAGCTAAACGTATTTAGATTTAAAAGTTCTTTATTTTCTTATTGCAGATGACAATCAAAATTCTCCAAAAACAGGAAGAGTTAAATAGATATGAAGCAGAACTTGTACTGATGAGAGGATACTTCCTAGACTCCGATGAGGACGAAGTAGATGAAGTGCAAACATTGAAAAAAGGGAAAAGGGACGTACTGAATTAACATTTTTGAAAGATTGCCTTGTTCATTACATTGAAAAATTAAATTGTATGTTTATGTCAAATGGTGTATAGCATTACATGTAACTTTACTAAAAGATTTGTTATGAAAAATATTTATTGATTAAAATATAAAATGTATAAATATTTACTGTGGTTTAATTAAAAATAAAAGCAAAACAAGGAGGTATTTTTAGTAATGAGATAATAATACAAAGAAGATATTCTTTGGCATGCCTATTTTGATTATGCTTAATCTCAACATAGAATATTATTAAACAATTCAAAAAAATATAATCTTTTAATAAACAATCAGAATCATATTGTACATCATTTTTGGTTTGTGGAACATAGAAATCAAAATGACTACCATACAGTTCAATTTTAAAAGTTGAATTCTACATCAACTACAATTTCATGTTATTACTAATTTAAACTGGTATTAATATAGAATGCACTTAATTGCTGTATAGATTATTGAGAAATGGCAGGAAAATAAACGTCATGTCTGTCAAAATTAAAAAGGACAACAAATTTAGTGGACTTTATGGGAAGAAACAGTTCAGGTAAAAGAAAATAAATATCTGTGATTTATCTTCAGGAAAAGAACATCTTTTGCATTACATGTACCCAATGTCTTGCCATATCTGTTACTGCTGGGTGTAGAACTCTCTATACGTTACACCTGACCTGCCTTTCAATATGATGAAATTGGTATATTGTAAATTGGCATATTTAATCTTACTTCTACGCCCCTAGTCTTGTGCACAAAGTGTATCCAAGGACCTGCAAGTTAAATGTCACTGTTGGACTGTATGTCTGAGTGTACCATCCACTAAACTGATGGTGTTAAACAAGGATTCGGGACTACCTGTAGAAATATTATGGTTGGGAAGCCTTACCTTGTAATATTAGATTTATACCCCAAAGATGGTCCTTGAATTCACAGTAATACTTCATTTTTTTGGTCCTAGTAAGTAGAGTGGCTAAAAGAAATCAGGCTTTACTAGAGGAACATGTAAATAACACAACTTGTAAGAAATCCAGCATCAATCTATATAAAGTATAGGTAATATTATCTTAATGCAGAGACCAAAATTAACAGAATAGCATACTTATAATTTGAGTTATAGATTTTTAAAGCAATAGTAAATCAGTGCAGAAAAATACATAGACAAAATAACATTGAAGTAAATTGCAAAATCCACTAGTGACAATAGGTCACTTGTAGGTCGAGTCAGCGGCGGCTCCTCCGCTAAAGCGGAACAGAGTCACCCCACTGCTCGTTGAGCCGCGCACAAAACAAAAAAGAAAATAGTAATAACTCAATGTTATTATCAGTTATTTTTCAGTGCAAACTAAGAGCCAGGTTAGGGTGGGGCGGGGCTGGGCTGTCAGAGCCAGTGGGAGGAGAAAATATGTCTAACATTAGTGCACATGTCAGTTTGGCCAGCCAGCCAGGTGGAGAACTGTCCTAGTCTTCCAGGCACTGCCTGAGCAGCCAAACAGGAAGCTCAGACTAATCACGACGCTGATGTCTTGTTGGTGACAGCAGAGTTGTGATTGGCTAAGGGGAGTCTGGGAGCCTGTGTGCTTCTGTTCCGTGATGCCAAGAAGACAAGAAGAGAAGAGGATGGAGGAGAGAGAATGGTTGTACAAGTGTTTTTTCTTCCACCCAACACCCCAGTTCCGCAGCAACCGCCACTGGGTCGAGTTACTTGGAACCATGATAAATGTAAGGTCATGCAGGCCCCAGGACTGGGACCAGGCCACAACAGTCAGCTACATTCTACATAGCCCCAGGTGCATAGTTGTCCTGGCGCTTCCTTGGTGCAGAACAGTACCCACTGTGTTACCCCTGATTTTACCGCTTACACGGAGCAGCAAGAAGCAAAATGCAAAAGCACAACAGGCACACACTGCTGATGTCGGATGTTGTTTGCACACTGGTCTCTGTAGATACAGCGTCATCTGTGGGGGTTGGTTTCCAGATTGGTGACTAACATGTCTTGGCTGCAGTAAACACAATGAAAAGCTTCAGGAACCTCATTGGGTCAGTAACATAGTGGTGTGAAACTTTGGGGCAGGTCAGACTACATCTCCCACAATGCACTGGACCACCTTGATTTGGGCAATCACTCAGCCCAATAGCAAAGAATTATTCGGAGTCAGTGAGTGTTTTTAAATGCAGTTTGTAGGGGAGTAGTTTTTCTAGTCCAGGCTAGACTGAGGGTTCGTCTGGCTTCCACAGGGGCCACCGTTTTGAGGGGTGTTGAGTTCTAGCCAAGGACGGGGGTCGTTCAATAAGTTCCAATTCTGTTGCCATTTGCTTTTGGCTGGTGGGCAAAGTTCTGTTATTGGTAACACGGGTCTCCTCTTGGGCCCTTTTAAAAGAAATTTGTTCAAATCTAAGATTCTGGTGTCATTGGGGGTCCCTGAAATCCTAGATTTAGGGAATGTAGGGATGTGTGAGCTAGGAGCCAATGCGTAGCTAGCCTCTGCAGCTAGTCTGCCCTTGAAGTGACCTCATCCGGTGGTGGAGGTCACCATTTCTACCCTGAAAGCACTATTTCTGCCCTCCTAAAGATGAAAGAATTTCATTTGAGGTGTACATACCAGCTTGCCCAAATTAGAGGTATGGCCAGCCTTCATCGATGTGATTGCCTCCTGCATAGCTAATTTCCAAGCTTTCCCCCTTGCATGTAACATCCAAACACTATGAAAACAGAAGTGGGACCAGCACAGTTTTTCCATGACAAAAACGCCTCTGGCTGACCAAAATTCCAACAAAACAGATGGTACAGTGGCAGTTCACAGGGCTCATGAGTGCTTTTTGACCAGGGTTCAAACCCCAGATGGGGAAAATCGATTTTTTTTTTTATATATATTTGTTTTCTAAATTCCACAAATGAGAGCTGTGCCTTTGTAAATCACCCCCTAGCAGTGTGTGGGAAAATTAAGGCCTCCTTATTCATAGTGAATGTCAGGCATGGATGGCATGCTGTGACATGTGGAAGGGGGGACAGGTTTGCTATAAAGGAAATCCCTTATTTAGTGGTATGAGGATTTGGGAATGATTATTTAAGAATAATAAATGCATGGGGCAAGTGTCAGACTCAAAGAAAGGAAGGGCTATTTGTATATAAAGCATGGAAATCAAGAGTGGATTTCTGGCATGTAAAATCCAAACACTATGACAACAGAAGTAGGACCAGCACAGTTTTTCCATGACAAAAACGCCTCTGGCTGACCAAAATTCCAATAAAACAGATGGTACAGTGGCAGTTCACAGGGCTCAAAGGTGCTTTTTGACCAGGGTTCAAACCCCAGATGGGGAAAATCGATTTTTTTTTTTATATTTGTTTTCTAAATTCCACAAATGAAAGCTGTCCCTTTGTAAATCACCCCCTAGCAGTGTGTGGGAAAATTAAGGCCTCCTTATTCATAGTGCATGTCAGGCATTGATGGCATGCTGTGGCATGTGGAAGTGGGGACAGGTTTGCTATAAAGGAAATCCCTTACTTAGTGGTATGAGGATTTGGGAATGATTATTTAAGAATAATAAATGCATGGGGCAAGTGTCAGACTGAAAGAAAGGAAGGGCTATTTGTATATAAAGCATGGAAATCAAGAGTGGATTTCTGGCATGTAAAATCCAAACACTATGTAAACGGAAGTAGGACCAGCACAGTTTTTCCATGACAGAAAGGCCTCTGGCTGATTGAAATTCGAACAAAACAGATGGTATAGTGGCAGTTCACAGGGCTTATGAGTGTTTTTTGACCAGGGTTCAAACCCCAGATGGGGAAAATCGATTTTTTTATATTTGTTTTCTAAATTCCACAAATGAAAGCTGTCCCTTTGTAAATCACCCCCTAGCAGTATCTGGGAGAATTAAGGCCTCCTTAGTCATAGTGCATGTCAGGCATTGATGGCATGCTGTGGCATGTGGAAGGGGGGACAGGTTTGCTATAAAGGAAATCCCTTATTTAGTGGTATGAGGATTTGGGAATGATTATTTAAGAATAATAAATGCATGGGGCAAGTGTCAGACTGAAAGAAAGGAAGGGCTATTTGTATATAAAGCATGGAAATCAAGAGTGGATTTCTGGCATGTAAAATCCAAACACTGTGAAAACAGAAGTAGGACCAGCACAGTTTTTTCATGACAAAAAGGCCCCTGGCTGACCAAAATTCCAACAATACAGATGGCACAGTGGCAGTTCACAGGGCTCATGAGTGCTTTTTGACCAGGGTTCAAACCCCAGATGAGGAAAATGGATTTTTTTTTTTTTTTATATTTGTTTTCTAAATTCCACAAATGAAAGCTGTGCCTCTGTAAATCACCCCCTAGCAGTGTCTGGGAGAATTATGGCCTCCTTAGTCATAATGCTTGTCAGGCATTGATGGCATGCTGTGGCATGTGGAAGGGGGGACAGGTTTGCTATAAAGGAAATCCCTTATTTAGTGGTATGAGGATTTGGGAATGATTATTTAAGAATAAGAAATGCATGGGGCAAGTGTGAGACTCAAAGAAAGGAAGGGCTATTTGTATATAAAGCATGGAAATCAAGAGTGGATTTCTGGCATGTAACATCCAAACACTATGAAAACAGAAGTGGGACCAGCACAGTTTTTCCATGACAAAAACGCCTCTGGCTGATTGAAATTCCAACAAAACAGATGGTACAGTGGCAGTTCACAGGGCTCATGAGTGTTTTTTGACCAGGGTTCAAACCCCAGATGGGGAAAATCGATTTTTTTTTTTTTTTTATATTTGTTTTCTAAATTCCACAAATGAAAGCTGTGCCTTTGTAAATCACCCCCTAGCAGTGTCTGGGAGAATTATGGCCTCCTTAGTCATAGTGCATGTCAGGCATTGATGGCATGCTGTGGCATGTGGAAGGGGGGGACTGGTTTGCTATGAAAGAAATTCCTTATTTAGTGGAATGAGAATTTGGGGATGATTGTGTAAGACAAGGAAATGTATGTGGCAAGTGGCATACTGAAAGAAAGGAAGGACTATGTGTATATAAAGCATGGAAATCAAGAGTGAATGTGTCTCATGTAAAAGCAAAAGATAATGGAAATAAAAGGAGGACAGCACCCTTTTTGTATGACAAAAACCCTTTTGGGGAACAATTTCAATAGCAGAGCCCATGGTACAGTGGTAGATAACAGGGGCTATGTGTACCATTTCACACGGGTTGAATTCAAACACCAACTGTGAATTTATTTATTTTTTAATTGTTTTTTTTATTATTATTTATTTATTTATCTTAGTAGAGTGAAAGATAGACCTTTGAAAATCATTAACTGACATTATCTCCAGTTAATCATAAAAGAGAATGTAAAAAATCTGTGGCACATGTAACATGAGCTATGGCATATGCCACATGACAGAGTGACACGTGTCACATGCCAGGAATGGGCTCCAACTCTTACTGTAGGTAATAGCCCCGTCACTTACTTCATCAAGACCGCCTCGTACAATGCACCTACTTCCTGCCCTGGTGACCGCATATTAGCGTGTTGGTGCTTCGGTCCCTCTTTTCAAGTCCCCTCGCACTCGGGCAGCGCAAAAGTGCCAGAGCCCTGCGTCGGGTAAACACTGCAACGTGCAGTGTTTAACATGGCCACCAGTGGTGGCGTCACACCGGCGCCTTATTGGAGGTATAGAGTAAGCGAAAAACTTAGGAAGGGCTGAGTTTGTCCCTTCCATTAGATGCACCTAATTGCTTTTGTACTATTTTTTAAAACAAACCCAATATTTAATATTTAGTAATATTCTGGAGGAGAGTCACTAAATAGTGCGTAGTGATTGTATTAAAATATTAGCTCAATGAGACACGGAAGGGTTCTAATCAGATCGTATTACATAAATAATACCCACTCGTTTTTTTGCTCTCTGGCACAGTTAGATGGCTGAGAAAAGGGGGGTTATCGTTATCAATGCCTTTCCAGCAATTGTTTAAAAAAAAAAAAAACAGACATGGGTTATCAGGAAAACCAATACTCCTGAGAATCAGAGTCTTATCATATTATTATAGAAATAAGTAGATTTTACTGGGAGATTTTAAGAATGCTCCGGTTGTCAAGTAGAAGGTTCCTTGGGATTACCATGTGTTATAAGTATTCAGGCTAAAATAATTTCACCTGATGTATATATGTATTATCCTAATGATTTCTCGTTGTCTTTTACATGGGCATCAGGTACACTGAAGTTCAAGATACTAAATCAAAGAAGTAGTGGGTAAAGTTGAGCTCAACTTAAGAGGCCCCACGGGATGTTATCATTGAGTCACTGGGTATCCGTATGGAGCTTAAAAACCCATTGCTGTTCTTTTTCAAGAAGTCGTTGTTCCAAATTCTCTGTATGTCTTAGGTGTTCCAGGATTACCCATTGCAGGTCTTTGGGTGTGTGTTTCAGTTTGATGAAGTGTGATGACATCTTTGTGGTGATGCGTTTGCATCGGACATTACTGCGGTGTTCGCAAATCCTGGTACTCACTTTTCGCGTGGTCATGCCCACGTAGTGTAGATTGCAGGGGCAAGTGATGAGATACACTACCCCTGTTATGTTGCAATTAGTTAAGTTACGCAGTTCCCAACTCATTCCGTTGTTGAAGGACACAGTCTTCGTGATGGTCGTGAGGTGGCAGACACTGCAGCTACCACAGGGATAATGGCCTGTTGGTGGTGCGCCCATGGGGAACAGCCACTACAACGCGGTTTTTACCACGTGCAGCTTTTACATCGCATGCGTTACAGCGCATGCGATGTTACAACGCAATGCCATTACAACGCAAGTCTTTACATCGACTTGCGCTAGATGGCGTGCTAACATTACAAATAGTGTAGTTTACTATCCCAACACCTTCCCTACTGTTACGTGGACTGGAGTTGGAATAGTAAATTACACTTTTCTAATGTTAGCACGCCATCTAGTGCAAGTCGATGTAAGGACTTGCGTTGTAATGGCATAGCGTTGTAACATCGCATGCGTTGTAACGCATGCGATGTAACTGCACGCGTTGTAATGACACGCGTTGTAATGTCATACATCCGCGCCCATCGTAGTTCGGTTCCTTTCCCTGGTATCTTTAGGTTTTGGGTGGGTGTGGACCAGTATGTCCCTCAGGTTCCTCCCCCTGCTGTGGGAGAACATAGGTTTTGGGATGTTAAATTGTTCGCTGTTGAGGATCTGCCAATGTTTTCCTATAATTTTAGAAACCGATCTGAGGCTATATTGAAGGTGGTAATGCAAACAGGTCTCTTGTCTTTTTCCTTGTTCCGTTGCAGATGTATCTCCAATAAGGAATCTCTGTAGTTGTTACTTGCTCGTTTTTTTACTCGTGACACTATCCGTTTCGGCTAGTTCCTCGCTAAAAGTTTGTCAGACAGTTTTGCAGCCTTTGGGTCCCCCTTCCTTGATAAATGAAAAGAAGGGTCAAGTCCTACTGCCAAGGCAGGGTGGCCAGCCCAATCTCCTTTGATCTCTAACGGCCTCGATGTCCCAGCTTTGAAAGTGGTAGGGCCCCACCTCCACCTCTTAGCTACTGCCAGGAATTATGGACAGTGTGATCCGCTCAGCCACAGCACAGGTCCAAATCACCAACACACATAAGCGTACTTAAAAAGCTATTTCAGCAATGTCTTTTTAGCTTTAGAGGAACAGGTATCTGCCAAGTCCAATTCCTGGTTCACAATATCATAAAATTCAGGAAAGACGTTGCTGGGAACATTTTGTCCATCTTCTCCAATTCTAGCAATATGTCTTCACCCACTGAATCGATTTGTAGAGATTCAGAGGGACCTGAAGCAGAAGGAAACCATGGAACTTAAAATAAGACTTACTCTTCAGAGTCATCTCATAAACAGCTTTTTAATACCCCTGGACATGTGATATTGATAGTAGCGAGTGTATCTATAACAACAGTCATTAGGAATGGGATCATAATACATGGTTGTCAAAGTGCATCAAATTATGTACTGGGCGTAAACCCCTAGAATTTGATTGCTGGCATTGACTAGGAATGGATCACTTTGGATTTAGTTTCCACCCATAGGGGATATGCCACCTAAATTCCCATCAGTTACTTCCTTCTTTTGTCAGTGCCTACCTAATAGATGGTGTGCTCAGGTACCCATTTATTTTGTAATATTGGCTTTGATCTTCATGGTCTTTGGCGAGAAGTGCTGCTACTTCAGATATGGGACTGCTGAACTCAACATTTCTTTGAAATCCCAAAACATTCCTCCAAAATGGGATTCTCCTTCCCACATGAGAAAAAAATATCACAATTTATTGGGGTGAGAATTTCATAGGCCCGTTGTTAGATTTGCATTAGGAGAATGAATTGTAAACGTATATTACTATTTACTGTGAGCTTTGTAGACATCGTTTTAGTTGGATTGACTTGAATACTTACTTTTGTGCTCTTGATTTAACAACAGACATGGGTTTACAGTGACTTATTGACAGAGTCAATGAATGGGGATTAGTGCTGCAAGCACTCCATTCCAACCAAAAGCCACAAACTGTGAGCTTGTATTATGATCATTGGATGAATTTGTTTTTGTTGACCTATTTTAAATCAGGTTTGGCAATCACTACCACATCAACCTCTTTTCCATCAAATGGTACTGTTCCAGAAGCAGGTGGATTGGAATTGTATGTGGTTTTGTCCTTGGCATGAAAGGCTCTAACAGGGGCTTTGAAAGAATCGTCGAATAAATACTCCTTTCCAATAATGTGCCCGATTGAAACAGAGGCCTAATACCACTTCCCTATTTAAGTTTACTTATGTCATAGGAATTATTAATACTCTTTTAATTATCCTATTATCATGGTTCCTCCTAATTTCCATCTTTTTAATTATCTTATCACGGTTTATCCTTATCAATTTAGGGAAGTGTTGTAAATGAGCAGATATTGTTTACTTGATCTGATGCTGTTACTTAGAGATTCCGTTTGAATTCCGAAGTTCTGAGTTGCTATCATGTGAGCTTGGTACTGACTCAACATGAGGTCCAAAAGAAGTACTCCAATATCGGTATCAGAGATAGATTCCTATGTTTCTTTACAAATAGATTTTATGTCAGGACTGGAGGTGAGGATAATGCTTATTCTGTCTTCACTGTATTATAATAGCAGCCTTTTTCAAAAAAACAACTTCTTTTAACTTTCATCCTAAAAGCGAAAAGCTAACAGTCCCAATAGTCTCTCAGAATGTAGCAACAAAAACAACCAATCGCAGTTAAACAGTAGTCCATGATGATAACCAATTAGGCTCCACTTGTGACTGTAACAGTCCACTCTCAGCTCTGATCCCCCTCTTTCATTGGCCTCGGTTAAGTCATTTTTCGCTCTTCTTGTGTATTTGTGATTACGAGGGTGTCTTTATCTGTAAATAATAATTGGGGTCAGGCGCGCAACACCCATTGGACTCACAGGGCTTCAGCCCCCCCGTCGTGTGTGGCAGCCCGGTATGAGACAGCTTCCCGGGCACACACACAGCCGCACCCGAGCACTTCACAGGTCTTTAAAAGACCATTTGCATGTTAATGAGGCCTTGCTGTTGTTTCACCCCTTCTAAGAGCCCCTGCGGCTCCACTCTGCCTATTGCTTAAAGATTCAGCCTCCCCCCCCCCCCGAAATTTTTTCTTAGCCCCCCCCCCTCCCCTCAAATTGGCTCTAGTTGCGCCTCTGATTGAGGTGTGTATGCAGTGCACAGTGCTGAAAATGACCTGGGCGCTGGAGTGTCTTTCTGCTTGTTCGCAACCGCAGTTGATGGTTCTGCGCTGCAGTGCGGTCCTTTGCCCACCTGACGGCACTTGACTCAGACGGTCTTTCTCGCCCTTCCCCGCGATGTGCGATTCCTGTCAACTTCATCTGACAGGATTGGACTTTTGCCTGGAGCCAAGACCGCCGAGAAACTTTGACTGGAGATTTACGCCCCGTGTTCGGGGTCTGTGCTGCCATCGCCATCCTTTGCCTTTCCCTTATACAGAATCCAATGCCCTAGTTTCAGGGTGGGAATTGTGTGTTGTGCTTGATGCCCACTCCTGAGTCTGCATCATTATACTGACCTTTCAGGTCCATTGAGGGAACATATTCCTAGGCATTAATTTACCCCTTACCTGTACCAGCACCAGTTGAAGTGTTCCCAGTGTTCAACCCCTCATTCTGTATGGCTCTGCCCACGACAAAGCCTTGACTGTGTCCGCAATCCTCAAATTTGCAGCTACCTGCCTGCCCATATTCTTCTTCTGAAGGTGTGCTGCACTAGTCGCACCTAGAAAGGTATAGCTAAACATAAAAGGGACAGTCTTTCCCATACTTGTTTTCCCTTGGGTAAGAACTCTGCAACTTAGAATGGAAGCCTCAGAGGGGGTGTAAGAGGATCCTTTGGATTGCTTCCTTGGGAGTGCAGAAGAGGACCTCAGCTAGGCCTACCAGTTCAAGGGGTTCGCCCTTTTCTGCACAGAGTCCTCAGACCAATAGGAAGAAGTTGGCACAGAAACTGGAATAGAAAATACAAAGTTTAATAAACCTCATGAGGTGGAACTACATTCACACAGCACCCTTCGGTATTGAATGAAGTAGCACACCTAACAGAAGGAGCATGGTCCTTTTATACCCACACAGGGGCTCAAAAAGAAGGCGGTACAAGTACAGAAGAAGGTTTTATGCACATATAAGGTCATATAGAAATGCACAGTCGACAAGTAGGAGGAGTTAACAGTTTGCCAATGCTAGTAAACACATCCTGACAGTTACATACTACTAACAGCTGCAAGGACAGCTGAAAACTCAACTGGGCATGTGCGAAGGTGGAAGATGCTAAATATAGTTCGTTTCTAGGCAGATTACAAGAGCAGTCAACACTGAGGGAGGACAGAGCACATGGTGAGCACGTGGCAGCACATGGCAAACAAAATGGCTGCCAGAAATACAAAATGGATTCCACAAAATGGACAAGATAGCCTCCAAATACAAGATAGATTCCGCTAATGCTAATCCAATCGCTGCCAATTTACAACAGGATGAAGATTTTTATATTGCTGTCTCTTTCTACCGGGCGGTAGACGAAGCTATGGGTTCCATGGAAGAGCACCTCACCCAGATTATTGCACGTGAGTGCGCCAAGAGATCCCAGGCAGCACCTGCCATGCCAGACCCATCCCCTGCTCTCCCAGACCCTCAAGACACAGATTTTACACCGGCAAAGCACCCTAGGGAAGAGGGTGATGACCTAGACACTTCTGAATGATTGAAACACGCCTCTATGGTGAAGAGCATCCATGAAATTCCCTCGCCAGACCCAGAGCCCTAACAGGAAACCCCAGCCCCCCAAGTCCCCGATTTGCAGGATAACGATCCTTCTGATGAAGAGGCGGGGCCATCCAGGCCATGGTGGCCGTGCCCCCCACCCAGCCAGGTGCCAGAGGGGACGTTACAGGCTGACATGCTGGATTCCGACCAGATTCTTCACCCACAGTTGATGGGTTGGGTCCCATGCGACAAGGTGTCACAATATGTGGCCAATCACCTGCGCAAGCCATTAGAGAAAGAAGCGTGTACTTGCCTGAGGGCAGTGTGCCCTAGGCCCTCTTTAGAGGGTAGAGTAGCCCAAACCCCGGACATAGACTGCAAGATGGCCACATTCTTGGTTACGTTTATTAAAGATCAAAAAAGGGGATAAACCGGTCCCTGGGGGCTTGCCAGGACAAGCTATTGGATGCTGTAGGACCCTTGACCAAGATCTTAGACATGGGTTAGGATGCCAAGGCTTTGGGTGCCATGATGTTCCCAGAAGCTCTTTCGGGATTGGCACAGAGGGCGATTATCTTTTTGGGTAACGCCAACTGTGCACTGTCTATGGAGCGCAGACAATCATTGTTGATCAAAGTGGACCTGAAACTTGGGGACCTCGCAGTCTCGGAAGCGGGGCAGTAACCCAGGGTGGGCTCTTTGGGGCGGCTTGTTATCAACAAGCTCTGCAAGTTTGTGAACACCGTTACCTCCCTAGATAAGGCCCAAACTTCAATAAAGAAAGTGTTTCCCTCGCAGGTTTTCCAAGGGGCCGTCCATAGTAGGGGCCGCTCGGCAGGGCGCTTTGCTTCCCAACCCTACTCCAGAAGGCAGGGCTCCCGGCGTGGCTAAGGTTACTAGGACCAAATCCCGCTTCGCAAACTTTTACCCCACCAGGGGTCAGTGGTTCCGCGGATCAGGTTCCAAAGGACAGGCAAACAACTCCAGTGCCGGTAAGTGTACACCCTTCCTTGGGGGTTTAGGTGGGGGGACGGTTGGCATGTTTCACCCGAGTGTGTCGGGCTCTAACGACAGATGCCTGGGTCCTACAAACAACACAGGGGGTTCCAGATGGAGATCTATGGTACTCCCTGTCAGGTGATTAGACTGCACCTAATCCAATTCTCGGCGGCGGAAACAGCCTTAATATATGCAGGGGTCCAAGCCCTGTTGGCCAAGTGAGCGATTCAGCGGACGGCCATTCACCTCTATGGTTTTGTCAGCAACATTTTTCTGGTGGACAAAGCCGATGGGGGCCAGCGTCCCATAATTGAATGGTTGGTGTACTGCAATTTCAAAATGGAGGCTATTCACCTCCTGTGAGATGTCCTTCAACCGTCCGATTGGATGGTGCAACTCTACCTCAAGGATGCGCACCTGGTAATACCCATTTTTCCACCACACCCGTGTGGTGCCAGCAGGAGTCCGAATTTTCAAGTCTTCCCTTCGGACTGTTTTCTGCTCCCTGGTGCTTCACCAAGGTTCTCAAACCGGTGGTGGAACACCTTCGAGCTCAAGGCATCCGCCTCATTGTTTATCTGGACAACATGCTCCTCATTACCCAATGCCTTCTCCAGCTGTCTCTCCACTTGCAGGCTGTGAAAGACCTCCTAGAAAGTTTGGTTTTGTGATAAACAAGTGGAAATCACTCCTGGTTCATTGCAGACAATGATCTTTTTAGGATTTGCCATAGACTTCACAACCTTTACCCTCAGTTCACCATCCCGAAATATCGCAAAAATCAGGCACAAACTGCAACATACACTGGCCAAACCACGCACTTCCCTGGGCCAGATTGCCCGCCTAGTAGGCCTCTTGTCCTCCTCAATCCAAGCCATCTTCCAGGGCCCCTTGCATTATTGGGCCCTGCAGAGGCTCAAGGCAACACATCTCCGCAAGGGCCTTACTTACTCCCAGATGGTCACCCTCACAGATGAGGTGCGAGAGGAAATTTCATGGTGGCTCTCGCACATGGAGGTGTGGAAAGGAAAAACGATCTTCAGTTCGGCCAAAGACCTCGTCATAGAGTCCTACGCCAGCAGGTCAGGATGGGGCGCTTGTTGTGGCAAGTTCTCAGCAGGAGGGTCATGGTCACCTCAAGAACAACTGTTTGGAGCTCCTAGCAGGCTCCTACGTGGACCACTGTTGGAGGGGAGACAGAGCCCAGTCTTGTATGGTGTTCAAGATGGACAATATGTCAGCTGTCAGATACACCAACCATCCAAGGTTCTCTCGGATCTGGCGACCAGTTTTTGGCAGTATTGTCTAGATCCTCATGTCTCAGTGACAGCGGAATACCTCCTGGGTCAGGAAAATCAAGTGGCAGACTGGCTCTCCTACCATTTGCGGGACTCCAGCCTATGGAAACTAGACTCGGAGGTATTTGCACAGCTACAGAGGAAATGGGGGTCCGTTCTCAGTAGACCTGTTTGCATCCTGGCTGGACCACCAGTTCCCTCAGTTCTTCAGCTGGTGACCAGACCGTCTGGCAGCCGCGACAGATGCTTTCCTGCAAGATTGGACCACGGAGCAGGGGTATGCCTTTCCCCCTTCGCCATGATCACTCAAGTATCGGCCCAGATCAGACGACAGTGGGTGGATGTGGTCTTTGTCACACCGATCTGGAGGTCTCAAGTGTGCCTTTCGGTTCTACTTGGACTTTCTTGGGATTCTCCAATCCAACTCCCCCAATTTCCTCATCTCCTTCTCAAACCAGACAAGATTTCCCACCAGCTGGTCCTGGGGGGTTCTCCAACCTTCATGGCTTGGCGGATTACAGGGGACGATGGTTGGTCCCAGGCCTTTTGCACCAGGCTGAAGTACTCCTGTCCAAGGCCTGGGCAGACAGTACGGTCAAGAGGTACAGGTCAGCTTGGAACCGATGGCCACGTTGGTGTCTGCGACGGGGTTTGGATCCTGGGGTCACTGATGTAGTACAGGTATTGCATTTCTTTGCAGAATTAGCCACAGAGGATTTTGGCGTATCGGTGCATCAACATCTTCTGCTCTGCAATTTCTGCAGATCATATTCCGGTGGACGGGGCTCCAGTGGGAGAACATGCTTTCATAGGAAGACTCCTTCGGGGAATCAAACTATCCCTGCTGCCATCTCCAAGATACTCGGTGCTTTGGGATGTCAACCAGGTTCTCAACCTATTTCTCTCCTTGCAGCCAAACAGGTTCCTGTCTCGTAAAGAGCTCTCCGCCAAGGTATGCTATGCCTAATCTCATGCAGAACCTAGATGTCCGGGACCTCGATATAACAGATAGAATTTTCTCCCCTTTTGGAGTGTCCTTCATGGTTTCTAGAAGAACCAAATCCAATACCAGAACCATTGAGTATCCTACCTTCACAGATTCCCCAATGTGATTCAGTGCCTCAAAGTATACGAGCAAATGTCGAAGAATTCCCCCCTCCCCCACAACTTCTGATCGCACGTAAGAAGCCGCATTCTGCAGTCTCATCTCCCACAATTGCACGGTGGGTATGATGGGTCATACAGTAAGCGGGCATTGATCTGACCACGTTCGGGGCCCATTCCGCTAGAGGTGCAATGGCTTCTAAGGCATTCTCCCTGGAGGCGAGATTTGAGGACATTATGAATGCCGCAGATTGCTCAGATTCAACTTTCATGAGATTTTACTTCAAGCCGGTGCTGGATATGACTTATTTGGTGGTGAGCAAGCTTTGAACCAGCCTAATCCTAGCCTCCAGTCCTGACATAGAATTAAAATTGTTCCTAACTCTTGTGTAGGAAAGTTTAAATTCTATTTAGGACATGAAGGCGAGGATTATCTCACTCAGGGAGAAGGTTTCTCTCTTACTGGAACCCACCCTAGGGAATAAGTACTACGTTTATATGATGTATACACATGTTGTGTTTATCTTAAAGTATTGTTGACAATGTTCTTCATGAAATTACTGTCTATGGGTAATCATGATGTGATGATTCGGCCTGATCCGTCTCTTTTATTTCTATGACTGGATGGTACTAAACAGGACCAATGAGGAAGTGGCTAAGGCTTAACTTGAGCGAAGAAAGAGGGGGATCAGAGCTGAGAAAGGACTGTTAAAGGCTCAAGTGGATCCTGATTTGTTATCGCCATGGACTATTCTTTAACTGCGATTGGTTGTTTTTGTTGCTACATTCCCTGAGACTCTTGGGACTGTTAGTTTTTCTTTTTTAAGATGAAAGTTAAAAGAAGTTGTGTTTTGGAAAAGGCTGCTATTATAATAAAGAGAAGAGAGAATAAGCATAATCCTCTCCTCCATGTCCTTAATAGAATTGAAACTTACCTACACTGGAGTTAGGAACAATTTTCATTCTTATATATAATTTCAGCTTTCTCCTGTCAAGCATACCTAATGCTACATTAGGGAGTGCCAATGTTTCATATATCTTTTAGCCTTGTGCAATAAAAGATGCAGCGTTTCTTTAAAGAAAGAATTGTATGTCCTTCCTAAGGGAATCTTAAGTAAACCTGAGATTTCCGAATGCAACATGGATCCATCTTACTAATGGACTTAGTTTTGCCAAATATTTTTAATATCAGTGTTGTAGGAAAATGGCACCAGAAGTCCTAATTTTTTTCAGGAGTTTGATGTCTTCATTTATCGTTTGAGAGAGGTTCCTAAAGGCCCAATCGGCTCTGCTATTTTTCCTAAACTGTCTGGAAGTCATTATTATGGATCAAGAAGGGTTTTCCCCTTTCTCAAGAGTTTCTGATACACTTATCTTCATGATTATCAGGTAAATGGTTTGGTTTACATTAAAAATAAATTGAATATTTGCTTTTCTTTTGATATTTTTCTATGCAAGGAGAGAAAGGCTTTCATGTTCTCCTTGTTTACATCATGTAGTAGGAGCTTTAGAAGAAATGTCGATTCCTGCATTTGTTGGAAGCATTGCCGCTGCTTCAGATGGTCACATGAATATTTGCTCACGTGCATTTTCAATATTTGGGGTAATTGCAATGGATCCTTGTAGGGGAGAACTTTATTTTTTATTTTTTTTATTTCTTTATTGCGGTTTTGATGTTCACGACACATAGTAAAACAGTTCTATTTTACAAACCATTCTGCTTAAGAATCCTCACTGTCTCTGTCCAGCAACTAGTCCAATTATGGTTACCTTCGAAGTGCGTACCAAACCGGCAATATGCATGAACATTAGCAATACCAACCATTCGAACTTTCAACTGAACATCCCCCCTCCTACCCTCCCCCCCACACCCCCCTCACCGGGTCCACCCATCTAGAGGTCTATCTACCTACATCTCAACCAGGGGTATCCTCCCGTCTCTCCCCCCGCCTGGGGGATTCAATCCCCACCTGACTAACATCTGACACCACTATCTGTGTCAAAGTCGGGGAGCTCCTCCCTATCTCCTGGATCATCAGCCCCCATGCCTGCAATACTTCCGGGAGTTTGGCATCCTTCCTAGTGCTGCGTATATGCCCCTCCTCCGCTAATGCCCATTCTGCAGGTCCGTCTTCCACTTCTCAACCAGCGGCCCACTCTGTTGCAGCCAGTGGATTGCTATTCGCCGCCGAGCAATCACAAGTCCCAACACCAAGAACTTCCTGCTGATTTTATGTTTAGGGTCCCGGGGAATCAGTCCCAGGATACAAGTACGCAGCACCAGGGCAACTCTCCACCCTGTTATTCTATACAGGTCCTCCAGGATGGCTGTCCAATATATCTGAATCATCGGACACGACCAAACCATATGTGGGAAATCTGCCTGTGCATAGTGGCATCTGGGGCACCTTGGATCCCTCAAGCTATCAATAGCGTGTAGGCGCTTGGGTGAGAGGTATGTCATGTGGACCATATTGTATTGTATCTGTTTAAATCTATTGGACACTGCTACCTTACATACACCCTCATGTATTTTCCCCCACTGCCGTGGTGCGATATCCTGCGGGCTCACTTCCTGCCATCTATCTTCTATTTTGAGAGGTGCATGTTGTTTGTCTTCCCGTAACGCCCTAAACAGGTGTGAAACAAGTTTCCGTCCTCCTAGCTATCATTTTAACCAGAGTATTCTTGTGTTCCGGGGCTTCCGGGAATGTAGGCCATAGATGTCGTGCTGTTGCCGCTATTTTGGCATATTGTAGGAATTGCCCCGGTCCCAACTCAAAAGATTCCACTGCATCCTGACATGTTATGAACCTTTGGGCGGGGTAGAGGTCTGACAACATAAGACACCCTCCCGCCTTCCATTTTTGTAGGGGAGAACTTAGTGTGAGGGACTGGCTATTTTGATTCCTCATCAACTGAATCTCACTGGAGTAATGTGAATAACAAATATGGCATAATTTTCCTGAGAAATACTTTATGCGATCTGTCTTACTGATCTCTCCAATGCAGCCACTTGGCCATCTCTGTATTGTTCAGTGGGTACAGACCTGGGTTCATTCAAGCCCAGCCAACCCCACTATAAAGAGTGGGCCCTAGCCTGTGGGAAGACATTTTCTTATTGGGGTTCCCTTTGGAAATAATTAATTTCTTATTTAAGCAGCAATGGCTTATAACTTCATCCACCAATTAATCAGTATAATGTTACTTTGTAACATGGCCTTTTTAGAAAATAGTGCCAGAATCTTACAACTTCTGCTAATCGCTCAGAACTAAATTTCTATGCCTGTCATGGTGCATACACATAACTATTTCTTTAAGATTATACACCATCCACGCAAATCAATTTTGAGGTCCAAAGCTGCCTGAATCATAATTACAAATACTTTATGAGTGTATCAAAAGTCTTCCAAAATATAGTGCCAAAAATCTCAATTAATATTCAATTCATCTAGCTCATACATTTTATCCTACAGAGTATCTGGGAGGACATTTATCAAGGAAAATAGGAATCACATAAAATACATCCTCATGTAGTGTTTAATTTAATTGCTATAAATTAGATCATATCTTCCATTTTTCTATCAAATTCTATGTGACAACCTTCTGAAATAGCATTGTTTAGGTTCCATATTAAACCTATATAGTTCGCTCAGAAAAAGCCTTCATAAACTTAATTCATTCTTCAGAAATCTGGCTCGATCACTATCAGATTGTAATAATGCAATAGGGTTACCTGTCAATGAAAGGATGCTGAGAAGGTCTGTTGAGTGCCTTTCTAGATTTCCAATCATTGTGAATGTGGAAACACAGAAGCAACTAAGAGAGCTTTCATTGTTAGATAATGTTCTGGGATGCATTGCTTCTGCTCTCATTGAGAATGTCAATTACATTTGCATCTTGAGTTTCCTGACAAATTTCCAGAGCCTCCAGCATCGGAGCAGGACAGCCTCAACGAGGCAGAGGTTGTAATTGAATGGGCAACTTAGTGTGCTTTATGCGGATCTGACCGATCTGCAGCCCCATCTGGTAGTTTTTAATGCATTTGTGAAGTCCATGAATTTCAGAAATGGTGCACACCTGCATACCTGTTTGAACACTAGTTATGTTTAATGCAGTTGCAAGGTCTCCTATTCTTGTCTCAAGAGGCCAGCTGCACTGATAAATCAGCGATCAAAGACTGAATGCCCCCCATCCAGTACCCTTCATTTGGGACTGGAGATATGATTATATGCAGCCTGTTCCAGTATTGTCTGTTTTGAAAATTCCCCTCTATCCTCCCCTTTTTGTGCTCGACTTCTGTAATCTAATTTTTAAAAACACTTAGCAAAAACAATTAACAGGAAGTGGCCCAATGCCCTTTCAATTATTTTCATTCTACAAGATTGGTTCTTTTGAAATAACTTCCATACACAAGACACACAGAGGCGTAGCTAGAGCTTGTGGCGCCCGGGGCTATCCCTCAGATTGCCGCCCCTGGGGTGGGGGGTTGCTGGGGAAAAAGGACGGCAAGCACATGAAAGAGGACCGAGAGACACGTAGTATCGCCGCTAATAGTTACCTCGATCATGCAAGCTACATGCACATACATGACATGGTCCAATGCTACACAGTTGAATACACCGGTGACTGGCAGTACAAAAGAGAACACACAGACTGCATGATCTATCTGGGAACTCAGAAAAACCGCATGTGACATCCATCAGAGAGCTGCGTGAACAATTACCTGGTAATTCCCTCAGCACAATGCAAACATGCACATACATGACACTGTCCATGGACCATCATCTACAGCTGACATTAAATGCATACATGACACTGTCCAGGGACCATCATCTACAGCTGACATTAAATGACCATTCATCATGGTCCCCCCATTAAAGCAGTGCACTTTGTGATCTGCATGGTACATATTCTTTGCAGCAGGCACATTAACCCTCTGTGCTACCTTTCCAGGAGTCAACCCTTCCACTAGACAAAACTCAGATCTCTCTCTAGGAAGTACATTAATCACCGAAGTTATCATGACATTTTTATTGTTTCTGAAAATTGCTGGAGGCCAGGAAGGAGGCAGCAAGTTTTTTTAAAACCATAATATACTTGCAAACACTACGCACCCACCTGAAATAGGTACCCAGTGCGGTCACACCGTTTGCACCGCTCTAACCTGCTCAAGGTTCATGTGACCTCAGTGACAGAGTCACAGTGACTGGATCACTGTTGCTCTAGGGTGTGCTGCTTCGTATGCATGCCCGCAAGACTGGAGATGAACTTCAGTATGGATTGTGGTGGACAGGCCTTCACGGTTAACTCACAATTGACACCACTAGGGTACACCTGCTGTGATAAGACATCAAGCCTTCTAAGGTCTAGTGGGGCCTTGTAAGGTCTAGCATGGGAATATGCTCCCTCAGTAGAGTGGTCTGGTGGACTGGTCATGAAGGCTGAACCCAGTTTCCCAGTTTCAAATTCGACAGCTCTGGCCATAGTGCCACGTCCTCTCCCCCACTGAACACCATACTGCCCCACTGAGAGAAACTCGCACTGCCTTCAACTATAACCTAATTGTGCCCGCTATAAACAATTGGATGTGGCTCAATTCAAATTATGCATTTGATAAGAGTAATATGCTGCCTAAAAAAACAAAAAGTAAAAGCAAACACTCATAGGGAATGCAAGATTAATGAAGCATGTGAAATGTAAGCAGAAACAACATGGTTACCTTAACGATCTCTCACCCACTATTCAGAAATCAGCGAGTGGTTTTACCTGAAAAGTTAAGGACATGACTGCAGGGCCCTGTAGGGAACCGTTTCAATGTCCATTGCTTATATCCTTAATAAACGTAAGCAGTATGGTTTAAAAAGACCATATCCATAAACAGAGCCATGGTACACATTTTGTTTTCCAATCCACCCATCAACCAGGTATTGCAGTACCTCCAGGAATGGTGCACTTCCCCACCTGGGGAAAACAATGCTGTTCAAAGAAAGACAAGAAAACAAAAGTAGCGCTTCACTGCAAAGTCTGTTAAGTGAGGCTGATGTGTTTGGATGTGAATAAAACCAATCTGGCCACTTTGCAACCGCTCTGTCTTGCTTTATTTAGTTATGTATTTATTTTTCATCTTGAAAACCTCCTATTTCTCTCCATCCTGCTGTACTTTGGAATATAAAAATGTCAGAAAAAGGGCATTTTTCCGCAAGAGTGTTTTTCTTTTTTGGATCCATTTCACAGGGAAGCAACTAAATGAAAGAAGGAAAGAGGTTGTGAACCGTTTTTTCAAGTTACGGTTTTCAGTAAGTGAGGAGCAAGACAGAAAGAGAGGGAATAATAGGAAGAGAGGGGGGACAGCTGCCAGCACAAAAAAGAAGAGGACATTGCCAGAGTCCGATTCCTTCTCTGCCCGCCCCCGAACGTCCACGAAAGCAAGCCGAGCCTTATCTGAATGCCTTTGTCCGCCCCCAAAATAGTGCCGCCTGGGGCGGACCGCCCCCACCGCCCCCACCCCCCCCCCAGCTACGCCACTGAAGACACATAGTTGTCATCCTTCTGGAACTCTTAGAAATCGATAACAAGCTAATGTAGAATGAAGCAGTCAGCTTTCAAAGTAAGTATTGTAATATATTCACATAAGCTTAATTATCACACAGCAGAACTTAATAGTATAATCGAAATGAATATTCACTTTTTGATTGCCAAGACATGGAACAACTTCCAGCTCCGTACAGCCCCCTCGCTGGCAGACTTCTGAAAGAGACTCATGACCTGGCTCTTCGACATAGGCACAGCGCCACGATACCTTGAGCTTTACAAATGCTTTTTGATTGATTGATTGATTGATTGATTGTCACACGTAACTTGAGCAGGGGAATACCCAACATAGAAACAACATTAATATTCATAACAAAACATAAGGATGTGCTCGCAGACCATGAGGGACATAAAGATGTTAATGTAGCTGAGACATTACAAGTTTTCATGGATGGTATTACATTGGATACTTCTCCTAGTTAAATTTGATGACTATAATTCATGCATTGCTCTTTTAAATTGAGATTATTGCGCTCTAGGGCTAATCCCACCTCCTATCCAGGTGTTTAATATTTTAATAATGTGATAATCAACCTGCCTTTCCCTGCAAGGACTTTAAAGCAGATATTTGTGAGAAGCCTTTTTCGATTCATTCTCTGTACGGCATTTTTGGGTGATCCAACTTATCTTGCTAGTCAGTGGTGGTTTCTCTGGAAGATCATGCTGCAAATGCGAGAACAAAGGCTAGTGCTTTTCCAGTTCCGGTAGAGAGTACAACAATATACACGCTGGCAAAGAAGACCTCTGGTAATGGACCTCTGCCTTTGACAATTGGCTGGAAGGGCAGTTGACCACTTGCCTAAGAAGCAGACAGCAGGCATTGATGGTACTCAGACTAGTACGAATTTTGTTGGTTTTGTGAAAGGAATGGCGATAAAGGGTCATTCTTGGTTCAGATAACACAGTCAAGAAAAAGGGATGTCTTTGACTTCTCTTCTATACCTTAATCCCTCCATAGTTCCCAGCAGTGTAGGTAAATGGTTCGAACTCTGACGTAAACATTCTATCACACTGCCCACCACAGAAACATACAATGACCAAAAAACTGACAAAAGTTGTTAGTCAAGATTTCTCAGATGATGCAAAGGTGGACCTTTGAAGAGTGGAATACAGAGTTTTAGTCGGAAAGCTGTTGACAAATTTAGATCTCAGTGTGCTCAAAAAGTTTATGAGAAAATCAGAATGGTGAATTTTATGCTGGGGTAAGTGGCACGAAGAGATAGAGACTGGCTGGTTTATTGGTTATGCATGGAGTGTAATTTTGCAGTTCCTGTAACTCAAAGAAAACACCTGTATTTTATGGTAGAAGTAATGTATTTTCAGCAAAGGAATATGCCTTTTGGATTCATGTCACTAATCACCTAAGTGTTCAGAAAGGAGTTGTCGTGTAGTTCCAATATATACTATACAGGATCTGCGCATTCGGATAACATAGACTATGGGTTTGGTGGCAGACTGGTTCCGAGCACCCCCACCGGATATGTTAACCTTTTTGCATTAGCTAGCTCACAGAGCCACTAGAATCTCGTCTTATCAGAGAGAGAATAGTTTCTGGCATCCTCAGAACATGACAACCCTGATCCCTCAGGATCGTAGAAACAAAATACTACTTTTCGCTCAGTCACTCGTGCTCACTTAGTTCATCTCAGAGATACACAGAATAAACAGTTGTTTCAATAAGGATTTATTGAACAATTGTTATTCTAGTGCAAAATAAATGTGCTGTAACAACCACTAGACAGTAGCAGAGATATAGGATTAGTGGTACAACGAAGGTAAAGGGATGGTCCAGTTCTACCATTTTTCAGTAATCATGGATATATACAAGTACACAAAATACATGATAGTAAGTGCGTACTCCTACGATGCTTCCCTAACTAGATGTACCTAAATGTACCTAGCATCTGTGTAGGTGTTATGCCAAGAATCCATCTAAGGTCTAGTCAACCCCATTACCTGAGTAAGGAAAGAATATGGGACCCCGTCCTGGTCTTCAGTCGGATACCCCGCGAGGGATGTTAGACCACCGCTAGCTGGAGCGTCTGTATGCAGGAACCTCAGCGTCTCTGGTCAGTGTCTCAGCCAGGAAGTAACGGTCTTCTCTCTCTGTCTAAGCAAGACATGATGTATATATACCCACCGGTCTCCACAGGGGTCCTACCTTGCTGTGTTACTGTGTCGGCCTAAAAGGATGACGTTGGGCTTGAACTTTATACATAGATATTTTACAGGAGATGTTCATCCTGATGTCAGTCCTGCTGTGCTTCCAAGAAGCCTCATGCATAATGTATGAGTTTCGAACTAGGGAAAAACACGTGTTCTGAATGCAGTGTCGTATCTAGGTCAAAGGTCAGTCCCTATGAACCGTTATGTATGTAATGTAGGGAAGGATATAAGTAAAAGGTTGCAGCGTTACCTGCGCCTATATAGTGTACCTATATGGAATAGAACAGAGTTTGTGTGGTGATGGCACAGTCGAAGATGCAGGTGTGAAAATATGACCGTATTGGGATGGCAGCCTCACACAAGTTAGATTGCTCACTGTGCAATAATAGTTCTGTTGCAGGAGCTAAATTGTTTTCCCGAGCATCTCAAAATCACAACTTATCCCCCAACCATAAAGATGGTGTTTACTGGAGGCAATGATTGACTTAGACGTTTACATAAGTGAAGAGGGTTCGATGCATAAAGGAGACGATTCAGATATTTTCGCTACAGAAGTATATTTGAGTGGCATAGTTTACCTATTTGATACTACTTACGACTTGCTGTATTCTGTTAGTATCTCAGGGGCAACTGTGCAGTTGCTTTAAGGACTTTGTGGTCTCCACACCTAGGCAAGCTGGATGACCTCTTAGATTTGAGGTCAATTGTTTCCAAAGATCTATCTTGTTAAAAGCAGAACAGGAATGTATTTTTCTTTCTTAGATTGTCAGGTTCAGCTGGTGACAGATGAAGCATTAATTGTAGTAGGAGCAAAAATGTAGGGTACCCAACAGAGCGGCTTTTGGGCAGGAACACATAGAGAACTTCATATGAGTTTGCTGGAGCTGACGTCAATCAAGCTTTTCTTTCCAGAGGGCAAAACAGACTGCGTTCGGTTTTTATAGGTATTATCATTCTAATCTACAACATCAAGAAGTGGGGGTTAGGTTGCTTTAGGGTGGGGGCTGCTCTAGCACATTTCTCCCTTGCATTTGTTCCCTTCTCCAATGCAGACACGTGCTATAGAGCCGAGTATCCAGTTTGCCCTCTAGGAATGCACAACAGTCTTGAAGAGTTTGGATGCTCAATACAGCTCCATATTCACAACATCCCTCTTTAACCCGTTCCCTCTACTGACTAATCTTCTAGCAATCTAAGGGGGATAGTCTCAAGAACGGGTGATAACTACCCCAAAAGTAGCTTAACTCAACTCTTAACATCGCAGTCTATCACGGGAAAATAACACCATGTTAACGTGGTATTCCCTGGCCGGCGGAACCATGCGATAGTCCCACGACAACGCGTCAAATGTCCTTGATAAAGTCAATGCAACGCTGCAAAAATGCGAAACACGAATGCAAAAAAAGCTGTGATGAGGCCAGTAGCAATACAAAATCCAGCGACAGGCCTGCAATTCCCAGGCGTTATGCAGGAAAAAGCACCATAAAAGCAGAGTACAAAAATGGTGAGATGACAATGTACGAGCACATCCCCACATCCGTGACGTAGTACAAATAAACATTGTCCCGCATCACATAGGCATCTCCTCACAGTCACAATGTACATTGACATGCAGTCTGCATGTAAACTGCGCCAATGCAGACACATGTATGGAACACGCAGTGAAACCGCATCTCCCCTTCACATTGCAGAGGGACAAGCAACCCCTCCTGCACACAGGCGTGTCATGACCATCATCAATCAATCATGACAGCGTGGACGAATGTAGGGGCAGTGACCCCTGCTTACGTACATGTTGCCCATGTTGTGGGACTTGAGTCACAGGGGGCATCCCTTCATCATGGTGGTACATAACTGACCCCACAAGGAGCCCTGTTGTCACCTGTAGGTCACAAATGGCAGCCAAAATGGAATGACCTCGAACACCTGTGAAACGCTGAAGAGTGGGATACCCTACTAACTGTGACACACTGGACTGGCAGTTCTAATACGTGACACCCCAAACAGTCCCTCTGCACGAAGGTGACACACCCACCATCAATGAACACATCATAAAATCGTCATCAACACATGTCGCACTCACACCGGAGTGATGTGCCTGTACAGATGAGTGACATGCACTTAGTGAATGTAATTTTGTAATACATTTATTTGCACATGCTGTGCCTGTGGTTAATCTGTACTGTCCCATGATTGCCAAGGACAGTCACAATTTGACGTGCTCATCTGAAGTCATCTGAAGAAATTTGCAATGATGATGTCCCTGCGGGCTATTCCTGCTGCGGCTGCAGTGGGGCGTGGTCCACCTGTCTCATCTTCATCATCATCGTCCAGTGCCTCTGGAACTGGTATCCATGGTGCCTTGCTGCGTACACATATGTTGTGCAACACACAACATGCAACGATCATCTTGCACATGATGTCTGGGCTGTGCAGGAGCCTTCCACCAGTGACGTCAAGGCACCTGAAACGTGACTTCAACACGCCAAATGTGCGTTCAACGATGCCCCTGGTGCGTTTGTGGGCCGCATTGTACTGCCTCCGGGACTGAGTGTTTGGGGCACGGAGGGGTGTCATCATCCAAGCTCAGAGTGCATATCCTTGGTCACCTGAGACAGTGCAGAGAGACATGAGTTAACAGTTGCTTCTGCATGATGTGTTGGCAGGCTCACTGTTTCATTGGTGTGTGATATGTGTGACTTTGTGATTCCTGTATGACATGTACTGCTTGTTGCAAATGAGCGGCATCAATGTGTAGTATGTCGCCTCACTGCTACTCCTCCCTCGGAGCCCATTCACTAGTGTGCGCAGCGCAGTTGCATCACCTGCGCCCCTGCGGCACACCATTGTCATGCCCGTCTGCGTATGTCCACAAGCCTGACAACGACACAGTGATGTTGTGCGCTGAAGGTGTGCGGCCACATGCGTGTAGGCCTATGGTAAGGACGGGACGGACACAGATGTAGAGTACATGCCTGGCTGTACTCGACCTGCGGTTGAGGGAAGACCTCTGGCTTATGCTGCAGAAATAGCGACACACACATCAGTTGGCATGTATGATCTCAGACCCCGGGCGGGCTTGCTCTCCCTCATGTACCCCTTGGCCGAGGCCGCACGCCGTAGGCATGCTACATAGCAACATTGCACAATGTGTGATGGGTGGCGCAGACACTACACCAGAGACACACGCATCAGTTACCTCTTTCTCAAGGCCTACACTCAACTACGCCCAGAGCCACGTGTCGAAAGACCACACCCCACGCCGTACGCTGGTCAACTCACTTACGCTCACAGGGGGTCCGACACAGCCACATGTCCCAGGTCTACACCACTGCCTGAGATGACAAGGTTGCGCACGCTGTACACAGTACAATGTGATGTGGTATGGCCAGGGCCCTCATGCATACATAATGACCACACGGACACAATGAGATAATTTGTGGTACGGGCACATGCGCTCGGCACCTTTTATTGCCAGGGTCACACGTTCAGTGAAGCCTGTGCTGGATGGGTGTTGGGTAGTGTAAGCAATACCTCAGGGGTTGATTGGTGCTGGCAACAACTACAACAATGATCAGACAATAAGAAGTCCAAAGTACAATCAGCAAGGGTCCATGACTTGTGCTGCACAGAGTTAGTGGCCCCGGATGGGCTGCGGCCGGCACAGGCACACCCGCAAGGGACGGTGTCTTGTGGTGCACTGCGATAGGGCCATGAGAGCTGAGCGGGTCCTTGTTGATGTCCCAGGAGAATGTCGTTGAGTGTTATGGGAGACAGTGGAAGGTGTCCATCCAGGGCATGATGCAGAGGGCAGAAGCAAGCAGAAACAGGCATAATGGAGGAGATGAATGCTACAGTCTCCTTTTTTCCCACCATGTCAGTATCAGTTACATGATGAAGACAACCCCCAGGCCATGGACTCAGATGCCAACATAGTCCAACGGGAGAGTGCCCATGACTTCCGTGGCACAGAGTCAGTGGCACCAGAGCTGGAAGGGGATGCAGTCTGCGATGAGGCCTGTACACTGATATCAACTCTGCAATTGACAAATCAAGTTTCGAATGTGTGTCTTACTTGACCGCAGTGTGTGCCGGAGGCAGCGGTCAACGTGGGGCAGCTGCCTCCTCATGGATCTTTAACACACGGCGTTGGAATGGCATGTGGAAAGATTCCTGGTTCACGAAGGTTGAGGCACCAGAGCAGGGCAGGTGTGCCCCCTGCGAAGATGCTGTGTCCTGGCTGGGACGAAGTAAAATGGATTTGTCTGAGGCCTGCTGGACAGGTGAGTAGGCGTAAGGCAGAAGTCCGCAAGGGCCCACAGACACGTGTGGTCGGAATGCTATGCACAGAGTTGGTGGCACCACATCGAAGGGAGTATAGGGATTTAACCTATGCCTTAAATATGTTCTCTGCCATTGTGTAATCAAGACTAAGTTCCAAATGTGTAACCTACTTGTCTGCTGTGTATGCCGGTGGAGTGCGTCAACGGGAAAGGAGTACTGCGGGCCTTGCTCGCGGAGGCCATGATGGTCTGAGGAGGCTGCCAAGGTCGCAGGCCTCAGGCTTGGAACTAGCACAGGCACTCTTGGAGACACGCCGGTGTCGGCAGGTGAGCAGTGAGGCCTGGATGCGCAGGGGTGGACGAGACTGGTTCGGGGGAGCAGTGGCCCAGGCTGCGTCAGGCGCACATGATCGCAGGCACCACCGCACACGGCATCGGCCTCGTGGCGGGGTGAGCGGCGCCACCCTGGCAGACACATTGGCCGTTCTAGAAGAGAACCACGCCCAGAACTATGTGCTTTTTATTCACACCCCTACGCTAGCCTGGCGTACACCGGGAAAGCCCACTCCGCACACGCCTACAGGGGGGACGTAACAAGCTACATTTCCGTGATCTTCCCCACTGGCTGGGGTGACATGGTTGCGTCCACTGTCCACAACACTACCAACACCAGCATTATATGTCGACATGGATATGTCTGTAGTCTGCATACTGCAGTCTGTCCAGCACATCCACGCCACACTTAGCAATGTGTGCATTCTCATTCATGGGTCACTCGCCTCCTTCGCACATGCCTGGTTGCCACCTACCGTCACATTCCGCTGGTGTGTGGCTGATATGCCATGCTGTTGGTGGCTCATGTACACGGCTAGCCCAGGTTGCCACAGTAAGTTGTCCTGTCGGGTCTGGTGGGTGGGCATGTTGTTTGGCATGTTGTATGTGGGTTTGTAACATGTGTATTGCCAGAGTTGTGAGTTGCATGATTGTAGGGTTGAGGTGTGTGGTGTGTCCATTTGGTACTTACCAACGAGCACTGCATTTTCGTAGGTGCCATCCTGGAAGCGCTGGTTGATGATGGACTGTCGGAAGATGTACGAGTCGTGCACACTGACTGGGTAGTTGGCGACGACATTGGTGAAGAGTCCCCGGTGGTCCACTATTGCCTGCACATTGATGTAATGCGTGTGCTTTCTGTTGCGGTAATTGTGTGCAGTGTCGGCAGGGGGCACAAGTAGGACAGCTGTGAAGTCAATTGCCCCCAAGACGTGCGGGAACTCAGCTATGGCGTAGAATCCTTGCTTGCTCTCCAGCTGTTCCTGCGCAGTGTGGGTGAAGTATAGGTACTGGGATACCAAGCTGATGATGGCATCCAGGACAGGTTTGAGGAACTTGGATAGGGCTGGCTGTCAGACTCCTCCGACTCTGGCGGTTGTTGGTTGGAATGTTCCAGAGGCCAGCAGGTGCAGCACAGCCAGCAGGTTTGTCTGCGGAGGGATGTTGGTTGTCCGCTGTGTTGGTACAGTCAGCCTGTGGGCAGTGATGTTCAGGATGTGGAGGATGGTTGTCCTTTGGAGCCTGTAGTGGGCAATGAGATACTCTGGTGTTAAGTCTGTGAGGCTGGTGCGTTTCCTGAAGGTCTGCTGTCTTTGTCTGCGCTGCCTCTGTGGTGGTCCTGGGGGTGGTGGCGGTGGGTGTTGTGGCCCTGTTGGGGCTCCGAGATGCATGATGAGTAGCTCCATGGCATCTGTTGTTCTTCAGGTGTGGCTCTGGGCTGGGCTCCCTTTATGCTGCCGGTTGTCGTCCGGCTTTGCACCAGGTTGGAGCAGGTGTTAATTTCCTGCAGCTAACGTGTCTTATCACATGTTTTGTGTTCTTGTCGCCGATCTGGCTGGTCGTTGTGAATGTTGCGGAGAGCTGTTGTCGCGTCTTTTTGCTCGGGAACGCCTACTCTGCATCTCATTAGCGATAGTTGCTGGTGTCATCTGTGGCGAGGTTTTTTGAGGATGCTATTGCCGGAAAACTGGTGGTATCGACTGTTAGCACCAGCTTGTGAATGGGGTGGTAAATTTATCACGACTTTGGCTGCGCTAAAGTGCCGGTAACTCAGCGATATCTCCTTGAGAATATGCCCCTGAAAGTACTAGAAGTCCTAGATATCAACTAGAGGCTTGCCATACAGCGTCTTACAACCTCACAAACACACATACTTGCATATCCTTACCACAACATGATGCAGTCAACATTCCTAAACATTTAACAAACAGAAAATAAAGTTCCAGAGGTGTGTTGACTACCACAAGGCACAGGGGAACATGGACAAGGGAATGAATGTGATGTGTCAAGCACAATCAAAAACAATGAGTAGGCTGTGACTCTTGGCGACTTGAGTCTTGTACATAAGAAAGTGATTCCACCATAGTTGAGACAGAGAATCCAAAGAACACCGGCTGCCCTGCTGCAAGTGTTTATTTGAGAATCGCATATTAAGATGAACCATGGGCAGACAGAAACATACACTGTGTAAAGCATTGACACAAAAAATAATGTAATACAGTAACAGTTGACACATATAAGAAACACCACATAAAATTGAACCACTGTTATCATAAAGCCAATCCTGTTTGAGAAGTAAGTGTTAATATGTAAATGTTTAGGCACATTTTACACGTTTACATTTTCCTGGATGACTCTTGGGTGCAAGAGCTGGATGGAACAAGGAGTGTCTAAGGAGCAGTGTTCTCATATGTTGTCTTGGTTATGTTGGTCTTGGCCTGGTATGTTTTACCACATTCGCTCAAATCTGTTACTAAGTTTGTAACTCAGATGTTGGTATCAGTAGGAAGTAGCAATGTATAAATAGAATTGGACGTGGTATAAAACAAAGAAATTCACTGAGAAACAGAAAAGACTTGCAAGAAACATCCCAGTATGCATTGTTTTAAGGCAGACTTGTTAGTGAGCTACCAGTTTCTAAAGAGACTCCCGTCTCCATCTACAGGACACAGGCTTCCTCTCAGACTTTGCCGTTTGGGGAGAATGATGGTGAAGGAAAAGCCAATTAACACCACCGTAAGACACTGGAAATCACCACACATTCTGCCATACACCACCCATAACCAGACACACCCTCTCTACCCACCAAGCTTTAGCTAAGATGTGTTAAAACCTTAGTGTAAGCAACCCTGAACTGATATCAGCTCTATTATACTTGTTGATACTTCATCCTGCTTGTCATGTTGAAATATATCTTCAAAGGCACTGCAGTAACATCTCTAAAACTAGACTAATGAAGAGTCAAATCTCAGCCAGGTTACCCAGCCAATAAGGTAAATAAATTATATCCACGGCACTTGTATGTGTATTTGTGACATTTTCGTAAAGTGAGTTAAGGTCTCAGCTAGGATGGGTGTGGTATTTAAACAAGGTATGAGTATTTATAATTAGGGCTCCCGGTTTTATGGTATTTATTTTTTTGACATTTCCGTCTGTATTTATCCATATTTATTTTTTGCTAATTTTATCTGTATTTATCCATATTTATTTTGGGTTGTGTGGAAAAATGAAGCTGATTTAGTATATTTCCACATTTATTTAACCGGTAAATATGCACTTGTGCTTGAATGCCTACTAGGTTTCAATGCTGTAAGCACCTGCAGAAGATAAATTAATGAACTTTTAAGAAAATATGCGAATTTCAGTACCAACTTTGTGCATAGCTACTGCTGTTAAAGCCTCTTTACTAAAATTCCTTTCTTTTTTAGCCCCCTTACCTATTAATCCACAAAGTTATTGGCCTGGCAGTCATGGCAGACAGTATTTAGAATTACTCAAAAAGTAATCCAATTTCCGTTTTCATCCACATTTAAAATTAAATACAGACAAGAAAATAAATGTTTTCTGTCTGTACTTATCTTTAAAAATCTGTAAAAAACGGAAAACAGTGAGCCTTATTTATAATCAAGTAATGTTTTAGAAGTCGAAAAAGTATCCAACCTGAATGCTGTTCTGCTCCACTGAGTTCATAAAGTGCTCCACTGATGCAGATAGCTACCTGTCATAGGGCCGGATCTAACAGAATTGTGGCAGGAGTTTCTGAGAATAGAGCAACATCCTCTCAGTGCAGTTGTAGATAGTACGTCAGATTAAGGCTCTGGCTTGTTATTGTGTTCTGCAGTTCCTTTTCCTGTACTAAAATCTAATTCCGCCAGGTGAATTACATGCAAGGAGAACTTGAAAGCAAGGATTATGAAATCCTCTGTGGACTGTCAGGGGCCTTTAAATAGGCCACTCGTGAGAGTCCAGAAGCCAATGTGTAGAGAGACGCAAGATGCAAATGACACTCCTGTGTAGCAGTTTCGGTGAACACGATTCGTGCTTTTGCTAGGCAGAAGCAAGAAAGAGCTGCTGATGTCAATGACATGATCTGCAGGTTTGTGAAGTGCTCCAAGGTTATTCTGTAGACCCCAAGGTTGAAACACTAAGAGCACACAACCAAGCTGATTTTGGCGACCAATGATAGCAAAGAATCGACTGGATCACCTGGTTTATGTACAGTTAAGAAGGTCCGGTGTCTATTTCAGTTCTTCCAAAAAGGAAGGATATAATTCAGTGCAACCTCCTGTTCTGAGCTGAATCGCAAAATGAAGACAACGGTGCCAACAAATGCATGAATATAATGATGAATTGAAGACTCTGCCCTCCACCAGAGAGGGATATTGGATTGTGCGCTGCTCCGTATATAGCACCCGTGTGTGGGAATGCAGGATGTTACTTGACTCAATGTAAGCTCTGTCCAAACAATACTGCAATAGACAGGAATGAGGAACCCATACTGCCGCCTCTCCAAGAGGGGTTTGCATCCAAATAGGTGGTCTGCACCTTCGAAAACATGGATGCGCAACTATGGAACACTCCGCATGTCACGATGAGGTGCAGAATGAGATTAAGTCGCAGGCATCTAAACCAGGAAGCCATGAAATGGAGCTGCAAGAACATAACAATTCTCCACAACTGTTATTCCTTGCAGAGGCAGAAAAATCTCAATGAACTCTGTGTGCCTTTCATTGAATTTCTTCTTGGATTTGCTTGGGCAATATTTTGAGGGAGAAGAAAAGGCTGTTTTGGTTAAATGATTCGGGTTGGTTACGAGAATGCAGGGATGTTGGACTTGGTTGCTGTTGTTGGACATGTTCTTTTAGTTTTTGGCATTATTCATGTTTCTGTGATGTTTCCAATTAGGGAGTTTCGGAACGTACAGTAAGTCTATAACCAGAAGCCATTAAACCAGTTTCTGTTTTTTGGCACCTACACATCCCACAGCTGAGAGACAAGCTCAATCATGAGTACCAAACAGAATGTAAATTCAATTTGCAACAAGTCTGTGGAAAAGCAAGGAGAGGGATTTGCATAAAAAAAACATCAACCCAATTGAATACCCCATTGATCATGGGAAGGCAGATCAAGGTGAAGTGGAAGGTGCAAGGCACCTGCAAGACCATACCAAGATCAGGTCGCCCCTTCACACTAGATGGCTGAGCAAGACCACTGATCGAAGAGACCAAATGGTAACTTTGAAGGAGATAAAAACATTTATGGCTAAACCCTATCACACAGTGTGTCCTGGACACAAATATTCATAGTACAAAAATCTTGCCTGTAAGCCAGGAAGGCGAGAAGGACGCCATTGCACAGAAAAAACAACATTAATCTCATTTCGTATACACAATAAACACACTTGAGAGATTCTGCAGAACGTGGTAAAATGTTTTCTGCTCAGATGAAGCTGAAATGAACTTCCTGGTCTAAATGTAAAGCATACGTTTGGCACAACTGCAACACAGCACATCATCCCATGAACACAGTCTGAACTGTGAAACATGTTTATGGCAGCATCACATGACAGGGATGTCTCTGCTCGGCACGACTGGGATACATTTCAGAATCAATTGGAATATAAATAACAGTAGCAAAGTATAGAAGTTATTTAGGCAAACCTGTCGCTCTCTGCGAGAAAACAGAAACCAGTGAGGAGCTCACTTTTCAGCATGGCAATGATTCTAAGCACACAGTCAAAGATAAACTGTTAATTGGTAATGAGAAAAAAGGTAAGTCAAGTGTTGACCTCACTTAGAACCCTGCCTTAAATCCACCTGCAGCATGGCTTGAGGAGTACCTCATTCTAATACTGTGATCTCAAAAATAACCCTTTCTAGACTCTTCCCTCCTCTCTTCCTCCTTGGATCACTTCAAACCTCTATACTAATACTATGATCTCCCAAACAACCGTTCAAAATTCTTTCCTCACCCATCCCTCCTTTGACTCCTCCCAACCTCATTAAGCGCTTCGATGCTTCGTAAGGGTTAGTAAGCACTATATAAATACAAATAAAATCACTGCCCATCAACATCTCCAAAGGAAACAGACTACATTTTTTTTAACTTCTTTTTTATTAAACAATAGTCAGCTTTAACATACATGTTCACATGCTTACAACAGGTTGCATTTAGTTTCATTAGCGTACACATTCAGTGAAACCAGACTCGATCATACATTAATAGGCCGAATTGCCCGATCCTGGAGCCCACCCCCCCTAACTGCCCAATGCCCCCCCAAACCCCCTGTAGTCTACCCATCGCTGCCAACTTTTTCCAATTTCTTGGGGCATCTACGGCTTTCATAAATTGTCTTTTCTGCCGCACAGCACCAGTCCATGTCTCATTTCCACTGAGACCTTAGGTGGTTGGATCGCCCCCCATACCCCGGCAACGTTCCTTTTGGCAACCATGGCAGCCACCTGTAACCAAATCTGCTGATATTTGGACCAAATCAGTTCTCCAGACACACACATTAAATGCCATCTAGCATCCAAAGGTATTTCCTGTTTCAACACCTCTGACATGATGCGGACCACCTTTGTCCAATATGTCTGTATAACCGGGCAATCCCACAGGATATGAAAGAATGTTCCCTTCTGAGTACACCCCCTCTGGCACTCCTCAGTCGAAATACGGCCTAATCTGAACATAAGGATGCTGGTGCAATAGGATCTATGTAATATTCGCAATTGTACTAGTCTAAATCGTGCCCTAATTGCCACCTCCCTGGGACTTTGCACTGCTTCCCCCCAGTTGTCGTCCTCTAATAGGCCCACATCAGATTCCCATGCCTCCCGTACCTTACCTAGTAGATCTGGTGAGTTGTTCATGATTTTTTTATACATATAGGAAAACGCCTTCTCCGGGATTGGGTCCAACAGTAATCTGTCTTCTAATGGACTGTATTCCGGGAGCTGATCCCCATCTTTAAGATGACGACTCAATGCTTGTTTCAACTGTAGATATATATAATACTCCGTGGGTACCAACTGAAATTCTGTCTGTAACTCTGCAAACGACAACACGGCCTGTCTCTGCCTTACGTCCCCCAAATGTACAATGTCTATTAGCTTCAATTTCGAGAAGCCCTGCAATCGGCCCACTTCTCGGAGCATGTCGCTATTCCATAAAGGAGTCTGGTCCGTTAGCCGTCCAGACCAGAAAACGGATGGCCTTAATCCAAGCCTTTTGTACTAGTTGGGTATGTGGGGCTAGTCCGTCCCGTCTTCGCCGTCTGTAAAGTACGCCTAGATAACCCTCTGCCCCCATTGTCCAGTGATCCACTCTATATGCCGGGTCATTCCTGTCTGCAAAGACCTAGTCATTAATGACCATGAGTTGTGAGGTCCAGTAGTACTTCTGAAGGTCAGGTATGGCCAAACCACCCTCATACACCCCTTTCTGCAGTTTGGTTAGTGCTATCCGTGTCCCTCCCCTGTCCCACAGCAGCGTTTTTAACTCACTGTCTATGTCTCTAAAGAATTTCTCTAGTATTTGACAGGGGGTATTTTGTAGGACATATAGTATCCGAGGTAGAGACATCATCTTGAAGAGCACAGCACGTCCCATCAAGGAGATCAGTAGGTTCCTCCAGTGCGCAACATCGCTCTTCAAACGATCCAGCTGTGGCTTTAGATTCCCTGTTAAGAACGCTACCGCAGATTTTTCGATCAGAATGCCCAGGTATTTAAAACTAGTCCTAGTCTGGATTTTGGAGTCAGCGCCCAGGTTTGACGGTGGCCCGTCCGATAGCATATATAAAAAGGACTTGTCCCAGTTAATCCAATACCCAGAGTACCCCTGGAACAACCTGAAAATCTGGAGCAACCGGTTAATTGTAAACCGAGGTCTCGTTGCATAAAGGAGGATGTCGTCGGCATACAATGATATCTTCTCTTCCCACTGGTCGCCCCTGTATGCCTGATACAATCGGATCCCCTCTGACCCACGCAGCCAAAGGCTCAAGCGCCAGTGCAAACAGAATCGGCGAAATAGGGCGTCCCTGTCTTGTGCCCTTCCGCAGAGTGAAGGATCGAGACACCGTGCCATTAACACAAACCCTTACCATAGGTTGGGTATATAGCAACTGAATCCATGAGATGAACCATGGTCCAAAGCCGAATCTATTCAAGACCTTGAATAGATAGTTCCATTCTATGCTGTCAAACGCCATCTGAGCGTCCAGTGACAGCAGGGCCACCTCCATCCCCGGATTGGTTTTAACCAGATGCATGACCCCATACAGTCATCTTAGGTTGAGTCTGGTGCTTCGGCGAGGCATGAAGCCCGACTGATCCGGGTGGATCAGAGTCAGAATAGGCACCAGAAGTCTATTGACCAAAACTTTAGCCAGAATTTTGACTTCAAGGTTTAGCAACGAGATTGGTCGATACGAACTGCACTGGTCCGCCGGCTTATCGACTTTGGGGATCACAACTATCGTCGCATTTCGCTGATCAAGTGGCAGCAACCCACTGTCCCTTGCCTCGTTGAACATGGCTAGGAGATACAGGGCTACTGTGTTGGCGGTACATTTGAAAAGTTCCACGGGTAATGCCATTAGGCCCTGGTGCCTTCCCCCCCTGCAAGTCCTGTATAGCTCCCACTATTTCTTCTTTCGTGAGATCCCCATCTATCGAGTCTCTATCATCGTCCACTAGCACTGGGAGATGCATCTCCGCTAGAAGTTCACTGCAGTCCTGGGCCGTCCTGGTCAGAGTCGAGTCATAAATCTCTTCATAATAGCCGGTGAAAACGCCTGTTATAGCCTCTCCCCCGATTGTATGTTACCATCCCTGTCCGAAATTTCCGCCACCCAATTCCTTTTGCGGTCACGTTTTTCTAGCCATGCTATAATTTTATTGGCTTTGTCCCCCAAATCATATACTCTTTTCTACGTGGCCAGAGCTGCCGACCTGGCCGCGTTTGCCACCATGTCCTGTGGTTCACGTTTTTGAAGGTCTAATTGGTGCGCCAATTCACTATCACTCCTCCCGCCCTCTAGGTAGCGCTTTTCTAGATCTAGTACTGCCGTCTCTAACTGGTCCCAGTGAAGATTCTTTTCCTTATTGTCCGCTCCTATACATTCTTGGACAAATCCCCTCATTACCGGTTTAAACGCCTCCCATAGAGTGCCAGCCTCTTCTACAGACCCCTCGTTCTCCTGGAAGTAAAGTTGCGCTCTTTCCTTAACCTTCTGGGCATTCTCTTTATTCTGGAAAAACCAGGCATTCAATCTTGGGGGCAAGGCAGGTTGTCGAGACAGGCCTCTCATCATTATTTCCACCGGGGAATGGTCTGATATACCCCGGGGTCCTATTCTTGCATTAGTGAACCACCCCTCACCACCTCGGAGCGTCAATATATAATCTAATCTGGAGTAGCTAGCATGGGCAGCGGAGTAGAATGTGTATCGTCGGACCACCGGCTTGTGCAACCTCCACAAATCCGTCAGCCCAAACACCTCGGTGAATGCCGGAAGTGGTTCCACCCCGTCTCTCATTGTTACTGTGTCCATGTCATACCCGAGTCCATTGCAGCATTCATATCCCCCCCCAGCACCAACGCACCCGGTGGAAGGTCAACGAGCAAGGCTCCCATTGCTGTGAACGCTTCAGTGCGCACCATTGGTTGGATGTAACAGGAGACTAGATTAAGAGCTCTTCCCTCCCAACTCCCCGCCAGGGCCACAAACCTGCCCAGAGAGTCGTGTAACAATTTGTCTACAAATAGCGAAATCCCGGTCTTCACTAAGATTCCCACTCCACGGGAGCCAGTGGTATAGCCCACGTGTGCAACTAATCTATAACTATATCCATCTAGTGCTCTATACCTCTGACCCTTGAGGTGCGTTTCCTGGAGAAACAGACTAAATTTGACTCGTTTTCTAAAGAAGAAAGGCCAAATATTAGCAAAACCAGACACCACACAATCTGGAGGCACTTGGGCTGTTTGTTATTGGAGGAAGTTGAACGGACCACTACACCAATCATTAATTTACACCAAAAACCAAATGCTGTAAAATAACTTCTGGAGCAACGAAATTGTTCATGTAAGAAGACTGTTGCAGCTTTCTTGTATTTAAGCAGCCACTCTGGCATAAGATTGTTTGATAAACGGTGCTGTCAGGGGGATCAGAAGGGGGCTGCTGCGTTGGTTGATTTCTTCAATAAAAACTTGCAGAACTGGCTGTGCGTTGGGTGCAGAAAACCGAGAACCTCCTGCTTTGAGGCGGCTGGTACAGTAAAACAAGCATTGGCATAGCCAATAGGTCTCGCCTTTGGGATCTTTTAAGTTTTTAGTTATGTTTTATATTATTGTATGTGAAAGTTCTAATAAATGTGTTAAAACTTTCACATACAATAATATAAAACGTAACTAAAAAGTGAGAGGGGGCGCAGAGAGTAGAGGCAGGGTGCTGTGGCATAGAGCCAAGCAGGCAGAAGGTACTGGAAACACGGGGTGAGAGTGGGGGGAGGGGGAAGGAGGCAGAGAGTAGAGACAGGGAGCAGGGTGCTGTGGTATACAGCCGGACAGGCTGAGGGCACCAGAAGCATGGGGTGGCCCGTTTGTCTCCGGTGTCAAACACCGGTCTGTGGGAGGGATAGCGCTGCAAGAAATTAGAATAATTCTTTCTGTGGTAGCTCCTTGTAGGGTGGAGCCTCCAGTGTGCACGTGCATGGGGTTTATCTGTGGCCTGTATCTGTAGTGTTTGAAGCCTGCAATCTCATGTTCTGCTGGTTCATGCCACTTAAATAACAAGTGCTGTCTCAGCTCCAGGAAAAGAAACTCATGCTATCACCCGCGGAAGGTTGAACAGCTCACTCACGCCTCCGTAGATTTGAACGTGTGACCTTCAGGTTACACACAGAATCCTGCAGAGGCCAGTCTTGCATGGCGCTAGACATACTCTTTCACGATAAACTCTCCTGTTTGCTTCAATTTTACAGCACCTGAGAACCCAGCTTTAACGACGTTATTCGTTTCGAGGCCAGTCCCATTCTGTAAGTCACGCCCTGAGTATTTACAACCCTGTCCCGTTCATTATACACCCTCCTCCTCTTCCAATGCAAACCCTACGAGCGCGCGCTCAGCCCTGATGATAAGGTCGTCTCATAAAACCTCCGCTCACCTGCACGTTAATCCGCGTGGGTCAGCACCGTATCTACCACTCCATACCCTGCCTTGGCTCATTGGTAGAGGTGTGACGTGCTGCTCCCCGCGTGCTTTGGGTCTAAGACCTCGTGTCTTCTATGTGGCTTATATAGGTAGTGTCTCGATGTTATGCATAAAGACTACTGTTGTGCTGTGGTTGTGTTTTTCCGCACCGTTTCATGAACTGAAGCACAAGGAGAGAGCGACAGGTCACTTAAACATTCACTGCAAGTCGATGGGTAGAAAGCATGTGAGTTTGGGGTGATCTGTCGCGGCAAGTGATTGTTTGGCAGGCAGTGCGCAGACCGTGTCACCCCAAGTGTGTAGCTGTGATTATGGACAGGTGTAATAGAAAAAGGTGAGAATAGGTGTGTGTGCAGAGGTAGCAATCTCCGGGGAGCTCTTTAGCATGTAGTGTGAACCTCACTGAGCAAGGAGCATTCCTAGCATCCAGAGGTGAAAGCCAGGCGCTACACTTCGGTGGTGCGGCATTTCATTGGGCATTGTATATGCTCTGCAGCCCACACAGGAGCATTAGGAGGACAGAGGACTTACTGCAAAAGAGAGGAGGTCCTGCTGCAGAGCAGGAGTCTGCTGTTTGCGATTCAGCGGCAGCCAACGAGAGGTGTGCCTTGTCCACAAGTCCTGGGAGGTGCTGTAAAGGCGCAATCTGTTTCTAATTAACGGGAACGCGAGACGCGGGCACGATAATTGGAAACAGATGCCGCTCTGCGCGTAACCGCAAGCCCTAGGCCGTGGGCAGATACATTTGCTGGGAAAGGCGGGACATGCACCCGCCTTTACCCACTTGCGTGCTGTCTTTGAAGGAAGACGCACGCAAACACCAATAGAAATATTGGTGGAAAAAATGCCACAAGCACAAGCTTGTGAAAAGTCCTGGTCAGCTGCAAGAGGTTGTTTTCCTATTGCAGCGCATGCGCGCTGCTATAGGCTCTTTAGTATCCAGCTGGATACATTCTAGTGTTTAGCCTGTGATGTAAGACACTCTACACCCACCCACCACAGGCGTCACCAGTCAGGTGACCCTGTTAATAAAAGGGGCCGGGCGCACGTGCCCTGGGCCCAGTTCCAGTACCCCACTACAGTGTCCGTGTGGTTATTTATCTAGTGGCCCAAAACACCACAGGCTCGACCTAATCACTGAGAACGACTAGGTCATTAATGACCAAGTACCGCCAGGAATGAACGCAGCGATCAAGTGCGCTCGGCATCATTTGGATGTCTGTTGCTCATGGGAAGAATTATCGATCAAACTGTGGGTTTTTCACATGGGTTAATAAAGGACCACTGACATGGAGCACCAAATGACGAAACCATTGCTGAAAACATATGTGAGATAGACATCATCCCGACATTGCGTCACAGGTAATGACGGCCTAGGAGTTTCTCCAGCTGAAGGGGGTGGGGGGGCGGGAGAGGAGGGTGAAGGTGAAACATATGCCACAACAAGCCGCTCCCTTCCTCTCCCACCAAAATAAGCCGGAAATGGAAGAGACGAACAAATGGCATTTCCATTATTAAAAATGATGACAGCGGGATACAGTAACTGTAGGGCTCAACCCAAGGCACGCTGCTCCAGTTCTGGTTAAGAGGGCGTTTAGCAGAAAGCCATATTTGAGCTTTCACATACAACATCCTTCGAGACCAGTCGCTTCTAGCTTAAACCCGTAGATTAAACAAGCATTTGGCAATGCAATAGGTCTCGCATTTACGCGAGTTTGAGCTATTGGCATTGTAAATGACAATGCCTTTTATTTCTTTTTTGGTTTTTAAAACCAAAATAAAAGGCATTGTCATTTACAATGCCAATAGCTTAAACTTGCGTAAATGCAAGACCTAATGCATTGCAAATGCTTGTTATCCCTTTTTCCAAGGTCCAGTTAAAACGGAAGAGTTTGATGTTGCCAGGTGGTCCCTCCTCCAAACATCAAACACTCAGCAGCTGATTGGCTGTCTACATCACGATCCGAGAGCCTGCATGAGTGAGATTTTTAATGAGCATGTCTCAGCAGCCACATGTACGGAACGGAAGAGATGGATTCTCAGATGCGAGAACACTTCATGCACAGACATCCCTTCAAGGCACACAGCCTGCAAACCACTAGACTACTAACGTCACTGCGTATTTAAAGCCGCGAGTGCCACACGGCGATCACTGCGTACACACAGGCGACCACCGTCTGAGCAGCTCACTCCGTCAGTAAACATTCTCTTCTAGCAACTTGTACTGGCGCGCGTACTTTGTACCACGTTGACAAGGGACGCTGCGACAATAGCATCGGCAGACACAATGAATACAGTCAGACAACTCTGAGGCAAACACGCCAAAAGTTCAAAACAAAATATTAAACGCCTCCTTCTTCAGATAGACCACTGACACTGCTTTGCATAAAAAATTAACAAGCCCTGTTGTGCCAAGGCATAGATATATTTAGCAGACTTGGGAGAAACACTTCTGCTTTGCAACTGTGATGAGCACAGCTGTGTGCTTTCTTCTGGAACATTTCCATAAAATGGGGAGCCTGCCTTGCATCTAAAAAGAGGAAACGAGCACACTGTGAAAACTGGCATTTAATGGACCACACAGCAGCAGTCGGAGGAAGGCTCTAGACCGTTGTGTAACTTTTTTTTCAACAAAGAAACACTATGTCATGTCATTGTCCCATTCTATTTACCTCCGCATCGGCAGAGGAGGTAGTTCTCGCCCTGAAGACCACTATAGAAATACAAACACCAGGCTACTTTAAGATGTAAACGTTTCACAACAGCAGGCGCCCCCGAAACACCGTCTGACTCACTGACATAGAGAGTGAAAGAGAAGCGCGTTTGACTCAGACTAAGAAAGAGTTATAAACAAGCGCTCGCCATGACGTTTTCATTTGGCTTTTTCTGCCGTCCCACTTGGACGGCCTCGCCTGCTAAAAAGTTTCTTATCCTTATGGGGCCATGTGTTTGGCCCCATAAAGATAAGAAACCTTTTGCGACGCAAGGAAGGCAGACGAGCCCGTCCAAATGGGACGGCTAAAAAAAGCCGAACGAAAACGTCACTACCAACTCTTTTCTAATGGCTGGCCACCGTTTAGCATAAACGGTGACGCCAGCCAATGGAAAAGAGGGGCGGGGCTTAATGCCCTTTTCACAAAATACCCAAAATCATTAAATCTCGCCAGCGAGACTGCACATGTGCGCAGCCGAGACCTAAAAATACAAAGAGTGAGTGCACCTGCCTGCGAGCCGCAGTATTCTGAGGCGGTATTCTCCTGCTCACCCCTGTGCGTCGCTGTTGGGCCATTATCCACTGGCCGTCTCCTTAATAGAGAAGCAGATGAATACTTCATACAAGAAAAGGTGGCGTACTCCAGCTGCTTCCTGTAGAGACGAGAGCAGTTACCTCACCAGCGAACCACAGAAAAAAGAGGTACATCGTCAAGCGCGCAAAAAGACACGACACCAAAAGAATACAAAGGTGTCCGTAATAAGAAAATCATTAAAAAAAAAATCTTTTTGGTATTTCGTAAAACAGTAACATATCGGCATAAGAGCGCCTGGACAGCTGGCAGTGTGTGTTTGTCTTCAGAGGACCTCCGCTGGGCGGACGTGCAGGGCTGCGCGCGCGTGGAGTCGGCTGCAAGGGCAGATTGTAATACGGTTCACACTCGATGTCTTACCAAGCACACCGACGCCTCTACATGCACTTTTGTGTTCACTTCATTAATTAATAATGCATTTTGTAAGGCAAAGTTATTAACTAATAGTGTCACTGGCAGAAGAAAATGATGGCAGTAAAAGAGCACAAATATACTATGTATCATATAGTACACACTGCGATTTGAAAATGATCTACCATTGCAAAAATACGGACATTAGTTATTATTAACTATTGTGTGCTCTTGCTCGCTAAGATTCAGAAGCGCTACATTTGCACAATGCTAGTGCAATAAGTAAGGGGCGGGACCTGAAATAGACTACATCTGACCCGAGTCCTAAGGTTGTTTTAGTGCCCGCGCCTAGGGGCATATCATCAAGGGCCTTATCTTCGCTTTTTTGGCTTTATAAGCCAGAAAAGCGGAGATAATGTTTTCGCCCTATTAACAAGAGGGTGCTAACATGCATAATCGCATGTTAGCACCCTTTTTCCCTACACCTCCCTTTGCATCTCTAATGAGATGCAAAGTGGGCGTTCCTTCCCAAAATAACTGGAGAAATGTCGCTAACCGACATTTCTCCAATTATCAATGGGCAAACTAACAAGCATAGCGATAAGAAAAGTAGCGCTAACCGCGGTTATCGCTACTTTCCTTACGCCTGTTTTTAGTTTGACTTAGCCATGATATCCAATGGAAGGTGGATATCATGGTTAAGTATGCCCTGCCCTATCACAACGTAGCGCCAAACGTTGTGCGATTATCGCTGAAATCCTAGCGATAATTGCACATTTGGCAGCTAACTCGGTTATTTTTATCGCTATGGAGACAAGCGTCGCTGATAGCGCGCTAACTCCGCGATAAAAACAAGCGATAATTATCCTAGCGCTAAGTGCGCTTAGCGATAATTATCGCCGGTTGTTGATGATATGCCAAGACAACAGAGTCCGGGACAATGGTCAACGGATGCAAACTACCAACAGCGACGAGGCAGGTCAGAGGAGACAGAAGCAGGTATAGTGCTTCGTGTATTTGGAAGATGTGAAAACCGTTTTTATATTATTGACATAAACCCAATAAATAGTACCATGCACTACTAACTGTCTGTGACTCTAATGGCTACTGGAAAAGTAAGGTTTCAGGATGACTACTGGCTAGTTAAATGATTTCAATCCATGCTCTTGGCATGTGACGTGTGTCCTGGCTAGTATGCTGGCATCAGCTCTGCACTCCTGGGGCAGGGCTGTGACACTCCTCAAGACCCAGCCTTCTCTGTGTGGCCACAGGATGCAGGAGACAAACCACACATCATGGGCTGGTGATCTCAAGCCCCACCCCTGGGCATGCTTCCAGCCGCCCACAGTTGTCACTACATTCTCTGCACTGTGTATCTTCTTAGTCTGCTGATTTTGTCTCTTTTCTTGTTGATAAAGCCATGGATATGAAACATCAAGAACCAATGAATTTGCATTCTTTATGTCAGTGCTCAGTGATGCTAACGAGTGCAGCGTTACATTTGAAGAGTCCATGACAACGTCGCCTGGAGATCACCAGCCTCCTGGGAGATAGCAGCGTGTAAGTTCTTGTGACACATGGCTGGATGGTGCTGCTGCGCTAGCCTGCTGTGCTGTTTTCCCTGGTTGGTGCTCCTCTAAGCCAGATTGCGACCAGGATCCTGCTACCACTCACCAGCTCCCTGTTTGTGGCCGCTTCTTCCTACTTCGTCTAACAAGCGGTGCATGCCTACAGTAAGTGGTCAGTACAGCAGTGCCCAGCAAGTACTCTGAACTCCATCACTTCACATGCTCTCTGCAGGTACCCATTTGTACAGTGTTTGCAATTGCCAGGATAAAGCATTAGGAAGTTCGAATTTGGGGATTATCAGTGCTGTGCTGTTTTCCTTAGGTAGAGCAACACCCAGAAGGAGCGGTGGCTGGACATTGCTTCCATGAACTAGAAAGTCCTGGAAGAACTTACACAGTGAATACACACGAGTACATGGCCTATTGAAATGTAAGAGTCTGAAGAAAAAAAGATTACAGAGTTCTTTGAGGAAGAGAAACATTAAGGATTGTCACTAGACGCCTAGAAGGGTGGTAGTCTATTGGTAACTGATATCAGGCATTTTCCAGGGTTAATATATCGTTTAGGAAAGTGACTCCCATCAACTGAAAACAAAATGTTATTTGCTATTGATTCCTAGGATATAAAACGATGCTGATAAGGCCACTGACAAGACATGAACTATGCATACATTTGGCTTTGCAAGCATATTCCATTGAATCACATGTGCCGGGAGGTGTTTCTCCCGGAACCTCCACAATTCTCTCCCCATGTGGTTAATTTAACAAATGCTGCACATAGAAGCACACAGAATGGGAAGGCTCCCCCGCAGAGGCCTCCAGGGTTATGTTGGCGCCATCACTGTTCACTTGGGCTATCACCCTCGGTGAGGGTCTTGAAGTCCATGGAGAGCGCTTGCTCTTCAGGCAGCTGTGGGCGTTTCCACTCATCGCGCGTCACAACGTATCCAATGGTGATGCCGAAAGCCAACAGAAGTAGCCCCAGCGCATTAGTCAAGACGCCCTCTACCGGAAGCTGGGAGTAGCTGCTTCTACAAGAGAACACATTGATTAACAAAGCTTTTTTTTAATTTTTTTTTTTTTATGAACTTTTTTTGAGAATAAAACGCATTACAAATTATACATTCAATTACATTGTGTAAGCAGGGACGCATTTATAAATCGAATGATATCAAGGCGTGCGGAATGTAAGATAGCGTAACCATAAACTGGGCGCAGAGGCGACATAGAATTGGCATATACATTAGTCGCATCATCGCATCGTCATGGAAACTGTGTCAACGGCTGTCATCATTAAACTATTCGTTTTCAGCTACAGGGTCTGGGGGTAGTCAGGTGATTTGTCAGCCTCGTTTATCTGTCGGAGATAGGCAACCAGGGGGGCCCAGATGTTATATGGCCTGCTAGATAGGGGTATTAAGTTCCCGTACTCGCTCAGGTGCGACTGGCAGTGTGCTGCATCCGCCAGCCAGTTTTTTGTAACTGGTGCCAGCTTGCGCCCCCAGTGATTCGCCACACTGCTCCTGGCCAGCACATGGAGCATCACAACCAGTCTACGGTCAGCATCTGGGAAGTTCTTGACATGTCCAAGAAGGCATGTAAGAGGATCGGGCATAAGGGGGTTGGAGGTGATGGTGCTGATATTTCTGCAAACATCTTGCCAGAAATTTGCAATTTTCGGACAATACCAGGCCAAGTGTACAAAGGTTGCGCCAGAAGTGGAGCATCTCATACATCTTGCATCCTCCGCCAAACCCATTGTGTGAAGTGCTGCAAGGGTACGATACAGTATGTGTAAGAATTTGAAATGTAACCATGCCATTGTTCTGGTGACGGCCTCTCAACTAAATCTGCCGCCCAAGCGCAACGCGCCCGCTCAGTATCCAAAGGTGAGGGTGCGAGAGTCAGCGCTTACAATCTGGTGACGAGCTTGTGCGGATTGATTAACAAAGCTTGTACCGTAATCCTACTAAGAGGCACTGCAGGTAGGAGAAACTTCGGGATTCTTTATGAGGGTAATCTTAATCTTGAAAAATAAGTCACAGCTGTAATTCCACTCCGTAACATTCAATGTCACCATATTTGGGAATATCTACAGTTAGCACCGCAGGACAACCCAAATCAAGAGGCAGATTTGATACATTTAAGACTGATTTCCTGCAGTTGAACACAATGCCACAAAACTGATACCTAGAAAACAGAGCCAGAAGGATTCCATCACCAGCCTGCTAGTTACTATTTTAGCAAAGAACATTTCATTACCTGCATCTGCCAGCACAGAGTAACAGTACCCAGCCCCAGTTACCAGCAGGTGGCTGTAAGGGCTTCTGGAACCAGCAAAGGTCAGTGCTTTAAATGTTAAGTATCCTGGCGCTTGTAAACATTGACTCAAACCACGCACATATATTGCAATGAAAGGTCATACCCAAAGGGGTCTAAACAGCACCATTAGGATAGAGCCAGGTCTTCAATTTCTTTCTGAACTGCAGCAGATCTTCCACCTGTCTGAGACTCGGCGGCAGTGCATTCCACAGTCGCGCGGCTGCAGAACTGACGGCTCTTCCTCCTAGTTTTATTCTCTTAAACCTAGGTGCCTTTACAAATTTAGCTGAGGATGATCGCAAGCTTCTGGTGGAGACATACCATTGATATTTACTCTGAAATGGTTTGGGCCCTTGCCCACTCAGTACCGCCCCTTTAAATGGGGCGGTCCTGAGTACTGGCACTTTTTTATTTTGAGAGGGAGAGAGTACCTGGACTTCTCAAAAGAGACTTATTGCTTTTAATTGAAGAGTACTGGCACTTCTCAGAATCAAGCAGGTACTTTGATACAGAGTACCTGCACTTCTATGTTTCCATTTCAAGCACTGGCAAAGGTGGTCTGATTAGTGGCGGCTCATTTGCTATGGCAGAGGAGCGTTGCCCCTCCCAAAAAACAGCAGAAAAAGAGAAAAATAACGACACTCATTTTATTTCTCCTTTCCTGCTGAGTTTTGGGGGTGGGCCTGGAGGGTTATGGCACTGAGGGGAGTGGTAGTGCACTCCCTTCACTGCGCATGATGGTTTGGCAGGCCGTCTGACGCCATCCAAACCATCATGCACAGTGAACCTCTCTCCAAACCCAGTTACATTGCTGGGGTTGGAGAGAGCAGGCACAGACTTACAGTCTGTCCTGGAGCGCTGATCGAGGGCGCTCAGGCCAATCCTGAAGCTGCTCTCATGAGAGAACAGCTTCAGGATTGGCTGCAGGGCATTCTGGGAGCCTGTTCCTGAAGCAGATGAGCGTGACACGGGACGCAGCTGGCTGAAGGTACGTTTAAAAAATATATATTATTTTAAAAAAAGAAAATGCCTCCTTACTTTGCAAACCCTTTGCCCCCCTCATTCCCCCCGCCCACCAGCCACCACTCGTCCCAAACATGGTCCACTACTGGGTCTGTAGTACCAAAGTGATGGACTGTGGCTCCTCCCAGATGTTAGTTTGTCTGAGTACAGCTTTTGATTTGTCAAAAGCTGTGTGCTTTCACAGAAAGGTCATGTCCCCTGAAAACAGCTGTTATTTGTTTATCCTGCCACTTGTACGAGGTAGTAGAAGCTCTTTGAAAGGGGCTCCAGGGCTCAGCCCCCTGCCTCCCGTGATGCCCCCACACTCTGCCTCTCAGAGTTCGCACACTGTGCATCATTTAATTTAGGAGTGTTCACAAAAAAACGCCTTTTGTGTTTTCATGAACAATGCCAGTGTGCAGGTCAGCCCTCTTGGCTTGTCTCCAGTCTCCTGGTGGCAGTAGGAGGAACAGGGGCTGAGGCACGATCCAGCTATAGCGTGCTGTTAAAACACAACACTCTGGAGGTGGAGGTATGAACTGCGCATGACTGAGGGACATAGTTCAACTATGGTCCCTTCACACAGGCACAATCCATTTTATTGAGCAGACATACTGTGCATGCCTTGTGCAGCACAGTATATCTATTAAAAATGGGTCCGTCAGGGTGTACATCAATGCATCCCTGAGACCAGTGAGAAGCCACACAGAGCAGCAGGGGCAGGATCCTCAGCTTTGTCCCAGCTTCTTATAGGGTTGTGCTTCCAGACCTATGAAGAAGTTGGGCGGGGAGGCGGGTCGAGGTAGGCCTTTCCCTTTTCAAACCTGCTCTTGTGCTCTGGCTGGCTCCTCGTTGGAACTCATGGCTTGCTGGTTCCAATATCTTGCGCCAGATTCCTGCTCTGCTGCTGCCATGGAGCCTCTGAGTTGCCAGCAAAGGAAGGAATGTAAGGTAAAAAAAAATGTTTCTCTGTTCATGTATGTGAGTAATTGGAAGTGAATGGGCTTGAGAGAAAGAGTGTGTTTGTGAGTATCAATGAGAGTAAACGTGAGTGAGAATCTGAGTTTGAGAGTGTGTAGGAATAAGTGAAAGTGAGTACAAGGTAGTGAGTAAAGGAGTGTCGGTCCGTTAAAAGGAGTGACTGACTGAAGATTGAGAGAGGGATTGGAAGTGAGTTAAGGGTGTAACTATCAGTGGTGCAGGAGGTGCAGTTGCACCAGGGAGTAAGTGAGTGTGAAAGGGTGAGGGTGTTTGTAAGTGAGAATGAGAACCAGTGAGTAGGAGTATGTTTGTGTGAGTAACAGTGAGAATGAGTAATCGAGAGAATGTGAGTTAGAATAAGCAAGGGGGAAGAGTGTAAATGTGAGAGGGAGTGAGTATAAGCGAGGCAAATTTTGAAAAAAGTGGGGAGAACTGGCAGGTATTAGTATCATGCCTCACCAATTTGAAAGATCACCAGCCTTCACTGTTTTCTGGTTCCCATGTGTGCAAGTTTATGGTCAGTACAGCAGGCTGTGTTGATTATGGCGGCAAGGCAATGACCAAGCCTATAAGCTAGATTTGTTTATTATGAAATGTTATGATAAATTCAGTGGTCCTGACCTATTTATTGTGAAAAGGATATGTTAAAGTTAATATTCATTTAAGGGTGAAATGTTATTATTTTATTACATTTCTTACCTGGAATATGACAGTTCACCATAGTAGACAAGGGTTTTGGTGTTGATTACACCCTCTGGCTAACCTTGGTGATGATAGATTTGCACTGTGTTAATCCTTGCTAGGCCCTCTTAGGGGACTCAGGAGCATATTTGCAAGCCCCTTGCACCACCGTAGCATCACCTTGTGTGACACAGCGGGGCAAACCACCAGGTCATAATTATGAGGCCACGCAAAGCCACTTTGCCAGGCTTTGAATGGCCTCATAGATATGGAGTAAAGCAAGGCAGCACAAATCACTGCGTTGCCATACTCTGCACTAGGGAAGCCTGCATAGGGGAGAGGAGTTGGCCTAACAGCTTGGACGGTCGACCTCGAATCTGGGGAACTGGGTTCGAGTCTTGGCAATGACGCTGAACATCCTGTGATTCTGGGCAAATCACTTAATCTCCCCGTGCCTAACAAAAAAATGAATGTGTCCTCATGTAATGTAACTAGTGCTATGTAAAGCGCTCTGATACCCGATTCGGGTCAAGATCGCGCTATATAAAACTCTGTAAAATAAAAAATAAAATAAAAAATAGGGAGGCATTCCATAAGTGTTGTGATGGGTGTTCCCACACAACACCCATGGATTTTGAGGCATCCCCAGATTTGCAAGACCATGTAAACCTGGGAATGTGCAAAAACCTTACACCTCCCCAGGGGAGGCGTAACGAGGAGAAATAACTTTATTTCACCTAATTTTTTCCTCTTTCTTAGTCTGCTGCATTCTGCAGCATGCTTTGAAAGAGGAGAAAGCCCCCCAGGATTGTTTTTGTGCAGGAGGGTGCCACTTCGTACACAAAAACAATTTTGCATGCAATGCAGGCACCCTTTCACCATGGTGCCAAAACGGCGTCAGAGCAGGACGAAAGGACAGGACTGCGCCCTATGCCATAGATTCAGAGCATTCCTGCCCTTTCACTTTGACACACGGCAGAGCAGCACAGTGACTTGCTGCGCCACCCTGCACCAAATCCCTATAGATTTGCCCCTTTGTATTTTGCTTTGCCAACTCTAATGTTGTTGACAGTTCTAATTCTGTGACTGTATGACTGATGGTTGCCTTGTTGGAAAGCTTAAGGTCAAAACAATAGGCCTGAGTTGGTTGTGGTGACAAGCCAATGATAAAGGGTACAGACCTAATTGGTTCACTGCTACAAGTTCTAGCCAAATCCATACATATGATATCTTTATTGTAAGACGGTATGACAAAGGCAACAGACATAGCTTATTTATTGTGAAAAGCATTTGTTAAAGCCAATAGTTGGGTGACCAGGTGTCCCGGGACAGTTCTGGTTTTTCACCAGTTATCCCAGCAGATTTTGGCAAATTTGTCTAATTTCCCAGTTTTTAGAGAGGGTTGACTGAAAACAGTGGGAAGCATGGTATATGTGTTTCAAAGTAGGGGTAGTTAGCTGTTTTAAGAAAGCAATTTAATTAACAGGCATGATACCGGGCTTAAAAATTGTATTTTATTTCTTAGTGCTGCTTCTGTGTTTCCTTGTTGATGAGTGCTGTCATTCTGTGGTCCTCAGTTGATGTAAAATTATAGTCCTATTTTTGCAAAATGCCCCAGTTTTTGGTTTTCAAAATCTGGTCACCCCTGCCAATAGGCATTTAACCGTGGATTCTTTTCACACTGTTTTACAAGCTGTAGACAGTTATTTTGTTACATGAAATCTCACAGATTACTATAGTAGGCAAATAATTTGTTCTTCTTCCCCCGTGACAAACACGGGGGTAGAAGATTTCCACTGTGATAATTCCTGTTGTGCCCTTTAGAGTGGGGTTGTATATTGTTTTGCAAACTGTACTTGTGTAAATAATTGTAATTTTATAATTGTATGCATGAAGGTTACTAGCATATGCACACTTCAGTATGCACATGCTGATTATGTATTCATTCTGTGGCAAAGGATATAGACCTTCGTGACTCTCTGGGAAGAATTATGTAGGATTTCAGAGTGTTGATATGTTTATTTCAAAAAGCTATGAGAATGCTGGCAGGCTTTACATACTGTGAAAAGTATATGTTAAATGCAATAGTCTTTTAACGGTAGATTGCTACTACACTATGGTTAAAGCCTGTAGGCATGTAATTTGTTAAATGGAATCTCTTGAATTAGCCCAGTAGGCAAGGGATTTCGTGACCTACTCGAATAACTTGTGGGGACAGAAGATTTGCAATTTAATAATCCTTGTTAGGCTCTTTTGGGAGGAGGGTAGCATGGGCTTAACAACTGTAATGTTGTACATATTTGTATTTTATTACAGTGTATCTGATGGTTCCTTTGTGGGAAATCGTATGCTCAATACAGTAGATCTGAGTTGTTTATCATGACAAGCCAATAATAAAGGCTATAGGAATGACTGGTTCATGAGGAAAAGATATGCCAGATACATGTTTATAAAAGTTACAACATAGGTATTAAGTCTCATTTACGTATTATGAAACACATATGTTAAAATCAATAACCCTTTAATGGCGGTCGCCAGTAGATAGTTATAGTTAGGACCTAGCTTCCGTAGGAAAAGTTTTTTTTGTTTTGCTATGAACTTTGGCACAGTTTCACGAATCTTCACGAAATTGTAAAAACATGTTTGCCACTCACCTCAGCTGCTGTCTGAAAAGTGGCGGGTAATTCGTAAAGAGGGGCCGAGAAAAAGGGGGGTGGGGTCCCAAAAGGCTTTTTCTCATGCAATTTCCTACAAGGATTTGAGGCACGACTACAGCCCGGAACGCTGAACAGAATTACACCAAATTTGGCAGAAAGGTAGATCGTGATCCAGAAAGATCTCTTTTGTAATGTGGTGTAAATCTGTTCAGTAATTTTGGAGTAATTAAAACAAAAAAAGATTTATGTATATCTAGGGATGCAGAGGGTCTGCTGATCCAACTTCTCATGCTGAGATCTGATGGCTGCCAGGAAGTGGAAGCAGTATTCTTGGGACTCGGCTGAGTCCCAAAAAAAGCAACAAGCGCGGTCTACTGCACTTTTTTCTGCCCCTGGGTGGGCTAGATCATGGGGGATTTATATTTTTATTTGAGGAGAGGGGGGCGTGCATGGTTCCCCTCCCCAGGCTGATGTCTGCCCTGGGAACAGGGCCTGCCTGGGAACACAAACCACACCAGGCAATTCTGCTGGACCGGAAGGGGGTGGGTGGGTGTTTGTAAGACGCAGCACTGCTGCCGCTTTACCACTGCTGCCGCTTTGTGTTTTGTTGCAGGGGACCGATATTGCAGCACTGCTGCAAAATCCGGCCCCCAGTAACAAAACAAGCCCCCACTGCTCGAGAATCGTCCCCCACCCTTCTGGCCCACCGGGAAAACGCCCGGTGCCAGCTACGGCCAGTCTGGTCCTGCCCGGGAACCCCATATCCCAGAGCCCAGCTGATTATAAGTAGGGGGAGGGCGGTCGCCCCATCTTCTGGGGCCAGGCTTTCAAATTGGGAATGGTACATACAGCCACCCTCCTGGGCGATTTCGGCTGTAGTTTAAAGAGGGGAAAGGGGCATGCAGCCCCCCTCCCCGGGTCAATTTTGGTCCCAGCGATCCTATCCCCTGACACCTGCCCTCTCCTGGCCCGATTTTGGCCCAGGGGACCCCATCCCCGGGGCCCAGTCAAAGTTTAAAGAGGGGGAGGGGAGCACAAAGCACCCCTCCTAGGGCTGATTTCGGCCCTGGGGACCCTATCCCCTAGGGCCTGGTTGTACTAGTAATGGGAAAGAGAGCCACATGGCCTCCCCCCACAGGCCCATTTTGGCTCTGGTGACCCCATCTTCTGGGACCCAGCCACAATTTCAAAAGGGTGGGGGCCAGCTACTGCTATGTCCTGGGGTGCCCACCCCGGGACATAGTGGTTTTCATGCCGGCACTGGCGCGGGCAGGGAAACTTGTGTTTGGTCTCTCTTGGTGGGAGTAATTTCAAAGCTCCCAACAAGCTAGAGCAAACACTAAGTCTGCTCCCAGCTGTTGGGAACTTTAAAAATGCACCCCCAAGCTGGGAGCGGACTTTAGAATGGTTTTCCTGCCCGCAGGGAAACAAATGTGAATATTGCTCCTGCCCGCAGGGAGCAGCATTTTTAGCTGCTCCCTGAGAGAAGGAGCAGTGCCGACTCCCGCTGTATGCGGGGAGCCGACTGTGGCTGCGGGGTCTTGGGGCTCCATCCACAGCTCCCATACAGGTTACGTAGGTGCCCTGGGTGGGCACCAGGGCACTCACCCTTTATATGCTGGGCACCTATAGAAGGATGGGGTCTCCGGGGACAAAATCGGCCCAGGAAGGTGGGCTGCATGCTCCCATCCCCCTAAAAAATGCACCGAGCCCCAGGGATGGGGTCTTGGGGACAAAAGCGGCCTAGGGAGAGCACCCATGGGTTGGTTGCCTTCAGGGGGTTGGCCAAAGCGCTGTGGCCTAGCCTGGTGGCTAACCCCCGCTGAGCATAGCCTTCGGAAGTACGCAGTGTGGGGTTGGCTGCATGTGGAGGGTTGGTTGTGGCTGGATTAAGGTATGGTAATTAAATATTACTTTACATACAAAAAAAACTAGGATTCAGTGAAAAAAATAAAGGTTACAGTTACATTATAGTTGGGTTCAGATTTTACACACATAAAAACTAAGAAATTCAGCAGTTATAGTTATAGTTATCTCAAAAAAACTATAACTCGTGCTCTAAGGTACCTATAACTCTCACCCTCGCCATGCACTGTTAATTACTCCATATATTACATCAGTCATGACACCTTCTATGACATCATTAAAATCATCACTGCAACATTTGCAGTAAAAGTATTGATGAGAAAACTGTGCATGGCAGGGGCTTGATTTATAGTTACCTTAGGGCACAAGTTATAGTTTCTTAAGATAACTATAACAATAACTGCTCAATTTATATAGTTTTAAGTGTGTAAAATCTGAACCTAACTATAATGTCCCTGTAACCTTTATGGCTAGGCCCTGCATCCAATCTATAATCGCAAGTCGCCTCTCAAGCCACTTCAGGACCCATTCACCATAGCCTTTTTTTTTAAGGGCACTTCCCCCTCCTCGAGTCAATAGTGGCCCTGGGGACCACATCCCTCAGGGCCATTATTCAAAATATGTGACCCCCATCCCCAATCCTTAATAGGCCCTGGGGTCCCATCCCCCGGGCCGAATTTTTAATAAAAGGGGAGGGTCGGACGCACAGCCTCCCTCCCAGAGCCTTAATAGGCCCAGGAGAGTCCATCCCCTGTGGCCGATTGCCATAAAAAATTGGAGAGGGGCCTCTCCCGCGCTTATTGAGGCCCCAGAGACACCACCCCGGGGCCTGTATTTCGTTTATGTGGGTGGTCTGGTGGCCACCTGGGGCACCCACCAAATAGCAGATAGGGGGCTGCGGAGGGTGCCCTAGGACACCCATGGTCTCCATCGGCACCCCACATGTGCAGGAGCAATGCCAGCAATGTGTGCTTCCCTGCCCAGTGGATCGTGGGATGGGAGAAGACATATGTGTACCTGCCCGTGCTGTTGCAAGCAGGGAAACTACTGTGTCCTGGGGATGGGGTCCCTAGGGCCTTAATAGGCTTAGGAAGGGTGCTGTGCAGCCCATCTTCCCCTTTTTTATGGAACTGGGGTCCACAGGGCCTAGTAAGGTTCAGGGAGGGGTACCGTGTGCTTCCTTTTTTAATGCATCGGTCCCAGGGGATGGGGTCCCCAGGGCTCATGGAGGCATGGGGAGGGAGGGCCATGCACTCCCCCTCACCAAAAGAAATATTTTACTTCGCCCTTCCCAGAGTCCTGGCCCACCCCACGGCCCTTTTTATTTTTTCTTTCTAAAGAGTAGCGCTTTAAAAAAAAAATGCTGTGGATTTGCGGATCCTCTGCAAATTTACAAGAAATTTTAAACAAAACGTTTCTGACCCCACCACCAGGCCTAGGGGTCAGTGAATCCCTACCCTGTCATCTTATGTTTTTTACTTTTTCTTCTAGGACTCAGGACTGAGTCTCGAGTCCTAAGATGGCTGCCTCCACATCCTTGTTGCTGTGGAGCACCAATCAGATCGCACCATGACGCTAGCTTAAGCATTGTTTTTTTTTAGGACTTTCATTATGGTTTTTTTACTATTATGGAGATATATTTTGTGTAACGGAGATAGAGTTTACGCCTGTGCAGGAAGGCAAGGAGTTTGCATGATGCAAATCTCAGCTTTTTGCGGGCTCAGGAGCGGTTCCGAGTCCCAGATAAAATGTGCCACTTTACGTCTTGTGACTGGCACATGAGGATTTATGATAAACAGTTATCAGACTTCTTCGGCTTTTGCGAGGGACTGTCAGTATATATTTTTATTTCCAAAAGACAGTCAGCATGAGTATTGTATGATTATGGGTTATGAACAGAACACCTTCTAATGTGGTTTTCTGTTCTCTTCCTGTGTTAAAATGAAATGTAAAGACGTTTATTTTTTGCTATGTTATTTTAAGACACCCTTCTGTACGCATTTAGGCCAGCAGAGGAGAATGCGCAAATAGCACTGTGGGTTTATATATATAGATAGACGTGAACATAATATGCTTCACATTTTGTATAATTGAAGTGCGAATATTTTACGGTCAAATGTCTTTTTATTGTGGCCTTTTTAGCATGCATTGTGGTTGTCTTTTTAAGCATCTGTGCCTGGCGCACCGACCTTTCATGTATTTAGTAAGACCAATAATAACTAGGATTGTAACAGTTTTTTATATATTAAAGCTGTTGCCTTTTTGTGAATAAATAGTATTATATAGTTACCCCTTGGGCCCTCCCCAGCCCCTGTCTGACCCATGTGGCTCAGCACCACATTTAATTAGCACAAGTGATTTTCAGATAACTGACCACGTAGTGCACAACAATATACCCCGAACTGTTTAACTATTTCCTCACATTTATATTTTGAAGCATGTACTTGGTGACAGGAGGTTGTGTCGGGCGTCTCTCACTTTGTGCCACAAATACATGTTTATGGGACTGCGTCTGGCAGCTCACATTTGTTTTGAATTTTGATTACTTATTTGGTGTAAATTGTATTGTTTGAATGTTTATTTCTGCAGGGAATGGGAGGCATCTTATCGCATTGAGTTTAACAGTGTCTTTTTTCAACTGCGTGCTTCCAAAAGGTGAGCTACTATCCTTCATCACATCGCATTGTGGTTTCCTATCTCAGGCCTGGCAGTAGCCAACGCCTTTCGACTTCTCTCTCCAAATTGTAATGGGTGTTCTCTGTTCTTCTCCTTTTTCAGCTACATGCGGTGTACTTTAATAGATATAATGTCTGTCACCTTCTCTCGATTTGCAATTTAGCGTCTCTCCCTCTCTTACCTGGCTTATAGGCCTTTTTCCCTGAAGTGACGCAAATCCTGTTCAATAGGTGCTCAATTTCATTATGATTCATGGTCAAGAATCCTGTGACCTTTGAGCACATTTTTGTAGCGTGGGTGGCACTTCTATTTTCTTAAATAATTCCCAGAAGTGACCACAATGCGTCATGTCCTATAGGTCAGAGGCACCCGATAATGTTGTCCTTTTGTGGTCAATAGTTCATCATTAAAAGAGTATAAAAATCTGCTCCTTAATCCATTCGACGGACTACCCTGCTGCAGTGACCCCTTGGGTCACTGACGCCTGTGTGGTCTCCTTCAGCCCTCTATCTAAGCATCTTTGGCTGAAGCTCTAATTTCTTATTGTACTTTGAAATGGTCTTTTTCTCTCTCCTCTGCATTATTGGAAAGCACTAATGGTTGTCCCTCCTAACTTAACGTGTGCATTCCTAGAATTGCAGTAAAGTGTATGTTGCATTTTGAAAGTATTTCCATTGACTTAAAATATATTTGCATTACATGAGTTTGTTCTTCACTCCAGAAATGTGTCTTTAAATGCCAAGACTTTGTTAAGACTCCCAGGCTATATATTGAATTTTTTTTTTTTTTTTTTTTTAAAAAGGGGTTCTTCTTTCATATAAATCAGACAGCTATTTTTCCCTATCGTTTACACGTCTATTTTGTCATACTTTTGCAGAAGCACCTCCTCAAATTAAGCTGCCTTGGTGCAGTGCCCCAGGACCATAACATTTCACCCTTTCATTGCCTTTAAATGTATTTTGAAATTGTAAATTCTTGCACGATTAATTTTCTCATTTAAGGGTTTGCCTTCTAGATACTTGAGCGTCATAAACATCTATTCTTGTGTTACAATTTTTGGCTGATTACAATTGTAGTTTTGAATAGTCTTTCTGAAGCTAACAAACTGATGAATATATTCTCTGCTGTGTTAATGATTTGATGAATAAAACTGGCACTTCAACGTAAGAACTTTGTTTTTAGAAGGGAAATACTAACCATTAATCTCTTATTTTGCTTATGGGCCCTCCTCATCTCTTTCTCTCACAGTGGTACCACAGGAGATGTTATATATAGGTGTACGTCTCTTGTGCACTACAGTAAGAAGTGATAAGCAGGAACATCTGGGTATGTGCCAATCACACCCACTTTGACTGAGACAGGTTCAACTAGAGACCACGCAATTGGTACATCCAGTGAATACTGTGTTTAGCTTCCAAGTAGCTGCCTTCATGACTCTTAATTACGTTTTTTTGAGCACGGTTTTAAATAGGTTCCCCTATTTTAACTCATTACACACTAAATTAAGTACATTCTGTTCCTTGACAGTGACACCTCACGCTTCTCATCTCACCTTTCTGGCGTGCTTGCACCCATAGTAAAAGATCCTCCCACTTGAATATTCAGTAAAGTGGTAGGAAGAGGGGGAGGAAGGCTTTTTGCATGCATTTTTCGCCACAACACAGCACCTTTTTGCGTTTTCTGGTTGCTATTACGCCCTAGACTTTGCCCAGTGTCAAATGATAGACCAGCCACACAAAAGAAAGAGTGACATAATAAGGTGAGGTCCAGGACTGCCGTCCCTTACCGCCCAGAGCACAATGATAGAAGATGTAATACCAGGTAAAATGGAGCTGTTCCTTTTGAAATTTTTGGATCATGGCCCACAATATTAAAAAGACTAAAGATGCCATCAATATAAGTAATATAGTTTCCTGGCATAAAAGGAGATACTTTCAGTTTCAAATGCATATTAATATCTCTGTATTTGGATGGGCAATTATAATTCACACTGAAGATTACACCAAATGCTGTAGTACTGAGCAACTAAGTACAGAATAATTTACTCCTACCCGTGTCCAAATTCAGCAGCAACTGAAGCAGGCACAAGCAGTAGCCCGAATGCTAGGGCAGATCCAGTAAGTGCTGCCACAAAGAGCACACAGTTGGGGTTAGTCAATAGGGAAAATTTTGAAATTGTATTTCATGGCCAAGAAAGTTAGTGACACTAGACTTAGAGCAACGTAAATGTCGGAGCAGATGGTAAACATTAGACAGAAGATTAGAATAAGCAAGTTAAGACTGAAGACTGTTCCCTTCCAATTTCTTGTGCACAGAAGTGCACAGAAGAGGGGAGATAAAATGATGGAGTGGAATGCACGCTAGATATACCCATGGTTTGACTTCATGGTCACATGTCAAATGCTGCTAGGTCTCCTCAGCCTTTCATCTTTCCAAGTTGGATAAAATGAGTACCAATAAGTAAGGGGAACAATAAAGATTTGCTATTTTGTGCCACAATACCATTCTGAGTAAATGTGCGCTTTACAAAAAAAGCCATATTATTTTAAAATAAGCTATATTTTACGTATTTTACGTACAATTAAAGACAACACGTGTCTGGATATTACATGGTGTTGAAGGGTTAACAGATTTTTGGGGCTGCCTTCAGAAGTAGCATTCCTGGCCAACCACAGATTCTGGGCGTTGAGCCAGGCAGGAAATGGGCTTCCTGTGGTTGGCAGCGAACATAGGATTTAGAAGAAAGAAAATGTATGTGTAGAAATATATTTGTGTCTGTGGAAGTGAAGAGAAATAGTTGCCTAGAATCACACAATTTGGAGTTTAGTGAAGGAATATGTATGTGTTTATGTGCAGATGGGTGAGAGAAGGTAAGGAATAAGTTTTTGGATATGCACAACTGTGTGCAGCCTTCAAAATATGAGACAACCAGAGATTCGTAGGAATAAGATTACCACAGGTAGCCACCACATGCCCCAGTACTAGGAAAATACAAAAGAATAAATAATACGTGCAGATATAAAGTAGATCTCAATGTTAAAGGACGGTATCCATGGAGTAAGCAATGCTCAGTATCGCAGTATTGCCAGAATAATAGGTGTGAATTTAAAGAGGCCTTCTAAAATTAGAGTTGCAGACTTTAGAGGTGGTTGCATATATTTTGCGGTTCGACCACTACAAGTTTTTATCTCTCTTAAAAGTTTCTATTTTCTGTTTGGGTTCTTCTTTCGCTTTCTTAGTTAATCAATGATTAGAGGTTTTGCAACATTATTATTATTAGATTCTTCCCTGCGTCTCCAAGAAGTGTATTGAATTTCCTGTCTTCGAGATGTTTGCTTACATAGGCTCAATGTTATTGTTTTCATCACCTCGTGTCTGGTTCGAAATAAAATACAAATAGGAAAATTTATCATACCACAGGCTCAGGCCTACCACATTTTCCCACACGTTTGGATGACAGCCAGACCATGTGTCCATTATGATATAAAAGCAGCAACAACTTTCAGCAATGCCTGAACAGACTGTTTAAAGGTAATACATTGAGAGAAAGCAAAAATAGTTTATTGCCCATGGGTCACTCTGTTTTCACTCACAAATATTACAATGTTCTGACAACAACTTAACGCCCCATATACTTATCCCTGATAAATTAATATATGTATAGGTCACATCAACTAGACATCACAGTGGCTTTAAAATTATTTAAGAAGGCATACATCTGTATAAATTAACACCCGCTGCGAAGTTTCTTTCTACTCAGGTATACAGGCAGAAGGGGAAGGGCCCCATCATCCCTGAGTCCAAAGAAGAATAGGACAGGTGATAAGCCACAACAGGAACACCGCCATCTTCACAAGCAGATGTTCTTCAGAGTTGGAGAGAATATTGGAGTAATAAATTACAGTGGAAGGTGGAATGTGCTAAAATGCAGTGCATTCGCTAGGGACACAAAGGATAGGAGTAATAGGAAAAGTAGTAATGTTGTGTTGATATTATGTTTATGTATTGATCATTAGTAATGAGTATATGCCAATACAGAAGGATAGTGTGCATTGAATAACTGTGCTTCGTATTATAATGTTTCAAGGATACAATGTGTACAGATTTAATGTGTGTTTTGATATATAGGTGCAATATTTCAGGGTGTTTGAAAATAGGTTTCAAGGTGTAGGGATTGGCACAAAGGGGTTTGGAATTTAATTAAATATCTACATGTTCATGGGGCAGGTTGCTTCCTAAATATACTTGTCCTGTAACAAACTCCACTTGTCCCTTTTGTGCCATGTAATGCAGCGACAAATTATGGCAGCAATGTCATTATATAAGAGCGCTGAAATAACCTCTCTGATCACGTTAGGGCTCCTTCCATAGTACGCTTTGAATACTAACAATTCCCTTATGTTGCCACGTTTCTGCAGATCTACATACTGGGGCTGAAGGTAGTGGTAAGCAACAGTTCTGGCTCACAAAATAAGTGGCTGAAGGAAAAGTGAACTTGCAATGGCTAAGATTTTCGCTCGAGCAATATAGTACACCTGCATATTTGCTCATGCTTAAATACAGTTCACAAATATTTTCTAGGAGTACTATTTCTTGGCCTACTTCTGTAGTATTGTGAATTTACAACAGTTGTATATCTGCACTTAATACAAGGACATGGGTGCACTTTATTTCATGATTTGGCCCCTAATTAGGTCTGGCATTAACAATGACCTTTTATGATTAGTAAAATGTTGTCTCTCCCTCCCTCTCTTGGCTAGTTTCACTGTGAGTGACTTCATTCTGTTCTTTCACAAGGAGCATATCCACACACAGGTGTTTTATCCAGTGACAGGACCTACTGTGGAATGTGTGATTTTTGAGACCACAACATTTTCTGCTTTTGCCAATGTTTGCTATAATGGTGAGGGCGCAGCAGCTCCCACACCAATGATGTTTCACAAACATATTGCCAAAACAAGTTGTGCATTGACAAAGCTAAAAGGCTGACCAACAATTTCATTGGCTTTACCAATGCTTGTTTATTTTTATGTTGCAAAGAAATGGTACCTACCTTAGTCTAGTAGTTTAGCTAAATGTTTTGCATTCTTTTTGTGAACATTTTATTATAAAAGCAAAGAATTATCAGTCTTGCTTTCAAGCTTCTGCAAATATTTGCATCTAATTGAAGAGAATTTTGAGAGCAGTATACATAGCCTCACATTGCTAAATATTGAGACAATGCCTTTCCCTGATCCATAGTGCGGTACTGTAAACTGACAGCCAAGGGGTTTGTGCTGTAGGGGTTGGGCCTACTTGTCCCAAGGACGAAATATGCATGAAAACTTGTTGCCCTTGACCTAAAAATAAAATATGTCCTGGGCGTGGGGCTAGGGGAATTCCACATCCCTGGGCACAGTTTGACAACTATGAGTGTTTTGATTACTAAAGGTGTTACTGTGACAGAGATTTTCATCTGTGTTTTCTGTTGGGTCAAGCTATAGTACAATGTTTTAATTCCTCTTTTGCTTTTGAAGATAATGAATTTCGCTTTGAAATCTTGTACAGGGATGCCAATATAATTTTTGGGTTAATTTCTTCATTTGGAGTTCCCTCCTTACCTCAGCTGGACAACACATGCAGCGTGCACCATTAATAGCTCAACTATTGCAAGGCCTGTTGCTTCCAGTTTCAATTGTAGAATGTGCTGCACACACCTCCCCCACGGACTGTGTATCAATTGGTAAAGAATTTATTGATGCAGATGTACAAGAAAGAATAGCATATGACACTAAATAAATTATTATAAGGGCTGGGTGGAAGAAAAGGAAGAAGGGAACAGGGGATGATGTATACAAACAGAAAAGGGATATGAATAGGCCCAAATGGAAAGAAATGTTTACCAACGATAATGCTTGCCCCCATGGACCGTCTTTTTTCATGGTTCATCACTTGTACGATGTGATAGGAAGAACAGACTGCTTTCCTAAAGCTGTATTTCCACTGCCTCAGGCCACTTCATTTCCCCACATGAAATGGACTTCATCAACATACCCCCTACTAAAAACTACAAGTACGTGTTGGTTATTGTGTGCATGATCAGCAAATGGACTAAGGATTGCCAATTCGAGAACAGCAATGCACAAACTTTTGCCAAATGCCTCCTGAAAGAGTTCATACTGCGCTTATGAGTACCTATGCTTTTGGGTTCTGGAAATGGACCGGCGTTCATCTCACATGCGATTGAGGGGTTGTGCAAGTGGCAAGGAGCCACACAGAAACTACATGTGTTCCACGGAAACTACCAAGTGGGAATGGTATCCCAAGCTCATCTTGAAGGGTTGCACGTGCTACACAGAGGAGAAAGGACGAGTGTGTAAGCGGGCCCCAAGGATACATCACCTAAAGAACGTCTGGAAACATCGCCGCCCCAACCCCTCAGTCTACAAGTTGTGACAACAAGACATCTTTACCTTTTCTTCACTTTTTCTTCATATTGAATGTGCCTAAGTAATAGAAGTGCTTGCAAACCTCTCAAATTACTTGAAGACAGGCACCAACGGTTACTTTTTCTGTTTAAAGGTATCATCTCTGAGGCTCTACATTATTATTCGGCAGACTTTTTTGAACATAGTACAGATGCAGCAGAAGATAAGACATTCTCCCAATTAGTCACACTAGCCACACGTACCAACGATTGGAACAATGCCTCAAGACTTGCTCAAGACTTTCAGAACAATTAGAGAAAATGATCATAGGTGCTACTAGCAGCATTGACCCCCCCATTGCTGCTATTATAATGACTTTTGTACCACATTGAGTAAATTGCCATTTGATAAAGACGGGACAGGGGGACAGTTCACAGAGCAGGATGTTATGTTTGCACACACCGGCCTACCGACACAGAAAGCGGCATGTGTTACAATGTCATACCTGTTTGTAATAATGTACAATATGCTCTTCAGTAAACACACCGAGTACGTAGCAGTTGCACCTCCTGAGAAATGCATAATTAGCAAAGGGAGAACAAGGATAGAACAGGGAATGTGAATAACTTAGCACTTATAGAAGTTGTTGAAGTAACAATAGGACTACACTAAATGCAGCCTGCTACCTTTACCAAATACCTCAAAGACCTGAAAGGTATGCTGTAAGGATTTTGTTCAAAAATGAACAAGAGGAGGGAATGAGAGAGGATCAATTTTATATCATAGGGTGCCCCAGGCCCGTTCTGTCCACACCTGAGGTATGGACCCTTGTCCTTGCCCTGCCAGCCTAATTTGTAGGCTGTGTTAAGTTGACCAGAGTTCTGCACCCATTTTTACTGAACAGCAGGCCCTAGGCTTGTCTGACCAAAATCCCTGCCAGCCTCTCTCAGCGAGGCCTCCTGCTCCAAACTAAGAGCCGCCACCCTACTCGTGTGCGAAGTTCACTGACTCAAAAGTTCAACATCCCCCTGTTCTTTCGACATACAGCAGGCTGCATCCTGGGCTGGTACATACTTTTAGGGAAGTTGCCACCGCAGATGTGTCAAGCTGAGGTGAGAATGGGGCACCACAAGACGTGAAGATTTATATATGTATATACAGAATCCCTTTACAATACACATTTTTCTGTCTGCCCATCCAATTTACGGCAAGCGCCTTGCCTGAGATATGAACTTTCACCTAGCTCACGTACCAAAGTTACTGGAAAGGGTGTCACCATGTATGGTAAAATATTAGAACCATACTGTAAGTCACGAGGTAGACGTGGCATGAGATGACGATACCGTAGGCACTTCTGGCCGTCTTAAAGAGTATAAGAAGGGAGACCACGGAGACATCTTTGGACTCCCCCACCCGTCTGTTAATAGATGGCAGGCGGGTGTGGGTGGTTCCCAAGAGCTCTTGTTTTTTGTTTTTAAGATACAATTTAACTTGCCAATATATTTGCTGTATATGCTATGTATGCTATTTTGCTATGCTATTTTGTCCCTATAGTGGTGTTTTCTTATTGAGCATTTCATACTTGTATTACATTTACAAAGCTGCTTTCTTTTAGGTTTTAGGTAGGTATGTGAGTATTCTCAGTATTTTAGATCAAGTGTGTTTTGCATTCTGAGAACCTCTTCCTTGATTTAACTTACGTCTTTCATAATGCATTTATAAATGTGTATTTGAGGTTTAGTCTTTTTCTCTCTCAGACAGTACAATAGTTTTAATACAGAAATGCCATCTTATCCATGTGACTATCTGGATTCTGTATTTTGTATTTTTATGCCTTTGTCTTGCAGTTTTTGAAGTTGCACCTTCTTAATTAAACTGCTAAAACTCTCAGTTTCAGTTTCCATGGCTCACATGTCTGTTTCCTTCATTTTTAGAGCGAGCGTTCCCAGACACCCCGACTCAAATTAAGGTGCCCCTTTTGTCCCTAACACACTCCCTCGATCACTCCGTGAAGGCTCCAAAAGCTCTGTACTCAGCCCCCTGCCCTCTTGACCCTTAATAAAGCTCCCTCCAACACCCCCTGCAGATCCTGACGTGATATATTTAACGTTTTTGAATATTAATTGCAACTACTACAGATTTACACCAAATCATAATAAGCAGTCTTTCTGGACGATGATTTAGCGTTCTACTAATTTTGGTGTAAATCTGTTCAACCATTTGGGCTGTAGCTGTATCTAAACTTCCTAGGGAAATCTTTTTGGGACCCACTCTTTTTCCCTGCCCCCACTTGACGGAACACCCCAAAACTTTCCAGGATGGAGCTGTGGTGGAAGAACCTTTTTAGAAAGTTTTGTGGAGATTCGTCAAATAACGCCAAAGTTATTAGGAAAACAAAGAATGCTTTTTTTAACTACCCAGTGGCAACTGCAGTGGGTAATTATAATGTGGAGAAGTAAAGAAATCAGATAAGAAAAATACTGTCACTCACAGGGCAATAGAGTCAATTTAATGCTGCCTATGGCTGAAGTATTCTGTTTGCATCCATGATACCATTCAACAGGGGCAAAGGCTCAACCACTTCAGACACCGGCTCTATTGTCCTATGAGTTACGGATGTTTTTTGACCATGTGTATATCCACCTGAAAATGAGTGTTCTTTAGAGCCAGGACTGGTGCGTGAGTACTCCAGTTTCCCTATTTTTCCTCTCATTTCTTTCCTTCTCATATTTTTATTTTAAGAACATACTACAGCTCTCCAAATGTTGCTAACAGGCTGTCTTCTTACTGTACATTTTTTCTGCAGTATGCCGCAAGGCCGCAGCCTCTAGACCAGGCCACCTTCATGGTTTACCATTTCAAGAGGGCCAATACATTGGTTTTAAATGTGGCAGCATGGCTGGATCTTCAAACTAATGAAACACTAATTACAATACCATGGCAAAGTGGCCACCTGTTGCATTGTTTATTTTTATTTGTTATTGCAAGCACAGTTCTGCCATGTTTAGATGGCAGCATATTTTCATTTTCTACTTTGATTTTTTTCAATTTATATTGTGCATGTTTTTGAGTTTGTATGTGAGTTTACTGTGGTTGTGTAACTGGATGAATGCAATAATGAGTCAGTAGGTGGATGAATGGCCATATGGCTAATAAGATGAGTGACAAAGTGCATGCAGAACAAGTTGCTGAGTAATGCTCTTTCTGATGGGCACTCAATCTAACTGCAGATTATTCACCCTGGAGTATCCCTAGGTGCCCCACTGTATTTGAAAAATTCAAAGCAATGCTTTTGCATGCTGGCAGGTGGCGTCGTGGGACTCCACATAAAGTCACCCCACTCCGGAATCGACGAATGGAGCGGCATATGAGTGCCACCCATGTGTGCTGATGTCAGTTTTTTTGTGATCTCTTCCGTGCTCCCAGACATGGAGTCATCAGCAGGTCGAAGGAACCAGTGTGCAGACTCCTATATGGGATCTTTTTAGATTGAAAAGCACATACCACAGAACAGGGAGTTGGGGAAGACGATTCGGAATCTGCGATTATGCACCAGAGAGAGTGTTATCGAAGGTGACTTGTTCCTCTGATGGATACTTCTAACCACAGATAGCTCACTTTGTGAATAGATACCAAAACAATGGATCTGTTAAATGGCACAACTAAAAAGCCCTGTGGAACTGGGAGGGCAAAATGTGTATCTCGAAGGACCTGATCAATGAAAAAGCTGAGCGCCCTCTTAGGATCCAGACAATAGTCTTTCTTTTTCTTTTGAGGGAAAGTTATCAGATGTCAAAAGACATCACCACCTTCGGTAGGAACGCAGCTTATGTTTGTCCAGGGAAAAGATGGTCTAAGGAGGCTGGATCAAAAGGTCCTGAACTTCTATCACTTGGCGTGCAGATGTTATCACCACCAGGAGGAACATTTTTAGGCTGGGAAGACGCAATGAACGACAGGCATTGGTTCGAAAGGGGTACGCATCAGAAAGTTGAGGACTGAAATTATGACTGTGGCATTACAAAGGGCATTGGTGGAAATATTTGCTGCAAAGGTTTTAGAAAAGTAATAAAAACAGTAATTTAAACAAGAATGGTTGGTCAGGCAAATGTGAAAAGGCTTAAAGAGCCAACTTGTAACCTTTAACTCTGCCTAGAGCAATGCCTTGATGGGCCAAAAACAAACTAAACAATAACAAAATCAACAATTTTGCCTGCAACGGGTCTCACTGCCAGGTACCACGTCACAAACTTGTCCCAGCACAATGCACATACCAATTTTGTGAAAAGGCACTTGTCCACCAGGATGACATCAACAACCTTGGGAGAGAGAGCAAAAGAACGTAACAGCTGCTGATCAAGCTCCACACATGAAGGCACAGATTACGCAAGTTCATGTATAGGACCCTGTCCTGCTGTCATCACTGGAGAACCTCCAGAAGCAAAAGCCTGATCGGAGGGCAGATGCTCTAGCCCAAAAGTTCAAGGTACAAAACTATCCTGGCCCAATCCAGTGCCCCAAGGATGACTTGAGGCCCAGTTATTCCTGATCTTTTTCAGTACTTGGGGCAGGAGAAGTAGTGGCTGGAAGGCATACAAAAGTCCTGAGCTCACTCAATGTGGAATGCATCTCTGCATCTCCGTGCGAGAGCTTGCTGGGGGACTCTAATGCGCAAAACTGCTCACATTGAGCATTCTCTGCAGTGGCAAACAGATCTAGCCAGGGTTTTCCCTATTGTTGGAAAATGTTCTGTTCATCCTTTGGAAGCCATGGTCATTCGTGTTCACTAGGCATCGTTTGCTGAGGTTGTTTAAAGATCCCACCCGGTGATGCACCACCGGGGATATCCCCTGATGAGCCAATCCACTCCAGAAGCATACAGCTTCCTGGCACAGGACTGTGTCCCTCACCTTGCCCTGCTTGTTGCAGTATCACATAGTAGTGGTGTTGTGCAGAACTTGCACCAGCTTCCCTTTGAAGGTGGGCAGGAAGGACTTCAATGCCAAATGAATCACCTGCAACTTCAGCAAGTTGATGTGGAGGTGAAACTACGCCTGAGATCAGACTCATCTGATCTCCACTTCTCCAAGATGACCTTCCCAACCCAATAGTGACGCAGCACTGGAAAAGGGGTCTGCTGCTGGTCCAACAGCAGTCGAGCAGCCACCACTTCAGATAGTGTGCAATCTCCTCCAACACCTGGATGGAATCTGACACATTCCCCGGGTGCTGAGCCCATTAAGACTTCAGGTTCCACTGGAAACCTCGAATGTGCCACCTGGCATGGTTGGCAAGCAGGATGCAGAAGGCTAATAGGCCAAGACGTCTCAAAGTGATCCTCACTTGAGACCCAGGACTGAGTTTGTAACATGAGAATCATAGTCCTGAACTCGTTTCGGAGGAAAGGCTCAAAAGCACACCATATCCAGGATGTCTCTAATGAAGGAGAGCCCCTGTGAAACAGTCAGATGTGATATTGGCAAGCTAATTGATTATCCCAATGATGTCAAGTGGTTCACCGTTATCTGGCAGTTGTCTTTGAGTTGCATTGAGATGCCGAAATCTGGTACCCTGGACCTCCGCAGATGGGTAGCGACCAGTGCGATCCCCTTTCTGAACACTTGTGGGGTAATGGTGAGGCTGAAAGTGAGCACGGAAAACTGAAAGTGCTTCTGGTCCACCTTGAACTGCAGGTAGCACCTATGGACCTGCAGGACAGGGATGTGAGAATAAGCATCCTGTAGGACCAATGCCATCATCCTGGCTCCTGAATCCAGGGCAGATAGAATCTGGGCCAGGGTGAATATTTCTTTGTGCAGGAAAGCATTTAGAGGGTGAAGTTCCAGTCTAGAGTGGAAGGCACTCTCCTTCTATGGCCCATAATGAAGTAGTGGGAATAACATCCAATCCCCACTTCCAAGGCCAGTACCCTTTCTATGGCTCCTATGGATAAAACAGCCTGAATTTCCTGCCATAAGATGGACAGGTGGTCCTCCAAAAGACATTCCACTGTGGTTGGCAGGTATGTTGGGCCGAAAAATAATGAAATGGCAGAGCCCCATTAGACACTTAGGAAGTGACTGATCCTGCCTCCCACAAGATGTTTGTGTGCTGCTAAGAAGCATAAAAAAGGTTTTGTGGTTGTTGTCAAAGGGACGAAGATTGGGAAGAACACTGTCCCAGATGAACTGACCTTCAAAGAGCTGAGAAGCCTGTTGGGTAGGCGGTGGTGCAGTTGCTGTCGATAAACCAAGCCCTTAGCATATCCTCATAAAGGGCAAAATTGGTTTGGGGTGGATTGCAGGACAGGAGCCGAAATGCCCAGAGCATGTGCTGTTGCTAGGTTTGCTTTAAGACGTTCCAAGACCGATTCCCGCATTTTGGCAAACAGGCAGGAGCCATTGAAAGGCTTGTCCATTAAGGACAACTGGACGTCCTCCGAGAAGCTTGTGGTGCCGTAGCAACAAGTTATTCCTATAACCCTGCCTAGACAATCTGTAGTGTCTTGGCCCAACCGAATGACAAATTTGGTCGCACCTGGGCTATTTTGAATGGTTTGGGCTAATAAAGGTCAAAGGTCTTCTAGATCCAAAAATAAGATCTCACCCACCATGTTTCAAAGTGGATGGGTACAATGCTTGAATAGGCAGCTCACGATAACTGGCCTCAGCGCACGGCTGGCTGAGGATAACATTTGCCTGTCCATTCGTTAACGACTGCCAGTCAGGAGGAGTAGCTGGAAAGGCATCAGGGTTTACTTTATTGGATGATGCTGCTAGAACTAAGCTCTCTGATGTTGGATGCTGGGTCAAAAAATCTGGGTCGCCTGAAGCATATCATACAGAGCATGGCTGAGCCCATGTTTCCAACAGTGTGTTAGTTGGAGGGGAGGGAGATCAACCCTGTGTTGGGTAGGGTGTCCAGTACTCTGGCCTCCTGTAATTCCATGTACTAGTCACCAGAAAGGGAAATCGTCCTCATCCCCTCCACTGTCGTCTCCATATGGCAAGTTCTGGTCAGAGTCAAAATGCTGGTTCTATCTGCGGACGGCTGTGCGATAGTGGTATTGTACCTGAGTCGATGTGTTCAGTGTAGGCTGTAGCAGGTCAAGATTTTGACGTGGCCTCGGCTGAGGTCAAGCCGGGTCAGAGTCAGACAAAATAAAGGGTTTGGGCATTGGTGTCTGTGTTGATGAACGAGAGGCTGGCGCGGGTTTCAATGTGGAGCCTGACACCAGTAAAGAACCCAAGGTGGGTTTCAGGGTCCATATGGTGGTAATCCGACTGGGGAACCATGCGCATGTGTTGGGGCCGAAGATTTGGGAAAGTTAGTATGCCAAAGATGCATAGGATAGCCTCATGAAAGGCTTCACCTTGCTGTGAAGTCTCCAATAGGCCAGAGAACTGGAGTGCATGGAGCCAGAGAAGGAATCAGCTACTTGGTGGAATGGGAAAAAGACAGAGTGGCACAGTGACACACTTGCGTCTTCGCAACACAGTGGCGGGAAGAGGTAGAGCCCTGCTTGGACTTCTTGAGTTTCTTATTTGCCTTACTTGAAGAGTTTGACTGCCATTAAGATGGGCCTCAGGACTGACACTGAGAACAGGACTGGGAGTAGATCCGTGCTCTCGATTTTGAATTGGAGAGGGATCTGCGCAGAGCCTTCCAGTTCTTCGCCATGTAGAACTTTGCCTTGAAATTTCGGCTAGCTTTCAGGTTCATCTGTGCGCAGTTCACACAGGCCTTGAAGTCATGCGATGAACCCAAGCACCAAAGGCACACCTTGTAGGGATCTGTTGCAGACATCTGTTTGTGCCTGTCCTTAAAAGGCTTAAACCCTGTAGTCTTAGGTTATGACATCCCTTGCACACTAGAAAAAGCTGAGATAAAATTATCTTCACAAGTAAAGAAAAAGACAGAGCAGAGCTCTGGATCCGCATCTGAAAACATGAAATGTAAGGAACAGATGTTAGCATGCATGGGTAAAGCTTATAAGCAGCTCCGTTCATCACTTCTGGAGTGGAATGGCACCCGGTGGCACATGCTAGTGCGGAGGAACACTGCTTTGAATTTTCTGGATTCAGTCTGGCGCCTGGGGATATTCACAAGGTGAGAAATCTACGGTTAGAAGTATCCATCAGAATGATGAATTTTGAATGCCTAAACCCCGTACAAACTGAGGAGGCACATTCATTTAAAAGCCAGACATACTGGCATTGCCAATGCTTGTTATTTGTGAGAAAGTCAGCCTTTTTGACCTAATCACCCCAAGCATTTGACTGATACTGGTGCTTAGTGACTCTGATTGTGCCTTGAGCTGTGCTAATGATGCACAGGGCCAGTGCTCTGTTTAAAAGGTATATTGTAATTGGTGTAATTAGAATTGGTTCAGGTAGCCTACCTGTAAGTGCATGTGGGTTTAGAGACCCATGTGGAGTTCATGGACTTACGCGTTCACTGCTGTGGTGTCTGGTGTTATTTTAAAGCCAACCCTGCCAGCTAGTTTTTAAAAATACAACTAGGTCCAAAGTCTCAAACCACATTTTTATTACATATAAGACACCCCTAAGGTCTGCTCTAAGTGCCCCAAGGGCATGATGCCATGTTATAAAAAGCAGGGACATTATAAAAGATATATTATATGCCCTAGTGAGGGAAAAACTACAATTTCGTTTTTCGCTATTGTAGTGCTGCTAGCGCCATAGGCTAGCATTGGAAGGCTTTATTAAACTTGAATAAAGTCTAGCTTTTGACAGGAGGGAGCTTGAACAATAATTCAAAGTGTCAAAGTAATAGTTAGAATAAATCCAACAACTTGCTAAGGTCGAATTCATTATAACTATTGCAGGAAAGTAGTTTTAGAACTTTCTTGCCTGAGGTTGCCTAAAGCAGCCATGTAGCACCCTCTTCTATCTGGCCAGCCTTTGAAAGCCTGACCCAAGCTGCTCCCTGATTGGTGAAGAGGCCTGGGGCTGGAACAATTGAGACATCTGGTGGGCTGGTGGGAGGAGAGCTGCTGCCTGCACATGCCAGAACATGAAAGGGTCTAGGTAGCCAAACTGGTCTTCAAAGGGAGAAGCACATATAGCACAGGAACCAAGCCCATCCCCATTCCCATCCTCCGCAGACAGATGGGAGCCCCTCTAATTAGATTAGGAGAGGGGCTGGAAGGGGAGTGTAGGAAAAAGTTAGCCACACCAGTGGGTTAGGTTAGCCAGACCTGAACTCCCAAGACAGATTTTCTCCATTTTGATTTGGACTGAGATGTGCAGTCTGGGACAAAAATATGCCACACTTCTAAGGAAATGGTCATCACAGAGGGTGGCAACTAGAGCCCCATTGGTTGGGAGTGCCCCACCTCTTGCCAGCCCAGACTCTGGAATAACTATGGGAGAGCAGCACAGCACCTAAGATCCCTGCTTGGAAACATCAGAAGAAGGACTGCCCTGCTGAACCATTGGTATGAACAAAGAGAGGACTACACTCATAAGGACTGCACCTGCTGCACATTCAAAGCTTCACAAAGAAGGGACTTTGCCTGGCTTCAAAGATCTAGAAGTGGACTACCTGATCAGCAACAGGAGGAAAGGTGCTGGAAGAAGTCACCAACATCATCTCTAACAAAGACAAGCCCAGCAGACTAGCCACCCTTGGGGACCCCTTCCCGTTTGCGAGTGGTTTACCACCTACTTGACGTAGGTGGTAAACTGTGATTGTTTTGCGACTGCAAATCAGGGCTCGAAAAATCAGAAAAATGGTACTAGTCCTGCAGATCTAGTCCCTTGGAAAATCCCCTCGACCTCACTGCAACCTACTTGACCTCCGTCTCTGAAAACGGAGCAAAAGTGACAAGATAACAAGATTTAAAGGCATCTTTATTGCTCATTCCCTTTGTGAGCAATATAAATGCATTTAAATCTTGTTATCTTGTCACTTTTGCTCCGTTTTTAAAGACAGAGGACAAAAGTTAGTTTGTCTTCCTACTCGCCAGAAAGGGCGAGTAGGACCTAAAAATAGCTCGCCCTCATCAATTCTCCCTCGCAAATGCGAGCGGGCGAGTGGATTTGTCGAGCCCTGCAAATGCAGTCGCAAAACAATCGTACATTGGTGTAAGACTTGCTATTAGGAATGGACGCCCTTGGCACGCCCCTTCCTAATACCGAGTCCCAAACCATATTTTGCGAGTCACTAATAGGTTAGCGACTCGCAAAATATGGTTTGTGCATGGGGCAGAACAATTTTGCGGTCGCAAACTGGCCGAATTCTTGTTTGCGACTGCTAAAAACAGTCGTACATCTGCCCCTAAATGTACTTATTCTCCAGAAGTCACTTGACTTTGGAAGAGAGGGTGAGGTTGATATGGGAAGTTGTAACTGTCACTATTTGCTTTACCAATTCGAGGAACACATGGTAGACATCAATATCCATCTATAGCAGTATGTTCAGCACCTTTAATATCAATTATTTATAACTTTTTTGGGAAAAAGATCTTTCCTGCGTTTTCCTCGCTCACACATTTTTAATACACATCAACCTCACTGCTGAACTGGAAGCTAAAAGCAACCCTGGAAAATGTGTTTGTGGCATCCCCAGGCTGTCTGTCCGTCCATCCATCCTTCCTATCCATCCATCCATTCCCTGTGTCTTATCTGGCCAGCCTAGCCCTGGTTAACCTCCAATTGTCAGAAAAGATTGTTCACTTAAAACCTCATCATTCAAACGTGAATGCATTTCCTTCAGCCAGAACATACCGCCACAGAGTGGGTGAGTTCAACACATTTGAAAACAATGAGAGATGGGTATTGTCATCAATGTATTATAGGGCGGACCAGCTTTTCATGATGTCATTTAGCGGTAATCTTTGGCTCAATATGACAATGCCATTTCAATAACTTTTAGGAGAAATTAGAAGAAACATCTAGGTTAAGGGGAAGAGGAGGCAAGCATCAAAAATAAGGACTCCGGCTATTGCTTTACTTACCCCAGACTGAAAATGAGTTTCTCGTTGATACCCATCAGGCATGTCCCAATAGCAGCGGTTAACAGAAATATACCAAAGAAGACGTGGAGGGACTTGTAGCGGCTGCGGTGCGTCATGGAAGCTCCAGGAAACAGGAAAAGGGCAAAGCCAATCACCCACTAGATAAAGGAATTGGAGAAACAAGTTGAAAGAGTTGCTAAGTGATATCAACTCTACCTCCTCCCAAGCAAATCTTCCTACCATGTTCATGTGCGTGAGTGGCCAAAGATGTTTACATGCTGTGGCCAAACACCCATAGCAACCTGGGCAGGGGGCACCTTCCAGAGGAAGCTAAAGATGTATTCCTTCAAAGCATTTTGTATCGCCCTTAATCAGCGTGACAGAAGCAATACTCTAACTAATCCCTTCAGTCTCTGTTGGAGCAAAAATGGAATCCGCAGGATTTACCTGTGTGAAGAAAAGGATGAACACAGCAATTCCACACCAGCTGTGTATCGAGTAGAGATGAGGGATCTTGCTGTTTGCATGGTTCTCAAACACGGCAATGATGCCTGCAAGGGAGGACATGGGATAGATGAAATACAGGGCATTACACGTTTTAATCACAGTCCACTTCCAAGGTTATATGTATAGGAGAAAGCAGTGTGATTTACAGTAACACGTTTTATTTCATTTAAAGACCTACACTTTAAGAAAGCTTTGACCTTTGAAATTGGTGAAACTAATACAGTTGCATCTTCCAGAATTAGACAACACGCCAGGATGAATCTGGATTTTAAACAACTGCCCCACCATCATCACTTTTCACTCCCAAGGCTTAATAGGATTCCTAGCTGCGTTGTCACCCTGATGGGAGCCTTTTGTGAGCAAGGCCGCCATCAATGTAAAGAATCACTCCTGTATATTGCATTATAGTCTCCGCAGTCACCCAGGCTACCTTGTACTGACAAAGATTTCCATCTTGCAGCACCTAAACCTGCACACTCAAAATTGTCGATATTACTTGTCACAGACCCACTGTTCGCAGCTATATGTTTTGTGACCCTAGAACCTAGCCAGGTTACATATACTGCAATATTTCAATGTCCAAAAGATAGGAAATAAAATGCCAAATGGCGTGTGGAAATTTACCTTATATGTGCAAATGGCTTCATATATAATTTGAATAAAGATGTGTGCCGGTTGCACTCACAGGTAAGGAAAAACGTAGTTATGGTGATCCTTTTAAGGAATTCACTGGTTAAATTTTTTTCTCATCTATCACGCTAAGGATTGCAGCATCACCCAACTTTATTTATATCACGATTCTCAATGCGAACATTCGTGTTCCTTTCACCTACACCGGTTATATTTATCTTTTCGTGCACCAACTGACCTTATTTACACCGTGATTTTTAACGTGTATACAAGTGTGCCCTGAAGTCATCTGTTTTAGTTCATTTCCGTGCGCTTGATCACAGTTTTTAGTACTTTTTTCCGTAATTTCAAACAGACATCATTTGGCTTTATTCCCGTATTAACATCCACAACTGTAACATAGTTCGTGTTCCTCATTTTCTTTCGCTCGTATGCTTTAAATATGAGCACCACTTATATTTGGACAGCATGGAAACTCGCTTCACATCACGTGCTAACCACTATTCACCATACTATTATGGTTTTACATCCTGGATCGATGCCTATTGTCCTTTTTTTCTTTTGTAGAATCACACCCCTGACGAAGGGCGAGTCCCGAAATGCATCGGGGACATCTAAAAAATTGTTTGCTTAATGATTGAAAATGTAGTTGCGAACTACATCGTCGTTTGAACCTATCTTTATAAGTATGAGAAGTATCATACTGAAGACCAGTTACATGTAATAAACTAGTCACAAATTTAACTACAACGTCTGTACCTTCTTCAAAAGCGGATGACCCGCTGTTCGAGTGCTATCGTGAGGACGTCTTTCCCTGAGACGCTTTCTGACATTCATATATAATTTACCATTCACTATCAGTTTTGGAAATCGCAAAAAGGGAACTTTTTACTAGTAAACTAATTTACTCACATGTAACTTTACACCACGATACTGTAATATGTGGGAGTAAATATGGTTCCACAGGTAGGAAGATTACATGCAAGGGCTGGGATGCCTTATATAGTTATTACACACCCACATACAATTTTTCCATCCATTTCCACCCCAGATGCCTGTCAAAAGTAGAAGAAAATCTCGTTGTAGGGAGGAACTGGACCGAGGACCTCTCCTCCGACCCCCAAATTGGTTGGGGTACAGGGAAGGGGTTTCTCCAAGGGCAAACACAAGATGGGGAGGGGGGTGAAGTGCAGCTTCAACAGTATACTATGTACAATTATGCTAGCAGAAATGATTTCACATGAATGTATGCGGGAATTCAGAAGGGTTATCAATGAGTGCTCATGGAAAGTTGTGATTGCTGTATCTTTCAACATACTAATTTGAATATTTCTGGTGTATCGGCAATATGGAGTGCAGGTAAAATACAAAGTTTATGTCATTAAACTCCATGGGAGCACAGAGTTTTCCTACAACCTGATGCCAGGTCTCTAGATTTATATATAGGCACTGTGACCTCTCTCTGGGGTTATAAGGAAATGATAAATACCAGAAACGTGCAGTTTTTATGTAAATCCCCAAACCCCAAAATTACTTCTAATATATAAAGCATAGTTTCAATCTGGGATAGAAAATACATGTCATGTAAGTCATTGGTGCAGGTGATGGAAAGGGATAGATGTTTGAAGAGGTGGTTTCGTTATTGTGCTGTTGTGCTGTCATCTTTTCATTGTGTGTCGCACTGTTGTAGTCTGTTATGTAGTTGTAGTGTTGTATTATTGCATGTGCTGGTGTGTTAGGGTATGATAATCTTTTTTGTACTGTGTTCTGTTGTATGGTTTGTGTCGAGAATGTGTTTTTAGCTTTACTGTTATGTTGTGCAATTTTATCGTCTAATGTTTTGTGTTGCTTTCATGTGGTTGCTTTATTTGTTGTGAAGGCATTGTTTAGTAATATTGTATTCTTAAGTTGTAATGATGGAGTGTCATGTTATGTTAACAAATTTCTAAAGCGAATGAATACCCGTGGGTGTCTTGATGCTAGTGGGTTCAGCAGTTTGGGAGAAAGAGAAAGAATTAAATTAAGAGCCGAGGTTTGAGCAGTCTCCTAAAAATCAATAAGGTTGGAGCAGCTCTAATACTTATAGGCAGGCTGTTCCAAAGTGCGGGGGCGACTGAGGAAAAACAGTTGCCCCCCACTCCCATTTGAGCCTCTTAAAATTGGGGCAGGAGACCCTCATTGTGTTTTTAGATAGTAAGTCTCTGCTGGGTACGTACCATGTTAGGGAGTGTTTCAGCTGGCAAGGGCCTGAGTCACGCAAAGCCCTAGAGTTAAGGCACAAAGCCTTAAATTTGATTTGGTTGCACACTGAAAGCCAGTGGAGTACTCTGATGGATGCAGAAACCGGTTGGAACTTGGGGAGATTAAGAATAAGTCTCGCCGCCGCATTCTGTACACTCTGTAACTTTTTAAAATATTGTTTCTGAAGTTTTGACATAAAGTCCATTACAATAATCCAGTTTGGTAGGAATTAGTAATGAGATGACTGTTTTTCTTGAGTAAAATGGAATAAACGGGAGAATCTTCCTAATAATTATCAAGGTGTTAAAACTAGAAGAGATGACTGAGCTGATATGTTTATTAAAATTTAATTTATCATCTATAAGTATTCCTAAATTCTTCACTTTTTGAACCGGTGTGGGGAGTGTTCCTAGCTCGGATGGCCAACAAAGTGAACTCCAGAAATGCGGACTATTATTGAAAAGTATGACCTCAGTTTTATCAAAGTTCAGCTTGAGACAGTATTTACCCATCAAAATGCTGACAGTTGATGTGTTGATGTTCTGTGCTGTTGTTGGGTTATTGTTTTTTTTTATATGTGTGAGTGTGTGATCAAACAAAAGGTGATAGAAGGAAAGCTTGAAAATAACCACTGGCAACTGCTCAGGGTAGCATTCCTGTCACTCGTTTTTTGCCTCTTTATGCCACCGCAGATTAAAGCGACTCATATTCAAATCAGCCATGGTCCTGCTCCATCAGGAAAAATCCAGCATGAACTGCTGAACTGCTAAGACAGGTCCTTTCTGAACCCAAACACAAGCACCCCAAGAGTGATTTCAGCCTAGTTGGGCCTCTTCAGTTGAGTGCAGCTCGGTTCCAGTGACACAGGGAGCATGAGACCCAAGTCTGGGAATACACTTGGACACTTCCGGTGTTACATCAAACACTCCTTTCTCCATTGTAAAGGAAATGTGCGCTGCCAAGTTTGCCAAATGCAGATGAATCTTTACAGAATACCACAATAGTAACAAATTACTGAGGTTTACTGTGATAGTTTGCTATTGATAAGATTGAGAGAAATATCTGAGGAGGCAATAGAATATTGTCCCTAAAAAGACTTGAGTCACTGTACATTTTGGAACTATATTCAAAATACGGAGAGGGTTGAAAACAGATGAAGAACTGTGCACCGCCTTTATGATGCTATGTTTGGTTGATTATAATGTTTTGCTTTATAATTCACTGTACGGGTTGTATAACATGATTTTAGTACATGGTTCTTACTTTTGTTAAACAAGGCCTCCACAGAACAAACAACACTGGGCATCGTTGATGATCGGCAATAAGCTAAGATTTGATTTGTTTTTATCATTAGATATTGCTGCCCACTTGGGACTTATGCTCTGGAATATGACCATACACATATGCATTTACTCACTTAGGTGTTAAAATTATCTGTGGTCTCACTTTAATACTGTTTATATAGGAAATATAAAATAGTTTTGCGTGGATATGCTTTTAGTGATTTCCTTCTGTAATCTTGATGTCACTGAGATGTGTTTTTCTCCCTATTCTGATGATGCATATGTGGCTCTGAATGGTGCTGTTTGTTCTTACCTACAAAACTCAATAAAATTGGTTGTCAAAAAAGAAAAAATAGTTTTGCGTGCATGTGAGAAGTTGGCCTGGTATATGATGCTCACTAGTTAAAGTGATCACCTTGTACCATGCCAAGCAACCCTTATGGTGTGGTTGTCAGTCAACCTTTTCGGACTAGCTGCCCTAGTGGTAGCGTAGGCTAAGCAGTCTTTGAGGCTAAACTCGTGAAGCGTGTTAAGCCAGCTGTTTTACCAAATGTAACCCCCTTTTATACCAATGAAAGGACACCACACAGATATATATTCAAAATATATATGTATTTATTTCTCAAAGTAACCCCTAGTCTCTTTATGAGCACAGGAGCACAAATCGTCAAACAAGATTACAGTAGAATACACAAAAGTTGCACTTTATATGGATAGGCCCTGGTGGCCGCTCAAACCATATACTAAAATAGTGGTATAAGTACCACGAACAGAAAAGGGAAAAGGCCTAGGGCCTCTAGAATCGCTGGGCCTACAAGGAGCTAACGTCAGTTAGTGACCAGGAGGTCCACGGGTGGCGTGTGCAGAGCAAATAGTCACACGCGTGCTCCCATAGGTTTCAATGGGTGCGTAAAAAGTACAAAGTTACTGCAAAGAGGATCTTCCGGATGGACTAGGAACTCAAGATTTGGAACACAGGCACTAGAGATGTAATACTACACTTGGGCACAGGTGTGCCAGCTTTACCTCACCCACAGGAAGCGGTTGCATAGGCCTCGAAGTGCGTCGGGTTTCTTCTATCTGTTCCGTGGAGCCTGAAGACAAAGATGCTGCAGGCGGTCGGTCCGGGAGAGATGCAGTGGATCCAAGAGTGGATCGGAGATGTTGAAGACCTGTAAGCAGAGGGGACAGTGTTCACAGTCACTAGCCAGTGACCAGCGTGGCACCAGGTGGGTACCAGGCGATGTCGGGTGCAAACAGGAAGAAAGATGTAGCTTGTCTCTGCAGCCACGTGGTCCCTGGAGGTCGACGACGTCCAGGAGTCGGTTCACGAGCTGTCCCACGCAGGCTCTCGCTGTCGGCGGTGTCGGCGACTTGATTGAAGCAAACAAGCCTTGGCAAAAGCAATTGTTGTAGGAGATGAAATAAGCTGATGGTTCTGACCAGCAAGGTCAGAAGGACTGCTCCTTTGGAGGGGAGCAAGGGCCAGTCTGGAGCAACCAGACCAGCGGTGTATTTCGTAGAGTTCGTCGCCAAGATGGCTACTAGCCAGCGGGCCAGCAACCGGTTAGGCGCGTCGAGTGGCAAAATGCAGAAGGGCCCCACGCAGATCGTGGAGATGCTGGAGGGCTCACCTTTGGTGCAGATGCTGCTCGGGTGTTGGGCTTCTCAGATCCCAAAGCACAACTTGGAGGGAGCCTCGGTTGTTGCACTTGTCAGCTTGTCGTAGTCGTTCCAAGATGGCTGGCTCCACGTGTCTCGGTGCCTCCACGGGTCTCCTCTTTTCAGGGACTGTGGATCGGGCGGTGAGAGGTCTGGAGGTCCAGGTCTTGTCAGTCTCTGGGCTCGGGCTCCGGCGGGAGGCAAAGCAGACGTTGATTCGCTGGATGGTGCTTGCGTTAGCAAGGTGGTCACTCCCTGACCACAGGGGAGATTGGCTTCAGTCCTCTGTGCAGCAGAGCGTCGAAGTTCCCGTCGTCTTCTTAGTGTTAAGTTGATTCCAGGATGTCTGAAGTCTTAGGACACAGCTCCTACCTTTAAGCGGATTCTAGGGGCCGGACTACCTGCTAGGTCCCGCCCTATGGGTGGGACCAGGAAGGGGGGTGGTTACACCCCCAATCCTTTGTCTAGCTCGCCCCAGGCCCGGGACTGGTGTGCCCCAGGACCGGTTTGAACTGGCATATGCACCGAGGCTCCTTGTGAGCCACAGGCATGTCTGGTTTCTTTCAAGCCCTACCTGACCAATACACAAAATCCTGTCTGGGGTGGTGCACGCACCTCCCCTGGCAGGAAACCCTTTGTCCACACCTCCCAAGCTGGAAGGACTCCCAGCAGCAGGAGGGCAGACTTGTGTCTGTGGTGGCAGCATCCATTTTGTGGAGCTGAGGCTATGTCTGATTTTACCCGGGTTTCAGGTACTGTACATGTCGTGTCCCTCTAGAAGGGTGGAATGCTAACCCCGTCGCCAGAATTGGCGAGGGGTTAGTATCCCAATTCGTATGACACCTTACTCGACATGTTTTGATAAAGCCAAACCAAAGATAGCATTTAACCGCGAGGTTCACAATGCACTTAAGAGTATATGGTATGACGATATCTGGAAACAGTAGAAGGAAGTTGTTCCGACCACTGCAGACAGGCTCAGCTCATGCCAGAGCACCATCTCACATGGAACCAAGCACTCTGCCTTCAGGATTGTTAAGGCCTGCCATAGGAGTGACTTATAGGTTACCAGGTGTCCCATTTAAGGTTAGGTATAGGTATACTACACCTAAGTAAGAGGTGATTACACCAACTTACCCCAGCTGAGTGATCAGCCAGTTGTGTCAAATTGTTAGGCCAAACCTGGGGTGGCATAATACATGCTTCAGCCCCTGGCAGGCCTTGGGTACACCAATGCCCTGGGTACCTAGTGTACACTGGTACAGGGGCTGACAGGGTGATCCACTTCCAATTGGTTATGCACCTAGGGTGCATAGGTTTAATTTAGTAGAGAGAACAGCAGGCTGGGGGTCTGATTGGCAGGCCCACAGCCTCAATATGTCAAACACCAGTGAAGCAAAAAGCAAAAATTTGGGGTGACCATAGGATAGCAGACCCTACTCTCCTACACAACCCCCCCCCCAAACGCTGGGACATTAAACTAGCCTTGACCAGTCTCGTCTTCATGTCCTAAGTGGAAGTACCTGGAGAGACCATCTGCATTCCCATGGTCAGTACCTGGCCGGTGCTCCACTGTAAAGTCCATCCCCTGTAGGGAAATGGACCACCTAAGCAGTTTGGGGTTTTCATCCTTCATCTGATTTAGCCACAAGAGGGGCTTATGGTCGGTCTGAATCTTGAAGTGAGTGCCAAACAAGTATGGCCTCAGCTTCTTCAGGGCCCACACCACAGCAAAGGCCTCCCTCTCAATAGCTGACCAATTCTTCTCTCTGGGGGTCAACCTTCTGCTAATAAAAGCAATGGGTTGGTCTTGACCATCTACATTAAGTTGTGACAGCACAGCTCCCACACCCAACTCAGAAGCATCTGTTTGGACAATAAACTCTTTGGAGTAGTCAGGACTTTTCAGGATAGGTGCAGAGCACATGGCCTCCTTCAGGTCATCAAATGCCTTTTGACAGCTTACTGTCCACTGAACCTTTTTGGGCATCTTCTTGGATGTAAGATCATTAAGAGGAGTCACAATGGACCCATAGTTCTTAACAAACTTCCTGTAGTACCCAGTCAAGCCCAAGAAAGCTCGAACTTGAGTCTGGGTGGTTGGAGGGGACCAGTCCTTGATGGATTGTATCTTACTCTCCAGTGGTTGAACTTGGCCTCCACCTACAAGGTGGCCCAAATATACAACCTTACTCTGCCCTATCTGGCACTTAGTAGCCTTGATAGTGAGGCCTGCCCTTTGCAGAGCCTCAAGAGCCTTCTTCAGGTGGATCAGGTGATCCTCCCAGGTGGAGCTAAAGACAGCAATGTCATCAAGATATGCTGCGCAAAAGTCATCCAACCCAGTAAGGACTTGGTTCACCAGCCTTTGGAAGGTGGCAGGTGCATTCTTCAGACCAAAGGGCATCACCAGAAACTGGTAGTGCCCACCTGGGGTTGAGAATGCTGTTTTGGCCTTAGACTCCTCAGCTAATCTGATTTGCCAATAGCCAGCTGTTAAGTCAAATGTGCTCAAAAACTTTGCAGAAGCTAGTTTGTCTATGAGCTCATCTGCCCTTGGAATAGGGTGTGCATCTGTCCTGGTGACAGCATTGAGTCCTCTGTAGTCCACACAGAACCTCATCTCTCTCTTGCCATCTTTGGTGTGAGGTTTGGGGACCAGAACCACTGGGCTAGCCCAGGGGCTCTCTGAGGGTTCAATGACACCTAATTCCAGCATTTTATGTACCTCAGCCTTGATACAGTCCCTGACGTGGTCAGGTTGTCTGTAAAGCTTGTTCTTTACAGGCAGACTGTCACCAGTGTCCACCACATGGGTACACCAGTCAGTTTGACTAGGTATCAAGGAAAACATATGTGAAAATGATTGTAGAACCTGTCTACATTCAGTCTGCTGATGGGCAGTGAGGTTGCCTCCAAGGGTCACTCCTTCAACTGAGCCATCTTCAGGGTTCTGAGACAACAGGTCTGGGAGAGGGTCACTCTCTTCCTCCTGTCCCTCATCTGTAGCCATGAGCAAGCCCATGTCTGCCCTGTCAACATATGCTTTAAGCCTGTTAACATGGAGTACCCTGTGGGGACTCCTGGGAGTTCCTAGGTCGACCAAGTAGGTGACCTCTCCCTTCTTTTCCAGGATTGTATGGGGTCCAGACCATTTGTCTTGGAGTGCTGCTGGGGCCACTGGCTCCAACACCCATACCTTCTGTCCTGGCTGAAACTCAACCAAGACAGCCTTTTGGTCATGCCAAGCTTTCTGTAAGGCCTGGCTTGCCTCAAGGTTTTTGGATGCCTTCTCCATATACTCAGCCATCCTGGAGCGGAGACCAAGTACATAGTCCACTATGTCTAGCTTAGGCTTTTTGAGAGGTAACTCCCATCCTTCCTTCACCAAACACAGTGGGCCTCTTACAGGGTGCCCAAACAACAATTCAAAGGGGCTGTAGCCAACTCCTTTTTGTGGGACCTCTCTGTAAGCAAACAGAAGGCAGGGTAGAAGGATGTCCCATCTTCGCCTGAGCTTTTCAGGTAATCCTTTGATCATACCCTTTAGGGTCTTGTTGAATCTCTCAACAAGCCCATTGCATTGTGGGTGATAAGGGGTGGTGAACTTGTAGTTGACACCACATTCCTTCCACATAGCTGTCAAGTACCCTGACATAAAGTTGGTACCTCTGTCGGATACTACCTCCTTAGGAAACCCCACTCTGGAGAATACTCCCAGCAGGGCCCTGGCCACAACAGGAGCTGTAGTGGTCCTAAGGGGAATTGCCTCTGGATACCTGGTGGCATGATCCACTACCACCAGTATAAATCTGTGCCCAGATGCAGTGGGAGGATCCATGGGACCCACTATGTCTATTCCCACTCTTTCAAAGGGGACCCCCACCACAGGTAGTGGTATTAGGGGGGCCTTTGTTGTGCCACCTGATTTGCCACTGGCTTGGCAGGTCACACAGGAGCGACAAAACTCCTTTGTATCTTCATTCATATGAGGCCAGTGAAAGTGAGGGACAAGCCTGTCCCAAGTCTTGTTCTGGCCTAAGTGTCCTGCTAAAGGAATATCATGGGCCAAGGTAAGAAGGAAGCCCCTAAATTGCAGAGGTATAACCAACCTCCTGGTAGCACCAGGCTTGGGGTCTCTAGCCTCTGAATAAAGGAGCCCTTCATCCCAATACACTTTATGGGTACCTTGAGCATTCCCAGCAGCCTCAGCAGCAGCCAGCTGTCTGAGGGGTTCAAGAGAGGGACAGGATAACTGAGCCTGCCTCAAGTCAGCCCTTGAAGGTCCCCCTGTCCCCAGAAACTCAACCTGATCAGGTTCAAGCTCTTCAGGGACAGTTCCTTCAGGGTCCTCTAGATCAGCTTCCTGGGAAGGCTGATCATCACTCTGAGGCAGGGGGGAAGGCACAGCCTTGACCCTCCTGTTCTTCTTCTTGGTAGGTGCTTGGTCCATTGTTCCAGGATCCAAGACCTGAGGTTCAGTGAGGCACTTTTTGGCCTGTGACCTAGTCACAGCAAGGACATGTGATGATATACCTAACATCTCTGCATGAGTCCTGTACTCCACTTCTGACCATAGAGAACTCTCTAGGTCATTGCCCAACAAACATTCTACTGGGAGGTCTGCACTAACCACAACCCTTTTGAGGCCAGTTACCCCTCCCCATGAGAAGTTAACAACTGCCACACTATGTGAAGTAGTGGCATTGCTGGCATTGGTCACCAGGTAGTTCTCACCTGGTATGTACTGTCCAGGGTCCACAAAGCCTGGTGTCACCATAGTGACACTGGCACATGTGTCCCTGTAGGCTTGAGCCACTTTGTCATTAATTAAAGGAGTCTGTCTGTACTTGCCCAGGTTACTGGGGCTCACAGTCAGGGACAAATCAATGTCCCCATCACAGATCAAGACTGCCTGTGTCAGGGTTCTGTCTAAGTCAGAATCTCCTTCAGTTCCCATAGTGATTCCCACTACACCCTTTGTCTGGGGACCAACACTGCTAACAGTAGTACTGGGAGCAGGTGCCTTAGGGGCAACAGTGTTGGGGGCTCCACCCTTTTTGCAATCACTAGTCCAGTGAGTTGTATTCTTGCAATGATTGCACCAGGGTTTCTTTTGACCTTCTTTCTTCTTTTTGGACTGTTGTTGGGACCCACCCTCCTTAGCAGTAGTTTGGGGCCCTGTTGAAGACTTCTGGTCTTTAGATTTCTGATCTCCACCCTTTTGGTCTGTTTTCTTCTGATCACCCCCTTGGCCCTGGTTCTGGTTCTTTTGCTTAACCCTGGTTCTGACCCATTTGTCTGCCTTCTTTCCCAATTCTTGGGGAGAGGTCAGATCAGAGTCAACCAAGTGTTGATGCAGTTGCTGGTTTTGACAGTTATTTAAAATCTGTTCTCTCATCATCAAATTATACAATCCTGTAAAATCAGATACCTTACTTCCCAGCAACCAACCCTCCAAAGCCTTAGTGGCACATTCAACATATTCAGACCAGTCCTGAGTCTGTGTCTTTTGGGTGTCTCTGAACATTAACCTGTACTGTTCAGTGGTTAAGCCTAACCCATTTACCAGAACACTCTTCAGGACTCTGTAATTTCTGACATCCTCTTCTCTAACAGTGAGGAGTCTGTCTCTGCCTCTTCCTTCAAAGGAGAGCCAGAGGATTGCTGCCCACTGGTCTTCAGGAACCTGCTGTACTTTGCAGGCTCTCTCAAGAGCAGTTATCCATTTGTGGATGTCATCCCCACTTTTGTAGGGGGGCACAACCTTAGACAGGTTCCTATTATCAAAGACCCTATCTTTGTCCTTAGGGACAATGCTGCCACCAGTGGGTATAGACCCACTCTCTCTAGGTTGCCTAGCCTTGTTCAGTTTTTCTTCCATCAGGACTACTTCTAGCTCCTGCTTCCTGATCCTCAGCTGGGCTTCCTGCATTCTGGCCTCATGTTCCCTCCTCTGAGGGGTGGTCATCCTTTTCCTGGAGTGACCTTGAGAGCCTCTAGAGCCATGGGAAGCATTGGAGTCACCTGAGCGATTCCTTTGCCTCCCAAGCCCTGTGTTAAGTCGACTGGGGAGATCCAATGGGGTAAACCCACTGTCAATCCCCAATAGCCTTAGTTTAGCTGGGCCAAGTATAACACTTGGCACTGGGCTAGTTCTCCCTTCATCATCACTACTTTCTGTATCCTCACCACTTTCCTCCCCTGTAGTATGATTCTCATCTAAGGGATGGCTATTGGAACTGGGTACCTCTGTAGCATCTTCAGAAGGGGGGCCTCCTGTTCCTGACCCTAAGGGGGCTAACTGGGAAGCTTTCCTGAGTTCTCTCTGATTCTCATCATTTTGTAAGAGTTCTCTGAGCTCAGCAGAGGTAGGGTTCTTGGGCTGTTTAAGGCCTCTAAGAGTTGCCAAATGCCTGAGCTCATTCTGGTTAAGGGTAGCAAAGCTGGATGGTGCCCTCTGGGGGTCACTCTCAACAGAGATGGGTACAGTGGACCCCTCTGCCCCGGCCATTGCTCTTAAGTGTGGGTGGATGTGTTGCAATCTACCTACACTTGGGTTTACCTACTAAACCTATCTAGTAGTTGTAGTCAGGGTGTGCTACTCCCTTTGCTCTACAACAACTAAGTTCAGTAGAACTTATGTATATCTAATCTTGTTTTATATGTACCTACAGGTACCTATGTGATCTTTCAATTGGTAACCAAGAGATTACAATGGTAAAACACAGCAAGCTCAAATCCCACCGCTGCCACCAATGTGAGAAGTTGGCCTGGTATATGATGCTCACTAGTTAAAGTGATCACCTTGTACCATGCCAAGCAACCCTTATGGTGTGGTTGTAAGTCAACCTTTTCGGACTAGCTGCCCTAGTGGTAGCGTAGGCTAAGCAGTCTTTGAGGCTAAACTCGTGAAGCGTGTTAAGCCAGCTGTTTTACCAAATGTAACCCCCTTTTATACCAATGAAAGGACACCACACAGATATATATTCAAAATATATATGTATTTATTTCTCAAAGTAACCCCTAGTCTCTTTATGAGCACAGGAGCACAAATCGTCAAACAAGATTACAGTAGAATACACAGAAGTTGCACTTTATATGGATAGGCCCTGGTGGCCGCTCAAACCATATACTAAAATAGTGGTATAAGTACCACGAACAGAAAAGGGAAAAGGCCTAGGGCCTCTAGAATCGCTGGACCTACAAGGAGCTAACGTCAGTTAGTGACCAGGAGGTCCACGGGTGGCGTGTGCAGAGCAAATAGTCACACGCGTGCTCCCATAGGTTTCAATGGGTGCGTAAAAAGTACAAAGTTACTGCAAAGAGGATCTTCCGGATGGACTAGGAACTCAAGATTTGGAACACAGGCACTAGAGATGTAATACTACACTTGGGCACAGGTGTGCCAGCTTTACCTCACCCACAGGAAGCGGGTGCATAGGCCTCGAAGTGCGTCGGGTTTCTTCTATCTGTTCCGTGGAGCCTGAAGACAAAGATGCTGCAGGCGGTCGGTCCGGGAGAGATGCAGTGGATCCAAGAGTGGATCGGAGATGTTGAAGACCTGTAAGCAGAGGGGACAGTGTTCACAGTCACTAGCCAGTGACCAGCGTGGCACCAGGTGGGTACCAGGCGATGTCGGGTGCAAACAGGAAGAAAGATGTAGCTTGTCTCTGCAGCCACGTGGTCCCTGGAAGTCGACGACGTCCAGGAGTCGGTTCACGAGCTGTCCCACGCAGGCTCTCGCTGTCGGCGGTGTCGGCGACTTGATTGAAGCAAACAAGCCTTGGCAAAAGCAATTGTTGTAGGAGATGAAATAAGCTGATGGTTCTGACCAGCAAGGTCAGAAGGACTGCTCCTTTGGAGGGGAGCAAGGGCCAGTCTGGAGCAACCAGACCAGCGGTGTATTTTGTAGAGTTCGTCGCCAAGATGGCTACTAGCCAGCGGGCCAGCAACCGGTTAGGCGCGTCGAGTGGCAAAATGCAGAAGGGCCCCACGCAGATCGTGGAGATGCTGGAGGGCTCACCTTTGGTGCAGATGCTGCTCGGGTGTTGGGCTTCTCAGATCCCAAAGCACAACTTGGAGGGAGCCTCGGTTGTTGCACTTGTCAGCTTGTCGTAGTCGTTCCAAGATGGCTGGCTCCACGTGTCTCGGTGCCTCCACGGGTCTCCTCTTTTCAGGGACTGTGGATCGGGCGGTGAGAGGTCTGGAGGTCCAGGTCTTGTCAGTCTCTGGGCTCGGGCTCCGGCGGGAGGCGGCGGCAAAGCAGACGTTGATTCGCTGGATGGTGCTTGCGTTAGCAAGGTGGTCACTCCCTGACCACAGGGGAGATTGGCTTCAGTCCTCTGTGCAGCAGAGCGTCGAAGTTCCCGTCTTCTTCTTAGTGTTAAGTTGATTCCAGGATGTCTGAAGTCTTAGGACACAGCTCCTACCTTTAAGCGGATTCTAGGGGCCGGACTACCTGCTAGGTCCCTCCCTATGGGTGGGACCAGGAAGGGGGGTGGTTACACCCCCAATCCTTTGTCTAGCTCGCCCCAGGCCCGGGACTGGTGTGCCCCAGGACCGGTTTGAACTGGCATATGCACCGAGGCTCCTTGTGAGCCACAGGCATTTCTGGTTTCTTTCAAGCCCTACCTGACCAATACACAAAATCCTGTCTGGGGTGGTGCACGCACCTCCCCTGGCAGGAAACCCTTTGTCCACACCTCCCAAGCTGGAAGGACTCCCAGCAGCAGTAGGGCAGACTTGTGTCTGTGGTGGCAGCATCCATTTTGTGGAGCTGAGGCTATGTCTGATTTTACCCGGGTTTCAGGTACTGTACATGTCGTGTCCCTCTAGAAGGGTGGAATGCTAACCCCGTCGCCAGAATTGGCGAGGGGTTAGTATCCCAATTCGTATGACACCTTACTCGACATGTTTTGATAAAGCCAAACCAAAGATAGCATTTAACCGCGAGGTTCACAATGCACTTAAGAGTATATGGTATGACGATATCTGGAAACAGTAGAAGGAAGTTGTTCCGACCACTGCAGACAGGCTCAGCTCATGCCAGAGCACCATCTCACATGGAACCAAGCACTCTGCCTTCAGGATTGTTAAGGCCTGCCATAGGAGTGACTTATAGGTTACCAGGTGTCCCATTTAAGGTTAGGTATAGGTATACTACACCTAAGTAAGAGGTGATTACACCAACTTACCCCAGCTGAGTGATCAGCCAGTTGTGTCAAATTGTTAGGCCAAACCTGGGGTGGCATAATACATGCTTCAGCCCCTGGCAGGCCGCTGACAGGGTGATCCACTTCCAATTGGTTATGCACCTAGGGTGCATAGGTTTAATTTAGTAGAGAGAACAGCAGGCTGGGGGTCTGATTGGCAGGCCCACAGCCTCAATATGTCAAACACCAGTGAAGCAAAAAGGAAAAATTTGGGGTGACCATAGGATAGCAGACCCTACTCTCCTACAGTGCATATGATTGAAATTATTTTAAGATGAACAGTGAAATTTGCCTTTCATCCTTATGATAGAATACTGGTAAAAACAAGGCAAAGATAGATAGAATGTAAGGACTTTTATGTATTGGTAAATGTAAGCACACTACAATGCTGTTCATGATATTGGTTTATAATCTGATATGCACATACAGTTAACTGATCAATACCCGATACGTTTTCGCAGACATACGAATGAAATAGCACTGGCTTCCTGTGAAAAGAATTTGTGAGGTCCAAAGGCCTACTTGTAACTCATAGAGCTTTTTACCGTAAAGGCACTCCGTACCCGCCCATCAGATTTACTCCGTATCAACCGGTTAGGACACTTTGGTCCTCCAGTTCCTTTCTGGTGGTCATCCCTCGATTTAGAAGAGAAAAAATGGGGTGGCCGCTCTTATTCTTCTCTGGCTGCAACTGAGGAGATTTAGCTTTTCAAAATCTTCTCAAGACTTGGCTCTTTGGGTCAGCCTTTAAGTTCTTTTATTTGTTGGGTTAGATTTTACTGTTAGCGCTGGGACACTCTTTGAGTAGCTGTTTCACTTTAGAAATACCTAAGTAATAATGAACTGTTTGATCGAACGTTATAATATGGCGAGTCTGTTTGTCCTTGAATATAGTCCCAGGTATGCCTTTGGTTGTTTTAATAACGCTTGTGCATGTTAAAGTAATGTACTGTGTTTACATCTGTAACCCATGAGAAGGATTTTTTGCCTGAACTTTTTGGGTCATCCTGATGCAGGATACAGAATGCTGAAACAATGCAGCAGTATTTCACGAACTTGGGAGTGAATATTTCCTTTAGGATGGAGAATGGAATTTACTTTAGTCTCCCATACCAGTGCACCACTACAGAGAGAGACTGGACGTCACGTGAGAAATATAAATTATATAAATAAATTATGTAAAAAAGGAAGCAGAGAGCTCTGAGTAGTTCCAAAATTGAGGTGGGGAGGAGCTCCTATATACAACACCCTACAACACCAGCGACACACTGAATATGCTCACCTCAAATGTCTGTTTTTCTAGCAAAGTTTTTAAGTATAGGATTAGCACAGTGCCATCCACACCGAGCTAGAAAGGGACAAAGTCCTTTACCATTTCTACTGCAAAACCTTTAAGCATAGGATTAGCTAGTGCCACCCAGACTGAGCTGCAAAATGACAAAAGCCTTTTACAATTCTTTGTATGAATTTATTGAAATGTATGCACTTTAATACATTCTGCCATGGGCCGCGATATGTATAACACACAAAGATTTATTGTATCAAGATCCAAACTCTCATAGTATGTTCTCTATGAATTGTGTATATAGGTTTTGTGAGGTGGTGAGGCAGATTTTGAGGGAGAGGGGCGGAGGTGCCACACTTTCAGGCATACTGCCGTTCGAAGAACGCTTCAGGAGCTGCAGATTTTAAAAAAGGGAGGTGCACCCTCACAGCCTAAGAAACTCATATAGGGCTAAGTAGCAGGATGGATTGTGGGAAAATAACTGTTTATGTAATCTATTTCCTGATCACGCCTGTCTTTTCAGAAGTATGGCGAACACATTATGAAGAAGGAAAGAAGTGGCATCTTTGATATTTGATGAAGTAGATGGCAATGAACTTAGCATCATGGCCACCACGAACTCTGGGTCTAACAAAGGACAATCACTAGGGCAACAATTACAACTGCTAGAAAATCTCTTGGAAAAGGAAATTACTAATTGGTGGGAGATCACTTCATGAGAAAATTATATAAAAGTTGGCACCAACAACTTGAATATGTACATTGTGATAAACCCCACATGTGAAAGCATATATAAATAAAATGTCAGTAAACAATCTCCAGCGTTTTTTGCCCTAGGTGCAATAGAAATGTCCCCATATGGGATTGAGCACAGAGTTCAGAATTTAAGAGACCCATTTATACCTTTTCCCTGCCCCTTCGCCCCCATATCGGTCTTCACAAAACTATGTAGGATCAAGTCAATTTGGATGAACCAAACTTCAAAAAAGTGTATTTCAATTTCGTTAAATTGTGCAAAAGATTACAAAAAATACATTTCTACACACAGATGTAACTACAACCAGAATTCCTATCCCAGACTCTGTAAAGTATATATTTTATGCGCTTGTGTATTTCGCTCACAAACCTTAGGTGCAGGGAACTAATAGTTATGATACAAAAACAAACAAAAAACACCGGAACTTGCCAGTTACGGTAAGCAGTACAATCACAACTCCCTTGATGGGGATGATAATTATATATCCTAGACTTGGCACAAGTCAAGGATATATAATTATCCTTGACTAAGTACTAGTGCCCACTCGTCAATCCTGTGCTTTCTAAATAATTTCTTCCTACATTCTAATTCCACAAAAAAAGTTGTTTCACAATGGATAAGGAACTTTTGAATACTTTTTTCTGCTATTCCGTACATTCTTGAGCTATTTAACAACCTTAGGAATATTTCAGCAAGATTAACCTTATTTGGGCAGCTTTTCCTCCAACATATTTAGATGTGAAGTCTTTCCAGTCTACTGCTCCTGATAAAGGAAATGGCTCTGTTATCTTTTTCTCTCTGCCACCAGAAGCGTTTCAAAGTTCGATTGCTTCGTGGACTTCTGAAGATTTTTCAGCAGACAGTCTGCTCCTTTAGCTCTCTGCCATCACATAGAGGTTGTTCAAGCATTGATTATTAACGTAGATTGATTATAGTAATGACATCTGCCCCGGGATTTTCAGAAGTCTGATCTCGTGGCTGCAGTCTTCTTTTGTCAGATTTCACTGGGTCCTCAAATGGCGATGTTTAAAGCTTTGAGCTTTTGTCATTAAGCTGTATAATCTGGTTCTTTTCCTATGCATGGCTACCAATTCAGCTTCAGTCCTCTTCTAACCGAAACTAAGAACAAACACTCCCAACTGATTGGTCGGTTGTTTTGCTTCCTAATCCTGGCCCTAAACTGCGGAAAATCCTTCTTTTGCCTTGGTGCAAGGAAACAAAACTCTAAAAACATTTATTTTTACTACAGCTCGAGGACATTCAGTTATCCGTAACAGTTCGCTCTAGTCACCTATTTACCATTGCCATGATCATAATAGTGGCCTGAGCAAAGTTATTCCTGCTATTTCATCGGACTGCACAGATTATCAAGCAGTTTTCAAACCATTCAGGAAAAGCATGTGATGGCTCTGCCCGGCGAGTCAGTGGTGTCCAATACACATCAGATGGTGAACTCTGCTGCATCCCAGCCATGAAGTACAGCTTAGTTCAGTATGGCTTAGGCTTCCTCCAAAGCCATGTGCAGTACTGGTGCAACAGAGTCCCACACAGTGTGGGAGTACTGGCTCAAGAGGCATGTGGTGTTCACTGACCACAATGCTAGGCTGATAAAAGAGGACATTCACTTCCAGGAGGTGTTTAGCCTCTTGTATTCCCTGTCTGGTGGAGTGGTAGGGATTGCACTAGGTTTGAATTTCACTGCCATGGTCTGCACCACCATGCTCTGGGGAGTGGAATGCTGGGTGAATAAAGCTGGGTACTGAGGTGCATGCAGCAGCAACAAGCAATTATCCCGTGCACCAGTACACCTGTGCACGATTAGGCCCAGGACCCCAGGAGGATGTCCGTGAGGGCTTCATTAAAGGGGTTAGGCGCTCTGCAGAGGGTAACCCGGGTTGAAGAACCTCTGTAAAGACATTGGTCTTGGCTGAGATGGAAGAAAGCCTTCTTCTGTAGCACTTCCCGGAGGCAGAAGCTAGAATCTAGGGAGCTGTCCAGTCCACTGGCATCTTCCAGCTCCTCATACAGGGTGTCATCGTAGTCAGAATTACCCAGGTCCTCGGTTGGGTCAGGGAACCCATAGCTGTCGTCATCACCACCCACAAAGTCCACATTTGCACTGAGTATGTCAAAGGACAGAGGCAGTATGTCTGAACCGGATGGTTGAGGTCCAGCTGGTGCCAGTGTCAATATTGAACAGCGCCATTTTGAAGTTAGACAGGACAATGGGGTTCATGTCGTCCGGTGGTGCTGGTGAATTTCGGGGGGGCGTCAGGAGGGCTTGCTCTGGTGGGGGGCTCGGCTTCAAGGTCCAGATTTGGAGGCAGATCCAGAGGACATAGTTGGCATCAGGGGTGAGTCCACTAGCAGAATCCAAACTAGGGCGCAACTTGGCTCATTGAGGCCCATAGGTGTGCCAGAGGGAGTTGTTGGCCCAAAGATTGAGTGCATGGTGACATAGAACTCCCTAAGTTGAAATTGGGTCACTCCAGCTCCATGAAACTCAGGGAGGCACGGAGCGGACCCGGCTTCCCCTACCACAGGAGGAGTGCAGGAGCGGGGTCTAGAAGAACAAGGTCAAAAGGGGGAAAGCAAAGAACACTTCCACTTCTTGGTGTGCTTCTGGCACCTTAGACATAGAAGACGACCGGTCTTGAGATCGATTCTGCGGCCATGTAAGAGGTCTCCCCCAGGATCTGGACCAGGAATGATGCAGTGCCTTCTTGTGCCATGTCCCTAGGAGCCACATAGCTTGCTCCCAGATCGTCTTTGGCTGCATTTACCATCAGTCGGCGCAGTCATGGTCCCATCCCAGATACCAAAGACTGAATAAGTGGGGATCAGACACAGACATTTGTCCATGACATTCCTCACAAGGTTTGAAACATGTGGGTTTATTATGGGGCATGTTCCAAGCACATTGGGAAAAATGAAAAAAGGTTTGCCAAAAAAAGTCGAAACGGTTGGTCAAAAAGTGACCGCACTGTTGGCGCAAAAAATAAAGGAGCTGATGTCAGCATGCCGGGGTGGCACTACGTACATTAATTTCGGCGCGGACGATTGGCGCAGAGCCGCCTATGCCACCTTCCTGCGCCAGAGGTACTGCTCAAGATTTTCAGATAGAGTCTGATGCCTGGGGGAATATTCTAAGGTTAGTTATCTGCAGTTAGAAGTCTCTATCAAAATTCCACTCTAAAGAAAGTTTTCCTCCACTCCTCAGACTTTTCCACCTCTAACCATCACATTGACACTCTTCCATCTCATTCCCTGGGAGCATGTCTGACAATCTAACATTCTATTTTACTTTATACCCTCTCCTACCTAGATGTCTATTTGATTTGTTTTAGAGTATGCTTCACTAAAGGTCAGGCAGGAAGAAGTAAGTCTGCAGTTGGAAGTGGCAGGTCGAAGCTAAATTGCACAAGGCGATTGAAAAAGTCTATGAAACTAAAAGAGGCTGGGAGGTTCTCCCCTAAGAAAGTGTTGAAAGAAATTGGTCTAACGGTGCACTACACAAACTAGCATTTTCTAAAACTTCATAGGTTCTACAAAAAGTTTTGAAGAATCACTCCATAAATATTTCAAAAGTTGGTAATCTGCAGTGTGACTCTTACCCTTCCCAAACAGTTTCTGAAGGGGTGGGACAAGGATGGACCCCCAAAATAAAATTTACAAACATAGGTTCAAATGGTGCATTTAATAAGCTTGGTTTCCCAAAGAAGATTTTGAAAAAGCCATATGTTTAAGCAGACAGTACACATATCAATCAATCAATCAATCAATCAATCAATCAATCAATCAATCAATCAATCAGGGGTTTATAAAGCGCGCTACTCATCCGCGAGGGTCTCAAGGCGACGGGGGGGGGGGGGGGGCAGCTCTGGATCAGTCGAAGAGACAACTTTTGAGGTCCTTCCTGAACGTGTGCAGGGTCAGGGAGCATCTGATGTTCACGGGGAGCTCATTTCAGGTCTTGGCTGCGATGTAGGGGAAAGCTCTCCTGCCTGTTCTGTTTCTGCGGATGCGGGGGACCTCAGCCAGTGCGAGGTCAGCGGAGCGGAGGTTCCTCTTGGGTATGTGGAAGTATACTCTCTCGTTGAGGTATTTGGGTCCGATGTTGTTGAGGGATTTGTAGGCGTGGGTGAGGAGTTTGTAGGTGACCCTTTTCTCGACGGGTAGCCAGTGGAGGTCTCGTAGGTGTTGGGTCATGTGTTCGTGACGTGATGTTCCAAGGACAAGTCTGGCAGCAGCGTGCTGGATGGTTTGGAGTCTGTGTAGTAGAGTTCTGTTGATTCCGGTGTATAGGGCGTTGCCATAGTCCAGTCTGCTGGTTATGAGTGCGTGGGTGATGGTCTTTCTGCAGTCGGGGGGGGGGGGGTCCACTTGAAATTCTTGCGGAGGATACACAGACAGTTGAAACTGGTGGAGGCGACGGCGTTGATCTGGCGGTTCATGGAGAGGGAGGAGTTGAGGATGATGCCGAGATTTTGTGCGTGGTCTGTGGGAGTGGGTGGATTTCTGAGGGCGGAGAGCCACCAGGTGTCGTCCCAGGCGGAAATGTGTGGTTCGAGGATAAGGACCTCGGTCTTCTCTGAGTTGAGCTTCAAGCAGCTGTCCTTCATCCAGGCTGCCACATTCTTCATTTCTTCCTGGAAACAGAGTCTGGTGTCTTCGGGATTGTTCGTGAGTGAGAGGATGAGCTGGGTGTCATTGGCGTAGGATACAATGGTGAGTCCATGCTGTTTAACAATGGCGGCGAGAGTGCCATGCAGATGTTGAAGAGCATGGGGCTGAGCATAAGTTGCCTATCCTAACTGATGTTGCCTCATATTTTAAAACATGGGTCTACCTCTGCTTCTTGTAATTTTCACATCTTGGCCCTTTGATGTAATATGCACCATATGATGTAGCTGAAATTTTTGCTTGGACAGTGAATGCGGTTTAAAGTTCTGAGACCCTAGACATCAGAGCTACGGAGCAGGTTAGACAGCTCGTACAGGCTCACACACAAAATTCCATTTTAATAGGCCTCCAACTGAGTATATTAAGTCAACAACATATTATCTGGGTGATTGAAAAAGCATGATGCCATAACATCAGTAATATTTGTTGGCTAATGACTTATTTCAGCATGACAAAGTTCTGAAATCCACTTTATTTGTCCCTAAATATTTGCTAGTAATTTCAGTACAAACCTCAATTAGTCAGCTTTTAATTTTTTTAATTCCCCAATATTGTCTTTAAATGTTAGATTCTCATTTTTGTGAACTAAATATACACTTGAAATATCTGATTGTCATTTCATTAACATCACAAATTTCCACCAAAGTATTACTTTAAAAAAAAAAACCATCGATGTCAGTGGTTGATGTCATTGTTCTAGGTATCTCCATCATTGTTAATATTTCTTGGCATTTATATAACGAGCTGTTGCAACGTGTGTGACTTCACAGCACTCAACCTGGTCCCTTTTATTGCTGCCATGCTCTTCATCTGTGGTTGGAAACATGTATAGATGCTGGTTGACTTTCGTGGAAGAATTTAGTTTCATGCATGAGATTCTTTTTGATTGTGTGCTTAGCCATGCATGTATTTAGGTATTTTATGGTCAATACACTTTAATTTGTTTTTGAACAAGTATTGAAAAACACAAAGCCATATCTCTCAAAACTACTCTGCCTTCCACCCTTCCTCCCCGAACAACGTAGATGTTCCACATCGTGGTAGTCATGCTATAGTATCTGCAGTGATCTTCAGCATTCTCATAGATTTAGCATCTTATGTCACACATTGTCCTGAAAGCACTCTACAATCTAAATGACCCAGAACGCCTAGACCGCCCAGACCAGTCAATATTCTCTAGCTATCTGCAACTGACCAATGGGTCACCCCACTGCCAATAGGCTTCCAAAAGCTGGCTCAAACTCATTCAAGATCATTTACCTCTCTAAATATGCATTGAAAAACCACAAGCTCAGACTACTCAAAGAATGTCCTTAAACCACTGGAATGACACCTGCAACCCTCCGCAGCTTGTTTCAAAGACTTCTTGAACAACAATGACATGACACAATATTGTGCTGGTCCAACATGCACCAAAATTTCTACACTTGAATTCCTTATATGCAACAAATATTCCATCCTGATGGAATACATTTTTCCACTGGACTAGTCTAACAACCAGGTCATTTTCTTCATTCTTCCCTTTCAAAAAACAACTTTGAAGCACAAATGAGCAAGCCTTAATGCTGAATCAGAGATACAAAACATATCAGGACTAACAAACTATCATCTAAAGTCAATTCACACCTCCAGACTATCTCCACACAACGAATGACTTGACCTCATTCTACAACACTACCATGTCCAGTATATTCTAAGAGATTGCCCCACGGAAACTAAATAAATGAATCTTCCTGCTCATGGTACAACAAGGACCAAAATGAAAAAAAGAGACATCTCAAAATAATGGAAAGAAGTTGGAGACCTGAACCTACAACCCTTCATCTCACTCTCCTATGATACGAAAAAAGAAATACAAAAATTTAATTTTCTAAGAAAAATCCTCCTTTCTCACATAGCAACTAGATAAGGCAAGACACTGGCCAAGCAAACTACTCTGCATCATCACACAACTATCTCCTACCACTGAAATGTATATGGACTCCTCACCAGAGCGATGTTCTCACATTTCTTCAATGACAAGATCAAGAAGATCAAACAGTCTCTGACTTGTGAATTGAAACACAATCTCTCCCTATCCACATTACTGCATGGCTTTCTCAAGAGTAACACTGACAAGTAAGTGGACGTTCCTCCTACAAAACTGAACCCAAAACACAATGCCTCAGGTGCTAAGAGAACGCAAGCTCCTAAAAATCATATCTAGTAAACCAGCTGCTTACATCTCCGATCCTATCCCTTCCCCCCAATCAAAGAGATCAGTCTTTTCATCTCTACCCTCTGGATTTCAATAATCAACTAATCACTATCACAAGGTGCAGTTTCAAATTGCCTGAAATTGAGTCATGTCATCCACTCCTTAAGAAAAAAGTAGAAGAGCCTCAAGACATGAACAACTTCCACCTGGTGAACAACTTGCCTTTCCTGGCTAAAGTCCTAGAAAAATGTGCACTGTCTCCACTCAATCTCCACACTGAAACCTATGACCTATTAGACAATTTCCATTAGTGTTTTAGGGCTAGGTGTAGGATGGAACTTGCCATACTTGATATAACTGATGACTGTCTCTCCATTCTAGATAAAAGGAATCACGTCTACTAGTACTTCTCAATCTCTCCTCGGCCTTTGACAAAGTTAAGCACAGCAATCTTCTCAACACCCTAATGTCATGATTCCGGATTGATGGCCCAGTCCTGAACTGAAAAATCGCTGCCAACAAATCAAACTAAAAGACTCCATATCAACCCCTGCCCCGGTCAGCCAAGGGGTCCCTCAGGGCTCCCATTCTTGTCCCCACACTCTTCAATCTCTGCATGGAGCCCCTTCCTTGATCTTCCAACAAGCCAATGTCGCATATCATCTGTATGTAGAAGGCACACACCGTCACCTAAAAAACTAATTTCAAGATGATGTACTTCACTTAAAAAGATCTCCAAATAAATGTTTGGTCTTGGCTATTGGTCAGCCATTTAAAAACAAAACCTCTCAAGATGTACTTCCTTCTCATTTCTCCACCATACAATGCTCCCCAGATGGAAGAATGGCTCAGTCGCCTACATGCACTCAACTGCACTCCCAAATTCATTGACCGCACCTCATCCCTTGGAATAACTCTAGACAAAATGCTAAACATGCTTAATATTATCAACTCCAAGGCCAGAAGTGCCAACTGAGACTTCTAAAAAAGGTCAAAACGTTCATCCTGCTACTGTACTTCCAAAATTTTGTACAAGTGCTTGTAATCTCTAGGCTCGACTATGGTAATGCGATTCTAGCTGGCATGCTGAAATCTTAAATCACACCTATCAAGGCCACGCCCGATGTGTTAGTCAGGCTGGCTCCCAACTGAGGCCCCTAACAATCTCAAAGTGGCTTGCATGGCTCACAAAGCACTTCAAATTTGAAACCTTTCAATACCTGACTCACAAACTAACCTGTGCCAGAAGGAGCTGCCTCTTGGACAGGCTACTTGATCTGTCTAGATTCAAGAAAGACTCCACTCATACTCCCTCACAGAAAACACTCCAAGGATCTGAAGCTCGCTACCTTTGAAGATACGCACAAACCATTCCCTGGCATCTTTCAAGAAGAGAGTTACATCCTTTCTGCTTGAAAGCTATCTAATGAACTGGCCTGCCATTATGTACCCTCAAGTGAACTGATTACTCCCTTTTTCTCTCTCCTGTGTGTAACCCTTGTAAATACTCTCCCTTTTTGTGTATAAGCTGTAAACTGCTCTCAGTAACCTGCTATTGCCTTATATAATGTAACGAGCGCTGATACCCCCAGGATATGTACATGCTTCATAAAATGCTCAATAAATCAATACATGTGCAATTTGTTGCCAAAGTATGTGGAAACAGTCTATTTTGGCAGAGTACAGCAGCCCCATTTACTCAGGATGCTTATGCAATAGTCAGCAGCAGCACATAGGTATTCTATTTCACACCCCAGGCTTTTTCGGGGCAGTAAGTAATCAAGCCAATATTGCTTAAGACTTCTCTCCAGAATGCTAGGTATTTTAGTGCGTGGACTTTACTACTCCAATAACGTTTCTGAATTAAAAAAACTACAGATTTATACACAAAATCTTATAGATGCATTAGCTCCTGGCCCTTCCAGAATCATAAAATATGAACAGATGCCTGGTATTATTTAGTGAGAAAAGAGAAAACCCAATATATGGTGGGCTGTGTTTATATCCAGAAGGCTTGTGGCTGCATTAGCTGTCCCAAAGATCACTGATTTGATTTAGGCTGCAACTTGTTATGCAGGCTTGGATCTCAAAGGTGGACGATCTAAAGCTTCAGTCAATAAAGGGCATAGTTGAGTTAACAGGCAATCTGTGGTATTGAGGCTATTCCAAGCGTAAAAGGATAGGCCCTGCTGCATATGGTATTGGTAGACATTGCAGTCATAGAGTGCCCTGTTAAAGAGACAGAGCAGAAATCCTGAGCTACAGAAGGAAGAGTGAAGAGTTAACTTTTGTCAGAAAATTTGAGAATACCATTTTTCTTCCAATATTAGAGATGCATGAGCTACCAAACAAATGTTTATGCCCAGAATAACTGTGTTCTTCCCATGGAGGTAGTGTGAACTAGAGACATGACCTTAAAATGAATATGAACGTACTCTAAGCCAATGCACGGATCTACAATCAAGTCAAGTGATATTTTTTCAATGCCTATAGCCATTTTCATGACACCATTTTCATCCAACTCCAATATACTAATAAGGTACCTGGAATTCCCAGCAAAGAGACTGTTAGCATATTCTAGTGGAGAGTTATTTATGTCTTCTGCCACTAGCTGCCAGCAGCAAGAAAGAACAATATGAATCATTTTTTATAAGTGATAAGTGGAAAAATATATTTGTGGCAATTTCCTTGCACTGAAGTTACACTGACAATCCGGCATCACTTAGGACCCCAAGTTTCTTACACTTTCCTTGGTACTGATGAAGTGTCCTAGAAGATCAGAAACAGTGGCAATTGAAGTCTGGTTTGGTAGCCAGGCATTGAAGCCTAAAACACAATTTGTGTAATTTGTGTTTTGGCTCCATTTAGAGAAAGCCAACTGGAGCTCATTGATGTCCTCATTTGTTGTAAGCAACCTTTTACATCATCATAGTGAGAGCTTTTGCATTGAAAGTTTATAGGATGTGGATATCGTCGGCATAAGATGAAACCTGTACATCCCAGAGACATTTAAAAGTAAGTTGATTCCTGTGAGACTTCATAGCCTAACTCCATTAAAACCTTGCAGAAAGTCCCCTACATTCGGCCAGAAATTATTGGAAGCATTATAGGTTGTGACCATTGACTCCCACTATTTCTGTTAATCGAGTTAGTAAAGCTTCCTGATCCGCAGTATCAAAGGCTGCAGGGAGGTTCCGAAGCACCCGAAGAGTATGGTCTGATTGGTCTGCCTGATGGAATCTACAATGTTGAGAACCACTGTTACTGTCCCATGACAGTGGTGGAATCAGTATTGATTTTTCCTCCTCCAGATGTCCAAGAAGTTGCTTTGCCACTACCTTTTCAAGTATCTCGCAGATATTCTGCAGGCCAATAGTGGTCTATGGTTCAGTAAATCCTGTGTATCCAGCATTATTAAAAAGTAGTCATTTTGAGGGGGCTACTGGGATTTTAAACACCTCTACAGAGGAGTTTACTAGCTGTCCTATATTTGAAACAGTATCAAAGTGAGGGGAGTGGCAAGGTTTTAGTACTTTTCAGAAAAGTCCGTTGGTCAGTTTCTTTCCAAATATGCATGGTACTGATTTTTTTGTGTGCATTTTACCAAAAACACTGCATGGCAAAAGTATATCAATTTGAAGCAAGGATGTTGACCCTAGGCTCCATTTTGGTATGTGGCCCAAAAGACATTAAGTTTCAAATGGCTCAGACTCATCCAATCTTTAGTTAGCTACAAGGCTAAAACACTTAGGCGATCATATGGGCCAGACTTTGGATAAAAGTAGAGTAGGGTACAATATCAAAACGAGGTTTAACAGTACAAGATCAGCCATCCCATTTACACTGGCACCTGTTTTCAGGCCGATGGCAATGTAAACAAGTATTTGCAATGCAATACGTCTCGCATTTGTTAAAGTTAGAGCTGTTGGCATTGAAAATAATGTTTTTAACTTTTGGTTTTTTATTTGCAGTGGAGTTATATTTGCATAGCACTATTGCCAATAGCATAAGAAAGCAAAAGTAAAAAACATTGTAATTTTCAACGACAACAGCTCTAACTTTTACAAATGCGTGACCTATTGCATAGGAAATGCAATCGGTCTCACATTTGTTGAAGTTGGAGTTACTGGCATTATAAATGCCAATGTTTTTTACCTAGCCATGTTGCAGTGTGCAGTACCGTATGTGGAGATAAGAGGTTGAACAATCTCAAGTAAAGAGGATCACGCACTCCTAGTCTCTCAAAGTTAATCCAATAAAGTACTCAGCTTGTAGCCTGCAGGTGGGTTTCCCTTTCTGATCCAAGAGTGTAAGAAACAAATGATACAGAAACGTTCCCAAATGGGGTTCGTCTCCTTCTTGCACTGCTTAAAGATCCTAACCAGTAGGGATTCTGCAAAGTTCATAAATCTTGCTCACAATTCAAGAATCGAGTTTCAATAAAGAATTTATTCATTGAATTTCCATTTGGTTGTTATGGGTAATTTTCATTCATGCCAATACTGAATGGTAAATACAGTTCTCAAAAATCAAAGAGCTTGTCTATTAACAACTGTAAACCATCCCATACTGATGCATATCAGGTCGGATTGGCTCTTTGTCTTTGTCAGGGGATCATTAATCTCCATCTAAGTGTACACTTAAAAAATAACAGACAATGTAACCAACCTCCACTCTGGAGGTGTAAATCATACAAACAATGACCATGTAACCAGGGGAGCCTGATAATGTCATCCGTGGTTTAAAAATGATACTGAGACTCAAGCCGGCCGTATGTACGACATTGTGGATGTGCCATCTAACACTGGTGAATCATGCTTATAATTTAGTGGAAAAATTAGTAACCATAATACAAGGTCAGCCGTATATAATCCTTGTACACAATCGATAAATATACCAGTTTGAGTGCCGTGTTTTCCTAAAGTAAAAAAAACAAGTGTTTCTCAAGTGTCAATTGACGTGTGCAGCACGGTAAAAAAAGTTAGACATATGCGTGAAATACAGTGAAATCTCATACAAATTCATATCCATCTTGGAACCTTGCGAACATTTACCCAGTGCTCTAAAACAGTAATCCCATGTGCGTCAATATAAACTTATAGAGCTCTTTGGTCGGTAAGGATGCGTGTAAACACTCTCTCCTCTCACTGGTTAACGAAACCATTACCCAGAAACCTGTAAACTGGCAAAGTCGACTAGATCTGTGAGTGAAATATACGGGAATCACGGCAGCCATGATAGAATGTACTAATGTTAAAGACTAGTGCATAGTAAGGCATATTAATCAAAGGTGAACTGTGTTACTGGGATAAACAAAGGTAAACGGATATGCTTTGGATCATTTCAAATCGAGTAAATACTGTGTATGAAATAATAATTATAATATAAACAAACAGGACTCAAAGGCAAGTGAATAAACGAAGCATTTGAAACCAACAGAGGCCATTTTGAAGTTTTCAATCTCTCATAGTAAATCAGTGTGACTGTTAATTCCCCGAAAGAGAAGTCACAATATTGGTAGTATAAATGAATCTCAAGTAGATTAGAGGTAACAGCTGAAATCGATCCTGTCATTCAAACTGTTAGGCATGAGGGTATCCAGTCTTTTAATCCAGTAATTCTCCCTGTGGAGGAGGTATTTCTGGTTGTCTCTTCTCTGCTTTATATCCACTATTCCCAAGATCATGAATTTGAGTTGACAGATGTTTTGACCAAATTCCAAAAATGAGCAGCAATCACGATTTCAAGTATTTTGTCCATATGCTACTTTTGTGTTCATTAAACCTAGTTTTCATTTTTCTTTCCGTTTTCCCAATGTAAGCCAAGCCGCATGGGCATTTATGAAGCTACACCACATAGGGTGTTCAGAATTGTAAAGCCAAAAAACTGGACTTTTCACGAAAATAGAAGAAGGACTGAAGTTTTACTTCAATCGAGCGCCTAGAATGACAGCACTCTGCAGCAGAGAATTACAGAACAGGCAGTTAGAACATACATACAATGCCATTTTTTAACCCAGAAGCATGCTTGGTAATTAAATTGCTTTCTTGAAACAACTGCTAACAATCCGTGCTTTGTGAAACACAAAAAAGCACCTCTTGCCGTTTTTTGTCGACTCTGCCTAAAAATCAGGACAGGAGCTAAAATTCCTGAAATCTGCCGGGACAGCTGGTGAAAAACCGGACCGTCCAGGCAAATCCGGGACGCCTGGTCACCCTAACACCACGTTCATAGAATCACAGTTGGCTGTAGTTTTAAGAGCAATTTTATTATCTTTCCTGGGATGACAAATCCACGCACCACTAATGATGCTGTTGCAGTCGTTACAATTGTAACATGGAACATTTCCTTTGTATGTCTGAATCGTGATCTGTGAAAAAAATGTGAGTATTTCTTGGACGTTCTTGCCTCTTTCATAGGCAAACAAAGGTCGTTCAGAAAAAACCCTCATGAAATCAGGTTCAATTTGCAACATCGGCCAATGCTTTAGAACGATTCCCTTGAACTGCGTGCTCATGGCTGAAAATTTAGAAATTAACACCATTCTCTTGCTTTGTTCTTTATTATGTTTAAGAACCAATAGTTCTTGTCATGTTTTCATGGTGCAACTTTCTTTTGCTTTCTTTAAGAACTTTAAGGTATATCCTCTATTTTGGAATTTCTGTGTCATATTTCTAACTTGTTCATCCAGTACATCAGGATTAGAAACAATTCTTTTTACCCTTAACTAATGTGAATAAGGTAAGTGATTTTTAAATGAGTAGGTAAATTGTATTCTTTCATTTACCTTGTTTACATCCTTCAATGCCAATGTCAATTCATTCTTCAACTCTTTCCATGCAGTAAAAATGTCGTCTATGTATCTGACAAATAGAATTGCATTGTTTCCCCAAGTGTCACTTGGCATTAAAGAATTGTTTCTAATCCTGATGTACTGGATAAACAAGTGAGAAATATGACAGAGAAGTTCCAAAATAGAGGATATCCTTTAAAGTTCTTAGAGAAAGCAAAAGAAAGATGTGCCACGAAAACATGACAAGAACTATTGGTTTTTAAACATAAGAAAGAACAAAGCAAGAGAATGGAGTTACTTTTCAGCATGAGCACGCAGTTCAAGAGAATCATTCTAAAGCATTGGCCGATGTTGCAAATGCAAGAGTAAGTAAAACGTGAAATGTAAACAGGAGCAACTTTGCTGTACCCAGGCTGAAAATCAAAGGTGGGGAATGAAGAGGTGTGAAAGTAGAATCGACCTCCTATACAGACCTTAATTAAACAAAGAGATTCTACCACTTATCAATATATCCTTCTTTGAGTTGAAAGTTATAAAGGAGGTGGTGGGAATATTGTGTTTAAAACCATGAGATTGTCATGGGAAACACTATGTGTTTTTAAAATACCCCTTACACACTAAGAATCCCTTAGTGTCATGCTTCATCATGGGTGTTGTCTTCCCGTCCCTCTAAGGGGCGGGGCGGGCTGCAACCTACAGAGATGTGGGAGCACTCAATTTAAGTGAAAAAAGGCTATTTGTAGTGCAGAGGTAGGAGTGGTAGGGTCGGGGAAGATAGTGGTGCAATAATAAAAGTTGCCTGGCTAGTGGAAAAAATAGACTTTATTCGCTTCCCTAGCTGGAAACATTAAAGATGGGGAAGCGTAGGGAGTATACAATTATGAGTTGCCTCCTACTTGGTCAAAGTAGGAGGCAACTCATAATAGTACACCTCCTACGTTTATCCATTTTTAATGATAAATAATAAATATGAATAAAGTTAATGCAATGCCATGCCATACAATATCAGGAATATTAGCTCAAGCGCCTCTATCTGCTGTTACCATATTCAGAAGCCCCTTTTCAGTGGTCTGTATGTCAAGGTACTTTGACAACAAACAAAAAGGAATCCCCAAATATCAGTGACTATTCATATCATTAAATCAATAGTTTTCTAGACCCATGTATCTTTAGGAACCACATTTTTTTGGGTAAAACCATGCTCAATTTCTGTGCCACTGGTTGATAGTTTGACACTATGTAATTTGTAATCTATTCAATTTTCGTTGTAGGCTTCAAGGGTCATTTATAAACAAATTATGTTGGAAGCATGCATCAGAAACATGGATTCCTTTGCACCTGCTAACAGGGAAAAGGAGGCACTCTTTGTTAGTTGGTTTTGGAGATCTGAGAGATCTAATGAACCAATATTGGGAGAGTTTAAAGGTGTGATGCTCTTGTTCAATTGTCAACACAAGCAATGAAAAATATCTGCTGCAAAACCATAAAAGAGATTGTTTTTGTATACATTGCAAAAATTAGACAAACAGCTAAATATACCATGTACTTTTCAGATGCAAAATAGTCCCTCATGTAGTCCAATGGAAAGGACACAACCAAACAGCTGAAAACATAATCATATGGTCTGATCTATGATGTGAATGACAATGTTCCAAGTCAATAGCTGAAGTTTCCTGATCTAGAGAAGCAAAGGCGGCTGGTGGCTGAAACAAAGTTCCTTGAAGTATGTCCAAAATACAGTATATGTGACATGAATGGCTCAAGTACTGCAACAACAAACCAAAAGACTGGAATGGTCCAAAAGACAACATTATTTCAGGGCCATTTTGCACTTCAATATGCTAACAATAGGTGAATCTACTAACAGTCTACAGGGACACGCAGGTGTTGCTCTACCAAGAGGCGCGGAGGGGTGTGTGGAATTACCATAGTTTATTTTCTCTAAAAGGTGGGTCTATCGATTTTGTTGAAAGCACTGGACAAATCTATAAATGCTTCAAAGAAAGAAAGTTGTTTCAGACATTTTTATCTGTCCATCATGACTTGAGCTAAACAATTGATTGCCGAAGAGACAGAGAGGAATCTCGATTACTCCTATTAGTATTAAATTATTCGTATATGTCTCTAGTTTTAAATGAGGAAAAATGGCTTGTTTTGTTTTCTGATTTAAAACTAGGGACATATACAAATAATGTAATGCTAGTACAGTAATCAAGATTCCGCTCTATCTCTTTGGCAAGTTTTTTTCATTTACAGAGGGTCTGAGTCCTTAGGCCCTGAAGAGGTGGACTCGGTAGCTCCCTCGGATCTAACAACACACGGCTCATCGGAAGAGCTGAGCCTAGCCACAATATCTAAGTTTGCAAAGCTCCAGAGGAGGTCTAAAAATCAGCACTCAGCTTAAGGGTAGAAATGGGGGAATCCACCTGTCCCAGTACTAAAATGGGATTATTCACCAATGCAGCAGAAGCACGTTGATCCTCCTAAAATGCAGCAGAATTTCACTGGGGGCCTGCAGTGGAGGCGACACTGGAGCTGAATGATCGGTCTATCAAACAGCATCAGAAAGAAACCTGCTCTGATGGGCATAAGGCAAGGGTGGCGATGAACCATGGAGCAATTAGAAAGATCTCTAAAGCCTGCACCAAAAATGGCAAAATTATCTCTGCAGTGGAAACCCGCACTTCAATAGCAGAGACAGACCTGACAAGTCTTAAGGGTGAGTCGGCGGCCCAAAAATCTCGGATCCTGGACCACAAATGTAAGCTTGAGGATTAAGAGAATAGACAGCGATGCAACAATTAGCAAATTCTGGCCTTTGAGGAGGGAATGACATCAAGTCCTTTGTAGTCAAGCTGTTTTAGAGAACTTTCTCCAACTGGAACTTGATCTGGAGGTTCAGAGGGGGTCCATCGGTTCCCTCTTATGCTGAAAAATCAGAGTCAATCACAGGGAAGTGGTATTTCCAGGCCTATGGCTGTCATAGTGTTTTTGGTAATTAGCTACTAAGACAGGCTGGTATTGAGAAGGCATTCCCTGATGCCCAAGTAAAGCTTTGAAGGCTGCTATTTCTTTACAGGGCTGGACTTTTGCCATGTCACTGTGGAGTGCCGCTTGAGACTAAGACAACTTTTAAAGCCATGTCAAGATAAGGGTGCTGAGGCTTATTTGCTGAACCTTGCTTGGCTTAAAATCATCTTTAATAATCAAATCTAATTTTTACCTCGGAAATCAAGGCAAAATTATTGCTAGATGAACTCGGGGACTGAGGCTGCTGGGTCAGGTCTAAAGGGTGACTTACAAGGGAGGTGTGGGTTAGTGAAAGTGTATAAGAATCTACTCTTGTTCTTCTCATTTCATTACAAGACCGGAGGCTACATTATGCAATAACTTTTATTGCCGCTCAAGAGTGCAGCCCTTTAAAGAGTAACAATTACATAATAATCAAAAACATTCTAGACAGCACAACAAACTGCCATGGCAACCGGTAAACTTCCTCTTTTATTCGCTGCTCATGGACAGTTAAGTATATCTTCTTCCTATCTCTCATATTGTGGTTGAAATACCCTGTTTTATTCTTATATTATTAACATTATTCTTCATTTTAGTTGACAAGGTAAGTAACCTTATTTCTCTCCATAACGTTTACTAGCTTTTTCCCTATCAGGTAAATTTTAATCCCTTTTTTCACCCTTCCAATTTATGGTTGGGTTATTTACCTTCCCATACCTCGCTATATTTCAAAATAGTTACATACAAGTCATCCCCATTAAGTTCAACAAGTAATTATATATCCGGAAGCTAGACGCACTCTAATCTAAGCGTGCCTATCTCCGCTTCACAAGCCCACATCAGAATAATTATTATGTGAGTCATCGGTGTCTTTACCAAACACAAACTGAATTAATTAGCGAAAGTTGGACAGGCTCTAATGTGAGCACTCCTTCCGCTTTGCTATATCTTCAAACCCTCACTGTGTAGAAGACTTACTTTGATTTGAAAAGGAGATGGCACCATAACGAGTTCTCCCCCGTAGCGCGTATGTTTGAAATGCGCTACATACTTCCGCATTTGCAGGATGTGACCCGCTCACAAAAATGAGCCACATCGTAAACGCTGAATGACCCACATTACCAACATTTTGAGGTTTCGAGCCTGAGAGGGAGGCTCGTTTCTGCTCGCGCTGTGCGTTTCCATGCCAACGCACAGCGCGGAGTTAACTAACCGGCTTTTTCAGCTACTCGGAAATGAAATTGTAATATCCTTTCCTCAACCTATGAGTCTTTAATTTATCGAGTTTTTATGCCAGATAAGTGAGACTTTTAAGTTTATTGTGAAGATTTATTGAGAAAGCTGCTATAATTTATTAATTTTTAAAACATTTAAAGGAACTTTAAGCCAACTTCTTACCTTTATATTTAAAAAAAAAATGTCAAAAAATAACATAGGTGTTATTAACACACCCCTCCCAGAGAACTCACTAATGAGTCTCTTTGAAAAGCAATTAAAATCCTCCCTAAAGGAGGCAGTTGAAGCAGCTTTATGTAAAAGAAAAAGAGACACCCCAAATGAAGATGACTCTCTTTCTTCGAGTGAAGATCACCCCCTCCCTAAAAAAGACGGTAAAGTCTTGAAGAAGACAAAACATCTGGAAAATAAAGACAATCTTCGCGCTACAACCGAAGTAATCTGAATTATTGGTAGCCCACGCGCTACAATTGAACAAGGTGTCCCGAGCGGCACAAGAAGAATAAGCGACCTTCATGGCGCAAGAATTTCAGGTGCCCTCCGCGGCACAAATAGACAAGGTGTCCTTCACGGCACAAGAGATGTCATCTCCTATGATGACGATGATTATTTATCCACTATTGATGACACTGATGAGGCTGACGAATATGTCTTTGATCCTTTAGAAAAACTGGATGACCTACTCAATGAGGATTTAAATCAACCCTCCACCTCAGAATACTTTAAGGACCCTTCAGGGGTGGAAATGTTTAATCCCTCAAAAATTACTCATCCTAGAGGTTCAGACTGGCGGCCCCTTGACCACGTTGCCAAATTTATGAAATTTTGGATAAGAAAACCACTTGAGAGGGACTCACGTAACCTAATGAGGTCTGAATGCCCTAGACCCTTTTTAGACAATAAGGCAGGCATGACCCCTAATTTAGATCCCGAATGTTTGACCTTCCTTTTCAAAACCGGAAGGGACCCTCGAAAGGGACTGGAACGCTGTCTCAAACAGTGTCAAGATAAGTTACTGGACACAACAGGCCCTCTTGCCAGAATCCTGGACCTCGCAGAAGAGTGCTCCATGAACAGCACTCCAGTTGACACCGAACTGTTAAGAGGTTGGAGTCAACATGCCCTATGCCTCCTCGGTAACGCCAATGCTAGTCTTACGGCTGAGAGAAGAAGAGGCATTCTGATGCGAATGAACCCAAAATTGGGCGACCTAGCTAATAAAGACATTGAGGGAGACCCTAATGGCCTCCTCTTTGGAGAGTCATTTATCAAGATTCTTGGAAAATATGTGTCCACTTTCTCTGCATTCAATAAAGCCCAAAGCAATATGAGACGCATGTTTGGGGGAAGATTTTTTGGAAGGGCTGACAGAGGAGGACCGGCAGCCAGCAGTGGATATAACAGGTCCTATTTCTACCAACAAAACCAACGTGGCTACAGAAGATACTTCAGAGGGAACAACTCCTTCTTCCCTCAGATAGGTCGCATCTACCGTTCTCGAGGAGGTGGAAACAACCGTTGAAGATTCCAAGGACAAGGTAACCAAGGTAACGATTCCTCCTTTTGGTTCTTTCCTCCTAAAGGTAGGGGGAAGACTTTCTATTTTCAGTCAAAATTGGGTATCAATTACAAACGACCCATGGATACTAGAAACTGTAAAAGGTTTCAAAATAGACTTCGTTACTATTCCTTAACAGACCTCGATACCCAGGGAACTTATTTTAGACCAGGATCAATCCGCTCTAGTCGACGAAGAGGTTCATCAGATGTTAGACAAAGGTGCAATTTTCAGTGTCTCAAACACTGGAAAGGGTTTTGTGAGCACAATATTCCTCATAAAGAAAAAAGACAAAGGTTGGCGACCTGTAATAAATCTAAAACTTCTGAACTCATTTCTCGTGTACAGACATTTCAAGATGGAAGGTATCCACCTTCTAAGAGACATCCTTCAAGAGAAAGATTGGCTCATAAAATTTGATCTCAAAGACGCATACTTTACAGTCCCTATGGACACGGATTCTCAGAAATATCTAAGATTTATATGGAAAGGTGTGACATATCAATTTCGTTGTCTCCCCTTCGGTCTCTCTTCGGCACCTTGGTGTTTCACCAAGATCCTGAGACTGGTTGTGGCATCCTTAAGGAGAAGAGGAGTCCGTTTGTTCATTTACCTGGACGATATCCTATTGATGTCTCAGAGCCAGGAAGAACTACTAGTCCACATGAAATGGACTGTAGAACTACTAGTCCACATGAAATGGACTGTAGAACTTTTAGAGAGTTTAGGATGTATCATCAATGTAGAAAAATCTGTCATGACTCCTTCTCAAAATCTGGAATTCTTAGGCTTTCAAGTAAATACATCTTTAGCCCTATTACAACTTCCTTTAAAAAAATTATCATAAATAAAGAAATGGTCTCTTATGTTTTGTCAAAAGATTTAGTCAGTTTGAGAGAACTAGCAAGAGTAGTAGGTCTTTTATCTTCATCCATTCAAGCGATTTATCCAGGACCGCTTCACTACAGAGCCCTTCAGAGATTAAAATCTGCAGGACTCAAGAAGGGTCTTTGGTATTCAGACCACATTCCCCTGACTCCGGAAGCTCGATCTGACCTGCTTTGGTGGCAAAACAACCTAGACAGTTGGAATGGGAAAGCTATATTTGGAAATACACCGGATCACAATTTGGAATCCGACGCGAGCAATTTGGAATGGGGTGCCAGATTAGGAACGTTAGAAACAGGTGGAAAATGGTCACAAGAAGAAATCAGTCTTCATATAAACTGTTTAGAAATGTTAGCGAGCTTGAACGCTCTCATGTGTTTCAAATCAATTTTGAAAAACTCTGTAGTCCAGATCAAACTCGACAATTTTACTGTTGTTTCTTACATCAACCGTTTGGGGGGAGCAAGATCTATGATTCTGGCAAATCTAGCAAAGAAAATCTGGTATTTTTGCTGGAGTCAGAAAATCATTCTAAGAGCAGAATTCATTCCTGGCCATCTAAACACAAGGGCGGATTGGAATTCAAGATTCCTGAGAGACTCCAGCGATTGGATCCTCTAGTTTTCCAGAGAATTCAAGATTTTTGGGGCCCGTTCAAAATAGACCTATTTGCCAGCAGACTGACCTTCCAGTTAGATCAATTTTTCAGTTGGAGACCAGACCCCTTAGCATTAGCGGTGGATGCACTTCTCCAACCTTGGAACACTCTCAATTGTTATGCCTTTCCCCCTTTCGCTCTAATCCAGAGAATTCTTCTGAAAGTTTGCTCGGATCGCTGCCGCGTTTTTCTAATCACTCCCTTTTGGAATTCACAAATTTGGTTCCTAGGTGTGATGGAATTGGCGATGGAAGTTCCACGTCTTATTCCAGGGACTTTAGATTTACTTCTGGGTCTAGAAGGAGAAATTAATTCATCCTCTTCTCTTAGAAGGAAACATGAACCTTCTTGTCTGGAAGATTTCAGGGGTTCTTCAAGATACTCAGGCCTTTCAGGAGAGGCTAAAAGCCTTTTGGATGAGTCATGGGCTCCGGGAACAAGGAGAAGATACACCAGTACTTGGAAAAGATGGTGTAGTTGGTGCATGGAACGGGATATGGATCCCGTGGAAGCACCTGTAGTTGAAGTAGCAAACTTCTTATCGGATCTTTTTAATTCGGGACTGTGCTATAGAACTGTAAATTGCTATAGATCTGCAATTTCTGCAGGACATTCCTTGTTAAACGACTTTCCTATTGGTACCGACCCCCTTATTCGCAGAGTAATGGAGGGTATTAAAATTAAACGTCCTCCTAAACCTAAATACGATTCCTTATGGAACGTAAACCTTGTTTTCGATCTCTTTTCAAATTGGCCAGACAATTCCTTCCGTACAAGGAAACAACTATCCATTAAACTAGCTACTTTACCTTATATCTTTTAGAAGAGTATCCGATGTTAAGGCTCAAGGAATTTGTAATAGATTTTACTCCCCAGATGGAGTATTATTTGAAATATGGAAAAGGACCAAGACCATGTCTGAGAACATTTTCTACCCTTTTTTTTCCAGACTCTCCCAAATTATGTGTAATCAATTTCATGAAGGTTTATTAATAAAAAATGAGTACTTTTAGACCTTACAATGAAAAGCAATTACTAATTTCTTATGTTAAACCCTTTAAGGCCGTTTCTTCCGCTACTATTATTAGATGGGTAAGAACAGTGATGTTTGAATCAGGAGTAGATTTGTCAAAGTTCGGCACACACTCCTCGCGTGGCGCTATGGCAAGTAAGGTATTTTGGGGTGGAGGATCTCTTTCTAATATTTTGAAAGCTGCAGATTGGTCTAACGCCTCCACTTTTGTTAAATTTTATCTTAAACCTGTAGTACATGTAAGCAATGTTGCATTGAAAAGCTTTGAACTTGCATTATGTAGCCTCCGGTCTTGTAATGAAATGACGATTCTCCAATTATCAGACAGAGAGAATCTTGATTTCATTAAAGACAACGGACTCTGACATTATCCCTCCCACCTCTCCCAGGTGGATATTTTATTAAAATATGTGCTTACTAGGATTGTTTTATTTAAGTATGTGCTTACTATGATTGTTTACTTACTCATGGTTTTAATGTACCTTACATTTAACCTTTGCCTTTTTCAGATCAATATTACCTTTTTTACTCTTCATTTCAGATTCTACTTCGTTATAACCTTTCAATATCGTGGAAGAAGTTGAAACTACAATTACCTTTTCATCGCAGCTCTAAGAGGAAGTTTACCGGTTGCCATGGCAGTTTGTTGTGCTGTCTAGAATGTTTTTGATTATGATGTAATTGTTACTCTTTAAAGGGCTGCACTCTTGAGCGGCAATAAAAGTTATTGCATAATGTCAGCCTCCGTTGTCTTTAATGAAATCAAGATTCTCTCTGTATGATAATTGGAGAATCGTCATTCTCCCCCCCTTTTTTTGCTTCCCCCTCCCCCTCTTTTTGGGGTGAACATTAAGGCTGTATGATTACACAAGGATGCATCTGACCTTAACAGAAGGGGCTAGATCTATTACATAGAGATGACTTTATTAGATTTGGGTTTCGTTTTCTGTTTTATCTTTGGCTGAAAAATGTTTTTTCTTTGCACAGCTTTATATTCATGCTGGGAGGGAGGGCAAGCACGTGAGCCATCACTCAGACTTTGGTCGGATTGCCTTAAATAGTTGGAATGGGAATGGGAGAGGTGGCATGAGGGTTTGGTGGTTGAGGGGGCTTTGTGGGGAGCGTTGGATGGTTTGGCAAGCATGCATGGTGTTAATCAAAAGAGAAGTAGATCGGGATGAGAGGATCACTAAGTTCCAGGCTGACATTGACGGCCAACCGTTGTTTAAGTTGAATCTTCAGTTCGAGGGTGGTTCATAGACGAGTCTGTGTGGCTTGAAACATTAAATCTGTATATATGACTCATATAACCCATGTACATATTGCTACCATAATATCTTATGGGCTTAATGACCAAACAACAAGAAGAAATGTAGCAGAAGGATTGAAACTGTTGCAATATGTCTTTAGGAAACACATAATTGGGGGGTAGGAAGAACCTGGTGGAAATGCCAGTATATAATCTTCTGGAGTGCACTGCACAGGGCACAAATACACATGGATGATAATATTGGCACGTAGGAATGTTTGTAGGCTAAATGGCAGCACCGTTGATCAAAATGACAGGATGGTAGTAGCTGAATGTCACTTTGAGGAGTGGGTAGCCATGCTCTGCTCCATCTAAATCTCCAATCTGAGCTGGCGCTATGGCAGACAGTGATTATTGTCTGTGTGGACTTGAACATCAATATAGGGAATATGCAAATTAATTTGTCTGATGGGATTATTCTGGCAGGAATCCAGGCTTTATAAAGCATTTCAGCATCTGAAGCTGAATCAGAGCCTGGTGAATATTTGGCACAAGCTTAAGGCCCCAGGTCCTGGTTATAAACTCTTCTCTGTTCCGCATAGGAAGCATGTCAGGTTAGAGTATTTCCTCATCTCTCCAAGCCTGGTCAGTGGGTTGCAAATAGAGAAGCATCCATAGGTCCTGTCGGATCACAATCTGCTGGTTATGGAAATAACTACCCTGGGCAGGAAACGTTTATCACGGATGTGATCATTTGATACTGGGTTACTGTCTAATGAAGATTATGTTTCATGAATGACTAGATCCCTGAATTTTTGGGAAGAAATAGGGGAGGTTCCTCAGTTGGCATGGACTGGGACACTGAAGGCTGGAATTAGGGGGGAAGACACTCTGCCTTAGCCTTAATCGGCAAAGGACCCTCGCCGAGTTTTTGAGAGATAAATGTAGTGAGTTATTGGATGCAGAAGCTCAATTGATTAAGGCAATTTCAGAAGGGGGTGAACTCCAACAGATTATGCACAAACTAGCAGCGATTAAATCGACTATCAATAATGCCTCAGCAGCTAAGGTCGTCAGAAACCATATGGCGTGTAAAAGAGAGTGCTATGAGTATAAGGAAAGAGTTGGTCGATTACTGGAGCCCTGGGCCAGGCACAAAAAATTGTCTATAGCTAAATAACTGAGATTAGAGACAAGGACTGGCAGTTGGCCAACACCCCAGAGGCTATCTTGGAGGTTTTCAGAAACGTTTACAAAGAACTGTACCAAGCCTAAGTGTTGACGAATGAGCAGAGTATTTTTTAAGTATTTGTAGGCTACTGGGTGTACCAGAGTTAATTTAGATGATCAGGCCCTTTTGGAGGCTCCCTTTTCCCAGAAGGAAATTACAAAAGCACTTTAAACCTCTTACTTCCGGCAAAGCAGCAGTTACTGACAAAATTATGCCTGACTTCTATATAAGTGTTTCTGTCTGTCCTAGAAGAGGACATGACTGGGGGTTTACGGGATACAAAGTAGGCAACAGGCAACCCTGTCTTGGGCACCTACTACTATAGTGCTCTTTAAGAAAAAAGGGAAATCACCTTACGATCCTGGGTCAAACTGACCTAACTCCCTGATTAACAGTGAAACCAAACTACATAAAACAATGTTGGCAGTCAGGTTAACCCGTATTATCAACAAACTAGTCCCCCAGACAACATGGCTTCAAAGTTGGTCGTGGAATGACCGACCACGTTAGACAAGTTATAACTCTATTAGACGGGGCAAATGTGCTAGGGCCCCCTATGTCCTTATCACTTTTAGATTTTGTGATGGATTTTGATCGGCTGTGTGGTATTACCTCTGGGCGGTGCTGAGATGGCATACATTTGGAGCTGGATTTATTACGGCTAGCCAAGTTGCTTATAAGAATACAACAGCAAGATTCCAAATTCTGGGTGGTTGGAATCTGACTCTCTGCAAATATGCACGGGTACAAGGCAGGGGTGCCCTTGTTCACCTCTACTATTCACTATATATATTTACCCCTTGCGGTGGTAAGGTTTCCGAAAGGGGTTACGCAAGAACTGGAAAAGGAAGTGTTAATTTTTGGGAAGATTTCTGGTTATCTTCTGAACTGGAATAAGACATATTTGGTAATCAACGATCATGTACAATAAGAGGATGATCGGGTTGCGGACCAGGCAGTGTACTTAAGGGTTAATGTTACCCTTAATATAGATCAGGTAGTAGAATTAAATCTTTCTCCAGTACGTCATATAACTAAGCAGGACTTCAGAAGAATGGATAATCTCCGTCATACGTCATACGATAATTGGCTGTTGAAATATAATCAAAATGCTATATTTGCCCTAAGTGCTGTACCCTTTCAGGTCTATACCCCTGGCATTCGAAAAACACAGCTTTAAAAAATGGAAGAGTTATCTACTAGTTTCAACTGGTCTTATGCTAAAGCCGGGAGGGCCTTAAAGTTCATGATATGCCTAGAGGTAGAGGTGGTTGGGCTGTTCCAAATTTCAGGTTTTATTAGTGGAACGCCACTTTACAATATATGAATTCTCTACTCGGGGGATAGCAGTATGACTCCCACGTGGCGGAGATGGCACCCAGCATTTTTAAATTTTGGTAAGGGAGGACTCTAAGGCTCTCTTTTTGAAATTGACAAAACCCAGCGACTATAAAAAAAAGTAAAATTCAAGATCTTATTAGCTGCATAATAATTATGGGGGATAGTCAGGAAGAAGATTGGCCTAGGGAGATTAAATTTTATACCCCCATTTGGCAGTCCTAGGCGTTACCAACGATTTTCCACGATTCATATTGCCTTAGATGGCAAGCAAAATGGATGTGAAAATGTGGTGACCTCTTTGTGAATAAACAAATGCTGTCATTCGGGGAGCTGCAACTTGAGTTTGGTCTCAATAAGATAGACTTTGTAAAATATCTACAGTTAAGGGATTTTTTTAACCAAAAAGTGTGGCAGAACAACTGGATTTAATAAAGAAACATTACTTGAATTACTCTGCAACACTGCAGAATGTAGGATAAGTCAGATCTATGAGTATCTGAGGAGCTTTGTGTCTGATGATCTTGAGAAACAGTCAGGCAACTGGACGAGAAGGGTAGGGTCCACTGAGTGCTCCTTTTATGAGTCATTAGAACTTGGCCATGCGCTATTGTTTTCTGCGAGGCTGCAGCCACAGCATTTAAAAACACTTTTTAACTTAAACTACACTCTGGCTAAAATAGCTATCTGGGGGAGGTACACTGATATATACGTCTATGCTGTCAGAGTTTGGAAGCAGACACTGTTCATATGTTTTTTAGCTGTCAGGCTCTAGACTCCCTAAAAATAGAAATATCTTGCTTTCTTCAGAACGTCCTACACACTGAAGTGATATTATCTCCTCAACTAATGCTCTTGGGAGTGCATGACAACACTGGTGGGATTGAAGGGCAATACCCAGTGTTTATTGCAATGATGGTATCTCGCATTAGCACTGCCACAGCCTGGCTCACTTCTAACCCTCCTGCATTGCATAAGTGGTTGGCTAAGCTGCTCTCGCTATTCCATCTAGAACGCAGCCTATATTGTCAAATGGGCAAAAAAAGCCAAAAAGAGAGGAAAGAAGATCTGGTCCCCTCTGGAGCAATGGTCAAGGGACGTGGGGGCTTAGCCAGCAATGAATATTTTTAATAACTAGTGTGGTATATCTCCTCTGTGCAATAGTCATCTGTATATCTTTTTATTGCTGATAAAAATATATTATTATTACTGATGATTAGCTGTGTATCATTTGTGCTATAGCCATCTGTCTTTCTCTTTATTGCAGCTATAAGTACAATATTATCATTGATGAATTTTGACTTGATTAGTCGAATAAGTAAGCATCTGTGATGACTAGCTGTGATGGCAAATACTTTCTAATTGAGTGATTTTGGGTAGCCCATCGGGAACCTGCGCACCTGAATGTTTTGTATCCTTTATTCATTTAAGAATATATCTCATTTTGGTACTGGATCTTTGAAGAAATTAGCTGAGATTTTCACATTATACAAATTTTGAAGTCCATGACGTTATCAATACTATTGTAACCTTTTTCCACACTGAATTACCCGCTGCTGTTGCCACTATACAAAATGTTTTATAATCCCCATTTAGGAGTGTCACATTTACATCTGACCATATTTTGTTTCACTTCCCTGTTCTTCCAGAGCCATTTGGAGATTGAATGTCCTGATTCTGCTGTAGGAACAAGTTTCAGTCATTTTGATCCTGTCTCTTTAATGATGTCTCCATGTACGACAGATGCAATCAATTGTCTCAAAGTTCCAGTCATAATCTACTTTAGGGGAGTGTTTAGTAGATGAGTCTGTTGCAAACATAGGGGCATATTCACAAACAGCATTTTGTTATAGTTTTAGTAGTGCTACTCACATACTACAAAATGCTATTCACTAACTTATTTGTGGAGGTCTTCGCCTCTCCTATCTTTTCTGTGAGGGGATCTCTGCCCTGACTGCAGACATTTTATTAATAAATGAAAGCGGGATGGGGAATGGCTGGAAAAACAGGGACTCCTTACTACAAAATGGTAGGGGTTTAGAGGGAAGAAGGGGTTTAGGGAGGGATAAGGAGGAGTTTAGGGAAAGAAATGCATCCAGCCACAAAAGAGTAATCTCATTCCTATTCACAAAAAGCACTTCTAAAGTTACTACACTTAAAAAGGACCCAAAACAGTCGTACATGTACTCCAGCAAAGACCTAAAGTAAGACCAGCACCACCACTTAAAATAGAACCTCGAAGAAAATATTGTTAAAATTAATTAAATTACTTCGACTTTAAAAATATATATATATATATATTCAGTGAAAAAACCATAGGTTTCACACATGTTATAGTTAGCTGGACATTTTACTCGTAAAAAAACAATGAAATTCCCCCGTTATAGTTAGTTCAGCTAACTATAACTCGCGCGCCCGCAATGCACTGCTGATGACGTCACATATTACATCACTCATGACATGGTCAGTGACATCACTCATGACATCACTGATGACATCTCAAATGACATCACTGATGACATCACTGATGACATCATCCAGTGAATGTGTGTTTTTCTGAAAATTAAATATGTTTTATATATGTATATCTCAAGGTCGATGGAAGAATAAATGGGTATATTACTGTCTAAATGGATGATTTCTTTTTGAAAAATTGATTGTGTAACTGACTGATTAAGTGTATCATAGTGAATACATGGCTTAGTGAGTAATGTTTAAATATATAAATATCTGTATCATTTTTTCACTTTGTGTATAAGTGGCTGCATGGGTTGGTGAGTAGCTACATGGGTGTCTATATAGGTTATTAGTTGGTTTTTTGAGTATCAGTATGAGTGTCTGCATGGTTTGGTGGGGGGTATTACGTAGTGCATAGGTGCATGAATGAGTGACTCACTGTTTGTATGTGTTGAACAGAGCATGTGTGCAGGACTGCATGGGTGGATGTGTGTGTGTATGGGTGTGTTAGTGAGTGAATGACTGTCTCAATAGTGTCTTTATGAGTAACTACATATGTTTAAAACTAGTATATGTGACTATTGGTTTATATATGTGAGTATATGTGAGAGTGAGAGATTGAAAGAGTTCCTGTATGAATAAGTATGTATTTCTATAAGTGATTGTTTAAAAGACTAAGTATGTGTAAGTTTCCGTAGAAGTAAGTGTGGTGGTGTGTGTATAACTGTATATGCAAGTAAATGTATGTTTGATTCTTTATTAGCATGAGTGACTATGTGTGTGAGTAGCTCTATGGATGAGTGGCATTGTGTAACAAGATGTATAGGTGTATGAGTACATATGATAAGTGAGTACATGTATGAGTGACTGTATTGGACTGTTGGTGAATGAGTGGATGTGTATGTGGATCTTAGAATTACTGAAGAGGTTGTTGTAACTGTTATTGGTATGTCCATTCTTTTGTAAATTTTAGTCTCTATTTTTGAATGTGTGTATCAAAGGTTTTATTAGGGGAAGAGGAGGTCTGCCACTCTATCACAAGGATGATGTCATCAGTGAGGTCATCAGTGATGTCATTTGAGATGTCATCAGTGATGTCATGAGTGATGTCACTGACCATGTCATGAGTGATGTAATATGTGACGTCATCAGCAGTGCATTGCGGGCGCGCGAGTTATAGTTAGCTGAACTAACTATAACAGGGGAATTTCATTGGTTTTTTACGAGTAAAATGTCCAGCTAACTATAACATGTGTGAAACCTATGGTCTTTTCACTGAATTTCTAAGGTTTTTTAAATGCTAATTCCTAACTATAACGTGTGTGAAACCTATGGTTTTTTCACTGAATTTCTAAGGTTTTTTAAATGCTAATTCCTAACTATAACGTGTGTGAAACCCATGGTTTTTTCAGTGAATTTGCAAGGTTTTTTAAATGCTAAGTCCTAACTATAACGTGTGTGAAACCCATGGTTTTTTCAGTGAATTTGCAAGGTTTTTTAAATGCTAATTTTGTTTTTTTTCTTCTATTTTTTTAAACATATTTTTATTTTAACTTTCTATCCTTTTTTAAAGACTATGGTTAAATTTTTAAAATTCTATAATATGTTTTTTTTAATATATTTTATAAAATAAACATGTAAAATTTATTAGCAATACATTTTTTCCTTTTTTTTTTTTTTTTTTTAGTACGCGTACCGTAAGCTTACGGTAAGCGTACGGTTTACGCAACGTTCGTAATTTATCTACGCTGTTTGCGTATAGTTACGCAATTTGCGTAGCCGCGCGTCCTCCGCGTGGGACGCGTACGCGTGTACGCTACACGCGCACGTTACGCGGAAGTGTCGGGTAGTGACTGTTATGCGCATGCGCGCAAGCGCGTGTCTTTTTTACGCGCATGCGCACTTTTGCCGTAAGCGTACCGTAAGCGTACCGTAAGCGTACGGTAGGTCATGTGATCATGAAACACAACTTTTGATTGGTTGAAACTACTTTCAGTTCTAGAACTCTCCTACACCACACCCATTCCCCTCATTTCTGCTTGTGATCCCTTGGGAGAAGGAGCTGGTTTGTCTTTGGGATACGATGGCAGAACAGCAGAGCTCTTCTGAGAGTGAGGCTAGCACTAGCAGCACTGTCTTGAGGCAGAGATCGAGGAAACAAAAGCCCTCTTATGTATGGGATTATTTTACTTTTCCTGAAGGCCAGCAAAAGGTAAATGCACCCTTAGTGACTTGTAAGCTGTGTAAGCGTGTACTTTCTAGAGGTAATCCTAACAGGAAGTATTCCTTTGGGAATCACACCATGAAGAGACACCTCCAGGATGTACACAGAAGGACACATGGTCATCTTTTTGGAGGTAACTCTTCAGAAAGACAAGCCAGTACATCCACAGCAGCTCAGCCTGGACCATCATCTGCAGGGCTGACTCCTTCTTCTGCAGGTCAGGTGAGCCCTTCATCTGTGGGGGGAGAATCTCCTTTTGCTGGCCCTCTGGAAATCAACCCTCGATTTCGGAAGGTTGATATTCGATGCACATTTTGTCAAGATCTAATTTGCTATAGGGAGACCAGTGTTTCCCTAGTGAACAACAAAATAGATCAGCACATTTGTCGCTTTGAATAATTTTCCCATGCTTCCTTTCCTCTGTCCCTGCAGGAACACAACGGTTCTTTTAAGAGCCAACCTTATCTTTCATCTTTTTTTTACATATGTTTTTAAAAACTTTTTTTTTTTTTTTTTACCGTACGCGTACGGTGCGCGTACTTTTTTTTTTTTTTTTTTAAAAAACACTAAAAATCAATTATCACATTACAAGGTCCTTGAGAGACTACAATTATTATTATTGACTTACCATACTCACTCAAAAAAATATTTATTCATTTGTTTTTAAAAAAAATAGTTTTAAAAATGGTTCTAGTTTTCGAAATTTTTCTATATCTATCTGGAAAAAAAGAAAAAAGTATTAATATTTTTAAAACATTTTATAATACAGTACACATATTTACATTTTTTTCCAAAAAATATTTTACAGACTGAAACCTGAAAACCCCACTCGCTTGTAAATACTGTGCATGATTATACATGGCAAGCACATGGGTGTGTGCTAAGAGTCTGCTTCTTCCCCCAAAAATTCGCTCCCCCTTTCCATCTAATGCAACTGTGAAATCACCAGAGCAATACGCAATAAATCTCTGCCTATAATTCCTCTCTGCACACAGAGTCATGTTTTCACATTAGTCCCAAAACGAAATTTCTTTGCCAATTTGAAAGCACACTTACTGCTCTTTTTTTTTCGGGGCAAGTGAAAATCACTTTTACAGACTGACACATTATGAAACCACTTTTTTTGATTTTCTTAAATGCACATGTCCAAACTTCTTTTTCAGACCACCTCCATGTGTAACCTGGGTGGCTGCCTACACTCCAGCAAGGGCAACCAGCCTTAGTGATGCTGAATGTATTTGCATTACAGACTGAAACCTGAAAACCCCACTCGCTTGTAAATACTGTGCATGATTATACATGGCAAGCACATGGGTGTGTGCTAAGAGTCTGCTTCTTCCCCCAAAAATTCGCTCCCCCTTTCCATCTAATGCAACTGTGAAATCACCAGAGCAATACGCAATAAATCTCTGCCTATAATTCCTCTCTGCACACAGAGTCATGTTTTCACATTAGTCCCAAAACGAAATTTCTTTGCCAATTTGAAAGCACACTTACTACTCTTTTTTTTTTCGGGGCAAGTGAAAATCACTTTTACAGACTGACACATTATGAAACCACTTTTTTTGATTTATTTAAATGCACATGTCCAAACTGTTTTTTCAGACCACCACCATGTGTATTCTCGGTGACTGCCTACACTCCAGCAAGGGCAACCAGCCTTAGTGATGCTGAATGTATTTGCATTACAGACTGAAACCTGAAAACCCCACTCGCTTGTAAATACTGTGCATGATTATACATGGCAAGCACATGGGTGTGTGCTAAGAGTCTGCTTCTTCCCCCAAAAATTCGCTCCCCCTTTCCATCTAATGCAACTGTGAAATCACCAGAGCAATACGCAATAAATCTCTGCCTATAATTCCTCTCTGCACACAGAGTCATGTTTTCACATTAGTCCCAAAACGAAATTTCTTTGCCAATTTGAAAGCACACTTACTGCTCTTTTTTTTTCGGGGCAAGTGAAAATCACTTTTACAGACTGACACATTATGAAACCACTTTTTTTGATTTATTTAAATGCACATGTCCAAACTGTTTTTTCAGACCACCACCATGTGTATTCTCGGTGACTGCCTACACTCCAGCAAGGGCAACCAGCCTTAGTGATGCTGAATGTATTTGCATTACTGAGTCCAACCTCAAACCCTTAAACTATTCTTTTTTTTTCCAGTACACCTTAATTTATTGTGAAAACATACTCCATATTATTTTACATGTTCCTCACATTTAAATTTCTCCCAAAACAGAAAATGATAAACGCAACTACAACAAAAACAATTTCCATTTCTATTATTCATTTCTTAAGTTACCACATACATCCCCTCTCAAACTGTAAACTCACCTTTAAAATTAGTTAGTTGTGAAAGAAATGTGACACTCAAACAGCAGATTATCAGAGCCAGGATCTCTGTTGTGTTCACCTCTCTCCTCTCAGCAGAACCAGATAATGGTAAACTTTCCCTCTATTTTTCCACACATATACATGTAAGTTTCAAATCTCAGTGCTTCCCCCTTTTTTTCTAATGTAATCACACATTTCTATTGGTTGAAAACCAACCCTTTTCCAAAAGTACCCTTCCCCCAACTTGACTTCTGCCTAGTACCCTTCCCCCAACTTGACTTCTGCCTGCTACCATAGCAACAGCTCATGGAACACTGCTGTGTTGAGTTAGGTCAGAAGTTCGCCAAACAATGTTTCAATTCCACAGAGCAAGAGTGCTTGACTTTTCAAACCTAACAGCAAATCCATAGTACTGTTCTTTGGTTACACATTTTTTTGTACCAATACAAAACATGCTTCTATTAATTTACACATACAGCCTAGTTTTTATTCTAGAATGGTATGAAACAGCCAATCAGTTCTTTTTGTTTTGAAAAAAATATGTATGCCTCCATTTCCAAACTGTCTTTCTTTTCATATTGCCATTCTACTGAAAGACACCTCCTGAGTGCATCCAGATCTCCTTTGAAGATGTTCACAGTGTGGATTGTAGGGCACAGCTATGTTTTCTGGAGTGAAAAGTTTGCAGAGAAAACAGATATGGTGAGAGACCTTGCTTTGCCAAATGTAGACATTAAATGGATTGGTCAGAGAGGGTTAAAGTGGCACCAATTGATGCCATTGGTGAAATCCTTCATGCAAATCCAACACCCTGACCTCATAATAGTGCACTGTGGTGGCAATGACCTAGGCACTTTGACTGGGGTAGGTCTGGAAATGCTTATGAAGGACACCTTTGCACAACTGTTTTCTCTTTTCCCTAAAACTGCCTTTGTGTTTTCCAACATATGCCAAAGGCAAAAATGGAACTGGTCCAATCATTTCTGTCCACAGATTGACAAAGCAAGAAAGCACGTCAACAAATCTGTTTCTGCTTTCCTCCGTGACTATGGTATGGGTGCCATTTACCACAACAACTTGCGTTATGACATGCAAGACATTTATAGAGGAGATGGTGTGCACTTCAATGATGAAGGGAACAGAGTCTTCCTTTTGAACCTTAGACTCTGCATCGGTACTTACTTGTAGGTACCACTAAAAAAATGACTTCATAAACACAACAGCTCTTTTTAGAGCTCCCTAATATCTAAACTCTTAAATCTGCTTTTCATTTATTTATTTTTATTTTTTTTACCGTACGCTTACCGTAAGCTTACCGTACGCGTACCCCGTGATTTTTTTAAAAATCAATAAATGTTTTTTTTGTACTTTTCTGTCCTTCTTTGACCCCCTTACAAATGTTAGGGGGTCTGTAACTCTCCTCATTGCCCCCTTTTCTTGTTTTCACTCTTTTTTTTCAGAGTGAAATACACAAAATGGCGGCCGCCGCTTCCTGGTTTCGGCCGATTCGAATGTTTACTAAGATCTAAGAGCCAATCAGAATCGCGCTCGCGCACGCCACCGTACGCTTACGGTAAGCGTACGGTAAGCGTACCGTAAGCGGGCTCAGATATATATATATTGATTTAAAGGCTATTTTCTCAGAATCTACTGAACAGATTTACACCAAACCTACAAAAGGCACTTCCTTGACCTAGGGACTACCTCTCTGCCAAATTTCGAGTAATTCTGTTCAGCCGTTCGGGCTGTAGCTCGTTCTAAAGGTCCTATGGAAAAATGCATGGGAAAAACGCGTTTTGGGACCCCCCTTTTATCTCAGCCCCCGCTTGACGGATCCCCCCGAGACTTTCAGGGTAGGAGCGGAGCGTAGCGCCCCACCTATTTTGAGAAATTCGCGAGGATTCGTCAACCGGCGCCAAAGTTATTCAAAATAGAATGTTGCGGATTTCCTATGGAAAAGGGGTCCTAACTATAACTACCTACTGGCGACCGCCAGTAGGTAATATATACATAAATGTAATTTAATGTTAAAGAAAAACACACATATATATGTGAAAAGTTATTAGCAGTAACTTTTCAATTGTAAATTTGGCTCTACCCCCTGTTTTGGGGGGTGGAGACATGTACACCTACACTTACTAGTAAATAAACACTCGGTATTGGTGTATAACCAAAAGTAATCAATTTATAAAAAGTAATACCTTTACTACAAAGTGTAAGAGTAAATTTACACACGTAAATATACTTGCATGTAAATGTACTTTTGTGAATAGTGCCCATAGTGTTAAAAACCTAATTATAAATCTAAGAGATCAAACTCAGTAATGGGAAATGATGATTGTGTACAGAATCTTTTAAGGGTTCTATGCAGAACAAATGTTGTGCAGAGGGATAGTTTCAGAACACATAATCATTTATAGACTTTCAAGTTTTATGCAGCCTGGTGGGTGTCCCTAGCCAATCTCCTATGAGGCGGCTATTCTATTCCATTCTATATGGATTTCTAGACTTTATGGCTACCTGAAGGCTTCGGGAGCTAGCCTTTCCATATTTTAACAACTAAGCTTTACCAAAACCAGTCTTAGGTGGAGGTTAAATAGGAAAGAGCCATGTTTTTAACTGCTTCCTGAACACAGGTTCATTATACACCAGCCTTGGGTTAGTAGGCAATGAGTTCCACAGTTTTAGGACTTGATGGAAGAAAGAGCGTCAATTCCATCGTGTCCTATGTATTTGGGGCACTTTAATAAGTCGAGCATAAGTTGACTTGGTTGACCTCAGTGTCCTGCTTGGGATATAGGGCATCATCAGGGCCAGCAACAGAGAGGGGCATTTCATGTGAAGTCCTCTATGTGCTAGGCATAACGCTTTAAACTTCACCCACTGCTCAATGGGAAGCCAGTATAGGGAGACCAAGGCATTCGTAGCAGAGATATGTTTTGGAACACTGAGCAAAAGCCGAGCTGCTGCGCTTTGAACGACTTGTAGCCTTTTTGTCACATGTCATGGGGAACCCAGGTATAGGGAGTTCCCATGGTCCAAGCGAGATAGTACTAAGGCTTGAACAACAATCATTCTGGAAGTTAGGGAAAGCAAATCGAAGATTTTCCGGAAAGTTCTGAGGATGTTATAACAGCTGGCGGCAAGTTTCGTAGCCTGTGCTTCCACTGAAAGAGATCTGTCAAGCCACATCTACAAACTTTTAATAGGGGTCTTAGGAATTGGCGCAGTTCCTAGACAGTCAGGTCACTACAGCATCATATGGGAATTTGGGTTATTGTCCAATACCATGATCTCCGTCTTCTCTCCATTGAGCTTGAGGCAGTAGCTTACCATCCAGCTAGCTACTTTTTCCAAACAGGGAGCCAGTTGCTGAGGCTGTGCTCCTTGTCCTGTAAGTGAGATGACTAGCTGTGTGTTGTCTGAATAGGAGACAACTGACAGCCCAAATTCAAGGACAATGTCCACGAATGGGTGCATGGAGAGGTTAAAAAGTATGGGACTGAGTTCAGGGGGAAGATATCCGAGTAACAAGTTTGTTCACAGACCTGAAATGTCCTGTCTTCTAGGAAAGATGTGAGACATATTTAGAGCATTATATTTTATTCCAGCTTGACTAATTCCATGGGTAAGTATTCAATGGTCTACTGTGTCAAAAACCGTACTTCGGTAGAGGAGGATGATAGCAGTGGACCCTCCCTGGTCTAACATCATCCTAAACTCCTCTGTGACCGCCAAGAGTGCAGTCTCAGTGTTATGTTGTGGGCGGAACCCTGTTTACATGGAATGAAGGAGAGTATTCTCCTCCAGGAATAGAGATACATTTTGATTTACATGTTTTGCTAGAATCTTGCCCGTAGCCTGAAGCAGAGATATAGGCCTGTAGTTTCCAGGTCATTTTGGGTCAAGGTTTTTTTTTTTTTTTTTTTTTTTTAAATAATGGCTTTACCACAGCTTGTTTCCATGCTGAGGGAACAACGCCACTAGTTAGTGAGAGGTTGAGAAGATCCACTAGAGCTGGAAAAATGCATTCTGCTCTTTGAACGAGTATGTTGGGTGGTGTGGTTTGAGGGGACCCAGACTTTACTTTACTAAAAAGTGTTGGGAGTAGTTTGACAGTAATGGCGGGGAAATTTGTTAGGTATACTGCAGATGTGCTCCCTGCCTTTCCCTCCAGGATGAGGTTAGGCGTACTCATCATACTTTGTAAGTAACAATAGATATCGTAGATGTTTTTTGAAAGAACAGTGCCAGTTCATTGCAATGTGCTACTGTAGTTTCTGGGCGATTACTGTCAGAGTTTTTTTTTGCTTTTATTTATTTATTACAATGATGAACTGTAAATAATTTTGATGAATTTGTACTTATATGTATTATGTTAATGTGCTTTTTTTTTTTAATAAACATTTTTATTGGCATTTAAGATATAATGAACAATCAATCAGCATTTCGGTGGCACAATCAAAGACATCGATAACATATGGTTTAAAAATCCTCAGTAGTGGTACATCTACAAAGTGATACAGAGAGACCTCACCTCCCACCCGCGTGAATTTGTTGTGTGTATCATGCAATCTACCTGTGTGGCCATCTGTCCCCGGTCAATCGCTGTCTTCTGACTCCCGCTCTGGTGGGAGAGGCTCAGAAATGTCACCCCGAAATAGATTCCATTTGCCCCATATCCGCGTCCATTTTTGGGGACAGCCCCTGTGAATGTATACTGACTTCTCTGTAACCATCGTGAGGTCCATATCTCGGCACCATTGCTGGTGTGTTGGAGACATCCCAAGCCCCAGTGTTGTGCTATATTGCGTTTTGCTAGTGTCGTTCCCAGTGTTACCCAGTCTTGGTCAGTGTGGTTCAGATTCGTGGGCTCCTAGATGTTGAGCAGACATCGTTTTGGTTCCGGCAGGATCTCCACCCTGGTGACTTTTGTCATAGATCGCAGGACGGCCACCCAGAAGCTAGTGATCACTGGGCAGTCCCATATGGTATGCCAGAAAGTGCCCTCAACCCGCATTGTCGGAGGCAGAGAGGAGTATCCGTCCTACCTAGTTTGTGTAGTAGGGTTCTTGTGTAATAGATTCGATGCAGGATTTTTAGCTGTACTAATTTTAACGTAGAGGGTATTGTGACTTTCCTCGGGGAAGATAGGTCCGCCCGCCAGTTGCCCTCATCTAGGTCTCCCAGGTCCGCTTCCCACCTCTCTTTCAGAGTCAATGTGGGATCTCTCTGATTGTTAATTATCTTTCTATACTTTAGGGAAATGGCTTTTTTAGGGAGATGTTCTGCCAAAAGCCTGTCCTCTAGTGGGGAGGACTCTGGCAATTGCGTGGAGGTAAGGATTACTGCCATTAGTGCATGTCGGATCTGCGCGTATCTGTAGGTTTCTGACTGTGCCAATTTATAGGTGGCTTGCAGTTGCGCAAAGGGGATGACCGCACCCTTTTTCCACAGGTCCCCCACCCTGGAAATACCTATCAGGTCCCATTGGTGGAATCCCCTGGTGTTTCTAAGTCTTCCTAGCTTCCGGGTGTCCCACAGTAGTGTTGCCTGTGTGATGGTCCCTTCCCAGCCCAGGGCTCGCTGCGCTGTATGCCATATTTGTATTGTGTGTGCCGTTGGGCCCGTGTACTTCGCTTTCGGAGCCCTGTTGTAAGGAGCCCCAATTACCCCTTCGGAATCTAAAAGATGCCGGTCCATACGGAATGCTGGATCTTCATGCGAGGCGTGGAGCCACTGGTTGATGACAGCAAGTTGGGATGCCCAGTAATACGTTTGAATGTTTGGGAGGGCAATTCTTCCATCGTACCAGCCCTTCACTAGTTTTGCCATGGCAATACGGGCGGACCCCCCCATCCCATCGGAGTCTGGTTACTTCCGCATTGATCGACACGAAGAAGGAGGGGGAGACAAGGAAGGGGGTGTTTTGTAACACATATAAAAATCGGGGTAGTGCCATCATTTTGAAGAGGGCTGCTCTTCCCAGTAGGGTAAGTGGCAGCAAACGCCAGTGTTTTACATCGCGGCGAAATCGGGCCAAGAGCTTCATAAGGTTTTCTTCTGTGAATTGCGTTGCATGGGGGGGTGATATAGATGCCTAGGTACATAAATCCCCGTTCTGCAATCTGAATATCACAGTTGCGCGGTAGTCTGGGCGGTGGGCCATGAAGGATATAAAGAAGTGATTTTGACCAATTAATAGTGTATGCCGAAGCTCTGCCGAAAGCTGCACAGATGTCCAGCAAACAATTAATGGATCGCGATGGGGTGGCCATATATAGCAGCACATCATCCGCATATAGCGATATGCGATCTTCCCAGCCCCTAGTCCAATTAAGACCTCTAATAACTGGGTCTTGGCGCACCCAAGCCACCAAAGGCTCCAAGACCATTGCAAACAGGAGTGGGGACAGCGGGCATCCCTGCCTTGTACCCTTGCCTAGGGGTAAGTCCCTGGAAATCCGGCCATTCGCTACCACTTGTGCCATGGGTTTAGCATATAGGAGACGTATCCAGTCGCAGAATTTGGGCCCAAAACCCATATGTTGCAGCACAGCAAAAAGGAAAGGCCATTCGACCATATCAAATGCCATGCGTGCGTCGAGCGAGAGTATGACAGCATCCTCTGCAATGAATGGCGTTCGCGCCATGACCCTATGTAGCCTCTGGAGGTTTAGGGCCGTGTTACGGTTTGGCATGAACCCTGACTGATCAGGATGGATCAGTGTAGGGAGGTGGCGCTGTAGTCGCCTTGCCAACACCTTGGCTAATATTTTTGCCTCTGTGTTAATTAGGGATATTGGTCTGTAGGACGTGGATTTTTGCGGTGGTTTGCCCGGTTTATGGAGTGCGACTATGGTTGCCAGACGCTGGTCACTGGGGAGCTCGCCAGTTTCCAGACTTGCCTTATAAATATTCAGCAGGTGTGGGGTAAGCTGGGTCGCCACCCTTTTATAGAGTTCCACCGGATGCCGTTGGGTCCCAGGGCCTTCCCAGGTTGGAGCGCACCAATTGATAAGGAGAGCTCATCAGCAGTCAGTACGGCGTCAAGTGCCAGAGCGGTGTCATGTGGGCATGCAAATGTCTTTGAGGAAGGCTAGGTTATCCTTAATGGTGTTGGTAGCTGTGGGCGTGTATACTGCTTCATAATGTGAGGCAAGCTCGTCTACTATGCATTGTGGATCTGAGGTCCGGTCCCCATTTTCTAACCTGAGTTGGGCAATCCATCTACCCGCTAGTTCCTTTTTATCCAAACAGGCGAGAAGCTTGCCATTTCATAAATAGTGTGCCATGTGTTTGTGAGCTTGGCCCTTGCTTTCTCATGTGCCAGTGTCGCATATTCTTGCTGCGCTAAAGCTAACTTGTGTGTCGTTTCGTCAGTAATGTCTAGGGAATGGGTCGCCTCTGCTTCGGCCACTTCACGTTCTAAGTCATCTAGCAGTTGCCTCTCCGACTTCTGGTGACCAGCTATCAGTGAAATTGCGTAACTGCGGAGTACTGTTTTGTATGCCTCCCATAGTATTAAAGGAGAGGATACTGAATGTTCGTTCTCGGTGAAGTAATGCTTGGTGGCTGCACGCAAACCCTTGTATATCTTGCTGTTTTTGAGGTATCCCGGGTGTAGAGGGAATACCCATTGCCGTATTGTGTTATGGGACGCACACTCAATGTATAGAGGCGAGTGGTCGGATATGCCCCGGGGTAAGTGTTGAATCTCCTTGACCCGGTCTAATCCAGTCGCTATCACAAAGATTAAGTCAATTCTAGAAAGGCTATTGTGTACCGCGGAATGATATGTGTAGTCGCGATCACGTGGGTGCTTAATTCTCCACACGTCAATGAGACCAATCGCGTCTATGAAGTCCGTTAACTTTAGTGTCATACCACCGGGGTCTCTGGGTGGCTGTTTGTCAATAGAAGCATCTATCACGGCACTGAAATCCCCCCCCCCATAATAATTTCACCATTCGGCAGTGATAATAAAAATGTACCTAATGCTGGGAAGGCCATTTGGTGCAGCGTCGGGGGAATGTATACCAAGACCAGGTTATATGGTCTCCCTTCCCATTGACAAGTCAGTGCCACGAAACGTCCTTGGTCATCTATTGTGGCTTCAGTATGTATCAGTGGGAACCGTTTGTTGACCAGAATACCCACCCCCGAGAGCCGGATGTGAACTCTGAGTGTGCCGCCATTTTGTACCCCCCTCTGTCCAGGGCTTTGGTGGCTGATCCCGTCAGGTGTGTTTCTTGTATAAGCGCAATCGCCGGACTTTTGCGTTTTATATATTGGAGGACCAGTCCCCTTTTGATCCTGTCTTCCAAGCCATTCACGCTCCATGATAACACCGTGAAAGGAGGGGGTGGCCCCTCGGGGTTCTGGAATGTGTTATCCACGGTAGTCGCTAGCTGGGTCGTGTTCGCCATCTATGCATGTAACCATGTGAGGTTGCAGGATTAATTGTTGTGTCCACCTTAGTGTGCTACCATGAGTGCCATGAAGTAAACTAAACCAAAACAAACTAGTAACCCAGAACTGCCCCCCTTCTCCCACCCCCCTCCCTGCCCGGCGGTTCCCAAACTGCCAGCCACCCCAACTGAGCAGAGCGCTTTGTCTCCATAACCAGTATTTGTGTGGGGGGGTGATGCTGTTCGTGTCTCTCGGAGGCCCCCTCTGAAACGTTACAACAACAGCGGCTTACATCCCCTCTGGAGGTGCGAGGACCGCCGAAACCTACATGGTCACCTCTTTACTTCCGTTCAAGCATGGATCAGGGGCTGAAGGAGCCCGTGCGTTATCTAGGGAGTGAAGGTCCACCGGTGAGCTCAAACTGACCATGGGTCTTGGGTGAGAGTTCGTGTTAGCTTAGTCCCCTTTATCGCTGGACTCAGTGGATCTTGACCTTTGCGACCATTGGCGTCCGTACTGCTCCTGGTTCCTCTGATTCCCGGGCTTCATCGCTGGGCGCCAGCCTTCCAGCCAGTCATGAGCCTCCCCTGGTGTCGCAAAGAACCAAGCTTTCCCTTCCGCCTCTACTCTCAATTTCGCCGGGAACAGCATCGAGTATTTAAGTTCTCTGGATCTCAATACTTTTTTGACCTCTAGGAAACTGCGACGTTGTTTGGTCACTGCAGCGGTGTAGTCCGGATATAGCGTGATCTCGTGATTCTCAAGACGGAGTGGTGGGGCCACTGTTGCAGATTGTAAGATAGCATCTCGGTCTCGAAAGTTAAAGATACGTGCCAGGATCGGTCTGGGGGGGGGGGGGGCACCCGGCCTGGGTCTGCCTCCCGGTATCCGATGTGCTCTTTCTATGGAGAAGAAACTAGATAGCCCTCGCGGTTGCAGCTGATTTTTAATGAGGTCTTCTACAAAGAGGTCCAGGGCTGGCCACCCCCATCTTCTACGGCACCCCAATGATGCAGATATTGTTGCGCCGTGAGCGGCTTTCCTGATCGTCCAGCTTGGCCAGGATAAGTTTGTTATCTGACTCCAGTTGGCGCACTTGGCGTTGGAGCGCTGCCGTATCTGTGGAGAGCACCTGTGTCGTGGATTCAACCTCATTTAGTCTACCCGACAATTTTGAAAAGTCTGCCCGAATCAGGGATATATCTGTAGAGATCGTGCCCATGGAAGACTGAACTTGCTGTAGGGCGGCCATTATGTCCACTAGGGTGACTGCCTCTGGGGCCTGAGGCGCTGGGCTATCTATCTGAGCCAGGTTGGATTGTTGTTTGTTGACCTGCTCCTTGGTGTATGCAAATTTATCCAGCTTGCCAGAGGGTACTTCACGCGGACCACGGCCCGCCATCTTGGCCTGTGCCGCGGATGTCTCATCAGATGTGTATGGGGGGGAGGGCCGTAGTCCCTGCTGCCTGTCGCGTTATCCGGTCCAGCGCTCGGCCTGTCGGGTTTTCTGCCCCTCCTTCCTGCGCCCCCCACTCCAGTCAGAGGGGGCCCGCGCCCAACCACTCAGCAAGTCCCTCGCAATGACGGCTCAATGAGGCCCAGAGTATGTATGCGTTCTTCACTCCACGGTGCTCCGTGGAGGTCTACCGCCCCAGAGAGAAAACCATGCAACCAGAGGCCTGCAGCTGCCAGGCGCTGCCGCACAAAGCCACCTCGTTGTGTGTGCATGTAGCATCCGAGCCTGGGGGTCTTCCCATCTGCAGTCTGCCCTGGGCCACTATCCCTGATCTGGAGTCTTCCGAACCCTGTATGGCAAGGTTAGTCCTGAGGGCGAGAAGCGCCCTGTGCGTCTGTTAATACCAGCTTCACCAAGTGTCCATTACACTCCTTTAGTTAGCACCGCTGCAGGCCTGCCAGTAAGTACCTCACCGGGCACAGGACAAACCAGTCACCACACGAGGTCCAAGGGGGCCACAGTACTCACATTGATAGTGGCACCTATGCTCGGCACCGTAGTGTGTCTCACGCCGTCTCACCAGCGGGCGCGCTCACTCCCATCAGCGCCCAGAGGAAGCTTCTGTGGAGGCTCCGATCAGCACATCCGGTGCATCGGAACCGCCTGCGGGGCTGTGTTGTTCGTAGTCATCCGTCGCACCCAGCGGCCTCCTACCGCTGGTGCCCCCCGTCCGCTGTGTTTCTCAGGTCCGGCGCCGCTGCTCTCACCGCGGTTCCGGGCAGCCCGTCACTCCAGATCCCGACTTTCCACGCGGTCGGTAGGCCCTTCAGCATCACCACCTCTATCTCGGTGGCCGCTCGCCCTTCGGAGTCCCGGAGCGGCGCAGCTTGTTAGGCTGGTGCTCCGATTGCGGCTCACCGCGTTTGGGCGCTGTATATGTCGGATTACTAATCGGATCGATTACGGGGGCTCCCTCGGTCACGGAGCTCACTTAGGCTGCGGCCATCTTGTTGGGCTGCAAGCCACGCCCCTCTACTGTCAGATTTTTATGTGGTTAAGCATTCAACAATATGGAAAAATTCCCTTGGGTAGTTAGATGCCCTGTTGAACTTGGCCTCAAAGTAGCATGATTGAGCAGTAGATCTTAAACCGAACAGGGCATTAGCATCCATCAATACAGAGTGTACATAAAGTAAAATTTAGAATTATCTATTATTATTGTTTCAGTCTGTTGGACAATTACATTTAGAGCTTTGCTGTGTTGCAAACCAAAAAAGATCTAAACAGTAAGAATAATTACTATCTTCCTCACATTTGTCCCTAGAGATAAATCAAATGTAAGCCACTCCTGAATATGGATTTTGATTTTCTCTCCAGATAAATAATTTCTGACTTTTAGAAAGGTACCTGGAGCAACATGTGCCCCATTTCTGTAGACATCATGGTAATAAACAAGATTTCCCCTTGAAACCTTGTTTTGTGTATACGTGTGGTAGTGAAATATCTTAATTTGCCTGCAGAAAACATGTGGGTAATTGGCATAAGAAGGAATTGGGGGGGTGAAATGTGGGTGTATAATCTGTTATTTCTTTGATGCCCAAGCCGTAAAATATGGTAGTGATGTGAGGCCTTGCCTTTAAGTAGGCCTCTGTACTCATCAAAGAACTAGTGGCAATTGCAACGATTAACTATGATGCTGAGAAATTTACTGACCATGTGCCCATTGCAATAGTCATTTAAAAACAGTCTTCCTGGGTTGAAGAATATAGCAAAGCTTGGAGAGTTTGCCATGAGAACCATGACCTTCCCATGTAGTGACTGATGCTGGGGATTATGTTCAAAGCCAAGTGCGAATTAGACTGAGAAAATACCTTCACTGAAATTGAGTGGAAAGTGCACCCCAAATCCCCACCTCTTATAACTGTGGAGTTTACTTTTATGTTTACCATGGAGTAGCTATGATACGAATAGTAATCAAGCTATATTCCTAGAGACTGGCAGGACCAGCGTACTTAAACGAATGGCTGTGCCAACATGGATTCAACAATCTGATGGCACTGCCAGGAGTAGCACTCCTCTTTAATATGACAACAGGGTAACGCTCTGAAACCAAAGAAATGTGACAACGTAGTAAAGTAAGTCAAAATGAGACACAATGCTACAGCCTGTAATAGACACCGTACCCAGGTATGTGGAAATGATAACTTGTATAACATGACCTTTCTTTCTTTGATTTTCAATTAAAAGAATTATAAAAAAAAATATGACAGCAGGGACACAAATCACTGCATATTCTCTGCAAGGTTGGGAATAAAACCCCTACATTATTATATTCTTCCCCAACCTCAAATGGTGCTACTTGGGCTACCCAAGGGTTTGGGGTGAGGCCATTCCAGGTCATCTGAGTCCTTTTACCTCTTTCTGTGTTTAGATCCAGAAGCAAATATGCAACCCTTGTTGGGGTTGCCGGCAATGACAGTATGATAGGCAACAACCTCCAGCATCCACCTCAACATCTCATCAAGTGTATAAGTTTAATGGGCATAATCCACTTTCTGTGACTCTATAGCGCCTTGCAGGGGAAAGGAATAGAGGAGATCCCTGGGGTTAGGGATCTCAGTTTGGCCTTTCATAAAAGAAAACAATACTAGTTCTTGGTCCTTTTCTTTTTTTTTTTTAAACTTTTGTTTATTGGTTTTCTACATAAAACAAGAAGTCGGTACACCGCCAAATATCCAAAACAAACACAGCATGTTCAGTCAGCACCTGCAACGTATACCCATTAGTCATTCTATACTCGCTTTTCCTGTTGCAATCCCGGTGGTGATATCAGGAGGAACCCGCCACAGTCCACACTTGTCCATCAGAAGATCAAACGAGTACCAGAGGGCCCACCAACCTCGCAGCTGAAGGAGTACAGTAAAACACATTTCCAAATTTCCACCACATCTCAGACCCTAGTCCCGCCCCTCCCCCCATTCCCCCCACACATCTACTCAGCATCAAGTAGCAATAATGAAGGGAAACCCTGCATCGGGGCCCATGAAGCATTATGCCACAATTGACACAGTGTTCAGGTTCCTGTGGCAACGGATCTACCCCATCAGACTCTTGCAGGAGAAGATACGTTTGTAGTGGTCCCCTTATATCCTTAGGTCTAGAAGCTCTGGGCTGTAATTCACAATACACAATCAATTGTTCCTGACAATATGGTAGATCTGCCATCAACTCCTTAAACTTCGGAGCACGTCCCCGTCCCCACTGACATGCCACCCTGCGCTTGGCTAGAAGGAACGCCACATCAAGAAACTTGCGCTGGGCCTTGGGTATTTGTGCAGCTATCAAGGGGTCCCTCCCCAGCGTGAGACTCGTCATTTTTTCAAGCGCCTAAAAAATCTGCCCCCAGAACTCCTGTATCTTTGGACACTCCCATTCCAAATGCATGAAGCCAGCCTCCGGTCGTCTACACCGCTCACAATTATCATTATCCGCCAGCTTATACCTATATTTTTTAGCGGGAGTATAATACATGCGATGCAGGTACTTATAGTGTATTACGCGCAATTTACAGCTGGCGGAAATGCGTGCTGTTTGGAGACAACAGTATTCCCATTGTTCGTCTGTCACCTCCCCCCTAACTCTGCACTCCAGTGCGCGTGTGCATGGGTGCTAACTCCCCTTTACTGTGTGCGTACACTCATACATCCTGGAGACTAGGTGCCGCCCATCCGTGGACCCCAGCATCTGGTGTAGTGGGAGAAAATTAACTGGCTCTTGCGGGAAGTCTGGTATAAGGGCTCGAATTCCCTGTCTGAGCCGTATGTAAAGGAACACATCCAATGAGGAAGGTTGGATCCCCTGAAATAACTGATCCAAGGAACGGAAGACTCCATTATGAAAGAGGTCCCCCCATTTAGTTACCTGGGTCCGCTCGCATAGTTTCTGAAATCCCTTTTCCTGTAGCAGCGGCATGCAGGGGTGGTAAGACAGCGGAAGCCGCGATGAATACAAAAACGGAGAGCCGAGCATGGCCACAAGTGGGCGCCATGCATCAACCGTTCCCATGACTGTTGTATGTGGCTCCGTGCAGGATCGGGCACGCGTATATATGGCCCCATTCAACGGAATGGGATCTGCGAGCCAGTCCTCCGCTGCCACCCGGCATGTAGCGTGGGGGGGGGAGGGAGGGGGCTTGATCCAATAGTATGCATAATGGGCTTGCGCACACATAAAATATACCTCAAGGTCTGGGACATCAAACCCGCCCTGCGCATACGGTTTTGTGAGCATAGACCACTGAAGCCTCGGTTGCCTGCCTCCCCACAATAGTCTAATCAATTCCGTGCGGAGCGTTTTAAAGAAATAAGATCCAGGGTGGTAGGGTATATTCATGAAGAGATATAGAAACCGTGGGAGGTCCACCATCTTAATCGGAGATGCCCTTCCCGCCAGAGAAAGAAGCAAAGCAATCCATAGTGTAATGTCATCCGATAGTTGCGTGACCGCTGTGCCATAGTTGAGTCGCAGCATGCTGTCCCTGTCCCCTGCCAGTTGTATACCCAGATAACGAAGTTCACCATCGCACCATTCCACGGGAAGTCAAGAGCAAATCTAGAGACCGCTGCCGTTAATGGAAAGAACTGAGATTTCCCCCAGTTAATGCCAATCCCTGATAACCTGCCAAATACTAGGAATTCCCTCAGCAAGGGGTTTACATTTTGCTGGGGGTGCCTGATATACAAAGTGATGTCATCCGCGTATAAAGAGATCAGAATTTGACGCAGACAGCAACGAAATGCTTTATCCTGGTGATGTTGACGGAGCTTAGAAGCCAACGGTTCGATGGCTATAGCAAATAACAACGGGAACAACGGGCACCCCTGTCGTGTGCCTCTAGTGATGGAGAAAGCAGAGGAGAGATGACCATTTATCAGCACTCTGGCAGTGGGTTGCCCATATAGCAGTCTTATCCAAGAAATAAACTGGAGTGGGAACCTCATGCGCTGGAGTACCCCAAAGAGCTAGTCCCATTCCACGGAGTCAAATGCCTTTGTGGCATCTAAGAAGACTGCGGCTAATGGGAACTCCGGCTCTACAGTCTGCAGCAGTGAAAACAGGGTTCGCAGATTATGAGTGGTGGCTCGCCCAGGGACGAATCCCGACGGTAAAATTAGCTTATCCATCAGGAGGGCCAAGCGGTTAGCCAGCACTTTAGCTAATATTTTTGTGTCACTATTTATGAGCGACAGCGGCCTATAGGAATCACAGGATTCCGGCGCTTTTCCTGGCTTTAACAGGGAGATGACTTGGGCTTCCCTCATCGATGGAGGTAGCATGCCCACTTCCAGGGATTTCTCAAATACCTCCTTAAGGACTGGTGCCATGATATCAATGTAGTATTTATAAAACTCAGCAGGGATGCCGTCAAGTCCCGGCGCTTTCCCATTCTTTAGCTGCATTATTGCCTCCCTAAGCTCGTCAATCTCAAAAGGAAGGCAGAGAAACTCCCGCTGTGTATCCCCTAGCCACCCGAGGGCCACATACCAAGGAAGCCATCCATATCTAGGACCCCACCGCGTTGCGTGGTATACAATCCTTTATAATGTGTGGTAAACTAATCTAGTATATCCGAAGTATCCCTCTGCGGCGACTCCCCAGGTCTCTCAATTCCCAAAATATGGGTTGAGAAGCGAGGGCGCCTAGTGATTTCGGCCAATGCCTTCCCCGGGCGTTCCCCCTCCCCATACCTTCGCGCCATCCAGTGCCTTCCTCGGAACTTCACCTCTTGTGCCGCCGTACCTTCGTATTCAGTCAGCAGCACTCTGAACTCTTTCTTCACCTGACCCGTCTCACCCCGTCCCATCCGTGTTTCCAATGTCTTCAAGGTGGCCTCTAGCTTGTTAAGCGAGCCCCTAATATCCCTCAAAACTCCAAAGCTCTTATAGATACATATCTCCCGTATAGTAACCTTAAAGGCTTCCCATATCGTCTCCACGCTTTCTACCGACCCTTTGTTCCGTATGAAAAATTTCCGTATTTCCTCCCCAAGCTCCCTCTGGAACACTGCCTCCAACAGGGCGGTAGGATGTAATCGCCACCTGGGTCTAGGCACGTCATATCCAGGAGGTACAAGTGAGACAGTGATCTGAAAACGTGCGCGCGGGATGTTACCAGCCCCCTAGACAACAAGCAGTAGTCTATACGAGCCCATGTCCCTGCATATGTCGTGAAATGCGTGCCTTCCCTAATCTGAGGGGGCAGATGTCGCCAACTGTCAATCAAATTGCCCTCATCCAGAATCCCCTGTAACACCGCTTGTGAGGTATTGTAATGATATGCTGCCGTGTTCGACCTGTCCAGAGCCGGGTCGATAGCAACGTTAAAATCTCATCCCCAAATAATGTGTGTGGACCCCACATTTATAATTTTCCCCCATACAGTAGGAAAGAAGTCTGGTGTGTCAACATTCGGGCCATAACACGTGGCTATCGTGATCGATTCCTTGCCCAGGTGTCCCCACGCTATGGTATACCTCCCTTGCGGATCCGTGATTGCCCCAGCCATAGTAAATAGTGTCTGTTTTTTTATTATGATCGCCGTACCGCGGGCATAAGAGGAACACGAGGAGAATATTCAACTGCTGGCCCATTTGCTAGCAAATGTATTTGGGGAGTGAGGATTAATGTGCGTTTCCTGAAGCAAAGCGATGCTTATCTGTTGACGATCCAAGTATGCTAAAATTTGCCTGCGCTTTCGTGGATCCCCCAGGCCCCGTACATTCCAAGATATTACCTTTAATTGAGTCCTATCCCCCATGTCCCCCCTATCACCCACCAATGCAATACCCTCCGTGGTGTGATTCCATACACGAGGATCCCCAGTAAGGTCAGCGAGTGAACATGCCTATAGTGCTGCTGTTTTTTTCCTGCAATCAACCATGCGATATTCTCAGTCCCCCCCTCCCCCTCCCACTGAAGCATCCCAATCATGCCAGTAACAATGTACCCTTCCACCTCCTCTTCTCCCCCCAAACAAACCATCCCTATAACCATTTCTAGTCAACTGCCAGATTTAACCAACATTGGGGATCTCCCGTGAGGGGTAGTCTTGCTAGGTGGCCCACAGGTACCTCATGCCGTCCAAGGGCGCCCATGCCATTAAGCATGCCCTTAAACAGACATTGAGGGCATCCGGCTTCGTCTGAAGATCGTGTCCCAATATTAGGAGGATAGCACCTCTAGCAGTATGTGTCCCCGGGCTATTCAACCCCTCAGTGCATTGCATGCGGCCCGTGTATGTTTATCTCAACGCTTGCATAGTAGCCTCGAGCCACCTCACCACTGACTGATCCGCCTGCCAGGTTCCGCAAGTGCCATCATGACGTATCATCCGGCGAGGCATCAGCAATTCTTCTCTTCTGTAGTTGTTTCAGGAATTCCTCAGCCTGCTGAGGTCGTGTATAAAACATTTGTTTTCCCTGATGAGTGACGCGCAGCCTCGCTGGGTAGAGGAGAGCATAATCGATTTGCGCCTGCCGCAGTTTCTGTTTGACGGGTAGGAATTTGCGCCACTCTTCTTGCACGCGTGGAGTGAAATCCAGATATATGGTGAATGGCACTCCCTCAAAACTTAGCTGCCTCTTATCTCTCGCCACCTTCAGAGCCGCATCCCTATACCTGTAATTTAACAGGCGCGCTATGATGGGTCTTGGCGTGCTGCCAGGTGGCGGCCGTGGTCCGAGAGAGCGGTGTGCCCTTTCAACAACAAGGCAGGAGGATAGTGCTTCCTGCCATACCACAGCCTTCAGCAATCTTTTGATGTAGTCCTCCATCCTGCCGGTATTGGCGCTCTCGGGTATCCCCAGGACGCGGATGTTATTCCTCCTACTCCGTGCTTCAATATCCTCATTTTTGGCAGCTATGATGTTGAGCAATTTCTCCATCTGCGTTACCGTGCTTTGGATACGAGTAGTGGTGTCATCTGCCTCCGAAATTCGCATTTCCGCTTCTTTTATGCGCGCCTCGTGTCCATCCAGCTTGTGGGCGATCGCGTCCATGCGCGTGCTCAGCGTGTCCACCTTGCCCACTATATCGGCGAAGCCCTGCCTCATTTCTTGAAGGAGCATTTTCGTGTCCTCACCTTGCCCGGTCTGTGGGCCGTGCGACTGGCCCTCTGCTCCCACCTCATCCACCTCCGCTGAGTGGCGAGTTCCCTTCTTTGCCTCAAACGGGAGCCGCGACTGCCTCGCATCAGTTTTCCCCATCTTGGTGTAGTCACTATCACTATCTTCCCGGCAAGTCCCCCACAAGCAGGTCGACAGCAGAGGGCAGCGATCCCCCTGGGCCACGATGTCACCGGCCTCTCACACCACTTCCAGCGCCGCAGGCCTGTGCCGTTAAGCAGGTCTTCACTCCTAGCACTTCCCAGCTCCTCCCTGTGTTCCTGTGACAGCGCCGAGGGGTCGCACTCTCCACAGTCGGCCCCCTTTGAATTATGCGCAGTGCTCCTCAGGGGTAGCCACCATCCGCCAAGCCCCCTCCACCGTGTGGCGAGGCCCCAGTCACCCGTCGTGGGTCGCCCCTTCTGCCTCACAGGTGATGCTTAATAGGGCACTCCTTCACTGGGGGCCGCCCGCTCTTCGCAAATAGGCTTATAGCGAGCAGGTATACAGTCGTCGCCACCAGTCTTTTACCATTGCCACGTGTGCTGCACTACACCTGTCTCTTCCTGCACCACGCGGCTTGCCGCCACCACCCACGGCCGGTCCGCCACCCGCGCCACTATCTGTGGCGGCGCGCCATTCACCTTTTGCTCGTAGCGCTCTCACCAGTGCGTATGTGACCATGTGCACCATCCTCCTCACCCCCTCTACATCTGAATACGCCGTCCGTTGCCGGATTTGCGCCGTAGCGCTTGCCACTCAGCCTCTGCTCAAACCAGCTGTTTGGTGCTTTGAGTTTGTTGCGCTTTGAAATTTAATATGGCATACAATGTCCGCTGCTGTCCTCGGGGCCTTCACTATGCCCGCACACGCTTCGGTGCGCCAGGCGCCCCCTGTGATCGGGTCGCTGCTCCCGCCTACGGCCGATCTGCCGCCCGTGTGGTGAGCAGTGCTAGCACTCCGCTCCCCTCCTTCTCCCGACACTCGCTCTGGTACAGCAGCGGCCGTCAGCGAGACCGGCCTGCAGCTTCGCAATCCTCACAAGATAATGAACGGCTCTCACCACTTTGCGCCGTCCGCCGGAGCAGCACCGCGGCCTGGAGACCTCGTGGAAGCCGCAGTGCACGCGTGCTCACCGATGCCCCGCAGGAGGTCCGAGCTGCACCCAGGGTCACCGCGGTCCCGCCTTCCGCCACCAATATCAACCGCTCAGCACAGCCGCGGTCTCCGCTAATTAGGACTCGTGCAACCAGGCGCGGGTGCGATCAAATACCATCCTCATCTGGCACTCCTTCAGTCGTGGGACAGGATAATTGGAGGATAATTGCGCCGGACTGCGGGAGCCTCACTCGATGGCGGGCATTCCGCGTGTGCGCCACCTAGCGCCCCCTACTAGTTCTTGGTCCTTGCATTTTTTTCCAAAAGAAAACAGCTCTTTTTTGAATTTTTGAATTAGCAAGTAGTTTAACATTACCTAAAGGAATTCAATTCTCTGTAATCAGAGACATGCATCTAAAAGTCCAGGAAGAAGCTAAGGCTGAAAATGCCTGTGCAGTTTAAAGGGCAGGTTCTATAAACTGCATTGAGAGTCTTGCCTCAAACCATTTTATTTACATGCAGAAGAAACAATGCAGAACAATGAAATGCAAATAATTTTTTTTCCCAGAGCGGCTGGTAATCCCCTTATTTGTCTATGAATGTCACATATAGTGATAGAGGCCATTAACATGGAAATATCTCTATGTGTTGCCTCATTTTCAAAAGCTTTGATAATTGACACCATTGATTATAGGCTTGTAGACTTGCATGCTCCCCTGCCCCACCTTATCTCTAGGACCACCAACCCCTCTTCTATTCAGTCCCTCCCCCAGTCCATATATAATGGGTTTGGTACTGGCTATCTTACCCATGAGAGTGATCACGAAAGCGAAGACATGCAGTGTCCCATGAATGATTTTCGAGGTATACTTGGACTCGTTCCTGAAGACCCGATACACCAGTAGAGCTGGAAGACAAGCAAATACATTGTCTCAAAGTGGATAATACGTTAGCAGTATTACATTTTTTTTTACACAAATTATAATATCCTTTCAAATATAACTTAAAAAAGAAAAGGGTCTAATCAGAAATATGATACAGCGATCCACCATGGTGGAAGCATGACATTCACTACATTGGCTAATTACTTTATACATCATATTTCACATTTACAAAGGAAAAAGAAATGTCAACTGGCTGAATGTAATGACAAGACTTTCAGCCCGTCACTGCTCTTCTGCTAACAGCAATTCTGTAATATTCAGAAATTACTTCATTCACTGTTATGTTTCTACTTACAGACATCTTGCTTATGTTTAAAGGTGCACCATGGTGATAGAACCTGGTGTGGTGATGCTTCTGCAGTTTGCTGTCAGTTGCACCTGACTTCTCCTGCAGGATGGATGGGATCACTTTACTGGATTAAATTTACAACTACCTTTTACTACTTGGCGACTCCTCATCTTCATTTGTACTTGAATTTTACACTGGCGACGAACTGCGGTCCCTACCCACGCTACAGCATTGTGATCCCAACGTCAAACAACATTTTAATGACTTTTCTGAACTGGATTATCAAAATACTGATATTCATCATGTTTCTGTGAGTACTATTTGTTACATAGACTTTACTATCTTCAAATCTCTTGACCTCCTGCATTAGAGCAACCGCCGCACATCTCACCTCTTATTTATAAACCCTGGGAGGTTGGGAGATTTCAGTGCGGGCTCTGTTTTAGCAATGATAATCCATGGACATTTATTTTTAAATTAGTGGGTTATCATTGCTACTTTTCCTCATACAGCGTTTTTGTCTAAACTAACTTGGGAATGTTGTCTGCTCTTCCCATCTGAAGTGTGCCTTCTCTTTAACGCTGCTCTTTGGATATTGTGAATTGCGCTATAAGCAAGATATAATGAACTCTATTCAACATACTTAAGCACTGAGAACTGTACCTTTAATGCGCTGTTTAATGTGCTGTGAAACTGAGCATTGATTGGAAATTAACCTCCCCTCTCCTTGTCCAAGTTTTCAGTTACATAGAAAGAGAGTCTTGTTTGATCTATCATAAACACTTGGTGTTTGCGTGACTAAAATAAAGCAAACTGTAAGGAAAGAAGACCGGCATTTTTTAAAAGTCATTTGCACAAAGAAATCCATTCCATTCCATTCATAAACTTTATTTCGGCCCCAGAGGCCATAAAAGCAACATAAGTTATTACAATTCACAATTTAAGATATCAAGATCAAATCACAGTTGTGAAATATAATAAAAACATTCATGGGGTACAAAAGAAATATATTAAAACTTTCAAATTAGTTACAGAATTTCCTACGTTTTATCCACATAGCGTTGAGAAACCTGGAGACTGCAAAAACAATTGGAGGGTGGGTGTCATACTTCAAGACTCTCAAAGCTTTTTCACACTCTCTAAATCCGAGGTTACTACATATGGGCTTGACCCAACGTTTTCTTTGTTGATGGTATATGGGGCAGAAAAAGAAAACATGTTTTTCGTCCTCTAGTCCAAAACCACAGGCCGGGCAGACAGTGATGTTATTAACATCCCACCTGGAGGTGAAAGACCTGAGCGGTAGACTGCCCATTCTCAATTGGCAATACAGCTTCCTAGCAGCCGGAGGGGAGATCAGATCTAAAAATGCCTCTCTCCTGTAGTTGTCTTTAATTTGGAGAAACTGGGCAGTCAACCTGCCAGTACCAGAACTCTCGTGCGGGCGCGAGAGGTGGAAGTTTCTGAACTGTTCAGCCAGTTTTGCCTTCGATAAGGCCAGACATGAAGCCTCCGGAGAGGCCCATAAGTCAGGAAGGACAATCTTGGCACAAGTATCCCTAACAAATCTCAACCAAGGAATATTCTTGTTTTTGATTAGGGGCCAAACCCCCTTAAATTCATCTCGGTAGGAGCCCAACTCTGCATTGGACCAGAGTCTCTTCCAGTAGATCAATGGACGCAGCGTCACCACCTCTTCCATGGGTATCAACCCAAAATCCAACCTAATAGGGACCAACGGAGAGCTAGGGGGCAAACCCAGCAAACTCCTCATAAAAGAATTTTCAGTCCCAATCAGGCTGTGGATTCAGGAATGACCCCACAGTTCTGCTCCATAAGTGGAGGCTGCTCTTACTTGGGATCTGAAGATATCTATTGCTGGTGCTACTGGCTTGGAAACCGAACCTCTAAAGAGTTTGGAAATTCCCCCAGTAGTTTGGGAAAGTTTTAATAAAGAGTTAGCGATTTGTCCCCCCCATCCACAAACCTCTTGTAATATAATCCCCAGATATCCGAATGTTTTTACCCGTTCAAGGGGAATACCATTCAGCACTGGGTTTGGGCGTGTGTGCTTGGGGGGGTTAAGAATCATAAATTTAGTTTTCGCTAAATTAATCTCCAGGCCTCTGTCACCACAGAAATCCACAAAACCATCCAGAATGCGCTGGATGCCAGTTGATGTTCGCGACAACAAAAAAGTGTCATCAGCGAACATCAGCGCTGGCACCATACCCGTGGCAAGTCTTGGCACATCCGTGTCCCTGATACCTTCCAGATGTTTGATGAGCCCGTTAATATATAGACAGAATAGCGTGGGTGCTAACACGCATCCTTGACGGACTCCACGGTTAACAGGGCAACAACCGGACAACTCTCCATGTTTCCCACATCTGACCTGGGCGAAGTTTTCTGTGTGGAGTCTTCTCAGGGCATCCAAAAGATATAAGGGAACATTAAGTGCCCGGAGAACTCTCCACAAATGTTCTCGCGGCACCAGGTCAAATGCCGACCTCAGGTCGACAAAAATGAGATAGAGGCTGCCACCCTCTAGGCTCACAGTCTTCCAATGTAAGACCTGGAGTCGGAATATCTGGTCAACAGTAGAGATACCCTTTCTGAAACCCGCCTGCAGGATACTTAGGATGTTATTGTCTGTCTCCCACGTCTGCAATCTATCCAAAATTATACGTCCAAACAGCTTCTGAGTAATGTCAATTAGGCTGATGGGCCTGTAATTTTAGGGTTGTAAAGGGCAGCCTTTTTTGTATATTGGCACGATCTCCGCACCGCGCCAAGATTCTGGGGGTTCCGCGCCCATCAGAATGGAGTTAAACAGAGTGCAGAGATACGGCGCCCATATCTTGGGCTCCGACCGATAAAGGTCGCCAGGGATTTTGTCCAGTCCCGGTGCTTTGTTGGATATCAGCAGATGTATAGCGATTTCCACCTCCTTTATAGTAATCGCCAAAGCAGCCTCAGTTCGACACAATGGTCTGGGGGGAGAAGTAGCTATAGATAGTGTACTGCAATTTGTGCCTGAGTAAAGGCCCCCATAATGATCTTCCCATGCAGCTGGGGCTATATTAGGAAATGAAGTAGTTCCTGGTTCTTTTCTGCCGTTGCTAACAATGGACCAAAAACCTTTGAAGTCCTTGGACTGCAAGGTTAGTCTTAGCTCCTCCCACATATCATCCTCCCAGGCCTTTCTTGCCCTTACCAATGTTTGTTTATACTGTACCCTGAGTGTTTTAATCCTGTCTTTGTCCATGGCCTTAATAGCCATGAGCAAATCGCACTTCGACTTCCTGCACTCAGCAGTATACCACATTTGCCTTTTAGCCAAGTGGGCCCTCGCATTCCCAGTCGGACAGAACACTTCTGAAAGTTTATTTACTAACTGAGAATGGATGTCTACAGGCCTGGACTCCCTCTCTGTGGAAATACAATTAAGCCCAGCTTCAGCCATTCCACTAAGATGAGGCAGGGCAAGACTATAAATTTCTGCCATTTTATTTGGGCTAGCAATGATGCAGGGCCATCTTACTCTGCGTCTGTTGTTATGCAGGATAAGAGGTTGTGCTATGGGAGATACTGCTGTATCATAACTACTCATGCCCCAGCTACCTGGTTTTAGTGTCATAACTAGTGCGTTATGGTCGCTGTCATCCCGTTCTGACACCCTGAAGTCGAGCACCTTATCCCACGATCTTGTTTCGATAAGGATGTAATCTAAAATAGAAGTTTGCCCAACTCTATTGAAGGTGACACGTCCAGGTCTATCAGAATCAAATCTGCCATTGCATGCCCTCAAGGATAGAGAAAGGGTAAGTGCAAAGATCTGAAGAACCAGGGGGGTCCAGACTTTAACCGTAGGGGTCATGGAATCAGGAATATTCCGGTATTCATTTTCCGCAGTTGGATCATCCAAGTCCGACACACTGAGTGGTTCATATTGGCAATTAAAATCGCCACCCACTATCACGGAGTATCCAGGGTCCAAGGACAAGATGTATTTATTTAGATGTTCAATAACCTTAGACTCCCAGCCACCCTGGGAGGGTCTGGAATAGACATTCAGGAGAGCCAGATGATTGTTTTCGGGCAACTCAAGTAAGATACATTGAATGTCATATGAGCTGGTATGGAGCTGCCTTGCTGTAGCACCCAGGTGCAAGGCCACCCAGGTGCTAAGGCCCCCTGATGGTCTCCCCCTACCACTTGTTACTGCTAGTGTGTTAAAGGACACAAAACCAGCCCTTTGGAAATTATCTAGAGCCCATGTCTCCTGCATTAAACAGACATCAAAAGTATCTATGAAAGTGCCCCAGTCTTCACATATCAATTTGCTCTTAAGACCTGCCACATTCCATGAGAGCAGACTGATACTCGACTTTAATTTACTTATGACCGGGATCAGGTCACCAGCAGATCTAATGGTAGCTGGTGAGATAATTGCACTGTCCGAGGCTTCCTGCACGCACCCATTTGCCGACCCATCCAATACTGCCAACCCCCCCAACACTGGAGATATGTGTGACTCGCTAAGGAGACTCTTAGGGTTTTTCCGGGATAGAACCTCCACCGCAACCAAACTGTGCGATGTTTCTAGTGGCCCCAGATGGGAAGAGTTAGGTTTCCGAACCAGGGTACCTGTGTTAGTGACCGATAAACCCTTTCTTTTCCCCAGTCGGGACATTCAGAACACTATAGTTTGAACGTCAATCCACCTGGTCAAGGACACTAAATCTGTCGTTGTGGTGAAAAACTTCGAGTGGGGGCGGGCAAGATTGATCATAGACTTGGTTTACATTAAAAGGGCGGAGGAGAGGTCCAACCTTGCCGGTTCTCGAACTGTCCACCCAGCCCCTACGGGAAGCATCAAACCCAAAATTCGGAGGTCCCGGGTAAACATAAGTGGGAGAGCTTTTATAGCTGAATGGGGACTAACATAGCTACCAGACTGCATTGTACAAATGTGCCTAACAGTACTAGGATCTCTGAAATTGATTACAACACAGTCCCCCGGCGCGTCCTTAACTCTTGGGCCTACCCAGTTTATCCGCCTTGCGAATATTATCTCGCTTCTGCACTGGTTCGGAGGGGGTTTATTACGGTTTAACCAATGCATACATTTATTTTTTAAGTCGGAAAAAACCTCCCTAGATCCATGATTCAGAGTGGGGACACCTACGAGAACCACCACATATGGTACAGATTCAGGTGGAAGATCCAGGCAAGGTAGTTTAGGATCGAAGAAATGCCCTGCCTGCTTGTGGGAGGTGGGGTCAGGTTCTCTCAACTCAGGCGGTGGGTTAACAGTAACATGACTCGCCCCACTCCTTAAATTCCCTGCTGAAGTTGATGGGATAGGGTCATTGGGGACTACTTGGGTGTCGATACCCGCACCGTTACCCTGCAGAGTAAGTTGATCCGTAGTATCAATCAATACATTGGGTAAATTAGAAACAGAGCAAGTTGACTCAACTGCATTTTCTTTAGTCCCTCCCCCATCCCGTGACCCCTTAGCCCCAGACAATACGGCAAACATCGATTCTAAATTAGAAAGTCTATTTTCCATAGAGTCAAGTCTGTTACAAATAGGGCGACAAGTCGCAGTGAGTAACTGTTCCATTTTTGACCAAAAGTCTGTACTGGGTGCTAGACCCGTCATGCCCTCAGATCCTTCAGCCCTCAGGTCTGTGATTGCCACGGGGTCAGAATTTCTGGCGTTTGCCCGTTGTTGAATTTTTGATCTTTTGTTGGACAGAACTGTTCCGCCCCACTTGCGTCTCACAACCTGTTCTGTCAGTTTGTCATGGGTTTCCTCAATACGAATGGGTAGGCCGGATCTAGTTGTTACTACAAGGTTCGCGGATGAGGAAAAATCAAGCCCAGTAGGGTCACCTCGTTCAAGTAAACTACAGGCATTACTATTTACCATTGTAGCGGCAATTCCGTTATCTCTCAAAACCGATGAGTTAATGTCCAAGGCTGAGGTAGACAAATTTGTAACTACAGGTGACTTTGCTAGGGCAATATTGCCCAATGAAGAGCGTTTGGTAAACTCTTGGTCGAGGGAGAGTCTTTTTTCCGTTAGTTCAATTTCCTTCTGTAAGACCGAGGTGGCCCTAGTGATGAAATTATCCAGAGTTACAGCCACTCCGGACCCACAGAGAGACTTCCGACCCTTCCTCATACCTGCGTTGGCCATTACCTACTGTTGGAAAATAATGTAGGGGCGACGACAGAAAAATGTGCCTGATAGGCCTCTCACACACAATCACTCACCATCCAATGTGAGACGGACAAAACGGTAACTTCACTCACATAGAGCTAGCGTGGGGAGCCAAGAGATGTGCCCCGTCCCGTCCTCAGGTGTGCTCTGACGGGCTCAGACGGGCCCGCCCTTTGCCCGGGCTTCGCCCGCGCTGCGTGAATACGCCCACGGGATTAAGTCTTTTCACAGGAGACGGAGTCAGTAGAAAGAGGCAGCAGCAGGAAGGTGGAAGGCTGCTGGACCTCGCAGTCCTCAGGTCAGGGCTCCTATCACGGCAAATGCAGGCTCCCGAGTGGCTCCCGCGAAGCGGGGGCCGCGAGGCTTAAATCACTGGCCAAGGGCGGAGTCAGGAGGAAGAGGCAGCAGCAGGAAGGAGGAGGGCTGCTGGACCTCGCAGTCCTCAGGTCAGGGCTCTTATCACGGCAAATGCAGGCTCCCGAGCGGTTCCCGCGAAGCGGGGGCCGCGAGGCTTAAATCACTGGCCAAGGGCGGAGTCAGGAGGAAGAGGCAGCAGCAGGAAGGTGGAGGGCTGCTGGACCTCGCAGTCCTCAGGTCAGGGCTCCTATCACGGCAAATGCAGGCTCCCGAGCGGCTCCTGCGAAGCGGGGGCCGCGAGGCTCAAATCACTGGCCAAGGGCGGAGTCAGGAGGAAGAGGCAGCAGCAGGAAGGTGGAGGGCTGCTGGACCTCGCAGTCCTCAGGTCAGGGCTCCTATCACGGCAAATGCAGGCTCCCGAGCGGCTCCTGCGAAGCGGGGGCCGCGAGGCTTAAATCACTGGCCAAGGGCGGAGTCAGGAGGAAGAGGCTGCAGCAGGAAGTTGGAAGGCTGCTGGACCTCGCAGTCCTCAGGTCAGGGCTCCTATCACGGCAAATGCAGGCTCCCGAGCGGCTCCCGCGAAGCGGGGGCCGCGAGGCTCAAATCACTGGCCAAGGGCGGAGTCAGGAGGAAGAGGCAGCAGCAGGAAGGTGGAAGGCTGCTGGACCTCGCAGTCCTCAGGTCAGGGCTCCTATCATGGCAAATGCAGGCTCCCGAGCGGCTCCCGCGAAGCGGGGGCCGCGAGGCTTAAATCACTGGCCAAGGGCGGAGTCAGGAGGAAGAGGCAGCAGCAGGAAGGTGGAGGGCTGCTGGACCTCGCAGTCCTCAGGTCAGGGCTCCTATCACGGCAAATGCAGGCTCCCGAGCGGCTCCCGCGAAGCGGGGGCGGCGAGGCTTAAATCACTGGCCAAGGGCGGAGTCAGGAGGAAGAGGCAGCAGCAGAAAGGTGGAAGGCTGCTGGACCTCGCAGTCCTCAGGTCAGGGCTCCTATCACGGCAAATGCAGGCTCCCGAGAAATCGTTTGGGTGCCAGAAGTTCTTCCGTTTGCTCCGTGTGGTTGGTGTGAACTAGGGTGACCAACCGTCCGTAAATTTCACGGACAGTCCGTAATTTCGGCCGTCTGTCCGTTGTCCGTGAAGGAGTCTTTAACGCACGCCATTTGTCCGTAATTTTAACCGGGCACCGATCGCACCACCCTAAAGCCGGCACAGCTTCCACCCACCTCCCTGCTTAACTCTGATGCTGTTGAGGGGTGTAACAGACTCCGATGCAGTACCAAAGCTCAGATAACCAGCAGCATTGGAGAAGCACAGCGGGATGGCAACCCTCACACCTTCAGCCCTTGATGAGCTGTTAAGAGGTGCTTGAAGGTGACTGAGAGGGAGGGGCTGCAGCTTCAGGAGCAGGGGCATCTATTCAGATGCAAACAGCCCTGAATGTGTCATGTCTCTGCAATTTAGAGGGGCCTCACACATTCCCTTTCTGCCCAGGGCCCCAAAAATCGTAGAACCGGCCCTGATTACACGAGGCAGCACGTGGTTCTCTTCACAGAGCTTAATTACTGTTACTAAATTGTAAGCAAACCTCGGTTCTTCAAACATGCAGTCTATAATGTAATAAAATAAAGAAATGGCACAATCGCACCCACACTGATTAACAAAGTATGGAGGACAATCAGTTAAATCAGGTCTCTTGGAGTACCTCCTTTAAGTACTGTACATCACAGTGGGGGATGGCAAAACTAACATTTTAGAAAGAGAGCCTGCCGTATCGTTGTCTTGTCCAGGAGGGGGGTGAGGAGCCCTACCCCACCCTGGAAGAGACCAAGATGATACTAGAATACTGCATGCCCACCCCTGTGCCCACCCTGGTGGATCATGTTCCCCCTCCTGTGATGGCTCCTGTCCCCCCACCCCAGTGATGGCTCCTGTCCCCCCATGTGGTGGCTCCTGTCCGTCCCGCCCCCCGCCTGTGATGGCTCCTGTCCCCCCCTGAGATTGGATCCTGTATCCGCCCTGGGTGGCTTCTGTCCCAGTCCTGGAATGGCTCCTGCAGCGAGGGTGAAGTTCTTGATGGGCCTCTTCTCAAAAAGGCTCAGCTCAAAAGTAATATGAAAAGGTGAGCGAGTGAGTAAGTGAAGGGATGGGTGGATGGCTGGATGAATTAGTGAAAGGGTGAATGGATGAATGAAAGATTGGATAATGAGAGAGGATGGATGGATTGATGAGTGAGTGGAAGGATGGATGAGAGAAAAGGTAAATAGCTGGATGTATGGGTGGAAGGGTAGCTGTATGGGTAAAAGGGTAGATGGATGAGTGAAAGGATGGATGAGTGAAAAGGTGGATGATGAGTGAGTGAGTGGGTGGATGGATGAGTGAAATGATGGATGGATTGATGAATTGATGAGTGCAAGGGTGAATGAATGGACGGATGAGTGAAAGGGTGGATGTAAGGATGGATGAGTGAGTGAAAGGGAGGGTAGGTGGACAAAAGGATGAATAGATGAGTGAAGGAGTAAAAGGATAAATGGATGAGAGAAAGGATGGATGAGTGATAGGGTCAATGGATGGATTCATGAGTGGATGAGTAGATGGATGGGTGGGTGGATGGATGGAAGGAAGGATGGCTACGTGAAAGGGTCGATGGAGAGAGAAAGGGAGGCTGGATGGATGACTGAAAGGGTGGATGGGTGGAAGGATGAGTGACTGGGTGGATGGATGAGTAAGTGAAAGGATGGCTGGATGGGTGAAAGGGTAAATGGCTGGATGGATGGGTAGAAGAGTGGATGGATGAGTGTACAGATCGATAGGGTGAAAGGGTGGATGGATGGATAATGGATGGATGAAGGGATGGATGAGTGAAATGATAGATGGGATGATACATGATGGATAGGTTTGCAAATGGTTGAATATGTTTGGCTATGGCTGGGCTTACTTATATACTATTGTGCGACCTCCTCTGATGTGTCTGTAAAACTTACCTATTGTCCTGAAGTTTTGTCCTGAATTTTGACCTCCTGTCCTGAATTTGTGTCCTGAATTTTGACCCTTTGTCCTGAATTTTTACACTCACCGTCCTGAATTTGCACCAATGCCAGTTGGTCACCCTAGTGTGAACGTATGACGAAGTTTTCATAACAAGAAACGGGACCGGCATCTTTCAAAACCTTTTGGCGCATGCAAGTGCATTTGTTAAACTTCTACAGTTTGTCCAACAATTCGCGTGTGCCTGCCTACCTGTACCCAGGTTACACGAAGATTCCAGCTTTGTTCACCCGCTGTCATCTTGCTCATCAGACTCCTACAATGCGCCCACTGTCGTCATTTCGTCACGTCATGTAACGTGCTTTACGTGTGTAACGCTGCGTGGAGGCCATATTCATTTCTCTTCACGTTTCTTTCAAGTGAAAGGATTAACTTTTTGACACTTGATATCCGGTGAAAAGACTTGTACAATTTTCTTCACGTCAAGATCAACCAAGTAACTATTTGTGATATTTTACATCATACTGCCATCTAGTGGTTGTTTAATATTTTACACTTGTTTCAACATTTTAATTTCAGCATACTAGATACCTCGTGTATATTCTCCTTGATCCTTTTTTTTTTTAAAATAATATATTACAAGAGAAAGGGCGGAGGAAAGGGGCATTCTAACAGTATATTTTATTCCAGGTATCTTCAGTCAGGAGTCTTCACACTCACAGGTCCTTTATGTGTCATTTCACTGTGTGTGTGCAAATCCTATTTACTGATGTTCACACTTTACATTTTATTTTGGTTACATGACCATTGGTTATAGTTTAAACAGTGTATTCTATTCCAGGTATCTTCAATCAGGAGTCTTCATACTCACAGGTCATTTATGTGTCATTTCACTGTGTGTGTGCAAATCCTATTTACTGTTTTTCACACTTTACATTTAATTCTGGTTACATGTACTATTGATTATAGTTTAACATTTATTGTCGTTTATTTATTTTGTTCTTTGGAAAAGTAACTAACATGCAGAATGTACCAACTCCTCCGTCTTTTCTTTCCACGCCTGGCGATACGCCAATCAAATGGCAGAAGTGGAAGAAAGTTTTTGAGAGGTACGCAAAGGTTTGTGGTGCTAATCTTAGCGCTGAAAGACGGACAGCTCTTCTTCTTCATTGCCTGGGCTCTGAGGGACAAGAGGTATTTGATCATCTGCCTGATGTGGATGATCAAACATTAAATGAATATGAAATTTGTATTCTCAAACTTGATAGGCATTATCTACCCAAGGTGAGTACCATTCTTGAACGGTATCACTTTGGTAGGAGGACACAAAATGAAGGAGAGTCAGTTGAAAATTATGTCACTGCACTTAGGAAGTTAGCGTCCTTGTGCAAATTTGGTACCCTGGTAGAAAAAAAGAATTAGGGACCAATTCATGCTGGGGTGTAATGTGGAAAAGGTCAGAAGTGATCTCTGGCAAAAAGATGAAACGACTCTTGAGGAGGTAATTTCCATTGCAAAACAGATTGAACACTCTTTAAAGTGTGTGGATATAATTACTAAACATGAGAACAAAGATAATGTCATTCAGTAGGTTAAAACTAATCCAAAGGAAAAAGATTATAAAAAGAGCACCTTGACAAAGGGACAGAGAAAAATTGTGAGGGATGTAAGACTTAAATGCTACAGGTGTGGGAGTGAAAATCACCTAGCAAATGATAGACACTGTCCTGCACTCAAGTCTACTTGTACTAATTGCAAGAAGGTTGGACACTTTACAAAAGTTTGTAATGTCAAGAAAATACAAAGGGAAGATTCTTGCAGTTGCAGATAATAGCAACAGTGATAGTGACAATGATTCCGATTGTTTCTGTGGACAAGTTGTTTCGGATAGTCATACAAAAGGGCCACTGGATGATATAAAGGTGGACGGTGAGCTAACGAGAGTCTTGTTTGACTCGGGAGCAAAAATCACCATCATATTGAGACAATATTTTATGAGCAAACTCTCTAAGGTTTAAAAATTACTCAAAGCTGATATAAGACCTACTGCATATGGAGGTGAACCTATAAAGTTAATGGGTTATTTCACTGGATTGATAGAGTACGGTGGGAAGTATACTACGGGGAAAGTCTATGTGTCACATAAAGGGGACAGCATCCTCAGCTGGTTTCACCAGAAAGATCTTGGAGTAATGTTGGACCCTAATAATGATCCTCCCATCATATTAAAAGAAAATGTTAGAGTTGATGATGTATTGGTTCAGGATTGTGATGGTGACTTTACCACTCTCTTAAAGAGAGAGTTTCCTGATGTGTTAAAGGATGAGTTAGGTTGTCTACGTGGATATGCTCATAAAATAAGACTAATTCCTGGAGCTACGCCCATAGCTTGTAAGGTTCGAAGTTTTCCTTTATCTGTGAGAGATGAAATGAAAGGGGAACTGGAGAAATTAAAGAAAGATGGCATATTTGAGGAAGTCGAAGGAACCAGGTGGTTGGCGCCAGTTGTAGCCGCAAGCAAGTTGAATGGTAATCTGCGCCTATGCATTGATCTAAGAGAATTGAATAAACAAGTCATCATTGATAAGTATCCTTTGCCTAAAATAGCTGATATGTTAATGCTTTTACCGGGTGTTAGTGTTTTTTCGACTGTGGACTTGAAATCTGCATACCATCAGATAAAATTGGAAGATGAGTCCAAAGACCTAACAGCTTTTATCACACCATTTGGGACTTTTAGATTTGTCAGATTACCATTTGGGCTGGTTTCTGCAGCATCTGTATTTCAGAGAGCATTAGAAAGAGTATTGAAGGGCATTGTGGGTGTACAAATTTACCAAGATGACGTGCTTGTTTATGGAAGGAGTGGAGAAGAACATGATATGATACTCAGGGAGTTTTTAAAGAAGTTTCAGGAGTATAATCTTACTGTGAGAATTGACAAATGTAAATTCAAAAGGTTATCCATAGATTACCTTGGACACACCATTTCGGGTCAAGGTGTACAACCCACGGCTGAACTTGTAAGTGCCATTCAGAATCTTGCCTCTCCATCCAATAAGGAAGAACTAATGAAGTTTCTTGGAATGTCAGAGTATTATAGCAAATGCATAAAGGATTTTGCTGGCATGTGTATAAATATGCGAAAATTACTATGTAAGGGAGTCAATTTCATCTGGTCTGATAATTGTGAAAATGAATTTGTTGAGGTTAAGGGAATGCTCAAAAAGACTCCCAAGTTGAAAAGTTTTGATCCCACTAAAAGAACTATTCTCATTACCGATGCTAGCATGAAAGGTTTGGGTGGTGTTTTACTACAAAAAATGGAGACACAGAGAAGGTCATTTTATTTTTATCACGGAGTCTCAGAGGTGCAGAACTGCATTATTCTGTAATTGAGAGAGAGGCCTTAGCTGTACATTGGGTGATGAAGAAACTCAAGAATTTGCTGTGGGGTGTGAAATTTGATGTACGGACTGATCACAAGCCACTGTGTCAGGTTTTTAACACGAAAGGCATAGATGCTATCTCGGCGAGAATTTCTAAATGGGTTGTAGCACTACAGGATTACAACTTAAGTTGAATATTTACCAGGTGCCAGGAATAGAGTTGCAGACACATTCTCAAGATTGGTGGTAAAAAGTGATGATAAGAATGAAGTTGAAGAAGATCATATTGACGAATGGGTTTGTGCAATTGAGGCTGGTGGTATGAAAGAAAACAGATGGAGAGAAGAATGTGCTAAAGATAAAGAATTTCTGGAATTGATCCCACTTCTTAAGAATGGATGAAAGAAGAAAACTAAAGGTGAGTGTGAAAAATATTGGCTGGTGAAAGATGAATTATCTGAGAGTGAAGGTCTCATTTTTAGGGGTACTAGATTAGTTCCACCTACTACACTGCGTGAGGAACTTCTGGTAATGGCTCATGAGGGTCACCTTGGGATGTCTAAGACCAAGGAGAGGTTAAGGCTTACTTATTGGTGGCCAGGAATAGACATACAGGTGGAACGTCTAGTGAGAGAATGTATACCTTGTTGTATGAGTGAAAAGTCTCAGAAGCCAAGAGTTCAACCCATGGTTATTAGAGAAAGACCAAAGAAGCCATGGGAAGAATTAGCCTTTCATAATTTAGGACCAGTTCGTGGAGATGGTTGTGAGAGTTATGTTTTTGTGTTAGTTGACTTGTACTCCAGGTGGCCCGATGTAAAGATCACCAAGTGTATTGATACCTTGCATGTAATAGAGTTTCTTAAGGAGGTCTTTGGGAGAGAAGGGCTACCTGGTGTCATATTGACTGATAATGGAACTCAATTGGTCTCCTCTGAAATGGAGGAGTTTTTGTTAAAGTGTTCCATCAAACATAAGAAGTGTGCTCTATATCACCCAGAGAGTAATGGAATGGTGGAACGCTTCAACCGAGTTTTAAAAGAGACCATTGATTTAGCTAAACATAGTGGTCTTAATTGGAAAAAAGAGGTTATCAGGAAGGTTGAAATTTACAGAGTTACAGCTCATGCCATAACTGGTCAAACTCCTTTTGAGTTACTTTTAGGTAGGAGCGCAAACACCTTGGTTGCTCCTTTTTGGATAAATGATACTGAATCCAAGAGGAGTGTGGAAGGATCTGATAGTGATTGGAAGCGAAAAGAGTGTGACAAAATAAAAGCACGAAAAATGAACTATGATCAAAGAAAAGCGGTGAAGGTCACCAATGTCAAAGTGGGAGACTTAGTTATGATTAGAGCTCCAGATGCTAGGAAAACTTCTGTTTTGTTTCAGAAACCTCAAAGAGTAATCAAAGTGTTTACAAATGCTATCAAAACAGAGGACTCCCGCATTTGGAATCTTAACAGAGTGGTGGTTATCAAAAACAAATTAAATGTTGACAAAGATAAATTCTCCTCAGTTTCTTCCTGATCTAGTTCCACCGATGGTAGTAAAATTGAAGGTGGGTCGAGATGCAGAAGGATTTCTAGGTTACCATTGAGACTCAATGATTATCAGATGTAATTTTGATTTATGTATATATATTTTTTTTTCTCTTACTCTTATTTTGTTTTGGTTTTACTTATCTGTGTATATAGGGGGAAGGTGTGTAATATTCAGAAATTACTTCATTCACTATTATGTTTCTACTTACAGACATCTTGCTTATGTTTAAAGGTGCACCATGGTGATAGAACCTGGTGTGGTGATTGTGAGAAGTTGGCCTGGTATATGATGCTCACTAGTTAAAGTGATCACCTTGTACCATGCCAAGCAACCCTTATGGTGTGGTTGTAAGTCAACCTTTTCGGACTAGCTGCCCTAGTGGTAGCGTAGGCTAAGCAGTCTTTGAGGCTAAACTCGTGAAGCGTGTTAAGCCAGCTGTTTTACCAAATGTAACCCCCTTTTATACCAATGAAAGGACACCACACAGATATATATTCAAAATATATATGTATTTATTTCTCAAAGTAACCCCTAGTCTCTTTATGAGCACAGGAGCACAAATCGTCAAACAAGATTACAGTAGAATACACAGAAGTTGCACTTTATATGGATAGGCCCTGGTGGCCGCTCAAACCATATACTAAAATAGTGGTATAAGTATCACGAACAGAAAAGGGAAAAGGCCTAGGGCCTCTAGAATCGCTGGGCCTACAAGGAGCTAACTTCAGTTAGTGACCAGGAGGTCCACGGGTGGCGTGTGCAGAGCAAATAGTCACACGCGTGCTCCCATAGGTTTCAATGGGTGCGTAAAAAGTACAAAGTTACTGCAAAGAGGATCTTCCGGATGGACTAGGAACTCAAGATTTGGAACACAGGCACTAGAGATGTAATACTACACTTGGGCACAGGTGTGCCAGCTTTACCTCACCCACAGGAAGCGGGTGCCTAGGCCTCGAAGTGCGTCGGGTTTCTTCTATCTGTTCCGTGGAGCCTGAAGACAAAGATGCTGCAGGCGGTCGGTCCGGGAGAGATGCAGTGGATCCAAGAGTGGATCGGGGATGTTGAAGACCTGTAAGCAGAGGGGACAGTGTTCACAGTCACTAGCCAGTGACCGGCGTGGCACCAGGTGGGTACCAGGCGATGTCGGGTGCAAACAGGAAGAAAGGTGTAGCTTGTCTCTGCAGCCACGTGGTCCCTGGAGGTCGACGACGTCCAGGAGTCGGTTCACGAGCTGTCCCACGCAGGCTCTCGCTGTCGGCGGTGTCGGCGACTTGATCGAAGCAAACAAGGCTTGGCAAAAGCAATTGTTGTAGGAGATGAAATAAGCTGGTGGTTCTGACCAGCAAGGTCAGAAGGACTGCTCCTTTGGAGGGGAGCAAGGGCCAGTCTTGAGCAACCAGACCAGCGGTGTATTTTGTAAAGTTCGTCGCCAAGATGGCTACTAGCCAGCGGGCCAGCAACCGGTTAGGCGCGTCGAGTGGCAAAATGCAGAAGGGCCCCACACAGATCGTGGAGATGCTGGAGGGCTCACCTTTGGTGCAGATGCTGCTCGAGGGTTGGGCTTCTCAGATCCCAAAGCACAACTTGGAGGGAGCCTCGGTTGTTGCACTTGTCAGCTTGTCGTGGTCGTTTCAAGATGGCTGGCTCCACGTGTCTCGGTGCCTCCACGGGTCTCCTCTTTGCAGGGACTGTGGATCGGGCGGTGAGAGGTCTGGAGGTCTAGGTCTTGTCAGTCTCTGGGCTCCGGCTCCGGCGGGAGGCGGCGGCAGAGCAGACGTTGATTTGCTGGATGGTGCTTGCGTTAGCAAGGTGGTCACTCCCTGACCACAGGGGAGATTGGCTTCAGTCCTCTGTGCAGCAGAGCGTCGAAGTTCCCGTCTTCTTCTTAGTGTTAAGTTGATTCCAGGATGTCTGAAGTCTTAGGACACAGCTCCTACCTTTAAGCGGATTCTAGGGGCCGGACTACCTGCTAGGTCCCTCCCTATGGGTGGGACCAGGAAGGGGGGTGGTTACACCCCCAATCCTTTGTCCAGCTCGCCCCAGGCCCGGGACTGGTGTGCCCCAGGACCGGTTTGAACTGGCATATGCACCGAGGCTCCTTGTGAGCCACAGGCATGTCTGGTTTCTTTCAAGCCCTACCTGACCAATACACAAAATCCTGTCTGGGGTGGTGCACGCACCTCCCCTGGCAGGAAACCCTTTGTCCACACCTCCCAAGCTGGAAGGACTCCCAGCAGCAGGAGGGCAGACTTGTGTCTGTGGTGGCAGCATCCATTTTGTGGAGCTGAGGCTATGTCTGATTTTACCCGGGTTTCAGGTACTGTACATGTCGTGTCCCTCTAGAAGGGTGGAATGCTAACCCCGTCGCCAGAATTGGCGAGGGGTTAGTATTCCAATTCGTATGACACCTTACTCGACATGTTTTGATAAAGCCAAACCAAAGATAGCATTTAACCGCGAGGATCATAATGCACTTAAGAGTATATGGTATGACGATATCTGGAAACAGTAGAAAGAAGTTGTTCCGACCATTGCAGACAGGCTCGGCTCATGCCAGAGCACCATCTCACATGGAACCAAGCACTCTGCCTTCAGGATTGTTAAGGCCTGCCATAGGAGTGACTTATAGGTTACCATGTGTCCCATTTAAGGTTAGGTATAGGTATACTACACTTAAGTAAGAGGTGGTTACACCAACTTACCCCAGCTGAGTGATCAGCCAGTTGTGTCAAATTGTTAGGCCAAGCCTGGGGTGGCATAATACATGCTTCAGCCCCTGGCAGGCTTTGGGTACACCAATGCCCTGGGTACCTAGTGTACACTGGTACAAGGGCTGACAGGGTGATCCACTTCCAATTGGTTATGCACCTAGGGGGCATAGTTTTAATTTAGTAGAGAGAACAGCAGGCTGGGGGTCTGATTGGCAGGCCCACAGCCTCAATATGTTAAAAACCAGTGAAGCAAAAAGCAAAAATTTGGGGTGACCATAGGATAGCAGACCCTACTCTCCTACACCCCCCCCCCCCCAAACGCTGGGACATTAAACTAGCCTTGACCAGTCTCGTCTTCATGTCCTAAGTGGAAGTACCTGGAGAGACCATCTGCATTCCCATGGTCAGTACCTGGCCGGTGCTCCACTGTAAAGTCCATCCCCTGTAGGGAAATGGACCACCTAAGCAGTTTGGGGTTTTCACCCTTCATCTGATTTAGCCACAAGAGGGGCTTATGGTCGGTCTGAATCTTGAAGTGAGTGCCAAACAAGTATGGCCTCAGCTTCTTCAGGGCCCACACCACAGCAAAGGCCTCCCTCTCAATAGCTGACCAATTCTTCTCTCTGGGGGTCAACCTTCTGCTAATAAAAGCAATGGGTTGGTCTTGACCATCTACATTAAGTTGTGACAGCACAGCTCCCACACCCAACTCAGAAGCATCTGTTTGGACAATAAACTCTTTGGAGTAGTCAGGACTTTTCAGGATAGGTGCAGAGCACATGGCCTCCTTCAGGTCATCAAATGCCTTTTGACAGCTTACTGTCCACTGAACCTTTTTGGGCATCTTCTTGGATGTCAGATCATTAAGAGGAGTCACAATGGACCCATAGTTCTTAACAAACTTCCTGTAGTACCCAGTCAAGCCCAAGAAAGCTCGAACTTGAGTCTGGGTGGTTGGAGGGGACCAGTCCTTGATGGATTGTATCTTACTCTCCAGTGGTTGAACTTGGCCTCCACCTACAAGCTGGCCCAAATATACAACCTTACTCTGCCCTATCTGGCACTTAGTAGCCTTGATAGTGAGGCCTGCCCTTTGCAGAGCCTCAAGAGCCTTCTTCAGGTGGATCAGGTGATCCTCCCAGGTGGAGCTAAAGACAGCAATGTCATCAAGATATGCTGCGCAAAAGTCATCCAACCCAGTAAGGACTTGGTTCACCAGCCTTTGGAAGGTGGCAGGTGCATTCTTCAGACCAAAGGGCATCACCACAAACTGGTAGTGCCCACCTGGGGTTGAGAATGCTGTTTTGGCCTTAGACTCCTCAGCTAATCTGATTTGCCAATAGCCAGCTGTTAAGTCAAATGTGCTCAAAAACTTTGCAGAAGCTAGTTTGTCTATGAGCTCATCTGCCCTTGGAATAGGGTGTGCATCTGTCCTGGTGACAGCATTGAGACCCCTGTAGTCCACACAGAACCTCATCTCTCTCTTGCCATCTTTGGTGTGAGGTTTGGGGACCAGAACCACTGGGCTAGCCCAGGGGCTCTCTGAGGGTTCAATGACACCTAATTCCAGCATTTTATGTACCTCAGCCTTTATACAGTCCCTGACGTGGTCAGGTTGTCTGTAAAGCTTGTTCTTTACAGGCAGACTGTCACCAGTGTCCACCACATGGGTACACCAGTCAGTTTGACTAGGTATCAAGGAAAACATATGTGAAAATGATTGTAGAACCTGTCTACATTCAGTCTGCTGATGGGCAGTGAGGTTGCCTCCAAGGGTCACTCCTTCAACTGAGCCATCTTCAGGCTTCTGAGACAACAGGTCTGGGAGAGGGTCACTCTCTTCCTCCTGTCCCTCATCTGTAGCCATGAGCAAGCCCATGTCTGCCCTGTCAACATATGCTTTAAGCCTGTTAACATGGAGTACCCTGTGGGGACTCCTGGGAGTTCCTAGGTCGACCAAGTAGGTGACCTCTCCCTTCTTTTCCAGGATTGTATGGGGTCCAGACCATTTGTCTTGGAGTGCTGCTGGGGCCACTGGCTCCAACACCCATACCTTCTGTCCTGGCTGAAACTCAACCAAGACAGCCTTTTGGTCATGCCAAGCTTTCTGTAAGGCCTGGCTTGCCTCAAGGTTTTTGGATGCCTTCTCCATATACTCAGCCATCCTGGAGCGGAGACCAAGTACATAGTCCACTATGTCTAGCTTAGGCTTTTTGAGAGGTAACTCCCATCCTTCCTTCACCAAACACAGTGGGCCTCTTACAGGGTGCCCAAACAACAATTCAAAGGGGCTGTAGCCAACTCCTTTTTGTGGGACCTCTCTGTAAGCAAACAGAAGGCAGGGTAGAAGGATGTCCCATCTTCGCCTGAGCTTTTCAGGTAATCCTTTGATCATACCCTTTAGGGTCTTGTTGAATCTCTCAACAAGCCCATTGCATTGTGGGTGATAAGGGGTGGTGAACTTGTAGTTGACACCACATTCCTTCCACATAGCTGTCAAGTATCCTGACATAAAGTTGGTACCTCTGTCAGATACTACCTCCTTAGGAAACGCCACTCTGGAGAATACTCCCAGCAGGGCCCTGGCCACAACAGGAGCTGTAGTGGTCCTAAGGGGAATTGCCTCTGGATACCTGGTGGCATGATCCACTACCACCAGTATAAATCTGTGCCCAGATGCAGTGGGAGGATCCATGGGACCCACTATGTCTATTCCCACTCTTTCAAAGGGGACCCCCACCACAGGTAGTGGTATTAGGGGGGCCTTTGTTGTGCCACCTGATTTGCCACTGGCTTGGCAGGTCACACAGGAGCGACAAAACTCCTTTGTATCTTCATTCATATGAGGCCAGTGAAAGTGAGGGACAAGCCTGTCCCAAGTCTTATTCTGGCCTAAGTGTCCTGCTAAAGGAATATCATGGGCCAAGGTAAGAAGGAAGCCCCTAAATTGCAGAGGTATAACCAACCTCCTGGTAGCACCAGGCTTGGGGTCTCTAGCCTCTGAATAAAGGAGCCCTTCATCCCAATACACTTTATGGGTACCTTGAGCATTCCCAGCAGCCTCAGCAGCAGCCAGCTGTCTGAGGGGTTCAAGAGTGGGACAGGATAACTGAGCCTGCCTCAAGTCAGCCCTTGAAGGTCCCCCTGTCCCCAGAAACTCAACCTGATCAGGTTCAAGCTCTTCAGGGACAGTTCCTTCAGGGTCCTCTAGATCAGCTTCCTGGGAAGGCTGATCATCACTCTGAGGCAGGGGGGAAGGCACAGCCTTGACCCTCCTGTTCTTCTTCTTGGTAGGTGCTTGGTCCATTGTTCCAGGATCCAAGACCTGAGGTTCAGTGAGGCACTTTTTGGCCTGTGACCTGGGCACAGCAAGGACATGTGATGATATACCTAACATCTCTGCATGAGTCCTGTACTCCACTTCTGACCATAGAGAACTCTCTAGGTCATTGCCCAACAAACATTCTACTGGGAGGTCTGCACTAACCACAACCCTTTTGAGGCCAGTTACCCCTCCCCATGAGAAGTTAACAACTGCCACACTATGTGAAGTAGTGGCATTGCTGTCATTGGTCACCAGGTAGTTCTCACCTGGTATGTACTGTCCAGGGTCCACAAAGCCTGGTGTCACCATAGTGATACTCACTTGTAACAACAGGGGAACCCTACTCACAACGGAACCAGGGTAATGATTAGATATGGAAGAACCATGGTTCCAGTGGTTAATAAAAAATGATTTAGGCAATATATATATGCACAATGGCAATGAATTTGTAAAGGACTTCGTAATGTCAGAGGACAGAGAGAAAACTCTACACAGTTGAATCAATACTGTATTTTATACACAGCAATAAATGGTATATACATTTCTTTTGAATCAAAAACATACAAAGTGTTTTAACCGTAAAAAGGTTTTTTGGTGCTCGGTGTCCCCAAGTGAAAATTGGAACCCAAAAGTGACTGTACAAGATAATAATGTTTTTTTAGAAAAATAGGTTTCCATAAATAAGAAAAAGAAACAGAACGACCATATCAATACAAATTTTTGAACAGTTTATGTATGCAATGATACAGGCTGAATTGTGGTCTGTTCTGTGTGTTTGTCGACGGCGTTTCGACCCTCCTGTGAATGCGGGGTCTCTTCAGGACTTAGGATACTGGGACATCTACAATAAATGAATGAAAGTGAGCATGAGGCCCATGTACCGGCACAGATGCGAGAGACTAAAATGAGAAGGCCAAGTAAAGGGAAAGTACCTGAATGTAAAGGGCACAGCTAAAGTGAAGTGCTTTCGTGAGAGGTGAATTAAAAAACTCACGTGAGGACCCAGCCGGGTTCTGCAGTCATAGAGGGGGACAAAAAGTTGTTATGTGTTAACAGACCTGGTTGTAGTCATAACGAGGTGTAAAAGTGACTTGTGAACGATGCGAACAATGCCAGAGGAAAACATAAAGATAGTTTACCTCACGGAGTGGCTGGCTCTTTAGATAGGGAAGACAGGGCACAAAACAGCTCCTCTGATACGTTGCTACAGCCGTAGCAATATGAATCCCCTTATCTCTTCTTGGCGTTTTGGGGATCGGACACACGATAATGACTACGGAGATGTTAAAAACAAGGGCAGATAAGTATGGACTGCCTGGGCGACTCGTGAGTAAGTGACAACCAATGCTGGGGAGTGCGCGTGTACTTACAATTAGAGATCAATCTTCTAATCGATGTAGCGGTCTGGATAAGCTACAGATGAACAGGCGTACGATGCGCTCTTGGTATAGTAACGGCGAGCTATGGTCGTCTGCTTAGTGATATACAGAAGTTGGCGCCAACCCTGCTTGCCGTATGTCACGTGACGTGCAGAACGCGGAAAAGTCGTTCTATCGGGGATCGTAACGTGAATGGATAGAAACCGAGGAAAGACTGTGCCCCGTGATGTAAAATCACGCTAGACATAACAACTGAACGTGTAGTGGATAGCGTCTTTTTATTATTTGTGAAAAATGGATAGAATTAAATTAAATAAGGCCAGTTAAAACTGTAGCCTGACCGCAATGTATGTCGTGAGGTAACATAGGGGGGAGTGTCCTCCCGTTCTACGTATTAGATGTGGGACCTCCCAGGTGAAATGCTACTATCTCCTCTATGGCCCTCCTTCTACCTTTAGATTCCACCTGGGAGGTCCCACATCTAATACGTAGAACGGGAGGACACTCCCCCCTATGTTACCTCACGACATACATTGCGGTCAGGCTACAGTTTTAACTGGCCTTATTTAATTTAATTCTATCCATTTTTCACAAATAATAAAAAGACGCTATCCACTACACGTTCAGTTGTTATGTCTAGCGTGATTTTACATCACGGGGCACAGTCTTTCCTCGGTTTCTATCCATTCACGTTACGATCCCCGATAGAACGACTTTTCCGCGTTCTGCACGTCACGTGACATACGGCAAGCAGGGTTGGCGCCAACTTCTGTATATCACTAAGCAGACGACCATAGCTCGCCGTTACTATACCAAGAGCGCATCGTACGCCTGTTCATCTGTAGCTTATCCAGACCGCTACATCGATTAGAAGATTGATCTCTAATTGTAAGTACACGCGCACTCCCCAGCATTGGTTGTCACTTACTCACGAGTCGCCCAGGCAGTCCATACTTATCTGCCCTTGTTTTTAACATCTCCGTAGTCATTATCGTGTGTCCGATCCCCAAAACGCCAAGAAGAGATAAGGGGATTCATATTGCTACGGCTGTAGCAACGTATCAGAGGAGCTGTTTTGTGCCCTGTCTTCCCTATCTAAAGAGCCAGCCACTCCGTGAGGTAAACTATCTTTATGTTTTCTTCTGGCATTGTTCGCATCGTTCACAAGTCACTTTTACACCTCGTTATGACTACAACCAGGTCTGTTAACACATAACAACTTTTTGTCCCCCTCTATGACTGCAGAACCCGGCTGGGTCCTCACGTGAGTTTTTTAATTCACCTCTCACGAAAGCACTTCACTTTAGCTGTGCCCTTTACATTCAGGTACTTTCCCTTTACTTGGCCTTCTCATTTTAGTCTCTCGCATCTGTGCCGGTACATGGGCCTCATGCTCACTTTCATTCATTTATTGTAGATGTCCCAGTATCCTAAGTCCTGAAGAGACCCCGCATTCACAGGAGGGTCGAAACGCCGTCGACAAACACACAGAACAGACCACAATTCAGCCTGTATCACTGCATACATAAACTGTTCAAAAATTTGTATTGATATGGTCGTTCTGTTTCTTTTTCTTATTTATGGAAACCTATTTTTCTAAAAAAACATTATTATCTTGTACAGTCACTTTTGGGTTCCAATTTTCACTTGGGGACACCGAGCACCAAAAAACCTTTTTACGGTTAAAACACTTTGTATGTTTTTGATTCAAAAGAAATGTATATACCATTTATTGCTGTGTATAAAATACAGTATTGATTCAACTGTGTAGAGTTTTCTCTCTGTCCTCTGACATTACGAAGTCCTTTACAAATTCATTGCCATTGTGCATATATATATTGCCTAAATCATTTTTTATTAACCACTGGAACCATTGTTCTACCATAGTGATACTGGCACATGTGTCCCTGTAGGCTTGAGCCACTTTTTCATTAATTAAAGGAGTTTGTCTGTACTTGCCCAGGTTACTGGGGCTCACAGTCAGGGACAAATCAATGTCCCCATCACAGATCAAGACTGCCTGTGTCAGGGTTCTGTCTAAGTCAGAATCTCCTTCAGTTCCCATAGTGATTCCCACTACACCCTTTGTCTGGGGACCAACACTGCTAACAGTAGTACTGGGAGCAGGTGCCTTAGGGGCAACAGTGTTGGGGGCTCCACCCTTTTTGCAATCACTAGTCCAGTGAGTTGTATTTTTGCACTGATTGCACCAGGGTTTCTTTTGACCTTCTTTCTTCTTTTTGGACTGTTGTTGGGACCCACCCTCCTTAGCAGTAGTTTGGGGCCCTGTTGAAGACTTCTGGTCTTTAGATTTCTGATCTCCACCCTTTTGGTCTGTTTTCTTCTGATCACCCCCTTGGCCCTGGTTCTGGTTCTTTTGCTTAACCCTGGTTCTGACCCATTTGTCTGCCTTCTTTCCCAATTCTTGGGGAGAGGTCAGATCAGAGTCAACCAAGTGTTGATGCAGTTGCTGGTTTTGACAGTTATTTAAAATCTGTTCTCTCATCATCAAATTATACAATCCTGTAAAATCAGATACCTTACTTCCCAGCAACCAACCCTCCAAAGCCTTAGTGGCACATTCAACATATTCAGACCAGTCCTGAGTCTGTGTCTTTTGGGTGTCTCTGAACATTAACCTGTACTGTTCAGTGGTTAAGCCTAACCCATCTACCAGAACACTCTTCAGGACTCTGTAATTTCTGACATCCTCTTCTCTAACAGTGAGGAGTCTGTCTCTGCCTCTTCCTTCAAAGGAGAGCCAGAGGATTGCTGCCCACTGGTCTTCAGGAACCTGCTGTACTTTGCAGGCTCTCTCAAGAGCAGTTATCCATTTGTGGATGTCATCCCCACTTTTGTAGGGGGGCACAACCTTAGACAGGTTCCTATTATCAAAGACCCTATCTTTGTCCTTAGGGACAATGCTGCCACCAGTGGGTATAGACCCACTCTCTCTAGGTTGCCAAGCCTTGTTCAGTTTTTCTTCCATCAGGGCTACCTCTAGCTCCTGCTTCCTGATCCTCAGCTGGGCTTCCTGCATCCTGGCCTCATGTTCCCTCCTCTGAGGGGTGGTCATCCTTTTCCTGGAGTGACCTTGAGAGCCTCTAGAGCCATGGGAAGCATTGGAGTCACCTGAGCGATTCCTTTGCCTCCCAAGCCCTGTGTTAAGTCCACTGGGGAGATCCAATGGGGTAAACCCACTGTCAATCCCCAATAGCCTTAGTTTAGCTGGGCCAAGTATAACACTTGGCACTCGGCTAGTTCTCCCTTCATCCTCACTACTTTCTGTATCCTCACCACTTTCCTCCCCTGTAGTATGATTCTCATCTAAGGGATGGCTATTGGAACTGGGTACCTCTGTAGCATCTTCAGAAGGGGGGCCTCCTGTTCCTGACCCTAAGGGGGCTAACTGGGAAGCTTTCCTGAGTTCTCTCTGATTCTCATCATTTTGTAAGAGTTCTCTGAGCTCAGCAGAGGTAGGGTTCTTGGGCTGTTTAAGGCCTCTAAGAGTTGCCAAATGCCTGAGCTCATTCTGGTTAAGGGTAGCAAAGCTGGATGGTGCCCTCTGGGGGTCACTCTCAACAGAGATGGGTACAGTGGACCCCTCTGCCCCGGCCATTGCTCTTAAGTGTGGGTGGATGTGTTGCAATCTACCTACACTTGGGTTTACCTACTAAACCTATCTAGTAGTTGTAGTCAGGGTGTGCTACTCCCTTTGCTCTACAACAACTAAGTTCAGTAGAACTTATGTATATCTAATCTTGTTTTATATGTACCTACAGGTACCTATGTGATCTTTCAATTGGTAACCAAGAGATTACAATGGTAAAACACAGCAAGCTCAAATCCAACCGCTGCTCACCAATGTGAGAAGTTGGCCTGGTATATGATGCTCACTAGTTAAAGTGATCACCTTGTACCATGCCAAGCAACCCTTATGGTGTGGTTGTAAGTCAACCTTTTCGGACTAGCTGCCCTAGTGGTAGCGTAGGCTAAGCAGTCTTTGAGGCTAAACTCGTGAAGCGTGTTAAGCCAGCTGTTTTACCAAATGTAACCCCCTTTTATACCAATGAAAGGACACCACACAGATATATATTCAAAATATATATGTATTTATTTCTCAAAGTAACCCCTAGTCTCTTTATGAGCACAGGAGCACAAATCGTCAAACAAGATTACAGTAGAATACACAGAAGTTGCACTTTATATGGATAGGCCCTGGTGGCCGCTCAAACCATATACTAAAATAGTGGTATAAGTACCACGAACAGAAAAGGGAAAAGGCCTAGGGCCTCTAGAATCGCTGGGCCTACAAGGAGCTAACTTCAGTTAGTGACCAGGAGGTCCACGGGTGGCGTGTGCAGAGCAAATAGTCACACGCGTGCTCCCATAGGTTTCAATGGGTGCGTAAAAAGTACAAAGTTACTGCAAAGAGGATCTTCCGGATGGACTAGGAACTCAAGATTTGGAACACAGGCACTAGAGATGTAATACTACACTTGGGCACAGGTGTGCCAGCTTTACCTCACCCACAGGAAGCGGGTGCCTAGGCCTCGAAGTGCGTCGGGTTTCTTCTATCTGTTCCGTGGAGCCTGAAGACAAAGATGCTGCAGGCGGTCGGTCCGGGAGAGATGCAGTGGATCCAAGAGTGGATCGGGGATGTTGAAGACCTGTAAGCAGAGGGGACAGTGTTCACAGTCACTAGCCAGTGACCGGCGTGGCACCAGGTGGGTACCAGGCGATGTCGGGTGCAAACAGGAAGAAAGGTGTAGCTTGTCTCTGCAGCCACGTGGTCCCTGGAGGTCGACGACGTCCAGGAGTCGGTTCACGAGCTGTCCCACGCAGGCTCTCGCTGTCGGCGGTGTCGGCGACTTGATCGAAGCAAACAAGCCTTGGCAAAAGCAATTGTTGTAGGAGATGAAATAAGCTGGTGGTTCTGACCAGCAAGGTCAGAAGGACTGCTCCTTTGGAGGGGAGCAAGGGCCAGTCTGGAGCAACCAGACCAGCGGTGTATTTTGTAAAGTTCGTCGCCAAGATGGCTACTAGCCAGCGGGCCAGCAACCGGTTAGGCGCGTCGAGTGGCAAAATGCAGAAGGGCCCCACACAGATCGTGGAGATGCTGGAGGGCTCACCTTTGGTGCAGATGCTGCTCGAGGGTTGGGCTTCTCAGATCCCAAAGCACAACTTGGAGGGAGCCTCGGTTGTTGCACTTGTCAGCTTGTCGTGGTCGTTTCAAGATGGCTGGCTCCACGTGTCTCGGTGCCTCCACGGGTCTCCTCTTTGCAGGGACTGTGGATCGGGCGGTGAGAGGTCTGGAGGTCCAGGTCTTGTCAGTCTCTGGGCTCGGGCTCCGGCGGGAGGCGGCGGCAGAGCAGACGTTGATTCGCTGGATGGTGCTTGCGTTAGCAAGGTGGTCACTCGCTGACCACAGGGGAGATTGGCTTCAGTCCTCTGTGCAGCAGAGCGTCGAAGTTCCCGTCTTCTTCTTAGTGTTAAGTTGATTCCAGGATGTCTGAAGTCTTAGGACACAGCTCCTACCTTTAAGCGGATTCTAGGGGCCGGACTACCTGCTAGGTCCCTCCCTATGGGTGGGACCAGGAAGGGGGGTGGTTACACCCCCAATCCTTTGTCCAGCTCGCCCCAGGCCCGGGACTGGTGTGCCCCAGGACCGGTTTGAACTGGCATATGCACCGAGGCTCCTTGTGAGCCACAGGCATGTCTGGTTTCTTTCAAGCCCTACCTGACCAATACACAAAATCCTGTCTGGGGTGGTGCACGCACCTCCCCTGGCAGGAAACCCTTTGTCCACACCTCCCAAGCTGGAAGGACTCCCAGCAGCAGGAGGGCAGACTTGTGTCTGTGGTGGCAGCATCCATTTTGTGGAGCTGAGGCTATGTCTGATTTTACCCGGGTTTCAGGTACTGTACATGTCGTGTCCCTCTAGAAGGGTGGAATGCTAACCCCGTCGCCAGAATTGGCGAGGGGTTAGTATTCCAATTCGTATGACACCTTACTCGACATGTTTTGATAAAGCCAAACCAAAGATAGCATTTAACCGCGAGGTTCATAATGCACTTAAGAGTATATGGTATGACGATATCTGGAAACAGTAGAAGGAAGTTGTTCCGACCATTGCAGACAGGCTCAGCTCATGCCAGAGCACCATCTCACATGGAACCAAGCACTCTGCCTTCAGGATTGTTAAGGCCTGCCATAGGAGTGACTTATAGGTTACCATGTGTCCCATTTAAGGTTAGGTATAGGTATACTACACTTAAGTAAGAGGTGGTTACACCAACTTACCCCAGCTGAGTGATCAGCCAGTTGTGTCAAATTGTTAGGCCAAGCCTGGGGTGGCATAATACATGCTTCAGCCCCTGGCAGGCCTTGGGTACACCAATGCCCTGGGTACCTAGTGTACACTGGTACAGGGGCTGACAGGGTGATCCACTTCCAATTGGTTATGCACCTAGGGGGCATAGTTTTAATTTAGTAGAGAGAACAGCAGGCTGGGGGTCTGATTGGCAGGCCCACAGCCTCAATATGTCAAAAACCAGTGAAGCAAAAAGCAAAAATTTGGGGTGACCATAGGATAGCAGACCCTACTCTCCTACAGTGATGCTTCTGCAGTTTGCTGTCAGTTGCACCTGACTTCTCCTGCAGGATGGATGGGATCACTTTACTGGATTAAACTTACAACTACCTTTTACTACTTGGAGTCTCCTCATCTTCATTTGTACTTTACAATTTCCCATGATGGAATTTGTAGCCATGTACCTGTGATGTGAAAAGTGAAACTACGAGTACCAGTGTGTTTAGGGATAATCATCCCAAGTCACTCTCATGACATCGGCCAATTTCATGGTGTCTTGGGGCAGTTAGTTGTTAGTTAGTGATATTCGGTGTGGGTACTGCCTTTTAGTAGTACTACCCTGGGTCACTAATACTATTGTTCCAAAGTTGAGTAAGCATGTTGACTTTCTAGAGGTAGCAACGTCAAGAACTCTAGAAAGTGGTAGGAGCTAGAGACTTGGCTACAGGATTAAAAATAGTATTGGTGCCACCTTCTCCCTCGAGAGGACCGGCTCAAGTCAGTTAACTTGGCAGACTGTGTGAAGTCGTGGGTTTCTCTTATGTCAAATAAGAATTTGATATGACAGATCTTTAAAACAATGTTAGGACTACATCACTTTTCCTCCAAAGCTTGAGAACCGATCAGCTTTAGGGTCAGACGTATCGCTCAGCCAATTCAAACACATTTATTCAAAGGAATGAACCACATACTCTTTTCTGAAATTTGGGGAAACATTTCTACAAGGCATCTTCCAATACACTCATCATGCTTTTTTAAGTTCTTCTAGAACCTGGGTTTGATAAGATGTGGAGCTGAGGCAGTCACACTACATTTTCTTCACACGTCCCAGAATCAGAGGTATTAGTGTCGAACAGGCCATCCTCCATGAAGACCACTGCATGCCCCTTCCGATCTGATTCCTAGCATGGCAACTTTTTTTAAGGCAGGTCCTGAGTATGGAAGATGACAGATGGTGATTGCAAGGAAGAAAGTCTGCTGTTCCTCAAAGGCCTGCATTCCAGCTCCCAGTAGTCGGTGGGGGTTCTCAAAATGCCTCCTCTCACTCATTCATAATAGTGAGGTAGGAGGGTTGGCATACTCCAAATTAGCATTTTGCAGTGCAACTGATTAGTACATCAACAGCATGACAAAATTAAGAACAGGCTGCAAACAAATTGGTTTGCAAAAATAAAACAGAGCAGTTGCTAACTACCCTTTATAGATTGGGCCCCAAGCTACACCATCTGGGCCCTTTTTTCTTTATGGGCAACGAGATAAGAAATGGTGGCCTAATCTAGGGAGAAGTAGTGATTACAGACTCTAACAAAGCATAGCACTCTCAAATCAATGGCTGGTCAGTCAGAACAGGATTCTCATTTACAGGTAAATAACAACAGCGGAAAATGAAGTTAACACATAAAACCAGGTGTTGACTCATTTTAAGACGAAATAAGACTCCAAATCTATTTATAGCCTTTAATTGCTGTTGTGGCATCACTAGGCTGACACAAATTTCCTACCACCCAGCATTCCCCCAGGTCTCCCAATAAAAATGGTGCCTCACTAGTGTGGGAGGCCCAAGTACCCGCGACAGGCAAGGGCCCAAAATCTTGTGATAGGCAATTTTGTTGTCTCCTCAATACATTTTGGGCCCTTGCCTGTCGCGGGTACTAAGGCCTCCCACACGAGTGAGGCACCATTTTTATCGGGAGACCTGGGGGAACGCTGGGTTGTAGGAAATTTGTGTCAGCCCAGTGATGCCAAAACTTCCCACACAAAAATGTGTGGAAAAAGTGATTTTTTTCAGCTAAATTTGAGGTTTGCAGGAGATTCTGGGGAAGAAAACGTTAGGGGATCCATGCAAGCCATACCTCCCTGGAATCCCCCGGGTATCTAGTTTTCAGAAATGTGTGGGTTTGGTAGGTTTCCCTAGATGGCCGCCGAGCACAGGGCCAAAAACACAGGTGACCCCCTTGCAAAACCAGGTTGTTTTGTGATGGGCAATTTTGATGTCTCCTCAATACGTTTTGGGTCCTTGCCTGCTGCGGGTACTTGACCCACCCACACAAGTGAGGTATCATTTTTCTCGGAAGACTTTGGGGAATGTGGGGTGGGTGGAATTTAGTGTATCCATGCAGATTCCAGGACTTTCCACCACAGAAATGTAAGGAAATGTGTTTTTTTTTGGACAAATGTTGAGGGTTTGCAAGGGATTCTGGGTAACAGAACCTGGTGAGAGCCAGACAAGTAACTCCATCCTAGATTCCCCTGGGTGTCTAGTTTTCAAAAATGTATAGGTTTGCTAGGTTTCCCTTGGTGCCACCGGAGCTAGGGTTCAAAATCTACAGCTAGGCACTTTGCAAAAAAAGGGTCAGTTTTCACTGTCAAAATGAGATGTGTCCACGTTGCGTTTTGGGCCATTTCCTGTCGCGGGCACTAGGCCTACCTACTCAAGTGAGGTATCATTTTTCTCAGAAGACTTTGGGGAATGCGGGGTGGTTAGACTTTTGTGGATCCATGCAGATTCCAGGACTTTCCACCACAGAAATGTGGGGGAAATGTGTTTTTTGTTTCGGATTTTGAGGTTTGCTAGGGATTCTGGGTAACAGAACCTGTTGAAAGCCATACAAGTCACCCCATCCTGGATTCCCCTGGGTGTCTAATTTTTAAAAGGGTGCAGGTTTGCTAGGTTTCCCTAGGTACCGGCAGAGCTAGGGTTCAAAATCTACAGCTAGGCACTTTGCAAAAAAAGGGTCTGTTTTCACTGTGAATATGAGGTGCGTCCCAGTTGCGTTTTGGGCCGTTTCCTGTTGCGAGCACTAGGCATATCAACACAAGTGAGGTACCATTTTTCTTGGAAGACTTTGGAGAATCCGGGCTGGGTGGAATTTTGTGGACCCACACATATTCCAGAACTTTCCACCACAGAAATGTGCGGGAAATTTGTTTTTTGGACAAATTGTGAGGTTTGCAAGGGACTCTGGGGAACAGAACCTGGTGAGAGCCAGACAAGTCACCCCATCCTAGATTCCACTGGGTGTCTAGTTTTCAAAAATATATAGGTTTGCTAGGTTTCTCTAGGTGCAAGCAGAGCTAGGGTTCAAAATTTACAGCTAGGCACTTTGCAAAAAAAGGGTCAGTTTTCACTGTGAACATGAGGTGTGTCCAAGTTGCGTTTTGGGCTGTTTCCTGTCACGGGCTACCCACTCAAGTGAGGTACCATTTTTCTCAGAAGACTTTGGGGAATGCGGGGTGGGTGGACTTTTGTGGATCCACTTAATTTCTAGGACTTTCCACCACAGAAATGTGGGGGAAATGTGTTTTTTGGACAAATTTTGAGGTTTGCAAGGGATTTTGGGTAACACAATCTGGTGAGAGCCCGACAAGTCGCCCCGTACTAGACTCCTCTTGGTGTCTAGTTTTAAAAAATGTATAGGTTTGCTAGGTTTCCCTAGGTGCCGGCAGAGCTATGGTTCAAAATCTACAGCTAGGCACTTTGCAAAAAAAGGGAATGTTTTCCCTGTGAAAATGAGGTGTGTCCACGTTGCGTTTTGGGCCGTTTCTTGTCGTGGGCACTAGGCCTACCTACACAAGTGAGGTACCATTTTTCTCGGAAGACTTTGGAGAATTTGGGGTGGGTGGAATTTTGTGGATCCATGCAGATTCCAGAACTTTCCACCACAGAAATTTAGCGAAAATGTTTTTTTTTTTACAGATTGAGGTTTGCAAGGGATTTTGGGTAACAGAACCTGGTGAAAGCCAGACAACTCACCCCATCCTGGATTCCCCTGGGTATCTAGTTTTAAAAAATGTGTAGGTTTGCTAGGTTTCCCTAGGTGCCAGCAGAGCTAGGGTTCAAAATCTACAGCTAGGTACTTTGCAAAAAAAGGGTCAGTTTTCTCTGTGAAAATGAGGTGTGCCCACATTGCGTTTTGGCCTGTTTCCTGTCGCGGGCACTAGGGCTACCCACTCAAGTGAGGTACCACTTTTCTCAGAAGACTTTGGGGAATGCGGGGTGGGTGAACTTTTGTGGATCCACTTAATTTCCAGGACTTTCCACCACAGAAATATGGGGGAAATGTGTTTTTTGGACAAATTTTGAGGTTTGCAAGAGATTCTGGGTAACAGAACCTGGTGAGAGCCCGACAAGTCGCCCCATACTAGACTCCCCTCCGTGTCTAGTTATAAAAAAATTATAGGTTTGATAAATTTCCCTAGGTGCCAGCAGAGCTAGGGTTCAAAATCTACAGCTAGGCACTTTGCAAAAAAAGGGTCAGTTTTCCCTGTGAAAATGAGGTGTGTCCATGTTGCGTTTTGGGCCGTTTCCTGTCGCGGGCATTAGGCCTACCAACACAAGTGAGGTACCATTTTTCTGGGAAGACTTTGGAGAATGTGGGGTGGGTAGATTTTTGTGGATCCACACAGATTCCAGAACTTTCCATCACAGAAATGTGCTGAAAATCTGTTTTTTTTCTCGGATTTTGAGGTTTGCAAGGGATTCTGGGTAACAGAACCTGGTGAAAGTCAGACAAGTCACCCCATACTAGATTCCCCTCGGTGTCTAGTATTACAAAATGTATAGGTTTGCTAGGTTTCCCTAGGTGCCAGAAGAGCTAGGGTTCAAAATCTACAGCTAGGCACTTTGCAAAAAAAGCGTCCGTTTTCACTGTGAAAATGAGGTGTGTCCACGTTGCGTTTGGGCCGTTTCCTGTCACGGGCACTAGGCCTACCCACTCAAGTGAGGTACCATTTTTCACTGAAGACTTTGGGGAATGCGGGGTGGGTGGACTTTTGTGGACCCACACAGATTCCAGGACTTTCCACCACAGAAATGTGGGGGAAATGTGTTTTTTGGACAAATTGTGAGGTTTGCAAGGGATTCTGGGTAACAGAACCTGGTGAGAGCCCGACAAGTCGCCCCATACTAGTTTCCCCTAGGTGTCTAGTATTAAAACATGTATAGGTTTGCTAGGTTTCCCTAGGTGCCGGCAGAGCTATGGTTCAAAATCTACAGCTAGGCAATTTGCAAAAAAAGGGTCAGTTTTCACTGCGAAAATGAGGTGTGTCCATGTTCGGTTTTGGGCTGTTTCTTGTCGCGGGCACTAGGCCTCCCAACACAAGTGAGGTACCATTTTTCTCGGAAGACTTTGGAGAATGCAGGGTTGGTGGAATTTTGTGGATCCACGCAGATTCCAGAACTTTCCAACACAGAAATGTGCCGAAAATGTGTTTTTTTTTTTTACAGATTATGAGGTTTGCAAGAGATTCTGGGTAACAGAACCTGGTGAAAGCCAGACAAGTCACCCCATCCTGGATTCCCCTGGGTGTCTAGTTTTCAAAAACTAGCAGTTTTGCTAGGTTTCCCTAAGTGCTGGCAGAGCTAGGGTTCAAAATCTACAGCTAGGCACTTTGCAAAAAAAGGGTCTGTTTTCACTGTGAAAATGAGATGCGTCCACGTTGCGCTTTGGGCCGTTTCCTGTTGCGAGCACTAGGCCTACCTACACAAGTGAAGTACCATTTTTCTTTGAAGACTTTGGAGAATGCGGGCTGGGTAGAATTTTGTGGATCCACGCAGATTCCAGAACTTTCCACCACAGAATGTGTGGAAAATGTTTTTTTGGACAGATTTTGAGGTTTGCATGGGATTCTGTGTAATAGAACATGGTGAGAGCCAGACAAGTCCCTTCATCCTAGATTCCCCTGGGTGTCTAGTTTTCAAAAATGTATAGGTTTGCTAGGTTTCCCTAGGTGCCAGCAGAGCTAGGGTGAAAAATCTACAGCTAGGCACTTTACAAAAAAAGGGTCAGTTTTCACTGTGAAAAGGTGTGTCCACGTTGCGTTTGGGCCGTTTCCTGTCACGGGCACTAGGCCTACCCACTCAAGTGAGGTACCATTTTTCACTGAAGACTTCGGGGAATGCGGGGTGGGTGGACTTTTGTGGACCCACACAGATTCCAGGACTTTCCACCACAGAAATGTGGGGGAAATGTGTTTCTTGGACAAATTGTGAGGTTTGCAAGGGATTCTGGGTAACAGAACCAGGTGAGAGCCAGAGAAGTCACCCCATACTAGATTCCCCTGGGTGCCTAGTTTAAAGAAAAATTATAGGTTTGCTAGGCAAATCCTAGGTGCCGGCAGAACTAGGGTTCAAAATCTACAGCTAGGCACTTTGCAAAATAAGAGTCTGTTTTCACTGTGAAAATGAGTTGTGTCCACGTTGCGTTTTGGGCTGTTTCCTGTCGCGGGCACTAGGCCTACCCACTCAAGTGAGGTACCATTATTCTCAGATGACTTTGGGGAATGCGGGGTGGGTGGACGTTTGAGGATCCACATAGATTCCAGGACTTTCCACCACAGAAATGTGGGGGAAATGTGTTTTTTGGACAAATGTTGTGGTTTGCAAGGGATTCTGGGTAACAGAACCTGGTGAGAGCCAGACAAGTCGCTCCATACTAGATTCCCCTCGGTGTCTAGTTTTAAAAAATGCATAGGTTTGCTAGGTTTCCTGTTGGACTTGGCCCTTCTGGCAGGTTCACCCCTGAAACCTTTTTGCTTTAAATTATGACCGGGTGTTAGTAATTTTTGGCTTCTGCGCACTTTACCGCTGTGTCCCAGGGTAAAGTGCGTGCGTGTAGTGAGGTTGGCCTGCCCTCCCATAGGAATGCATGGGGGAATGTATGTGTCCCTGGTAGTTCCTGATGCTTGGAGATTGCAGGTGCAAGTTTGGTATGTGTGGACTCGTGTGATGAAATGCTGCGCGATGATGTGTGCAGCGTTACTGTAGCTAGTGTGGAAGTGCCACTTCTAGACGCTGGCATAAATGTGCAGTGTGATTGGCTGGCTGAGGTCATGTGATGGGCTAGGGAATCCCCAGTCTCAGGAGGAGTCACCCAGTGGTGAATGGGGATATCAGCAGCCAGATGGGTGGGAGGAGTGCACCTAGGACCTGAATAGGGCTGGGCTTTCCCCACACAATGCTGGCTCCGCCCCCTGTGGTGCGACTGATGACCCTGGCCTGCTCTCTGAATAGGGAGAGGGGCTGAGCAAAACAAAGTGCTCAGGAACCAGTTGTAACTGGTCCGCCCCTCCCTGCACCTTGAAACAAAGGTAAACCTGTGTATAAAATGGGGCTGTGACCCCAAGTAAAATGTTCTCTTCCAGGATCCTATCTGAGGGGGGCTGCTGCTGCTGTAGGCCAGGAGGAACCGCCACTTGGGACTGCCTTCCTGCCTGGAGGGCCCAGTGAGCTGGCCCCTGGCCCAGCCTTGCCCCCTGCCTACCTTCCTAAACTTTGCCAGGACTCTGTTGCTGGACCTTGCTCAAAGCACCTGGGGAGCGCTATACTAATTTGCTGAGAAGCGCCTGCATCTGTGGCCAGCAGCGCGGCGCTACGATAACCTAGGAGGGAACCCCGACGTAGGGATCCCCCGCTTTTGCCGTGATTCGTGGCGGGTGCCCACCCCGCATTGTGGTGTTCGTTGGCGGGTGCCCACCCCGCTTATTCCCGTGTGTTTTGATCCTAAAAACGAAGGCGGGAGCCCATCCCGCGCTTCGGTGTGAAGGAAGGTAATCACTGCCGCAGGCCCGGAGTCTCTGCGACTTCATCTCTCTGCCGCGCTGGGATTGGCCCAGCGGGAGAGAGTGTACCCACGTGACCGGGGGCTCGAGGAGAAAGCCGCGCTGTGAGTGGAGGAGGTGCGAGCCACCTCCTCCCTCTTCCCCCGAAGCCGCGCTCTGATTGAGGGAAGCGAACGGGAGCCTACCCCGCGCTTCCCCGAACGAAGAAGAGCGAGCGAGTCTGCGAGCAGCAGCATCACTGCTGCCCCGCCGGAGGGCTACCGGCCACAGCGGAGAGCGGAGACGACGCGGGAGTCCCCCGAGAGCAGCCCGGTAAGTGTGAAGGGCTGGGGGGACTCCGTGCGTGTGCTGTGGGTGCCGGTCCCAGACCGGCCTACTCCTTGAGCGGCCCCCGCCTGATAGGCGGGGTCGCTCCAACGCGGGCACATTGTTGTTTAGAGCCTCGCTCGGCTCTCCATCATACGGGGGCATTCTGTTGGCAATAAGAGCGGCCCCGGAAGGCAGTGGGCCGCTCCAACGGTAACGAGGGCATTAGTATTGCAGAGTCCCCCGAGTGGGACTCCAACATCGGGGGCAGAGCTCTTGAGCCCCCGAGAGGCTCCGACGCGGGCGCATTGTTGCTTAGAGCCTGCGAGGCTCCAACGTTTGGGGGCACCATTTTCTCAGAGAGGCTCCCACGCAGGGCATATGTTTCAAAAGGCACAGTGGTGCCCCAGCATTTTCCCAGCTGCTCAGCACTTAGTGGGCAGCTGCAACGTGTAGGCTGTGCTCAGTGACTCCTGCCTTGACTGCGTGTGCAGTCTTGCCCTGACTCTGCTGGACCGGGCGTCCTAGCCCCAACAAGGCCAGTTGGCCTATGGACAGTCGCAGGTGGTGACTTATGTGAGTTTGGCGCAATTGTGTTTTCCTGCACCTCTGAATGTGTTTTTATGCGTCATGTGCCTTGTTTTTACACCGCTGAATGTATGTTATGCATCATGTGTTTTCCTTCCCTACACCTCTGAATGTGTTGTGATGCATCATGTGGGGGAACAGCCATTACAACGCGGTTTTTACCACGCGCAGCTTTTACATCGCATGCGTTACAACGCATGCAATGTTACAACGCAATGCCATTACAGCGCAAGTCTTTACATCGATTTGCGCTAGATGGCGTGCTAACATTACAAATAGTGTAGTTTACTATCCCAACACCTTCCCTACTGTTACATGGACTGGAGTTGGAATAGTAAATTACACTTTTCTAATGTTAGCACGCCATCTAGTGCAAGTCGATGTAAAGACTTGCGTTTTAATGGCATAGCGTTGTAACATCGCATGCGTTGTAACGCATGCGATGTAACTGCACGCGTTGTAATGACACGCGTTGTAATGTCATACATCCCATCATGTGTAATGTGCTTATACCCCTACAGGTATTGTGATACTTAGGTGGTTGTTTTTCTCCTAGTACAGGTGGTGCTAGTGAGGTCCTGGTTCCCTGCGCAATATTTTCCTAAGGTGGTTAGGGTTGCGTAGGAGGTACTTACCTGTTTTTTTTTTATTAAACATTTTTATTATTTTTGTACCAACATCACAACACAATGCCCCAACAACCTCCGCCCTCCACCGGGGAGGGTTACATTTGACATTGCCACCAATTGTACAAACGAAAAGTCACCCCTCCCGCGCGGGGCTCCCCCTCCCTCTCCCTCCCGCAACCCATGTCAGTGTGCTCCTCTCTGCCTGCCCTCCTCCTGATGCGCCCCCCCCCGTTACAATGAATCATGTATGGGTGCTCAAACCGTTCTGTAGCAACTCGGGCTTTCCCCCATGTCTAGCCGTGCCTCACGCGTCCATTTCTCCCCACGGCTCTCCTCCTACTCCCCACTCACCGCTTCCTCCTGCCGAGCAGACGCGCTCCCCTCTTCTCCCGCGTCAGACATCAGCCCCTGAAGTTCCACCACCAGCGCCTCCCATGCCCGGGCCGTCGCTAGTGCCTTTTCGTCATCCCTCCTGAGAGCTAATTGCAACCGGAGTGTGCCCTCTGCGCCTGCCCATTTCGCAAACGCCGTCCTCCACCTCAAAAAGCTAGGCCCCACCCGTGATTTCCAATGCATGGTCAGTTCCCTCTTGGCCATAATCAACCCTAAGTCATAGAACTTACTAGTAACCTTCGTGCGGCGGGTGTGGGGAAACCAAAGCAACAGGCAGGCCCCCATTTCCGGGGCAATAGAGCGGTCTGTCAGCAGATTCAGGCAGTCTATAACATCTTCCCAGTAGTCGCCCAACTGCGCGCATGACCAAAACATATGTCGAAAGTCGGCCCCATCTCCCCCACAACGCGGGCACTGAGAGTGTGCACCCCCAAAATATTGCAATATCTTAACCGGCGTCAGATAAGTCCTGTGCAGCGTAAAAAACTGAACCAGCTGAAACCGGGCATTACGCGTTCCCTTCCAGGCCCGCCGCACTAGCGTGGACCATGTCGACTCGGGGATGGGCTTCCCGAGATCCGCTTCCCACCTATCCCTCAACGTGTCTAGGGGTTGCAGGTCTGCCGTCGACAGCCTGCGATACAGGCAGGTAATGGCCTTGGACGTCCCCGCCGCCATCACTACGTATTGGCAGCCCACGGCAATCGGCGGCTTCGAGAGCCCCGTGTTCCAATGCCTCTGGAGGCCCGCCACAAGGGCTGCATGAAGTAGATAGTCTCCCCGCGGGAGCCCATAAGTGTCCTGCAAGTCCTGGAAGGGCAACAGCACCCCCTCTCTGAATAAATCACCCACTACATGTAAGCCCAGCTCCTCCCAAATGGCTAGTCCCGACCAATCGCCTCCATGCGGGAGCGCCGTGCACATACCCAGGGGGATCTCCGGGGCATAAGGGTGAGCCACGGCGGCCCTCTTCTGACACCGGTTCCAGCACAACCTGAGGGTGCGTTCCTCCAGAGTGAGCTGGGCAAGGTCCATCCGCTGCTGGAGGACTATGAAAGCAAGCACATGACGCGGAATCAACCTACCATTCAAAGTCCGGGACCGCCAGGCCCCCCTCCGCTCTCGGCCGCCGCAGTGTGGACAAAGCCACCCGCCGCCGTCCCGAGCCCCATATGAAGCCCGTGGACAGCGCTCGAAGTCGCTCGAAAAACGATGCTGGTATCCATATGGGCAGGGTGCGAAAAAAGTATAGGAGGCGGGGTAACGCCACCATCTTCAGTAGCGCTACCCTCCCAGCACACGAAAGAGGGAGCGTGCTCCAAAAACCTATACTACCACGCAAGCCCCGAATGGCTCTACCGACATTCCCCTCCAGCAAATCAGGCTGGGTGTGCTAAATATTAACCCCCAAATAATGCAGGCAGCTACCCTCCCATCGTATCGCTCCCAGCGACTGGGGGGCCTGTCCGTTAGGCAACAACGGAAACAGGCATGTCTTGCCCCAATTGACCGTGAGCCCTGACAGGCGACCAAAGACCTCCAGTAAGGCATCTGCCCCGCGCAACGCGCCAGCTGCGTCTGCCAAAAACATCAGCAGATCATCCGCATAGAGGGATATATAGTGGGCTTCCCCCCTCAGCTGTACTCCCGCGTATGAGCGCCCCAGTCGGGCATGCGCCGCCAGTGGCTCAATGGCCAAGGCGAACAACAATGGGGACAACGAGCAGCCCTGCCTCGTCCCACGCCGCATTCGATAGGGGGGCCGATATGGTCGCCCCTGTCCTCACGCGGGCCGTGGCATCGTTATAGAGCAAGGTGGTCCAACGTACAAAGCCATCTCCCAGGCCAAATGCCTGCAACACTCGATATAGGTATGGCCACTCCACACAGTCAAAGGCCTTTTCTACGTCGACCGATAGCGTTAAGGCCTCTGGGTATTCGTCGCGGTCTACCTCCATCACCCGCAGCAGACGTCGAACGGAGGTGGCCGTGTTACGCCGGGGAATAAAGCCCGCTTGATCCGGATGAATCAGGGCGGTCATATGGGTCAACAGGCGCGATGCCAATATTTTGCTCAGGATTTTGTAATCCACCGTCAGCATAGAAAGCGGGCGGTACGCGGTGCGGGCACTAGCCTCCCCTCCGGTTTTCAGCAAGGGTATCACAATCGCCTCCCGGGCGGAGGTGGGCAATCGCCCAACTCGCCACGCCTCACTGTAAAGGGCTTGCAACCGCGGAGCCAGCAACTCCATGTACGCTTCATAAAACTCGACGGGCAGGCCATCCGCCCCCGGGGTCTTTCGCCGGGCCATATGCTTGATCGCGGCGCGGATCTCGCCCAGCGATATGGCGTCCCCTAAGTCTTTTCCGTGCTCCGGGTCCAACCGGGGTAGCCGAGCCGCCAATAAAAATTCATCCAAGCCTTCAGGCACCCCCTGCATGGTGCTATCGTACAACCCTGCATAATAACTAGAGAACTGCTTATTTATCTCTGTCTGGGAATAGACCGGAGTCCCCCCTGCCTCGCCCAGTGAGAGTATTGGGACACCCCGGGCCGTCGGGGTCGCCAGCCAGGCCAGGAGGGATCCCACCTTATCCCTCTCCGCATGTGCCCAGGTGAGGTAGTCCTTATGGTCAAAGCAGCGAAGCTTCTCCACTCGCACCGCCACTCCCTCACGCGCCTCGACAACCGCGGCCAGCACGTCCTCCCCCACCTGATGCGCGCGTTCGGCCGTACGCAATCGGGCCTCCGCACCCTCTATGTCTTTCAGCAGCGTCTTCCGCACTCCGGCGGTAGACGATATGCAAACCGCCCGAACTACCGCCTTAAACGCATCCCATTCCATCGCCCGACTCAACGTCGTTTCCGAGTTATTCCCAAAATACTGTTCTATACAGCCGCTAACCTCAGCCCGGAAAACCTGATCTTCCAGCAGCATGGGGTTTAGTCGCCAAGTAGGAATTGCCTGCCGCTGCCTGGACCATTGCAGTGCCCCAACGCAGGGGTTATGGTCGGAGATGGTTTTCGCCAGGTACTCACTATGCCGCATCATTGTCTGGGCATCCGGCGAGCACAGTATGCTATCCAACCGGACATACAACTCGTGGGGAGCTGAGTAGAAGGAATAATCCCTATCTGTCGGATGATGGGTCCGCCAAGTGTCCACCAACCCCCAGGTGTCCTGCCAGGCCCGTCTACTGTTGGCCACCCTACGGACCACTGACTGAGCAAGGGGGGGTGAGACCTATCCAAATCAACATCAGTCACCGAGTTAAAGTCCCCTCCCAGCACCACTGTTCCCGTCAAATAGGACGCCAGCTTCCCCGACAGTCTTGAGAAGAAGGCGGCCTGGTCTATATTAGGTGCATACACGCTGCATAAAGCCATATCCCTCCCGTCTAGTCGTCCCTGCACTGCTACAAACCTTCCTTCCGTGTCCACTAGCGTCGTCAATGGTTGGAAAGGGACCCCCGCTCTCACCCAAATCAGGGCCCCCCTTGCAAACTTCGAAAAAGTAGTATAGAACAATTGTCCCCTCCAGCGCCGATGTAATGCCTGCCCCTCCTCCCGATCTAAGTGGGTTTCCTGGAGGAAGGCTACCTGTACCCCTCTCCGCACCAAGTAGGCATGGACTTTACATCTCTTCGCCATAGAGGTGAGCCCCCTCACATTCCAGGTCAGAAACCTCATTCAGGTGGGGTCCCCATCCCAGAGCTTGACCTGATACCGCCTGTCCCAGGCCTTCCTAGGCACACTGACATCCCCCCAAAACCGTAGAACTACCCAACTCCCCGACCTCCCTCCCATCCCCAGAACAGGTACTAAACCGTAGTTACCCATCCAAATACCACCCCAAAAAACCAAACACTCTGGTAGCCACCAGGGTCTCACAGCGTCCGTGAGAGTGAGGTGGCAGCTCTGCGCCAGACGGGCTTGTCCACAGTCCCCCTTCGTGCATCCATGCCCAGTCTCTATGAATCCTCCCCCGGTGTCCCTCGTCCCTCGGACCCCCCGCTCTCGCCTCCAGACCCCTCCAACGGATGACACCCGCAATCCACCGCAAGGTGGTACTTACCTGTTACCAGTGGTTACTGGTTGTGCTCTACATTCATTATTTGTTCTACATTTCTACATTTTCTAATTGGTGCTACAGTGATTGTATGTGCTATGTTCTAAAGTGTTATTCCTACAAAGTGCTAATTCTACAACGTGCTAGTTCTAGAAGTGCTGATTCCTGACAGTGGTCCAGGTGGCCCTGTCTTGTACATATCCCCTGTAAATTCTGCCCGTGCCAGTGGCACATTGTAAAGTGTGTATTTATTATCTAATGTGTTTGGTATAATACAAAGGCTATTTTTATATAATACCTTGTGTGGAGTTTCCTTTGTGGTGGGCCTTGGGTGTTGTTGCTGGGTGGGCGCGCAAACGCTTTACACATTGCCTCCGGGATAAGCCTGACTGCTCGTGCCAAGCTACCAAGGGGGTGAGCAGGGGTTATCTTTGGCGTGTAACTCCCCAGCCCTGACTAGAGTGGTGGTTTCTGCCTGGCTTTGGCGCAAACCCTAGCCAACCAGAAATCCCATTTCTAACATTTCCCTAGGTGCCGGCAGAGCTATGGTTCAAAATCTACAGCTAGGCACTTTGCAAAAAAAGGGTCAGTTTTCACTGTGAAAATGAGGTGTGTCTATGTTGCGTTTTTTGGCTGTTTCCTGTCGCGGGCACTAGGCCTACCCAATCAAGTGAGGTACCATTTTTCGCAGAAGACTTTGGGGAATGCGGGTGGTTGGACTATAGTGGATCCACGCAGATTCCAGGACTTTCCACTACAGAAATGTTGGGGAAAGGTATTTTTTGAAAAAATGTTGAGGTTTGCAAGGGATTCTGGGTAACAGAACCTGGTAAGAGCCAGACAAGTCACCCCATACTAGTTTCCCCTGGGTGTCTAGTATTAAAAAATGTATAGGTTTGCTAGGTTTCCCTAGGTGCCGGCAGAGCTATGGTTCAAAATCTACAGCTAGGCACTTTGCAAAAAAAGGGTATGTTCTCACTGTGAAAATGAGGTGTGTCCACTTTGCGGTTTTGGACCGTTTCCTGTCGCGGGCACTACGCCTACCAACACAAGTGAGGTACCATTTTTCTCGGAAGACTTTGGAGAATGCGGGGTGGGTAGATTTGTGTGGATCCATGCAGATTCCAGAACTTTCCACCACAGAAATGTGCCGAAAATGTTTTTTTTTTCCCGGATTTTGAGGTTTGCAAGGGATTCTGGGTAACAGAACCTGGTGAAAGCCAGACAAGTCACCCCATCCTGGATTCCCCTGGGTGTCTAGTGTTTAAAAATTTGCAGGTTTGCTAGGCTTCCCTAGGTGCCGGCAGAGCTAGGGTTCAAAATCTACAGCTAGGCACTTTGCAAAAAAAGGGTCAGTTTTCACTGCAAAAATGAGGTGTGTCCATGTTGTGTTTTGGGCCGTTTCCTGTCGCGGGAACTAGGCCTACCAACACAAGTGAGGTACCATTTTTCTCTGAAGACTTTGGAGAATGTGGGGTGGGTAGATGTTTGTGGATCCATGCAGATTCCAGAACTTTCCACCACAGAAATGCGTAGAAAATGTGTTTTTTTTCTCAGATTTTGAGGTTTGCAAGGGATTCTGGGTAGCAGAACCTGGTGAAAGCCAGACAAGTCACCCCATCCTGGATTCCCTTGGGTGTCTAGTTTTTAAGAATGTGCAGGTTTGCTAGGTTTCCCTAGGTGCCGGCAGAGCTAGGGTTCAAAATCTACAGCTAGGCACTTTGCAAAAAAAGGGTCAGTTTTTACTGTGAAAATGAGGTGTGTCCACGTTGCGTTTTGGGTTGTTTCCTGTCACGGGCACTAGGCCTACCCACTCAAGTGAGGTACCATTTTTCTCTGAAGACTTTGGGGAATGCGGGGTGGGTGGAATTTTGTGGATCCATGCAGATTCCAGAACTTTCCACCACAGAAATATACCGAAAATGTTTTTTTTTTTTTTTTTACAGATTTTGAGGTTTGCAAGGGATTCTGGGTAACAGAACCTGGTGAAAGCCAGACAAGTCACCCCATCCTGGATTCCACTGGGTGTCTAGTTTTAAAAAATTTGCCGTTTTGCTAGGTTTCCCTAGGTGCCGGCAAAGCTAGGGTTCAAAATCAAGGGTCTGTTTTCAGTGTGAAAATGAGGTGCATCCATGTTGCGTATTGGGCTGTTTCGTGTCGCGGGCACTAGGCCTACCCACTCAAGTGAAGTACCATTTTTCTTTGAAGAATTTGGAGAATGCGGGCTGGGTAGAATTTTGTGGTTCCACGCAGATTCCAGAACTTTCCACCACAGAATGTGTGGAAAATGTTTTTTTGAAAACAGATTTTATTGGTCAATTTGCATATAGGTCGCAGAGCTCTGCCCTCCAGAGATCCCCGCCAAATCAAACAGAAGACATACCTTACAGCAACCGACTTTTCCCCCCCTCCCCCATAAACAACCAAGCACAACACAGTGACATTTAACATTTAACGACATTGCCCTACCCCCCCACCCCCACCACTTCCTCCCCCAAAGGTCGCACTAGTCCATTTCCTGCCCGCCACAACCGTGTCCTAGTGTAGTACACTCTGTGTAGGTATTTGAACTGGACAAGGCGTAAACGGATGGCTATGGCCGCCCCTCGCGGTGATGCCAGGGCCTCCATCCAATCCTCCTCCTCCAGTCCATCCACATCTGCCTCCCGGTCCCCCCGTAGTTTCCGTAATGTAGGGGAGCAGTGTATAACCAGGGACCTATAGATGCACGAAATCTTTTTGTCATGCAGGTCCCCCATAAAAACTTTCGCCTCAACCGGACTGAACTCGGGTATGGACTCCAAGCCCTGCATGACGCAGCTGTGGGTAACGATAGAATTGCGCCTGTGGCATATGGAACTCCTCCTGAAGATCCCTAAAAGATTTCAGGGTCGTGCCCCTCAGGACATCGCCCAGGGTGGAGATGCCGATGGCGTCCCACCCCCGAAGCCCTTGAAGGGCCGCCATCTGGGGCAACCGCCCATTATCCCACAGAGGAGTTTCCTGGGTCAGGACATTCCACCATCCCATGCGCCGCAGCGCCTGCCTCCAAACCGTGAACACCACTCGAGTGACTGGTGGCAGCTGACTCCGCAGCCTCACCGAGTATAATATCGTGTGCAGCGTGTGATTCCTCATGTTCCAGGGCATACGCCGGGTCCCCCCTTTCCACATACCACCACTTGTTGAGGACCAATAGGTGCGAGGCCTGATAATACGAGAGCAGATCTGGAGACGCCAGACCCCCGCTATAAGTAGATAGGAAGCACGTACGTATGACCACTCGCACCATCCCCCCTCCCCACAGAAACTGACCCAATACAGAATTCACCACCCGGAACCATTTGGGTGGGATCGCATAGGGGTGGTTCTGTAACTGGTACAGGAGTCGGGGAGCGCACCATCTTAAAGATGGCCGATCGACCAAACAGCGTCAGTGGCATACGAGACCAGATCTGAATGTCCGCCCGAACACGATCCCATACCGGCGTCACATTACGCTCCCAGGCCACTGCCGGTACATCCGAGAGCACCACCCCCAAGTATTTCAAGCCGCCTGCCGCCAACTGGACCTCGGTCACACACGAGCCCACCTTTGACCGACCTCCCAACACCCACAGCGTGGATTTGTGGGGATTCATATATAGACCCGACGATTCTCCAAAGATACGCATTATTTGCAGAAGCCGTGGCCCCGTCCTGTCAATTGCCGTCAGAAAAAAGAGAACGTAGTCTGCGTATAACGCTATTCTATCCGAGAGACCCGTGGCCCACTCAAATCCCCTCACCTGGGCGTCTACCCGCACCCAGGCAGCCAGAGGCTCCATGGCGAGAGCAAATAAATAGGGCGAAAGAGGACACCCCTGCCGCGTTCCCCTCTGTATAGCAAAGGTAGAGGAGGTGGCGCCCGCCACCCACACCGTCGCCGTCATCCCCGTATACAGAAGTTTCACATAGGAAAGAAAGCGTGGCCCCAAATTTAGTCTGGGAAGCAGAGCAAATAGATAGACCCAGCTCAGGGAATCAAACCATGTCCATGTCTGCCAATAGTATTGCCGCCGGCTCCCCCAACCTCTGGATCACCGCAATCGCCACCTGCGCCCTTCTAATATTATGCCGGGTGGCCCGCTGAGGCATGAATCCTGCCTGATCCGGAAGCACGAGTGATGCAATATGAGGCAGTAGTCGATTGGCCAAGGCCTTCGCTAGAACTTTAGCCTCCACATTCAAGAGAGATATGGGACGGTATGAGGCGTGGTGCTCCGGGGAACGGCCAGGCTTGTGGAATACCACCACCTCTGCATGCCTCCAATCCGGAGGGAGGCGACCGCTATCCCGAGCCTCCTCCACCACCGCGCGGTAGTGTTGGGCCAACTGCGCCTGGTACCGACGGAAAAATTCATTTGGGAACCCGTTAGGGCCGGGAGCCTTCCCAGGGTTAAGCTCCCCCAGGGCCGCCCCCTATTCCTCCACTGTCAACGGGGCCTCCAACCCGTCCCGCAGCTCCTCTGATAACGCCCTGGGGGGCAGATCCACAATAAACTTCTCCACCATATCCGCCGACAGGCATTCCCTGGTGAGCATAAAGATCTGCAAAATATGTGGCAAAACTTTCAGCAATTAACGCAGGGTCAGCAATCGGGTTACCCTCCGCGTCTAGTACGCCCGGTAAGGGTTGCGCGTGAAAAGTGCCCTGACACAAGCGATGCAACATCTTACTGGATTTATCCCCCCATTGGTACACTCTACTGCGCGTCGCCAGCCACACCTGCCGTGCCTCATCCATCTGTAAGGCTGAGCACTCCTGTTGCGCCCACAAAAGCTGACGCACCTCCAGGGCACCCCCCGATTCTCGGCTTTGTTGCTCAAGAATTTCTATGTTCGCCTCAGCCCGGATCAGCTTTTCCTTATGCTGCCTGCGAGCCGCTGCACACCACGAGATATCCACCCCTCTCAGCGTGGGCTTTATCGCCTCCCACAGAGAAGCTGCACTCGACACGGAGCCCACGTTTGCCAGCAAATACTGTGCGATGGCCTCTCCCATGTGTGCTGCATATTCCGCCTTCTGAAGATTCCACACTGCCAGGCGCCAACGAAACGGCTGCCGCCCCCTGCCTGCCTCCAAACGTACGAGCACTGGGGAGTGGTCTGACAGCCCCCGTGGCAGAATCACCGCCTCCACCACCCTCTCAGCCATGCCCCGGGGAACAAAGATGTAATCCAATCTAGAGAAGGAGTGGTGAACTGCCGACACATACGTATATTCCCGAACCGCGCCATGAGCCTGCCGACAGGTGTCCACCCAGTCCAGGCCTGTCACAAGAGAATATAATTTGGTAGGGAACTCTCTCCCACGACCCTCCACCCCCCCTGACCTGCCCACCCTGGTGCTCATGACATCGTTCCAGTCCCCACCCACCACCGACATTACATCCGGCATATCGGCCCACAACGATTGTAGCCGCTCGATGAGATTCCACTGCAACGGGGGAGGGGCATACACGCTACCTAGGATCATAGACTCCCCACCTACCCTACCCCGGAGAAATAAGTAACGACCCTACCCATCAACCCACTGCTGTTCGTGCGTGTATGGGACCCTGCGATGTATCAGGATAGCCACCCCACGAGACCCTCTCACAAAGCCTGCGTGGAATACCTGTTGGTACCCATATCGCTGCAAACAGAGGGCCTTTGTGCCCTGGAGATGGGTCTCCTGCAGCAGTAGAATATCTGCCTTCACCCGCTTCGCATGGTAGAGTATGGCCCCCCGCTTTACCTTATCCAAGACCCCTCGCACATTCCAGCTCAGGATACAGAGACCTCCCTGCATCATCATCCCCCCACCAGACACGTCAGCCATGAGGGATTGTATCACTGTCCTTCGTTCCCATGAAGCCTCGAGGGCGTGCATACAGCTTGCAGTGGACATGTGGTGGACGTGCGACCTGACCCCAACAACAACAACCCTTCCCCAACAAACTCCCCACCCCATACCTCAAAAAAAACCGTTGAAGTATCTGTCGTGGCGGGGCTGACCCCCACCCCCAACGGGGGGTGCAGGCTTCCCCAACCAATGGATCCCCAAGCCCAGCCTATAACCTCCAGACAGGACTCCCGCCAGTTCACATCTGACGGTAGAGTAAGCCCAGTTCAAGACATCCCGGAAACCACCAATCGAAATGTCACTACACAGCACCCGTGTTCTCCGTTAAGAATCCAATGACTGTCCCCCAGGGGCCGAGCCCCCGCCACCGACAGCTCCTCCGGACTTCGAGCGCCACCTGGACCTTGATTGCCTGTCCCCTTTCTGCCTCTGGCCACGGGGGCCCCCCGCGCCCCCCCCCCCCCGAAGACGAATCTGATTCTCCGCCCGGCGGCGTATGGGGCCGCACTCGCACCGTCTTGTCCGTCCATCTGAAGACCTCCTCCGGAGTATCAAAGAAGTGCGTTCGGGACCGAAAGACCACCCGGAGTCAGCCCGGAAAGAGCAACGCGTATGGGAGTTTAAGCTCTCTCAGCCGGGCCTTGGCGGCCATAAAAGACTGACGCTGCTTCTGGACCTGTCGCGTATAGTCTGGAAAGATCAGGATCCGTGAGTTATTGAACAGGAGGGGTTCTTTGGACCTGGCCTGCTTCAGGATGGCATCTCTGTCCAAATAATTGAAGAATTTGGCGATGACCGGCCGCGGGCGGGCCCCCACTGGGGGCTTCTGCAGGAGAGCCCAATGCGCCCGCTCCACCACAAAGCACCTGGACATCGTGTCAGGGGGAAGCCAGCCCTCTAGCCAAGCGATGAGAAAGCGCTCCATGTTTCCCTTCTCGCAGCCCTCCGGAAAGCCAACGAATCTGAGGTTGTTACGTCGGGCCCGTCCTTCCGCATCCTCTGCTCGGTGCATGAGGCCCCTTTGGACGGTCTCCATCGCCACCACCTTGCGTTTCAGCTCTGCAACGTCGTCCTCCACCCCAGAGATATGCGTCTCGGCCTCCGTGATCTGACCCACCGCATTATGTAAATCCTGCCGCAGCAAGGTAACATCCGCACCAACTGCCCCTATCTTGGCATCCAACATGTCCCTGGACTGGGTGATTGCGTTCATCAGGGCCGCATTGTCCGGTACCGCTCCCGGTTGCCCTCCAGTGGCCCCCACCCCCGGACCGGTAAACTTGTCAATGGGCCCCTGCTTCGCCGCGCCACCACCACCGCTCGAACAGTACACAGTCCCAGCGGAGACTGGTCCCACGGGCCAATCTGACCGCCGACCGCGCCCTTGGGCCAGGCGACTTGCACCCCCTCACTCCGGCTAGGATGGTATGCAGTCGGTGTCTTCCCCAATAGTTTTGTCCCGCGCGTCCGCAACTCAAACCAGCGGAACTCCTTAAGCAAGCCTCAATGGGGGCCACGGGGCGCCAGCCAGCGACCCAATCCCCCGCATCCGCACCTCAACTCAGACGTGCCACCAAGCCCCACCACTGAGTCCCCTCCGGAGAGTATCGTTGTGAGGCTTGGGGCCACCCTCAGGCTTCCACCCCAGCAACACCAGGCTCCTGCGTCTGTCTGCGAGCGCAATTCAGTGGGGCACGACACCCCAATGCGGACAAAGCATCTCTCCTTTCGCCCAGCGTGACCCACCTTGCAGCAGAATGAAGGGTGCGCCACCACAACACAGGCAGACCCCCACGCAGGCCCTCCCCCGCAGCCCGATCCAGCCGCCGATCCCCATCCACTCCACAGGTCCTGAGGGTGGGGGGAAACCAGTGCCCAGTCTCCGCTGCCCCCCCGGAACCAGAGGTGGGGCAGTCAACCAGATCCCCGCAACCCCCCGCGGTCCGACCACACCGCCGATGCCCCCGCCACTCCAACAGACCAGGATACCTCCACGCAGAGGCCCACTGCCCCTGTCGCCGGCCGCCTCCACCCTCGTGTGCCTCCGGTGCTGCGCTGGCCCAGAATCAGCAGCCTCTCCCGCCTTGCACACTCCTCCTTACCGCCGTGGCCCGATCCGGCCGCCGGATCCCTCCACCGCCTCCTCGCTGGTCTCCACAGCACAAACGGAGGACAAGCCTCGGGTACGTTCTCCGGCCCAGCCAAGCTCCTTCGGCCGCACCTCTCCCGCCGTGGGGACGCGGCACGCAACCCCCGAGGCCTCCGGCGCACCACCAGGCCTCTCCCGTGTTGCTGCTGGATCGCGGCGCCGCCTCGGCCCCCGGCGCTCAATCTTCACCGAGAAGGGGGAAAACCGGGCACTACACCTCCGCCACACCTTACGGCGCCACCATAAGGTCCGGGATGCCAGGATCTAAGTCGGATAATTGTCGGGCTGGCGGAGCCGGCCTAAAACGCGACCGCCATATTGGCTCTCCAAGCCATGCCCCCCAGGAAAATGTTTTTTTAGGACAGATTTTGAGGTTTCCAGAACTATCCACCACAGAAATGTGCCGAAAATGTTTCTTTTTTTTTTTTTTTTTACAGATTTTGAGGTTTGCAAGGGATTCTGGATAACAGAACCTGGTGAAAGCCAGACAAGTCACCCCATCGTGGATTCCCCTAGGTGTCTAGTTTCCAAAGATTTGCAGGTTTGCTAGGTTTCCCTAGGTGCCAGCAGAGCTAGGGTTCAAAATCTACAGCTAGGCACTTTGCAAAAAAAGGGTCAGTTTTCACTGTGAAAATGAGGTGCGTCCACGTTGCGCTTTGGGCCGTTTCCTGTTGCGAGCACTAGGCCTACCCACACAAGTGAGGTACCATTTTTCTTGGAAGATTTTGGAGAATGCGGTCTGGGTAGAATTTGGTGGATCCACGCAGATTCCAGAACTTTCCACCACAGAATGTGTGGAAAACATTTTTGGGGACAGATTTTGAGGTTTGCAAGGGATTCTGGGTAACAGAACATGGTGAGAGCCAGACAAGTCACCCCATCCTAGATTCCCCTGGGTGTCTAGTTTTCAAAAATGTATAGGTTTGCTAGGTTTCCCTAGGTGCTAGCAGAGCTAGGGTTCAAAATCTACAGCTAGGCACTTTACAAAAAAAGGGTCAGTTTTCACTGTGAAAATGAGGTGCGTCCACGTTGCGTTTGGGGCCGTTTCCTGTTGCGAGCACTAGGCCTACCCACACAAGTGAGGTACCATTTTTCTCAGAAGACTTTTGGGAATGCGTGGTGGGTGGACGTTTGTGGATCCACGCAGATTCTAGTACTTTACACCACAGAAATGTGGGGGAAATGTGTTTTTTGGACAAATTGTGAGGTTTGCAAGGGATTCTGGGTAACAGAATCTGGTGAGAGCCAGACAAGTCACCCCATACTAGATTCCCCTGGGTGTCTATTTAATTTTTTTTATAGGTTTGCTAGGTTTTCCTAGGTGCCAGCAGAGCTAGGGTTCAAAATCTACAGCTAGGCACTTTGCAAAAAAAGGGTCTGTTTTCACTGTGAAAATGAGGTGTGTCCATGTTGCGTTTTAGGGTGTTTACTGTTGCGGGCACTAGGCCTACCTACTGAAGTGAGGTACCATTTTTTGCAGAAGACTTTGGGGAATGCGGGGTGGGTGGACTTTTGTGGATTCACGCAGATTCCAGGTCTTTCCACCACAGAAATGTGGGGGAAATGTGTTTTTGGGACACATTTTGAGGTTTGCAAGGGATTCTGGGTAACAGAACCTAGTGAGAGCCAGACAAGTTGCCTCATACTAGATTCCCCTCACTGTCTAGTTTTTAAAAATGTATAGGTTTGCTAGGTTTCCCTAGGTGCCGGCAGAGCTATGGTTCAAAATCTACAGCTAGGCACTTTGCAAAAAAAAGGGTATGTTTTCACTGTGAAAATAAGGTGTGTCCATGTTGCGTTTTGGGCTGTTTCCTGCCACGGGCACTAGGCCTACCCACTCAAGTGAGGTACCATTTTTCTAAGAAGAGTTTTGGGAATGCGGGGTGGGTGGACTTTTGTGGATCCACGCAGATTCCAGGACTTTCCACCTCAGAAATGAGCGGAAAATGTATTTATTTGACATATTTTGAGGTTTGCAAAGGATTCTGGGCAACAGAACCTGGTGAGAGCCAGACAAGTCACTCTATCCTAGATTCCCCTGGGTGTCTAGTTTTAAAAAAAGTATAGGTTTGCTAGATTTCCCTAGGTGCCGGCAGAGCTAGGGTTCAAAATCTACAGCTAGGCACTTTGCAAAAAAAGGGTCTGTTTTCCCTGTAAAAATGAGGTGTGTCCACGTTGCGTTTTGGGCTATTTCCTGCCACTGGCACTAGGCCTACCCACACAAGTGAGGTACCATTTTTCTCGGAAGACTTGGAAAATACAGTGCGGGTGAAATTTTGTGGATCCACGCAGATTCCACAACTTTCCACCACAGAAATGTGTTTTTTTTTTAAAGATTTTAAGGTTTACAAGGGATTCTGGGTAATAGAACCGGGTGAGAGCCAGACAAGTCACCCCATCCTGGATTCTCTTGGGTGTCTAGTTTTCAGAAATGTATAGGTTTGCTAGGTTTCCCTAGGTGCCGGCAGAGCTAGGGTTCAAAATCTACAGCTAGGCGCTTTGCAAAAAAAGGGACAGTTTTCACTGTGAAAATGAGGTGTGTCGACGTTGCGTTTTGGGCCGTTTCCTGTCGTGAAAACTAGGCCTACTAAAACACACAAGTGAGGTACCATTTTTCTCGGAAGACTTTGGAGAATGCGGGATGGGTGGAACTTTGTGGATCCATGCAGATTCCAGAACTTTCCACCACAGAAATGTGAGGGCAATGGGTTTTTTAAATACATTTTGAGGTTTGCAAGGGATTCTGGGTAACAGAACCTGGTGAGAGCCAGACCAGTGACCCCATCCTGGATTCCTCTGGGTGTCTAGTTTTCAAAATGTATAGGTTTGCTAGGTTTCCCTAGGTACTGGCAGAGCTAGGGGTCAAAATCTACAGCTAGGCACTTTGCAAACAAAGGGTCCGTTTTCACTGTGAAAATGAGGTGTGTCCAGGTTGTGTTTTGGGCTGTTTTCTGTCGCGGACACTAGGCCTACCCACACAAGTGAGGTACCATTTTTCTTGGAAGACTTTGGGGAATGCGGGGTTGGTGGAATTTTGTGGATCCACGCAAATTCCAGAACTTTCCACCACAGCAATGTGAGGAAAATGTGTTTTTTTTTTTTACAGATTTTGAGGTTTGCAAGGGATTCTGGGTAACAGAACCTGGTGAGAGCCAGACAAGTCACCCCATCCTGGATTCCCCTGGGTGTCTTGTTTTCAAACTTTATAGGTTTGCTAGGTTTCACTAGGTGCCAGTAGAGCTAGGGGTCAAAATCAACAGCTAGGCACTTTGCAAAAAAAGGGTCAGTTTTCACTGTAAAAGTAAAGTGTGTCCACGTTGCATTTTGAGCCGTTTCCTGTGGCGGGCGCTTGGCCTACCCACACAAGTGAGGTTCCATTTTTATCGGGAGACTTAGGTTGACACAGAATTGTAGAGCAACTGTTATTACCTATTGACATTCGATGCATTTCTGCCTTTCAAATGAAAGACAATGTGTAAAAAAGAAGTCACTATGAAAAATGACCTATAATTCTCATGCAAGGATGGGTACTCACAATTTCGGAAATGTGCAAATATCTACTGTTTGTAAACTCTATATTTTGTTCCAATTTCAGAAATACACAAGTGTGTTTCATACTAATTTTTCCATGTATATATTTTAACAAATTAATTACTATATACTTGGTACATAATAAGAAACCATTGCAAGACGCTGCTCAGTTATTAGCTCTGGGTATGTCGGGTTCTTGGTGAACCTACAACTCCTATATATCCCCACAACCAGAAAGGTCCAGCGGATGTAACGGTATATTGCTTTCAAACAGCTGTCATAATTAGGAGTTAGAAGTGAAAAGGTTGGCACCATTGGCTGTTTTGTTTAACTAATTTTCAATTTTTCCTATATTCAACTGTTAGTTTCTATAAAGAAACCTTGCCAGCTCTACGCAAATGACCCCTTGCTCAGAATGTTAGCTACTTTTCCAAAATGTATAGCTTTCCAGGATCCATTATTGCTTTCATACCCATTTCTACTGTTAATTGGAAGAAGGTTGAAATCACAAAAAATAGCAAAAATAGGCTATGTCGCAGTAAAATGCCAAAACTGTGTAAAACATGTTGGTTTTTTGACAAAAGTCTTTCAGTCCCTGAAAGCTGGGAAAATTGTGATTTCAGCCCCACAAATCCTTTGTTGATACCATTTGCAGCACTTTTCCCCCCATTTTTGCCAAAAAAACACAACATTTCTCTGTATTTTGGCTAATTTCTGGGTCCCCTTCAGGAGAATCTACAAACCCTGGGTACCTGTAGAATCCCCATGATGTTGGAAGAAAAGGACACAAATTTGGCGTGGATACCTTATGTGGTCAAAATGTTACAGGGGCTTAAGCGCGAACTACCCCAAATAGCCAAAAAAGGGCTCAGCACTGGGGGGGGAAAGGCCCAGTAGTTAAGGAGTTAAAACGTGCATGCTGAGGTTCTGCTATTTCTCATCACTAGGGCAACTTATAGAGGCTTCTCTTCACCTCTGGAAACAAGAGCCTATAGCAACTTTCTTCAAGGTCACTGTGAATAGAACATTGCTACTAAAGCCTTGCAGCTGTGACTTCGAGATCGAAGTCATTAGGATTTCAGATGCCAGGCCACCTTACGTCAGTCGGAATCACTTCAAAACCTCTAGCCTCATTCCACTTACAAGACACTGCTCTCTTAACCTGCTGTATGAGATGTACACTTTCTCTTATTCACTGTTCAACTCCCTATTATGATCTCCTGTCCACATCCTGTCTGTACTATATCACTATGGAACGTTTGTGGTCCATGTGCATTTTGCATGTTTTTCCCTTAAGCTTCTATCCACAGTTTGATCCATGCTTAGTGGACTATGTTTAAGCCTAGCTTTTCGCTCATTTCTATAGACCATTTCTGATTAGTGTAACTGTTCTATCTATCCTCTGATAAATAAATGTTGTCCCTATACCTGTTCAACATACACCAACCACTTGACCGTCTTTTGGTGCCTATATTTATTTATTTATTTATTTATCCACTTATAGAGCGCATGGTTACACCAATCTGTGTGTCGCCCACGCTGAGACATCAAGATGGACCAGATAGAGCCGAGCGATGATCAGAGATCTGTTTTGAGAAATAGCCATGTTTTCAATTGTCAGCGAAAAATATATTCGCTAGGCTCCGATCTCATGGACAGCAGCAGCGTATTCCATAGTTTAGCTGCCAGGTACCTGAAGGAGCGAGCTCCCATTCTGGCTCTGAGTATTTTCGGGATTGTCAATAACGCCATATCCATGGAGCGTAAATTGCGCCCTGGGATATATTTTGACACCAGAGCCTGAAGATAAAGGGGGCTTTTTCCTGTCAGGATACGATGAACATAGCACATGGCTTTAAACAGAATTCTCTTTTCTATGGGTAGCCAGTGTAGGGTGGTTAGGGCCCTTCTAGAATTCGTTCTCCTAGGGAGGTTGAGGACTAGGCGGGCTGCCGCATTTTGTACTCTCTGTAATTTCATGAGTCCTTTCTTGGAAGCACCTATATACAGTACATTACCATAGTCCAGTTGAGATGTAATTATAGCATGGACTATGGTTTTCCTGGCTTTTACAGGGAGCAGGTCAATGACTTTCCTCAGGGTTTTCATTGCTCCATAACACTTTCCTGCAACCTTCCGTATCTGGCTGTCGAATGACAATTTAGAGTCGACCCAGATACCCAGATTCTTCACTTCTGTTTTAGGGAGAGGAGCTTGTCCTAGTGTATTAGGCCACCAAGCAGAGGACCAGATGTGGGAGTTTTTCCGACTACCAGTACTTCCGTCTTATTTCCGTTCAATTTGAGGCAATGGTCGGTCATCCAGTCTGCCACTTCCTCCATGCATTTAGTGAAGCGAATCACTGCCTGTTCTCTATTTTGGGATAGTAGCACGATTAATTGGATATCGTCAGCATACGATACAATCGATATCTCATGCTTTTGCACACACTCAGCCAGTGGTCCCACATATATATTAAACAGGGTTGGGCTTAAAGTCGAGCCCTGAGGGACTCCCTGCTTTAATGGGAAACTGTCTGATATGTGTGAAAGTTGTGCTACTTGAAAGCTTCGTTGGGATAAGAAGGAGGTCAGCCACTGGAGGGCACGCCTCCGTATGCCACAAGCCTCTAATCTTTGTAGTAGTAGGGAATGTGAGACGGTGTCAAAAGCTGCGCTCAAATCCAAAAGGATGAGGGCAGCTGTCTTCCCTTCATCCACATATTTTCTTAGGGTCTCTGTAGCCATCAGCAAGGCAGATTCCGTGGAGTGTGCCTTTCTGAAACCTGACTGAGAGGGATGGAGGATAGCATTAGCAGTAATGTGATCCACTAATTGTCTATTTGTTATTTTTTCTGCTATCTTTGCCATTAGCGGTAGTAGTGAAATGGGACGCAAGTTCTCCAATACGGAGAAATCCAAAGAAGATTTCTTCCTCAGCGGTTTAACAATGGCCTGCTTCCAACTTAGAGGAACTATCCCGGTCCTAAAAGAATGGTATATCAGTTCAGAAATATATGGTAAGATCATATTGATGCCAACCAATATTTTATCCGGTCGTGCTGGGTCACGGGGGGATCCTGATTTTATTCCCCTAATCGTGGCTATGAGTTCTTCCCTCTCCGGTCCTGTAAATTCGTTTAATGTCACACCCTTAAACTCCTCCTTGCTGCCCGAGTGCTGATTACAGCCCATTTGGACTTCAGTCGGAAACGACGCATATATCTTTGTGACTTTATCAGCAAAGAAACCTGCCACTTTATTGCAGATCTCTTTGGAGGAGGTTACCACTCCTTCTTCCTCATTATTTTTGAGGGATTTTAATATAGTAAATAATTCCTTATGGGAATTTTCTGCACTATCGATTTTGTCAGTATAAAACTCACGTCTAGTTTTCTTTATCAGTGCGTGATAAGCTTTGAAATCCTTATGGTATTTATCTTTAGATATAGTGCAATAGGTTTTCCTCCAGGCTCGTTCTGATGTTTTACAACCTTTTTTGCCATACGTAGTTCCTCATTGAACCACTGTGCTGTGGCTTTAGTTCTCTGAGGGATTCTAGTAGTCCAAGGTGCAACTTTATCCAGCGCCCTGGAAATCCAGGCCTCAAACTGCTCATTCGCTATATCTATATCCTTATCTAGTGTAGGTTTCTTTCCCATCAAAGCGTGTTCGAAGGAGGCGGTGTCAAAGTTGTTCCACTTTCTAGTGGTAATTGCCTCCTTGGAGGGTGGCACTCTCGTTCTGTATGCTGGAATCGTAAGTGGAACCATAAAGTGATCTGACCAAGGAACAGGCCAGGGGGCTCCTATTTCAATCTCCTCCGAGTTCGTAAAAATAGGATCTAATATATGGCCTCCTTGGTGCGTTTGTGTTTCTACTTTCTGGGTTAAATTAAGGGTAAGCATATCTTTACAGATAGCATCTACTTCTTTATTATCCGTCTCATCAAAATGTATGTTTAGGTCCCCTAGAACCAGCAATTTATTATGCCTCAGTGCTGGGCGTACTATCTTCTCCTCCAAACTGGCCACAAACTGAGCTGACTGGCCTGGAGGGCGATATATGAGGAACCCGGTCAGGGTATTACCTTCTTCTGTGGACAGGGTGAAGAGAATAGCCTCACATTTCTCCAAATCTGCTTGTTTGATTTCACATGATATGTTCTCTTTATAAATGATGGCGATCCCTCCTCCTCTTTGGCTCTCTCTATCCTGCCTAAGTATATGGTATTGCTTTGGGACCGCATCTTTAATATCGGGTGTTGAGTGTTCATTGAGCCACGTCTCAGTCAAAAATAGGACATCAATACATTTTTCCGTAAGGAGATCACATATCTCATATCTGTGTTTGATTAGGGATCTGAGTTTAACAGAGCGAGGTGTGTTTTATGTTCTTTGGGTATAGGCGCTCTGTATAGCAGTCTCTTTTTGCAATATGCGCACGCGGGCTCCATGCTTTCCACATTAGTGGTATGTCTGCAGACATCGCTGACAGCTGTCTGTAGAGCCAGCAATGCGTTTCTGGAGTATTGTATCCTTGTTATTGGTTCCGTTATTTCAGGGTTTCTGGCCCTAGGCCCGGTCGGGCGCGGACGGGCGCAGACGGGCTTGCCTTAGACGCGCCTTCGGCGCGCCTGTGGCGCGCCCGCTGCGCGGTCGCGGGCACATTGGGTATTTGAAGGCAGTCCGGCGGAAGCCCCGCCTCTGCTGACCAGCCCGGAAGTAGTGTGTCCTATCACGCTCTGCCATGCCCTCCACAACAAACGGCACACAGCCAGGATGGACCCACAATGGGTTTACATAGTGAACCAATCACAGTGTGTTAACACAGTGCTGCAAAGTAGATATTATTTGGCCGATGGCGATGAACCGGTGAATCTGAAATTGTTTCTAATAGGCAGGAAAGGTTTTAGATGTCAAATGAGGGATATGTTAGGCAGACACCACAACCTTCACACAGCTGCTGTGATATGTTCTGTAAGCAGAGATAGTTCTAGAGTTTTCCAGCTCTGTTGAAACTTCTTACACCAGAGATGTGGTCAAGTAAAGCATTAAGTATTTCCTTTTGGCCAGAGTGTACCAGATGCTCTGGTTCTCGGAACAGCTAGGATTGTGGAAAGGTTGTGTGGAATTCTGTGAGTGGAAATTAAAGCTGTACTGTAGCTGCCTGGGCTTGTAGTCTGATGTCAATAAACCAGCTTCAGGTACAACAACATAGGGCAACCGAATATTGCTCCAGGAGACTGGGTTCAGATGTATAAACACAAATTCCCCACTTAAGGAGGAAAATTCTCACTTAATTGTTTGTTTTAAGGATATGGTATGGACAAAATCCAATCCCACTCTTAAATCAATTCAAATCAAACAAAGTATTAAAAAATATATCAGTTGACTTTTGCATGGGGCTGGAAAAGCCTGTTTTTGTGGCCAGGGAATGTCTGCGTAAACATTATAAAATATGGAAAAGATGGGCGGCTTACCGGGGTCTGTGGCTGGAGCCACCAGCTGCTGTAGAAGCTCATTAATTGAGATGATTTCTGATGTACACGAGGATGTGGTGGTGCAGGGCAGGGGGGGACTCGGGGGGGGGGGGGCGTGTGCTATCGTGCTAAGATTCTGTTGTTTTATATAACGGCTGTGGCCAGGAATATGCGGACTCGGTGCGACTTCAGAGGAGAGGGAGAGGGAGGGGGGAGTTGGGGGGGTTTGGTTGCATTATCTTGTTTATTTTCATTACCTATTTTGCTGTCACCCACAAAAGTCGGTTGCTCCTGAGACGCTGTATGGTTTGATTCGGCAGATGTCTCTGGTGTGCAGAGCCCTACGATGTGTATGCAATTGACAAATAAAAATATGTTTAAAAAAATATATATATATATCAGTTATTCACTTGCAAATAAATTGTGTTGCCAGAGGGACCTTACGCTGATTACAGATTTGTCCTGGTGGAAACCAGACTGGACAGATTCCCCCTCATAATTGGTAGCATCTATGCTCCAACATCATACCAATCTGGTTTCCTTTGGATAAACTTGGTTGAAAAATATTGTCTGGACTTTAAAATGAAAGGTTGTTCAAGACCCCACTCTTCAACCTCACTTCCCCCAACTTCGGGAGGATGAGCCAGTGTGGGTAGAATGATTGTGGTGCCTTGATTATCAGGCATATGTGGTCCACACGCATTTGAAGGGAGACATATTCGGATGCCTTTGAAATGGCTTGCTACAGGGGAGGCAAGGCATCCCTGGCGATGGCCTTCGCGGCACATAAGGAAACCCACTCTACTTGCAGCAGGACATTCACAAGATATTCGTTGAGGGGGGCGTGGCTTGGGCAAGATGGCCGATCGGACGTGATCCGAGTCGGCTCCCGCACCACCCCGGACTTACCCCGGCTTCAAAGCGGTTCCTGGGTCCCCGGGCGGGGAGAACGCTCACCGAATGCGCTGGTGAGCTGCTGGGCACCAGTAGACCTGGGTGATACCCGAGCGGCGGCTGGCTGAGGCTCCCGCGACCCGCGACTGCGGCGGCGCCGCGGCGGACAAGATGGTGGCTCCCGCCGATGGATCGGCGCTTCGCATCGCCCGCGACTGAGGGTCCGATGCGCCTGGCCTGGAGGCGAGTGTGGCGGCTACTCCCTGGGGGTCCTCGTGGAGGCTCGGGCCCGGAGGGGCCATGAGGAAAACCAGGCGCGGTCCGAAAGGGGACTCCTCCCGAGGCGGCGGACGATGCGGAGGCGGGGCCCCGAGATCTCGTGGACCCGGCTGCTGAGGCCTCATGGTGGAGGGAGAGGAGTCGGAGCGGCGGAGGCACGGTGAGGAGAGGGAGTGAGCGCCACCGGGGGGCCCCGTGTGAGAGAGTCCCCGAGCCTGGACTGAGGGGGCGGAGAGCCTGCTGTTGGGTCGCCGTGGAGGTCTCCTCAATCCTGAGGCGCTGGTGAGAGGCCCTGACTGCGTGGGCGCCTCGGGGGGCCCTTGGCAGTGGCCTGTTTGTGGCGTGCCTTCCCCTTGGGGGGCAGAAGAAAGAGCCTGTGAAGGGGGCATAGAAGCGCCGGACGGAGGTACCGGGGGAGATCCGCCTCCTCGTCTGCAGCGACTAGTGGGTCCCGGGGGTTCCAGCGGAGGCCTTGGTGTGGGGGGCCCGGAGCGGCAGAAAGGAGCAGTCGGAGCAGGAGGAGGCCCCGGGGACTGGTCGGGGGGCCCTTACTCGAGCGAGACGCTGGTCGAGCCGGTGGGGGCGGCCATATGCCGGCTAAGAAGGGCCAGGCAAAACGCAACGCCTCCGTGACCGCCTTCATCGGTCCAGCGGACAGGGGGCTGTCTGGGGCCCCGGCGGCGTCACCGGGCGCGATGGCGCTAACTAAGGAGGATCTCCTGGCCTCACTGCGAGATTTCAAGGCGGAGCTGCGAGAGGAGATTGGCCGGGATACCCAACGCTCGGTGGACCAGTTGAGGATGGACTTGCGCGACCAGTTGTCCGGCCTCCGGCACGACGTCGACATGGTGGGCACGTGAGTGGTGGAGTTGGAGACACGCCATGAGAGCCTGGAAGGCAGGTCCGCGGATCACTCGCGACAGATTCAGGCTCTTCGGGATCAACTGGCACAAACGCAGCTTAAGGCGGAGGATCTGGAGAACCGCGCTCGCCGCGATAACATACGCGTGCGCCACTTGGAGGAACGAGCGGAGGGCCCGGACTTAGAGGCCTTCTTGGAGGGCCTCTTCGCTGAGGTGGTGAAGCCGCAGACCCTCAAGATCAAGCTTGACCGGGCCCACAGGGTGGGCTTTCAGGCGCCTGGAGACAAACGGAGGCCGAGAGACATACTGGCTAAATTTCACTCCTACAAAATCAAGGAGGCTGTCCTAGCGGCGGCCCGGAAGACCTCGGAGGTGTCGTTCCAGGGGTTTACATGTGCGCTGTACCAGGATCTATCCCCGGCGACGTTGGCGAGGCGCCAGTCCTTTCGGCCTCTGACTACTAAATTGAGAGCGGAGCACATCAGGTACTGTTGGACTTTCCCCTTTGGCCTATCGTTTGAATACCAGAACAAGCAAAGAACTGTGACAGACTTGGCGGCCGGCAGGGCCATTCTGGGTCTATCCACACCAGAAGATGAGCAGGTCGAAGGGGGAGCTACAGCAGCGGGGGGCACTGGGGCAGAGGCCGGAGAATGGGCCACGGTGGGGCGTGCCCCTCCCAGATGATTCCACGGGCGACACCATTTGGAGGTTTGCTTTATCCAGCGGAGGGAGAGCCTGTGCACTGGTTATGAGCGCCTGAGGCCGCGCTCACCGGCTGCCCCATCGGGGCGGATGACCGGTGCAGAAGACGGAGTATCGCTAGGTGCGGGACTACGAGAATGGGCCTGTCAGGGGGCCCGGGAACTACCGTTGAGGATATTTTCCTCGTTTCTTCTCTATGCATAAGAAGTTATATTTGCTGCCGGGGAGGGGGGGGGGGGCGGGTTGCCATACCCTCCGCGTATTTACCACTTGAATGCTGTGTAGCAATGGGGTGTGTGGGTTATTTTTTTTCCTTTTTCTTCTCTTCTTTCCTTCTTTTTCTCCCTTTCTTTCCTTGACACCGGGGAGGGGTGGACGGGCGCTGGGCTTGGCTGCTGAGGGTTGCATACATTCCAATACACGATGGCTGTATCCCTAGGCTCCTGGAACGTACAAGGGCTCAATTCCCCCCAGAAGCGTCAGAGGGTGCTGAAGTACATATCGGATCGTCACCTAGACATAATTGCGCTGCAAGAAACGCACCTGCGTAGGGGGGAGGACCATAGGCTGTGGCATAGGTCATACCCACTCATGTACAGTTCGTCAGCCACCACCAAGCACAGGGGGGTGATGTTGCTGTTTCATAGCGGAATAAGGTTCCAGCCGCTGGAGGTCTGCTCGGATAAGGCGGGGAGATGGGTGATGGTAAAAGGGGTCCTACGGGGGCAGTCCTGCACCTTCATTTCCCTCTACGCACCCAACACTGGTCAGGCGGGGTTTTTGTCCACTTTTTGCTCGCGCTTGGAGCAGTTCGCGGAGGGTTCGGTGGTTCTGATGGGGGACTTTAATCTGGTGTGGCAGGCGGAGTTGGATAGTTCGCACTCACAGAGGGCTGAGTTGGGTGCCTTTTCGGTGGCTTCTAAACAACGCTTTTCTGATTTGGGCCTTTGCGACTCCTGGCGCACCCTTCATCCTTCCACGAAGGATTATACCCATTTTTCACATGTCCACCGGTCGTATTCCCGGTTGGACTATATTTTCATTAATCGCTTTCTTTCGGGGTCATTGCGAGATGCGCAGATCCTTCCGCTCTCTGTTTCGGACCATAGTATGGTCACGATTACACTTCACTGGCCGGGTCCCCGGGATCGCCAGCGGAAATGGTATTTCCCCGCTTCCCTCACCAGGGATATAGTGCTGCGCCCATCGCTACGGGAGGCTATAGATGATTACTTTGCCCTCAACGGCGCGGAGGAGACCTCAGAGCAGACGCGGTGGGACGCCTTTAAGGCGGTGCTCAGGGGTAAGTGCATCGCACTCAACTCCGCGCTTAACCGGCAGAGAGCAGCTGAACGGGAACGCCTGGAGGAGGAGTTAGTGGCGGCGGAGCAGGCCCATAAGGCCCAGCCTTCTCGCCTCACCTTGCGGCCCCTTACGGCGCTACGGGTCAAACTCAAGTCTATCTATGCCAACAGGGCTGAACTTACCCTCTTGCGGCTACGTCACACCTCGTATATCCAGGGGAACAAGGTGGGGAGGCACCTGGCTAGACAGCTCTGAGTTAAACGGGATAAGGAATATATCGAGGGGGTGAGGGATGCCGCAGACGTGGTTACTCACTCGGATGCGGGCAAGGCGGACTGCTTCCGCTCATTTTATAGCAAGCTCTACTCGTCGGATCCTTTGGAAGACCCAGCGCAGGAAGATTACCTGCAGGAGTTACAACTCCCTCAAGTTGCCGTCGCGGCCAACACGGAGCTCTGCGCCCCCATCTCGTTGGAGGAGGTCACCAGGGCCATAATGGCGCTTAAATTGAATAAAGCTCCGGGCCCGATGGCCTCCCAGCCCTATTCTATCGTACCTTCGCGCCGGACCTGGCCCCACGCCTGCAATCTCTGTTTAACGCCGTCATCACTCAGGGGGTGGTCTCCCCATCTATGGCGGAGGCGGTTATTACGGTCATCCCCAAGCCGGGGAAACCCAAGGATCACTGTTCCTCTTACCGCCCAATCGCGTTGTTAAACCTAGACGCTAAATTGTATTCCTCTATTCTGGCAGCTAGGCTCAGCCCTCTAATGGCAGCGCTGATCCATCCCGATCAATCGGGTTTCATTCCAGGGAGGCAAACGCACGATAACACACAACGCATAGTGCATCTTATAGAAAAGGCTTCTAGACGACGCTTGCCGGCCGTCCTGGTTGGTCTGGATGCCGAGAAGGCGTTCGACCGGGTGGACTGGGGCTTTCTCTTCTCCACCATGCGTCGGATGGGCTTTGCAGGCGCCTTTATAGCGATGATACGGGCCAACTATCGAATTCCTATGTTGCGGGTCCAGGTCAATGGGCCTGTTCGGCTCCGTTCGCCCTCTCTAGGGGCACTAGGCAGGGGTGCCCGCTGTCCCCCCTCCTGTTTGCCCTGAGCATTGAGCCGCTGGCGATGGCCATTCGACGCAACCCGCAGATTACGGGTATCCCGTTCGCAGGAGAGGACCATAAGATCTCCCTGTTCGCTGATGATGTGCTTCTATCCCTTACTCACCCCTCCGCGTCGCTTCCGACTCTCCACGCAGAGCTGCGGCGCTATGAACGAGTGGCGGGGTTCAAGATTAATCAGGACAAGTCGTATATCCTTAATCTTACGCTTCAGGGTGATGAGCTAGCGCACCTCCAGAGGAGCACACCTTTCCGTTGGGCGACTACATCGCTCCAATACTTGGGAGTTCAGCTCACCCCATCCGTAGATGATCTATATAAGGCCAACTTCCCCCCCCTTCTTGGGCATATTAAGGCCGACTTAGCGCGCTGGAAGCCGTTGTTCATCTCCTGGCTGGGGCGTATTCACTCGCTCAAAATGACGATCTTGCCGAAGTTGCTCCACTTGTTTCAAGCCCTCCCCATTGATGTCCCTCTCTCCTTTTTTTCGACTCTACGCTCCCTATGCTCTTGCTACATCTGGCAGGGGGGCAGAGCCCGGCTGTCATTTTCCTTGTTGCGGAGGCCGCGCTCTGCGGGCGGGGCAGGCCTCCCCGACTTCCACCTTTATTACAAGGCGGCTCAACTGCGCATTTTGATAGAATGGTCAAAGAGAGAATCGGATAAACATTGGCTACATATGGACAGGTCGGTGGCAGGTCGGACAATTTGGGATTTGGCGTGGCGCCCGAAACACGATAGACTGGAAAACGCTTACATCAGCACGCCCACTAGAATAACGTTGCGGGTTTGGGACACTTTGGCTTCGGACGAACGGTGGACCACTTTCCCTTCTCCCCACACACCTATTCATGGGTTGGCGGCCTTTCCACCGGCGCTTACTAGAGGGCCATTCGCTGCGTGGGAGGAGGGGGGCTGTTTAATGGTCGGACATCTTTTTAGGGGGACACGGTTGATGACCTTTTCTGAATGTAGGGCTGACTTTAGCCTTCCGCACACAGAACACTATCGATACCTCCAGCTCAAGCACTGGCTTCAAACACAGGAGCTCCAGGCAGCGGTCCGCAGGCCCCAGACACCCTTTGAAAAATTTGCGCGCACTACCACATCTATGAGGGGGGCAATCTCCCTTCTTTATGATCACCTTTTGGCCACTGTAGTCTCCCCGTCCCCACGATTTAAGGCTCAATGGGAGGAGATGCTGCGGCGTCCAATTGAGGAACGGGAGTGGGAGGCGGTGTGGTCGGACATCTCTAAGCACAACCACTCGATAGAATTGCGAGAGGCGCACATGAAGGTAATGGTGGATTGGTATTTATATCCAGCCAAACTGCGGCGTATCTTTCCAGGCACCTCTGATCGCTGCTGGAGGGGATGCGGGTTACTGGGGGACTTTGAGCACATTTGGTGGACTTGTCCGACGATCCGCCCCTTCTGGGAAGAGATCTTGGCACAAATTAAATCTATGTTGGGCTACCCGATCCCCACCTCAATGGCGACAGCATTGTTGGGCCTGCGAGACCCCTCCCTGCGCTACCAAACCAGAGCGGATAAGGCAGTGATGTGGCTGTGCTTGGGGGCGGCAAAGGTGGCCATTGCGGCCAACTGGAAGAAGCGGACGGCGCCCACGGCCTCGATGTGGCATGCCCGCCTCTGGAGACTCCTGAGCCTAGAGAGAATGACGGATATCTTCAGGGATGACTATGCCGCGTTTGAGCCCAAGTGGGGCCCGTTGGTGACTTTCCTTTCTAGCGGTCTGCCGGCGGCGGTTTGCCCGCCTCAGCTTAGGGGCCTACGGCTGTTTCAATTGTAGTCGGCCGCTGCGGCTTTGGGTGACATCCCTTGTTTGTACAGATTGCGGTTCCGGGATTCTTGGGTGACCCCTTGACCGGCCTCCAGTTGGGACGGACACCTCCCTTCCCTTGTCACAGCGCCGGGCCTTCGGGGCCCGCTACCGGAGTCCCTCCCCTGTCTCTCTCTCTCCTACTTTTCCTTCTCTTTCTCTATTTTTTCTCTTATTATTTGGGGGTGGGGTGGGGGGGTGGGGAGGGATTGTGGGGAGTTGGGGATGATCGTAAATTGAAGTTGCAGCCTCATGACATAGTGCCAGCGAGGCGTTTAGGCCAAGCCTTTTGAGTGCTGGACCGGCACGGGACTGTTAGTACCTGATGGGCGCCCATTGGAGGTTTCCGGGGTGTCACTCCCGGGCCAGCTTCCCCCCTTTATGTTAGCTTTTCTGTACCCCTACTATAGCGACTGTTATGTTTGGGGAGGCTTGCCTATTTTGGGTTCGACTAAGGGTTGGTATGTTGTTGTATCCACTATCGCTTGCTGGTCCATTCAGCTATGAGGCACATGTCAGTGTCTGTTCTGTATGTTATGCTCTCTTTTTGTGGCTAATAAAAACAATTTTGACAAAAAAAAGATATTCGTTGAATTATATAGGGCACTGTACTGCCCTTGCCATGAAGCTTCTCGAGATATCATTCAGGCTTTTTAAGAAGCAATTCCTATCCCCAGGTTTTCTCCATAGGAGAGAGAGGAGATAGATGCACCTGTCACTGCCCAAGACATCAAAGTAGCAGTCACGGAATTGGCCTTGGGTAACACTCCTAGAACTGATGGTCTTCCGGCCGAGTTTCACAAGACCTTTACACATACCCTAGCATCAAAAGTGACTATCTTATACGAAACAGCACTTAGTTAAGAGCACCTTCCATCCACAATTTGTAAGGTCCTGTAAGTGTCACTATAAAACCTAGCGGGTTTGAATGCCGATTATAAAATTCCCAGAAAAATCTTGCCCAACCACATACACAACAGGTGCTCCCATGACTGATAAATATGGATCGGAATGGCATGGTCCCTTGCCATAACACTTCCCTGAATATTAGGAGGCTCTATCGTATTCTGAAGGCCGTAAAGATACTCTGGCCAAGAGCTGCTGCTGCCTTAATTCTTGACTTAGAGAAGGCTTTTGATTCCTTGGGCTGGGAATACACATTTAGGGATCTGGCCCAGTTTAGTGACATGCATCATCAAGTTAGTCCGGTAGTTGTACTCTGATCCCTATATCCTTATATCTTAAGGGATACTGGTTGGTACGGTTGTAGGAGAGTAGGGTCTGCTTTCTATGTTCACCCCCACTTTTTGCTTTTGCTTTACTGGTTTTCGACTTAGATGTGGCTGTGGGCCTGCTAATCAGACCCACAGCCCTGCTGTTCTCTCTCTAAATTGATTCTATGTACTTTAGGTGCATAACCCATTTGGATAGGATCACCTTATTGGCCCCTGTACAGTGTACCCTAGGTACCCAGGGCATAGGTGTACCCTAGGCCTACCAGGGGCTGCAGCATGTATTATGCCACCCCTGGCCTGGCCTTCCATTTTGACACAACTGGCTGATCACTCAGCTGGGGCAAGGTCGTGTAATCACCCCTTGCTTAGGTGTAGTATTCCTATACCTGACTTACATATAGGCACATGTGTACCTATCAGTCACTCCTATGGCAGGCCTTAACAATCCTGGAGGCAGAGTGCTTGGTAACATGTGAGATGGTGCTCTAGCATGAGCTGAGCCTGTCTGCAGCTTTCGGAACCATGTCCTTATAGCTGTTCTATGCATCTTTCTTCAGGCATCCATAAGAGTCGACGACGAAACCCGACGCAACTTCATCCCTATGCACCCGCAGCCTGTGGGCTAGGTAACTTGGGTACTCCGGTGCTCATCAGGATAGTGACTATCCTAGTGTCTAGTTTTCCAGTCTCGACTTCCTAGCTACTCCAGAAGTGTCCTAAATCTATCTATTTCTAAACTGTGCTATTGCTGGTGACTTTTACGCATTACGCGTGAGTGTTTCCACTCTGCACCTGAATCCCGTGGGCCTCCCACTTCCTAACCTTTGGTAGTATAGTGTAGCCCCAGCGATTCCCTAGGCCTAGGCCTACCCTATTTCCGTGAAAGTGGTCCTTATACCACTTACTTAGTATATGGTTTGCGTGGCCCCTAGGGCCTAACTGTATTACTTACCTGTGTGACTTAATGTATGCATAAATAAGACTGTGTTGTACTTACCTCTAATCTCATAAAGAGTGCTGAGGGTTTGACTAGAATAAATACCCTTTATTTTATATATATATCTGTTGTGGTGTCCTTTCATTTGGTATTCAAGGGATTATATATGGTATCACAGCTGGCTTCACATGCCATTCAGAGTTTAGCCTAAGACTGCTCTTGTCCATGCTACCACTAGGATAGCTGGTCTATAAGGTTGACTTTACAACCAATCACCATAAGGGTATTTGGACTGATATAAGGTGTACACTAGAACTAGTGACATCATACATCAGGCCAACTTCTCACAACGGTTACCAGGCAGGGGTGCCCCATTTCAGTCCTATTATTCATGCTAGCGATGGAGCCCCTAGCTGCCCATGCATGTCTATCTGGAAGGGCCTGGGGAATCCCCTTATCAGACATGACTCACACCATTTTGCTTTATGTTGATAACATGCTATTATACTTTAAAGATCACTGTGGGGCCAGAGTTACAAGTAACGATAGTGAGGATGGTGGTGATTGGGAGGGCTCTCTAGGACCTGTTCTGCTTGTCTCAGCTGAACAGTCTTCATGAGAAGGGTGTGGATATGCGTGTTGAGTTTTTGAGATGCGGCGATGGGCAACTGTTTTGCATTCTTGTTGGCCCTGATTCTATATGTAACCGTTTGTTGTAATCTGGGGGGCAGTCTTGTGCTCCGCCCACTATGTACAGTATATGTTACTATCACCATTGCAATGTTCTGTTATATAAAAATAAAGGTTTTACATAAAAATTAAAAAAGATCTTGGTAGGGATAACTGTGGTATTCGCCAGCTCCTGACCACCTTTGAGTTGCTTTCTGACCACCTGGTGAGTTGGAATAAGTAATGTTTGGTCCTCTTGGCCTCCACGGTTGCGCTGGTGAGTTGGGACCTGGGGGGGAAGCCCGATGAGATGGGCGGGCTCGTCCTTCCGATACCGAAGGATTTCGATTTTCCACACAGAACAGAACCTTCTCAATGGTAACCTTACTGCAGCAGTAGCATCCCTCCAATCTCAGATTACCTTTTAGCGGTCGCTCCCCGTCTTATATAGGTAGCCCTGAAGTGCCTTACGAGAGGTTATGAGTCACTTGATATCTCCCCCACTTATGCTCCTGCGCTACCACTTCTGGGTCTTGCTTCAGGGTGAGGGCACTTGACTAAACAAGAATTGCGGTATTGGGAGCAGGCAATAGTTATTACCTTTGGGGACCTTTTCCAAGACGGTCAGTTTCTGGCCTTTGCTGCCCTGACAAAGCAAGTCAGCCTCCGGAAGGGACAGTTTATCACTTATGGCCCTGTTTGCTGTAGCCACAATTGACTGGGGCTGCTGCTTGTGTATTCTGAAACAGCCATAAACCAACACTTTATACACAATGTGGACTGGGCAGAAACTCATTATCTGGCTGTACAGGGCACCAGTTGCTCATTCTCAGACATTGCTGCAAACCCATAGGGATATATGGGAGGAAGAGATATGTAGAGCCCTTCATGATAATGACTGACCCAGGGCCCTGGAAGGCTTCCCGGAACGCCTACTTTAAATTGATCCAGTTTTATGTACTACGTAGGGCCTACCTCTCCCCCGTCAGGATACATAGGATCTTTCCTGATACACAGGATTCCTGTGCCCACTATAATACCCTGGCGGCAGATTTCAAACATTTTTGTGAGATTGCCCTCATTTGAGCCTATATTAGGCCGAGTAAACTCTCTGCTATTATGGGCATTCATGTCTTAGACACCGGGGAAGCGAAGGCTTTGAGCACCTACATACGCTCTAAAAATGTATAATTGTTTCCCGCTTCCTGGAACTAGCTCTGCTACAAGCAGAACACACTATTTCCATGCAGTGGAAAAACACAGTGACCCTGCTCAGCGAGCAACGTCAGTGAGCCTAAGTCCTATCAGCAGGTGCCTAGGTTGTGGCCCTGCACAGGGAAAAAGTGAAGAGCCTTCACTGCTACCAGATTGTCACTGAATGAAACGTGTTTTACATATTTACACAGGATTGAACAATATATCTTGTGAGAAGCTGGCCTGGTATATGATGTCCACTAACGTAAGTGGGCACCCTGCACCAGTCCAGACAACCCTTATGGTGATTTAAGAGGTCTCAGACAACCTTAGAAAGCTCTCTAAGTGGTAGCTGTGTAGAGCAGCCTTCAGGCTTAGTCAGAAGGAGTGTAAAGCAGCTTATTTTACCAGAATGCAATCTTATAGATTAAGTGAAAAAGAACCACAAAAGGTATTTATAAAAATATGTATTTATTTTAGAATACTCTCTAAAACGTTTAGATACCTACTACCCGGGGATAATCACAATGCACACAATACATTGCAAAAAAACCCAGTAAATAGCACAGAATACACAGTGGATTCCGGGGGGGGGGGGTTGGGGGGGTGGTACCAAATCATATACTGAGAAAGTGGTATAAGAACCACGACTCGGGTCAAGACAAGGTCGTGAGGAATTAGACAAGCTGGGGACCCAAGGAACCACCCAAGGTGAGTAGATAGGGAGCCCACGGAGAGTGTGTGCAGTGTGGGAACACGATCGTGTGCTCCGTACAACTCTATGTGTAAATCGCGGTTGGAATTTTGAAGATTAAGGACCCTTCCCAGTGCACCCTGAACAAACCCCATGAAAGACAGAAGGTTGGAGAGCCACCCCACCCATGGATACCCTAGTACCCACGTTACCTACACCAGGGAAGCATAGCTGTGAAGTGGTGTCGGAAACCGCAGTCGAACCCAATAGAGGACTTAAGGAAAGTACCGCTGCTGAAGAAGGAGAAAGTGTATGGTGGAATCCTAAGGTGGATTCTAGTTGAGAGGTACCTGCAAGCAGAGGGGACAGAGTCTATGTCACTCAGGAGTGACCAGGAGACCTGGAAGACAAATGCCAACCAACGTCGGGTGTTGCAGGAGAGTTGACAAGGACCTTGACTCTGCAGCTGTGAGAACCAGGCGATGCTGAGGAAGACCAGGAGCCGTGCAAGCACTGTCCCATGTAGAATGCTGAGGGGTCGGTGTCTGGCGGGAGCACCAGCAAGCCTTGGCAACCCACACAGAAATCAAAGAAGGTGCAAGGTCGGTACCAGCAAGGTCCAGGGGACTCACCACAAGAAGGGAAGTCAGGGCAGGAGCCCAAAAGAAACAACGGAGCCTCCCAAATGGACCCACAGGCGGGAGGCACTGGAGTTGCGAGAGGACCTCAAGCAGCTCACCAAAAGATGCAGGAACAAATGCAACATAATGCGGTGTGGCTGTAGATTCTGGTCACTGGAGGTGCTCGAGGTTGGGGCTACGTGGAGCCCGAAGATCTTTTTGGAAGGAAGCCAACAAGCCTTTGCAACTGCAAATTGATGAGGAGCACAGGGTTTCGGTTATTGCAACCCCCAAGAGGGATACTGGCCTCAAACTTGGTGAGAGGGCAGGGCAGGCCTCAGGAGCTGTGGAAAACCAACACCTGTGTTGCAGAACTTTTCGGAGTCCGGAGGAGCTTAGGGTCAGCAGACCGGTCGTTTTAGTTGCTGTGCCTGCGAATGCAGGGCAGTGACTCCTCCACTTCAAGGGAGATTCCTTCAGGTGTCTTTGATGCCCACAGGCCATGGAAGGTTCCTGTGTGGTGCACAGACAATGCAGCAGACTGGAAAGGAGACGAAATGGAGCCCAAACAAAGTCCAGAGTGCCCAGATGGTAGAAGAAGAAGTGGTGTCTGATCTGAATCTTGTACCACGATGAATCTAGGGACCCACCCACACGTAAGCCCTTAAGCACCCTTAGGTAAGGGTTGGGACGATTCATGGGACCCTCCCACGAGAGGGCCTGGACGGGGGGAGGTTACTCCCATGTCCTTTGTCAAGTTTCGCGCCAGAGCGGGAGCCAACGGCTCCCAAAGCTGGTTTTTAACTGGACTATGCATGGGGACACCAAATGTATAGACTGAGTGGCGCTGGCAAGTGCACCCACCCTACCCCAATACACTAAATCCTGTCTGAGAGGTGGTCACACCTCCCTGTGACAGGATGCTTATTGTTCTGCCTTCCCCTGCTCGAGCTTGGCTCAGCAGCAGGAGGGCAGAATCATGTCTCTGATCGGCAGCAACCATTTGTGCTGTCCTGATCAAGAAGGCTGGTACCGGGAGCACTGAGAGCCTAACGGAGGGCTCTTCCAGTGCTTGGAAACATACCTCCCACACCGTTTATGGTGTGGGGGTATGATTCCAACATGTTTGATACCAAACAAGATAGGATTCGCTGCACCCAGTTCCAAGATGGTCATCGCATAATTACGCAATGCCCCTCTATATAGTATAAGGCTGCTTCACTTACAACCCGGGAGAATGGACTCCGTAGGCTGTAGGGATGTCCTGCTCCTGCAGGGGCACCCTTACACTTAGAACCAAGCAGCCTGCCTTCAAGATTGATAAGGCCTGCTATAGGGGTGACTTAGGTTTTAAGGGCAGTGACCCTAGATATAGGAAACCTATATCTTGAGTAAGTGGTGTTTGCACCAGCTTACACAAGCTGCAATGGCAGTGGTTCCATTTCGAATGGTCTCTTATGGGTGGCATAACGCATGCTTCAGCCCATGGGAGACCTCTGGGGTACCTATGCCCTGGGTACCTTAGTACCATCTACTAGGGACTGATAAGAGTACCTTCCCACACATCCCAATCTAAGGCATCCATTGAGAGAGAGGGAGATCCAAATATTTTTTGTTTTAAAACCCTCAACATGAGGGAAAAATAAGCCCAAAACACAAACTACTTATGTTCAATATAGCCTTATTCACAAATATAATGCCTCAGTTTGTTTTGCAGTTTCCCTACTCATTTTCCAAGGCACATATGCAGAAGAGCACTCCGAGGTGCCCTCTGGAAACATTCCATAAATCTGTATTAGATGACAGGTGCATAGCTCAATTTAATTATAATAAGTATCACCTCTGGAATCACATACACCATCTACGTGCGCTGGCCTGACGTGACTTTGAGTACCGCCATCTTGGAAGTGGCACCAAAGTGAAGTCTATTTACAGCACACATCATCAGATGCGACTGTATCCGTGAAGCATGTAATCAGGATATTGGTGGCGTTTAAAAAAAACAAGCTACCTCATCGAAGGTGATTACCTAATCCAGTTATATGTGGGTTAGACAATTGTTTTCCTCATAAATGCGTTAATCTTTCTTGAGTTCTCATTTAATAATAGTATTGTACTGGAAGTTAAGAACAGTGGAAAAGTGGAAAAGTCAAGGCCTGGAACGACACCTGGTGGCCCCCCGCTCTCAGAAGCCCGCCCACCCCCACGGACAACGCACGCAACCTGGGAATCATCCTGAACTCAGACCTCAAAATGGACCGCCAGATCAACTCAGTTTCGTCCTCTTGCTTCCACACCCTCCACCTCCTACGTAAGACCTTCAAATGCATCCCCCTCAAACACAGAAAGACCGTCACTCACACCCTGGTCACCAGCAGGCTCGACTACGGCAACACACTCTATGCCGGAATAAACAAAAACCTCAACCGCAAGCTACAGAACATCCAAAACGCCACCGCAAGACTGGTCCTCAACCTGCCAAGACACTGTCACATCTTCCAGCACCTGCACACACTCGACCGGCTCCCCATCGAAGCTAGAGTCACCTTCAAGATGCTAACCCACGCTCACAAGGCCCTCCACGACACCGGACCAGCATACCTGAACAGCCGACTCAAATTCCACGCACCCCAAAAGACCCTACGATCAACCCAGCTCTCCTACGCCGTGGTCCCCCGCACCAGAAAGACCAGATCGGGAGGCCGCTCCTTCTCCTTCCGCGCGGTCAGAGCCTGGAACGACCTTCCGCTCCACCTCAGATAACATCGCTCCCCACCTGCGCTAGAAACCTCAAAACCTGGCTCTTCGACAGACCCCCTCCTTGATGGCTGGAACCTGCGACCAACCACCTCCCAGCACCTTAAAAAAAAAACATTGATTGATGGTGATTACTCCAGGCTGGTTGAGATGTTTTAGGAGTATTTATTGTAGATCAATAGTACAGAAGTAATACAGCGGTAATACAGCAGTAATACAGCAGTAATTCAGCAGTAGTTCAGCAGTAGTTCAGCCCCACCAGGAGCAGCCAGCAAGGCGCTCAGCCCTTCTACAACTGTGTAATTCATACACCAACATTCTATGTTACATCATCTCAAGAGTGTTACACTGGTGGAGCAGTGGATGACATGTAAAGCATAATTACCAAGATACTACATATCCTCCTTTCTTCCAGAAAGAAAATAGAAAATAGAATCAGATGTAGACGCTAGAAGAACATAGAGAGGACTAGAGAGAAACAAAACAGAGGTAGAGAGAAAGAAAGCACCCAAAAATATAAAGGAAACAGATAAACATAACCTCATCCTCCTTTCTTTCTATAAATGAGAAAAAGAAATAAAGAAAAGAAAGAGAAACCATCAATGAGTACTCTCTGTACACCAACTGGCCAGGTAAGTATGCAAGAGAGCAATCCACATCAGGAGAATAGAAGATGACAGAGAAGAAGAGAAATACATTATATAACTCATACTTCTCCATACTATAATAAACATTAGAGTTAAAAAAAAAAATAGAAAAGTACTGGGCTACAGTGTTGAGAATGAAAAAGAAAACAGAGTTGAGAGAAAAACGTCCAGTCTAACGTGGACCAATGCAGTATAGTTAATGGACAAGAACCAAACGATACACCCATGTGGGTAACAATATGAACGTGCAGAGGCAACCACAAGGTTGGTCTATACATTGCACTAAGTAGTGAAGGTATGAGACATGTAATGTGATGTCCGTGTAAGGACGCACCTCGACTGGAGGTACAATGTTATGCACAAGATGATGGGGAGACCCAACAAACATACCTCCGGAGAGGTCAAGAGATTGTGCATTGTAAAAGCGGGACAAAAGTCACAACACGTGTGAACCTAGATAGGTGTGCACTGAAACAAAAGAGATAAATACCTTGTGAAGAGGCCAATGTTGTGCACTAGAGTAATGGGAATACAATCCACGTGAAACACCCCGTGAAGAGGTAAAAACATTGTGCACTGTAATAAAAGACACATACCTCGTGGAGAGGTCAACGTTGTGCACTAGCAGGACTAAAACCCCTGCAAGACTCCTCGTGTGAAGGTAAAGACAATGTGCACTGTAATGACGAGACTAAAACCCTGTGCACTGTAATGACAGGACTAAAACCCCTGCGAGACACCCGGTGTTGAGGTACAGACATTGTGCACTGTAACAATAAACAATTTATACAGCAAGAAACCCATGGACTGATGGATTATCTCTAAAATAAAAAATAGATTCCAATTTAGCCCACAAGGTGGCAACATAACACAATGCATGTTGAAATGTCACAGTCAATTGGAAAATCAATACATAACTTCACTTGAGTGGCAAAAGTTCATGGTAATCATGCATAACACTGAAGAAGTGTCTGAGAGGGGCACGCAGTGAAATACTGCTCTTTATATGGAAAATTCCCAGTTGAAAAAATGACTCCAACGTGATGTAAGTAAGCACAGAAATGAAGAACAAAACACAGTACCTTCATCCTAGATCGTACTTGCTGTTTAGTCAGGACTTCCATTCTTCCTCACAAATGACAAAGAAATAAAAAAAAATAAACATGCAGGCCCAAGATGAAAACTGCAGAACCTGACGTGAGGAGAACAACGTAGAAGGAACTTTATTGTTACGCAGTAGAAAAAAAACGTGGTTGGCAAGTGAAATGTAGTTATAATCTTCAATGATGCACACCCGTGATTGGACAATCCTGAGATGGCGGCACGTAGGGTGGCGCTAAGCCGGGTGGCTCACAGCACGTGCGTGCATGCAGGGAACCTAAAACAGCATCCGGCAGGGAGAATGAAGGACGTCACAGGCACTTGAAGAACAAGAAGGTGAGCGCGCTCTGGTTCTGACTCGTGCCACGTTTTGAAAGAAAGCACGGCGGTTGGCCAAGTGCAGGCATAAGGTCTCAGGGTAGACCAAAACCAAAGAAAAAAAACGTGTTTTACATGACTTTCCCCGCATTTGTTCATAAGAGCCACAAGCACCACCTCACACTTGTAGCTAAACTTCCAACCACAGCATGAGGGGACACAACGGTGAAAACACTTTGAAGACAGTATGTGTCTCGAAGTGTGGGGTACCAGGAGCATACTGACACACAGTGCAGGCATGTCCCAAATGGGCACACAGGAATAGATTGTAAGCGTCAGCGTAATAAAAATGAAGTGGCTTACAGCTCTTGCAGGCTCACTCTGCGCAGCATCGATGTTGAGAAGCTTTGTTTCAATGCAGGCAGTACTCAAACACATACTCTGTGCAGCGTCAATTAAGTGAAAGAAAAGGCTTACTTTACTGGAAGGCTTAGTGTGTGCAGAATCCTAGAAGTAGACTGTTGAAGTAGCCAGTATAAATCGCAGTGAGGGGAAGCTTGTAAGTAAGGCAACAGCTTCTTCTTCTGGAAGCACAGTTGAAGACTGTAGGTTAATTAAAAACTTTCACAGGGTCCAAGAGACACTGTATGAACAGCAGGACCAGATTAGTACCGCAGAAATCTCTCTCGATGACTGCCAGGCATTCCCCAAGTGTTCACTCTCTAAGCAGCAGAAACAGGCAGTAGAAAATGAGTTCTTGGGGCGCTCTAGCGACAGCATGCAGTACTATGATCTGCAGTACTTTGACAGCAGGAACAGACCTCTTTAGATGCTGTGGGAACAGCGGGCAGAGACGTAAGCTGCGTAGAAACTGGAACTGGCACTTTTGCGTAGAGGGCGACCGATGGGAGGTCACTGGTGGGGCTGATGTGTGCCAGTAGTTGAGTAAGTGCAGCTGTAGATTCAGAAGTTGCTTGAGGTTGAGAGTAGGTACTCCAGACTTGAAATTGAAGTCCTCAGAGGTAGCAGACGCAGATTCTTTGGTTCAACTCGTCGCCATAAAATTGTAGTGATCACTCCAGGCTGGTTGAGATGTTTTAGGAGTATTTATTGTAAATCAATAGTATAGAAGTAATACAGCAGTAATACAGCAGTAATTCAGCAGTAGTTCAGCAGTAGTTCAGCCCCACCAGCAGCAGCCAGCAAGGCGCTCAGCCCTTCTCCAACTGTGTAATTCATACACCAACTTTCTATGTTACATCATCTCAAGAGTGTTCCACTGGTGGAGCAGTGGATGACATGTAAAGCATAATAACCAAGATACCACAATTGGGGAAGATGGAAAAAACATTGGTCCTGGCTACCATCATTGAGGAGTGGATCACCATTGTGTAACTGTGACACAAACTGACCAAATGAGAGCAAAAGTTCAATGTAGTTCCTACTTAGCTCACACATTGAGTAAGGATGATGCAGAATATAACTTTGACATAATTTCAGGACGTTTTTATGCATTTGGTGATACATGCCAAAGGAGTAAGAAGAGTATTTCGTAAATTGCATAAGATTTTTGAATATGTTATAACTACAGGTTTGTAGGAAAAGAGATAATAAATATAAAATAACATTTGCTGATGCAAAGGATGATTTGTAACCCGTCAACACGAGGTTTTTTCAAATGTGTTAAATACATACAAATGTTAACAGTGGAGAAAACAGGAACAAATCCACAGGATTCGTGAGATTAGATGGAGTAGGGCTGAATATAGTAGTGAATTCGGGGTAACCACACACTATTTATTGTTGCAAGGGAAGTAAAACAGGAGAAATTTGAGAGAAAAAGCGGTATTATTGTGAATCTACTATGTACAATGGTGAGCCTAAATACATGATTGTTTGTTGCGCACTCACATTTAAATTTACAAATCAAGGAAAACTGAATGTAGATAAAAATGGACTGTCTGCATTAGGATGAGATGATTAGAATAATCTGTACATAATATTGTGAAATAAGCAGGCTGGAGGCTTCAGTCAGCTAGGAAACGCCAACTTTATTGGAGCCAGCAGCGTAACAGGCACTTCTCAGCTGACCAGGGAGCAACTGACATAGCAGGGATGTTCACACAGCAACAACACCAGAAAGTTGATGCAGGATTCTAGAGGGTCAGGTGAACAGTGGACACAAAGGAAAGGCTAAAGCACACATATTAAGTACAACACATAACTATAAATCTGAATAGCACAGATCAGGTGTTTGTGGTAGAAGATGAAGGAGAGACAGGAAAATGAATGTTTGTTCCCAGGGTGGTCAATGACAGGATTTGAAGACTATATGGTTTTCTGCCCCGCATTAGGTGCCCATGTTTAGGAACTTACAGACTGTGATCAGGGATGAAGTGGAACAGGAATTAGAGAAACTATTAGTTTCTAATATACCTGAACAGATTGAGTCGGCTAAAAGGTTGGCTCCACTGTTAACAGACAAAATTAAGATATTGGTGGACCTATTAAAAAAAAAATAATAATAAGCTTACCATATGGTAAATGGCTGCATGGTAACATCTGATATTTTGCTGAGGCTACACCAAAGGGTCTCCTGAAAGCACTTAGAAGGTAGTAGAGAAGTTGTGCATCCATTCAACCCTGAGCCTGGGTTTAACTTAGGTATTACCATATTTGTAGGGTTTGTGGATATGTAGCCATAGTTCGGAGGTGGCACTTGGGCAGTCTGTGCCACAAACACTTTTTATAATTCCGTGGTATATGAGCACTCAAAATAGCCAGAGGTGCAGGGCTTTAAGGTGGGATCCCCTTCCAGGATGGGTAGGAGCTTGGCCCAGCAGCGTTTCCCCACCACCCTTTCCAACAGCGGTGGCTAATTTGGGGCACAGGTAGCAGTGGTGAAAGCTTGTTTCTGGATCTTCCGCATGTTGAGGAAGTTTCTTCACTTGTTCCCATATGAGGCCCAAATTACATTGGTCAGGACACTGATTCTTTCTAAACTGGATTATGCCAATGCCCTGTACCCGGGTCTCCCGGAAAATCTGATCCAGTGATTACAAGTAATGCAGAACATGACAGTCTGCTTACTGTATAAAAAAACTGAAGAATGCATCAGTGTCATCATTTCAGGAGCGACTCAACTGGCTGCCAGTTCGTCAACAGATAATGTATAAGGCACTGACACTAACACATCAAGTCCTTCACAACAGGCGGCTTGGGTACCTTAACTAACACATTAAGAAATACAGCCTAGTTAGGCTCCTGCGCTCCAGCAATGCTAGACTTATCACGGTTCCTCACTTCTAGAGACAATGAAGGATAGGCACTTCCTTCATTGTCAGAGCAGCAGTTATGTGGAATCAGCTGCTAGTTTACCTGTCTCGGAGGAAGTAAAAATTAAAAAGGAACTGAAAACACTTTTATTCAGACTTCAGCAAAGTTACGATATCTGCAAATCTCTGGTTTGATTCTCTTCATTGCCTAAAAAACCCCAAAAAGCTCCTATAGTGCACAGCTACTCAGAGAAGAATCCTTCATTCATTCATTCATTCATTCATTCATTCATTCATTCATATATACATAAGGGGGCCATGTCCCTCTGGGTCTAACACCTGGTATTGATTAAATAAAAAGGCACTGAAATGGGTCCCTATCGGGCCCTACATAAATCTCTGTAACAACACTGCCAATGAATGTAAAAAACTATGGAAATTACAGAAATGTAATTTACATGTTTTAGCCATGTCCATAGTTAGATAGGTTGTGGCCCTTTAATAGACCCCCCCCCCCCCCACTCTTTATTCCACTTAAAGCCCTGCAGAAGATTGTCTCATTTAGTACAATTACTGTTAGCAGAAGAGCTAGAACTAGATAATGTCCAACTCATTCCAGACCTAATTAAAGAGTATCTAAAGAAGTATGGTAAATGCCATTATTTTTGCAAAGTGAAATAACACACCAACTCGAGCGAGGTATCCAATAAGACGATGTATTTGATTAAATGGTTCCCTTAACAACAGTACTAGGAGTGCTGCTCTCCGCTTGTATCTTTGGCAACTGCCACCATCTAAAACACCAACAACGCCCCAATATTGTGTCTCACATTCCACTCTCGCTCCACTACTCTCTTCCATTCCTCTACAGACACTACATTACCACACCTCTCACCTTGTATGCAAAATGTAAAGGTCAAAGATATCAAAAAACGGAAAAAGAAAGGGAACTCAACAACTTATCCCACACAAATTAATCCTGCAAGTTATAAGTACCAACTTTGTACCCTCACTAAACATGTGCTTGCCTGACATATGGACTAATCTATGCATCACACTGTCATGACCAGGATTTACACCATCTTATACACCTGACACTCTGATCGAAGATCATACTAGTTTCATTACAAGACTCCCAATGCAGACTAGGACATATCTAGAAAAAAACAATATCTGTTATTGTTACATTTATCCTGAGAGTCACTTACATATGTCACCACTTGTCCTTCAAAAGCACACATTTTGCTGTGATTCTAAACTTTTCCTCTTTCAACTCTCAAGGCAGTTCTGAACACTTCAATACCCCTTAAGGGATCTGACCAGGAAGATGTGCCTTTCCCAGATTCGGTTAATAGTTTAACCCGTTACAAATGTCCTACTTTAAGGATTATATTGCTAGTTCTTTCTTTCCTGTAATCCATGTATTTTTCATCTTCCTTTTGTACTCTCCCACTTTCCTACTCATTTTCGATAGTCAACCTTCGCTTCCTACCCACATTTCTTTAATCATCAAGTAACCTTTTGACAGCCTAGTTTGGTTCCCATCAACAATTTTTAAAGAGATACAAAATTGAAAACAAAAAATCAACATTTTCAATGATCACATTAGTTGAAACACTTTCAACCAGTTAAAAATAGTCCAATAGGACCACTTCAAAAGGTCCTTACTTTGGTACAACAGCAAATTCCTAATTACCTCCAAAGTTCATCTGGTAGCCACCCAATTTGCCATTCCACAACACACGCCTTCACTTACTTATCACTACTCATACCCTGGTTTCATCACGGACCCATTTGTCCACAACGTCATGCATAATGAGGCATCAAAAATATTCTTGCTTTTTATGCTTGATGCATAAAAATCTATCTTCTTACCGAGAAGGGAAACATCGTTCTGGTGGCTAATTCATTTTGCACCTTCAATTATGCTTTTAATTCTCCAAAAACTCTTGCTCATGCTAACCCACTTTTATACACTTCAACACAGAATTTGTTTCTGGAGCCTTAATCATTTGACAGTGCCACTCCTCCTCTGTAAATTCCTACACTATCATTCCTGCATTCACACTCGTGTTTGATCATCAACCTGTCCTCAGCTTCTAGAGGCAATCTAGATATACAATCTGCATGAATATTAGTCTTCCCCAGAACATACTCCAGTCTATACTAGACGGCTTGAAGTTTGCCTGTAAATCCACCTAACCTCAAAGTAATCCATCTTCCAGCCCCAGCCAATAACATATTTACCAACGGCTTGTGTGGACTGTTAAAGGAAATACATTTTATCCCCAACCCCCGATCACACAGAAATAGTGCATTATGTTCAGTGGACAAAGAACCCACAAGCAATTTTATCTCTATTATGGACAAATTCTGTTTAGTTGTTGTTAAAGTCCTAAAACAATATGATACCAACCGCTCTTTTTTCCCATCTTGCTGCATTAAGGCAGCACCAGTGCCATAATTACTCGCAGCAACTCGTACCCAACCACAAACAATTTCATGCATGGTGCAGGAACATTTTTGCTCTTAAGTGCATTGAAACCTTTCGTCCCGTTATGCCTCCAAATGAACTTGGCATTCTTTCCCAAAAGATGTTTATATGGCTTCATCTTCCTTACACAACCATCTACAAATCGTGCCTAGAAACGTGGGAAAGAGACTTAATTGCTCTTGGTCTGCGGAGCTGTATGTACTCTCAGGTTTAATCCTAACACTGCTGATAAAGTGACCAAAATATTCTTCAACTTAATCATGTCCAAAGTTACATCTGCTCACTTAAGTGTCAAGGCCTTTTTTGAGAGAACATCTTTGAAAATTGTAATTATGGTATGGATTTATACTGTAGAGCACAATATCATCCTATATTTCTACCACTCCTGTAATCCCTTGAAGTATGTGGAAACACAGACTCTGCAGTAGCCAACTCAAACACATCTAGTTGTCTGGGAGTGTCTAGTGATGGTAAATTCCTAAACTCTTTTAAGCCAATCTCCCCCAGCCAATGTGTCAATAGAGATAATTTTGTATGGTCTATGGTGTCTATTTAGAAAGCATACAGTCGCCGAAGTATCATGACACTAAACAACTGCTAATATTTAACCAAAAAGACTACCTAGACATCATCATGTTACATCCTATCAATTAAAAGAGTTTTAAAATGTTTCCTAAATCCAATAACGCCAAGCTCAGCTCCAAGATCAGGTGGTAAAGATTTCCCTCCGAGGTGATCATTATTCACCTTCTAATACTTCCCCATATACTAAAAACACTGAGTGCAATATCTCACACCCAAAAGACTGTTAAAATGGCAGAGGTGAAACAATGCTAGACATTGTGGATGAATAAGTGAAATAAAGAACGAAAATAAAGAAAGCAGGAATAAAGTCTAGTGGAAATTAATAAACTAAAATATTTAAAATAGTATCAATCAAAAAAGATCTTTATTTCGGCACCCGGGCCACAAAAGCACATAAAACGGATAAAACAATTAAAACATGGAAAGCATATAGAATAAAATGACAGTTTAAAACAATGTAGGACATCTGTGCATTTCAACATACCGTTAAGTCAATTATAGTCAAGGAACAATTACATCAGGCGTTCGCTGGATCGCCGCCAGACTTGCTTATGAGTGCAGCACACATTTTTTGCTCATTCTCCAAATTCCCAATAAATATCAGGTAAGAGCAAAGACTAACAGTTTGCTAGTATTGAATCTCAGAACTATAAGAGCCCCTTTATATTCCCTTACTCCTAGGACCTGGCACATTGGAATTATCCAGTGCCTCCTATGGTTCTGGGCAGAAAAACAAAACATGGCCCATGGTTTCATTATCGGCACCACAACATGGTCACCTACTATTTGATCCCCTCAGGGCGCGTGACCATTTAGCAGTGAGAGCACCAAGGGACAGGGTGCCGGAACTGGAGTTATCTGGCCAGTGGGGGCTTGATCTCATCCAGGAATTCCTCTTTCATATAGGTATCCTTAAACACTAAAAATATGTTGGTATAGGTGCCCCGGGTCTCATGCAGATGAAGGACAGAGTCCTTGGATGCTCTATAGGTTGATTTGATGAGGGCCTTAGAAACATCCCTAGCCACATCAGGAGCACACTCAAAACTAGTTAACTCTATCTCCTGCAAAGTGGTCTTCATGTACTTTATCCATGAGATACTGCGCGACCCCTTCCTCGAGTCCTTGCCGGTCTGGGTCGAGCTCTGGAGTTGCCCATATCCTTCTCCAATAGAGCATGAGGCACAGTCCCGCCATATCAGAGAGTGGTCTTAGCCCAAGGTCTAATCTAAGAGGGAGCTATGGAGTACTTATGGGGACACCAACCAGCTGTTGCATAAACATATTTTCCACCACAGTTAGCGTGGTCATGCCCAAACGGCTCCATAGTTCTACACCATACATAGCTGCTCCTTAAGCCTGAAGTTAATAGGTCTGCAGAGCAGGTTGTATGGGGTGGAACCGGGAACCTAATGCCATTCTAATATTTCCACCTGAGATTTGTTCCAGTTTGTGATCTGCGCTGCGTGAAATGAGCTTGCCATCCCATATGCTGTGTTAGTGTTATACCAAGATATTCAAAAGTACTCACCCGCTTCAGAGGGACCCCTGATAACATCGGGTATGCCCTAGTAGAGTGCTTTGGATTCAGGGCCATATACTTGGTCCTAGTCACATTAATCTCTAAATAATATCTGTTGTCAGTGCTTCTCAGACCTATCAATGAAAGTAATCCCATATCAGTATAAAATACTCAACAAATGATGTACACGAATTGCAGAAAGAAGTTGTTACACATGTAAATGATTGGATGCCAAAGTAATGTAATGGTGAGTGTCAATTGTAGAAGCAGAGCACTTCACGTTTTACATGTAATATATGTACCTCATGTGAGAAGTTGGCCTGATATATGCTGTCCACTAGTTCTAGTGGACACCTTGTATCAGTCCAAACAACCCCTTATGGTGATAGGTTAAAGACAACCTTTATTGAAAGCTATCCTAGTAGTAGCTATGGTGAGCAGCCTTCAGGCTAAGTCTTGAAGGCATGTAAAGCAGCTTGTTTTACCAGTTTATAATCTCTTGAATGATCAAATGAAAGGACAACCACACCAGGTAAATATTTAAAATATATGTATTTAAGATAAAACACACCCCTCTAGTCTCTTTATGAGACTGGAGTTCGAAGTACTTAATTTACAAGTTAGCAATCAACAGTAATAGCACAAATACACGTTTGGGCCCTAGGGGCGTACCAAACCATATACCAATAAAGTGGTATAAGAACCACGACTGAACTAGACACAACACCTAGAGCCTGTAGAATCGCTGGGACCCCAAGGAACCACCCAAGGTAGTGGCACAGGTGACCCACGGGGACTGTGTGCAGTGTGTAAACAGAACCGCGGGTTCCCGTTAGCTTCTATGGGCAATGTCGTGGTTGGAAATTTAAAGATTAGGGACACTTAGAATCGAGTCAGGACCAAACCCTTTTGGACTTAAGAAGTTCTAGGGCTAGCACCCACGGGAGCACCGGAGTACTCGAGTTACCTCACCCAGGGAAGCCGGGTGCATAGGTGTCTTTTGGTGTCGGGTCGCATAGTCGATTACAATGGAAGCTGGCGAAGAACTGCTGCTGCCGTGAAGAGGAGAAGTGTCTAAAGAGATCCAAGCCTGGATCTAGGATGGAAGGAACCTGAAAGCAGAGGGGACAGAGTCTGGGTCACTAGCCAGTGACCGAGGGCAGGATGGACCAATGCCCACAGATGTCGGGTGCTTCAGGTGAGTTGACGGGTGTCTTGACTCTTCAGCCACGAGGTCCAGGAGGTGTCGACGAAGTCCACGAGCCGGATTCGAGCTGTCCCACGAAGTCAGTCGAGTGCTGCGATGTCGGCGACCAGATTGGACCCAACAAGCCTTGGCAACGGTAAGTCTCGTGGAAAGAGAAGGAAGACATGGGTGCAGACCAGCAAGGTCTGAGGGACTCACCCAGCAAGGGTAAGTCAGGGCACATCTGGAGCAACCAGGAAAGCCCAAGCAGAAGAGGAGTTGCCTTCATGGGGACCCACTAGTCAACGGGCTAGCGATCGCGAAGGAGCCTCGAGCGGTCGCCCTGGAACCTGGCCCACGGGTCACTCGTGGAGTGGAGGCCAGAGATCTTCGGTGCAGTCTGTGCTTAAGGCTGGGGCTACTCGGAGCGCAAAACAGAACTTCAAGGATGAACAGGAAGTCGATGTACCAGCAATAGTACGCTGTGCCCAGGGGTCACGGTTCCTCGTCACCCACGATAGCCACGGGCCTCAGCTTTGCTGTGGACTCAGGGTAGCCTCGGGGAAGTCAGGAAATCCACCTCTGGTGATGCAGAGACTTCGGCGTCCAACAGGAGCTTCAGAATTGCAGACCGGACAGTTGCTTCTTTGGTGCCTGCCAAGCAGGGGAGTCACTCCTTGAACCCAAGGGAGATTTCTTCAGTCTTCTAGTCAGGATAGAAAGTCGAAGGTCCAGGATATATATTGCAGAGTTTCGTCTAGGGTAATCTAAAGTCGCAAGGACTGGGTTCCCATACTTATATTAAGTTTGGGGGTTGGACATACTCTAGGGACCCACCTATGGGAGGGTTTGGAAAGAGGGGTGGATACACCCATTTCCTTTGTCCAGTTTCATGCCAGAGCAGGGGCAGGTAGCCCCTGCAACCGGTTTGAACTGGACTATGCTCAGGGACACCAAATGTGCCCCCAGTGCAGGACTTCAAAGCACCAGAGAGTACTCCCGCCCAGCCCCAATACACATCTGCCTGTCTGGGGAGGTGGTTACACCTCCCTTCGACAGGAAACCTATTGTCCAGGCCTCCCCTGCCGGAGTTTCGGTCAGCAGCAGGAGGCCAGACCCGTGTCTGTGGCAGAGGCCTCCATTTTGTGATGCCAGGGCTGTAGAAAGTCCTACCAGGTTAGACCAGTGTGAACATGTCTCTCCCTCTAGAAGGGTGGAATGCTACCCCCGCCACCACAACTGGCGGGGGGTAGTATTCCAAAGCGTTTGACACCAAACACAACATGTTTCCGAGCAGCCATCCCAAAGTTAGCATTTACCGCGAGGTTATAATGCACTTAAGAGTATATGGTCAGGCTGCACCACAAACAGCATCAGAGGAGGTACTCCGAACGCTGCAGAGGGGCTCTGCTCATGCAGGGGCACCCTCTCACATAAAAACCAAGCACTCTATCTTCAGGATTGTTAAGGCCTGCCACAGGAGTGACTTATAGGTTTTATATGTGTGTGCAATGGTAGTGATATAGGTAGCTTATACCACTGTAAGGGGTGCAAGCACACCCTTACCCAGGCTGCAGTAGCAGACCTGTGGTGCCATTTTGGAGTGCTTCCCAGGGGTGGCATTATACATGCTTAAGCCCCTGGTAGCCCTCTGAGGTACCTATGCCCTAGTTACATAGTATACCATATACTAGGGGCTTATAAGGCATCCGGAATCCAATTAGATATGTACCTAATGGACATGCAAACCATTTTAGAGAGGAAGCAGCTAGGCTGTGGTCCTGATTAGCAGGGCCACAGCCAGACTAAGGTCGAAAAACAGTGAAACACCAGCAAAAAGTGTGGTTACCCATGTGAAGCAGATCCTACTCTCCTACACATCACTAGAGACAATAATTGATTCTCACTCAGTGCATGATTCGGCACACTCGGATAGCCGTAGCCTGTCCACGATAATCCTTCCAATACTTGGAAAAATTTATTGAGTACACTGAATTGACGTGTAAGTATTATTTTGCTCCTCAAGATAGTGGTGCATCACAGTGCGGCATGTGATATCACCAGATGTTGCACCCCATGATGCAGTCTCAGGACTGCTTGTGTAACTTCTGTATGAATCAACAGAGTGCCACTGCATCCGAACCATGGTCACACGAAAGCAGCCATACTTTTCTGCAGGGGCACCACTTGAGTTTCGAACTGGTATCAGAAAGTGGGGCTAGCACCACTTATCGCACTGCACTGATGTGCATGGAGGCGGTGTGTCATGGCTATACGCAGTAGGTAACTTGCAGTTCTCCGATTCCAGGTTCAGGTCACACCTGAGTATTAACTTGGAGATTTTAATGTTGACCAACAAATAGTTGGTTACCGAGAAATAGACTTAAGATATGTTTGTACACACTTGTAAACGGGTTTAATTCTCTGAAAGGGAGAACACTTAAGATATCTCTTTGTTTTGTAGGAACTCACTATATTCTATAGACCTCATCGAACAGATGAGTGACAAGGGAGAAATGGTGGAGTCCTGTTTCTCGGTTTTCTCTCTTGATCCCGTCTCTATTTCCCCGACTCGGGCCCTGGCTTTCGTGTTTTCATATGTCTGATGAGTGGTGGAGGTGGTGAGCGGCTGAGCTAGGCATTGCTTCCGTTGGATCCTGTGCATAAGGTTAGTGCCACTATAAACAAGAATTTACAATGCAATGGTCTCGGCATTGTTAAAGTTAGAGCTATTGGCATTGCTCATAACATTATTTTTTTGTTTGTTTTTAAAACATTTAAAGAAACGGTATTGTTATTTACAATGTCAATAGCTTAATCACTCTCAATACATAGTTGAATCAGCAGACTGAAGTGGATGACCCTCCAATGCCCACCTTCTGCAAAACAGAACCAAAGAAGAAAGCAGGTAAAAGACAACACGGGCAGACGCAAAACTCACTTCCACAATAGTGCTGGCTGCACACCGCCACAGGTTTACGCACTGAGGGCAGGAGTGATGGAATCCATGGAAAATCTCCAATGTAGAAGTCTGATGAAGCAATGGATGAGGGCGCACGACTTACTCCTCACTGGTTCTCTGATTTACTCTTTACATTCACCTACTGAAATCAGACAGGGATCAAAGACCAATCCACACTGACCCAGTCATCTCCAGTGTAGATCTGGTCTACCCACCAATGGCCATGTGCCGCTTAATCCAAGGCACATGCAAAACAGAAAATGCTTTGCCCTATCAGCTGGAATCGAGGCATGGGCACCAGAGTACCCTGGTGGCTCAAATAGATACAGACTGCCTGGGTTGTGGCCTATGCAGCGGTGTAAAATAAAAAAAACATTACGGTGCTTTCTTTTTTTACCTTGAACTGTTCTTGTGTCATCTGGGCATATGTATGACCCAGAAAAACATAGTAAGGCGGATTGAACCAGAACTCCCACTCTGTACCATAAATTACTGCATTATCTATTATAAGAGGCACATCAAACTCAGTCGATAAACTAAAGCATTTTCTGATCAAATAAAAAATAAAAAAGCCAACAAACCTAATTAGAGAAATTCAAATATGTTCCCAGGGTCAGAGACCGAGCGCACCAGTGAGTGAAAACCGCGGAAGTACAAACAGAGTTAAATAATGTCATACTCGTACTTGCAGGAACAAAGTACTAACACCAGCAACGCCACATATCCAAAGCCCTTGCCCACTCCAGTCTCCGTGTCACGAATGATCCACACAGTGTCCTTGGTTTGGGCACAGTCTTCATGCCCTGGCCTCTCGCCCTTCTGAGGCCAGTTGGATCAGTGGCAGTTCATTGCCAGCCGCGTTGCCTGCGGGCGCTCGGGTGGGCACAATCGGGGGGGGGGGGCCTTTGGGGTGTTAAGGGTGGGCGGTTGTTTATGCCAGTCAGGTATGCACCAGTGCTGGGAGATGCCAGAGCGGCAATTTGGGGTGCCATTCAGAGAGGATAGATGTGGTTGCCAGGCTCTGCCCACTAGCATGTGGCCATCTGTGAGGAATTGGAGGTGCTGCGGAGGGTTCAATCAGTGAGGTCAGCGGGTGGGGTGTAGAGCAGAGCGTCACCTTCTAAAGTGGGAGAGCATGAAATGTGGCGGAAGGAGCTCGGACAGGTGGGTCAGGAGAGTAAGGGTACCCCTATGCCCGGGCCCCAGAGGGCCCCACCGCTTTGGAAACGTGTGCACAGCAGACCAGCGGTGTGACCTTGTGCCGCGGATGGCTCTCACAGGAACGTGGGTGGGGTCCAGGTACAGTTGGGCGATAAGTGTAATGGATGGCTCAGAGTGCCTTCGCTTGCACAGGACAATAGGGGGCAGGTATGACGCTCTTGAGGTGTTTATTCTGGGTCTGGCACAATGGTGGTTTGAGGATTTGCAAGTTAGTGACATGCCGGGCTCCAGGGGCGGATGAGGTGACAGGAGGTCCAAGTGGGGAAGAGCGCGTTCTTTCATTAGTAGCTAAGGAGATGTGTGTCGGTTTATGGGTAGGTCACAATAAAATGGTGTTAAAGATACACAGAGTTTAGGGCCCTATATAATAGCGGTGGCCAGTGGACGGGTAGAAGCCACGCGAGTAGGACAGCACACGGGGGAGGGGGAGCGCTGGGAGGATCAGGAGTCATGATAGAGGATACTGATTAGGGGTTCGACGGAGGCAAAAGCGCGCCAGGGGGAGCAGTAATTTAGGCAGCTAAGGAAGAGGTAGCGAGGGGTCTGGTTACAAGGTTAATGGGGGTTGGGAGGGGGCAAGGCTGTCCAAATGAAGGAATTTAGTTTTGGGAGTGTGCAGTTCATCATTGGACAGTGGGTGCTTTTAACAGAAGTGTTTAGCCTCCGCCTCGGTGAAAGATTGCTGGGGTAACGGGGATTTGGTGGTACCTTGTCTCTGGTGAAGTCGCAGTATGACGGAAGTAAGGTTGGAGGGAGAAAAAATAAGCGCCATGGGGATCAGCAGTGGTGGGGGTTATGGGGCACTAACTTAGGCAGCTAGGGAAGAGGCAGCGTTGGGTTCAGTCACAAGGTGAAAGGAGGGAAGGGGCCGTCCGAGGAGAGGAATTTCTCAGATAAGGAGAACAGGGAGGGCCGGCTATGGCCTATGGGGCGGTCCGGCAAATTTAGTCGGAACGGGGTGGGTGGGGGCTGCTCCACCAGGCACGGCAGGGAGCACCAAATAAGTGTGTTTTGGTGGTGTGGGATGCGGGGGGCACCGGGAAGAGTTGGGACAGTTGGGCAGGTGTGGCATGCAGCTCCGCGGTGGGGTGCGGCTGGGACAGAGTGCCGCCTTTCGGACCATGCACCGGAGCGCATGGAGTATTGCGAGCATGGAGAATTGCGCCCCCCCCCCCCTGTGTTTGCTGAGGTTAAATAATGTGACAACTATCAATAAAAACAAAGGGACATGTAAAGGGACGTGTAACAAATAACAGCCCCTGAACTTACATGGCGCATGCGCATTTACGAGAACAGATTTTCATTGCTATTTTGCCTATTGGTACTGCTTGTACTATGCTGGGAGAATGAAAGGTGCGGTATCATGGATTCAAGCACAGATCTGTGTAGGGCTCTGCCTCTTTAGTCCACAGGGCCCCCTTCCTAACCTATTGTAGGAGTAACTGTGGAGTCCGTCCTTTAAAACTATAATTTGCTGAGTGGGGGCTGCGGAGTATAGCGGGGCATTTCGGTAGCGAGACAATGTGCTTACTTCCTGCCCCTCCATCCTGTGCCTGGGGATCAGTAAGAGCGCCGGCTCAGTGCAGGAGATGAATCACGCACTATAAAGGGAAGGAGAGGGCGACATCACTCCTGCGAGGAGGAAGTGGTGCGGGTCGCGGGGGTGTACCTCCGCGAGTGTGAACGCTGAAATGAGTGCGAAGCCCGGGAGTGGGAGCGCGAGAAGGAGCGAGCGTGTTTTATGTCTCACCGCTAAAAAATGGCGGATGGAAGCTTCGAAACTTTTTCGGATTCGGGGGCGTGTTCCTGCTGTTCGAAAAAGGGCGTGGCTAAAAAGTGGAAAGAACAGCACGGAACACGCCCCCGAATCTGAAAAAGACGGAGCCTATTTGGAGGGACGGCTCTCTCCTCCAATGGCTGGCCTCCGTTTAGGAAGCCAGCCAATGGAGGAGAGGCAAAAAGAGAGGCGGGCTAAGGAGCCACTCTCAGAAACATTAAATCTCCGACTTCCGGTTCTGCCTTCGGCAGACCGGACGGTCCTCGACCTAAAAACTCAGCACCTAAAGCTGGACCAATAGGGGGGAGGTGACGCTGAGAAGGGTTGCAGCACCATAAATGCCCTTGTTGCTCCTGATGGGTCTGCTTGTGAACATTGTGGCAACGTGGAATAAAATTCCATTATGAGGTATCCCATAGCGAAGATATTATTTGATGTAAATGGTTCCCACCAGAGGAGTAATGAGAATGAAGCTCTCTGCTTGCAACACTGTCCAACTGCCCACCACCAGCTCCCAGCTCCCCCTGCACTCTATCTCTCACATTCCTCTCTCGCTCCATTACACTCAATCTTCATTCAAACAAAACCATTTTAACACTCATTGAATGAAAAGAAAATGCATAAAATGTGCTCTTGGTGGAAGACCTGAGAGTAGAGCAATCCAATTGGACTATGCAGTGATAACACAGAATGATATTCCAGAGATCCATGGAACTGACACCTCTATGACATTAAAATGGTGTAGCCTGATCATAAAAATGATGTACATATTTGGTCATTAGAGAGAGGGCAGCAGGGTTAACAGGAACAAGACTGAGTGCAACAAGGCCAAGTGCAAGTACTGACTGTATATAAGAAAATGTGCTATAAAAATCAAATGTAAAGTGGAAGAATGGGCTAATAAGAGCAACCTTTACAGGTGTGACAAAGGATCCTCAATGCAACTAGACCCAAAGATTATTTTTTTTTAACACCAACTTTATTGGCATTTTGTAAACAAACACAGGACAGTTATAAAAGAAAATACTTGTAGCACTGTGACATAAATGACATTTCATTACATAGTCACTTATTATCTCCCTAGCAATAAATTTAAGATTAAATAGGAAAGAAAGGAAATAGGAAAGAGTCTACCCTTAGCACCATGAGCAATCAGTCCAATATTCCCACCCATTTACCCCATATTCGTTCATATTTATAAGGGCATCCTCTTGCCTCATGCACCGATTTTTCTTGGATCGCACACCAATCAACTTCCCTTCGCCATTTCGAAATAGAAGGAGGCTTGGATTCCTTCCAGGCCACTGCAATGTCTCTTTTAACAATCAGGATGGCTGTACCCAGGAATGACTTGTCGGCTTGGCAGCCGTCCAGTCCCTCCATCACCCGGAGGAGAAGAGCCAGTGGAGTAAGGGGCACCTCCCATCCCAGTACGCTACTCAGTTCCGTTATGACTGACGCCCAATACTTAGGTATGACCGTGCAGGACCAGACCGTATGGAAGAAGTCAGCTGGTCCCTCTCTACAGCGTGGACACTGTGGGGCTGGGAGGAGTCCGGCTTTGTGCAATCGTGCTGGTGTAAGATATGCGCAGTGAAGATAATATGTCTGTATCAGACAAAGTCTGGCAGAGATTGTGAGAGTTCTGGGGGACATAAGGGCATCTCTCCAATCTTCGTCCTCGAGCGGGCCTACCCAACCTTCCCACCTAGTTCTAAGAGGTTCCAGTGTGGATGGGGTGTTCTTTATCAGTGATCGGTATATTTGGGATATGCCTCCCTTCCCCAGGTCCCCCATGAGAATTTTGGCTTCCAAAGGGCTGAACTCGGGAAATGATTCTGGGTCAGGGATGTGAATGGCAAGAGCGTGACGTAGTTGGAGATATTTAAAGAATTACCTAGAGCTCAACGAGTATGTACGTTGTAAGTCCTGGAAGGAGGACAGATGTTTTCCCTTCCAGATATCACCAAGGTGGGTAATACCTATCAGGTCCCATGCCTGAAAACCCGTCCAAGTTCCCACCTCCCGCAACCAGGTGCCATGCCATAATGGAGTTTGCAATGTGATCTTGGTGTCCCAGTCGATGTGCCTCAGTGCCGATCGCCCCGCCAAGAAAGCCGAGCGAGTTACTACTGGTAAGGTCTGAGGGATTGGGGTTCCCTACAGCATTGCTTGGGCCTGAGCGAATCCAAGACATCCCAGTTCAAGCCGGTATGGGGTATCGGACCATCCCCCATTAAACCAATCTCCGACCATCCCCCAATAAACCTATCGTGAATTATTAGGAGGCGAGTGGCTAGATAATATAAAAAGAGACTCGTCATGCCCATTCCACCTTCATAGATAGGTCGTTGGAAAGTTGTGAGAGCTAAGCGTGGTCTTGAACCCCCCCAAAGGAAGTTGGTAGTCACTCCGTCTAGATCACGAAACCATCCGTGAGGGAGATGGATTGGAAGATTCTGAAGGACATATAGGAGGCGGGGTAGGACCATCATTTTGATGAGGGCCACTCTCCCGAGAGGATTAAGAGGGAGTTTTTGCCATCTACGGAGGTCATCTTTAGTCCGTAGTAGGAGTGGACCGATGTTAAGGGACTAGGTCAGCTCCGGGAGAAGCGCCACCCAGATGCCCAAGTATTAAGGATAATCGGCGAATAGGCATGGTTGTCTGCCAGTCGAAGCATTCCCTGGAAGCATGGAGAGGGACCACCGTTGACTTGAGGGGGTTAAGGCGCAATACAGACACCCGTCCGAATGAATCGAGGATCTGCAAGCATGATCCAAAGATAATTTTAGGGGTTCATTTTATCAGAGTAGTGTTATAAGATGCTGTCTTGTGAAGTAAGGATAGATTGGGAGCAACCATTACGACTGGGGGGGAAGGGGGTCAGAAACAATAATTCTGTACAACAGAGAGTGGGAATGACTGCCTTCTGGCAACAAGAATGAGATTAGTGATATCTCTGGTTGGCGTATGAGTCGGCACTACCTACATGATAGACCGAGACTTGTGTTAGTTTTACCAACTAAATTAAAAGATAATTTCATCATAGAGGATAATATGTATATTTCTTCTCTTCCTAGAAACTCATTACTGGGGTTTGAATTATTTTTCGATTCTTTTGTTTAGGAGAGGCGATATGTTATGTAACAGGATGTTTTTGGAGCCCCCCAGGTTTTCTTCTCTCATTGCCCTGTCTGAAGAGAAACTAGTGTGAGCACATAGCACATAGTGGTTGCAGGGATGCTAGTCGCAATGGTGCAACTAGATTTCTTTAAGAATACATCTCTTAAAATGCACAGTTTTAGTAAAGAGAAATCGAGGACTGGAAGTGACATGAAGTCATCTGGTGAGCCTAGTAGCAACACTATCCACCTGAAAAGAGCAGAAATCTCCAGGTGAAACAACGAGAAAAAATGGAAAATTACCAAATTAATTGTGTCAAGAATTATCCAATCCCCCCCCCACCCCCCCCCCCCCCCCCCCGCAATTCCTCAATTCTCCGGGGAACTTCAGGGTACTATCTAAGAAACTAGAATTACTGGGTAATGATTATCAGTAATTGACATGGATAAAATATTGGTTAGAAGCCATTTAGGTGGTATTAAGTACAACCTCCTGCTTTTCCTTTTTTCATACTTCTCACTAGGGTTGGGTGAAAATCCACCACCAAAAAGATGGAGTGGGTTTGGTTTAACTTAGTCGTCCCGCATACAAAATATAGGCCCTCGTCTGCCTACTAATGTATCAGAGTTCTAATTTCTCTTCTGTGTTCAAATGTCAGTGTCTCCACAACAGCCCTGTCCCACTTTGATGATACGATTAAGTATTTCCTTATTTGCTTTTTTAAAGAGGATGTGCTCTGCAAGAGCCCTTATAGCATACAAATCCTATAGACACTGATAGTGGAATACAATAAAAGGATAAGACCCCCATCGGTGTTGAGAGGTCTTGGAAATGACAGATGATGAACTGTACGTAAACTACTTAAAACTTTAAACTTTCCTCTATGAGTTACTAGTAGCCATTAGAGTGTTTTGCAAGACTTCGTACTGAGATTTGTTTTTATTAAGTCATTTATCAACGGGTGGTGTATTGGATGCCACAGGAATGGAAGCAGAGAGCAATGGGCATTGAAGATGTTTCAATGGGGTGTATGCTTGAGGATCAAGATTCCTGGTTGACTTTCTTGCAACAATTTAGTGGTCACATGTAGTTCCATACAGATGCATTTTAAAGAAAAAGTTAGTTACCTTTGACAAGGATTTATCTGATGGATACTACCTGCAGTATCCTCACCTTTGAATATCAGGTAGAGGATTACCTGTCAGGCGCTGGCTCCAACTCAACAGTGGAAATGGAGTTGTGGTGATGTCTCTAAAGCCTTATGGGACCCACTCCAGTGCCCTGATGTCATTTCTCATACATTTTTAACTGCGTCTCTCGAGGCAGAGACAAGAATAGTATCTAAACGAAAATAGGTGCAGTGCAACAAACGAAACTGCCATCTTTTATAAGCCTTTAAATTTCCTTTAGAAAAGGGAGAAGGTGGGTTGGATTGGTGAAGAATCTGCAGGTAGACAGAGTTTCCACCAGAAAGAAGATTACCCAAGGTAAGTAACTTTTTCTTCCGATAGATATTTCTACCTGCAGAATCCTCACCTTTAAATAGAATGCCATAGAATACTCTAGGAGGTGGGACTGAAGGAAGCTATCTTACAGAAGGAAATCCTATATAACTGAGCGGGTGAATTCAAACAATAGTGTTTTATGAATAGTGATTTATGAAGGCATGGAGGTGGCTGTTTCTTCGCAAGTAAGTAGCAGATCTTTATATAACCGTGTAATCCAGCTGGAAAGAATTCTCTTTTGAACCGCCTTACCTTTCTTAATGGCCCCAAAGCCAACAAGAGTTGGGCATTAGACCTGATCTCCTTCATGCGACTGATATACAAGCTTACTGCACGCCTGTGGTCCAACCTAGCTGGGTAACCGTTCCTCCTCCTTGGTATGGTGGGAATGTGGACATAAAGTAGACAAGATGAGAGGCTGTTTGAGATAGAAAGCTGCTTTAGTTTGCAATACACGCTTATCTGGGTAGAAGCATGTGAAAGGAGGATGAACATTTAAGAGCCTGCAGCTCGCTAACTAAACAAGCTGAGATCATACCGAACAAAAATGAAGTCTTTAATGTGAGGAGTTCCAACTGGCAACTATGTAGGGGCTCAAACGGAGCACGCATTAAAAATGACAACACTAAACTTGGGTCCCATTGCATCATGACAAATTGAACTGGTGTGAATAAGTTTGTCAAACTCTTTAAGAATCTAACAACCACCAGTGATTTTAATAAAGGAGGTTGGTCTGGGAGACATAAAAAAACTGAAAAGGTCGTAATACACCCGTTGACTGTTATGAACAGTGCAACCTTGTTTAGCCAGGGTTAAGGCAAATTGAAGGTGTTATTCAAAGTTGCTTTCATTATGTCTGCCTGTGCACCAGGTTACACATTTATTTAATCTCCCTGAACTTTTTCAGGATCCTGCTGCAGGGTCTGAAGATGGTCTCTTGGAGAAAAGGAGTTTTGGGGTGGGATAGTGAGGCTTGCTGGCGGAAAAATAGGGCATATCCCTTTCCTACCATTTGTAGGACCCATTGGTCTGAAGTAATGCCTGCCAAGCACTTAGAAAAGACGATACCCATCCTCCCACCAGCATCACATGCTGGTGGGAGGACACTATTGAGACTGCGCTGGTGGAGTGGGAGAAGAAGACGTTTGGACCGGTCAGCCACGCATCTTGTTTCTACCTCTGTACTGATGGAGTAGAGGGTTCAGTTGTTGTTGGATTGATGGTGTAGATTGACCTGACCAGTATTAAAATCTTCAGCCTAAGTCCTAAGGTCTTTGAAAGGGGCAAAAATCCCTTGAGGTCTAATGAAGTCTCAGAGATCTTGCTTTTGGCTCTTTTCTTCTTTAACTTTCTCAAGCACGGTGTCTGCCTTCTAACCAAAAACCCATCCTCTGTCCAACAACATGTCCATTTATGTATTTTGTAAATCTGTCTGTGGAGCACAGCCAGGTATGCCTAAAAGGAAACTAATGAGCTCATCTTTCTGGCAACTCAGTCCGTCCTGTCTAGGCCCACACTTATGTTGTGGCTACAGGCATCCTATCCTTAGTGGACTTTTTCTGTTAAGTGGCCCCTTTAGGTATTTCATTAGATTTAGGACTACAAATGCTGCCATGGCCCAAAGGACATTGATGTAGGGACTCAAAAGAGAAGTAGCATTCAATGAGCATAATGCCAGGCTTTCTGCACAAAAGGTCTTCTTCGCCACACCTTCTAGTTTCTTCAGTCATGAAGGAGGTTTAACCACCAAATTCTCTGAAGATGGATGCAGGGACAAGAAGATGGGATCTCGAAGGGCTGGTCTGTAGCATCGGACAATCGATTGTTGACTGCTGGACATGATACTGGTTTAGACCAGGGTTTTTTAAGTGCTTCACTAATGGCATCATTAAAGGGTAACCAGGGATCCACAGTGACAGCACTTGACTGCAAGACATCTGTACAAATGTTGGGGCAATACTCCATTGAAGGAAGAGGAAACTCTAAAACTTCAGTTGCCTGCTAAAGCACTACATGAAAGCCCACCGCGTCTGCAGGAGTAGATGAGTTAATATTAAAATCCAGAGATGTACGTAGCCCACTGGTGTTCTGAAGGGCCCGTAAATCCAAACCATCGGAGGAACCCAAAGGGTCACTGTCATTTGCATCATCATGGTCGACTGGCTATTACGGGTCCGAATGTAATCCAAAACAATCACAGATAGTGTCCATGTTTTGTGCCTCTGTTTTTTCCCTCTTGGTACTGTTCCTCTTTTAAGAGGCACTGAGCCTCTCTTCAAGGCTTCCTCATCTTCTCCGAATGTTCATTAGGCTGGAGAGAAAGCGAGTGAGGAAGACCCACTGGAGGAGGTGGTGGTGTAGCGAATGGAGCTGCAGGTGGTGTCAGTGTGATCATAGGCGGGACTGGAGGTGGTGGCAATGTAAATAGAGTAGAAGTGGAGTGAGTGGATCTGGTTGGGGGCTTGACAAAAAACAGGGCTGGGCGGCACGAGGAGGAAACCATACAGTGCCTAGGACTGGGCACGAGACATAACATCAAAACGTCCCATGGAGCCAAAAGGTGCATCAGAGGGGAATGTTGCTATATGAATCAAGTAACATCACTACTATTTCATTTCCAGCATTGAGTTGGTGCAAGTGCCCCCTGTCAGTGCCAGAGTGCTATGTCATACGTTTCCAGTTCCAGACTGGCACCCTGGATATTCATAGGTAATACTAAATATACAGGTAGAATTATCCATAAGAAACCAATTTTTACTTTAGTAAGAACTCTAATTACACTGGCTGCCTTTTTATTTTAATTCGTTTTCACTCTTTTTTAAGAAGTGATGTAAGCATTCCTGTATCATCTATGGATATTGTAAACATATTTCCAGCCTTGTTTGTGGTTCTGCAGCTTCACCTTTGGGTTTGCAGCCCTACTATTGTTCTAAACACCTACTGCTACGATTGCAAACCCCTATTATGGTAAAAGACCTATCCCTGGTTTCGCATCTTTTTCTGGGTTTGCATGCCTGTCTTATGGAGTACAGTGCCTTCTTTGAGATTCCAGCCCTCTCTCTTGCTTAGCAGCCGCTTCTGTAGGCGTGCATCTATTTCTCGTGGTGTGCAGCCCTGTCTCTGGACCTGCAGCCATATCCCAGGGTTTGCAGCCTTATCTCTACTTCAGTATGTCTACATCTGGGAGTTCACAACGTTCGCTAAATTTGTAGTCCTTTCTTAGGGTTTCTCTGGGAGGGAAGATCCATCTCTGCATGTGTAGGCCTGTTTCGGAAGCATCATCTTTAGGTATTCAGTCTCGCCCCTTGTACGCAGCCTTATCTATGGGATTGCACCCCTTTCTCTGGAATTTTTCCCTGAATCTGGAATCACAACCATTTTTCAGGGTTTGCCGAGTGGCGACGGAGCCTCCTGCGGTGTCCTTAGTATACAGAAAGACTTTCAAGCACTCACAATGCAGGAGTTCTTGAAACTGGAGTTGGAAAGTCTTAAGTGTTGAGGGTTTTAAAAAACACAAGGAAAAGATTGTTCATTTACATCAGAACTATCCTATAACACAGAGGCGTGGCTTCCAGTAGTGCAGCACATTATTGCTGTATGTCAGAGTTTCAACAGCAGCCAGGGGGCCCATCTCCTTCCTTGCACTAGAGCCCATGATACATTGTCTATGCCACTGATATTATAATGGGGAAGGGGTAGCAAGAAGCCAACCAATGTACAGGGAGACCCATACCAAGGATATGGTTTGGATCTAGACACCCATGCACGAGCCGAGTCATGTAAATATTTGGCATGTAAATCATGCAATAAAAATCATGTAAAAATATGGTTAAGCCTCTTCAAAAAGTGTATTTTTTTAACATGTGTAAACTTTTTCCTTAGTAATTTTTAAACATACACTTATAAATATCCCACCTTCTCACCCATCCCAGATGACAATGTCTTTAGTAAACTAAGACACAAGTCAGTTGTTATGTGAGCTGAACTCTCGCATTTGAAGGTGCTCTCATACCTGATAATGAAGAAATGGCGGCTCAGTGAAAATATTTGCCTAGGATAATGCTTTGTTGAAAATGCATTGAGAATAACGTTACAGCATCTGAGTCAGAAACCATGCGTAAACTCAGCTTGTTTTGGGCTCGAGACTCAAAAATAACCCCACATTGAGCATGGGCGTCGCTTCAACAAAAAGCAAGGTGTAGCGAAAATTAAATCACACACTCTTTGGCCTAAATGACATCACAGGAAGTGACACCATATGACCCTTGACCCTGATTTATTCCAGAAGGACATGTCAAATAACTAACACTACAACACAAGACACCACTGAAGTACCATAATAACTGCATGATTAGCATAATAAAAAAAAAAAACACAGACAAGTGTCTTATTTTACATACCACCTATGTAATGGTGCTTCCCAGGGCCGGACTGGTGGTAGCAGGCACCCGGCAATTCCCCGGTGGGCCGCACGGGTGGGGGGCGGTTTTGGGCCCTTGGGGGCCGTTTTTGATACTCGGCCGTTTTTGCAGTAACATTATGTCAAAAATGACCTCAGTATGTCAGGGTCAGCATTTTTTCATGGTTGCCACTCTACCATATGCCAGGGTTTCAGCCTTTATGCCAATACCTGCCTCCATTGTGCTAGTGCCAGCATTCTGTCACTTGTGTCCATATGCCTAGAATGTCACCAAGTATACCAGTATTTTTCAATGGGTAGCCTTTATGTCATGAATTATCTCTAGTATGCCAGTATCAATAATTTAACATTGGTGCCCTTAATGCAAACAATTACCCCTATTGTGCCAGTGCCAGTATTTTGTCACAGATGTCTGACATACTAAGAAATCCTGCAAATATGCCAGTACCATTATTTTGTCCTGGGTGTCTCTATAAGACAATAATTACTTCCAGGATGCCAGGGCCAACAACAGACTCACAAGTACCACATCACTTATTTTCTCACTCACACTTAGTCATTTATTCTAACACATACTATCTTACATCTCCTTCCACTTCTTCATTTTTACTCACTTGCATTCACTCTTAATTTCACTCATTTATAGTTTTTGATACTCAGGGCCAGGTTTACTAAAGTTATGTGCCCAGATTGCGCCACTTTTGATAGCACAAGGTGTTGGAGGGGGATTTACTATTCAAAACAAATCCAGATTTTTCCCCAACTTCCACAAAGTTACACTTTGCGCTGCTTTGCGTTATTTTGCATGATATGGGCATTCCATAGGTTTTGATGCACATCCCGATCTACAAACATTGGTAGACAGGAATTTGCATCAAAGTCTTATGGCTCCTTAAGGCAGGCGTAACAAGGAGAAATTTTTAATTTCTCCTCGTTTTCCAACTTTGTATGTGTGCTGCATCCTACAGCATACATACAAAGTGGGAAATGCATTAAAGCATAGTTTATGTACTAGAAGGGAAACCTTCCAGTACAAAACCAATGTTTTTAGAGAACACCCCTCCCCCACTTTGCACTATGGCACAAGGATGTGTTTGTTGGGGTATGGCTGCCAAAAGTGAGGAGAGAAAAAATGGACTGCATCTTAAGAGATGTGCCACATTTGTTTCTCTCACCCTTTGACGCAAGATAGTTCAGCAACTTTGGTGCAGAGTTGCCTTGCGGCAAAGAATAGTAAATCTGAGCCTCAATCTCACACAATCTCACTTAACCTGTCACTGACCGTTAGCCCGTTGGGAGCCTTGATTAGATCCTATGGCCTCCAACTTACTTCATATGCAGATGACACGCAAATCGTGTTATCAATCCAAAGAGTATCTAAAGTGGACATGACAACTAGGTGTCATGACTGTCTTAAAGATATCGCTGGTTGGATGGCCGCTAATTGCCTCAAACTGAATGCCGGCAAGACGGAGGTCATGATATTTGGAAACAACCCAAATACCTGGTCACCAGCTATGTGGCCCGAGGCCCTAGGGAAGCCACCAGTACCTACCTCAAAAGCTAGGAACCTAGGTGTCTTGATGGATCAGAAATTGGACTTTGGTGGTCAGGTCAGCACAGTGGTTTCCTCATGCTTTCATATCATTAGGATTCTTAGGAAGATAAAAACATTCCTTCCCAATGATGGTTTCCGGTTAGCTGTCTCTGCTTTGGTCTTGTCACGCCTCGACTACTGCAATAGTTTGTACCTCAACCTGAAAAAAAAACATCTGTACAGACTACAGGTGGTTCAAAATGCGGCAGCGAGACTGTTGACTGGTGCTCCTAAGTTTGTTTCAATTCGGGAAGGAATAAGGAAACTCCATTGGCTCCCGATTCACAGACGCTCTCAATTTAAGGCCATGTGTACGGTTTTTAAGGCCCTGAAAGGCTCTGGCCCAGAGTTCATGAGGGATTGCTTTAAGCGGTATGTGCCAGGGAGGGCACTACGCTCCGCTGAAAACAACCTTGTGGTGGTCCCCAGGATAAAAAAGGTTAGCTGGGGTGGAAAGATGTTCTCCTTTGGCGCCGCCACCGCTTGGAATTGTCTTCCACCACATCTTAGGAGAGAGGATGAACTTATGCCTTTCAGGAAGGGGCTGAAGACCTGGTTGTTCAGGGATTAGATCCTCGGTCTTCAGGGTTAATCAGCATTACAGCGCCAGGACACCCTCGGGTATTAGTGCGCTTTATAAGGTCCTAAATAAATAAATACTGACTCTCATTCATTCTCTCTCTCTCTCTCTCTCTCTCTCTCTCTCTCTCACACACACACACACACACGCACACACTCACATAAACACACACACTCTCTCTTAAGCATACTCTCACTCGCAAGCATGCATACAACATACAATTAAAACCCCTTTTGGTTACCATAGCTGTCACCAAAGGTCTTAAGGGTGCCACATTATTAATTACACTAATAGTGAATAATAGATTATTATTCACTATTACAATACTGAAAAACGGGCAGAAAAATAAGTAATGCAGGAGTTCTCGGCCCTGACTTTGCCACCTTTGAAGCCAGGGGTCGCAAAGACAGTGCTAGGGGTCGCAAGGGGCAAGCCAGGGGTCACAGCTGCGACCCCTGGAGAACCTTAATGACTTCCATGAAATTGAGCCAGAGCCAGCAATGTGGTGCAATATTTCAGTGGCTCATTTACCTCTAGTGATAAGCCAATTTGTCCCACGCAAGCTGGTTGATGAACTCACACTCATAACCAAACTGCACAGACTAGAAGCTGCTGGATCTGTGAAAAAGACATCACCACTTTTCGGCAAACATATTTGTGTAATCAGTGAGGCTTGTAGACCCAGTCTTACGCAGTTTAAGTAGAAATTCACATTTGTTCAAAATATATTCTATAAATGATCTCATGTGAGTGACAATGCTGATGACATCACCATGGAAATTGTACCGAAGTGACACAGATGGCAAGAGGTTTCTAGGTCGAAGTATAGCAAACCGTGCAGCAGTCTGCAAAGATGTATTTGGGATAGGCTGAAAGCTCACCTAGAAATGCATTGCACCCATTGCTTACCATTGGCATTGCCTTTAGTCACTCACTTTTGCTTGCTTTCTATTAGCTGTCTTTTTTCTTTTAGGCTGTCCAACTTATATCAGTACCACCTTAGAGCACAGCCTCTTTAACACCTCTATGATTAGCTCCTTCTATTCTTTCACAACTGCTCACTTTTTGGGAACTCTTTTTTTAGGTCTCGACCTTGCTATCGCGTAAGCGATCGCAAAGCGAGACTATAGAAAGCGGGTTTGAAAAGTGCTCCCAAAAAGCGGATTGCATGGCTAGCACGCGCACAATCACGCGCATCGTGCCGCCATGCAATCCGCCTTTTGGGAGCACTTCAAAGGGTCCGCTCCCCCGCCCCCAAGCGCGTGCGCGCCACGCTCCGCCGGGCTTGTCTTGTTTTTCTTTTTTTTTTTAACTTCAAGCACGAGGCGCGCGTGCGGCCAATGCTTGTTCTCCAACTGCTGTCTCTTCCGTCCACTTGACAGAACTAGGCCAGCACATGGGATGACGAACTCTCGCCGTCTTCGTCAGCGCAATCAATGGTGACATCTGCAGGATTACCCGGTCCTGTAATCAGAATTGTGCAGCGACAAAAAACAGCTGCCACAAGCTGAAACCTCTGTATCACCAGAGCAGCGGGCAATAGGCGCTTCCGCATTCACCTACCATTCCTAGCCCATAACAAACCCAATTTTTCATGCTACTACATGCAGAATTATTCCACTGTTCCCCTCCTACGAATGGCTTAGTAACTCGCGCTACCCATTAATTGCAAGTTATCCCATTTGCGCAGTTATAAACCTATAGCTCATACCATACCCCTCTGACGTGCGCCTTGAGTTGGATAACTAATCCGGGCCGGCGCTAGTCCTGGGCAGTTGCCCAGGGCTCGGCACTGGTACGCCACAGCCAGGACACGGTACACCATCCCTCTGGCTCATATAATCGAGAGCAAAGCGTTGCAGTTGTGCCCACAGGAGGGCCCCAACCCCCATCTTCCCCTGTGCCTCGATGTGGTGTAGCCAGGCGAAACTAGGGTCCCCCCCTCCTATGGTCGCAGTTGAATGAGACGCATTCTACAGGTTTCTCTCTCCTGCAATCAGACCTCATACTCTGCGGCCCATACAGAGGCGCTGCAGGACGCCCAGTGTCCCGCAGTTTAGTTGCCCCAGCAGTTGGAACCCCGCTCAACCTACAAGCAAACCTCACACCTTCAGCCCTTTGTGAGATGTAACAGAGGTGCTTATAGGGGGTTGGGCAGGAGGGTCTGCAAAAGCAGCTTCAGGAGCAGGGCCATCCATAGAGATGCAAACAGCCCTGAATGGGTCAGACTGCATGCAAATTACAGAGACCTCGCACATTCCCTTTCCGCCAGGGCCCCGAAAATACTAGAACCGCCCCTTCCCTCTCCTTAAGTGAAGCACTCAGTTTGCCCCTCATTCCCAGAGTCCAACGGTGCTAAGAAAATAATCTCTAGTAAATGCCTTCCTAAAATTTATAAGAATTATCAGGACCAGAAAGGGGTAAACTTTTTCTTTTACTCTTTCTTCCAAATCAAACCTCTACATACAATAGTTACATGTACTCCCAGTCAGGGCCGGCTTTAGCAGTGGTGGTGCCATGTGCGACAATGTTTGTTGGCGCCCCCCTATCCCACATGACCACCTCGCCACTGATTCCCTCACTACCACTATTTGACAATGCCCCCCAAGTCTCCATAACCATAACTATACTCACTGTGAGATGGCTTCTGGGCTCTCCAAGAAGTCAATGTTCCTTTCCTCCATGGTTCTGAAGTATGTTATGCTCCTTCTTATGCTTTGTTACTGTTACCCCTAGTATCCCTACTTATGCTAGACATGTTTCTGCAGCGCCCATTTGGACTTTATCACGGCTTCGGTGTGCTACGGGCAGTCCAGCCTCCTTTCAGCCGTGGCTCTCAAGGAAGTTAAGATGCTGTTACTGCTACCTCTCTTATCACTACGCATATTAGACGGTGAATACACGCTGCTGTTGCGGCTTCTGGGCGCTATAGAAAGCCCAGCCTCCTCCATACTATAATCCTATGGTTCTGTCACAGGGCGGGTGTGATGCTGCGTGTGACGCTGTATTACTGCTCTCTTCTGGTCCATTCATTGGCTGTTGCTTGTGTGACGTACCTCGAGCTGTAGTGTCCGAAGACTGTAACCAAGGAGTTTCATCAATGGTCTGTAAATTCGGGGTCTGTACCTCATTCCATCACCCAGCAGCTGAACTGGTCTGTATACGGTTTCGCTCTGGCCGATGATATATATTACCACTGCGGTTACCACCTCTGTATAGGAATCCCGTGCCATTCTCTTGTGTGCACCGAGTCGCGCGTCCTTCACGAGGCGCTATTTCTTCTCAGAGGACACTCACTCTTCCTGCAGCGGATGCACCTCGAGGCTGGGCCGCATGGTGTCCACGCGATGGAGGGGGTGGGTGGGGCATAGGGAACATACTTAGAACAGCACCACACCACAGAATCTACGGCGGATTTTTGCATTTTTACATACAACACTTTTACACTGTTAGGCCTCGAGGCAAAGCGATTTGCCCAGAATCTCACGATTTTACTCAGGCTACACAGCGCATAGTGCCGCGGCTTCAAGGCGTAAACAAGCATTTGCAATGCACTAGGTCTCGCATTTACGCAAATTTAAGCTATAGGCATTGTAAATGACAATGCCTTTTATTTATGTTTTAAAAACAAAAACAAGAATAAAAGGCATTGTTATTTGCAAAGTCACTAGCTCAAACTTGCGTAAATGCGAGACCTATTGCATTGCAAATGCTTGTTTCTTTTTCGTTAAGCACTCCATGAGAGTACATATTTTCCAGCTATCTCTCATTCTATGCTTCTCTTCCCTCCCGCCGCTACCTGTATCTCCTCCATGTGTTTCTCCCAATTTGTCTCTTTTGTTAATCTAAAACAGGGCATTATTGCTAAGAGTGTTTACATGATATAATTATTTTGAGCGCCTTATAATTCTTGTCTTCTATAAGGCGCTTTGTGGAATCTGCAATAAATTTTAACAGATGCTGTTTTGTTTTTAGCCTCAGTTTTTGAGGCACATTTCAGAATATGCATGAAAGTGTATAATTTGTTTAGCTGTCTGACCGAGACATGACTGATATTTTTGAGGTCACTTTTCAGATGCCGTACTTCTAAAACACCTCTTTGTTTCGCTAACTTACACTTTGTTTTAACAACTGCCAAGATTTGTAGTTTGTTTGGCCCATGAAGACAGCATGATGCTGATGTTATCTTCACAGCATGCCAACAGACTATTCCTGGCCTAATCGCTGCGTGCCTGGTGGCCACAACAGACAGTAATTCAGTAAAGTATATAAATTGCACACATGTTTTCTTTTTCTCCTTGAGTATGCCTTTAAAGTTTTTAAAGCTGGTGATACAATTTGTCACTTTAATACGAAAGCCAAGTTTTATTTCTCTGGGAAATTTACTAATATTTTGCAGTGATGAACAGTTCAATTTAGTTTTGGACTGGGATGCCTTTCTGTTGGATGCGTCTGTACTGTGGACCAAGTGCTCCTCTGCTCTCTTGGAACGTGCCCTCCACTATGTACAGCACTTTAACATTAGTTGCATAACTAAGTTACTTTTCTTCACTGTTTGGCAACTGAATATACAGAGTGTTGTCCTTTTGCATTTAATACAATAATCGTAAAAATGTATATTGTTTGGTTTTCATAATACTGGCTTTTCCTAATGCATACAATGCTGCCCATGCACTGTTTTTGTAAGAAAAATAGAAATAATATGTAGGGAAAATAGAAAAATCTATCTTTCCTAGTGGTCTTTGGCCTCATCATGTAAGAGAGACCATGTACCGGTTTCTGAACAACAGTGTTCTAAACCCCATATGATCTGGTTTATTGGGAACCCTATATAAAAAATGAATGGTGTAGGCCACTGGCGATGGAGCCTGCAGTAAACAGCAGCTCAAGGATCATATTTGCCTGTTTAATACTGCTGTGGGATGGCAGCCTTGACTATATTATGTGGTCATGGTCACAAAATACTACAAATGCAAAATAACATTTTTGCAGGATTTATTCGGCCAATAAACGCATACTTTATTAATAGAACTTTTTTTTTCACATGAAGCTTTATTTGACCATTGTAATATAGCATCTGACTGCGCTGTAGCAATAACTTTATCTGTCGGTATGTATTTATTTTTAATTTTAAATTTTAGTTACATTGAATTTTAAATATACATATATAAAAAAATAATACAATACATAAGTATTATGTTATAGATACCTTTACACATACATATATATAAGATGTAACCCCCTTAAGGCAATTCCTTTAGTAGTGATGTTCTACACATTTTTGTAATTTATATTGTTTTGTTTGCTTTTATCCATCCTTTTCATGAGTGCTGCTATGTGAAAAAGTGGAATACTTGAATGGATCCAGATCCTATCTTTAAGTGCAAATCACTTACTTTTTTAGACATCCTTTATTTATCTGGAACCTAGTATATACGACCAGATGGAGCCAAAATAGAAAAATGTTGGGTAACATATAAAGATAATCTGCCAATGAAAACAATAAACTGGATCTCATGGTGTGAGTTTGGCAGGAGGGCTTTATTAGCTTCACCTGGTAGAATAGATTATACACTAGTGTCATCTGCAAGAACCATTGAGGGGACAGCCACATCGCCTACAAAACTGTACAGGTTTTTACTGAAAAGTGAGTGACCGTTTTATGCTGGTGAACACTAAGACTAACTTTGTCATGGACGCATGTTAATTTCTACTTTTAACAGATTTTATCATCTTAATGTTAGCCCTTCTTTATCTCAAACCTGGCTTTAGTCAGCCATTTAAAAAGGTGTGATCCAGCGGATTACCAGCTTGGGGTTACACACACACACACAATATACTCACCTGGGCCCTTAACCATTCATACAATAAGCTAGTAATACCGCCGGAGTCAATATTGGTTTTACCTGCAAGATTTTGTTATCTTTACCCAAATCTTACCATTCCAATCTCCTTGACAATTTCCTCTGGTCAATGAATCTAGTTGCTAGTAGTATAGGCAAAAATTAACATTTTAGATTTTCTCCAATAATCACAGACTCAAAGAGTTTTAAAAGTTTTATCTAATCAATAAATTTGTGAGTCAAAGATCAAATACAATGTTAACATCGAGTTTCATTCAGAAAAGAAATCAAGTTTAGTTCAATAATAAGTCTTAATAAAATATTGTGATGACAGTACCTGTAAAGGGAGGAAAAAGAGAGAGCAGGCACCAAGACAGATTTCACAGAATTATATTTACCTAAGGAGATAGATGAACCCAACTCCTTGAAGATGGGCCAGAAGGAGTCCACTGGGACAGATGGAAGACAGAGGATCAGGACAGCGTCGCACCCCTCTCTGGCATAACTCTCCTTAATCTTTCTTCCGCAATTCCCCTTCTAGATGATTGGATTATCGACCAGTATTTCAGTCTCTCGAGCAGGGTCTCTGGCATCTGCAAAGTCTGAGACAGCGTCTCCGGCAGCATACGTGTCGGGTCAGATTTCAGACAGACCCAGAACAAACTAACTTACCTCAATTATACTATTCTCTGTTCGTGTACCACCCCCAAATGTTTCAATATCGTGTTTTCCCCTATTCTGATTGGATAGGGCAAGGAGGGGCGTTCATCACACCATATTAAATGTAATATTTTACTTAGTTTCTTTGTTCTATGTTTCTGCCCCTTAATGTACTTTCCCAAAGCTTTATTCCCACCCGCATTTTATATTATGATCAATACAATTAATATACTTTGTAACATATGTTGCTCTTGTCCGGGTTGATGGGTTAAGTTCTCATGAGATTCTTCCCAGCTTGTCCTTGGCTGGGTTTCAATTGGTGTCATCATAGTTCCGGGCAGTGTTTAGTGCGCGAGAGAACAGATCAGGTGGGGTAGAGATTTCAGTCACCCTCCAAGGCCCAAATACGAACTAATAATAAAGTCAGAGAAAAACATGTTAGAATACGGAAATAAATGAATTCACTGTATACCACTTAGACACTTATCTCTACTCTATCCCCATTTACTTATATAAATCTTTCGCATTAGTATTTAGTAGAACTTATGAGATTTAGTTTAAGCAGTAGCATGTGCATTAACATGTGAGCTTCAAGCGGCCATTTTAAATGGTATTGCGCAGCTGCAAAAGTTTCCCTCCAAGCATAGAAAACGTCATACTACGTATTTGCAGTAGACGCATGCGCAGTGAAGTTCCCGCATTTGTCGGCCATTTTAATGACACTCGGGTTACTGGTTAGTAATACACATAGGCAAGCTTCCCCTAGATACGATATATTTTGTGTAATGCAATATTAGTATTTACAAGAAAAATTGATTACGGTATTGTACGTTATTTGAGAGGATTGCATGTCTTATTCTCATCTGGTGCTTCTAAGGCTACCTTATTTCTCTTAATGTTAGCTACTCTCTCATGTGTGTGCGTGTTATTATTTTCTACTGTATCCATTATATAAGGAATAGCAACTGTTAGTGCTAACCAACTTACAAGTAAAAAATATGCTACATATACATATTCTGCAACATTTCTTTACACAATTTTGTTTCGAATTTCCAGCAATTTGGAATTTTTAATCTGCGATGGTATCTTTTCTTTCAGGTTAGTCTCACTTCTTCGTCAATTTGCTCTGCATTTAATTCTTCATCACTTCCTTCATTTATTTCTATATTGTCGAAGTCTTCAAGAATAATGTACGTCCATTCAGGACCTTTGAATTTATTGTTCAGTCTTTTCAATCTTGGGCTTCTTCGTTTGTTGTTTTCAGTTGATTGTTAAGTCTGACTGGAATCCTCGTTTACTTGGTCCCATTGCTCATTTATTGTTTCGAGTCGGTATCTCACTCTCTTGATAACACTAGGCTGATTATCGACTTTTCTGATTCTTTTGGCTTGCACTGCACTTTCACTTTCTTCAAGTGTTCTTTTGTTTTCATTGGTTTGTGGCACAACTTGGTTATTTTCATCTTCAGAATTCCTCTCTATCTGATTTGTTTTTCTTCTTCTTCCTGAACTTGTTTTACTTTTCCTGTCTGGTCCTGATCAGGTCTTACTGCACTTTGGCTTTCTGCCACCTGATCGCGTTCTTCTAAGCCTATCTGTCCCTCCTCAGACTCAGGAGTTGTAGTTTCAGTTTCAAGGAGTCAAGGAGAGATTATTCTCTCCTTGACTTGTCCTGCTCAGGTTCCCTAACTGTTGTATTTTCACTCTCCTGAGCGCGTTCTTCTGCTCCTTTCTGGTCCTCACTCTTTTCCTGACCCACTAATCTGGTTTGGCTCCTTGTTCTTACAATTACTTCAGGTATTTCTACTATTGAGATCCAATCATCCTGACTGGTGCTCGGTTGTTCTTGGTCAGCTACTTCAGGATCTATTATTCTGGATCCTTCAGCTGTACAACCTTCAGCATCCCCAACTTCTTGAGTCAGTTGAGGTCCGTCTTCGCCAGGTGCTGGTACTCTTTTAGTATGACTTGCATGAATCCAATTAGGCAAGCCCACACATTTTACTGCTGTCGTTGTGACCAATATAACCTGATGTGGTTTTACCCACCTTGGTGCTAGGCACGATTCTCGAGTGTGATTCTTCACCACTACCCAGTCGCCAGGGTTCAGATCATGAGCTTGGATCTGCTGCGTCTTCTCCAACCTGGTGAGAGATAGAACGCTCTTGGTCAGCCAACTCTTTGCAATACTCTAGCACCAAATCATCAGATATATTCAACAGCTTGTGTCCTGGTATGCATGCTTGTCTCATTGCTCTTCCCATGAGTATTTCATGGGGACTCAATCCGGTATTCTTGTCTGGAATACTTCTGAGTCCCATCAGAACAAGAGGTAAAGCATCAGGACACTCGAGTGGGGTGGATTCATAAACTTTTCACAATCTTGACTTAATTGTTTTACCACTCTAGAAGCCTCTGGGCGGTATGCGCAGTGCAGCTTTTGTTCAATTTGAAATGCTTCACAAATTAATCGAATTATTTCATTATTAAAATGAGACCCTCTATCTGATTCAATAGTTACTGGAAAACCGAATCGAGGAATGAGCTCTCTCAATAGGAGTTTGGCCACTGTCAAGCTGTCGTTCCTTCGGGTTGGGTAGGCTTCCACCCACTTTGAAAATAAACAAACTATGACAAGTACATATTTTAACCCTCGACAAACAGGCAACTGCATGAAATCTATTTGAAGCCTTACAAATGGACCCTCTGCCTTTCCAATTCTTCCCATACTGACTATGGTTTTCTTTCCTGGATTCATTTGTTGACAGGTTAAGCATCTCTGTCAAAGACTCTCTGCGACATTCCTGAACTTTGCATTAAACCAATCTTGTCTGAAAAGTCTAATCATTGCATCTCTGCCTATGTGAGTGTCTCCATGATACATCCTACCCATTGGTGCAAGCATACAGTCTGGCATTACTGGTCTGCCATCTAAGTAAACCCATACACCATCTTCTGCCCTTTTCTGACAACCAACTTTCACTCTGTTCCAAGCTCATGCACATTGCAGCTACTGATTTTAGACAACCAGGTAATGCAGATGCTACAGGGTCCAACGTAGCAGAAAAATATGCCACCGGACGTCGCATTAGACCATGTCCCTGTGTTAAGACTGAGAGTACACAATTATCTCTCTCACAACAGAACAGTGCAAATTCTTTTGAATAGTCCGGCATACCTAAAGCAGGTGCTTCACACAAACATTTTCGTAATTTTACAAAGGCTTCCATGCTTTGATCATCCCACTCTATTGGGTCCTTCGCTCGCTTCTTTGTCATTTGTATCAGGGGTTTTGCCAATAGGGAAAACCCTACAATCTATTGTCGGCAATATCCTACAACACCAAGAAACATCCTTATTTCTTTTTGGGTTTGTGGCAGTTTCATTTGACTTATTATTTTTATTCTCTCAGAGGTCACTTTTCTTAGTCCTCGCTGTATCTGATGTCCCAAATATTTAACTGTGGTCTGGCACAACTGTAATTTCTCTGGGGACACTTTGGGGTCGATTTCGATCCTGTAAAAAGGCCCTACGAATCGTCGTACGGAGCGTTTTCTCCGTACGACTCGCACCCGGTAAACTGTCCCTACAACCTAGGAAGTACGATTCGTACAAAAATCCTATTTCCGTACGAATCGTACAAAACTCCGTAAGTGGAAAACTACCTATGATTCTGATCCGGAACAGCTTGTACGCGACGTCCGGACGTATCCAGGCAGCGGTTTCCGGCCCAGCAAGTACGATTCGTCCCTACGTCACTCCGTACGGCCCTTTTTCTACGGGAGTCAAACACAGCTGGAAAAGCAGAGTTCGCCGCGAACCGCCACGCAACGGAGCCCCGGTACGCGACGTACACGCCATGAACCCCATCATACGTGTCATCCCGGTCCTCTTGGCCTACGACCTGGTGCACAGCACCCGACGCACACGCCGCAGAAGGTGAGAACAACACCCAGGGGCCGGGGGGGGGGTGAGGGGCACGAAACATACCCCATAACCAAACCCAAACCTATAACATGGAGGCCATACATTACCACCAGGGTCTGGTCACTTTGGGGGGCGTGTCCAGCAACCCCTGCGTACCGCAACAACGGAAGTGGGCGTGTACGGTGCGTACCACACGTACCCCTACAGCACCATTACAACAGTGGCACGGACCGTACCCACGCATGAATGCGTGGGTACGGTGCGTACCACACGTACCCCTACGGCACCATGACAACTCAGGTACGGACCGTACCCTGGGTACAGTGCGTACCACATGTACCCCTACGGCACCATGCCAACTCAGGTACAGACCGTACCCACGCATGAATGCGTGGGTACACTGCGTACCACACGTACCCCTACGGCACCATTACAACTCAGGTACGGACCGTACCCACGCATGAATGCGTGAGTACGGTGCGTACCACACATACCCCTACGGCACCATGCCAACTCAGGTACAGACCGTACCCACGCATGAATGCGTGGGTACACTGCGTACCACACGTACCCCTACGGCACCATTACAACTCAGGTACGGACCGTACCCACGCACGAATGCTTGGGTATGGTGCGTACCACACGTACCCCTACGGCACCATGCCAACTCAGGTACGGACCATACCCACACATGAATGCGTGGGTACAGTGCGTACAAACACGTACCCCTACGGCACCATGCCAACTCAGGTACGGACCGTACCCATGCATGAATGCATGGGTATGGTGCGTACCACACATACCCCGTTACGGCAGCAGTAAATTTGGGATAGGATGCGTACACACGCCAGGAATGTGGGCCTAGAGGACTGGCCCAGCATGTTACCTTCATATTGGTGTGTGTGTAGGTCCTGGCCAGCAGTGTACAGCTCCAAGGGGGTGCGTGGGTGGGTGCAGAGGCCTCCCAGCAGTGGACAGACATATGAGGGGTGGGTGCATATCACTACCAGCAGTGGACAGACATATGAGTGGTGGGTGCATATCACTACCAGCAGTGGACAGACATATGAGGGGTGGGTGCAGATCACCACCAGCAGTGGACAGACATATGAGGGGTGGGTGCAGAGGACTCCCAGCAGTGCCCAGACATATGAGGGGTGGGTGCAGAGGACTCCCAGCAGTGGACTGACATATGAGGCGTGGGTGCAGAGGACTCCCAGCAGTGCCCAGACATATGAGGGGTGGGTGCAGAGGACTCCCAGCAGTGCCCAGACATATGAGGGGTGGGTGCAGAGGACTCCCAGCAGCGTCCAGACATATCAGGGGTGGGTGCATATCACTACCAGCAGCGTCCAGACATATGAGGGGTGGGTGCAGAGGACTCCCAGCAGTGGACAGACATATGAGGGGTGGGTGCATATAACTACCAGCGGTGGACAGACATATGCGGGGTGGGTGTAGAGGACTCCCAGCAGCGTCCAGACATATGAGGGGTGGGTGCAGAGGACTCCCAGCAGTGGACAGACATATGAGGGGTGGGTGCATATCACTACCAGCAGTGGACAGACATATGCGGGTGGGTGCATATCACTACCAGCAGGAGGATGCATGTCTTACACACACTGCATGACACACCACATGTGGGTGTGAGGACATATAACACATGCATACCCACCCATGGCGGATGCAGCACAATACACCCCCAGATTTCATGCCAACAGACTGTATAGTCATGTAACTGCATACAAATCTAAGATAGCCAAAGGGAACACACACTGTCACGCACATCCCAGGACTGATAGGAATGTCCAGGTGCTGGTCCAGCCACCTAGATGTTGTCTCTCATGGAAGGAATAGGGTTCAATTCCACCAGATACAATGCCCACAATTGTGAGTCAGGTGCCCAAATACCCTGCATAACAAGTACCATTTGTGTGGTAGGCCGTGAATACACACATACATAGTGCTGAAAAGGGACATTTTGTCCCTGAAGGCATTCCTACATATCCAAAACACAAGTACAGTGACTAGCAAGGATGGCACAGACGATTCAGCAGGAGACATAGGCATGGCCATTGCTGAAGGGATCCGTCACCAACAAAGGAAATGTTGACACAGGTCAGCACAACAATTGTGCAACTGTTTGCAGGGAAGATGTCATGTGCCACAGTGGAAGGAACACTCCTTGGGACAATGTATCCAAAGAAAAGGAACACACACTACCAATGCTTCTTTGCAGAGACATTGTGATGGCACACAGATACCATGGTCCACCTCATGACCATCATACAAAAACATTTCTCAGAAGCCTAACACATTACCCAAACAACAACTCCAGGAGACCCATCACCAAGTACCTGAAATGCAATAGTGTTGAAAGTAAAAGAAAAGGCTTTATTCAGCACACTAAAATAATAAATTAAGAATACACTATCTACAAAGGCCAATGGCCAGTCCTTTGTTATAGTCCAAGGGTGGACGTAGGGGACTGTGTCCACCCCTACGTTGCCTGCACAAAGTAACCCTAAGGTTTGTTGACCGGGGGGGGCATCATCTGTGGCAGGACCAAGCACCGCAGGGACAGGAGGGGGTTGGGTAGGTGTGGTGGGTGCAGGGCTGGACGTCTCCACCACAGGGGGTGGGGCAGCGCCAAAGGTGGAGGTGAGCTCGGCGCTGCACACTGCTGCCAGGCCGTCCAGTGTATCCCCTGCACCTGAAGAGACCCCAGGGCCAACGGAGGGGGGGGTGGCCGAGGGATGGGGTGCAGCGCTCATGGGGGAGGGGTGGACATGGGGGGGGACTCAACTCCCCTGCCCGGGGAATTCCTCGCCCGCTTGCGGGGTGGTGTCACAGTGGGGGTGAGGGCCAGCCCACCCATGTAGAGCTCTTTGGGTGACAGTTTGGCAGGGGAGCTAAGGGGAGTTGTTTTGGAGGGACTGGATTGTGAGGACTGCGGACTCTGACTGTGGCTGCGTGTCTGTCGTTTGCCCCCAGACCCTGTGGGTGTGCCTACATCCCCCTGAGTGTGCGTGCCAGGAGGTGTGCGCAGAGCCTTACTTGGGGGTGTGCTGGATGTGTCTGTTGGGGTGCGTGCCCGTGACTGTCTGTGTGTGCGTTGGGCAGGCATGGGAGAGGGCAGTGTGGATGGGTCCGGGGTAGGGGGGGACAGAGCACCGCAGGAGAGAAGCTGCTTCCGTCAGTGAAGAGTCCATGGACCGCAGAATCCTGCGTTGCTCAGACATCATTGATGACATGTCCTCCACGAACGACACCAACTGTGTGAGCAGTTGAGTGTGTCCATGGAGGACATGCAGCACTGATGCCTGACCAACCTGCAACTGGTGCAGTGTGTCCACAGACTCTTCACTGAGGGCAGCAGGGGTGACAGGGGCAGGGGGTGCGGTGCCTGGTCCGAAGGAGACTCGGTGGGACCCTGCACGGACAGAAGGAGCGGGAGCAACTGGGAGGGCGGAGATGTCAATGGAGGAGGCGGGTACAGATGGTGGGATGCTGGCAGTTGTTGGGGCATCCTCCGCCTCCTCAGGGAGTTCAGCCTCGGACCCGTCGGCGTCGTAGATGCTCACGCCTCCAGACAGGTCCTCCGACTGACTCCCCTCGCCCTCCGTGCCACTGGCTCCTGCTGACTCCACAGCACTGGCGGCACTGCCGCTGGGTCCCTCCTCAAGGTCCATGCAGGTGTCTCCCTCGCTTGCGGATGATGATGCTGTGGGCAAGGAGAAGAAACCAAAAAGCATCAGTCACCTGTATACATCTGACACATGAGCACAAGAACAATTGGTCACAGTGCATATCAGGCAATGCATCATGAGTAACAGCTAGCTTACTCCGCACATATGTAAGCCCTGTACTGCCCAGTTGTTAGACCCACCATGCCACTTTGACACCAGGAAAATACATACACAAAAGGCCACAACTTGAATGAGAAATACACTGAGAAGCTATTGTCTGTGAACCGGTGAGCACAGCAATACAATGAAGTCATGACACCTCTTGTTTAGCCTGAAAGAAACAGTAGTGATGCACTCAAGGTAAACTAACACACCTCAATACTCAAGGTGTCACCACACTCAGAGACCTGTAAGTCCTTTGGAACACAAAACGAACAAATGTAGCTACCTTGGGACTCACAATACTTACACAATCTACATGTTTTGAATGTGCCAATTGGTCATTTTGTGAAAACAACACTCATGTGGCTGCATGCAATATGTCGCACAAGGCAGTGCACACAAAAGTACATGTACACTGTCATTGAAGAAGCTGGCACCTTTTCTGAGAAGCCACTGTTAGAAATAAATGGTGTTGCAGAAAGTAGATATACATGGGCCCACGGAGATCTTGATGTCTTGAGACTCGTTAGTGTGTATCACCAACAACAAAGGAGTCTCACAAAATCAAGACCACTGTGGGAACATGTATATGGAGAATCTGCAACACCATTTAATTTGAACAGTGGCTTCTTTGAATAGGTGCCAGTGTGTTCCATGAAAGTTGAAATGTCGTTTGGTGTGCGCTTCCTTGTTAGACCTTTTTCATGCAGGCACATCAGTGTACTTAACACAAATCATCCAATTTCCACATTTAAAACATGAACAACTGTTGACAAGTGCTGTGAGTGCCAAGGTACAATTATTTCAGAGTAACAACTTTAATTATGGCAGTTGTCACCAGGCCATCCGTCACCTGATTACACAGTTGGCTACACATATGACCTACTGCCTGTCATCTGGCACACATGTCCACACCCAGGACAATGCATGCGCTAATGGGCCTGCAATTGGCTGGTAAAAAAGCCCAGCTGTACTGTGGGGACACCCTCATGGCAAGCCAGAATGTACACACAGATGTCAGCACACAAAGTCCAAACAGCGTTGCATCTGAACCACACACAGGTGCAAAAAAGGTATGATCAGGAATCATGTTGGTAAAAAAATTACACAGGCTGCAAAGCACGAACATTGAGCACTGGCCACCATCACAGGGGCACTGCACAGTGTATTTTTTTACAGGCAAATCTCACACACAAGTCAGACCTAGCAATGAAAAATCAGGGTTGCACATGTATGCCTCTCCCGCACCCCCCCAATACCTGAGTCGATGTGAATGATACATATCAAGAACTGACACCTCTTATTCTGGGTTACAACAACTGTGCTTGAAAAATAGCTTCATTTACACAACATCACCTCGTGGGGCTGCAAACACATATTTGTGACAAACAACCATCAACAGATTGTTGTGAATAGCCACACAGGCACTGCCCAGTGTGAGTATGCACTAGCAAAATGGCGTATCCCTGTGCAGTGGACACAGGTAGCACACATTAGCAAAATATAAACTAGGCCAAGGAACAATGCCACAGAGGCAGACCTATGCAGAACACACAGAGAAAGCGCACAGTGTTGGATGACACACATGATTAGGAGGGCAGGGTGTCTCAGGGGACTGTAGTGGGCACACTGCTCCGTGGTCCTGGAATGAGCTGACTGTACCATCTTCAACCGTCATGGCACTATGCATATCTCACACTCATGCACATCATGTCTGAGGCCACAATATTGGTCATGCATGCTGCAAGGGTGTCCAGCTGAAAGCTCACACTCCTATGAGGAGAGCAGCATCAGTGACAACAACTATGGACCCCCAACATAGTGAACAGGTCATGGCACAGGCAAGGTACCAACACAAGTTACAGACCACCCTCCCACATGATGCAGAAAGCAATGTGCACTTAGATTTACTGGCACCCTAGATGAACATGTGCAAATGTGATTACACACAGACCAGGGGACACATGTCAAGGAGGGGAAGGGATGAAAAAGAGCAACAGGTGACATTGGGGAACAGAAAATGCACTGCACATATCAACTCTGGGAGTGTATCCAGGCTACAGAGCGCTTACAAAAGCTTGCGACACATAACACAACAAACAGCCATGTACCTACCCCCTCCTTGCTGCAGTCTCTCCTGTAACTGCATATCGAGGTCTGGGAAGACCACCGCCAGGACACGTCTCATTTGAGGGGTCAGCCGTTGGCGTCCGCCGTGGGGGCGAGGAGGGTCCAGCCCCAGCTGGACCCGGGCGATCCACCGGGTCCAGCACCGGATGTCCTGCCACCTCTTGCGGACCTGTGGCAGCCGGCGACTACGCTCCCCCTCAGATCTCACAGCCCTGACGATGTGGTTCCAAATCACCCCCTTCTCGTAGGCAGTTACCTGTCAGGATGACAAAGTGACATACCATCAATATACCTGCTCCATGTCCCCGAGACACACATTTGAACCTCTTAGAAATGTTGAACAGGGCATAGGATGCAGACAGCAATTACATCATACACAATAAGAAATTGGCCTGTGTGCAAGCCCCAATGCAATACATGGCATAGAAAAAAGTCAACCGGTTGGCATGAGGGTTGTGACACACTCACTGATCATGCCACACACTGTGCAGCACATGCAACAGCAGGCTGATGGCCAGCACGTGCCAAGCAGTCACATGTCCCACTCCACTGACGCACCCTCAGCATACTAGACACACACCCAAGCACAGATCACTTGCCTGCCATTGACAACAGCAGCTACAACCCTCACTCTGCACATGTGCCACTTGCCAGTGGGGTGTCACAGGTGTCATGCTAGCTATGCAAGTCAGACACACAGCACGGCCTACTTGTCACATCAGATGGGTAGATATGTTGCCACCTCCATGCAGGTGTGGCGCAACACTTCACATAGACACTCACCCACATGTAAAGGAAGATTCACACACATCAATGTCCATGAGGTCGTACACATCATTTGGACACTCTCAACACAGGTCCACTCAACTCACACACATCTGTGGGTACAGTCACCTGTCACACCGGGGGAGCACTGAATCACCTCAGGACAATAGGAAAAAAAGCCACCAAGGATTTCACAGGCTGCATGTGTCATGCACTATGCAGTGAAAGTCACTGTAAGCAATATGCAAGTGAGGAGTGCACACAGGGACTACATCGGGCTCTGCATGAGAGACATCAGCATGTCCCCCACCCTGAGACCCACTCTAAACAACATAGCATGTCTGTCCCACCTGGACACAATATTGACAATCACACAACAGGTGCCTATGCAAAGGTAGTGGACTCAGCACTCACCTGCTCCCCTGGTCTCCCATACAGGCTGGTGTATTGTGGGAGGAGGGCGTCCAGCAAGGCCTGATTCTCCTCCTGGGTGAATGGCTGGGCCCTCTCCACAGTATGCGAAATGGTCCAGAGGAAGCAGACAGCAGCAATGTTGTCGACAGGAAAGTTGTGCAGGCAAGTGCCCACTCATGGATTCTGGCTGCCTTATATCTGTCTTTCTGAGGGGCATTCATTTAGAGGAGTACATAGTGATTGGTCAGACTCATTAGCATCCTACGTTTACTCCAATCCCTTTAAAAACACACCAATGACTTTTAACATACACCAATGACAGCATTCGCATCGTTCAAATTTTGAGCATCATGTCAAGTCAACAACCACTTTGCAACATTGTATTTTGTGGCCAACTGACTGTTCCAGGACACCTGATCGACACTTTCCAACTGAAAACTCTGTCTCCATGACAACCAGCATGCATTTAGGGCCTAATACTTGTCCCTTATGTGTCCCCTATGTAATTTTGAACTCCACACACCGGTACGGTGCGTTTCACACGTACCCCTATGGCACAAGTACAATGGTGTAACGAAGCGTACACACGCGATGATAGCGGGTGTACGGTGCGTTTCACACGTACCCCTACGGCACAAGTGCAATGGTGAAACGAAGCGTACACACGCGATGATAGCGGGTGTACGGTGCGTTTCACACGTTCCCCTACGGCACAAGTACAATGGTGAAACGAAGCGTACACACGCGATGATAGCGGGTGTACGGTGCGTTTCACGCGTACCCCTATGGCACAACTACAATGGTGAAACAAAGCGTACACACGCGATGATAGCGGGTGTACGATGCGTTTCACACGTACCCCTACGGCACCAGTTGTACAGTGCGTTTGACAGGTACGTGTACTACTAGTGCGTACACGTACGTGTACGCACTAGTAGTAGACGTACCCCTACGCACTAGTAGTACACGTACGGGTATGTGTACTAAGGTAGTACATGTACGTGTCACCCGTACGCACTAGTAGTACACGTACAGGTACGTGTACTAAGGTAGTACATGTACGTGTCACCCGTACGCACTAGTAGTACACGTACAGGTACGTGTACTAAGGTAGTACATGTACGTGTATGCACTAGTAGTAGACGTACGGGTACATGTACTACTAGTGCGTACGTGTACGCACGAGTAGTACACGTACCCGTACGTGTACTAAGGTAGTACACGTACGTGTACGCACTAGTAGTAGACGTACCCGTACGCACTAGTAGTAGACGTACGGGTACGTGTACTACTCGTGCGTACACGTACGTGTACGCACGAGTAGTACACGTACCCTTACGTGTACTAAGGTAGTACACATACGTGTACGCACTAGTAGTAGACGTACCCGTACGCACTAGTAGTACACGTACGGGTACGTTTACTACTAGTGCATACACATACGTGTACTACTAGTGCGTACACGTATGTGTACTACCTTAGTACACGTACCTGTACGCACTAGTAGTACACAGCAGCAGTGGGATGGCACAGTCATCAACACCCGTACCTGTCTCCTGATGCCAGGGACAGGGACACTCTCTCAACTGACAGGTCTCGATCACAGTGCCCCATTGGGACTATGTCTGGTGTGTGTCATGTGTTCCCATGAGCTTGATGTCAGTGTCCCGTCAACTGCATCTGCTGTTGGTGCATCCAACAGGGGTCTGTGTGGAGATGGGCATGGAACACGTCTACGCACACCATGCCACATGTGGATTTCCACGGCTGTAGGGTCTGTGTGCATCGGACATCATATTTTCCCAGTCAGACATGTGTGCGTTGTCTCAATGGCTGTGTTTTTTAGTTGTCACATGTACCCCTTCATCGCACTGTGTTTGATATGTACATTTGACATTCCATGTGACCTGTGTGTGTGCCTTCCAGTCAGCTGTCTGGATGAGATGACATCCTTCCAATGCAGCTATGTGGTTGTGTGTCACTCCGGTGATATCTGTGGCTCTTCACTCATACTGGCCCCCAAATCATTTCAGGGCATGTCATGTTGACTTGACAATCAACAGGTGTATCTGGCTTTTTGTAGGAGTGCCAGCAAGCTGGCATATGTGTCCTGTATGCAAATATGTATGTGTCCTGTATGTATTGCACACACCCGACTCCATAGTTACCTGATGTGTATTAGCATTGTAGCATGTGCTATGTTCATTGACATTGATATTGGCAGACTCTCAATCTTCATTCTTACAATCAATGTCTTGCAGGGCACCGCCTGTCCCAAGACCAATGCCAGACTTGGGTGCCATGAGGGAACGTGCCTGCATCTGACGTTACAGATTCACTCAACAGTTGATTGAGGACTTGACCGACAGGCTGGCACCACACCTCCAACCGCACCACAGGTATCCTACTGCGCTGACCCCAAAGATGAAGGTGATGGCAGCCCTACATATTTTTGCCACAGGTACGTTTCAATTCACCATAGCTGATGTTGGTGGCATGTCACAGACAATGTTCAGCCGTGTCCTGCGTGATGTTTTAGCAGCCATGTTGGAGCACCTTGTTGAATTCATCACATTTCCTACTCCTGAGGAGTTGACAGATGTCAAGGGTTATTTCTATGCCCTGGGAGGGATGCCCCATGTCATTGGGTCCATTGATGGTACACGTGTGGCTTTGGTACCACCACAGGCACAGGAACAAGTCTATCGCAATAGAAAACATTACCACTCGATAAATGCCCTTGTGGTGTGTCTTGCTAACATGCTGATTTCCCATGTCTGTGCACGTTTTCCAGGATCAGCACACGATGCCTACATCATGAGGCGTAGCAGGGTGCCACAAATGATGCTGCGGCTGCACAACGAACGAGCATGTCTTGTTGGTGGGTATACTCTGTTTGTCCTGTGTGTTGCGGTATCTTTGGCTCTTACGGCATCTCCTGACCCACTTTTTTACATGATGTTTCCATGTAGGGGACTCTGGATATCCCAACATGCCATGGCTAATGACACCTCTCCGCAACCCAAGAACAGCTGTAGATCACAGGTACAACGATGCACACGGGCAGACCAGGCGAGTGATTGAGAGGACGTTTGGCCTCCTGAAGAGCCGATTCTGGTGCCTGGACAAGACAAGCGGGTCCCTCACTTATGCCCCGGAGAAGGTCTGCCGAATCTTCCTCGTGTGCTGCATGCTGCACAACATGGCAGTTGAGAAGGCAGTGCCACTCATCCTGGATCCGGATGAGCAGGAACATCCACCCGTGGAGGATCAAGGGCTTGCTCACGAGGCTAGTGATGAGAAGGAAGAGGAGGATGATATCCGGAGTCAGCTCATACGCAACTTCTTCTCATAATGGTGAGTCACTGGGTATGAGTGTGCAAGCTTGTAGCATTGAGTGGCATGTGTTGCAATGTGTGTGTCCAGCTGACTGAATGCAAAGTGACTTGGATGTGTGTTCTGATGTGTCACTCGAGTGATGATGTCATGCCACACAGTTTTGCGGAGAGACTTTCTTTGCAATTTACATGTGTCAAACATAGTTCATGTTTGGTAAATGTCCATGTGAACGGTGAGAATTGTTTTAGGTGACTTCTTGTGTGTCTATCATTCCCAGGTATTTAGCGCCTGTTGTCTGCTCGTGTCATCGTTGTCCTCCTGCTATTCCTCATGAGGATTGCAATGTGTGCTGAATCAGCGTTCCATGCACGGACATGTGGAAAGGTCAGTCTTGGTAAGGTTTGCAGCAAGGATTTTTTGTGGTGGTACGGGTTTGGAATGTGTGGGGACTGCTTCTGTGCATGTTGTGGTACCATGCATACATGTCTTCTCACCATGGAGCATATAACATGTAGCATCACTCCCATGACATGATCGTCACCCTTCTTGACAGTCTTCTGTAGTGGAGTGTGGCGTCTGATGAAGGCATCAATGTGTGTAAACCTTGCCTCTGAAACATTGCAGATGCTACGGGTGGACATAGTGGGGGACATCACAACAACAGGCTCCATGGGGAAGTGCAGCCTATCCGTGTGCAGCAGGATGTGTTTGGCTCATCCCCTTAACTTGTGTGCCAGTTCATTGGGATTGACATCATCCGTGTTGTGAAGGGGGTGTCCAGCGTATGTCCTACATGTTCTGTCAACTGACCTGTGAGTCTGTTAATATGGATGCATATCCCTTTGTGTGTGTGTGAGAAGTTGGCCTGGCATATGCTGTCCACTAGTTATGGTGATAGGTTAAAAGACAACCTTTAAAGAAAGCTATCCTAGTGGTAGCTGTGGAGAAGAGCCTTCAGGCTAAATCTTGAAGGAGTGTTAAGCTTATTGTTTTACCATAGAGAACCTCTTGAATAACCAAAGGAAAGAGTAGTCCACGCAGGTTTATATATAAAAAATATATGTATTTATTCTAAGAATAATCCCACTAGTCTCTTTATGAGGCTGGAGGTAAAGATACAATTCAAACAAGCATTGATAGTTACAATAAATAGCGCTGGAATCATAGGGCCCCAGGGGGGGACCAAACCATATATCAAAAAAGTGGTATAAGAACCACGACAATTCTACAGACAATGCCTAGGGCATTTAGGGTCGCTGGCCCCTTGTGAAACCACCCAAAGTAGTGAGGAAGGGGACCCACGGGAGATGCGTGCAGTGGCAGAAGCTACTGTCGGGATCTCTATTAAAGCCTATGGAGAATGTCGCGGTTGAATTTTACAAGATTAAAAACACTTCTAGCAGGAGTTCAAGTTTAAGACTTTAGAGTTAAGCTTTTGAAGGACCCACACCCATGAGAGTACCGAGGTACCACTGTTACCTGCCCCAGGGAAGCCGGGTGCATAGGTCGTTTTCGATGTCGGGTCGCGGGCTGATTTTCAATGGCAAAACGTGAAGAACTGCTGCTAGCAAGAAGCGTCGTCGAGGTCGTGAAGATTGAAGATGTAGATCTTGAAGAGAAGGACCTGAAAGTCTGAAAAGACAGAGTCTGGGTCACGGCACAGTGACCAGGGGAGCTCAGGCGAAAGAGCCCTTCAATGTCGGGTGCTTCCAGGTGAAAGAGGTGTAGCTTGGATCATCAGCCACGGGGTCCAGGAGGCATCAAGGAAGGCCAGCTTCTGGAGGGCGACTGTCCCACGAAGGATGAGGGTCGTTGCGGTGTTAGTGTCCGGATTGGATCCACATAGCCTTGGCAACCCCAACCTACGCAAGAATCACAAAACAGCTACTGGTGCAGACCCACAAGGTCTGAGCGAGGTCTCCAGCGAGGAGACTGAAGAGCAGGCCTGGAGCAACAAGGGGAACTCTTGAAAGTGAAGATTGACCTACGCCAGGGCCCACCAGTCGAGAGACAAGGGACCGCGGGAGGCAGCAATTTGGCGTGTGTAAAGATGCGCCCAAGGGTCGCCGGAGCGGGCTAGGGCGTTGATCTTTGGCACAGATGATGCTGAGAGGTTGGCTCAATAATGGGCCAAAGCACAACTTGCCCACTAATCGGGGTCGGGTGCTGTGCAAGAGGTGGCCGGTGTCCTGGGGTATTGGGGATCTCGGCACCCACGGGGTCCATGGTGCTGACCTCTGCTGTGCACACTCATTGGCCTCTGGGATGCTTGGAAACCCACCTCAAGGTAGGAAAGAGTCGTCGATGTCCGTAGGAGCAGCAAAGTTCCAACCGGGTCACTTGCAGTGTTTCAGGTGCCTGCCAAGCAGGGGGGTAACTCCTTTACCCCAAGGGAGATTTCTTCATTCAGCTGTGCGGCAGCAAGTCGAAGTTCAAGTCTGTAAAGCGCAAGAATAATCTGAGGCTCTGGGGACCCTGTATTCACCTTTATCCAAAGATTAGGGGAGTGTCCAGATCAGAGCCCACCAATGAGAGTTCAGGCGGGAAAAAGGGTGGCTACACCCTCTCCCCTTTGTGTGGTTTCCTGCCTGGGCAGGGGACAGGATACCCCATAACCAGTTTGAGGCAGTGTATGCAGAAGTAGGCACTGGAGAAGCCTACGTGCAAGTCTGAAAGACATCCTATGGTGCACCCACCCAGTTCAAATCCACATAGTCTGTCTGGGGAGGTGGGAGCACCTCCCTGCAACAAGATCCCTATTGTCCAGCTGCCGTGGCTGGAGTTCTGCCCAGCAACAGGCAGCCAGAGTCGTGTGGGTGGCGGGTAGCATCCATTTTGTACTACGTGTGCACTTTTAAATTGGGGTCTAAAATCTGCCGCTTTTATCATATCGCCCCTCTAGCAGGGGGGAATCATGCCCTCACTCCCATGGCTGGATTGGGGGTATGATTCCTACATGTTTGACACCAAACACAACATGGTTCTGTGCAGCCACTCTCAAGTTACCACACTATCGCGATTACTTATAATGCGGTTAAGAGTATATGGTATGGCTGCACTACAAACAACCCAGCAATCATTTTACGAAGGTTGCAGAGGGGCCCTACTCAGGTAGGGGTTCCCCCTCACACATCTCAGCACCCTGCCTTGTAGGATTATCAAGGCCTGCCTTAGGGGTGACCTATGAGGATATATGTGTTGTATTAAGTGGGATACAGGATACCTATATCCCTGTAAGGGGTGCAAGCACCACCTTACCCAGACTACAGTAGTGGTCTGGTGGTGTCAGTTTGTATGGCTGTCCCAGGGGTGGCACAATAAGTGCTGCAGCCCCTGATAGGCCTCTGAGGGACCCATGCCCTGGGTACCTAGGGTACCATCTACAAGGGGCTGACAGGGTGTCCTCCGTATCCAATTGGTAGGTACCTAGGGTACTCACATCAGTTTAGAGAAGAAGCAGATAGATTGGGGTCCTGGATAGCAGGGCCACAGCCTTGCTAGAGTCATAAAACAGTCAAAACATCAGCAAAAAGTTGGGGGCAACTATGCAGTCGATGCCAATCTCCTACAGTGTGTATGTGGAATAAAGGTGTTCAGCACAATCCAAAGTGCCTCATCTCTGTCACTGCAGCTCTCTTGACAGTTTGCATGCGTCATCTATGGCATAATAGTCAAAGATTGAGCATCTGTGTGTATGTGTACTTTGGCAACATGCATGCAGTGCTTTATGGCTATTGTGCATGAAGTACCTGGTTGGGTATGTATTTGTGCAGGTTGCTCCCCACAACGGGACGTGAACGCCTGCTGATGGTGTGTCTCCTTTGCGCATCTCCGCATTTTGTTGCCTGATCCAGTGGCTGTAATTTATGGTGATTGTTCATACATTTTCTCGTAGTGACCCATGAGTAAGCTGACACTCCTTCCTTTACATACACCTGTTGCACTGTGCCTTTCAGACCTTGTCTTTGTGTGCTACTTTTTGCCTAATTTCTAACCCCTTCCGCCTGCTGCTGCCTCACCTGCGGCACCGCCCCACCGAGTGCCCTGATTCTGCAACCCCCACGCCTCCAAAATGCTCTGCCCTTCCCCCTCCAACCATTCGAAATGCAGGCAGCAGCTTTTCTGTGCCACTGTAGCCCCAGCGTCGTGCCAAAGGCTGGTACGTCTGCGCCTGCAACATGCACAGTGCACGACCCTCTAGTCTTTGCATGACCCACGTCACACAACAGGCTCATGCTGCAGCCACTCTCAAAGCAATGTCATCGTGACAATCATCCTCCTGCTATCAGGCAACCCCTAAGCACACACACGACACCTTCGCATGCTGAGTGTGCTACTCCAACTGCCTACACAGCGCTGCCCAGCCTACAAGACCCTGTCAGAACGACCAGGTAATGTGCCTACTACTCCACACTCGTTCCGTCCACCAGCACGCCATTGGACTCTGTTACCTCCTCAACACAACAGCCCCACACATCACCTTCATGACAGTAACCTGGACAAAAGCATCCTCAGCACATGACGTCTTCATTGCCATCTCACACGGATACAAGACCACCCGCAGGGACGGCAACACCAGTCCCGGGGGATGAATTTCTATTTATTCACAAGTACACCCTCAGAGTCACAAATCCGGGTTTTCAGCAACTCCATGGCAACCCTCAGTGTAACACTCCTCTACAGATCTGCAGGACTACATCCACTACTCCGCTAAGCCATCAACACGTACATCTGCACACACGCCCTAACCTCCACGTGCTACATGTGGCTGTGTGCCAGAAACTTCTTGCTGGAGGGGAACAACACCACCATCCATCATTGGTCCATCAACATTTGACTCCACGTCTCCCACAAGCAACACACTGCCCCACACCCGCTCCCGATCCCCCAAAGATGCTTGATGTAAGTCACCACAGACAAGCTGTGTGGGACACTCAAAACAACACCCCAGCCACACCCTGCAACCTCACGCACTGGATCAGCAACTGATCCAACAATCTTGCCACATTGACTGACTTTCCTATGAAGCACAACAGTTAAGGCACCTGGGACATGGCAGACCTACTGGACTCCTACAGACTTAGCTGGACTCTTGTGCAAACCTTGCAACACAAAGCGCCATCATTTGCCTTACAGCCCTGGAAAACAACACACACAGCCATCACCATATCATCAGCAAGGACAAGTGGAGATCCATCAGATAGTGCCGAGACACCCAAACACACGACATCAAGGGGCTCATCAGCATTGTGAGTGAACTGACAGCAGATCTCCATCCAAGACACCCCAGCCTTGCAAGGCAGATCACATCCCTTGCAACTTTGTACCACTGCAAGCTCATGGGCATACACGACAGCCTTGGCACACAGACGCAGACAGCACTATTATCCGCAGGACAAACCCCCATCAGGTTATGGACTCCTATCAGCAGCCATGACACAACCTTGCTCATTGCAACATACACTCTGGCTCTCCATCAGGCCCCTTCCCACACAACATCTAAACCACATCATTCCACATCCTTGAAGCCCATGTCCAGCGCGTCCTGAATGTCTCCTTTGAGTTTGCCACATTCCATGGGTGCAGGAGGCATGCAGAGACCCAAGCCCTTCTTAGACAACGGACGGCAGTACCGCAGGATCTCCTGGTACATCACCCTGCTTCCCTACCCAGGAAATGTCATCAGGAAGACACTCAACAAGCAAATGACAATTTTCCTCCATGCAACCTTCTCCAGGCAATCAGCACCAGACCATCTTCCACAGGAATCACACCACTGCAACCGTCAGCATTGCCACCACCAACGACAACTTTGCCATGCTCAACAATGGTGAGGCCACCACCCTTGACCTCTCAATGGCATTCTACACCATGTGCTACCACACTGTCAGCTCACACATCTCCAACACTGGTATCCAGAGGAGGGCCCGGAGTTAAATCAGGAAGTCGCTCACCAGCAAGGCCCAGGGAGTCTGCCTCCACCCTGCAACATGTAGGGGGTCATCTGGCCCATGCCCCAGGGCTCTTCTCTCAGTGTGACAATCTTCAATGTCTCCATGACCCCCCTCTCCACCATCACATGTGCACACGACCTCATCATCATCATCTCGTATGACATTGACACCCAGATGCTCCTCCAACTCACCAAAGACCCAGCCATTGCCAGATCAAAACTTCAAGAAGGCATGAGATCCGTAGAGGAATGGCTGAACATCAGCCACCTGAGGCTGGACTTGGACAGGACAGAGGTCATCATCTGAGGATTGTCCCCTTACAGCTGGCTCCACTCCTTGTGTCCCACTGGTCTGTGCACCGCACCAGCACCCAGTGATCACGCACGCAAGCTGGTGTTCATCATGGACCCATCGCTGACAATTACCATGCAACTCACCACCATCCGTACCTCATGCTGCAACACCCCCCACATGCTGCAAATGACCCACAGATGGATCCACTCCAAGGCAAGACAGACCGTCCCCCTGGTCCACGACACCAGCCGGCTCAACTACAGCATCGGCCTCTACGGAGAACAGCAGCAAAACTGCAGGAGAAGTTGTCCACATCCTGGGTGCATCCGCACACCTCATCTGCAACATCCCCCACCCCAGCCCCATCACCGTCCAACTGAGATAGGTACAATGGCTCACTGTGTGCTGCAGGATCACCTTCAGACTCCTCAACCACACTCAGGAGGCAGTCCACAACCCGAGACCCAACACCGACCATGCAGCCCACCTTGCCCTGGCCACCATTCATCACATCCACATAAAAACTGCATGCAGGAGATAGTTCTCCCACCTCGCAAAACAGACCTGGGACTCTCTCCCCAGGCACATCAACATGATCCATGACCTCTACACCTTCATGATACTCTACCAAATTGGTCTGTCTGAACAGTATTGCAAGCACCCCCTCAGCTTCTTGAGGCCATCACGTGTGAGTATTGGGCTCCATGTCTGTATTTAGTGATACATTGTGACCCATGTGTGTCCTCAACCGGACTCAGATCAAAGTGTGGGGATGGCTGGAGTTTGTTCCACACTCAGGCATACTTCGACATATCCCCACACGTATGTTGTGTAATCATGCTAAATGACTGCAACATAAAATTTCATGTCTTCATTTTTTATTTATAGCTCTGGGGCGTGATTTGTGCACAGGAAAAGGTGCTATGCAGGGACCATAGAATCCAAAGTTCACAGGGGGAGATGGGATCCTTGGCATTTGAAGTCATCAGAGTCCAGACCACAGTGTTTGGCATCATTGGTCAGACTGTGACCAGCAAGTCCATGTGGCAGAGAATGTCAGTCAATGAGGTGATGCTGTCGCACATGAAGGCCAGGTGCCAGGCCAGGTGACCTGGGAGATGTGGATGGGCCGCTGCCTCTCATGGTCTTTTCCGTGGACGACCCACCTTCCTCGCGGGACCCTCAGATGCAGGCCTTGACGATGCTTGGGACGCTCCGTCGGACGAATCCTCCTCCCCCTCCCTCCCTGTGGCTGGTGGTGGTCTTCGCCTGGTGGCACAGGGAGGGTTTCCCATGTTGTCGGCGATCCGTTGCTCGGCCTGCTGGTTCTTGATTTCTCTGAGAGTCACCACTACCTGGCTGAACTCCCTTGTGTCACGCCGGTATGCCTCCATGATGTTGTGGATGTGTGACATACCGGTCCCTTCAGCTGGCTGGTCAGGTTATCGCCTCTGCCGTCCTCCACTCCCATCACCCCTGCCCACACGAGCCTGGCCTGCCGTTGTGGGCACATCGGGTCGACGGGACCCCTGAGGGATGGCAGTGTCGGTGTTGTCTGCCTCCTCCTGGGTGCCCGCTGCACCTTGTCCCTCCTGGTCAGACTGGCTCAGTTGTTCACTGCGGGCAGGGCTCCTCGGTGTCTCCTGGGATGTGGCAGGAATGGGGGTGGTGGTTGGCACAGATGTTCCTGAACCAGGTTCTGCCGGGGCTTGGACACCAGAGGGTCCAGGTCAGTCGGGGTCATCCGTGGAGTGTTGAGAGGCATCGCTGCTGGTGGGATCCGGTTCCTCCCGAGCCTGTGACTGTGATTCTTCCCCCCCATTGTTGGGGGGATATTCCTCACGTTGCCCTGTGTGTGAGAGACAGACAATGTTAATGCTGTTTCATGCAACATGCATGTTTCATACACATTCAAGTTGGCACTGTTCCTCCAGGTAGTTGTATGCGCCTAGCATTCTCCTCAATGCTCACTTGTGGATGGGTATGTTGCGGGGGACAGATTGATATGTTCTCCTGAGTCTTTGACATGTCGATTTGTGGCTTGGATGCTTCTTCGGCTATGTGTTGGTCTTGTTGTGTTGCATGTCCAATGTGACAGTGGGTAAATTCATTGCCTGTCCTGGTGGTGTCTGCTTGTGTAAGGGGTGTGTGTGACAGGGCCTGCTGGTGGGTGTAGTGTGATTTGGCAGTGGGGCTTCCAGGTGATGTAGCTGTCCCCCCATGGAGCATGCTGCCATGACAGTGAGTGTGAGTTCCTGTCCTAGATATCTGACCTTGTTGTCTTGGTGTTTGTGTTGGCACTGGTCACAGGAGGGCCTTGTGCTGCCTACACCCAGGCCGAGTGTGAGCTATCCTGTCAGTACTTTCCCAATCCCTGTGCATTGCGCATGGTGCATGGGTATGTAGCTGGGCCATATCGGATGAGGGCAATTGTGTCTAATTTGGAGTTCAACAATGTGTTTTGTGCCACCCACCCTCCCAGCATACCGGACATCCATTCTTGGGTTGGTGCTTCATGTAGCATGGGCCGTAGCATGGCCTTGCTTTGTCCATGGGGCATACACGTGTTATTGGCATTAGCGTAGTTTTTGAGTGAGGTTCTGGCCGGTGATAGCTTGGGGGTAGTTTGGTGCATTTGGTGTAGTTGCGGTGTGGATGGCATTACCCCCATGTTACTTAAGTTGTTTGTGTACTCACCAGGCTCTGCAACTCCTTGGAGTCCATGTATTCCCACCGGCGAAAGCATGGCCATCACCTTCTCCTCCCAGGGATGGTAATGTACTGGTCTGCGGGGCGCACCACCTCCAGTGATGTTGCTCTGGGCGTAGTCCTCATTCATTTTGCGCTTGACCGCCCTCCGCAGATCGTACCACCTGGCTTGGCATTCATTCCTGGTCCTTCTGATGGGTGCAACAGCATTCACCCTATTGACGATCCTCTGCCACAGGCGTGATTTTTCAGCTATGCTGGTCTGTCTGACCAATGTTCCAAACAGCTGTGGCTCGACTCTGATGACTTCATTGACAAGGATGTCCAGCTCCTCTCTTGTGAACTTTGGATTCTTGTCTGTGGGCATGGTGTGGGGTGAGGGTGTGGATGGTTGTGGGTGTGTGGGTCTGAATCTGACGGTGTGGGTGTGAATGTGTAGAGGGGGTATGTGTGAAGGAGGTTGTGTGAAGGTGTATATGGTAAGGTGGATGGGTGCAGTTGTTGGTGTGTGCTCTGTAGCTGCAGTGAGTCTGTTGCAAAGGCTCATGGTTTGTGTGTGTGGGCCCTTTTTATTGGTCCATTTGTGGGTGTGGCTCAGTTTGAATTGTTGGTGGGTGTGTCATAAGAGGTGGTTGGGAGTTTGCTCCTCTGTTTGCCTGTTTGGATGTGTCCAGGTGAGTCCTTTACATTTTTTGTGCAGTGTAGATGTGTTTTGTGGTGTTGTGCAAGTCGAATAGGCCCTCCTTGTGCTGTTTTCCAGTGTCTGTGGTTCAGTACGGTACAGGGGTACGAGTCGTACAGACACACGGCCACATGCGTTGTGTATGTACGGGGCGTAGGCCGCCATTGCTATGTACGGTGCGTACACCGCCATCGCTATGTACGGTGCGTACACCGCCATCGCTTATGTACGGTGCGTACACCGCCATCGCTAGGTACGGTGCGTACACCGCCATCGCTAGGTACGGTGCGTACACCGCCATCGCTAGGTACGGTGCGTACACCGCCATCGCTATGTACGGTGCATACACCGACATTGCTATGTACGGTGCGCACACTGCCATCGCTTATGTATGGTGCGTACACCGCCATCGTTATGTACGGTGCGTACATCGCCATCGCTTATGTACAGTGTGTACACCGACATTGCTATGTACGGTGCGTACACCGCCATCGCTTATGTACGGTGCGTACACCGACATTGCTACGGTACAGTGCGTACACAGACATTGCATTTGTACAAGTCATTCCCCGTGTACGGCACGGACGTTTTCCGTACAAATCGTAAACCTGTCCGGTTCATACTTGTACGCTCGGACTGTGTTTTTACAATTCGTACGGAAAAGTGTCCGGGTCCGTCTCGTAAAACTTTTCCCGCTACGATTCGTACGGATCGGGCCGATCCGTATGTACTTTTTCCTGTACGAATCGTACTTCACGGGTCGGACGTGACTTGTACGATTCGTACGGAAAAAAATACGGATACGAGTCGTACGGGGAAAAAAAAGTACAGGATCGGAATCGGGCCTTTATGTCCACCTTTTACCAGATGGTTCAACAAAGCAATGGAATCAGCAACACAGTCGTCCCTTGTTTTCGATGCGACCAACAGGTCATCAATATACTGTACAAGGACTGACTCCCTAGGCAACACTAGTGTTTTGAGACACTTTTTCAATATTTGGTTACAAATCGAAGGACTTTCAGTATACCCTTGAGGAACGCAATTCCAAACACAAATACGATCTTCAAATTTGAAAGAAAATAAAAACTGACTACCAGGATGCAATGGAATAGAGAAAAAGGCATGGCATAAATCAATTACGGTAAACCATCCTGCCTTCCATGGTATCTGGTACAAAATCACTGCAGGGTTAGGTACTATAGGGCAACATGGCACAACAATCTTGTTTATCTTTCGTAAATCTTGTACTACCCTATATTTCCTGTTAGGTTTCTTGATGCCAATTATAGGTGAATTACAGGGACTACTCATTATTTCTTTTAGAATGCCTTGTTCAACCATTCGATCAATTTCTGCTGCAACACCAGCTTTTATTTCGGGACTCATTTTGTATTGTTGAGTATTTGGGTAAACTGCACCTTCTTTTACAGTCACTTTTACGGGATCTACATTTTTCATGAATCCTACCTCTTGTCCTGTAAAATCCCACACTTCAGGATTCACTGTTGTTTTGACCTCATTTGGTAGATCTTCTTTGGTCATTACAGAATATAATTCATCTACTTCTGTTCCTTGTTTTGCTAGCATGATTTTGTACACTCCATCTTCGTCTGGGGTCTGAATAGCAACACCATCCGGTGTGCAAAATATGGTGCAATTCATTTTGCACAATAGATCTCTGCCTAATAAATTCACAGGACTGGAGTCACACACTACAAACTTCTAATTTGTTTATTAGAGACGCCTACTGGTTGGATCGCTTCTTCTGAGAGGGGTAGGTTTGGGATGTCTGCAGTTCTCACAGTAGAATGGGTAGCACCAGTATCCAATAAGAAGGTAATGTCATTTCCTTCCACCTTACCATTGATATATGGACCTGACTGATCTACCGGCAAGGATGTGCCAAGTACGCACTCCTCTTCCTCCCCCCTCAGGCACCGTCATAAGGTGCTGTCATCAAAATAAGAATCCTGCAAAAGAAATTGCGATGTTACACAATTTTTCTTACCACTTCCTTCTTGAAATCCCGTGTCCGTACTCTACTTGGCTTGACTCACAAAATTTGGCATAGTGCAGGCAGCAATTGAATCTGTAGGTTTACAACCTGCTGCGGTTGACTCATTATTACCTCATTCTGCGTCTGTGGATTTAAATTTTGATTTGGGCCATTATTATTCTGTATACTTTTACACTCGTTTTTCCAATGTCCCAATTTTACGCACCCATGACAGGGAAATTTTCTCTTTGCCTCTTCTCTGCTCAATCGCCCTTTTGGTTTACCCCCATTATTTTCACCATGACCTTGCCCCCTTCCTGTATTTCCTGCCTGATTCTGTAGCTGGAGTTTTTGCTGTTCTGCTAATTTCACTTGAGCCCACATCACTTTCTCCTCTAAATTATTTCGTCTATTGTCAATTTCATCTCCACAATACTTTGCATATTTTAGGATCTCATCTATGGGCTCCGCTTGTCAGCACAAATTGTGCTGCCAAATCATTTGGGATATTTCTTGTCGTAACCCTGACACAAACCGATGCACAAAATGAGTCATGTCCTTATCTCCGATATTTTCAAATCCACTATACTGCTTGAACACCTGTAAAAGGAGCTCATAGTAAACATGTACAGACTCATCCTTTTCCTGGGTTGTTCTACCTATTTTTATCCAATCTGTTTCTTTTGGGGGAATTTTTCCTTTTAGGAAAGTGATTACTTGGTTATATTTCTTCATAACCTCCTCTGACCGAGCTCCTGTTTTCTCATCTCTCGGGTACTCATCGCTAGGCCAATCAACTGTAATTATACATTCGGTCCACAAATCAGCAGGCACCACTATGTCAAATAAACCATCCAAATCTTTCAACAAATCTTTTGAAACCTTCACAAATCTCTCAACTTGCCTATACCATTCCACTGGCTTTTCTCTCAATTTAGGAAAATCATTAGCAAATGATAAAATATCCTGTCGGGTCCATGGGACGTGTACATATCCCCCTACTGGAACCTCTCTCATTGGGTACAATCTTTCAGCCTTCTCTGTTTCTTTCATCAAATATTCGGATGTTGATCGATTTGTCTGCGCTTCTTCCTTTTTCTTTGTCCATCTAACTTTCCATCTATCTAAATCTCCCCATTTTTGTAATATCGTTTTCAACTCCTTTATCTGCAATTTTCTTCCCGACATATTCATATTTTCCAAATCCCTTTCAGAAAATTCTGCTCTGTAGGGTTTCTTGAACACCTGTAAAAGGAGCTCATAGTAAACATGTACAGACTCATCCGTTTCCTGGGTTGTTCTATCTATTTTTATCCAATCTGTTTCTTTTGGGGGAATTTTTCCTTTTAGGAAAGTGATTACTTGGTTATATTTCTTCATAACCTCCTCTGACAGAGCTCCTGTTTTCTCATCTCTCGGTTACTCATCGCTAGGCCAATCAACTGTAATTTTACATTCGGTCCACAAATCAGCAGGCACCACTATGTCAAACAAACCATCCAAATCTTTCAACAAATCTTTCGAAACCTTCACAAATCTCTCAACTTGCCTATACCATTCCACTGGCTTTTCTCTCAATTTAGGAAAATCATTAGCAAATGATGAAATATCCTGTCGGGTCCATGGGACATGTACACATGTACATATCCCCCTCCTGGAACCTCTCTCATTGGGTACAATCTTTCAGCCTTCTCTGTTTCTTTCATCAAATATTCGGATGTCGATCGATTTGTCTGCGCTTCTTCCTTTTTCTTTGTCCATCTAACTTTCCATCTATCTAAATCTCCCCAATTTTGTAATATCGTTTTCAACTCCTTTATCTGCAATTTTCTTCCCGACATATTCATATTTTCCAAATCCCTTTCAGAAAATTCTGCTCTGTAGGGTTTCTGCAACACCTTGGATATTCCTATTTCAATTCCCATTTCAGAGGCCAAATTTGTCAATTTTTCATGAAATATTTTCATTTTTCAGGTAATGCTTCTGCAAATGAACAACAATTCTTCCTCACCATAGGTGTTTAACCCCTTCGATGCTGCGCAGATTCCGCCGCTGTGCTGACGGAATCTTGCGCGGGTGTGGTCATGACGGAATGGTTCCGTCATGAGCACAGCTCAACCGTGGGTCATGACGGAACCATTCCGTCATGAGCACCGAAGGGGTTAACCTATCTAGTCCTACATTCCCAGCTATCATTCCTTCTAATTCAACAATGTCTAATACTTTCGGTGGTGGGTTTGGTTTCTCTATTTCTTGTGCCCATCTTTCTATTTCTTCTGGGGTTACTATTGTGGCACTTTTCGTCCCTGTGGATGTCTCTATTCGTACTTCTTTTGAGCAACCTGGTGTAACTCTTCTAGGTGTGTCATGTATTTGCCCTCTTATCGGTAAGTCCATTAATGAAATCACTGACTCACATTCACTAGCACAGTAGAACTTATGAAATTTAGTTTAAGCAGTAGCATGTGCATTAACATGTAAGTTTCAAGCGGCCATTTTAAATGCTATTGAGCAGCTGCAAAAGCTTCCCTCCAAGCATAGAAAACGCCATACTACGTAGATGCAGTAGACGCATGCGCAGTGAAGTTCCCGCGTTTGTCGGCCATTTTAATGACACTCGTGTTACTGGTTAGTAATACACATAGGGAAGCATCCCCTAGATACGATATATTTTGTGTAATGCAATATTAGTATTTACAAGACAAATTGATTACGGTATTATACGTTATCTGAGAGGATTGCATCCGAGCAAGTTTCTTCTTTACGAAACCTTGCTCCATCAGGTGCATGTTGTCTGGTTGTGAAAGACACATGGTGAGCTTACTAGGAACATACTTTTGCTTTATTTTTCTGTCACTCTCATTTGCCTGATCCAAATCAGATGTTTTTGGTCAATGTTGTGTTTATCCCTCCTGTGGAGAATAGCCTCTTTACCCATATCTTTGACTGGCTGGCTTCTGTGCTTCCTTTTCTGGTTTTTAGGGAACTACTTTTTTCTTTTTGTATAAGCACTACATAAAAGTTCATGTATTTTCCAGTTTTATACCTTGTCTACTTTTATCCCCTTTCGCTTTCTCTACCCATGTGCGAGAAGCCGCATTTGTGTTGCTCTCTGGCCAGTTTACTTTGCCTTCCCATGCTCCACGTTGCTCTCCTTCACTGTGTTCTCTGCCTCTTGTAACTTCTCCCTATCCGCTGAGTTGTTTTAACCAGCACACTCCTGCAACTCACTCATCCATTATTTATTTATTTAAAGTGCTTTGGAGCTACGTTTTCAAACTGTGTTTACATACAATCCATCTCAGATCAGTAAATCAAAAAAAACAAAATTGTGTCCTTTGTAGGTGCACACGTGGGTTGAACGCATGTGTGTGCCTACAAAATGATGCAACAGTCACCACATCAGGTTTTTTGTTGCGCCATGGTGCATAGCAGTCGCACTGCTGTTCAGTATGACTAAAAACATTAGCCAAGCCAATTGGTCTTATAGGTTAGACATGTTAGCTTTGCCAATTCTTATTTTTTATGATCAGGCTTCAAATGCACTTTTCAAATACCGTGAGACGTTCAAGTTAAATCTATGGTGGTGGACACAGATAAAGAGTGCTGGGGCGGGTGGAGCAGAGAGAGTGCGCGGCCGTGGGGTTTGATAATTAAAAAATAATAATTAAAAGACTTACCCGGTGCAGCCGGCCACCTCGCGCTCCTCTGCTTCCAGTTCCTGGTCCCTGCAGTCTGGGGATAGCATCACGTACTCCCCATTCAATACTTGTGCTGCTCTCAAGCATGAGAGCAGTGTGGGGTGGTGATTGGCCTGAGCAGCCTGGAATAACGCTTGCTCAGGCACAGGGGGTGTGTGCTGTTTCTCCAACCTGGCTGGGTTGGAGAAACCTCAGTGTGCATGTCAGTTTAGCTGGCCTAATACAGCTGTTTAACTGACATGTGCACTCAAAAGTGTGCCTACAATAACTTCCTCCCCTTACCATGGCCAGGTCTGGTCCCTTCCTGCACACGCTGGCTCAGCCAGCAGCTGAAGAATAAAACAATAATAAAATATTTTTTTCTTTTTCAGCTGCTAGTTCTGAGCCAGTGGGGCAACGCTCCTCCGCCATTGCAGTGGAGCCACAGCTAAGTTAAATGACAGCATGTCTTATTTTTCTCTGTCTGTGCACCAAGACCCTCACATATGATCTTCAGTATTTAATTAATTAAACAAAATTCAGTTAGCTTTGCATCGTGCTTGCACTTTATCAATTAAAGTGTCTTTTATTCATGTGTTTGTGATGTTCTTGAAGGAAGAAAAGTTCAGCTCTATATATTTGAAGGCCATTCCCTTTGGCCAAAAGGTGGCAGTGCTTATATTTTTGAATGTGCTTTTGTTTTTTGCTGTAGAACATAATGCAGGGTTATATATTAGATGTAGAGCGAAAGTCTCACAGTGTGATGTTTTCTGCTTTACTATTAGTTAGCTGAATTATCTTTTATGTCGAACCACACTGACTGTACGATTGTCTTTGTCTGAAATATAAAAAAGTCTGATGCAGATTGTGAGCCAGGTTCCTTCCCGATCACCTTAGATAGCAGACTCCACATTAGGCTTCTTATTGATATGTACTTAGACTATTTTTAGTGTCCTCTTCTCCTGCCTTATACTGATACTTATACTCATACTTTCTGGTTATTGAATAGATTAGGAGTCAGCTTCCACTGCCAATCCTGATTTACATTTATTTGCATTTTTTATATTTTGAATTGAATGACTAACCATATACCTTTTTGCCTTCTGTAATTATTCTCAAATTTAAAAGATCCTTCATGGTTTGTACTTTAAACCTTGTCTTGGGTGGATTTTCCTGCATGGAGTTTCCTATGTGCGTTCTCTGGGTTTACATGAAATATTGTGTTAGTGCTTAGAAGTCACTTCTCTTAAGACATAGCCCCGATCCATCAATCATCCATTTTAATGCTGAAAAGCGCGGACACGTGCCTTCAAAAGGGCACTACGGTTTACTCATAAGATCTTTTTTGTTTTGGTGTACAGCAGCTGTGATGCTGTTCAGCATAGTTAAACACATTAGCCAAGCTAATAGGGTTTATTGACATATTGGCTTTGCCAATTCTTATATTGCATGCACAGGAAAATGGAACCATCAAACTGACCCCCACCCCCTCTAGATGAGAATAAAATAATCTGTTTTTTCACCACTGGAGGGCTGGTGCAATACCCCATTACTCTAATGAGAAAACCTTTCTCTTTCTATGTGGGGTGTGAGAAGAGGGAATTGTTTTTACTGGCGGCCTCTCTTAAATTGCTCCTTTAAGCACTGCCTACACTCTCAATGCCCTGCAGGGTGTAATAATGTTGCCCTGTGCTTGCAACTCACATGGTGGGATGATCTCCTTGTTTACTTCATTTCTTAACTTAGTTTAGTCATCCTGCCTGAAGATGCGAAAAGTAAACAAAAAATCAGCAGTCTACATCTCTGCTGCATATCTTATCTTTTGAGGGCAAATAGGTTTCCTGCTAAGACTCATAAAAGACACTGAGGAAGCTGGGGTGTGACAGCGTGAAGCAGGCAGTGAATTAGAATTGTAAATTTGAAAGGGCTTCATTGAATTCTACTTAGGAAAGGCCCTGCAGCACATAATTCCTCCATATATTTGAATTGCTAACACACATTTCTGTAAAATGTTAAAATCTTAAGCCAAGCTGTGGCTGGTTTGGTTTGATTGAATGCAGATAAAAGCTGCCTTTATGCCAGAACTCTTCCTCCTCCACACAAACGCATTTTCACCTCTTCAAAGTTAATGTTTGAATATTCAGCGAGGCAAGCATCTGACAAGGCAGCAACCCTTTATCACAGTTGAGAGAAAATATCCATGCTTAGAAGAACGCCTTCACCCTTTTAATAGGTTGTCTGATAACCTCTGTGAGGAGTCTTAGCATCCTGGTGCAGGCAGTGGTTACTGGACAGTATCCTGTGTGGGAACTGTCTTTTACAATTTGGTGTCCGAGACTAATTAAAACTACTGCACTCCAATTGGTTGATCAAGTTATTCCCTTTTGGCACTTGATTCAAAGTGTCTAATTAAACAAATTCAAAATCCGCTTGACGTTAAATCAGAGATCAAGTAGCCTATGTCCTGGTTCAGAATGAGACAATTAAGGTTTACAAACAGGTACATGAGGGGGAGGCTTCCTTATTAGGAAGTGATGCATTCTAACACCTGAGAAGATTTCATGCCTCAGCATTGGGCGTTTAAGCTCCTGATGGGGTCGGCGCTGCAATACCCCACGGGCTCCGCAGAGGGCTTTTTGGCGGAGATCTTTTAAAGTAAAATCACTATGAAGGTGAGTGCAAGTGTGTGGAACAAGTGGAACTGTGGGTTAAAAATACTGCGGAGGTACCCTAGAGTGAATTTTATTCCTGGGTCCCCCTGGTAGGGTTAAAAGCAATAACTAAACTGTTACTGCCCAACAATGAGGAAACACAATGCAGTTGCGAGTGCAAGTGGTGTGGGTTGACGTGTTTCACACCCTTGGAATCCATGGTGTTTCATCAGGACTGGGTGGTGGTATAGTAAAAATGAATATCTGTCCCTACCCAGATCAAGGAATGGGAGATTCGTGGTGCAGGTATCAATAGATTACTGACCTGTAGGCTCGTAAAAGTGAGAGCGATAGAAATAGAGGAAAAACCTCAACCTAAAAAATCCAACCTGTAAGAGAGGGGAGAAAAATTACGCTAAGTATGAGCCCCCTGGGATTATCTACAGGGGCTACAAAAAAATTGATGTACCAAAAACATGCTCGAGGTGCAATATGGGGCTTTCACATTCCTCGGTGTCACTCATTCCAAAATGTAGAGTGAGTGACATGCGTTCACGTGCTGTTTAAAAATATATTACCAAGTACACAAGACTAACAAACATACACATAGAGTCGTAGGCAATACGTGAGCACTGAGACACATCCTTATATTGTGAGGGATTCGATACTTACCCTCCTTTTGCAAGTTTTGTGCCCCTTAGGTCAGAGTAGGCGCTCGCATATAGCTTGCGGCATGAGATCTGCGGGATATGGGTAATGAGAGGCTCACTATTAAAAATAGGAAAGTGGGAGGTTTGGATGTAGTCTGACCGCTCAGGATGTATACTCACAGTTGTCTCTGTGCTGGTCGGTGTCCTCACCTACCCCTGCTTGCCTGGAAGGACTAGATTCTCTGCTCAGGGCTGGTTAAATGGCAGTCTCTGTGCACGCACGGGTGGGGTCAGACCACGTCCCACATAACCCACAGAACCCAGAAACTCCTGAGGCGGAAGCCGGGAGACAGAGACTTTTGTTTTAACTTGATGCACGTGTGATATTGTGTGTCATTTTATTGTGTTTTTAAAAAAATAATCATCTCCTACCTGGCTGCACAGGACTCGACTCTGTAAATCTACCGCTCAGCTGCCCTGCGCTGACAGCGGCTCTCCCCTGACAAACACGGCGCCATTGCCGGCGTGCGACTAGGCCACGCCCCCTTGGAGGCCACGCCCCTCACCTGTACAAAAGTATGTGTCACTTCCGTACGCGCAGCGGACGGGCGCAGCGGGCGCGCCGTCAGCGCGCCAAAGGCGCGCCAAAGGCAAGCCCGTCTGGGCCCGTCCGGGCCCGACCGGACCCAGGCCCAGGGACGCTGGCGGATCCACCTCTTGACCGCTTGGTGTATTCAGGAGACATGCTCCGTGCTCTCCAACTGGAAAAAACTCTGCCCTGTCACCACACGCACACCGAAGGTAAACCTTTCTCCAACTGTAGGCGTTGTAATCCTACCACCCTAAACTCAGCCAAACTCGGACTTAAGATAGGTCTTCTTAACTGCCGCTCCCTTCCTAAGCATGCACACGAGACCAACCTGTTAATACAAGATCAGGAGTTAGACGCGCTGTTTCTTACCGAAACGTGGCTATCTGACAGCTCTGACTCGGACATCGTCATTGCTCTCCCCTCAGGCTATCTTTGTCAAGCCCTACATAGACCCAGAGGGAGAGGAGGGGGCTTAGTCTTAATCTACAGAGAGCAGCTTATCTGTAGAACCTCCAACGCTCACATCGAAGACTGTGAAAGTTGCCAATTTTCCATCCAAACCTCCCCGGCCCACACCCTGTCGTGACTACTGATCTATCGCCCTCCAGGTGCTCCTGGGAAATTCCTTAATGCCGTTACCGATTCGGTTTCACAATTAGCCTCCTCTGCTCCTAACTTCCTTATCGTAGGTGATCTGAATCTGCACTTTATGGACCCCACTGATCGGATAGCCTCAGATCTTCTTCAGGACCTGTCATCATTTAATATCCGACTGGTCAACAATGAGCCTACCCATGATAAGGGACACCTACTAGATCCCGTCCTCACCAATGTCGCTAACATCACCACCAGTCCACCCCTGACTTTGCCATGGACTGATCATTTCCTAGTCCCCATCTCTTGGGATGCCCCCATTATAACCCCTCAAACTACGAAAATCCAGGTCACCGATAGACGGTGGCACAAACTTGTACCCACGGAATGGGCCACCACTCTCTCAAACACCATCCCTGAGCTCTCCATCGAGCCTGGCACGGCCGATATACAGTTTAATTCCTGGATCACATCTTCGCTAGACAAACTAATACCTAAAACAGACACTCTTAAGCATACCAAAAAAGTGTCCTCTGCTCCGTGGTATACCCCAGAGCTCAAAGCTCTACGCCAGGAATGTAAGAGAACGGAACGCTCCTGGAGGAAAGATAAGTCCAAAGCTAACAAAGACGCTTACTCTACCTCCCTTTCAACTTACAAAACATCCATTCGTAAGATCAAAAGCGCATTCTTCCAGGAGAGAATAGAAAAAGCAGTATGCTCGAGTAAAGAATCCTTCGTCATTCTAAAAGAACTTCTGAAGACCCCAGATCCTGGACCGAGAAACCCCCCGGATCCAAAGGCCGATCAGGAAAAATGCCATCAGTTGGCCAACTTCTTTCAAGAAAAGATACTAAAAATCCTTGATTCAATCCCCCCTGTTAGTTCGTGCGAGGAAAACGACCCCCCGAACACTCGGACATCCATCTGCCTCCCCTCTTGGGGTCAAGTAACTATCGAAGAAGTGGGAAATACTCTAAACTCCATTAAAAGCGGATCTCCCAGGGACCCCGCCCCGCTTCGGACCCTTAAGGAAGTAGCTTCCATCATTGTTCCCCCCCTTACCCACCTGATCAACGCCTCATTCCAACAGGGAGTCGTGCCCCCGAGCTGGAAGGCGGCAGTAGTTAAAGCACTACTGAAGAAACCCTCCCTTGATCCCGAAAACCTGGCCAATTTTAGGCCAATCTCTCTTCTCCCAGGGATCAGCAAGGTTGCTGAAAAACTGGCCAACAAGAAACTTTCACAGTTCCTTGAGGACAACAACAGACTAAAAAGCTCACAGACAGGTTTTCGTCCGGGGCAGGGCACGGACATCGCCCTCCTGGCAGCGGTAGAGGAGGCCAGAGCACTCTTAGACGAAGGAGGATCAGTGGCAGTGATCCTCCTCGACCTGAGTGCGGCCTTCGATACCGTCAACCACCAACTTCTCATTAAGCGGCTCAAGAGAGTCGGTGTGGAAGGCTCCGCCCTATCCTGGCTGTCATCCTTTCTGGCCCAGCGCACCTTCCAGGTCTGGGAAAACAACACCTGCTCCTCCGAAACTCCCCTCCAATGTGGCGTGCCTCAGGGCTCCTCCCTGAGCCCCACATTATTCAATATCTACATGGCCCCATTGGAGGAGGTTATCACCCCGTTCGGAGTGAGCGTCGTCAGCTATGCTGACGACACACAATTAGTTGTGTCATTATCCCATCCCAGCCAACAACCAGCAGATTTATCTAACTGCCTTACGCAGGTTCAACGCTGGATGAACAGTTCAGCCTTAAAACTGAACGGAGCAAAGACTGACGTTCCCCTCCTTGGCCAGAAAGGACCCACTCTCTCCTCGAACATCTGGCCAGGATGTCTGGGTCCCCCACCTGACCCTAAACAAGAAGTAAAAAGCTTAGGCGTGTGGCTCGATACAGACCTTTCGTAGCCGGGACGTGCTTCGGGCTCTTGAAATCACTGAGGAAGATCCTGCCCCTCTTGCCCCCCAACTCGCAAAAATTGCTAATTCAAGGCCTGATTCTCTCTAGGCTTGATTATAGCAATGTGATCTACTTGGGCGCCCCTGAAGCAACAATGAACAAGCTTCAGAGAATTCAGAATGTCGCCGCAAGGATTCTCACTAATACTCCTGCCAGAGCCTCGGCCAAACCACCACTAAAACTCCTTCACTGGCTCCCAATTAGGGAGCGGGTCAAATTTAAGGCCCTGTGCCTAGCCCACAAACTGCTACAAAATCAAGGCCCCCCTATTCTCAGAAAATTTATCAAACCTTATAAATCCTCTAGATCCCTCCGTTCTGACAAGGAGAATCTCATCATCACTCCCAGATTTAAGAAGGCACGTTCAGGCGGAAGACGTTTCTCAGTCCACACCGCCCGCCTCTGGAATGCACTCCCCCGCGACCTGAGAATTGAACCACATTACCTACGCTTCAGGAAGCGGTTGAAAACCCACCTTTTTCCCTAAAAGCAACTTGCTCTTCCGGAACCCCGATCTCCTACCCCCCACCCCTCCCCTCCCTTACCCCCCTCCTTTCCCGGCCCTCTGACCTGTAGAGGTAGGGTTCTTAGCGCTGGGATACCTCCGGGTGACTACGCGCTCTATAAAAATTTTTAATAATAATAATAACATGACTGGGAACCATGGGTTTGGAGGGAAAGGGGCGGGGTTTTCGTCGTTGGAGCTTGATGCCTGATCCCAGGGCAGGCATCTTTAAATGATGAATACGGCCATACAGGACAATGACCAATGACAACCCACAAGGAAAATATCCTCACCTGGTGCAGATATATTGATGACATACAGTTTCTATGGCAAGGGGATGCTAGCATCTGTATGGACTTCTGATTAACACACTCTACCCTTTTCTGAAATTCACAAGCACTGTGTCGGCACACTCAGTACCTTTTTTTGGATCTATTGATTTCAAGAGAAGGAGGCAGGATACTGACCAATAACTACAGAAAGCCAACAGACAGGAACAGCCTGTTACTTTATGATAGTCATCACCCAAAAGCCCTCTGCGACAATCTACCGGTGGGACAGTTCCTCCGCCTACGTCGCAACTGTAACACCATGAAGTACGACGCTCAGGCTTTCACACTGAGGTCCAACTTGATCACCCAACACTATCCTCATAGGATTGTCAACCAAGCCTACAAAAGAGCAGAAAATAACCATCGGGATTCCCTTCTGGAGACCAAGGCCAAACCACCAACAGACACGCTGACCTGCGTTACCACTATTACCCCCTCATCTAATAAAATTCAGAAAACATGGTCAAACCTAAATATAGGCATCCTGGAAGTGGGGCGCCCTCTTTTTGAATACAAACATACTAACAACCTTAGAGATATGCTTGTCCATATGCAACCAACACCCTCCCAGGGACCCTCAAACCATCCTCTGGGGCCTTCCTCAGGTCAAGGGACACTAGCGCTGTGGGTCTTGTACAGTATGCCCTTTTACCAAAACCACCAAGGACATTGAGGTAGGTTTAGCCCTGCCAAAGCAACAGAGGCACCACACCAACTGCAAAACGAAGAACTGCATTTACCTCATCACGTGCCCTTGTGGATTAAGGCATGTTTGGATGACTACGAGGATGGTCAAAATCAGAATAACCGAACATTGGAGCACCATCGACTGTAGGAAGGCCAGCACAAAAACATCTTCTCACTTCATGGTATTGAACCACACTGCAGAAAGTATAAGGCGGACTATAATTGAATAAGTAAAATGGAACATGGATTCCCTCTTCTCCTGGGAGCAGCGGTCGGTCTTTCGTCTCAAGCCACATGTTCTTAGACTGAACGACGACATCCCTTGGTCCGAATGCACTAGCTAACTGAATGTTCCTCATGATATCTAGAACACTAAACACGCATATATACCCACTACTACAAACGTCTGGAGCAACCCCTCCATGTCACTTGCACGATCATAGGGAAACACTGTGCAACTTTTTTCTACTTTTGAGCTTTTCCCAACTATGCGCTTTTTCCACCTTTGGGCCTGAATTTGAGTGTATATTGAAATGAAATCTATACTTTTTCCACCCTTTATTGACACCCGATGTTAACTTCTCAACAGGGCTATAACTCTGTGGACTTCAGTGCATTTGCACTAAAGATGCTATACATTGGTTACTTAATCTCGCTCATTGTACTTCTCTAGGGCAATATACTTTTGATGAGTAGTTTATTTAGTAGCTGACACTAGGGTTGGTATATTGTACCCACCTAAACACTGTGCAAAGTAGTATTTGATCCCGTATGGCCGTATTCATCATTTAAATATGGCCACCCTGGGATCAGGCATCAGCTCTAAAGACGAAAACCCCGCCCCTTTCCCTCCAAACCTGTGGTTCCCGGTCACATGGGACATGGCCTGAACCAACCCCTGCCGGCACTGGGACTGCCATTTAACTGGCCCAGGGCAGAGAATCTGGTCCTTCCAGGCGAGCAGGGGTAGGTGACGACACCGACCACCGCAGAGAAAACTGTGAGTACAGCATCCTGAGTGGTCAGACTACATCCAAACCGCCGGCTTTCATGTTTTTAATAATGAGCCTCTCATTACCCATATCCCGCAGATCTAATGCCGCAAGCTCGATGCGAGTGCCTGCTTTGACCTAAAGGGTACACTCCTTGCAAAAGGAGGGTAAGCATTGAATCCCTCGCCAAAGATTATCCCACCTTATATCGGGTGCGTGCAAATGAACCGTTTGGGTAGGGATCAAGGGTGAATGTGCTCCCAGTGATGGAGATGTACTCCAAATAACAAAGTGTCCACCGTGATATGTGGCTTGAAACCTTCTTCTCCTTTTCCCTTGAAAAGATCTGGGAGCACATTCTCCCTTGATCCCAACCCAGACGGGTCATTTGCACGCACCCGATATAAGGTGGGAGAATTTTTGGCGTATTGGGATCATTTCTTCGCCACTAAGAATTATCACTTTCCAGACATAGGAATAAGAACGAAAGATTTGTATTCTGACCTTAAAGCCCTGATGAAGTTCCAAAGGCTTGTACCTTAGAGGAACAAAATGCATTGGCTGTCTTTTATGATCGTATATTGATGTCAAAATAAAGGAAGAAAATATAGAAAATACAAATGGACTCATATGTGCTTTGTTCGGTGCACCTCTTTTTGAGAAATCAATGTGTATGTTTGTTAGGCTTGTGTACTTGTTAATATATTTTTAAACAGCACATGAACGCATGTCACTTACTCTAGATTCTGGAATGAGTGACACCCAGCAATGTGAAAGGCCAATATTGCTCCTCGAGCATGTTTTTGGTACATTAATTTGTAAAAATATGCCGAATTTTTGTAGCCCCTGTAGATAATCCCAGGGGCTCTATACTTACCCTATTTTTTCTCCCCACTCTTAAAGGTTGGATTTATTAGGTTAACTACCACAAAAGGTTTCTCCTTCACCATTTCTATCGCTCTCACTTTTACGAGCGTACAGGTCGATAATCTATTGATACCTGCACCCCGATTCTCCCATTCCCTAATCTGGGTAGTGACAGATATTCATTTTTACTATACCACTACCTAGTCCTGCTGAAATGCCATGGATCCCTCCTGGACCATTAGGGCGTGAAACATGTCGACCCACAACACTTGCACTCACAGCTAAATTGTGTTTCCTCATTGTGGGAAGTAACAGTTTAGTTATTGCTTTTAACCTTACCAGGGGGACCCAGGAATAAAATTCACCCTTAGGGTACCTCCGGGGTGTTTTTAACCCACAGTTCCATACACTTGCACTCACCTTCTCAGCGTTTTTACTTTAAAAGAGCTCCGCCAAAGAGCCCTCTCGCAGGGCCTCTGGGGTATTACAGTGCCGACCCCATGAGAAGCAAAAACGCCCAATGATGGAGCATGACACCTTTGCAGGTATGTGAGGGCATCACTTCCTAATAAGGAAGCCTCTTACACCCCAAGTATCTATTTTTAATTCTCCTACCTGTATTTGATTACTTCTTTAAGAACAGCTGCCCTCTGGTGTAGTACATGCTTGTTCTTGGGAGCAAAAGTACTGGACCTCTTAAGGCTCCATGTCCCCCAGTTTAGTGACTTGTGAGACAATTAAGGACCACAAGTGCACAGAGGTAAAAAAACTTGAAACAAATCAACTGTTGTCAAGTTTCACTCTTGGTAGTGGCACCTATTTTACTAAGGTAACCCACCGTTCCAAGGGCTATCTGAGTCCCAAACAGAACGTTAGTTTAATGATGGGATGGAACCACCTTTTAAAATCCAGTCTGTGATAATGCAAACTAGATGGCTTGAGTGGTTCCTGAATACAGATGGCCTACAACAGACTACCCCATAGGCAGTAGGGGTGAGAGAAAAAAAAACGTCCATGTCCATGGGCCTGGATGGGGCAGATAAGAGAACCCTGAGGTACTGTGGAGGCTGCGGATGGTGTACGTCCATCACACACTTCATGGAGGAAAGGCAAGGTGCTGCTCCTAATTGTCACGCAACTCTTTTGACTTTCACTACGGTTCTGGTCAGCACTCCAGTGCAGCTAGGCCCATTGAGGCAACCTCCAAGAAGATCTTTTCTGAACTGTGGCATGTGAAGAACTTCCTAGGCAATGTTGATGCTATCTTATCAAATATTCTACAAATAAAGCAAAAATGCAGGATCGGGGGGGGCGTGGTCGGTGACCAACGAAAATGGCCGCAGCCTGAGGAGTCTCCCGAGGGCGCCGAGATAAACGCCCAAAGATCCGGACATTTATCCTGTTGTGGGCGGCAGGCAAGCGGCGACGGAGGTCTGGCACGGCCAGCGGCACTGGAGGCAGTGATCGCCCGAACGCGGCATGCCCTGGAAACCGCCGCATCCTGAAGCATTCGGCAGAGGCCTAACCTCGGGCCAGAAGCCGGGGGCTGTAGTAGCGGCAGCGGCTGAAAGGGTGAGAGGGGCTCCGGCTGCGGATGCGCCGGGAAGAAGCGAGACGCCCGGAGGAGTGGCGGGAGCGGGACCGGTCTCGGGGTGCGCCCTGGACGGGGCAAGGCACTCCGGATCGGCGACCCTTTAAAAGGAGATTCTAGGACTGAGCCCGGAGGAGCTGCGTGACTGCTGGGGCGGGCGTGACCCCCGTCGAGGGAAGTGTGGGCCCCGGCTCTGAACGAGACGGGCCAGGTGGAAGCGTCATAGCAACAGTCAGAGACACACCGGGAAAAGAGGAAGGGGGACGGTGAGAGGCAGTGGTGCCTGAAGATTGACTACGATGCAAGGGCAGGTGGAGGGACAGGAGCGGAGACCACAGCGGCGGATGGCTGGCGGACGCGGGGGGTCGTAGCTGGGGCCGGTGCCTGGTCCCCCCGTGGCGCACTGAGCGTCAGTGCCGAGGCCGGATTACAGTCTGTTCTGCCCAGAGTGGAAGTCGAGGTACCGGAAGGCGAACGGCGGTGACCGAGGTGCGACGCCAGAGGTGGGTCGGTGGTGAGAGACGCGCTAACGGCGCGATTCACGACAACACGAGTGGCAAGGGCCCCAAAACGGTGCAAAGCAATCGCATTGACAAGTACGCCACCGCCAAGGATCGGCGTGGCGGATCGGAGGTGGCGTCTGGCACCATACAGGACCCGGAGGTGGAGGGGCAAAAGGAAATCACGCTCAGTGATGTGATGCTCACCTTGCAACAGATGCAGGCCTCCATCGGCACTATCTCCTGTGATGTGACGCTCCTTCGGGCTGACATGTCCAAACTGGGAACGAGGCTGGCGGACGTTGAGGCCACAACAACGGTCCTGTCGGTTGAGACGCAGATTCTCCAGAAGCAGGTACAGCAGCTCGAGGCGGCTAACAAGCAGATGCTGGAAAAGATCGATGACCAAGAAGGCCGCGTGAGACGCAATAACGTACGCTTGGTTGGGGTGCCAGAGAGTGTTACAGGCCCGGCACTTGAGCTATTTGTGGAAGAACTGATCCAGGACCAGCTCAAGCCTCGCAGACTCTCGAAATTCTTCTCGGTAGAAAGAGCACACCGGGTGCCAGGGGGTCGGCCGAGGCCGGGCGCACCCCCGATGCCGATCTTGGCGCGGATATTCAATTTTCGCCACAGGGACGCAATCCTGCAAGCCGCCCGAGTGGGGCCACCGATTCGGGTGGACAACAGTGTGGTGACCCTATATCCGGACTATACAGACGCAGTCGCGAGGAAGCGGCGCACGTTCACGGAGGTCAAGCGGGAACTGCGAAGTAGAGAACTGAAATACTCAATGCTCTACCCGGCGAAGCTGCGGGTGGAGGCGGAGGGCAAAAGCTGGTTCTTTGCCACCCCGAGGGAGGCGCAGGAGTGGCTGGAGGAGTGGCGCCCCACCAGAGACAAGGGCACGCGGGAGAAGAAAGAACACAGACGACCAGGGCAGTCGGCCCGGCAGGAGGAGCAGGGAGCGGATGGGGGTGGCCCGGAAGACGCGGAGAGATCGGGACACGGCATGGAGGGGGACACTGAAGGGTAACCCTGGGATATGGAGGCAGGACTGCAGTCTCGAACAATGCTGGGGCATGGATACGACATTACGTAGAGATCCAGGTACAGATTGCAAGGTGCGGACATGAAGCAGCAAACGATGGAGGGGAGCCTGCGGAGGAAGATACAGAAGCGAAGAGACATAGACCCCCTGCTGCTGGTGAGGTCTGCTGTCAGAGACCCGATAGGCAAGGGCCGCTGGACACAGATGGAGCGCCATAGCCACGTAAAACTGTTTTGAAAGGGGGACACGGGGAGCCGCGGGGGGGTTTCTTCCCCTGCCAGTAGGTTCATGGGTAGGAAGTTAAAGCACTCTGCTAAGTTGGAGAGGTGGGTAGTTTCACATCCGCCAGGCAGGGAGGCAGGGAGGGGGGAATGGGGTTGGGGTCAGGGGGGGTTCGGAGGGGTTTGTTTCTGCACAGGAGGGACAATCCATGGTACAGTAGTGACACAGGCAATCACAAGCTGCACGGTGATAGGCGTAACAGTGATAGTGAAGGAAACAGATCTAATTCACCACAGAGAGAACGGATAGAAACCAAGAAAATGGTAGCAGCGTCCCCGGGGCACAAGCCGACCAAATAGGAGGGCCCCCATTGACTGTCATGTCCTGGAACGTTAACGGATTGGGAGACAAAATTAAAAGGGGACTGGTGATGCATTTCCTCAGACGACATAGGCCGGCGGTGGCACTCCTACAGGAGTCGCACTTGCAGGGCACGGCAGTCAAGGCGTTAGATCGCCTGGGATATAAAATGATAGTGCAATCCGACTTCACCTTAGGGTTCCGTGGGGTCGGGATCCTCCTGAATAAAGGCTTCCCTTTGTCGGTAACGGCGACGCATAAAGATGATCAGGGGAGGTTTGCGGCCATCACGGGTCAATGGGAGGGTAGAACATACAATATTGTGTCAGTATATATACCCCCGGCGCTGCACCAGCCGGCACTCTCTGATCTGGGGAACCTACTACTAGCACTTCCGGATGGGGAGTTGATAATTGGTGGGGATTTTAACGCCGGCATGGATACAACCATGGACCGACACCCCTCCCGGGACCCGTGCAGCCCGACTCATAGACTGCAGGAATTTGCGCAAGCGCTGGGGCTGCTGGATGCTTGGAGGGTGAGGCACCCAGCCGAGAGGCAATACATCTTTCACTCGGGGGCCCACCGCAGTCTTTCCATAATAGACTATATTTTTACACTGGCAACAGGGATGATGAGCATGACAAATATTAGACATTTACCAAGAGGCATATCAGACCACTCGCCGATACTAGTCACGTATGCTGCGGGCACGCGGCGGACCCGCAGACTGTTCCCCATCAGGGCAGGTCACCTCCAGAATCGTGTGATAAGAAAGGGTCTCCTTAAGACGACAAAGAGATACTTTGAGGAAAATTCAGGTTCGGTCGCCTCCCCAGTAACGTTGTGGGAGGCGTTCAAGACTGCGGTTCGCGGACAGGCCATGTCACTGATAGTTGGGCAGCGGAGGGACCACCGAAAACACGTAGATGACTTAGAGGGAGAATTGCTGTGGGCGGAGGCAGCCCTGGCGGCGGACACTACAGATGCTACGCTGCATGACTTGTATATGGCGCAGACGGAATACAGGGCGTACATGCGAGAGGAGGCTATAACCAAACTGACAAGGACACAGCACACAATCTATGAGCAGGGGGACAAGGCGGGACGCCTCTTGGCCTGGCTTGGGAAGCGGGAAAGAGCGAGCAACTGGGTAACCCAGATCGAAGCCAGGGATGGGGCCTTAGTGACGGCACCAAGTCTCATAGCAGAGGCACTAGCGCAACATTTTGAGGCAATATATACACCGATGGCCACGGACAGAGAGGCAGACCACTTAGCATTCCTACGAGACATACGCATGCCATCGCTAGATGATGCTGCCATAGCTGCACTTGAGGCCGATATTACGACAGAGGAACTGACGCAAGCCATTAGGGCACTTCATGCAGGAAAGGCGTTAGGGCCCAGTGGAATTCCAGTGGAATTCTATAAGCTAGCAAGTACACAGTTATCATCTCACCTCCTCGCCATGTACACTGAAAGCCTAGATAGAGGAATACTGCCCAAAGAGCAACGGCTTGCCACTATAGTGGCGATACCTAAGGCAGGGAAACCACCGCACAAATGCGGCTCCCATTGGGTAGAGGCACCAGGCAGGGATGCCCACTCTCACCGCTCCTGTTTGCGATAGTCTTGGAGCCTCTGGCGGCGTGGATTAGGCAGGACCTCTCAGTACGAGAGTTGCGGTGGGCCGCTGGTTGGGAGGATCGCATTTCGCTATATGCGGACGATATACTGCTCTACTTAACGTCCCCTGCTTGGTCCATCAACTGTCTATTAGATATCGGTGCCGCGTACGGCCGGATGTCGGGGTACACCATTAATTGGGGAAAGTCTTTACTATATATACTTCACGGCCCTCCGCCGCGGCTCCCGAGGGGCTGCCCTCTACAAATAGTTACGGAAGGCTTTAAGTATTTGGGAGTGTTTGTGACGCATGACCGTGCGCTTTTCATGGAAAGGAATCTGAACCAGCCCCTGGAGCGGTTCAAGAAAGACGTCAAGTTTTGGCGCACCCTACCCTTGACGCTCCTTGGCCGTGCGGCCCTATTTAAAATGATTTACGTTACAACAAACAAATGATGGACGGAATGCTGACAATGCAGACATTCTCCCCCAGTCAAGAGATCTGGGTTAAATCCATCGTTCTTTTGCCCACTACACCACCCCAGTTTAGACATGGCCATATGCAAATCAGTCTTGACCCTGTGCCTCATGGGAACAGTCCAGCCCGAACTGCCAAGCCATGTCTTCCCTGGACCGGAATCAAGCATCCTAGGACCGGTTTCTGGCTATCAGCCGTCATCAGCCAGGATAGCTTGACTCCAGTGGCGTAGTGAGCACGGGTCCCACGTCTGGGAAGACCCATCCCACTTAGGGCGAAAAGCGTTACAACAAACAAATGATGGACGGAATGCTGACAATGCAGACATTCTCCCCCAGTCAAGAGATCTGGGTTAAATCCATCGTTCTTTTGCCCACTACACCACCCCAGTTTAGACATGGCCATATGCAAATCAGTCTTGACCCTGTGCCTCATGGGAACAGTCCAGCCCGAACTGCCAAGCCATGTCTTCCCTGGACCGGAATCAAGCATCCTAGGACCGGTTTCTGGCTATCAGCCGTCATCAGCCAGGATAGCTTGACTCCAGTGGCGTAGTGAGCACGGGTCCCACGTCTGGGAATACCCATCCCACTTAGGGCGAAAAGCGTTACAACAAACAAATGATGGACGGAATGCTGACAATGCAGACATTCTCCCCCAGTCAAGAGATCTGGGTTAAATCCATCGTTCTTTTGCCCACTACACCACCCCAGTTTAGACATGGCCATATGCAAATCAGTCTTGACCCTGTGCCTCATGGGAACAGTCCAGCCCGAACTGCCAAGCCATGTCTTCCCTGGACCGGAATCAAGCATCCTAGGACCGGTTTCTGGCTATCAGCCATCATCAGCCAGGATAGCTTGACTCCAGTGGCGTAGTGAGCACGGGTCCCACGTCTGGGAATACCCATCCCACTTAGGGCGAAAAGCGTTACAACAAACAAATGATGGACGGAATGCTGACAATGCAGACATTCTCCCCCAGTCAAGAGATCTGGGTTAAATCCATCGTTCTTTTGCCCACTACACCACCCCAGTTTAGACATGGCCATATGCAAATCAGTCTTGACCCTGTGCCTCATGGGAACAGTCCAGCCCGAACTGCCAAGCCATGTCTTCCCTGGACTGGAATCAAGCATCCTAGGACCGGTTTCTGGCTATCAGCCGTCATCAGCCAGGATAGCTTGACTCCAGTGGCGTAGTGAGCACGGGTCCCACGTCTGGGAATACCCATCCCACTTAGGGCGAAAAGCGTTACAACAAACAAATGATGGACGGAATGCTGACAATGCAGACATTCTCCCCCAGTCAAGAGATCTGGGTTAAATCCATCGTTCTTTTGCCCACTACACCACCCCAGTTTAGACATGGCCATATGCAAATCAGTCTTGACCCTGTGCCTCATGGGAACAGTCCAGCCCGAACTGCCAAGCCATGTCTTCCCTGGACCGGAATCAAGCATCCTAGGACCGGTTTCTGGCTATCAGCCGTCATCAGCCAGGATAGCTTGACTCCAGTGGCGTAGTGAGCACGGGTCCCACGTCTGGGAATACCCATCCCACTTAGGGCGAAAAGCGTTACAACAAACAAATGATGGACGGAATGCTGACAATGCAGACATTCTCCCCCAGTCAAGAGATCTGGGTTAAATCCATCGTTCTTTTGCCCACTACACCACCCCAGTTTAGACATGGCCATATGCAAATCAGTCTTGACCCTGTGCCTCATGGGAACAGTCCAGCCCGAACTGCCAAGCCATGTCTTCCCTGGACCGGAATCAAGCATCCTAGGACCGGTTTCTGGCTATCAGCCGTCATCAGCCAGGATAGCTTGACTCCAGTGGCGTAGTGAGCACGGGTCCCACGTCTGGGAATACCCATCCCACTTAGGGCGAAAAGCGTTACAACAAACAAATGATGGACGGAATGCTGACAATGCAGACATTCTCCCCCAGTCAAGAGATCTGGGTTAAATCCATCGTTCTTTTGCCCACTACACCACCCCAGTTTAGACATGGCCATATGCAAATCAGTCTTGACCCTGTGCCTCATGGGAACAGTCCAGCCCAAACTGCCAAGCCATGTCTTCCCTGGACCGGAATCAAGCATCCTAGGACCGGTTTCTGGCTATCAGCCGTCATCAGCCAGGATAGCTTGACTCCAGTGGCGTAGTGAGCACGGGTCCCACGTCTGGGAATACCCATCCCACTTAGGGCGAAAAGCGTTACAACAAACAAATGATGGACGGAATGCTGACAATGCAGACATTCTCCCCCAGTCAAGAGATCTGGGTTAAATCCATCGTTCTTTTGCCCACTACACCACCCCAGTTTAGACATGGCCATATGCAAATCAGTCTTGACCCTGTGCCTCATGGGAACAGTCCAGCCCGAACTGCCAAGCCATGTCTTCCCTGGACCGGAATCAAGCATCCTAGGACCGGTTTCTGGCTATCAGCCGTCATCAGCCAGGATAGCTTGACTCCAGTGGCGTAGTGATGGATTTAGGCCCAGATCTCTGTACTGGGGTGAATGTATGACATTGTTCTGCATTCTGTCCATCAATTGTTGATTTTGCATTTGTCACCCCGAGTGGGAAGGGTATGCTCAGACGTGAGTCCCTTGCTCTCCATGCCACTGGAATCAGGCTATCCTGGCTGACGAGGGCTGAAAGCCCGAAACCGGTCCTAGGATGCTTGTTTCCAGTCCAGGGAGGACCTGGCTTGGCAGTTCGGGCTGGACTGTTCCCATGGGGCACAGGGTCAAGACTGATTTGCATATGGCTAGGTTCAAACTGGAATGGCATGGTGAGCAAAAAAACGATGGATTTAGGCCCAGATCTCTGTACTGGGGTGAATGTATGACATTGTTCTGCATTCTGTCCATCAATTGTTGATTTTGCATTTGTCACCCCGAGTGGGAAGGGTATGCTCAGACGTGAGTCCCTTGCTCTCCATGCCACTGGAATCAGGCTATCCTGGCTGACGAGGGCTGAAAGCCCGAAACCGGTCCTAGGATGCTTGTTTCCAGTCCAGGGAGGACCTGGCTTGGTAGTTCGGGCTGGACTGTTCCCATGGGGCACAGGGTCAAGACTGATTTGCATATGGCTAGGTTCAAACTGGAATGGCATGGTGAGCAAAAAAACGATGGATTTAGGCCCAGATCTCTGTACTGGGGTGAATGTATGACATTGTTCTGCATTCTGTCCATCAATTGTTGATTTTGCATTTGTCACCCCGAGTGGGAAGGGTATGCTCAGACGTGAGTCCCTTGCTCTCCATGCCACTGGAATCAGGCTATCCTGGCTGACGAGGGCTGAAAGCCCGAAACCGGTCCTAGGATGCTTGTTTCCAGTCCAGGGAGGACCTGGCTTGGCAGTTCGGGCTGGACTGTTCCCATGGGGCACAGGGTCAAGACTGATTTGCATATGGCTAGGTTCAAACTGGAATGGCATGGTGAGCAAAAAAACGATGGATTTAGGCCCAGATCTCTGTACTGGGGTGAATGTATGACATTGTTCTGCATTCTGTCCATCAATTGTTGATTTTGCATTTGTCACCCCGAGTGGGAAGGGTATGCTCAGACGTGAGTCCCTTGCTCTCCATGCCACTGGAATCAGGCTATCCTGGCTGACGAGGGCTGAAAGCCCGAAACCGGTCCTAGGATGCTTGTTTCCAGTCCAGGGAGGACCTGGCTTGGCAGTTCGGGCTGGACTGTTCCCATGGGGCACAGGGTCAAGACTGATTTGCATATGGCTAGGTTCAAACTGGAATGGCATGGTGAGCAAAAAAACGATGGATTTAGGCCCAGATCTCTGTACTGGGGTGAATGTATGACATTGTTCTGCATTCTGTCCATCAATTGTTGATTTTGCATTTGTCACCCCGAGTGGGAAGGGTATGCTCAGACGTGAGTCCCTTGCTCTCCATGCCACTGGAATCAGGCTATCCTGGCTGACGAGGGCTGAAAGCCCGAAACCGGTCCTAGGATGCTTGTTTCCAGTCCAGGGAGGACCTGGCTTGGCAGTTCGGGCTGGACTGTTCCCATGGGGCACAGGGTCAAGACTGATTTGCATATGGCTAGGTTCAAACTGGAATGGCATGGTGAGCAAAAAAACGATGGATTTAGGCCCAGATCTCTGTACTGGGGTGAATGTATGACATTGTTCTGCATTCTGTCCATCAATTGTTGATTTTGCATTTGTCACCCCGAGTGGGAAGGGTATGCTCAGACGTGAGTCCCTTGCTCTCCATGCCACTGGAATCAGGCTATCCTGGCTGACGAGGGCTGAAAGCCCGAAACAGGTCCTCGGATGCTTGTTTCCAGTCCAGGGAGGACCTGGCTTGGCAGTTCGGGCTGGACTGTTCCCATGGGGCACAGGGTCAAGACTGATTTGCATATGGCTAGGTTCAAACTGGAATGGCATGGTGAGCAAAAAAACGATGGATTTAGGCCCAGATCTTTGTACTGGGGTGAATGTATGACATTGTTCTGCATTCTGTCCATCAATTGTTGATTTTTCTATTTAAAATGATGGCGCTCCCCCGGTTCTTATGCGCTTTGCAAAATACGCCATTTCGGGTTCCAGATGCTTACTTCACGACAATACAGGCGGAGGTGACATCACTGCTATGGGACGGGAAAACGCCTCGAATAGCTCAACAGAAACTCACCAGCTGTTGGTACGATGGCGGAATAGCCCTCCCTGACCTGAAGATCTATTATTGGGCCTCTCAGCTGGTCGCGGTCAATCAGTGGCTGCATACCCCACGGGCTGATCCCGCATTTAGGCTAGACAGACACCTGCTAGAGCCATCTGGATTGATGGGTGCCCTGTACAATAAAAAGGTGCAGAGGAACAGTACAGGGCCCACACGGCACACACTGCAAATATGGTACGAGGCGCAACGCACACTAGGATGGGACAGGGTTGTCACACTGGCGATGCCATTATGGGAGACCAAGCGACTAGGGAGGTTGGGAAGGACGAAGGGATTCCGTGGCTGGGATCTAATCGGCATTTCCAAAGTGGGGGACCTGTGGCGGAGGGGTGAGGTGGTCTCCTTTGCTCATCTTCAGGAGACATACGATATGGCAAAGATGAAATTTTACCGGTATCTGCAGGTCAGGCATGCGTTGCAGTCCCTGATACCGCGAGGCACGAGGCTCGAAGAGGCCTCTCCGCTAGAAGACAGACTTTTGACGGACCACATACACAGGAGAGCGATCTAACTGACATATAAGAAAATAGTGAATAACCGAAAGGATCTTATGGTTGCGCTCAAAGTGAAATGGGAGCGCGATGTGGGGGAGATTGATGAGGCGGACTGGAGGGAGGCACTAGCCTCCCCTAGAGAGGCAGCAATCCCATCGAGATTGAGGCTAGTCCAACTAAAAATCCTACATCGTACCTATTACCCTAGACAGCTTCTACATAAAATACGCAGGGCTGACACACCGCTCTGTCAGTGTGGAGAGGTAGGCACATTTTACCACACCATCTGGCTCTGCCCTGTAATAGTGCGGTTCTGGGCCGCGGTAATGCATACACTGTCCCAGGTCACGAGTATTGGGACACTTTCAAGTCCGAGGTGCTGCCTGCTTAATATATGGGACTCAACAGATCTGAACGCAATGGCTCAGGATTGGGTGACGCTGGGTGTAGGAGAGTAGGGTCTGCTATCCTATGGTCACCCCAAATTTTTGCTTTTTGCTTCACTGGTTTTTGACATATTGAGGCTGTGGGCCTGCCAATCAGACCCCCAGCCTGCTGTTCTCTCTACTAAATTAAAACTATGCACCCTAGGTGCATAACCAATTGGAAGTGGATCACCCTGTCAGCCCCTGTACCAGTGTACACTAGGTACCCAGGGCATTGGTGTACCCAAGGCCTGCCAGGGGCTGAAGCATGTATTATGCCACCCCAGGCTTGGCCTAACAATCTGACACAACTGGCTGATCACTCAGCTGGGGTAAGTTGGTGTAATCACCTCTTACTTAGGTGTAGTATACCTATACCTATCCTTAAATGGGACACATGGTAACCTATAAGTCACTCCTATGGCAGGCCTTAACAATCCTGAAGGCAGAGGGCTTGGTTCCATGTGAGATGGTGCTCTGGCATGAGCTGAGCCTGTCTGCAGTGGTCGGAACAACTTCCTTCTACTGTTTCCAGATATCGTCATACCATATACTCTTAAGTGCATTATGAACCTCGCGGTTAAATGCTAACTTTGGTTTGGCTTTATCAAAACATGTCGAGTAAGGTGTCATACGAATTGGAATGCTAACCCCTCGCCAATTCTGGCGACTGGGTTAGCATTCCACCCTTCTAGAGGGACACGACATGTACAGTACCTGAAACCCGGGTAAAATCAGACATAGCCTCAGCTCCACAAAATGGATGCTGCCACCACAGACACAAGTCTGCCCTCCTGCTGCTGGGAGTCCTTCCAGCTTGGGAGGTGTGGACAAAGGGTTTCCTGCCAGAGGAGGTGCATGCACCACCCCAGACAGGATTTTGTGTATTGGTCAGGTAGGGCTTGAAAGAAACCAGACATGCCTGTGGCTCACAAGGAGCCTCGGTGCATATGCCAGTTCAAACCGGTCCTGGGGCACACCAGTCCCGGGCCTGGGGCGAGCTGGACAAAGGATTGGGGGTGTAACCACCCCCCTTCCTGGTCCCACCCATAGGGAGGGACCTAGCAGGTAGTCCGGCCCCTAGAATCCGCTTAAAGGTAGGAGCTGTGTCCTAAGACTTCAGACATCCTGGAATCAACTTGAAACTAAGAAGAAGACGGGAACTTCGACATTCTGCTGCACAAAAGACTGAAGGAAATCTCCCCTGTGGTCAGGGAGTGACCACCTTGCTAACGCAAGCACCATCCAGCGAATCAACGTCTGCTTTGCCGCCGCCTCCCGCCGGAGCCCGAGCCCAGAGACTGACAAGACCTGGACCACCAGACCTCTTACCGCCCGATCCACAGTCCCTGAAAAGAGGAGACCCGTGGAGGCACCGAGACACGTGGAGCCAGCCATCTTGAAACGACCACGACAAGCTGACAAGTGCAACAACCGAGGCTCCCTCCAAGTTGTGCTTTGGGATCTGAGAAGCCCAATCCTCGAGCAGCATCTGCACCAAAGGTGAGCCCTCCAGCATCTCCACGATCTGCGTGGGGCCCTTCTGCATTTTGCCACTCGATGCGCCTACCCGGTTGCTGGCCCGCTGGCTAGTAGCCATCTTGGTGACGAACTTTACGAAATACACTGCTGGTCTGGTTGCTCCAGACTGGCCCTTGCTCCCCTCCAAAGGAGCAGTCCTTCTGACCTTGCTGGTCAGAACCATCAGCTTATTTCATCTCCTACAACAATTGCTTTTGCCAAGGCTTGTTTGCTTCGATCAAGTCGCCGACACCGCCGACAGGGAGAGCCTGCGTGGGACAGCTCGTGAACTGACTCCTGGATGTCGTCGACCTCCAGGGACCACGTGGCTGCAGAGACAAGCTACACCTTTCTTCCTGTTTGCACCCGACATTGCCTGGTACCCACCTGGTGCCACGCTGGTCACTGGCTAGTGACTGTGAACACTGTCCCCTCTGCTTACAGGTCTTCAACATCTCCGATCCACTCTTGGATCCACTGCATCTCTCCCGGACCGACCGCCTGCAGCATCTTTGTCTTCAAGCTCCACGGAACAGATAGAAGAAACCCGACGCACTTCGAGGCCTATGCACCCGCTTCCTGTGGGTGAGGTAAAGCTGGCACACCTGTGCCCAAGTGTAGTATTACATCTCTAGTGCCTGTGTTCCAAATCTTGAGTTCCTAGTCCATCCGGAAGATCCTCTTTGCAGTAACTTTGTACTTTTTACGCACCCATTGAAACCTATGGGAGCACGCGTGTGACTATTTGCTCTGCACACGCCACCCGTGGACCTCCTGGTCACTAACTGAAGTTAGCTCCTTGTAGGCCCAGCGATTCTAGAGGCCCTAGGCCTTTTCCCTTTTCTGTTCGTGGTACTTATACCACTATTTTAGTATATGGTTTGAGCGGCCACCAGGGCCTATCCATATAAAGTGCAACTTCTGTGTATTCTACTGTAATCTTGTTTGACGATTTGTGCTCCTGTGCTCATAAAGAGACTAGGGGTTACTTTGAGAAATAAATACATATATATTTTGAATATATATCTGTGTGGTGTCCTTTCATTGGTATAAAATGGGGTTGCATTTGGTAAAACAGCTGGCTTAACACGCTTCACGAGTTTAGCCTCAAAGACTGCTTAGCCTACGCTACCACTAGGGCAGCTAGTCCGAAAAGGTTGACTTACAACCACACCATAAGGGTTGCTTGGCATGGTACAAGGTGATCACTTTAACTAGTGAGTATCATATACCAGGCCAACTTCTCACATTGGTGAGCAGCGGTTGGATTTGAGCTTGCTGTGTTTTACCATTGTAATCTCTTGGTTACCAATTGAAAGATCACATAGGTACCTGTAGGTACATATAAAACAAGATTAGATATACATAAGTTCTACTGAACTTAGTTGTTGTAGAGCAAAGGGAGTAGCACACCCTGACTACAACTACTAGATAGGTTTATTAGGTAAACCCAAGTGTAGGTAGCTTGCAACACATCCACCCACACTTAAGAGCAATGGCTGGGGCAGAGGGGTCCACTGTACCCATCTCTGTTGAGAGTGACCCCCAGAGGGCACCATCCATCTTTGCTACCCTTAATCAGAATGAGCTCAGGCATTTGGCAACTCTTAGAGGCCTTAAACAGCCCAAGAACCCTACCTCTGCTGAGCTCAGAGAACTCTTGCAAAATGATGAGAATCAGAGAGAGCTCAAGAAAGCTTCCCAGTTAGCCCCCTTAGGGTCAGGAGGCCCCCCTTCTGAAGATGCTACAGAGGTACCCAGTTCCAATAGTCACCCCTTAGATGGCAATAATACCACAGAGGATGAGAGTGATAAAGGTGCTGATACAGAAAGTAGTGATGATGAAGGGAGAACTAGCCCAGTGCCAAGTGTTATACTTGGCCCAGCTAAACTAAGGCTATTGGGGACTGACAGTGGGTTTACCCCACTGGATCTCCCCAGTGGACTTAACACAGGGCTTGGGAGGCAAAGGAATCGCTCAGGTGACTCCAATGCTTCTCATGCCTCTAGAGGCTCTCAAGGTCACTCCAGGAAAAGGATGACCACCCCTCAGAGGAGGGAACATGAGGCCAGAATGCAGGAAGCCCAGCTGAGGATCAGGAAGCAGGAGCTAGAAGTAGCCCTGATGGAAGAAAAACTGAACAAGACTAGGCAACCTAGAGAGAGTGGGTTTATACCCACTGGTGGCAGCATTGTCCCTAAGGACAAAGATAGGGTCTTTGATAATAGGAACCTGTCTAAGGTTGTGCCCCCCTACAAAAGTGGGGATGACATCCACAAGTGGATAACTGCTCTTGAGAGAGCCTGCAAAGTACAGCAGGTTCCTGAAGACCAGTGGGCAGCAATCCTCTGGCTCTCCTTTGAAGGAAGAGGCAGAGACAGACTCCTCACTGTTACAGAAGAGGATGTCAGAAATTACAGAGTCCTGAAGAGTGTTCTGGTAGATGTGTTAGGCTTAACCACTGAACAGTACAGGTTAATGTTCAGAGACACCCAAAAGACACAGACTCAGGACTGGTCTGAATATGTTGAATGTGCCACTAAGGCTTTGGAGGGTTGGTTGCTGGGAAGTAAGGTATCTGATTTTACAGGATTGTATAATTTGATGATGAGAGAACAGATTTTAAATAACTGTCAAAACCAGCAACTGCATCAACACTTGGTTGACTCTGATCTGACCTCTCCCCAAGAATTGGGAAAGAAGGCAGACAAATGGGTCAGAACCAGGGTTAAGCAAAAGAACCAGAACCAGGGCCAAGGGGGTGATCAGAAGAAAACAGACCAAAAGGGTGGAGATCAGAAATCTAAAGACCAGAAGTCTTCAACAGGGCCCCAAACTACTGCTAAGGAGGGTGGGTCCCAACAACAATCCAAGGGAAAGAAGAAAGAAGGTCAAAAGAAACCCTGGTGCAATCATTGCAAGAATACAACTCACTGGACTAGTGATTGTAAGAAGGGTGGAGCCCCCAACACTGTTGCCCCTAAGACACCTGCTCCCAGTACTACTGTTAGCAGTGTTGGTCCCCAGACAAAGGGTGTAGTGGGAATCACTATGGGAACTGAAGGAGATTCTGACTTAGACAGAACCCTGACACAGGCAGTCTTGATCTGTGATGGGGACATTGATTTGTCCCTGACTGTGAGCCCCAGTAACCTGGGCAAGTACAGACAGACTCCTTTAATAAATGAAAAAGTGGTTCAAGCCTACAGGGACACATGTGCCAGTGTCACTATGGTGACACCAGGCTTTGTGGACCCTGGACAGTACATACCAGGTGAGAACTACCTGGTGACCAATGCCAGCAATGCCACTACTTCACATAGTGTGGCAGTTGTTAACTTCTCATGGGGAGGGGTAACTGGCCTCAAAAGGGTTGTGGTTAGTGCAGACCTCCCAGTAGAATGTTTGTTGGGCAATGACCTAGAGAGTTCTCTATGGTCAGAAGTGGAGTACAGGACTCATGCAGAGATGTTAGGTATATCATCACATGTCCTTGCTGTGACCAGGTCACAGGCCAAAAAGTGCCTCACTGAACCTCAGGTCTTGGATCCTGGAACAATGGACCAAGCACCTACCAAGAAGAAGAACAGGAGGGTCAAGGCTGTGCCTTCCCCCCTACCTCAGAGTGATGATCAGCCTTCCCAGGAAGCTGATCTAGAGGACCCTGAAGGAACTGTCCCTGAAGAGCTTGAACCTGATCAGGTTGAGTTTCTGGGGACAGGGGGACCTTCAAGGGCTGACTTGCGGCAGGCTCAGTTATCCTGTCCCTCTCTTGAACCCCTCAGACAGCTGGCTGCTGCTGAGGCTGCTGGGAATGCTCAAGGTACCCATAAAGTGTATTGGGATGAAGGGCTCCTTTATTCAGAGGCTAGAGACCCCAAGCCTGGTGCTACCAGGAGGTTGGTTATACCTCTGCAATTTAGGGGCTTCCTTCTTACCTTGGCCCATGATATTCCTTTAGCAGGACACTTAGGCCAGAATAAGACTTGGGACAGGCTTGTCTCTCACTTTCACTGGCCTCATATGAATGAAGATACAAAGGAGTGTTGTCGCTCCTGTGTGACCTGCCAAGCCAGTGGCAAATCAGGTGGCACAACAAAGGCCCCCCGAATACCACTACCTGTGGTGGGGGTCCCCTTTGAAAGAGTGGGAATAGAAATAGTGGGTCCCATGGATCCTCCCACTGCATCTGGGCACAGATTTATACTGGTGGTAGTGGATCATGCCACCAGGTATCCAGAGGCAATTCCCCTTAGGACCACTACAGCTCCTGTTGTGGCCAGGGCCCTGCTGGAAGTATTCTCCAGAGTGGGGTTTCCTAAGGAGGTAGTATCTGACAGAGGTACCAACTTTATGTCAGGATACTTGACAGCTATGTGGAAGGAATGTGGTGTCAACTACAAGTTCACCACCCCTTATCACCCACAATGCAGTGGGCTTGTTGAGAGATTCAACAAGACCCTAAAGGGTATGATCAAAGGATTACCTGAAAAGCTCAGGCGAAGATGGGACATGCTTCTACCCTGCCTTCTGTTTGCTTACAGAGAGGTCCCACAAAAAGGAGTTGGCTACAGCCCCTTTGAATTGTTGTTTGGGCACCCTGTAAGAGGCCCACTGTGTTTGGTGAAGGAAGGATGGGAGTTACCTCTCAAAAAGCCTAAGCAAGACATAGTGGACTATGTACTTGGTCTCCGCTCCAGGATGGCTGAGTATATGGAGAAGGCATCCAAAAACCTTGAGGCAAGCCAGGCCTTACAGAAAGCTTGGCATGACCAAAAGGCTGTCTTGGTTGAGTTTCAGCCAGGACAGAAGGTATGGGTGTTGGAGCCAGTGGCCCCAGCAGCACTCCAAGACAAATGGTCTGGACCCCATACAATCCTGGAAAAGAAGGGAGAGGTCACCTACTTGGTCGACCTAGGAACTCCCAGGAGTCCCCACAGGGTACTCCATGTTAACAGGCTTAAAGCATATGTTGACAGGGCAGACATGGGCTTGCTCATGGCTACAGATGAGGGACAGGAGGAAGAGAGTGACCCTCTCCCAGACCTGTTGTCTCAGAACCCTGAAGATGGCTCAGTTGAAGGAGTGACCCTTGGAGGCAACCTCACTGCCCATCAGCAGACTGAATGTAGACAGGTTCTACAATCATTTTCACATATGTTTTCCTTGATACCTAGTCAAACTGACTGGTGTACCCATGTGGTGGACACTGGTGACAGTCTGCCTGTAAAGAACAAGCTTTACAGACAACCTGACCACGTCAGGGACTGTATAAAGGCTGAGGTACATAAAATGCTGGAATTAGGTGTCATTGAACCCTCAGAGAGCCCCTGGGCTAGCCCAGTGGTTCTGGTCCCCAAACCTCACACCAAAGATGGCAAGAGAGAGATGAGGTCCTGTGTGGATTACAGAGGACTCAATGCTGTCACCAGGACAGATGCACACCCTATTCCAAGGGCAGATGAGCTCATAGACAAACTAGCTTCTGCAAAGTTTTTGAGCACATTTGACTTAACAGCTCGCTATTGGCAAATCAGATTAGCTGAGGAGTCTAAGGCCAAAACAGCATTCTCAACCCCAGGTGGGCACTACCAGTTTGTGGTGATGCCCTTTGGTCTGAAGAATGCACCTGCCACCTTCCAAAGGCTGGTGAACCAAGTCCTTACTGGGTTGGATGACTTTTGCGCAGCATATCTTGATGACATTGCTGTCTTTAGCTCCACCTGGGAGGATCACCTGATCCACCTGAAGAAGGCTCTTGAGGCTCTGCAAAGGGCAGGCCTCACTATCAAGGCTACTAAGTGCCAGATAGTGCAGAGTAAGGTTGTATATTTGGGCCACCTTGTAGGTGGAGGCCAAGTTCAACCACTGGAGAGTAAGATACAATCCATCAAGGACTGGTCTCCTCCAACCACCCAGACTCAAGTTCGAGCTTTCTTGGGCTTGACTGGGTACTACAGGAAGTTTGTTAAGAACTATGGGTCCATTGTGACTCCTCTTAATGATCTGACATCCAAGAAGATGCCCAAAAAGGTTCAGTGGACAGTAAGCTGTCAAAAGGCATTTGATGACCTGAAGGAGGCCATGTGCTCTGCACCTATCCTGAAAAGTCCTGACTACTCCAAAGAGTTTATTGTCCAAACAGATGCTTCTGAGTTGGGTGTGGGAGCTGTGCTGTCACAACTTAATGTAGATGGTCAAGACCAACCCATTGCTTTTATTAGCAGAAGGTTGACCCCCAGAGAGAAGAATTGGTCAGCTATTGAGAGGGAGGCCTTTGCTGTGGTGTGGGCCCTGAAGAAGCTGAGGCCATACTTGTTTGGCACTCACTTCAAGATTCAGACCGACCATAAGCCCCTCTTGTGGCTAAATCAGATGAAGGGTGAAAACCCCAAACTGCTTAGGTGGTCCATTTCCCTACAGGGGATGGACTTTACAGTGGAGCACCGGCCAGGTACTGACCATGGGAATGCAGATGGTCTCTCCAGGTACTTCCACTTAGGACATGAAGACGAGACTGGTCAAGGCTAGTTTAATGTCCCAGCGTTTGGGGGGGGGTTGTGTAGGAGAGTAGGGTCTGCTATCCTATGGTCACCCCAAATTTTTGCTTTTTGCTTCACTGGTTTTTGACATATTGAGGCTGTGGGCCTGCCAATCAGACCCCCAGCCTGCTGTTCTCTCTACTAAATTAAAACTATGCACCCTAGGTGCATAACCAATTGGAAGTGGATCACCCTGTCAGCCCCTGTACCAGTGTACACTAGGTACCCAGGGCATTGGTGTACCCAAGGCCTGCCAGGGGCTGAAGCATGTATTATGCCACCCCAGGCTTGGCCTAACAATCTGACACAACTGGCTGATCACTCAGCTGGGGTAAGTTGGTGTAATCACCTCTTACTTAGGTGTAGTATACCTATACCTAACCTTAAATGGGACACATGGTAACCTATAAGTCACTCCTATGGCAGGCCTTAACAATCCTGAAGGCAGAGTGCTTGGTTCCATGTGAGATGGTGCTCTGGCATGAGCTGAGCCTGTCTGCAGTGGTCGGAACAACTTCCTTCTACTGTTTCCAGATATCGTCATACCATATACTCTTAAGTGCATTATGAACCTCGCGGTTAAATGCTAACTTTGGTTTGGCTTTATCAAAACATGTCGAGTAAGGTGTCATACGAATTGGAATACTAACCCCTCGCCAATTCTGGCGACGGGGTTAGCATTCCACCCTTCTAGAGGGACACGACATGTACAGTACCTGAAACCCGGGTAAAATCAGACATAGCCTCAGCTCCACAAAATGGATGCTGCCACCACAGACACAAGTCTGCCCTCCTGCTGCTGGGAGTCCTTCCAGCTTGGGAGGTGTGGACAAAGGGTTTCCTGCCAGGGGAGGTGCATGCACCACCCCAGACAGGATTTTGTGTATTGGTCAGGTAGGGCTTGAAAGAAACCAGACATGCCTGTGGCTCACAAGGAGCCTCGGTGCATATGCCAGTTCAAACCGGTCCTGGGGCACACCAGTCCCGGGCCTGGGGCGAGCTGGACAAAGGATTGGGGGTGTAACCACCCCCCTTCCTGGTCCCACCCATAGGGAGGGACCTAGCAGGTAGTCCGGCCCCTAGAATCCGCTTAAAGGTAGGAGCTGTGTCCTAAGACTTCAGACATCCTGGAATCAACTTGAAACTAAGAAGAAGACGGGAACTTCGACATTCTGCTGCACAGAAGACTGAAGGAAATCTCCCCTGTGGTCAGGGAGTGACCACCTTGCTAACGCAAGCACCATCCAGCGAATCAACGTCTGCTTTGCCGCCGCCTCCCGCCGGAGCCTGAGCCCAGAGACTGACAAGACCTGGACCTCCAGACCTCTCACCGCCCGATCCACAGTCCCTGAAAAGAGGAGACCCGTGGAGGCACCGAGACACGTGGAGCCAGCCATCTTGAAACGACCACGACAAGCTGACAAGTGCAACAACCGAGGCTCCCTCCAAGTTGTGCTTTGGGATCTGAGAAGCCCAACCCTCGAGCAGCATCTGCAGCAAAGGTGAGCCCTCCAGCATCTCCACGATCTGCGTGGGGCCCTTCTGCATTTTGCCACTCGACGCGCCTACCCGGTTGCTGGCCCGCTGGCTAGTAGCCATCTTGGCGACGAACTTTACGAAATACACCGCTGGTCTGGTTGCTCCAGACTGGCCCTTGCTCCCCTCCAAAGGAGCAGTCCTTCTGACCTTGCTGGTCAGAACCATCAGCTTATTTCATCTCCTACAACAATTGCTTTTGCCAAGGCTTGTTTGCTTCCATCAAGTCGCCGACACCGCCGACAGCGAGAGCCTGCGTGGGACAGCTCGTGAACAGACTCCTGGACGTCGTCGACCTCCAGGGACCACGTGGCTGCAGAGACAAGCTACACCTTTCTTCCTGTTTGCACCCGACATTGCCTGGTACCCACCTGGTGCCACGCTGGTCACTGGCTAGTGACTGAACACTGTCCCCTCTGCTTACAGGTCTTCAACATCTCCGATCCACTCTTGGATCCACTGCATCTCTCCCGGACCGACCGCCTGCAGCATCTTTGTCTTCAAGCTCCACGGAACAGATAGAAGAAACCCGACGCACTTCGAGGCCTATGCACCCGCTTCCTGTGGGTGAGGTAAAGCTGGCACACCTGTGCCCAAGTGTAGTATTACATCTCTAGTGCCTGTGTTCCAAATCTTGAGTTCCTAGTCCTTCCGGAAGATCCTCTTTGCAGTAACTTTGTACTTTTTACGCACCCATTGAAACCTATGGGAGCACGCGTGTGACTATTTGCTCTGCACACGCCACCCGTGGACCTCCTGGTCACTAACTGAAGTTAGCTCCTTGTAGGCCCAGCGATTCTAGAGGCCCTAGGCCTTTTCCCTTTTCTGTTCGTGGTACTTATACCACTATTTTAGTATATGGTTTGAGCGGCCACCAGGGCCTATCCATATAAAGTGCAACTTCTGTGTATTCTACTGTAATCTTGTTTGACGATTTGTGCTCCTGTGCTCATAAAGAGACTAGGGGTTACTTTGAGAAATAAATACATATATATTTTGAATATATATCTGTGTGGTGTCCTTTCATTAGTATAAAAGGGGGTTGCATTTGGTAAAACAGCTGGCTTAACACGCTTCACGAGTTTAGCCTCAAAGACTGCTTAGCCTACGCTACCACTAGGGCAGCTAGTCCGAAAAGGTTGACTTACAACCACACCATAAGGGTTGCTTGGCATGGTACAAGGTGATCACTTTAACTAGTGAGCATCATATACCAGGCCAACTTCTCACACTGGGCATGACGATCGTTAAGCGTAACATTGCCCAACGGTGGGGTTCCAGTATCTGCCCCACATTGGCTCACTGGTGTAAAGACATGGATATGGCAATGGTGGCGGAAAAGTCAGTGTATATTCATCGGAGATGCCCCAAAAAGTGGGATAAGGTCTGGGGGGATGGAATAAGTACCGAGGGAACATATGTGAACCCCCTAACTCTGATGACCTAGACTCAACAGATAGTGACTCGGTAGAGTAGATGGGTCGCGCATCAGGGGGATTGCGATGAACAGACTGTAAGACTAACAAACACGGAAGGAAAGGAGGAAAAGCTAAGACACACGGGAATGCTAATATTGAAAATGTAACAATGCAGTTCGTGTGATGAAAAGGTGTAAAGAGATGGTCATACTGTGCAAGTTGTTCAATAAAAAGAATTTACAAAAAAAAAAAAAAAATGCAGGATCAGGGATGATGTTCCCCCGAGCACATATGAGGACATGTGCCCTTCCATAGATTAGATTCAGCAAAATCAACTGAATAAGCCTTTCTGAGCCAGGTTGTAAGTTAGAAACCATGAAAGTTATTAAATTATTAGAGTACATTACAGAAGGCAAAATATGGTTATTCTCAAAAAAGTCAGCCAAAATTCATTTTAAATCATTAAAGAATTAGCATAAGGTTCAAATAAATTTGTAATGCAGCATGAGGTCTGAAGTTAGGGTCTCGCTCAATAGAATTGTTCATTTGTAAGTCTAAAGCAATCAATAAATCAATGCGAGCCTGCTCTCTACAAATCAGGAAAGCAAAACTGACTCACCTTAAAAATGAGCTTTCTTTGGTAGGAAAAAACACAGTACAAATCACATAGTCAGCTTGCGATGAGCCAGCTAATTAAAGTATAAAATATAATACAACAATACCTAACACTATCCTAACTCCATCAACTAAATTAATAATTATTAATCCCATTCTGCCCTAACGTCATCAGGTGTGACAGTACAAATCTGAATACACACATTACAATGACAGACCTATGAAATGAATAGGCCCCATACGGTTAGGCAGGAAGAACAGAAGAAACAGCAACATTTACGAGGCACGCTTCCTCTAGAGCAGACAAAGAATAACATTTTCATTCATAGACAGCAAGCAGGGTTACACAACTTATTACATTTCGATAATGTTTCAGTGCACCTTTTGCTGCATATGGAGAGAGAAGAAATTAAAACATGGTCCCATTTCAAATACAAAAGGGAATCTAGGTAGCTTGGCTAAGCTAACAAAAATACAGTTCTGTAAAATGGAACAAATTCATTTTGATTGAACATCATTCATGCCACTAAATATTTAATATGTAATCCTTTATATGCGGTGGTGCTTCTCAGTTACAACTCAGGCCTAAGAGGCATAGTTTGCAACAGCACAGGACTTACCCTCCATCCTAATCAAGGCAACCAGCATGGTTTTGCCTCTGGCAAACCTTTGCAGAGAGACTTCAGAGAAGTGTAGCACAGTAGTATTTGGCAGGGAATGAGGCTGGAGGGGTGGGTGGCAGGGGTTTGACAAAATAAAGTTAAAAAAATGTCACTTACCTCTACCGCGTCTCTCCTCCATGCTGGGGATGTAAGGCGTTGGAAAAACAAAGCAATGCGTCGGTTCCTTACTGCTCGCAGAAACTGGGATAAGGGGCCAGGTTGGATGTACCCTGGCCCCATGGGTGAGATATGAGGGAGTTTCTTGGATATAGTATAAGCAGGAAACGAAGCAAATGTTTTTCTGCTCCACATGTGATATTGGCCAATTGGCCGCGACTCACAGCGGCCCCCCTGGTGAAAGTTTGCTATGAATTTGAGAATAATGGTGGAGAAATTAAAAAAAATATTTATATATACACCCACCCTGAGTCTCAGTTAGACACTATAAATGTAAATGCGTTGTCTCCCGTAGGAGTAACGTCCTTTACTCAGCACTCCGTTGTTGTCAAAATTCAAATAATGGTAATCCAGTTAATAATGCTTTCTTTGACAAGTTGTTTTTTAATTCGAATTGTGAACAATTTCTTTAACATTCATACTATTTCAAGCATAGTATAATCCATGTGGGTTGTCAACAAATTCATAATCAAGTTCAAAGTATTTCAGCCCTATGCATTTCAGGCGAACCCTTCTTCAGGGGACTTACATTTCTGAAAGCATAAAACATTATGTTCAAATAACCGGGTACAACACAAATTTCATCAAAAAATTGTCAATACGTATTACGCTAGCACCCATTGTAGTATTAAGGAAAGTACAAAGGTTTGTAAGCGGAAGAGTACCGGACTATGAAGATTGTGAAATTCATGCAATGTGGTGTTGGCGGACATGTGAATTTGTGTGGGAACACTGTCAGAGAAAAGAAACGTGAATTGTGACTGAAACGACTTAAATTTCAAAGGTGAAACGAAACTCCTGTTTAAACGTGATTAGTGCGAACTACAAGGGCTTGCTTGTTGAAAATGGTACCATAACTTAAAAACGGGGGATCAAACTGACCTGTCAAGAGATAAGCGTCAATTTCTATCAGTCTGTCGTGGCAAACCATAAGAGTTTGTCTAGAAAAAAGGGGAACGATGCTAATTAGTGAACAGGGTATAACCACAATCTTACGAAGCTGTACAAACCGTGACTACGGTTGTTAAAGGTCTTACCGCAATCGGATGTCAGTCGAGTGGCATGGTGGAATCGAGCGTTAAAAGTTTGGAAGTGTTTACTTCCTTGTATATTCGCGGTATCGTGAGTCACTCGTCACGTGATTGTAAATAGTGAAAAAAGACTGTGCCGTCGTAAATGTGATAATGTCTGTCTGGACAATGGTGTGATTTAGCGAAAACAATATGTTAAATGGAAATGTAAAGGTCGTCGTGTTGACCTATTACATAACTTTAAGATTTATAAGTAATATCTTTCTAAAATTGTGCTAAAAAAATAAAGATGCCAATATGTCAATAAAGTTTTGAATAATGAAAAAAAAGGAAATTAGAAAATGTATCTCCTGTGTGTGGATGTGTTAACATCTACAACCCCAGGATCAGTATAATGGGTATATAAAGGTCTATGAAGGTGTTACGGAACGATGAAGACGTCCCGTATCCAATGAATAAAATAAAGAAAACGTTAACGGTAGATATATTGAAGGTGTAATCTGTGTACTGTAATCAAATTTCGTAGTGTCAAAACGACGCTAATATAATGTGGTCAAAGCATGATCGATAAAACGTGAGAAGATAACAATGAGTGAGAAAAATACATGTGTTTTAAAACTTGTAACATTTGTATCAATATGACCAGTAGCAGTGATGAATGTATTCAATTTGCAAAATGGTATACATGAAATCATAGTCTCCTTACAAAAAACAGTGTATTTCGAACCGTTCATTTAAACCTTTCGGTTGGAGCGTGTTCAGATGTGTCATCCAAAATATTTCTCTTCTCAAAAGGTGTTGGGAATTGTCTCTTCCAGGGAGGATAGGTACCTGTTCTAGTATACAAAATCGTAATTGACTGGGATTATGATGATGCTCAGTGAAATGTAAGGCGACTGTGGATTTGGTGTTCTTGAGTCTTATGTTGCTTTTGTGTTCAATGATCCTGGTTTTTAGTTTTCTTTGCGTTTTCCCCACATAAGGTAGACCACATGGGCATTTCAGTAAGTATATCACGTTGCTGCTGTCGCATGTGCCTGATACTCGTAGTTTGATTTTTGTTCCTTGTGAGGGATGCAATATTTCACTGCCCTGAATTATGGCGTTACAATTACTACAATTGTAGCACGGAATAGTTCCTTGATGCTTAACTGTGGTAACTTCCTCTTTGGGTCTGAGCAATTCTTTGAGATTACGAGTGCGTTTATACGCAAATCTAGGAGTGTTGTTGAATATTCCTCTGAAATCTTCCTCTTGCGTAAGTAGTGGCCAGTGTTTCAAAATGATTTTCTTGATACTGAAACTTCTGGTAGAGAATTTGGAGACGAATACTGGTCTTTGTGATTCATTTTTGGGTTGAGTTGTCAGTAACTGTTTGCGTTCAAATTTCCGGACTCTTTCCTGTGCTTGATTTAAGATGGTTTCGGGATATCTTCTTTGTCTGAATTTCTGGATGGTAAAGTTTTTGGATTGATTGTAATAATCTGAATTGGAAGAAATTCTTTTGAGGCGTAGAAGTTGTGAAAATGGTAGATGTTGTTTTAGTGAAGGCTGATGAAAACTTGAGAAATGTAAAAAGTTATTTTTGTCAGTCGGTTTGGTAAATACTTTAGTTTCAAGGTTACCTTCATCGTTAATGACTAAGACATCTAAGAATGGTATTTCCCTTTTATTGATATGATGTGTAAAGCCAATTCTGTCGTCAACCTGATTCAATTCTTCAATGGCTGTTAACAGAAGGGTTTCTGTGCCGTTCCACAGTACAAAAATGTCGTCAATGTACCTTCCATACATGATGATATGTCTGTGCCAATTTGGATTGGATAAAATGTGCTCTTGTTCGAATTTGTACATGAAAAGATTAGCGTATGCCGGTGCGGCACAGTTTCCCATGGATGTTCCTGATGATTGAATGAAATATTGATCTTCCCATTTGAAATAACTGTGGTATAGCGTGAAGTGTAATAGTTCCATAAGGAATACTTTGAACATTTCCTCATGGTCACTTGTAGTCAGATAGTATTCTACCGCTTGTAAGCCCAAATCATGGGGTATGGACGTGTACAAAGATTTCACGTCGATGGTACACATGATCATGTCTGCGGTAAATGATTGTCTGTTAGTTTCCAAGAGATTAAGAAAGTGGGTGGTGTCTTTGATGTAGGTACTCATTTTTTGGACTAGTGGTTGAAGGTGCTTGTCTAAAAACTTTCCCACTGGTTCGTGGATAGAGTTTATGGTGGAAACAATTGGACGGAATGGTGGAAAATTAGCATTTTTGTGAACTTTAGGAATCATGTAGATGTAGGGAGTTGCCGGGTTGGATTTGATCAAGTATTCTTTCTCTTTGATACCAATGATTCCTTGAGAAATGGCTGCATTCACTATTAAATTCAGAATGTTCTTGAATTCTGTGGTGGGATCCCTGTCATGTCTTGAGTAAATATTGGTGTCATTAACGTGTTGGTTAACGTTGATGTTATAGAAATCGGTATCCATGATCACAAGGGCGCCGCCCTTGTCGGCTTGTCGAATGGTTATCTCTTTGTTTTTGGACAATTGTTCCAAAGTTTGTCTTTCTCTTTGTTTCAGGTTGGAATTTTTGTATCGAGGTTGTTTGAATGTGTCTTGTACTTCCTTTAAAACAATTTTTTCAAAAACATCGAGAACCTTGTGACTCGTAGGTGGAATGTATTTACTGGGATTCCTTAGGCCCAATAGTTTGTTCTGTGGTTGATCTGCTGAAGGTTCTAGCACATTTGAAAAGAAGTGTCTTAGCCTTAGTGTACGTAAGAATTTGTATACACAGACTTGTGTCTCTAGTAGATTGGAGTGATAAGTTGGTACGTACGAAGTTCCTTTCTGTAATGTCTGCAGTTGGAGGCACGAAATTGATTGTTTTGAGATGTTCATTACTAGGGTTTCTGACTCCTTGTATTCTTGGCTATTGTGTCCGTCATGAGTTTTCTTTTTAGACTTGCTCCTCCTGGTTCTTCTTGTGGGGCGGTGCCCCGTTCTAAAAAAGAAGAGTCTCTGCTTGTGGAAGGCTCCTGATCCTGGGTTACAGGGGCAGATGATCTGTCTGGTCTCTGGGTGTTCATAGGTGGAGGCTGCTTTCTGTGTTGAGCTTCGTCAGAAGAGGAAGTTTCCTCCGAAGATCTTCCTGTGTTTGATCGTTGTTGCCTACGTCGTGCATATATGTCCGCCCATGTATAGACCTCTCCGAGTCGATAATCTGTAGTGTCTCGTTTGAATTTCCTGATCTTGCGATCATTGATTTCCTTAGAATAAATTTCAAGTTGGTTATTAATGTCTTTGAGAACATTGTCCCACTCCTCCGCGTTTAAAGACTTATTAAGTTCTTCTTTTAGAACGGTAGCTTCTTTATTCAATTCGTCAATCAATTTTGCTAGTTCTTCAATTATGAGTAATATTAAGTCTAAGGAACACTTGTTCAAAATTGCAAACCATTTTTCTGTAAAGCGTGCGTTATTTTTGCATAATGTTGATTTGAGGGATATCCGTAAACCTCGTGGAATTCTTTGAGCTTTATGATATTTTATCAATGTGCTAGCGTGCAACCGTTGATTCATAATTCGTTTAGACATGTACATCAGTTGTTTGATGTTTGATTGTGTTGATCCTGTTGATGTTGTAGTGCTTTCAGGGTCATCGATTAATGAGTAGATTCCTTGTGTATCCTCTTCGGTAAATACAAACGTGTCAGCACGTTGGTCTGATGTTTGTGCAATGTCTTCAAATTGCATTTTGTGTTTGTGGGTGCGTGTCCACCTTGGCTCAACCGATAAATGTGAAACTCCAATTGGATTGTGGAACGTCGCACTCCTTGTGTATATGGTAGATGCTGTTGGATTTATTTAGGGTGCCTGGTAAATGACCTCCTGAGCCAGGAGGTGAAAACTATAAATGTAAATGCGTTGTCTCCCGTAGGAGTAACGTCCTTTACTCAGCACTCCGTTGTTGTCAAAATTCAAATAATGGTAATCCAGTTAATAATGCTTTCTTTGACAAGTTGTTTTTTAATTCGAATTGTGAACAATTTCTTTAACATTCATACTATTTCAAGCATAGTATAATCCATGTGGGTTGTCAACAAATTCATAATCAAGTTCAAAGTATTTCAGCCCTATGCATTTCGGGCGAACCCTTCTTCAGGGGACTTACATTTCTGAAAGCATAAAACATTATGTTCAAATAACCGGGTACAACACAAATTTCATCAAAAAATTGTCAATACGTATTACGCTAGCACCCATTGTAGTATTAAGGAAAGTACAAAGGTTTGTAAGCGGAAGAGTACCGGACTATGAAGATTGTGAAATTCATGCAATGTGGTGTTGGCGGACATGTGAATTTGTGTGGGAACACTGTCAGAGAAAAGAAACGTGAATTGTGACTGAAACGACTTAAATTTCAAAGGTGAAACGAAACTCCTGTTTAAACGCGATTAGTGCGAACTACAAGGGCTTGCTTGTTGAAAATGGTACCATAACTTAAAAACGGGGGATCAAACTGACCTGTCAAGAGATAAGCGTCAATTTCTATCAGTCTGTCGTGGCAAACCATAAGAGTTTGTCTAGAAAAAAGGGGAACGATGCTAATTAGTGAACAGGGTATAACAACAATCTTACGAAGCTGTACAAACCGTGACTACGGTTGTTAAAGGTCTTACCGCAATCGGATGTCAGTCGAGTGGCATGGTGGAATCGAGCGTTAAAAGTTCGGAAGTGTTTACTTCCTTGTATATTCGCGGTATCGTGAGTCACTCGTCACGTGATTGTAAAAAATGAAAAAAGACTGTGCCGTCGTAAATGTGATAATGTCTGTCTGGACAATGGTGTGATTTAGCGAAAACAATGTTAAATGGAAATGTAAAGGTCGTCGTGTTGACCTATTACATGACTTTAAGATTTATAAGTAATATCTTTCTAAAATTGTGCTAAAAAAATAAAGATGCCAATATGTCAATAAAGTTTTGAATAATGAAAAAAAAGGAAATTAGAAAATGTATCTCCTGTGTGTGGATGTGTTAACATCTACAACCCCAGGATCAGTATAATGGGTATATAAAGGTCTATGAAGGTGTTACGGAACGATGAAGACGTCCCGTATCCAATGAATAAAATAAAGAAAACGTTAACGGTAGATATATTGAAGGTGTAATCTGTGTACTGTAATCAAATTTCGTAGTGTCAAAACGACGCTAATAGACACTCACATACCCGCTCATACACCTACTCAGCCATTCCTATACCCACTCACAGGCTCACACACCCATTTAGAGACTCATGCACCCACTCACAGTCCCAGTCATATTCTCACATACACACTCACACACCCACTCTCATGCTGATGCACCCACTCACAGATCCACTCATGCACTCAATGAGAGACCCACTTAAATACTCATGCACCCACTCATAGACTCACTCAAAGGCTCGAGCACCGACTCACAGACCCACAGAGACACTCTCACAGCCACTCACAGACCCATTCAGAGACTCACACACCCACTCACACACCCAGTTATGCACCCACGCACACAGCCACTCACACACGTACATCCACTCACAGACCCAGTCAGAGACTCATTCACCTAGTCACAGACTCAGTCAGACACTCACGTACTCAGCTACAGACTCACTCAGTCTCATGCACCCACTTACAGATCCACTCAGAATCTCACCCACCCACTCACAGACCCACAGACACTCACACACCCAGTCATGCACCCATGCACACATCCACTCAGATACTTACGTCCACTCACAGACCCAGTCAGAGACTCATGCACCTAGTCACAGACTCAGACATTCATGCACTCACTCACTCAGACTCATAAACCCATTCACAGACCCACTCAGACTCATGCACCCAGTCACAGACTCACTCTCATGCACCCACTCAAAGCGACATGCACCCACTCCAGACTGACTGAGACACTCATACACCCACACACAGACCCACTCAGAATCTTACACACCCACTCACAGACACAGAGACTCGTGCACCCACTCACAGACCCCACTCAGACACTCATGCAGCCACGCACAGACCCACTCAGAAAATCATACACCCACTCACACACCCATTCAGAGACTCATTCACCCACTCACAGATCCACTCAGACACTCACACACCCACTCACACATCCAGTCACAGACCCACATAGACACTCTCACACCCACATCAAAGACCTATACAGCCACTCGCACACCCATTCACCGACTATACAGCCACTCACACACTCACTGTCAAAGGTTACAGGTTACTGTTAGAAAATAAAATGTTCAAAAACATAGAAATCCAATGAAAAAAACCAAAGATTTTAGGGACGTTATAGTTAGGAAACAGAATTAAAACAACCTTAGACATTCACTGACAAAAACAAGGTTACATGGACATTGTAGTTAGGAAATAGAATTAAAAAAACCTTAGAAATTCACTGGAGAAAAACCAAAGGTTACAGGGGCTTTATAGTTAGGCTCAGATTTCATTCATACAAAACCGTAGAAATTCAGCAGTTATAGTTACCTGAGCTAAGTATAATGTACGACACCCCAATGCACTGCTTATGATCTCACATTTTACATCGTTCATGACATGGCCAGTGACAGCACTGATAGCATCTTAAATTACATCACTGATGACATAATCTAGTGATTGTGAGTGTTTTCTAAAAGTTTGAGTGTTAAAGATATATACTAAGATACCACAAAAGTCAACTGAGTATATTTTGTGACCTACTGAGAGATAATATTTGAAACACATTGTGAGTGGCTGTTTGACTATGTGTATTCATGTGTAAGTAGGTGTCTGAGTGGCTCTATGGGTCTATGAGTGGTTGTATGGGTGAGTGTGTGGGTGCGTGAGTGGCTGCATTGGTGTGTAAGTGGGTGTGTGCATGGCTGTGTGGGTGAATTAATGAGTGAGGGTGTATGGGTGTGTGAGTGGGCGCATAAGTGGTGTATGGGTGAGTGAGTGGATGTGTGAGTGACTGTGTGGATGTGTGAGTGAATGTGACAGTGCCTGTATGGGTGTGTATTTGTCAGTGACTGTATAGGTGAGTGAGTACATGTGTTAGTATATGTATGAGTCAGTAGGTGTGTGAGTAGCTGTATGGGTGACTAACTATCTGTGGATGGCCGTAAGGGTGTATGAGTGGGTGCATAAGTGTCTGTATGACTGGATGTGTGAGTGGCTGTATGGGTGTGTGAGTGCCTGTGCGGTTCTGTGAGAGAGTGTGTGAGTGCCTTTGTGGGTGTGTGAATGGGTCTGTGATTGGCACCATGGGTCTGTAAGTGGGTGTGTGAGTAATGTTATGGGTCTGTGAATGGGAGCGGATGTATGAGACGTTTTGTGGGACGGCGAGTGGTTCTGAGGATGATGTCATTTGAGATGTCATCATGATGTCACTGACCATGTCATGAATGATGTAATATGTGAGGCCATAAGCAGTGCATTGCAGGGTGTAAGTTATAGTTAGCTCAGGTACCTATAAACTGCTGAATTTCTATGGTTTTGTATGAGTGAAATCTGAGCCTAACTATAACGTCTGTGTAACCATTGGTTTTTCAGTGAATTTTGAGGTTTTTTTTAATTCTATTTCCCAACTATAAAATCCCTGTAACCTTTAGTTTTTTCAGTGAAGAAAAAAACATATATATATTTGAACCCTTGCAGGATTTGGAAAGGTTGGTGATGCACTGAACCTAGTTATGATCAGGACCACTGGAATTATGCAGCAGTGGGCCAAACTATGCAGCAGGGTTGTCTAAATTATGCTGCATAATGTGTAACATTCTGTGGCAGTATTATTTTGCAATATTCCATTTTAACACATAAATATTTTCTGGGCAAAAGTTGCACCTTATTAGTGTCACTTTAACACCTGAATACAGCAATCCATAACTAGAAGGTGACCAATAACCCTTTGTATAGTGTCTTTCCTCAACAAGGCACCAGGTGTGCCCTTTTTTTACATTAAATTTAATCTGTTCCAGCTGAAATATGCCAGGTTAAAACATGGCGTAGTATTATGTGCCAAAGGCAGGACAGTCATAGGAAACGCTGTGGCCACAAATTGCAAAATTCCAGTGGCCCTGTCATTGGTCATCAATGATAAAGATAAGTATAATGTTTACTGTATACATTAATTAAAACTAATACAATACAGGCAACAATAAAAGACTAAACCTCCTATATACATACTGCCATTAACATACTAGTACCTGTTAGTCCTAGCTATACTCTCTCTCTCTTTCTCTTTTCTCTCTTTCTCTTCTCTCTCTCTCTTCTCTCACTCTCTCTCTTCTTGATTGGTTCTTGCCGGACACCCAACAGCTGTCTCTCTCTCTCTCTCTCTCTGTAGTTCAGATAATAGGTTAACTGTGGTATGCCCAGGCATTTAGTTGTCCTTTGGTTTTGCGGAATGGCGAGTGAGTAATGGCTCTGTACTGGGTTTGACTTCATTGCATCAGGTGGAGTTTGCAGATGTTGCTCCCTATGGCTCGTGAATGCATACTTTTCTATACACATTCACCCTTCTGACACAAAATAGTTTGGGTTTCCATTCAGGAACTCACAATTCTGCTTTAAAACTCGGCTCCTTTATCCTTTCATTGTTGCCATAGTCACCCAAAGGGATGTTGTTGCACAACAAGCATGACTGTGGGAAGTCTGTATAATCTCAAAAGTTCAGAAATAAAGCATCAGTTTTCAGTAAATGGTGCCAAGAGACCTCCTCGGATGTGAATGTCCATACCTAGGTTTGTGTCTTCTTGACTGCCAGGGTGTATTTGCTCGTCCCTTGTGTGTGGTCATCACGCACCACTTATGAATGCACGATCAGTGTTTAGCCAGAGGGAGATCTTACTCCCAAGTAAACGCGGTCTCTATGACAGCTGCACCCAAAGGTTATAATGGCAGCTCTGTACTCTGACAGTACGCAGCTGTTTACCTCATGTCACTTATCCAATTGATGAATTAACCAATCCTCCAGCTAGATGAAACTGCCATCATTCACACCCTAATGGGATACTTTATTTTGTTTTCTAAATTTAATTTGGAGTAGCAGTCCCTTTGAGTATTGAAGCTGGGGGCGCCCAGCTGCTTCTTTCCTGATGGCCGATATGAATTCTTAGCTGAGACTGTCACCAGAGGGTCCGAGCTCTTCCCGTAAATTGCATTAGGACAGGAACACAGGAGAGCTCTAATGAAACCCTGGGGGCTTTGCTAATTCTGTGTGACGTGCTGAGATGTGTGCTGCTCTCAGACACATCACGAAGAAATAAGCAAAAGTTGAAAGCAACCATTGGAGCTAACCCTGTAGGTGGCTAACTTTTTTCATATCTTTCTTTAAGGGTTTTGGTACAGAAATGTTCACATTTCCAATTGACACCCATATCTACAGAAGACACGCATAATCCTTTTTGATTCACTGGAACAGGCGAATAGGTTAATATTTATCCTAGATGTTGACTGACAGTTCTAATTTTTGGACTGCAGGAAGGGATCCCCAGGTGACACTCTACTAACATAGGTTTAATTTCGTTCACTATTATTAGATTATGCTGATTCAGGAGAACTAGGTCAGAAGATACCCGATCTTTGCAACCCCAATGACAAATGGCCCGGCCATCTTTTGGACTGGGCAGGATCCTTTATCTATGTACGATCTCTAATGGTTGCAGTTAGCTTTTCAATCTCATTGACAGTCCATAATTTAGCTCGTCATATATCCAGCGGTAGATTCCATAAATGTGAAATGATAAGTCTGAATGGCAAGAAAATATGTGTGAGATGCTTTCCTAATGGGGAAATCAGCAGATATGTAGACTTATCAGCAGTGTCTCCCAACAACGGGATCAAGGTCTTCACGTTCAATTCGATTGCCGTTTCAGTTTTGATTTGGCCTAAAAACTTGTGCGGAGTTGCATGACCACCACACAGCCATCCACTGAGCCCCTTTCCCAACATCCCCTCCAAAAATGCTCTACAGTGGCAAACAAAACATGTACTCTCACGGGGTTACATTACCATTCTCTTTACGTAGAGAGTGTATCTACGAGGTAGCAGTCCTGGCCCATATACTAAACCACGAATCGTTGTTAATATGTAAGCACTTGGATATCTCACCGGTGATTAGCCGCGTTCTACAAATTCACATAACATATTTAAGCTTAATTCAATTTCACATTGAATTACATATGAGGGTTTAGATGTTTGTCGGAAATTGCCAATCGGTCTACTACAGACGTGGTTTCTCAAGCAATATTCCTTTAAGAGGGATTTCATTGCTGTCATGTCTCCAATGGATGCAGCTTTTCGCTCCCTCTGTGCGCCCAATGTATATCTTGGGAATATCTATATGGATCATTTGTAGTTGCCATAAGTGCTGGAAAGATCTGAGCGATTAATGCAGTTTTCAAATATTTCCCCCAGTACTGCTTTATAGTGGTCTAACCATTCTCCAAAGTTGGTGATCATAGCTGCAATGTTTCCAAGGTTCATAATTGACTAGTTAGGCCAGTCCCAGTTTTTTCTGGGACCTATAGTCATATTTAAGCCAGTATAACACCAAGACGACAAGTACCAGAATGGCTGAAGTGTATTGACCTATTGTCTCATGCTGTGTGCTGTGGTTGGCTGAGACAAAATGTAAATGACAGCTGAACAGACCAATGTGTGAAGAGAGCTGACTCCGTATGCGTGCTTGCGCATTTCCATTTTTTTTGTCACATGAAACAAAAGAAACAAATAAAGCTGTTTCCAAAGCTAGACCTAAAAAAATGGAAGCAGCAGTCTTCTGAAACTATCATCCTACATTCTATTTTTCAAGTCTGACATTAAATCATAAGTATAAGTAGCCAATCGGGGTTGTGAGATGCCAATTTGAGGAAGAGGAAGGTACTCAAAGAGACATTTAACCGAAATAAATTGACTACTCCTGAGGTCCTGGAGTTGAAAGTGGCATTTGAAACAGACTGAAATCCGTGGCAGTCGTTTATGTCAAGACCTCCAATAAGATTTGTTCACAATTTATCGTCGAAAAAGTCCATAGGGACTTAACTGTGGCAGTGGTTGCTCTACCTTTTTCCTATATTTTATTAATACATATGGCCACCAGTGCACGTGCTCTGCTGTGCTAGGTCCACTCTTAGTGTCTGCAGTGCACTGAGATCTGCGACTCTACCTAGTTCTCAGTTACAATGGTGACTCGCTTTGTGAAAATATTCCACGGCATATGTAAGCCACATACTGATGACACTCTTCTGATTTGAACTTGTGGTAGTAGCTAACTAGCAACATGATTTGTAGAGATAACATCTCAGTGCAACATTCGAGTAGTGGTCACAATTCCAAAATGCATTGATCTTCTGGTCTGTAGTAATCTCAACCCATCACCAAAAAACACTGTGAAAAACCATTAAGAATATGTGCAGGCCCTGTGATTGATTAAGATACCCACCATATCTACTGGCCTCCACACACTCAGTAGTGGGACATTTGCGCCTTCTGCAGGTCACAGTAGCTGTGATCTGCTATTGTCTCAATTCTGATTAATGAGTCCAAGCCAAAACAATGGGGCATAGGTGGAGCTCTGTGGGTGTCTAGGAAATGGGATGGAGTTTCATAAAAAAGTGCATTGCAAGATTTCCATGAGTGTACAAGTGCTCCTATATCAGTGCATGGTGCAGGTCAGTCAGCAAAGAGGAGCACTGCATGACACTTGTTTATACATCGGCAGTTAAATACCAGTGCATGTTTTAGGGCAGAATGGATGTGCATTTTGAGATCTGAGCGAAGGTCGAAATGAGAATATCAGTGCATGATAAGAGGCAAAATATGGGGGCATTGTGAACGGTTCTCTATTATTCATGCAACTGAAAATTTTTCTTTTTCAGAAAATCACCCTTAGCTCTATCCCACTCATCCCAACTCTTCATACTGCATTGGCTGGATGGATCTCCAGAAACATTGACATCCTTACAGCTATGCCTAATTAATACATAACCAGGAGACAGGCAGCGGGCTTCTGGGCAAAGATTAGGCAGGCAGGCAGTGACAAGAGCAGTCTCACCCAGACACTAGTCTCTCATTTGCTCACCCTCTGCAATGCTCAGCAATGTTATGTGTTTTTTTAAAGCGCACTATCACCCGAGAGGGTTTCCTGGTGCTGAGCAGGTGTGTGTGCCTAGCCCTACCTATGGAAGGTTTGTTAATTGGATTGGATAATTGAAACAGCAGGTCTTCAGCTTCTTGCGGAGTTCATGAATTAAACAGAAGAGAGGAGGAGGCTCTGCTATGGAGTGGGAGGTTTAGGAACGATGAAAGAGAATGCCTATCCTACTGATCTAGCTCTGTGTATGTGTGGGATGTGTGCGAGTAGGAGTCCTGTGGAGCGGAGGGATGTGTGCGATTTGGAGTCCTGTGGAGCGGAGGGACGTGTGCAAGTAGGAGTCCTGCATAGCGTAGTGGTTGGAAGAAGGTGATGTTTAGTTAGGTAGGGCCTACGTTGTGTAGTGCCTTGAATGTGTGCGTGAGTCTGAAATTAGCATGTTTCTTCATTAGGAGCCAGTGGAGTTCCCTGAGGTGTGGTGTGATATAAATTCTGTTTGAGAGGCTTTGGATGAGTCTGACTGCTGGGTTCTGGATGGTTTGGAGTCTTATGTTGAGTTATTTGGTGAACCTGGCATCGAGGTGTTCGCGTAGTCCAATAAGAGGAAGAGACTGGGACCTGGGCTGGGCTCCTGTCAGAGAACAGCGTAAACCTTTTTAGCACCCTAAATCTTAGCAAGACTACCAGTTTTGGCAGTGGGTTCATGCCTCTGTATGTGTTTCTTTCGTTCTATGTATTTATGTGTTTTATAATGTGAACGTGGCCATGGGTGTTGAAGCACTTAATATAACCAAACCATGTAAAAACAAACTTTGCACATAAGCAAGTAAATAAGCTCAGCATAATATATAAGTCATATGAAAAGTCGGAAGAAGGTATATATTCCAGGTGAACAGGGCCGGACTGGTCGTAGCGGGTATCAGGGGCTTCCCTGGGAGGTTGGAAGGGTGGGGGCCAGTTTTGTAGTGGTGAGGCCCCCTTTTGTTACTGGGGGCCGGTTTTGCAGCAGTGCTGCAATATCAGGCCCCAGTAACAAAAGCAGCAGTGCTTCACACTTGCACACCCCATGGGAGGCTGGTCTTACAAAGTTGTCAGGTCTGCTTTGGGTTCCAAGTCCAGTCCTGTAGATGAATACAGACCAGAGTAAGATCACTGAAGGGTAAAAGCCAGCTACAGTAGGTTCTCTCTCCACAGGTGGGTTTGGGGTCAGATGAACACCTCTCTCTCTCTCTCTCTCTCTCTCTCTCTCTCTCTCTATAGAGAGAGAGAGAGAGAGGAGAGAGAGAGAGAGACACACAGCCTTAAAAAGCACATGTTTACTTGTTTGCTGCACTTCCACTGCTGGACTCTGCACTGGGATCCCCACAGTAGTCTACTCTTCCTCCCTCCCTCCTCTGCTTGTCCCCATGTGATGAGCCTCCGCTGGCTCGCCAGGACACTCTCGGTTCACTCTGACTTTCCACTGCTCCTTCACATTAAGAACCAGCTTGGCGTTGAAAGTCCTGCAGCCTGCCGTATATTTCTGCATCACAACCAAGCTGTGTACAGTCCAGTGACTGCACAGGGCTGCCAGCTGGGCGTATTTCTGCAAACTTCATTCAGTGGGTATCTATCCTGTGATTCCAGCCATAATTATGAAGTGCTCGACCAGGTGATGGTAAGGGTGGACTGGCCATTGGGTCCATCTGGCAATCAAAGGATGGGCCTGGTAGCATTAAAAGATTTTAGCTGGCCTCTTGGCCATTCCACGACTGCCAAGTTTTCAGCTTGGCTATGTGTGACCCGTCCATGTCCTCAGTGTACTTATGTGTGACATTTCATTGCTTTGTGTGACAATTTGAGTGACAATTTGCTTCTTGCAGAAAAAAAGTTATGTTCCTATAATGATAAACATTACAGAAAATACACACTTTTGTGCACAGTAATGGTCTAGAAATTGCCTCAAACAGCTGCGAGTTTTTTCAAATGCTTCTTTTTCTCATTCAAAATAATATTTTATCCGAAATATACAATATTCAATTGATAATATAAAGTATACATCGAGATTCCCACTGCGAAAAAGAGACTAACATAAAGCAATCAGTGGCGGCTGGTATTAACAGGCGTAGGGGGCGTTGATCTCACAGCTTCAGAGCAGAGACAAAACAAAGGGAGAAAATTAACACCATGGAGCAGCCAGCTTCAAATGCTCACTGCTTGGTGCTCCACTTCTATATCGTTTTTTAGGTCTCGGGACCATCCGGTCTGCCGAAGGCAGAACCGGAAGTCCGGAGATCTTATGTTTCTGAGAGTGGCTCTTTAGCCCGCCTCTCTTTTTGGCTCTCCTCCATTGGCTGGGTTCCTAAACGGAGGCCAGCCATTGGAGGAGAGAGCCGTCCCTCCAAATAGGCGCCGTCTTTTTCAGATTCGGGGGCGTGTTCCGTGCTGTTCTTTCCACTTTTTAGCCACGCCCTTTTTCGAACAGCAGGAACACGCCCCCGAATCCGAAAAAATTTCGAAGCTTCCATCCGCCATTTTTTTGCTGTTGTCTGGCCGTGAGGATCCATCCGTCCGGCGCCGTGTTGTTGTGCTGGTGGCGGCGCTGCCGGGGCAGGCTCCAGTTCGAAGGGTCACAACAGGTCTCGCATGGAAAGCTGACACAAACCAGATGCATATGTGTAACCACTAAGGCAGGCAGGCAGCAGCCGATGGTTCGGGAATAGAATCTCGTATGATCAAGGACACCGAAGGCCACGGAGTACAGCCCTTAGTTCTTGTGCTTTAATAAACCAAGTAGCATGTGGTGACTTCACACCGAGGGCATTATTGCGTGTACTTCGATGTATTAGCCTCCCCGAGAGTATCAATAGCTACAGGCTGATTACAGAAGCTTGTGTAGGTCAGCACGGGGGGAGGAGGGGGGGGGGGGGGGTTCAGCCCTCTGAGCGCGGTGACGGAGGAGCACAAAGGCGCTGCGGCTTCTTAAGCAATGGGTTCCTCTCTGCTTTAAAGCAAAAATCCTTTATTTAAGTGTATCGCGTCACATGATAACCCGTATTTATATACCATTCCTCAACGTCACAACAACCGGTCCTTAGGAGAGGAATCCCGTTTGTAGGGTCGCCATGCTCAAATTACACCCCCACCCCCTCGCCTTCTCCTCCCAGCTACCGTCTTTCGAGTAGAAATCCAATTTACATACGCTGTCGTCTCATAAATACACGCCAGCAGCGCCTTTGCATAGCTTCACCGTCTTAAATTCTGAAGTGACGTTTGTCTCCGAGAAATATGCACTCCCATATATATGTCTGGATATTGTACACGATTTATGCGTCCTGCCAAGAACTTGTGCATTCTGTATGATGGGTGCTCAGATTGTGTCGAGGCCCACCGTCCTCTCCCAGTTTGCGGCGGGAGAGGGATTTAACATATCAAAGCTCTCCGCTCTGCTTCTTGTATGTGTATACCTGAGGTTGGTGTACTGTATACAAACATATATATAAGTAGCGTCATAGAAGCTGTGTGTGGTGTTGCAGGCCACACTACGACACGGGACTGTCCTGTAATTTCCAGTATAGTTAAGCGTATATGTGTGTGTTTTTACAACTCAAGTGTTCTCAAACGTGCATTTATTCACTGAGAAAACTGAAGTCAAAGGGGATTTAACACTTTGCGGGCGTACTTTGGGTCGTATTTTGTTACGCATTTTTGTGCTCTGAAAGGGGGATTACAGCATTGTAGGTTTAATCGCCAATGTTATACATTGCCTAGTATGATATTGTATTTACGACAGTATAGTCATGGGAGTATGTGTGGGAGTTGAGAACGGGGCTATAAGGTTAGGGTAGAAACTCAACTTGTACATTTCTTCTTTTGAAGTTTTTCATCTTTCACCACCATTGACCACCCCCTTTTCAACCACATGCAATGTTGGGGCTGTATTGTGGGTGTACATGTAATTGAGGGGTATATATTTTAAGATTGCGGTGTGTCTAAGAAGATAGCACAACTTTTAATCTGGGTTTGTGGATCGATTTTCGTTGTCTTTTGTGTTCCATGGAGTAAATTTGATTTTGAATCACGTCATAATCTGTGACCTACATTTTTAGATGGTAAATGCAATACCTGGGCCTGCAAGGGGGTGACATGCTTAGTTTGTTGATGTGCTCAGTGTGATTTTCACTAGCACTGGACAAAGTCTAATTTTAGGACCAAACATAAGTCGTTTCCTCTGTTTTGGTAGTATATCTGTCTAACTAGAGCCCACTGTGGTGAGGGCTTTGCCCAGGTTACATTTGCTGATGTCTTTTGAGTTTGGTGTTGGCGGGCACTAAAGTAAGCGGATGTTTGCATCCACAATAAGTTGTTGCCCGTATGCCAGTGTGAGTCATGACTTTAGAGCTGCCAAGGTGCTCAGCGCGTGCAGCATGTTTGTGATTACCTTCCATGCAGTTTGCCATATCTAATGTTCGCAAACATTCCAATTGTAAATAAAAATACACATGCACCCTCGAAAGTGGGTCAGAGTGTGGGGAGCATGGAACAAGTATAGGGGTAACATATGTGATCCGCCACCTCTTGCTGATGAGGAATCTTCTGACTCAGATGGCTAGGGAAGCTGAGGGGGAGGAGGTGAGGGTGGGCGATACTGAAGGTTTCAAGACGTCCGATCTAGGCCTACTTGTAGAAATGGTGGCTATGTGTGGTGATTTGTCTACTAAACTGTATATACGATCTGATTTCATGTCCTTTGGTTGTATTTGTTGTGAAAACAATAAAATTTCTTTAAAAAAAAAAAAATACACATGCACTTCTTTGGCCCCTGTACACTGTCATCACTTTCTGGACTTTAAGCTCAATTATGTGTTTTTTGCTAACTTAAAAACTGCTGGATGAAAACTCACAAAATTTGATGAACGGTTGGTTTCACAAGGCACTTTTTAGGTCGAGGGACCATCCGGTCTGCCGAAGGCAGAACCGGAAGTCCAGAGATTTAATGTTTCTTAGAGTGGCTATTTAGCCCGCCTCTCTTTTTGCTTCTCCTCCATTGGCTGGCTTCCTAAACAGAGGCCAGCCATTGGAGGAGAGAGCCGTCCCTCCACATAGGCTCCGTCTTTTTCAGATTCGGGGGCGTGTTCCGTGCTGTTCTTTCCACTTTTTAGCCACGCCCTTTTTAGAACAGCAGGAACACGCCCTCGAAGCCAAAAACGTTTTGAAGCTTCCATCCGCCATTTTTAGGTCTCTTCTCCATTGGCTGGCCTCTTAAATGCTGGCCAGCCATTGGAGAAGAGGCTTTGTCTCGCAAAACAAGCCCCGTCCTTTTCGGACTCGGGGCGTGTTTTTTGCGAGGTTTTCTCAGGGCGGGTTTTTCTCTCCTCCAGCCAATGGCAAGAGGAGAGAAAAAGAAAAACACGCCCCCGAAACCGAAAACGCAACTGCCTTTCTCCGAGGCATTTCTGCTTCACCTCGGAGAAAGGCGGCGGTGTTCAGGGCGATTCCCTCAACGACTGGCTGCTGGGCTCTTAACACATGCCTGTGGCTCTTCATGAGAAGTACATATATAACTCAGTCCCCTGCGAAAGTCAAGAGAAATAGACTGGTGAATTATCTGCATGCCACACACTAGCGACTGTCAACGGTTATGCATGATAATAACGTGAACTGAGGAAGCAATTTCAATCATAATGTCTTTATTAATAAGCACTGCAAAACAGTCAGGCAAACAAGGATGAGGAAGAAAATTGTTTGGATGCTTCAGAACATTGATGCAGATGTTTGTCTGTTTTAATTTATCATTTCTGTAGTGTAAACAATGCTAAATACAAGATTTAAGGTACACGTATTACAGACAAGTGCATGCAATACATCATAAATAACACTGCATGTAGAATAAAAACAAACCATATCAGCAAGTACCTAATGACAATCTATACAAACTGTAGTTAGTAAAGAGTGCAAATACTTTCAAAGTGCAAAATAAAGAAATCCCCAGTCCAGCAATATACAAAAATCAAGCATGTTTTGTAAAACAATCTAACTTTCTTCTTGCATCAAGGTGAAAATACTTTCAAAGTGCATGGTAAAAACAAGTCCAGCAGCTTCCCTCACAAGGACTGACCTGAACCACCAGACTGGGCCTTAGTTCATAACAAACAGAGGCCTCAGACCTCAGTGTGTTAACACTGGCGGTATTTACAATTTACTAAGAGTATAGGCACGCCTGCTAAATTACAGATTCACCATTGCCTCCAAATGGCTCTATCGTCACGTGTGACACTGCCAGCCAGGCCTGGATTTTAAGCCAACAGCGCCTTGCATTCTGGGAGTTGTGCTGTGACCATCTAAGTAAGGGGTTAAACATTCCAGCATGCAAAGTGTTGTTGGAAAAAAGCTACCAATGGACAGACATGATGCCAATGCCACTTGGCAGCTATGTTTTATACAAGCACTAGGGGATGTTTAATTTCCTCAACACATGCTGCAGAAGTCTGGCGTCAAATAGCAAACACGTTGTGCAGAGAACCCAGAAACGTGCTGTGTTTAGCCCCCGTGTATGGACCTGAGGTGTAATTCTCTAAGAGACCCAGTGGTAAAAGCCCACAGTTGTCTCTAATGCATGTTAGTGCCAGGAAGTGGTCGAAGTGGGGGAAAAAAGTAGATGAACTGTGGGAGGAGAATCAGAGGGTGGGAATAACCAATGGATTGGGTCAGTGGGCGGAGTGAGAGGTGTGGCAGAAAGTGCAAAATATCCCAATTTTTAGTATCCGTTCCCCATTTCACTATCCGGTTACAGCTTATTACATTATTTAATTTAACCAATTGATACACATGTTTATTTAAGGTTAAATATGTGTTATTGACATTAAAATACATTCACAAAGTGGGATACATTTCCAATCACAGAATGTCCCAAATATCCTTAAAAGTGGAATCACAAGCCATTTGTCTCCCAGCCATGGAGTTTCTGTCATCAGCACTTCTCCCTTTTTCCACAAGAGCAGTTGAAATGAAATGAAATGAAATAGCATTTATAAAGCGCATGGTTACCCGAAGGCATCCCAGCGCTAGAGCAGAAACCGCACTAAGCTGTGGCAATCAATTAGGGAAAAGCCAGGTTTTGAGCCTCCCGCGGAAGACGGTGTGGTCTGGCTCTTTACGTAGCTGAAGCGGCAAGGAGTTCCAGAGTTTAGCGGCGTTGTAAGAGAAGAGCCGGCTGCCACTTCTGGACCTCTTGATTCTGGGAACAGACGCCAGGTGGAGGTCATTTGAACGTAACCGCCTGTTGCCTTGGTAGGGCTGGACAAAGGAAGAAATGATAGCCGGTCCCACAACCCCTAGCATCTTATGGGTGGTGCAGAGGGCTTTAAAGTGGAGTCTTTCCTGAAAAGAAAGCCAATGTAAAGACCTAAGTGCGGCTTTGGCTGACTGGCGGCTTGGAGTACCCTCAAGATTCCTTGCGGCACAATTTTGCATGATTTGAAGTTTCTTAAAGACCGCACAGGGAGCACCGAGATAAAGGGTGTTGCCATAGTCCAGGCGGGATAAGACAAGTGCCTGGACCACGAGCTTTCTTGCTTGAGGGAGTAGCAAAGGCAACACTTTACGCAGAAGTCTTAGAATACCGAAGTAGGAGGCAACAACTTTCCTTGTTTGGGTTTAAAAGCAAAGCTCAGAATCAAGCCAGAAACCCAAACGCTTTATTTCGGATTTGGGGATAGGCACAGGGCTCATACATGCTGGCCAGATAGAGGAAACCTCGAGGGGGGAGGGATTACCGAGCAACATAAGCTTGGTCTTATCACCGTTCAGTTTTAGATGGGAATGGCACATCCACCTCATCACCTCGAGGCATGGGCCAAGACAAGTAGGGGAACTGCTTTTGTAGTTAAATGCCACCACTAATTGAGTGTTGTCGGCATATGTAATTATATGCACCCCAAAGGGTAGAACAATGTCTGCGAGAGAAGCCATGTAAACCATAAAGAGAGTGGGACTCAGGGACGACCCCTGAGGCACTCCACAATAAAGGGGCCTAGGGCTTGAAATGGCCTCGCCCTCGAAGACCTGGAAGGATCTACCCTCGAGGAAAGAGCACAGCCAATTCAGGGCTGTTCCTGTCACACCCAGATCTTTAAGTCGATGCATTAGGATACGGTGATGAACCATATCAAATGCCGCGCTGAGATCTAACAAAATATCACGGCTAGAGAACCACCTGCATCAAGAATCCTTCTAGAGTCATCCGTGACTGCCAGTAAGGCTGTTTCAGTCCCTTGAGAGGGGCAAACCCCAGTTTGGGATGGATGCAGGAGTTTTCCAGCTGCAAGATGCCTAGAGAGAGAGTTCAAACATGAATTGCAAAATATCCTAGTTTGCAAATGTTTTCCACATAACTATGGCTTTGCCATATTTGCCACATAATACATCATCTGGTGCATAATCTGACGATTTTAACTAATAAATTTTTTATAGTTCGAACACATCAACAGTTACTAAAAAATTTGACTTGTGCTGCTGTGAAGTGGAAGGCCCTTTGCAAAGGTTGACTGGTCACCTTTCTCATTGCTGCAGTTGTATGTTCCACTAGTACTAATAAGGAAAAATCTTTGCAGAGACTGTTAGCATGTGTAAAACTTTCAAAATAATAAAGTATCAGAACATTTACAGCACCACTAATGCCAGTGTAGGGTATCAGAGCACTTTACATCACACATATTACACAGAGACAATCATTCATATGTGTGTAAATCACTGTGTAGGAAATGTTACATAAGGCAAAGGATTACAAGGTGTAGGAGTCACATGACAACCATACTAGTAGGCAGCATAGTTTAATAGTGATTGGTCTGCAGAAACACAAACTTAGAATTAAAAACATAATACCATGGTTAGGGGTTCTCTTTAATAATCAGAATTGATTTTTACCCAAACGAACCCTTTTTTGCAACATTAGGATAATCGAAGACTGGAGAAAAAAACATAACACTCGGAGTTTGCATGCAGCTCTTACATGACCGTTAATAGCTCACTGTTCTATGTTAGGATTTTAACTTATTAACTGCAAGTAACAAAGGGTCTCTCTGACAAAAGCAGTAACCCACTGACCTATTCATATTATGTGCACTTTGTGATATGCATGGCACATGTTCTTAGCAGCATGCACATTACACCTCTGCCATTCCTTTTCATGAGTCAAACCTTCCACTAGACAAAACACCATCTCTCTCTACTAAGAACATTAATCACGGGAGTTATCAAGACATTTTTATTGTTGCCCAAAAATGATGGAGGCCAGGAAGGAGGCAGCAAGTGCTTTCAAAACCATAATATACTTACAAACACAACGCCCCCACCTGACGTTAGCGCCCGGTGCGGACGTACTGCCCTAGAGCCACCCTGCTCAAGGGTCCTGTGACCTCAGTGACAGAGTCACTGCCACTCTCTGGTGTGCTGCTTCATAGGTCTGTCCCCAAGACTGGAGTTGAACTTCATGGATAGTGGTGGACAGGCCTTCAAGGTTAATCCACACTTGCCACCGCTAGGGTCCACCTGCTGGTGCTAAGACACCAGGGCTTTTAAGATCTTGCGGCGCCTTCTAAGGTGTAGCACAGGAATGTGCTCCCTCAGAAGAGTGGTCTGGGAGCCTGGTCATTAAAGAGGAACCTGGTTCACCAGTTCCACTTCAGCAGCTCTGACCATAGCGCCACATCCTCTCCCCCACTGAACACTATACTGCCCCACTTAGAGAAACTTGCACTGCACTGACCCGCTATAAATACCTGGATGTGACTCAATTCTAATTACGCACTAGACAAGAGCAATATGCTGCCTAAAAAAAAGTAACAACATCCTTGAAAAAGCAAACACTCATAGGGAATGCAAGATTAAGTAAAGCATGTGAAATGTAAGCAGGAACAATATAATACCTTTTTCCTTTTACACTCATTATTCTGAAATTAGTGAGTGCTTTTGCGTGAAAAGGTAAGGCCATGACTACAGGGCCCGGAAGGGAGCCGTTTCAGTGCCCATTGGTTATATTCTTTCAAAACATAGGCAGTATGGTTTAAAAAGACCACATTCGTAAACACACAGTCGCTGTACACATTTTGTTTTCCAATTCACCCATCAAACAGGTATTTCAGTACCTCCAGGCAAGGTGCACTTTCCCATATAGGGAAAACAATGTTGTTCAAAGAGAGAGGAGTAAACAAATGCATCACTTCACTGGCAAACACTGTAAAGTGGCGCTAATGTGTTTAGGTGTAAATAAATCAATCTGGACACCTTGCAACCACTCTGTCTTGCTTTAATTAGTTATATATTTTTCAAATTTGGAATGTTTTATTTCTCTCCACCCGGAGGCTGCACTTGTGTCAGAAAAATACAACGTTTCCAGCAAAAATGTTATTCTTTTTTGGATCCAAATAAACGAAAGGAAGGAAAGAGAGGGTAATACCCGTTTCTTGAAGTCTCGGTTTTCACTAACTGAGGAGCGAGACAGAATGAGAGGGAAGACTCGGAGGCTTAGATGCCGTCACCGTGGTGTGCGTGCACAATTTAATTTATGGGGACTTGGGGAGGCTGAAGAGGCTTGCTTGCAGGCGCAGCCGTCTCCCTCCGCTTAGAGTGAGGGGGCCCCTGGAGCGTGGGGGCCCCCCCGCACCACGGGGGCTGCGGGGGCCTGTGTTACGCCCCTGCCCATAAGGTGCTGGGGGTGTGGGACCGGCTATCATTTCTTCCTTTGTCCAGCCCTACCAAGCCAACAGGCGGTTACGTTCAAATGACCTCCACCTGGCGTCTGTTCCCAGAATCAAGAGGTCCAGAAGTGGCGGCCGGCTCTTCTCTTACAACGCCGCTAAACTCTGGAACTCCTTGCCGCTTCAGCTACGTAAAGAGCCAGACCACACCGTCTTCCGCGGTGAGCAGTCAAAATATCGAAAATAAAATATCTACCTACACTAATATCAAGTTGACAATATCGAAGGGACAGAATATCGATGTCAATAATATCTATGAACAGAATATCGACCCTAAGGTAAGTATTTTTATATCGATGTTAGTAATATCGAAGTTAGTAATATCGATATCAAATATATCGATGTTACTAATATTGATGTTACTAATATCGATATTTATATTATTGTTATGTATTTTATTATGTATTTAATATGCATGTGTTATATGTTTTTTTGTTAAGTGTTCTACAGGTTTTAAAATATATTTCTACAATTTTTATATTTTAATAATGGTTTTTTAAGTCAATTTTGTGTTTTAGTACCGTAGCGGGTTGTGGGTTTATAGGGGAATATGGTGGGAAGTAATTTAATTATATGAAATTAATTATACATTTTTAGGAATTTTAAATTAATTTTAATTAATTTTTGCGTTTAAGTTCTGTAGCGGGTTGTGGGTTTATAGGGGAATAGGGTGGGAAGTAATTTAATTGTAATTAAGGAATAATTTATTTTCATTTATTGGTACTGATAATTATATTATTTTTAATTAAGTATTAATTGGTAATTAATTTTTATTAATTGGTAATTGATAATTATGTTAAGTGTATTATTTTATTATTTGAGTGTGTCATGCGTTTATAGGGGAATAGTGTTGGAAGTAATTGAAATCTAATTAAGTAATTATTAAATTTGTTGCTGGGTATTGATAATTAATTGGACATTAAGGTGCTGATTCCGATCCTGGAAAAATTTCCCCCGTACGAATCGTATCCGGATTTTTTTCCGTACGAATCGTACAAGTAGCGTACAAACTGCCAAGTACGATTCGCATGGGAAAAACTCCATACGAATCACATGGGGAACATTTCCCCACACGTCCTCGGGTCGGAAAATGTGTACGACACATCCCCGGACGATTTACCGTACGAATCAGAAAAATGAAGTCCGACCGCGCAAGTACGATCACTCCCGTCCTTTCGATTTTACAACCGTATGGAAAAAACACCGTACGGACCGAACTCCTATAGCAACCATGGAGACATGTGCCCGCATACGCGCCGAACACCCCACCCCAGACCCCGTATGAACGTGCAGAACACCCCCCCAGCCCTCGTATGTACGCGCTGAACCCCCCCTAGCCCCCGCATGTACGCGCCAAACGCCCCCCGGCCACGGATGTATGCGCCGAACCCCCACCAGGTTATGTATGGAGCATACTCCCACCCGTGTATGTATGGAGCGTACCCACACCCCACCAGTGTATGTACGGAGCGTACCCCCACCCATGTATGTACGGACCGTACCCCCACCCGTGTATGAATGGAGCGTACCCACACCCCACCAGTGTATGAATGGAGCGTACCCACACCCCACCAGTGTATGTACGGAGCGTACCCCCACCAGTGTATGTACGGAGCGTACCCCCACCAGTGTATGTACGAACCGTACCCCCACCAGTGTATGTACGAACCGTACCCCCACCAGTGTATGAACGGACCGTACCCCCACCAGTGTATGAACGGACCGTACCCCCACCAGTGTATGAACGGACCGTACCAACACCCCACCAGTGTATGTACGGACCGTACCCCCACCCGTGTATGAATGGAGCGTACCAACTCCCCACCTGTGTATGTATGGAGCGTACCCCCACCCGTGTATGTATGGAGAGTACCCACACCCCACCAGTGTATGTACGGAGCATACCCCCACCCGTGTATGTACGGACCGTACCCCCACCCGTCTATGAATGGAGCGTACCCACACCCCACCAGTGTATGTACGGAGCATACCCCCACCCTTGTATGTACAGAGCGTACCCCCACAAGTGTATGTACGGACCGTATCCCCACCCGTGTATGAATGGAGCGTACCAACACCCCACCAGTGTATGTACGGAGCGTACAGCCAGCCCCCTCTGTATGTACGGTACGAAACACCACCACCGATGGACGGTGCGGACCAACACCCTGCCCGTGTCTGTACGCACCCTACCCCAGGCCCCTACACCAGCACCCTCAACCAACATCGCGCATGTACGAGTCGTACTAAGCCATAGCAAAGGACAGCACTGTACAACAACATGGCCCATGTACGCACCGTACAGACGCAAAAAACACTCGCACTGAACCAGGACAAACCAAAAAAACACAAGGAGAGTCAATTCGATGCACACAACACCACAAAACATGTCCAACAAGCCCAAATACATCCTATACACTGACCTGCAACTGACAAACAGCTAAACAGAGGCCCAAAACACAACCACTCCTTATAACACACCCACCCAAAGTTCAAACACAGCCACACCCACAAATGGACCAATAAAAAGGCCCAGCACACACGAACCATGATCCTTTGCAACAGATCCACTACTGCCAGACCACAGAGACAACGCACTGCACCATACTACATACATCAATACACCTTACACTTGCACTCCTTCACACAACCACCATCACAAACACACCCTTATCACATTCACACACACACCCCCACAACCATCCACACCCACACCCCACACCATGCCCACTAACAAGAATCCAAAGTTCACAAAGGAGGAGCTGGAGGTCCTTGTCGACGAAATCGTCAGTCGAGCCACAGCTCTTTGGAACATTGGTCAGACGGACCAGCATAGCCGAAAAATCAGCCATGTGGGAGAGGATAGTCAATTCTGTGAATGCTGTTGGCTCCACCAGAAGGACTTTAATAAACACTGGGCCATGTGTCAATCTGTGCACGAGTACATCCGTGCTGCAGGCACAAACCTAACCTTACACCCAGTATACCCACCCACTGTGTTTGTCAGAACCCTGTCACAAATGGTTAATTTACCTACCTGCATTCTCAAATAGCATGGCAAAAACACCATTTGGCCACGTACAGTGCAACACGTAAGGCGGCTCTGCATGGCTTGCTACGCCCGCTCACTACACTGCTGACTGCGTTCCCAAAAGATGCATCAACTAAGATTGTGTCACACATAGGTAAAGTGTCGAAAGCTGTGGCCAAGGGACATACCCATGCACAAGTGCACTGTGAGAGGAATGCTAGCCAAATCCAACCACCCAGAGGAACTGTGCCAACTCAAAAATGAATGAAACATGGATGTCGCATGTAACAATTAACACTGTCTCTCTCACACACAGGTCAACGTCGTCGATCTCCCCCTAACACTGGGGGGGAAGACTCACAGGACCAGGCTCGGCGTGAAGAGGACCCCACCGGCAGCGACGACTCTCACCACTCCGTGGATGACCCAGACCAACCTGGCCCCTCTGGTGTCCAACCACCTGCAGCACCTGCATCAGGTACAACTGTGCCAACCACCACCCCCATTCCTGCCACATCCCAGGAGACACCCAGGAGCCCTGCCCGCACACAACACAGCCAGTCTGTCCAGGAGGGACAAGGTTCTCCAGGCACCCAGGAGGAGGCAGGCGACACCGCAAATGCCATCCCTCAGGGGTCCCGGAGACCCGATGTGCCCACAACGGCAGGCCAGGCACAAGTGGGCAGGGGTGGTGGGAGTGGAGGACGGCGGAGGCGCGAACCTGACCAGTTGGCTCAGGAACCGGTAATGTCACACGTCAGCAACATCCTCGGCTCATACCGGCGTGACACCAGGGGCATCAGCCAGGTTGTGTCCACCCTCGAGGAGATGAAGACACTGCAGGCCGAGCAACATGCCAGTCAACAGCGACACCAAGGACGGATGGAGGCAAGACTGGCTGAGCTCGTGGCGGTGCAAACGGACATGACCCGTGTACTCCGTCGGATTGCCGAAAACATGGGCAACCCTCCCTGTGCCACCAGGCGAAGAACATCACCACCCACAGGGAGGGATCAGGAGGAGGAGGATTCATCCGACGGAGCATCACAAGCATCGTCACGGCCTGCTTCTGAGGGTCCCCGCAGGAGGGTGGGTCGTCCACGCAAAAGACCGTGAGAGTCAGCAGAACATCACCATCTCCCAGGTCACCTGGCCTGGCACCTGGCCCCCTGGCCCAACAGCAGCACATCAGCAAATGACATTCTCTGCCACATGGCCTTGCTGGTCACTGTCTGACCAATGTTGACAAAGACTGTGGCATAGACTCTGATGACTTTCAATGGCAAGGATACCAACTCCCCCTGTGAACTTTGGATTCTACACTCCCGCCAAGCACCTCTTGTCATCCCCCCAAACACGTGCCCCACCACAAATAAAAATCATCACAATCACGAGATGATGCCGTCATTTTGCATTATTCCACTACATGTGTGTGTTGTAAAGTCAAACCATGCCTGATTTCAGAAGTAACTCCAACCATCCATACCCTGGGGTCTGAGTCTGGCACAGGACACACATGGGTCACAATGTATCATCCAATACAGACATGGAGCACCATACTCACCCGTGATGGGCCCAACCAGCTGAGGGGGTGCCCGCACAACTGTGCCTACAGACCTATTTAGAAGAGCAACAGTCATGCGCAGAGGTCAGGGATCATGTGGAGTGTCCTGGGGTGCTACTCCCAGGTATGTGTAGACATGTGGCAGAACCATGTCCTGCATGCTTGAGTCAGGTGGATGTGGAGAATGGTGGGCCGGCCAAGGTTGGATGCATGGAGATGGCACAATGGGGTGTTGGATCACAGTGCCACAAGGTTGTGTTGTGGTTGTGGGCTGCATCCTGAGTGTGTGCGTGGATTGAGAAGGTCATCCTGCAGCTGGCAGTGATCCATTCCCCCCATCTCTGTTGGACGTTGATGTGGCCTGGTCGCCGGATGTAGAAGCAGAGCTGTGCAGATGCACCCTGGATGTGGACAAGTATCATGGGAGTTGTAACGCACATGTCCGTAGAGTGCAGGGTAGGATTAGACACGGATGTCGTAGTTGACCTGGGGGATGGTCTCTCTCTTGCCTTGAGGTGGATGGAACTGGGGATCTTGTGCATAATGCAGAGTGTGCTGCAGCATGAGGCACAGATGCTGCTGATCAGCATAGCACATGTCAGCAAGCAATCCATGATGAACACCAGCTCGTTTGTGTGGACACTGGGTGCCCTTGCTGCAGGGCCTGCAGCAGCATGCGCCATGTCAAGAAAACAATGCCACAAGTAGCACACAAAGACAAGGATCTCAGGAAGGAACTATGCAAAAGGTGTATGTCAAGGAAGGAATGTCTGGTTCAACATGGCACACACACACACAATGGATGCACATGCAGCACAGTGGCCGTCGTGGATACTGACATGCCACAATACCTACACAGCCATGGACATCATGCACAATACAGATTCTAATCCCTGACAAACAGCTTGCATCTTGCTACTCTACACATAGACTCATATGCACCATCTCTGAGAACAATGCCAGACATGCCGCATGCACAGTGGCAACAGACCACCATTGACAGAGATGAGGCACCTTGGAGGCAGAGGGACACCTTTATTAGTCATGTGTGTCTGAATGCTAATGCAACTCTGTCAACACATACACAGGTCATGTGGATGAACACGTGGGACCAACACTGGCACCCCCCTTTGCACCACAGATGCTGGAAATCCATAGAACTGGCACACAAGTGACGGGTTACAGCTAAACACCCCCTGCTGCTCACGGAGAGACTGCTATACACCATTGAGCCCCTAATGGGGAATTCACACACCATGTCAACCCGGTGCAACCCGTATGTTTCCGAGGGCAGTGTTACACACATTGATGGCTTCATCACAATCGACAATCCCATTACAGATGACTGTCACCAAGTCTGACCATCAATTCAGGTGAATTCAGCTCCATGTCATGTGCCCCATGGTGATTCTACATGTATGTAAAGTATCCAAACATGAACAGGAGCAGTGCACACACATTCAAAACAAATACCACTCCCAAAAAGCCGTGCTGCATCCCTTACCCTAAGGAGATTTTCAAACTTGTCCGTGCATGTAACGCTGATTCAGCACATGTTGCTGTGTTCATGAGGAATAGCAGGAGCACAACAATGCCACCAGCAGACAGCATGCGCAAGTACCTGTGGATGAGAGACACACCAGACGTCAGCCAAAAGAAGCACATCCGCATGCATGTGCATGTACTTGACACGTATAAGGTTGTCAACATGCTAGGTGACAATGATGACTCTTAAAAAACATTCTTCCATTGCACCATCACTCGAGTGACACATCCAAACACACCTCTGACTCACTTTGCAGATGCAGATGGACACACACATTGCAACACATGCCACACACGGCCCAATGCTTGCACACTCAGACACTGGAACTCACCACTAAGCAAAGAAGTTGCGTATGAACCGACTCCGGATGTCCTCTACCGCCTCCTCCACATCACTTGCCTCGTGACCAAGCCCTTCATCCTCCACGGGTGGATGGTCCTGCTCATCCAGATCCAGGATGAGTGGCACAGCTTTCTCCACTGCCATGTTGTGCAGCATGCAGCACACAAGGAAGATCTTGCAGACCTTCACCGGTGCATATGGGAGTGCGCCACCGGTCTTGTGGAGGCAACGGAATCGGCTCTTCAGGAGGCCAAACGTCCTCTCTATCACTCGCCTGGTCCGCCCATGGGCGTTGTTGTAGCGGTGCTCGGCAGCCGTGCTGGGGTTGCGGAGAGGCGTGATCAGCCATGGCATGTTGGCATAGCCAGCGTCCCCTACATGGAAACATCATGGACAAAAGTGGGTCAGGAGAAGCAGTAAGACAGGAAGATGACGTTAAATACAGGACTGCCAGAGTATACCCACCAACAATACATGCTCATTCGTTGCGCAGCTGCAGCATCATTTCAGGCACCCTGCTATGCCTCATGATGTAGGCATCGTGTGCTGATCCTGGAAAACGAGCACAGACATGTGAAATCACCATGTTGGCAAGACACACCACAAGGGCATTAATGGAGTGGTAATGCTTGCGGTTCCTATACGCTACCTCCTGTGCCTGTGGTGGTACCAAAGCCACATGTGTTCCATCTATGGACCCAATGACATGGGGCATCCCTCCCAGGGCATAGAACTCGCGCTTGACACCTGTCAACTGCTCAGGAGTTGGGAATTTTATGAACTCATCCAGGTGATCCAACATGGCCTCTAAAAAATCATGCAGAACACGGCTGAACATGGTTTGGGACATGCCACCAACATGAGCAATGGTATGTTGAAAGGTACCCGTGGCAAAGAAATGTAGGGCTGCCATCACCTTCATCTTGGGTGTCAGTGCAGTAGGGTACCTGTGTAGCGGTTGGAGGTGTGGTGCCAGCCGTGTCGTCAAGTCCTCAAATGTTGGGGGAAGCTGTAGCAGCGTATACAGTCATGTTCCCTCAGGTCAGCCAAGTCCGGATTGAGTACAGTACACCACCAATGTCAATGTACTGAGCACATGTTCAACAGGCAATACACATATGCTACATACAGAGTCAGGTCTGTGCAATATGCCCTGGACACGTATGCCAGGCAGATGACACTCCTACCAAGAGCCAGCTACAAACGTTGATTCTCAACCTCAATATGCCATGCCATGAAACTAGCTGTGGGCCAGTGTAAGTGAACAGGCAGTCGCATTACAGGAGTTACAGACATCCACATATGTGCAGAAGAAGGATGTTTATTGTACAGACAGGTTGCGGAACACTAGAGGCACAGGTCACATGTCATAGAAAAAGGACAGACCACACACCTTGCCATGAAGGAGTACATGTCAAGACTGATCACACATACATTGAGAGTATGCAGATATGTCCTTGTTTTGAAACTCCGTGTCGATGCATACATACACACCTTACGTCGGATTACACGTGGGCTGGTGTGCGTAACAGTGTGCCATGGCCATCTACACACAGACACATGTTGGTTGCAGCAACTGCAGATGCATTTGACCAAACACCTACAGCAAACCTATGGGAACACATGACACACACATGACATAGTTACAGCGTGCAACACGGGCATTCACATGTCAGGGGTAATATTCCGTGTACCTGGCATCAGGGGACAGTTGCGGGTGTCGGTGACTGTGCCATGCCAGTGACGCATGGCTCAACAAGTCTGTACTACATGCACACATGTCAAAGGAGTGAAGGGGATGTGTGGCACATAGGGCACCATCACACATGACATGTGTACACAGCTCATCATACTTTTATTAGCTTCACACCTCAGGAGTATAGTGCCACATCACAGCCTGATCCACCTGTGCCCGACACATGTAGTACTGCACAGACAATGCCTTGATGTCCAGCCTTGGCCAAGTATGACAGCTCTATTCCTGTCTTTGTGCCGCCTGTCACCACTGTCCGGTGTGAAACGCACCGTACATATGCTCTGAGGGCGTGTGTAGGGTCCCAATCACTATGGGAGTGCTGGTGTATGCGTACGCCATAGTGATATGGACCGTACACGCGTGTGTAGGGTCCCTATCACTATGGGAGTGCTGGCGTATGCGTACGCCACATTGATATGGACCGTACACGCGTGTGTAGGGTTCCTATCACTATGGGAGTGCTGGCGTATGCGTACGCCATAGTGATACGGACCGACCCTACACACGCGTGTACGGTCCGTAGTACTATGGCGTACGCATACGCCAGCACTCCCATAGTGATAGGGACCCTACACACGCTTGTACGGTCCGTATCACTGGGGCGTACGCATACGCCAGCACTCCCATAGTGATAGGGACCCTACACACGCGTGGACGGTCCGTATCACTGCATTTGGGGTGCCCTAGGGCCATGGAACGGACCGTACCTGTGTGTAAATAATGAAATAACATAGGGGACACATGAGGGACAAGTATAAGGGCCTAAATGCATGCTGGTTGTCATGGAGACCGAGTTTAAAGTTTGAATTATTGCATCAGGTGGACAGCAGAAGTCTGTTGGAAACAATATACTTTGTTGCAAAGTGGTTGTTGACTTGACATCATGCTCAATTTTTAAACCATGCAAAGCCACTCACTGGGGTCGGTTTAAAGGGAGTGAAGGAAACGTAGGATGCTAATGTGACTGACCAATCACTCTGTACTCCTGTAAATGAAACAGGCCAGCAAGGCAGATATAAGGCAGCCAGGTCCCATGAGAGAGCACTTGCCTGCACATCCTTTCATTCCACAACACTGCTGCTGCTCGTGATTCCTCTGGCACCATGTCCAGGTCTGTGGAGAGGGCCCAGCCATTCACCATGGAGGAGAATATGGCGTTGGTGGATGTGATCCTCCCACAGTACACCATGCTGTATGGTCGACCAGGGGAGCAGGTGAGTGCAGACTCCACTAGTTTAGACTGTGCCCCTTTTTTGTGACTGTGACTTCTGGCATTGTGTCCCTGTGTGACAGACATGCAATGTTGTTTAGAGTGGGTCCCAGGGTGGGGAAGGCCTCATGTCTCCCATGCAGAGCATACTGTAGTTCCTGTGTGCACTCCTCACTTGCATTGTGCTTACTGTGACAATCAATGCATGGTGCATGCCACATTCTGCCTGGCTACTCCTCCTGGGAATGTTGTTGCTACAGTCCTGATGTGATTCTGTGGACCCCCAGTGTGACAGTACCCATAGATGTGTGTTTGTTTAGTGTACCTGTGCTGTGAGTGTCCAAATGATGTGTTCGTCCCCTGGACATTGGTGTGTGTGTGTGTAAGTCCCCTGTCATGTGGGTGAGTGCATATGGGGAGTGTTGCACACCAGCTGCATGAGGGATGGATATACCCTGCCCATGTGATGTGATCAGGGAGCAGTGCTGTGTGACTGCCGTGCTGAGCCAGCCCCACACCTGTGACACCCCCCAGTCTAGTGGCACATGGGCAGAGTGAGGTTTGTACCCGCAGTTGGCAATGGCAGGTGATTGTCCTGTGCCTGTGTGTGTCTGTGTACTCTGCTGAGGTAGCGTCAGTGGGCTGGGGCATGTGACTGCTTTGAGGTGCTGTACATAATCCTTGTGTAGCTTGTGATGCACAGTGTGATCCAGGATCATTGATTGTGTGGCACCCCTCATGCCACCTGTGTACTTTCAATGCCACGTAGTGCATTTTGCCTTCCACAGTGGATTATATCCCTATGACAAATGTGCAATGAGTTGCCTGCATACCATGGCCTGTTCAAACAAGACAAATTGTTAATATGTGTGTCTCTGTGTCATTGCTCAGGTGAATTAAAGTATTCTCACTTTTGCATCCTCACAGGTAGGCGTCCACGCCAAGGGGGAGATATGGAAGCAAGCCGTCAGTGCCGTGAGGATGACGGAGGGTCGGAAGCGGCGCCTAGCCCAGGTGAGGAAACGCTGGCAGGATATCCGGTGCTGGACGAGGAGGATTGCACGGGTCCTGCTGGGGGACTCACCTGAGAGCCGGAAGAACCGTGGGCACCGGCGTCTGACCCACATCCATAAGCGTGTGCTGGCGGTGGTCTTCCCCGACTTGGATAGGCGCTTACAGGAGAAGCAGCAGCAGGAAGGGGGTAGGTACATGTGTGTTTGTTGTGTGTCACCAGCTTTTGGAAGTGCGCAGTTGCATGGATACACTGCCAGGGTTTACATGTGCAGTGCATAACCAGTTCCCCAAAGTAAAACCGGTGCTGTTCTTCCTCCCTTCCCCTCCTTGCCATGTGTTCCCTGGTCTGTGTGTAGTCACTCTTGCACAAGGTAATCTAGGCTGGCAGTTAATCCAAGTGCCCAATGCTTGCAGCATCATGTGTGGGGGTGGAGTGTAACAGGTTTTGGGACCTTGGCTGTGCCCTGGCCAGTTCAGTCATTGTGGGGTCCATGTCAGTTGGCACTGATGCTGAGTCCCAACATAGGAGTGTGTCTTTAAAGTGTACTGCCTTCCAGCATGCATGTCCAATGTTGTGCCCTCTGACATGATGTGCATGAGTGGGAGTAATGCATAGTGCAGGGACGGTTGCTTCAGTTGCAGTCATATCCATCCAGGACCATGGAGGTGTGTGGCCACTACCGTGCCCTGGGGCACCTTTTCCTAGGTATCATGTGTGTCATCCAACAATGTGGACATTCTCTGTGTCTTCGGCATAGGTCGGGCTCTGTGGCATTGTACCCTGGCCTCATCTGTATTGACGTAAACTGTGCTACATGTGTCCACTGTACAGTGTGACCCAATTTTGCTTCTGCATACTCACAGTGGGCAGTGCCTGTGTGTCTTGGAACGACAACCTGATGATGGTTGATTGTCAATGATATATGTGGACAGGCGCACCAGGGGTAGTTTGTGTACAATCAGGATTTAGTGCAGGCCATGTGTTTTTATCCCAGAGTAAGAGGTGTAAGTACTTCCTCTGTCTCAATCACATTGTCTCAGGTAGGGGGTGGTTTGTGCGGGCAAGGCCTACATGTCCAAATCTGAAGTCTCCCTGCTAGGTCTGGCCTGTGTGTGATGCTTGTCTGGACATACACTCAAGGTGCAGTGACCCAGTCATGTTGGGCATGTTTTAATGTATTCGCTTTGCAGCATGTGCAAAAAGTTAATAGACATGGTTCCTGCTCATCCCTTTTTTGTCAACGCTGTGTGGTACAGATGCTGTGCACGATTGTCCCCAGAGCCTGGCTCCTCTGTCCTATTTGATATCAAGTAATTTGCTGTTGGGTCATGCTCTCCATTGTTTCTCAGTGGCATGGTGGGTCAACCAGCTGTGTATTGCAGGGCCTACATATGTACCTTGTGTTGTAGATGTTACTCATGTTGCTTTTCAGGCTATGCACTGTGACCTATGTAGATTTGACTCATGTGACATATGTATACAGGTGTCTGATTATTTCCTGTCTCTTCACCTTGCCCACAGCATCGTCGGGGGACTCCGAGGGAGACACTGGCACGGACCGTGAGGAGGGAGCAGGCACCAGTGGCAGCAGTGCTGTCTTGTCTGGCGCTTCGAGTGGCACGGAGGCCGAGGGGAGTGAGGCGGAGGACCTGTCCAGTACCACCACCGACTATGACGCTGACGGGTCCGAGGCTGATCTCCCAGAGGGGGCGGAGTTTGCTCCCACAGCTGACAGCAGCACTCGATCTCTACCCGCCCCCTCGATTCCCATCACCGGCCTCCCACTTGCTCTGGTCCCTTCCCGCCGTGCTAGGTCACCACGTGGCTCCTTCTTGCCAGGCACCGCACCCCCTGCCTCCACTGCTGCTGCGAATGCCGAGTCTGTGGACATCCTGCGCCAGTTGCAGGTTGGTCAGACTGCGATGCTTAGTGTCCTCCATGGCCACACACGAGTGCTCACCCAGATGGAGGCATACATGGAGGGCATCTCAGCTGCGCAGTCTGACCAACGCCAGTTGCTGAGGTCCATTGACTCGACACTGACTGCAGCAGTGGGTCTCCTGCAGCACTATGTCCCCCCCTACCCCTGCACCATCCACACTTCCCATTCCCATGCCTGTCCAAAGCACACCCAGACGTACCCATGCACGCACCCCACCAGACACAGGCATCACACCACCAGGGAAGGCCAAGCGCACACCTCCTGTCACGCACACACAGGGTGAAGTAGGCACACCCACTGGGTCGGGGGGCAAACGGAAGACACGCAGCCACAGTGGGAGTCCACATTCATCACAACCCACTACCTTCAAATCCACTCCCCTCAGCTGTCCTGGCCAGGATTCCACCAAAGAATCCTTCATGGCCGCTCTGTCCCTGAGCCCCAGTGTGACACCACCCCGCAAGCGGTCGAAGGAGTCCCCGGTCAGGGTAGTTGAGTCCCCCCCCCCCCTGTCCACACCCTCCTCCAGTAGCGCTGCGACCCATCCCTCCGACACTCCCCCCTCCTTGGGGCCTGTGGTTCCTTCGGGTGCAGGGGAGACGCTGGAGGACCTTGCAACCGTGTGCAGCGCCATTCTCACCTCCACCTTTGGCGCTGCCCCACCCCCTGTGGTGGAGTCCTCCGTCCCTGCACCCACAACACCTACCCTTGCCCCTCCTGTCCCTGCGGTGCCTGGTCCTTCCCCCCCACATGATGTCCCCCCCCCCTGTGGAAGCAAAGGAGGTATGAACTGTGCAGGCAAGCTAGGGGACACGCGTCCCTATCTGTCCCCCACCAGGAATTGGACTATGGACTGCCCTATGGGCCTTTTACATATTCAACTTTTAATAACAATTCTTTTTTTAATGCTGAATAAAGCTATGTTTTTTTCCCTTTGCACACTACTGCTTTTCTGGTATTGCTGTTGGTGGTGCTGCTCCATGATTTGGGGTGGGGATAATGTGTTGGGTGTCTGGGAAATGTAGTAGTGTGCTGCTCATGGGGTGGACCCTGGTATCTGTGTGCCATCACAAGGTATTTGCGAAATAACGGTGTTCATGTATGCTCTTACTGCATGGTGACATTGTCCCAAGGTGTGTTCCTTCCTCTGTGGACCCTGACATCTTCCCTGCAGGGTGTTTCCTAAATGCTGTGCTGAGCGGTGTCTACATATCCTTGGTGTGTGACGGATCCGTTCCACTTTGGCCATGCATGCTGGGCAATGTCTCCACCTGCATCATTTGTGGCATCCTTGGTGGTCACTGTACTTGTGTGTGGAGTATATTGAAGTTACTTCATGTGGACATGTTCCCTTTTACACACTATGCATGTGTGTACTCACAGCCTCGCACACATGTTACGTGTTCTGCAGGGTCTTTGAGCACCTGAATGACAATTGTGGGCATTGTATCTGTGGGTACTGCACCCTTTTCTTTCCATGGGCACTGCTGGGAGGACTCTGCACCCACCCCTCCTGTGTCTGGGCACTGCTGTGAGTGATAGGCACCAACCCCTCCTATGTCTGGGCACTGCTGGGAGTGATAGGCACCCACCCCTCCTATGTCTGGGCACTGCTGGGAGGACTCAGGCACCCACCCCTCCTGTGTCTGGGCACTGCTGGGAGTGATAGGCACCCACCCCTCCTGTGTCTGGGCACTGCTGGGAGTGATAGGCACCCACCCCTCCTGTGTCTGGGCACTGCTGGGAGTGATAGGCACCCACCCCTCCTATGTCTGGGCACTGCTGGGAGTGATAGGCACCCACCCCTCCTATGTCTGGGCACTGCTGGGAGGACTCAGGCACCCACCCCTCCTGTGTCTGGGCACTGCTGGGAGTGATAGGCACCCACCCCTCCTATGTCTGGGCACTGCTGGGAAGACTCTGCACCCACCCCTCCTATGTCTGGGCACTGCTGGGAGGACTCTGCACCCACCCCTCCTGTGTCTGGGCACTGCTGGGAGGACTCTGCACCCACCCCTCCTATGTCTGGGCACTGCTGGGAGGACTCTGCACCCACCCCTCTTATGTCTGGGCACTGCTGGGAGGACTCTGCACCCACCCCTCCTATGTCTGGGCACTGCTGGGAGTGATAGGCACCCACCCCCTCCTATGTCTGGGCACTGCTGGGAGGACTCTGCACCCACCCCTCCTGTGTCTGGGCACTGCTGGGAGTGATGGGCACCCACCCCTCCTATGTCTGGACACTGCTGGGAGTGATAGGCACCCACCCCTCCTGTGTCTGGGCACTGCTGGGAGTGATAGGCACCCACCCCTCCTGTGTCTGGGCACTGCTGGGAGGACTCTGCACCCACCCCTCCTGTGTCTGGGCACTGCTGGGAGGACTCTGCACCCACCCCTCCTATGTCTGGGCACTGCTGGGAGTGATAGGCACCCACCCCTCCTATGTCTGGGCACTGCTGGGAGGACTCTGCACTCACCCCTCCTATGTCTGGGCACTGCTGGGAGGACTCTGCACCCACCCCTCCTATGTCTGGGCACTGCTGGGAGGACTCTGCACCCACCCCTCCTATGTCTGGGCACTGCTGGGAGGACTCTGCACCCACCCCTCCTGTGTCTGGGCACTGCTGGGAGGACTCTGCACCCACCCCTCCTGTGTCTGGGCACTGCTGGGAGGACTTTGCACCCACCCCTCCTATGTCTTGGCACTGCTGGGAGTGATAGGCACCCACCCCTCCTATGGCTTGGCACTGCTGGGAGTGATAGGCACCCACCCCTCCTATGTCTGGGCACTGTTGGGAGGACTCTGCACCCACCCCTCCTGTGTCTGGGCACTGCTGGGAGTGATAGGCACCCACCCCTTCTGTGTCTGGGCACTGCTGGGAGTGATAGGCACCCACCCCTCCTATGTCTGGGCACTGCTGGGAGGACTCAGGCACCCACTCCTCCTGTGTCTGGGCACTGCTGGGAGTGATAGGCACCCACCCCTCCTATGTCTGGGCACTGCTGGGAGTGATAGGCACCCACCCCTCATATGTCTGGGCACTGCTGGGAAGACTCTGCACCCACCCCTCCTATGTCTGGGCACTGCTGGGAGGACTCTGCACCCACCCCTCCTGTGTCTGGGCACTGCTGGGAGGACTCTGCACCCACCCCTCCTATGTCTGGGCACTGCTGGGAGGACTCTGCACCCACCCCTCCTATGTCTGGGCACTGCTGGGAGGACTCTGCACCCACCCCTCCTATGTCTGGGCACTTCTGGGAGTGATAGGCACCCACCCCTCCTATGTCTGGGCACTGCTGGGAGGACTCTGCACCCACCCCTCCTGTGTCTGGGCACTGCTGGGAGTGATAGGCACCCGCCCCTCCTATGTCTGGGCACTGCTGGGAGTGATAGGCACCCATCCCTCCGATGACTGGGCACTGCTGGGAGGACTCTGCACCCACCCCTCCTGTGTCTGGGCACTGCTGGGAGTGATAGGCACCCACCCCTCCTATGTCTGGGCACTGCTGGGAGGACTCTGCACCCACCCCTCCTGTGTCTGGGCACTGCTGGGAGGACTCTGCACCCACCCCTCCTATGTCTGGGCACTGCTGGGAGGACTCTGCACCCACCCCTCCTATGTCTGGGCACTGCTGGGAGTGATAGGCACCCACCCCTCCTATGTCTGGGCACTGCTGGGAGTGATAGGCACCCACCCCTCCTATGTCTGGGCACTGCTGGGAGTGATAGGCACCCACCCCTCCTGTATCTGGGCACTGCTGGGAGTGATAGGCACCCACCCCTCCTATGTCTGGGCACTGCTGGGAGGACTCTGCACCCACCCCTCCTGTGTCTGGGCACTGCTGGGAGGACTCTGCACCCACCCCTCCTATGTCTGGGCACTGCTGGGAGTGATAGGCACCCACCCCTCCTATGTCTGGGCACTGCTGGGAGGATTCTGCACCCACCCCTCCTGTGTCTGGGCACTGCTGGGAGGACTCTGCACCCACCCCTCCTATGTCTGGGCACTGCTGGGAGGACTCTGCACCCACCCCTCCTATGTCTGGGCACTGCTGGGAGGACTCTGCACCCACCCCTCCTGTGTCTGGGCACTGCTGGGAGGACTCTGCACCCACCCCTCCTGTGTCTGGGCACTGCTGGGAGGACTCTGCACCCACCCCTCCTGTGTCTGGGCACTGCTGGGAGGACTCTGCGCCCACCCCTCCTTTGTCTTGGCACTGCTGGGAGTGATAGGCACCCCCCCCTCCTATGTCTGGGCACTGCTGGGAGTGACAGGCACCCACCCCTCCTATGTCTGGGCACTGCTGGGAGGACTCTGCACCCACCCCTCCTATGTCTGGGCACTGCTGGGAGTGATAGGCACCCACCCCTCCTATGTCTGGGCACTGCTGGGAGTGATAGGCACCCACCCCTCCTATGTCTGGGCACTGCTGGGAGGACTCTGCACCCACCCCTCCTATGTCTGGGCACTGCTGGGAGGACTCTGCACCCACCCCTCCTATGTCTGGGCACTGCTGGGAGGACTCTGCACCCACCCCTCCTGTGTCTGGGCACTGCTGGGAGTGATAGGCACCCACCCCTCCTATGTCTGGGCACTGCTGGGAGTGATAGGCACCCACCCCTCCTGTGTCTGGGCATGTACGCTCGGGACATACACGGGTGTGGGTATGCTCCATTCATACACGGGTGGGGGTACGCTCTGTACATACACTGGTGGGGTGTGGGTACGCTCCATTCATATATGTGTGGGGGTACGCTCCGTACATACACTGGTGGGGTGTGGGTACGCTCCATTCATACACGGGTGTGGGTACGCTCCATTCATACACGGGTGGGGGTACGCTCCATACATACACTGGTGGGGTGTGGGTACGCTCCATTCATACACGGGTGGGGGTACGCTCCGTACATACACTGGTGGGGTGTGGGTACGCTCCATTCATACACGGGTGGGGGTACGCTCCGTACATTCCCGTACCCACGATCTGCAGGTCCTGGGTACGTACCGTACCCACGCCTTAGGAGCGTGGGTACGGGTCGTACCACGCCCACCCCTACGTCACCCCAACAATGGCGGTACGGCTCGTACTCACGTTCTAAAGGCCTGGGTACGGGCCGTACCAGCATTGTTGGGGTGATGTAGGGGTACGCGTGGTATGACCCGTACCCACGCTCTGAAGGGCTGGGTAAGGTGCGTACCCCTACGGCACCCCATTGGGGGTCTGCACCGTACCCAGGCCTTCAGAGCGTGGGTACGGGTCGTACCACGCGTATCCCTACATCACCTCAACAATGCTGGTACGGCCCGTACCCAGGCCTTTAGAACGTGGGTACGGGCCGTACCGCCATTGTTGGGGTGACGTAGGGGTGGGCGTGGTACGACCTGTACCCACGCTCTTGAGGCGTGGGTACGGTACGTACCGGTATTGTTGTGTTGCCGGTTCGCGTCAACGTCCACTTCCGTTGTGGCGGACGCTTGCGTTGCTGGACACGCCCCCACCCCCTCGAGGTGACCAGGTCCTGCAGGTCAGGTATGTCCAGGGCATGTGTAATTTGTGACTTGGGTGGGGGTTATGTGTCCTGCCCCTGCCCCCCCCCCCTTTGCCCCTGGGTGTTGTTCTGACCTTCTGCGGCGTCTGCGTCGGTTCCTGTAGAGCAGGTGGACTGCTATGAGTGCTGGGATGACACGTAGGTTTGGGTCCATGGCTGTCCGTCGCGTACAGGTGCTCCTTGTGCGCGTCGTCCTGATTTCCTGGCAGTTTTTGGCAGCCGGAGAATTTAATACGTGCGGGGTGACGTCGGTGCGGATCGTACTTCCTGGTTCGTGAAACGCAGCCTGAAGGCGTCCCGACGTCACGTCGGTGCATTCCCGGATCACATTTGTATGTATTTTTTCGTCGGTCGGTGTTTTGTACGATTCGTACGGAAATGGTGTTTCCATACGAATCGTACTTGCATTTTTGTAATGTTTTTTCACCGGGTACGAGTCGGACGGAGAAAATGCTCCGTCCGACGGTTCGTACCCGGTTTCCCCAGGATCGGAATCGGCCCCTAATTATTTGGTAAATATTTTAAATTATAATATTTTGGTTATCAAAAATAATTTATTGTTGATTCATCATTAATTGTTAATTAAATATTATGTATTGATATTTCTAATTAATATAATATTAAGTCATTATTAATTGGTAATTAATGTTAAATATTTTTATACCCCGAAATAATAATTATGAAATAGTTCTATATGTTTTAATTGGTAATTAATGTTTAATAATTATTATATTTTTGTATGGAAAAATTAATTGTTCAATATTTTTTGATTGGTAATTACTTTTTAATAATTCATATGTTTTTGGTTGTGAAACATATTTAATGTAATATGTATTATTTGGTAATTTTTATTTATTAATTATTATTTATTGGTATTTATTATTGATTTATTAGTTAATTATTCATTGGTAGTTATGTTTGTAATAATTATTTATCGGTATTTGTAAATAATTTTGAGTTATTTAATTTTATTTATAAGTATGTTATTTTCAACTTCTACGCTATCCAACACTTTCCCTACTGTTGCACTTTCTGGAGTTGGAATAATAATTTTTATCCCTACGCTATCCAACACTTTCCCTACTGTTGCACTCTCTGGAGTTGGAATAGTAATTTGTATCCCTACGCTATCCAACACTTTCCATACTGTTGCACTCTCTGGAGTTGGAATAGTAATTTTGACCCTTACGCTATCCAACACTTTCCCTACTGTTGCACTCTCTGGAGTTGGAATAGTAATTTTTACCCCTACGCTATCCAACACTTTCCCTACTGTTGCACTCTCTGTAGTGGGAATAGTAATTTTTACCCCTACGCTATCCAACACTTTCCCTATTGTTGCACTGTCTGGAGTGTAAATTGTAATTTTTACCCCTATGCTATCCAACACTTTCCCTCCTGTTGCACTCTCTGGAGTTGGAATAGTAATTTTTATCCCTACGCTATCCAACACTTTCCGTACTGTTGCACTCTCTGGAGTTGGAATAGTTATTTTTACTCCTACGCTATCCAACACTTTCCCTATTGTTGCACTCTCTGGAGTGAGAATTGTAATTTTTACCCCTATGCTATCCAACACTTTCCCTACTGTTGCACTCTCTGGAGTTGGAATAGTAATTTGTATCCCTACGCTATCCAACACTTTCCGTACTGTTGCACTCTCTGGAGTTGGAATAGTAATTTTGACCCTTACGCTATCCAACACTTTCCCTACTGTTGCACTCTCTGGAGTTGGAATAGTATTTTTTACCCCTACGCTATCCAACACTTTCCCTATTGTTTCACTGTCTGGAGTGGGAATTGTAATTTTTACCCCTATGCTATCCAACACTTTCCCTACTGTTGCACTCTCTGGAGTTGGAATAGTAATTTTTATCCCTACACTATCCAACACTTTCCGTACTGATGCACTCTCTGGAGTTGGAATAGTAATTTTGACCCTTACGCTATCCAACACTTTCCCTACTGTTGCACTCTCTGGAGTTGGAATAGTAATTTTTACCCCTACGCTATCCAACACTTTTCCTACTATTGCACTCTCTGGAGTTGGAATAGTAATTTTTATCCCTACGCTATCCAACACTTTCCGTACTGTTGCACTCTCTGGAGTTGGAATAGTAATTTGTATCCCTACGCTATCCAACACTTTCCGTACTGTTGCACTCTCTGGAGTTGGAATAGTAATTTTGACCCTTACGCTATCCAACACTTTCCCTACTGTTGCACTCTCTGGAGTTGGAATAGTATTTTTTACCCCTACGCTATCCAACACTTTCCCTATTGTTTCACTGTCTGGAGTGGGAATTTTAATTTTTACCCCTATGCTATCCAACACTTTCCCTACTGTTGCACTCTCTGGAGTTGGAATAGTAATTTTTATCCCTACACTATCCAACACTTTCCGTACTGATGCACTCTCTGGAGTTGGAATAGTAATTTTGACCCTTACGCTATCCAACACTTTCCCTACTGTTGCACTCTCTGGAGTTGGAATAGTAATTTTTACCCCTACGCTATCCAACACTTTCCCTACTATTGCACTCTCTGGAGTTGGAATAGTAATTTTTATCCCTACGCTATCCAACACTTTCCGTACTGTTGCACTCTCTGGAGTTGGAATAGTAATTTTGACCCTTACGCTATCCAACACTTTCCCTACTGTTGCACTCTCTGGAGTTGGAATAGTAATTTTTACCCCTACGCTATCCAACACTTTCCCTACTGTTGCACTCTCTGGAGTGGAAATAGTAATTTTTACCCCTACGCTATCCAACACTTTCCCTACTGTTGCACTCTCTGGAGTTGAAATAGTAATTTTTACCCCTACGCTATCCAACACATTCCTACTGTTGCACTCTCTGGAGTGGGAATAGTAATTTTTTTCCCTACGCTACCCAACACTTTTCCTATTGTTGCACTGTCTGGAGTGGGAATTGTAATTTTTACCCCTATGCCATCCAACACTTTCCCTACTGTTGCACTCTCTGGAGTGGGAATAGTAATTTTTACCCCTACGCTATCCAACACTTTTCCTACTGTTGCACTCTCTGGAGTGGGAATAGTAATTTTTACCCTTACGCTATCCAACACTTTCTCTACTGTTGCACTCTCTGGAGTTGGAATAGTAATTTTTACCCCTACGCTATCCAACACTTTCCCTACTGTTGCACTCTCTGGAGTGGGAATAGTAATTTTTACCCCTATGCTATCCAACACTTTCCCTACTGTTGCACTCTCTGGAGTTGGAATAGTCATTTTTTCCCCTACGCTATCCAACACTTTCCTTACTGTTGCACTCTCTGGAGTGGGAATAGTAATTTATACCTCTACGTTATCCAACACTTTCCCTATTGTTACACTCCCTGGAGTGGAAATAGTAATTTTTAGCCCTACGCTATCCAACATTTTCCTTACTGTAGTATTTTTTGGAGCTGGAGTAGTAGTTTTATTGTCTGTGCTATTTAATATTTTTTGAAATATTTTAGCTAATGTAATATATAATTAATTTTAACAATATTCAAATTAAATGTAATTTTTTTAATTTGTTATATATAATTATTTAATTTTTATTCATGTTATTGTTTTATGTCTATGATGTATTTGTAATTTATAATAATTTTTAATATTTTATAAGTTATTAAAATAATTATTAAATCTGATTATTAAGGGGTTGATTCCGATCCTGTATTTTTTTTTCCCGTACGACTCGTATCCGTATTTTTTCCGTACAAGTCACGTCCGACCCGTGAAGTACGATCCGTACGGGAAATAGTACATACGGATCGTACCCCTGTACCGTACTGAACCACGGACACTGTAAAACAGCACAAGGAGGGCCTATTCGACTCGCACAACACCACAAAACACGTCTACACTGCACAAAAAATGACCTGGACACATCCGAACAGGCAAACAGAGGGGCAACCTCACAACCACCCCTTATAACACACCCACCAAAAATTTATACTGAGCCCCACCCACAAATGGACCAATAAAAGGGGACCACACACACAAACCATGAGCCTTTGCAACAGACTCACCACTGCTACAGAGCACACACAAACCACTGCACCCATCCACCTAAACATATAAACCTACACACACACCCCTTCACACATACCCCCTCTCCACATTCACACACACACCGTCACATTCAGACCCACACACCCACAACCATCCACACCCTCACCCCACACCATGCCCACCGACAAGAATCCAAAGTTCACAAGGGAGGAGCTGGACATCCTTGTCAACGAAGTCATCAGAGTCAAGCCACAGCTGTTTGGAACATTGGTCAGACAGACCAGCATAGCTGAAAAATCACGCCTGTGGCAGAGGATCGTTGAGAGGGTGAATGCTGTCGCACCCATCAGAAGGACCAGGAATGAATGCCAAGCCAGGTAGTACGATCTGCGGAGGGCGGTCAAGAGAAAAATGAATGAAGAGCAGGCCCAGACCAACATCACTGGAGGTGGCGCGCCCCGCAGACCAGTACATTACCATCCCTGGGAGGAGAAAGTGATGGCCATGCTTCCGCCGGTGGGAGTACATGGACTCCAAGGACCTCCAGAGCCTGGTGAGTACACAAACCACTTACGTAACATGGGGGTAATGGCATCCACACCCCAACTACACCTAATGCACGCAACTACCCCCAAGCCCTCACCCGCCAGAACAACAGTCACAAACAACGCGAATGCCAATAACATGTGTATGCCCCATTGAGAAAGCAAGGCCATGCCATGTCCCATGCTACACGAAGCACCAACCCAAGAATGGATGTCCTGTATGCTGGGAGGGTGGGTGCACCAAAACGCATGTTTGAATTCCAAATCAGACACAATTGCCCTCATCCCATATGGCCCAGCTACATACCCATGCACCATGCGCAATGCCCAGGGATTGGGAAAGTACTGACAAGATAGCTCACACTCGGCCCTGGTGTAGGCAGCACAAGGCCCTCCTGTGACCAGTGCAAACACAAACACCAACACAACAAGGTCAGATATCTAGGATAGGAACTCACACTCACTGTCATGGCAGCATGCTCCATGGGGGGACAGCTACATCACCTCGGAGCCCCAGTGCCAAATCACACTACACCCACCAGCAGGCCCTGTCACACACACCCCTTACACAAGCACACACCATCCAGGACAGGCAATGGATTTACCCACTGCCACAATGGACATGTAACACAACAGCACCAATACATAGCCGAAGAAGCATCCAAGCCACAAATGGACATGTCAAAGACTCAGGCGAACATATCAATCTGTCCCACGCAACATACCCATACACAAGTGAACATTGAGGAGAATGCTAGGCACATACAACTACCTGGAGGAACTGTGCCAACTTGAATGTGTATGAAACATGCATGTTGCATTAAACAGCTTTAACATTGTCTCTCTCTCACACACAGGGCAACGTGATGAACATCCCCCCAACAATGGGGGGGAAGAATCACAGTCACAGGCTCGGGAGGAACCGGATCCCACCAGCAGCGATGCCTCTCAACACTCCGCGGATGACCCTGACCGACCTGGACCCTCTGGTGTCCAAGCCCCTGCAGCACCTGCTTCAGGAACATCCTTGCCAACCACCACCCCCATTCCTGCCACATCACAGGTGACACCCAGGAGCCCTGCCCGCAGTGAACAGAGCCAGTCTGACCAGGAGGGACAAGGTGCGGCGGGCACCCAGGAGGAGGCAGACAACACCGCCACTGCCAACCCTCAGGGGTCCCGTCGACCCGATGTGCCCACACGGCAGGCCCGGCTCGTGTGGGCAGGGAGGCGGGAGTGGATGCAGGCGGAGGCGAGAACCTGACCAGCCAGCTGAAGGGATCGGTATGTCACACATCTGCAACATCATGTAGGCATACCGGCGTGACACCAGGGAGATCAGCCAGGTAGTGGTGACCCTCACAGAGATCAAAAACCAGCAGGCCGAGCAACACGCCAGTCAACAACAACACCAAGGACGGATGGAGGCAAGACTGGCTGAGCTCATGGCGGTGCAAAGGGACATAAGCCATTCACTCCGTCGGATCGCCAACAACATGGGCAACCCTCCCTGTAACACCAGGCGCAGACCAGCACCAGCCACAGGGAGGGAGGAGGAGGATTCGTCCGACGGAGCATCCCAAACATCGTCAAGGCCTGCATCTGAGGGTCCCCGGAGGAAGGTTGGTCGTGCACGGAAAAGACCGAGAGAGGCAGCGGGCCATCCACATCTCCCAGGTCACCTGGCCAGACACCTGGCCTTCATGTGCAACAGCATCACCCCATTGACTGACATCATCTGCCACATGGACTTGATGGTCACAGTCTGACCAATGATGCCAAACACTGTGGGCTGGACTCGGATGACTTCAAATGCCAAGGATCCCATCTCCCCCTGTGAACTTTGGATTCTATTGTCCCTGCATTTCCCCATTTCCTGTGCACAAATCACGCCCCAGAGCTCGAAATTAATAAATTAACAATTGTAATTTCATGTTGCAGTCATTTAGCATGAGTCCACAACCTACGTGTGGGGATATGTTAAAGTATGCCTGAGTGTGGAACTAACTCCAGCCATCCATACACTTGGATATGAGTCCGGTCGAGGACACACATGGCTCACAATGTATCACAAAATACAGACATGGAGCCTAACACTCACCCGTGATGGCCTCAAGCTGCTGAGGGGGGGCTTGCTATATTGCTCTGACAGACAAATTTGGTAGACTTACATGAAGGTGTAGAGGTCATGGGTCATGTTGATGTGCCTGGGGAGGGAGTACCAGGTCTGTTTTGCGAGGTGGGAGAACTATCTCCTGCATGCAGAGGTTATGTGGATGTGATGAATGGTGGCCAGGGCAAGGTGGGCTGCATGGAGTAGGGCCAACGAGGTGTTGGATGACACACGCCCAAGGTCGGTTTGGGTCTGGGGTTGTGGACTGCCTCCTGAGTGTGGTTGAGGAGTCTGAAGGTACCTCTCCCAGGTGGACGGTGATGTGGCTGGGACGGGGGATGTTGCAGATGAGGTGTGCGGATGCACCCTGGATGTGGATAAGTTCTCCTGCATGTTTGCAGTTGTCCTCTGTAGAGGCCGGTGCTGTATTTGAGCTGGCTGGTGTCCTGGACCAGGGGGACGGTCTGTCTTGCCTTGGAGTGGATCTATCTGGGGGTCATCAGCAGCATGTGGAGGGTGTTGCAGCTTGAGGTACAGATGTTGGTGATTTGCATGTTAATTGTGAGCGATGGGTCCATGATGGACACCAGCTTGCCTGCGTGGCCACTGGGTGCTGGTGCGGTGCACAGACCAGTGGGATGCAAGGAGTTGACCCAGCCATAAAGGGACAATCCTCATATGATGACCTCTGTCCCGTCCAAGTCCTGCCTCAGATGGCTGATGTTCAGCCATTCATCAACGGATCTCATGCCTTCTTGAAGTTTGGATCTGGCAATGGCTGGCTCTTTGGTGAGTTTGAGGAGCAGCTGGGTGTCAATGGCATACCAGATGATGATGAGGTTGTGTGCGCATGTGATGGTGGAGAGGGGGGTCATGGAGACATTGAAGATCGTCACGCTGAGAGAAGAGCCCTGTGGCATGGGCCAGATGACCCCAGTGTACTACATGTTGCAGGGTGGAGGCAGACTCCCTGGGCCTTGCTGGTGAGCTACTTCCTGAGTGAATCCTGGGCCCTCCTCTGTATACCAGTGTTGGAGATGTGTGAGCTGACAGTGTGGTAGCACATGTTGTAGAATGGCGTTGAGAGGTCAAGGGTGGTGGCCTCACCATTGTTGAGCAGGGCAAAGTAGTCGTTGGTGTTGGCAATGATGACGGTTGCAGTGGTGTGATTACTGTGTAAAACGGTCTGGTGCCAGTTGGCTGGAGCTGGTTGCATGTAGGAAATTGGTCAGTTGCTAGTTGAGTGTCTTCCTGGTGACATTTGCTGGGTAGGGAAGTAGGCTGATGTACCAGGAGATCCTGCGGTACTGCCGTCCGTTGTTTAAGAAGGGCTTGGGGCTCTGCATGCCTCTGCAGCCATGGAATGTGGCTAACTCAAAGGAGACATTCATGACGCGCAGGACGTGGGCTTCAAGGATGGCGAATGATGTGGTTGAGATGTTGTGTGGGAAGGGGCCTGATGGAGAGCCAGGGGGATGGTGCACATGAGCCAGGTTGTGTACTTGCTGCTGACGGGAGTCCCTGACCTGAGGGGGGTTTGTCCAGCGGATAATAGTGCTGTCTGCCTCTGTGTGCCAAGGCTGTTGTGCCTAAAAAGACCCCTAGCATATAGAGTGAGCAGTGGGACGAGATACAGGGGAGGTATCAGACTGTCCGACGAGTGAGGGGGTGGTGAGGGGAAGGTCAGAGGGTGGCTTCCCTGGGAGTGAGGGATGGTACTCCAAGCGTGCACTACATCCGGAGGTAAGGGTGGTAAAGGCTAGGTCCCCCACCCACGCTGACCTGAGCCCATGCCACAAGGGGCACCTACACCGCACAAGCGTAGGCACCACGGTACCGGAGCAGTCTATGGCAGTCACCGCCACACAATAGCCCCCACTAGCCGTCATTGGGCTTAATTACACTTTATAAGCGTTAGCTTATAGTTGGGACGAATGCCCGTAAGGGGATTTGCCCTGGCAGTTATATTGACCCTGTTTTTCAGTTCACGTGCATGGTTTAGCGTGAGAGTTTCTTTGTTTTGTTGTTCTTTCAAGCAGCGCTTCGGATTGACAACTAGAGATCCTGTGCCCCAGGTAGATCGGGAATTCCCCAGCCCCGCCCCATACACAGAATGTGATTGTTCCCAATGGCCACCACAACTGTAATTACATGGAATGTTCGGGGTATACACACGCCAACGCTTAGATACTCCATATTCGCTTACCTGCAGCGGCACAAAGCGGACATAGCCTTCCTCCAGGAGACACACATGACGCAGATAGAACTGGACAGGCTGCGTGCTCGCTGGAGGGGACAGGTATTTGGCACCACTTATTCAGCGCGCGCCAGGGGTACACTGGTCTGGGTACGGGCGGGCACCCCATTCACATGTCTAGAGGCACGGGTTGACCCGGCCGGGAGATACACCTTAGTACACGGGCGGCTTAATGGACAGCATGTGTTGCTGGGCTCACTGTATGCCCCAAATGTTGAGCAGCCTGCATTCCTCGCTAACTTGTCCACAGTGTTGGTGTCATACACGGATCTCTCCTGGCTACTGGGTGGGGATTTCAACTCGGTCCTTGACGTGCAACTTGATCGATCCTTCCCACCACTCTGTGGTACACAGGTAGGCTCGAACGCGCAGGCTTTGACCAATTGGATGGCAGGCTGGGCTTTGCTTGATGTGTGGCGCAATTCGCACCCCGATGATCGTGTTTACTCATATTACTCGGCAGTGCACGACCTTCATGTCCGTCTTGACAGGGTGGTGTGCTCACACGAAATGCTCCCTCTGTTGGATCAGGCTGAATATCTAGGTCGGACGCACTCTGACCACAACCCCCTCAGGGTGGGTCTTAAGTGGAGGCCTGACCGCCCCCCGGTTCCTACGTGGCGCCTCCAGTCAGCGGCCCTAGAAGACGGGGAATTTCGGGCCTCTTTAGGCACTGCGATCGAGCAGTTTTTTTTACCTTAACGAAGGCACCACAGGCAGCGAATTGCTGAAATGGGATGCCCACAAGGCCTGCATTAGGGGGCATTGTTTGGGCGCGACGTGGAACATCCGCAGGCAACTTGCGATGTCTCTCGCTGCTTTGGAGTCTCGTCTGCTCTCGTGCGAACTACACGGGGAGGGAGGCGGCCGAGGCTCAGACCGACTGCTGGGACTTCAGGCGCGCCATGCGGAATTGTTGGAACGCATGCGTTGCCACAACTATGCGGCCCACTCGGCACGAGTTCATGCTACCTCAGATAGAGCGGGGAAACTCCTGGCCTGGCTTCTCCGGCAAGAGACTGCTCATGCCCCGATCGGGGCTATACGCGGACCCGATGGGTCATTGGTATACACGCAGTGGGAGATCCACCAGGCATTGACAGCACATTACACATCCTTGTACCGGTCGACGGGAAGTCGGCAGGCACACGAGTTGGACCGGTTTTTGGAGGCTGCCGACCTACCCACGGTCCCGGACGAGCACCAAGAGTCACTTGAGTGTCCCCTCACTGTAGATGAGATCAGGGATGCGATCGCCTCTCTGGCCTCTGGAAAGGCGCCGGGTCCTGATGGACTCCCGGCGGAATATTATAAATCCTACAGGGAAGCACTGATACCTAAACTCCACACTCTCTATCTGGCCGCCCTTGAGGAGGGTGCCTTACCTGGATCAATGCGAGATGCCTACCTGGTTTCCCTGTCCAAGGCTGGGCGGGATCCCACCCAGCTGGGGTCATACCGCCCCCTTGCCCTACTTAATACGGACTACAAAATTCTGGCGAAGGTGTTGGTGGAGCGTTTGGCGCCGGTGGTACCGGCGTTGGTACACGTAGACCAAAATGGGTTTGTACCTAAACGCAGCACCTCTCTTAACCTGCGACGGTTTTTTCGTGTGGCAACGGACAGTGTCCAGCAGTGGCCCAGGGCAGGTTGCCTGGTCTTAGACCTTGAAAAGGCATTTGACTGCCTGGAATGGGGATATCTGGTGGCGACATTGTCACACTTCGGGTTGGGCCTCGGCTTTCTGCAGCTCGCAGCCCTCCTGTACAAGGGCCCCACAGTGAGAGTAAGAACTGGTCCGTACATATCTGACGCCATCCCTGTTGGTCGCGGCACCAGACAAGGGTGTCCGCTGTCACCCCTCTTGTTCGCGCTCGCGATGGAGCCACTGGCGGCAACACTCGCAGTGAGCTGGCTGACGGCATCCCGCTGGGCGATGCGACACACCTGGTGTCCCTCTACGCGGACGATTTGTTGGTCTTTGTCAGGGACGTGTCTCGTATCCCTGTTACTCTAGAGCGCATCCTGCATGAATTTGAAGTGCTCTCGGGGCTCCGGGTGAACGCCGCCAAGTCATGTCTTTATGCGTTCAGGGCTGACACCCAGGATCCTAGCTATTGTCTTGGGGGAGTACAGGTGCAGTGGAGACCGGACACCTTTCGCTATCTAGGTATCCAGATATACTTCCAACCGGCGGATCTTCTGGAAGGCAACCTGGGGAGAGCCGTGTCCGTAGTCAGGGCTCAAATGAAGTTTTGGAGTACGCTCCCCCTCTCGCCCACTGGCCGAATAGCATTGGTTAAGATGGTGATATTGCCCCGCCTACTGTATTATTTTGCTAACCTACCTACTTATGTCCCGGCTTCCTTCTTCACGGGTATGGCGCGATCCCTTCGAGATTTCATATGGGGTGCCGCGCGACACAGGGTCGCGTTGCCCAAATTGTGTCTTCCCGTTGGCCGGGGGGGTCTCGCAATGCCATGTTTCGAACACTACTATCTGGCAGCGCAGCTTCAGTGGATAGCCCGCTGGCTGGCGGACAGAGGTCGCGAGGACACTGCAACTGCGGTCACCCCTCGTCTTACATTGGCTGACCTACTTAGGCTCTTCCATCCGGCTGCGGGGATGGCGAGGCCTGGACCGCTGCTGCTAGCGGTGGCCTACAGATGTTACCGTCGGTGTCTTCGTCTCACCTGATCTAGGGTCCCTTATGCCCCGGCTATACCACTGGAGGGCTCCCCTAGCGGGCAGGGGGTGCTTGGAGCTTCGGAGTTGGAGGATTGGAGTGCTGCTAAGGTCCACACCTTAGGGGACCTCTACCGAGATGGGACGATTCTCTCATTTCCTGCCCTGGCGGAGGAGACGGGTCTGGCCCCGGGCCAGTTCCTCCGCCATCGGGCCTTGGTGGAAACACTGGCGGAGCACTGGGGAGACCTGAGGGAGGAGCCAGAGCAACATTTAGTGGTACAATACCTCCATGTTATGGGGTGGGGAAGACACCTGATTAAATGGTTTGCGGCGGCTCTGCGAAACGCACGCGGCGGTGAGTTTGGTGACGCTGCGGTGAAAGTGGGCATATCTCACGCCCGCATCCATTAACAAATACTTTAACCGTGTAGATGCGTGTTGCCCCCGCTGTGCGGAGCCGGATGCAGGTCTGATCCATATGCTGTGGAGCTGTCCGGTCCTGAGCGCCTACTGGCAGACGATACGGGAGGCGCTCTGCAAGTGCACAGGGCGCGCTATTCCATTTGAGCGGTCAACCTACTTGCTACATCTTTTTCACAGAACGCCCTCCACTAAAGTCACCTCTAGATTCATAGACCTGGGGATTGTGGTGGTTAAACGCCTTCTCACCAAGCGCTGGAAAGCGGACGCCCCACCACACGTAAAGGCGTGGCGCGGTTCCTTTCTGGTCTGGGCCAAAGCGGAGGGGGTGGCCCTCCGATGAGAGGACACATTGGGGCTCAGGATGACACCCATAGCGACCCAGTGGGAGGAGCTGCTGCAATCCATGCTGCGATTGGGATCGGCTGACACAGAGAACAGTGAGGGGCACACTGCGGGAGCTGCGCTGGATGGCGAGGAGTTGTCCTGCCTGACTGAGGACCATAATGCAAGGTGCCGTAACCTCAGTCAGAGTGGCGAGGCGTAGGAACACACACAACACCGCATACACAGCATCTTGAATGAGGAGATGCGGGGCTTGAGAGGAGGTGACCCAGGGGGTGAAGGGAAGAGGATACTTGGGCAAGTGCCGGGCGCTGCTGTTGTTCTTATGGTTGATGTTCTGCAGAGGTGATAGTTTCCCAACTGCATTGTCTTGTTATTGATAAAGGGATGGGTTATCGGTTTCCGATATAACACAGGAAGGAAGTGGGCGCAGCAGAGATGCCTTTACCTTATAGTTCCCCACATAGGGTAAGACTTCATGTTATACAGCGGTTCAGCGATTGAGGTCCAGGTCATGGGGGCCTTCAGTGTGGAGGAGACTTAACAGATGTACCCATTACAGTTATTAGTACGCTGATACGGATGTTTTACTAAATGCTGTCTAAAGCTGTATGTTATTCTGCTCCATGACGTGCTGTATACCATCTAAAACTCAATAAACAGATTTCTAAATAAATAGTATGATGGTCATGAGGTGGACCATGGTATCTGTGTGCCATGCCTTTGGATTGTGAGACATTGTCCCAGGAAGTGTTCCTTCCTCTGTGGCACCTGACATGTTCCCTGCAAACAGTTGCACAATTGTTGTGCTGACCTGTGTCAACATATCCTTTGTTGGTGACGGATCCCTTCAACAATGGCCACGCATGCTCACCGATGTCTCCTGCTGAATCGTCTGTGCCATCCTTGCCAGTCACTGTACTTGTGTTTTGTGTATGCAGGAATGGCATCAGGGACCAATTGCCCCTTTTCAGCACTATGCATGTGTGTAATCACGGCCTAACACACAAATGGCACGTGTAATGCAGGGTATTTGGGCACCTGACTCACAATTGTGGGCATTGTATCTAGTCGCAGTGAACCCTATTCCTTACATGAGAGACAACATCTGGGAGCTGGCGGACAAAGTCACCATGCAAGGCCAGGCATTGTCGGAGCTGCAGCCTGTCACGCAAAGTCATGCAGCGGCGCTGCAGGACCTGATAGACCGCGTCCATGAACTAGAAGATAGAGCGGAAGAGGCGGAAGGCCGTTCCCGCCGCAACAACATCCGCGTAGTGGGCCTGCCGGAAGGCGAAGAAGGTAGAAACCCAATTCACAGAACACTGGCTGCGTGATCTCCTACCCCAAGGAACGCTGTCAATGCAGTTTGCGGTCGAACGAGCTCACCGCATTCCGACGCAGACACCCCCGCCAGGGGCCAGACTGCGACCGTTCATCTTTAAACTGCTCAACTATAGGGACAGAGACGCGGTGCTCCGCGAGACACGCAAGATGGATACCCTTAAGGTGAGCGGCAGTCAAGTTATGTTATTTCCAGACTATACCGCTCTGGTGCAGAGGCGTAGGAGCAATTACACAGAGGTGAAACGTCAACTCAGAGCCCTGGAACTGCCTTACTCGCTGTTATTCCCGGCCCGGCTACGAGTGATCATAAAAGAGGGGACCCGTTTCTTCGACTCACCCGAGGAGCCGTGGGACTGGCTGGAGGGGTCGGGCCTGTGGTCAGGAGTGAGGCCCTCGGGCCCAGATGGCGACAATCGAATCAGCAGGCGGCACTGGAGGAGGCGGCGGCAACAGGGGATAGTGAGGAAGATGCAGCCTGGGACATCAGCCCCGAGTCCGGCAGACATGCGGAGGGAACGGCAGCACGCCCTGGAAGCAGCCACAACTCTCGGCTCCCCAAATCTTCCAGAGAGGCCGGACTCCTACGCGTGCAACACCCCGACACCTAGTGGCCCCCCATCCCCGGCAACAGACGCATCAGAGGACCTGGGCCTGCCAGTGGTGACCCCACAAACTGCAGATGACATTATATGACATAACACTATCACAACGGTTTCTGGCACGGACAGCTCATGCAAGTAGAACACTATTTGTCAACATCTGTGTTCCTGGCTTGTTTGGATATCGGCGGGAGGGGGGGGGATATACTGAGATAAAGGAAACATCCACCTTGGATAGGGGTGCTACAGTGACAGCGCGCCCGCTGCTGGCCATGATGCCGATGCTGCCTGGGAGCGGGGAAGAGAGAGGGGGGGGCGGGGGGAAACTCACCTAGCTCGCAAATTAGACACCTGTATCGCGGATCCCCCGTAGTGACGTGGATGTTTATATGGATGGCCCTTTACTCAAGTAGGAATTAGGGGACAGCCATAGCATGAAATTGCTAGTCCACGCAACCCAACAGGCAACACACTGACCTAATTCGCGTTAGCCAATACTTACAAAGGTTTGGACGGGTATCACCAAATGCCAGCCCCAGATGTTACAATGTTCTTAGTTTACATATTGTTCTTGTTGCATACTGACGTACACATGCCGGTCCCTGACCCTCGTGCCCTGGGACGCGCTCCACCCCTGACGTCCCTGCCGAATCGACTTAGCAGACATGACTCGCACTAATGTAATCACCTGGAACATCCGGGGCATGTACACACCCATGCGCCGCTAAGCAATATTCGCATACCTCCAAAGGCACTCGACGTCCATTGCCCTTCTACAGGAAACACACATGACATAGGTGGAATTAGACAGATTGCGTAGGCGCTGGAGGGGGCAAGTGTATGGCACAACATACTCAGCGCATGCGAGGGGTACATTAATCTGGATTAGGGCCGGCACCCCGTTCACCTGCGCAGACACAGCGACGGACCCAGAAGGTAGATATACTTTGGTGCGGGGAACGCTTAACGGCCAGCAAATTCTACTAGGCTCCATATACGCCCCGAACACAGATCAACCCTCATTTTTGGCGCAGTTGTCCACGAAGCTGGCTCCCTACGCAGGGCTCCCCTGGATGATAGGGGGAGATTTCAACTCGGTACTGGATGTACTGGTGGACAGATCTTTCCCACCCATTCGAAAAACAACAGCTGTCTCAAATGCGCAGGCGCTTACAGATTGGCTGTCGCATTGGGCGCTGTTCGACCTCTGGCGGGTCCTTCATCCTAAGGATCACATCTGCTCTTACTACTCTGCTGTGCATGATCTACATGTGCGGTTGGACAGGGTGGTGGGTTCCCAGGCACTTACCCCGCTGGTTGAAGAGGCAGAATACTTGGGGAGGACACACTCCGATCATAATCCTATGAGGCTACGGCTGAACTGGGAACCTGGCCGTCCCCCAATACCCACTTGGCAATTGCAGCCAGCTGCGCTGGAAGACCCGGGCTTCCGCGCATCCCTGGGGACAGCTGTCCTGGAGTACTTTGAGCTTAATGAAGGAACGGCGAGTACTGCATTGGTGGAGTGGGATGCCCACAAAATAGCTATAAGGGGTCACTGTATTGGTGCTACATGGAATATTCGCAGACAACTAGAACTGTCACTCGCCCGCCTCGAGTCGCAATTGCTCCAATACGAGCGAGAGGGCGAGGGTGGAGGCCGTCACGCCGACTGTCTGGCGAATCTAAAAGTGCAACACGCGGAACTCATGGAACGCCTGCGATGTCACAATTATACAGCCCACACTGCGCGCACCCATGCTAAGGCAGATAGAGCAGGCCGCTTGTTAGCTTGGCTGCTCAGGCAGGAGAGCAGTCACGCACCCATTGGAGCCATGCGCACGCCTGAGGGGTCCCTGGTGTATACACAGCGAGAGATACATAGGGTGCTATCATTATACGCAACTGTATCGGTCCAAGGGGCGCGGCTCGGCCCCCGATTTGGTGAGCTTCTTGGAGCCTATTCATTTACCCACGGTTGCCGAGGAACACCAAGAGGCACTGGACGGTCCCCTCACTTTGGAGGAGATTGGGGAAGCGATTGGGAGCATGGCAACTGGGAAAACCCCGGGGCCGGATGGCCTGCCTGCTGAATACTATAAGGCCTACCGAAAGTCCCTGACGCAGAGGCTGCATGCCCTTTATTCCACAGCCTTGGAAGAGTGCACACTGCCCCCCTCGATGCGTGAGGCCTATCTGGTGTCCTTGCTCAAACCGAATAGGGATCCCGCAGACCTAGGATCATACAGACCCCTAACACTTCTCAATGTGGACTATACAATATTCGCCAAGGTGCTGGCGGAGCGTCTGGCGCCAGTGGTGCTTGCACTAGTTCACAATGACCAAAATGGCTTTGTGCCCAAACGTAGCACCTCGTTTAACTTGCGGAGGTTTTTTAGAGTGGCGGTAGATAGTGTGCACGAGTGGCCGAGGGCGGGATGTATTGTGCTGGATCTTGAGAACGCCTTTGATTGTCTGGAGTGGGGCTATCTTGCGGCAGTGCTGTTGCGGTACGGGCTGGGCTCGGGATTTCTCCAAATGGTTGATCTATTGTACTAGAAAACCCCACAGTTAGGGTGAGAACGGGGCCATACATCTCGGACGCCATACCAATATGCAGGGGCACCAGGCAGGGGTGCCCGCTTTCGCCCCTCCTGTTTGCGTTGGCGATTGAACCACTGGCAGCGGCGCTGCGGGCAGCGTTAGGAGATGGAATACCTCTAGGTGATGCAACACACCAGGTGTCCTTGTACGCTGACGACCTATTAACCTTCGTGAGAGATGTGGGAAACATACCGCCTCAACTAGAGAGTACGTTACGTGACTTTGCCTCAGTGTTGGGACTCAAAGTGAATGTCTACAAGTCTTGCATTTATGCATTCGGGGGTGACACACCGGACCCGGTCTATAGTCTGGGCGGTATAAGGGTGCAGTGGAGAGCTGATACTTTCCGCTATTTAGGAATCCAGATATACCGCCAACCGGTGGATCTTATCGAGGGCAACCTGGGTCGAGCCGTGACAGCCATCAAGTCACAGATGCACTTCTGGAAAACGCTGCCTCTAGCGATTGCTGGTAGGGTCGCATTAACTAAGATGGTAATCCTGCCCCGCCTACTATACCATTTCGCTAACCTGCCGATATATATTCTGGCGGCCTTCTTTACTACACTCACTAAGCTAATTAGGGACTTCCTCTGGGGCAACGCGCGTCATAGGATGGCGTTGGCTAAGCTGTATTTGCCCACTGATCAAGGAGGCCTTGCAGCCCCTTGCTTTGAACACTACTATTTAGCCGCACAACTGCAGTGGATAGCTCGCTGGTTAGCTGACAGAAGCCGTGAAGACACTGCATCCACGGCGCCTCCCTTTTCTCTTGACGATATTACCAAACTCTTTCATCCAGCCTCCAGAGCCCCAAAGCCGACACCGCTACTCCGGGTGGTGGCGTATAGATGCTACCGACGCAGTCTCTACCTCACCAGAGCGCTGATCCCTTATGCACCGGCCATTCCATTGGTGGGTTCCCCCAGCGGGCCCGGGGTACTCGCATCTCCTGAACTCATGGAGTGGCACGAGGCTGACATACAGACCATGGGTGACTTGTACCGGGATGGCGCCCTCATACCATACGAATCCCTGGTTGAAGAGATGGGGCTGCCGCCGGAGCAATTCCTAAGACACAGCGCATTAATTGCGACACTGACCTCCAAATGGGGGGACATGAAAGATGAGCCGAGCCCCCATCTCACCACACAGTACCTTCATGTCATGGGGCGGGGCAAACACTTGGTTCGTTGGTTTGCAGCATCTCTTCACACGCACGCATCGGTGAGTCTGGAGCCACTACGCCACAAATGGGAAATAGAACTGGAGCGACCGCTAGAGGACAAGGAATGGGGCAGGATACTACAAAGCCCAACACGTATACCCAGAAACATGCACTTCCGTCAAATACAATTGTTTATAGTCCACAGAGCATACCTTACGCCCGAAAAAATCAATCAGTATTACCACCGCACAGATGCAGTATGCCCTCGCTGCGCGGAGCTGGGAGTTGGTTTGGTCCACATGCTGTGGAGCTGTTGTAAACTACGCTCCTATTGGTGGGCTGTGGGGGAGGCCCTGTGCATGTGCACGAGCCGCATCATACCCTTTGAGTGGCCTGTTTATCTCTTACATCACTTTCACATGACCCCGGCCACTAAAGTTTCCTCTCGCATTCTTGATTTGGGGTTGGTAGTAGCCAAGCGTTTGCTAACAAAGAGGTGGAAGGCGCGCGACCCGCCGCACATACAGGCATGGAGGTATTCACTCCAAGCGTGGGCTAAAGCAGAAGGAATAGCAATGCTCCGAGAGGAAACGCTGGTGCTCCGGAAGACACCTATTGCGACACAGTGGGGGGGACTGCTTCAGGCCTTGACGCGCACTGGAGGGGAGGACGTGGAGGGGCAATCCGGACGGGAGAGTAACGCCCTACCGGAGAAGGCTGGATGGCCTGTTAGTGGGTAGCTGTGACACCATAGGCCAGCATGTATACCGTCTGACGCTTGGGGAAGGCATGGTTGCGATTGCTGGAGATGGGGGACAGCTTGCGGGAAGACATAAGGAGGTACGTCGGGGGTCACGGGGGTAACGGAAAGAGGCATGGTGGAGGAGCGTCATGTTACAAAAATTAGAACAGTCGGACTATGCTGTTGTTACTGGTATGAAGGTTTGTTGTTTAGTCTTAGTGTTTATTCTTTAACATCTGTACATTTCCGTATGTGGTCACATTTGAGAAGACTCTGTATACTTCACTAATGGAACCATGCATGATGGTATCTAACTTGTCGAGACACTGCTTGTACCTAGGCCAACAGTGGCACCGACACATGTGTTTATATAACCTCTATGCAACCAAAGCGTTGATGTGCTATTGTTACATGGTTCCATGTATGGTTGGCTTTATATGATGTATTTAGTCTTCAACGATGTTGAGGACTTTATGGAAAACAATAAAACAGATTTAAACAAAAAAAAAAAAATGAGAGACAACATCTGGGTGGCTGGACCAGCACCTGGACATTCCTATCACTCCTGTGATGTGCGTGACAGTGTGCGTGCCCCTTGGCTAACTTATTTTAGTATGCATTTCCATGACTATACAGTCTGTTGGCATTAAATCCGGGTGTGTATTGTGGGGCATCCGCCATGGGTGGGTATACATGTGTTGTATGTCCTTACAACCACATGTGGTGTGTCATGCAGTGTGTGAATGACATCCATCCTCCTGGGAGTCCTCTGCACCCACCCCTCATATGTCTGGGCACTGCTGGGAGTCCTCTGCACCCACCCCCATATGTCTGTCCACTGCTGGTAGTGATATACACCCACCCCTCATATGTCTGGCCACTGCTGGGAGGCCTCTGCACCCACCCCTCATATGTCTGGCCACTGCTGGGAGTCCTATGCACCCACCCCTCATATGTCTGTCCACTGCTGGGAGTGATATACACCCACCCCTCATATGTCTGTCCACTGCTGGGACGCCTCTGCACCCACCCCTCATATGTCTGGGCACTGCTGAGAGTCCTCTGCACCCACCCCTCATATGTCTGTCCACTGCTGGGAGTACTCTGCACCCACCCCTCATATGTCTGGGCACTGCTGGGAGTCCTCTGCACCCACCCCCATATGTCTGTCCACTGCTGATAGTGATATACACCCACCCCTCATATGTCTGGGCACTGCTGGGAGTCCTCTGCACCCACCCCTCATATGTCTGGGCACTGCTGGGAGGCCTCTGCACCCACCCCTCATATGTCGGGGCACTGTTGGGTGTCCTCTGCACCCACCCCTCATATGTCTGTCCACTGCTGGGAGTCCTCTGCACCCACCCCTCATATCTGGGCACTGCTGGGAGTCCTCTGCACCCACTCCTCATATGTCTGGGCACTGCTGGGAGTCCTCTGCACCCACCCCTCATATGTCTGGGCACTGCTGGGAGTCCTCTGCACCCACCCCCATATGTCTGTCCACTGCTGGTAGTGATATACACCCACCCCTCATATGTCTGTCCACTGCTGGGGGGCCTCTGCACCCACCCCTCATATGTCTGGGCACTGCTGGGAGTCCTCTGCACCCACTCCTCATATGTCTGGGCACTGCTGGGAGTCCTCTGCACCCAGCCCTCATATGTCTGGGCACTGCTGGGAGTCCTCTGCACCCACCCCTATATGTCTGTCCACTGCTGGTAGTGATATACACCCACACCTCACATGTCTGGCCACTGCTGGGAGGCCTCTGCACCCACCCCTCATATGTCTGGGCACTGCTGGGAGTCCTATGTACCCACCCCTTATATGTCTGGGCACTGCTGGGAGTCCTCTGCACCCACCCCTCATATGTCTGGGCACTGCTGGGAGTCCTCTGCACCCACCCCCATATATGTCTGTCCACTGCCGGTAGTGATATACACCCACCCCTCATATGTCTGTCCACTGCTGGGAGGCCTCTGCACCCACCCGTCATATGTCTGGGCACTGCTGAGAGTCCTCTGCACCCACCCCTCATATGTCTGTCCACTGCTGGTAGTGATATAAACCCACCCCCATATGTCTGTCCACTGCTGGTAGTGATATACACCCACCCCTCATATGTCTGGGCACTGCTGGGAGTCCTCTGCACCCACCCCGCATATGTCTGTCCACTGCTGGTAGTGATATACACCCACCCCTCATATGTCTGTCCACTGCTGGGAGTACTCTGCACCCACCCCTCATATGTCTGTCCACTGCTGGGAGGCCTCTGCACCCACCCCTCATATGTCTGGGCACTGCTGGGAGTCCTCTGCACCCACCCCTCATATGTCTGGGCACTGCTGGGAGTCCTCTGCACCCACCCCTCATATGTCTGGGCACTGCTGGGAGTCCTCTGCACCCACTCCTCATATGTCTGTCCACTGCTGGTAGTGATATACACCCACCCCCCCCATATGTCTGTCCACTGCTGGTAGTGATATACACCCACCCCTCATATGTCTGTCCACTGCTGGTAGGCCTCTGCACCCACCCCTCATATGTCTGGGCACTGCTGGGAGTCCTCTGCACCCACCCCCATATGTCTGTCCACTGCTGGTAGTGATATACACCCACACCTCATATGTCTGGGCACTGCTGGGAGTCCTCTGCACCCACCCCTCATATGTCTGTCCACTGCTGGTAGTGATATACACCCACCACCCATATGTCTGTCCACTGCTGGTAGTGATATACACCCACCCCGCATATGTCTGTCCACTGCTGGGAGGCCTCTGCACCCACCCCTCATATGTCTGGGCACTGCTGGGAGTCCTCTGCACCCACACCTCATATGTCTGGGCACTGCTGGGAGTCCTCTGCACCCACCCCTCATATGTCTGGGCACTGCTGGGAGTCCTCTGCACCCACCCCTCACATGTCTGGGCACTGCTGGTAGTGATATGCACCCACCCCTCATATGCCTGGGCACTGCTGGGAGTCCTCTGCACCCACCCCTCACATGTCAGGACACTGCTGGGAGTCCTCTGCACCCACCCCTCATATGTCTGTCCACTGCTGGGAGTCCTCTGCACCCACCCCTCATATGTCTGGGCACTGCTGGGAGTCCTCTGCACCCACCCCTCATATGTCTGTCCACTGCTGCTAGTGATATGCACCCACCCCTCATATGTCTGGGCACTGCTGGGAGTCCTCTGCACCCACCCCTCATATGTCTGGGCACAGCTGGGAGTCCTCTGCACCCACCCCTCATATGTCTGTCCACTGCTGGTAGTGATATGCACCCACCCCTCATATGTCTGGGCACTGCTGGGAGTCCTCTGCACCCACCCCTCAAATGTCTGGGCACTGCTGGGAGTCCTCTGCACCCACCCCTCATATGTCTGGGCACTGCTGGTAGTGATATGCACCCACCCCTCATATGCCTGGGCACTGCTGGGAGTCCTCTGCACCCACCCCTCATATGTCTGGGCACTGCTGGGAGTCCTCTGCACCCACCCCTCAAATGTCTGGGCACTGCTGGGAGTCCTCTGCACCCACCCCTCATATGTCTGGGGACTGCTGGTAGTGATATGCACCCACCCCTCATATGTCTGGGCACTGCTGGGAGTCCTCTGCACCCACCCCTCATATGTCTGGGCACAGCTGGGAGTCCTCTGCACCCACCCCTCATATGTCTGGGCACTGCTGGTAGTGATATGCACCCACCCCTCATATGCCTGGGCAATGCTGGGAGTCCTCTGCACCCACCCCCATATCTCTGTCCACTGCTGGTAGTGATATACACCCACCCCTCATATGTCTGTCCACTGCTGGGAGGCCTCTGCACCCACCCACGCACCCCCTTGGAGCTGTATACTGCTGGCCAGGACCTACACACACAGCAATTTGTAGCTAACATGCTGGGCCAGTCCTCTATTCCCACATTCCTGGCGTGTGTACGTCTCGTATCCAAATTTTCCTGCTGCCGTAACGGGGTACATGTGGTACGGACCATACCCACGCATGTATGCATGGGTACGGTCCGTACCTGATTAATCATGGGGCCATAGGGGTACGCAGTGTACCCACGCATTCATGCGTGGGTACGGTCCGTACCCGAGTACTCATGGGGCCGTAGGGGTACGCACCGTACCCACGTATTCATGCGTGGGTATGGTCCTTACCACTGTTGGCATGGTGCCGTAGGGGTACGTATGGTACGCACCGTACCCACGCATTCATGCGTGGTTACGGTCCGTACCTGGGTACTCATGGGGCCGTAGGGGTACGCACCGTACCCACGTATTAATGCGTGGGTACGGTCCGTACCACTGTTGTCATGGCGCCGTAGAGGTACATGTGGTATGCACCGTACCCACGCATTCATGCGTGGGTACGGTCCGTACCACTGTTTTCATGGCGCCGTAGGGGAACGTGTGGTACGCACCGTACCCACGCATGTTGTTTTCACCTTCTGCGGCGTGTGCGTCGGGTCCCGTGCACAAGGTCATAGGCCAAGAGGACTGGGATGACACGTACGATGGGGTTCATGGCTGTACGTCGCGTACCGGGGCTCCGTGGCGTTGCGGTTCGCGTCGGACTCTGCTTTTCCGACTGTGTTTGTCTCCCATAAACAAAGAGCCGTACGAAGTGACGTCGGTACAAATCGTACTTACTGGGCCGGAAAACGGTGGTGAAATACGTACGGACGTCGCGTACAAGCATTTCTGGATCGGAACCGTGGGTATTTTTTTGCTGTACGGTCTTTTGTACGATTCGTACAGAAAAAGGCTTTCTGTACGAATCGTACTTCCTAGGTCGTGAAATGAGTTTACCTGGTACGAGTCGTACGGAGAAAACGCTCCATACGACTATTCGTAGGGCCTTTTTACAGGATCGGAATCGACCCCTAAGTAAGTATATATATTATATGTATATGTGTAATTCATGTTTTATTAAATTATATATATTAATTATTAATTTTAAACATTGTAAAATATATTTCATTATGTTTATTTTATTTATAAGTATTATTTGGTTTATTTTACATATTGTTTTAACTAAAAAAAAACAATATTTTTAATAACAATTTTTTTGACATCTATATTTTATTTTCGATATTTTTGTACTTACCATGTTGTAGATAGGATGTCGATATTCTTGACATCGATATTTTTGCTCCGATATTTTTGTAGGTCAATTTTTTGACCTTCGATATTTTGTCAGTGATCCGTCTTCCGCAGGAGGCTCAAAACCTGGCTTTTCCCTAATTGATTGCCACAGCTTAGTGCGGTTTCTGCCCTAGCGCTGGGATGCCTTCAGGTAACCATGCGCTTTATAAATGCTATTTCATTTCATTTCATTCATTTCATTTAATTTCATTTCAACTGCTCTTGTGGAAAAAGGGAGGAGAAGTGCTGATGACATAAACTTCATGGCTGGGAGACAAATGGCATGCGATTCCACTTTTAAGGATATTTGGGACATTCTGTGATTGGAAATGTATCCCACTTTGTGAATGTATTTTAATGTCAATAACACATATTTAACCTTAAATAAACATGTGTATCTATTGGTTAAATTAAATAATGTAATAAGCTGTAACCGGTTAGTGAAATGGGAAACGAATACTAAAAATTGGGATATTTTGCCCTTTCTGCCACACCTCTCACTACGCCCACTGACCCAATCCATTGGTTATTCCCGCCCTTTGATTCTCCTCCCACAGTTCATCTACTTTTTTTCCCCCACTTCGACCACTGCCTGGCACTAACATGCATTAGCGACAACTGTGGGCTTTTACCACTGGGTCGCTTAGAGAATGACACCTCAGGTCCATACACGGGGGCTAAACACAGCACGTTTCTGGGTTCTCCGCACAACGTGTTTGCTATTTGACGCCAGACTTCTGCAGCATGTGTTGAGGAAATTAAACATCCCCTTGTGCTTGTATAAAACATAGCTGCCAAATGGCATTGGCACCATGTCGTGTCCATTAGCAGCTTTTAACCAACAACACTTTGCATGTTGGAATGTTTAACCCCTTACTTAGATGGTCACAGCACAACTCCCAGAATGCAAGGCGCGGCTGGCTTAAAATCTAGGCCTGGCTGGCGGTGTCACACGTGACGATAGAGCCATTTGGAGGCAATGGTGAATCTTTGATTTTTATCAGGCGTGCCTATACTCTTAGTAAATTGTAAATACCGCCAGTGTTAACACACTGAGGTCTGAGGCCTCTGTTTGTTATGAACTAAGGCCCAGTCTGGTAGTTCAGGTCAGTCCTTGTGAGGGAAGCTGCTGGACTTGTTTTTACCATGCACTTTGAAAGTATTTTCACCTTGATGCAAGAAGAAAGTTGGATTGTTTTACAAAACATGCTTGATTTTTGTATATTGCTGGACTGGCGATTTCTTAATTTTGCACTTTGAAAGTAGTTGCACTTTTTCTTTTGCTTTACTAACTACAGTTTGTATAGATTGTCATTAGGTACTTGCTGATATGGTTTGTTTTTATTCTACATGCGGTTTTATTTATGGTATATTGCATGCACTTGTCTGTAATACGTGTACCTTAAATCTTGTATTTAGCATTGTTTACACTACAGAAATGATAAATTAAAACAGACAAACATCTGCATCAATGTTCTGAAGCATCCAAACAGTTTTCTTCCTCATCCTTGTTTGCCTGCCTGTTTTGCAGTGCTTACTAATAAAGACATTATGATTGAAATTGCTTCCTCAGTTCACGTTATTATCATGCATAACCCTTGATAGTCGCTAGTGTGTGGCATGTGGATAATTCACCAGTCTATTTCTCTTGACTTTCGCAGGATACTGAGTTATATAGCTTGTGTACTGCCGGTAGTGATATACACCCACCCCTCATATGTCTGTCCACTGCTGGGAGGCCTCTGCACCCACCCCTCATATGTCTGGGCACTGCTGGGAGTCCTCTGCACCCACCCCTCATATGTCTGTCCACTGCTGGGAGTCCTCTGCACCCACCCTTCATATGTCTGGGCACTGCTGGGAGTCCTCTGCACCCACTCCCATATGTCTGTCCACTGCTGGTAGTGATATACACCCACCCCTCATATGTCTGTCCACTGCTGGGAGGCCTCTGCACCCACCCCTCATATGTCTAGGCACTGCTGGGAGTCCTCTGCACCCACCCCTCATATGTCTGGGGACTGCTGGTAGTGATATGCACCCACCCCTCATATGTCTGGGCACTGCTGGGAGTCCTCTGCACCCACCCCTCATTTGTCTGGGCACTGCTGGGAGTCCTCTGCACCCACCTCTCATATGTCTGGGCACTGCTGGTAGTGATATGCACCCACCCCTCATATGTCTGGGCACTGCTGGGAGTCCTTTGCACCCACCCCTCATATGTCTGGGCACTGCTGGGAGTCCTCTGCACCCACCCCTCATATGTCTGTCCACTGCTGGTAGTGATATACACCCACCCCCCATATGTCTGTCCACTGCTGGTAGTGATATACACCCACCCCGCATATGTCTGTCCACTGCTGGGAGGCCTCTGCACCCACCCCTCATATGTCTGGGCACTGCTGGGAGTCCTCTGCACCCACCCCTCATATGTCTGGGCACTGCTGGGAGTCCTCTGCACCCACCCCTCATATGTCTGGGCACTGCTGGGAGTTCTCTGCACCCACCCCTCATATGTCTGGACACTGCTGGGAGTCCTCTGCACCCACCCCTCATATGTCTGTCCACTGCTGGTAGTGATATGCACCCACCGTCATATGTCTGTCCACTGCTGGGAGTCCTCTGCACCCACCCCTCATATGTCTGGGCACTGCTGGGAGTTCTCTGCACCCACCCCTCATATGTCTGGACACTGCTGGGAGTCCTCTGCACCCACCCCTCATATGTCTGTCCACTGCTGGTAGTGATATGCACCCACCGTCATATGTCTGTCCACTGCTGGGAGTCCTCTGCACCCACCCCTCATATGTCTGGGCACTGCTGGGAGTCCTCTGCACCCACTCCTCATATGTCTGTCCACTGCTGGTAGTGATATGCACCCACCCCTCATATGTCTGGGCACTGCTGGGAGTCCTCTGCACCCACCCCTCATATGTCTGGGCACTGCTGGGAGTCCTCTGCACCCACCCCTCATATGTCTGTCCACTGCTGGTAGTGATATGCACCCACCCCTCTTATGTCTGGGCACTGCTGGGAGTCCTCTGCACCCACCCCTCATATGTCTGGGCACTGCTGGTAGTGATATGCACCCACCCGTCATATGTCTGTCCACTGCTGGGAGTCCTCTGCACCCACCCCTCATATGTCTGGGCACTGCTGGGAGTCCTCTGCACCCACCCCTCATATGTCTGGGCACTGCTGAGAGTCCTCTGCACCCACCCCTCATATGTCTGGGCACTGCTGGGAGTCCTCTGCACCCACCCCTCATATGTCTGTCCACTGCTGGTAGTGATATGCACCCACCCCTCATATGTCTGGGCACTGCTGGGAGTCCTCTGCACCCACCCCTCATATGTCTGGGCACTGCTGGGAGTCCTCTGCACCCACCCCTCATATGTCTGGGCACTGCTGGTAGTGATATGCACCCACCCCTCATATGCCTGGGCACTGCTGGGAGGCCTCTGCACCCACCCACACACCCCCTTGGAGCTGTACACTGCTGGCCAGGACCTACACACACACAACAATTTGTAGGTAACATGCTGGACCGGTCCTCTATGCACACATTCCTGGCGTGTGTACGCCTCGTATCCAAATTTTCCTGCTGCCGTAACGGGGTACGTGTGGTACGGACCGTACCCACGCATGTATGCGTGGGTACGGTCCGTACCTGAGTACTCATGGGGCTGTAGGGGTATGCACCGTACCCACGTATTCATGCGTGGGTACGGTCCGTACCACTGTTGGCATGGTGCCGTAGGGGTACGTATGGTACGCACCGTACCTGAGTTCTCATGGGGCCGTGGAGGCACGCACCGTACCCACGTATTCATGCGTGGGTACGGTCCGTACCACTGTTGGCATGGTGCCGTAGGGGTACGTATGGTATGCACCGTACCCACGCATTCATGCGTGGTTACGGTCCGTACCTGGGTACTCATGGGGCCGTAGGGGTACGCACCGTACCCACGTATTAATGCGTGGGTACGGTCCGTACCACTGTTGTCATGGCGCCGTAGGGGAACGTGTGGTACGCACCGTACCCACGCATGTTGTTTTCACCTTCTGCGGCGTGTGCGTCGGGTGCGGTGCACCAGGTCATAGGCCAAGGGGACTGGGATGACACGTACGATGGGGTTCATGGCTGTACGTCGCGTACCGGGGCTCCGTGGCGTTGCGCTTCACGTCGGACTCTGCTTTTCCCGCTGTGTTTGGCTCCCGTAAACAAAGAGCCGAACGGAGTGACTTCGGTACGAATCGTACTTACTGGGCCGGAAAACGGTGGTGAAATACGTACGGACGTCGCGTACAAGCATTTCTGGATCGGAACCGTGGGTATTTTTTTGCTGTACGGTCTTTTGTACGATTCGTACAGAAAAAGGCTTTCTGTACGAATCGTACTTCCTAGGTCGTGAAATGAGTTTACCTGGTATGAGTCGTACGGAGAAAACGCTCCGTACGACTATTCGTAGGGCCTTTTTACAGGATCGGAATCGACCCCTAAGTAAGTATATATATTATATGTATATGTGTAATTAATGTTTTATTAAATTATATATATTATTAATTTTAAACATTGTAAAATATATTTAATTATGTTTATTTTATTTATAAGTATTATTTGGTTTATTTTACATATTGTTTTAACTAAAAAAAAACAATATTTTTAATAACGATTTTTTTGACATCTATATTTTATTTTCGATATTTTTGTACTTACCATGTTGTAGATAGGATGTCGATATTTTTGACATCGATATTTTTGCTCCGATATTTTTGTAGGTCAATTTTTTGACCTTCGATATTTTGTCAGTGATCCGTCTTCCTCAGGAGGCTCATAACCTGGCTTTTCCCTAATTGATTGCCACAGCTTAGTGCGGTTTCTGCCCTAGCGCTGGGATGCCTTCGGGTAACCATGCGCTTTATAAATGCTATTTCATTTCATTTCATTTCATTTCATTTCAACTGCTCTTGTGGAAAAAGGGAGGAGAAGTGCTGATGACAAACTTCATGGCTGGGAGACAAATGGCTTGCGATTCCACTTTTAAGGATATTTGGGACATTCTGTGATTGGAAATGTATCCCACTTTGTGAATGTATTTTAATGTCAATAACGCATATTTAACCTTAAATAAACATGTGTATCTATTGGTTAAATTAAATAATGTGATAAGCTGTAATCGGTTAGTGAAATGGGAAACGAATACTAAAAATTGGGATATTTTGCCCTTTCTACCACACCTCTCACTCCGCCCACTGACCCAATGCATTGGTTATTCCCGCCCTTTGATTCTCCTCCCACAGTTCATCTACTTTTTTTCCCCTACTTCGACCACTGCCTGGCACTAACATGCATTAGCGACAACTGTGGGCTTTTACCACTAGGTCGCTTAGAAAATGACACCTCAGGTCCATACACGGGGGCTAAACACAGCACGTTTCTGGGTTCTCCGCACAACGTGTTTGCTATTTGACGCCAGACTTCTGCAGCATGTGTTGAGGAAATTAAACATCCCCTTGTGCTTGTATAAAACATAGCTGCCAAGTGGCATTGGCACCATGTCGTGTCCATTGGTAGCTTTTAACCAACAACACTTTGCATGTTGGAATGTTTAACCCCTTACTTAGATGGTCACAGCACAACTCCCAGAATGCAAGGCGCGGCTGGCTTAAAATCTAGGCCTGGCTGGCGGTGTCACACGTGACGATAGAGCCATTTGGAGGCAATGGTGAATCTTTGATTTTTATCAGGCGTGCCTATACTCTTAGTAAATTGTAAATACCGCCAGTGTTAACACACTGAGGTCTGAGGCCTCTGTTTGTTATGAACTAAGGCCCAGTCTGGTAGTTCAGGTCAGTCCTTGTGAGGGAAGCTGCTGGACTTGTTTTTACCATGCACTTTGAAAGTATTTTCACCTTGATGCAAGAAGAAAGTTGGATTGTTTTACAAAACATGCTTGATTTTTGTATATTGCTGGACTGGTGATTTCTTAATTTTGCACTTTGAAAGTAGTTGCACTTTTTCTTTTGCTTTACTAACTACAGTTTGTATAGATTGTCATTAGGTACTTGCTGATCTGGTTTGTTTTTATTCTACATGCAGTTTTATTTATGGTATATTGCATGCACTTGTCTGTAATACGTGTACCTTAAATCTTGTATTTAGCATTGTTTACACTACAGAAATGATAAATTAAAACAGACAAACATCTGCATCAATGTTCTGAAGCATCCAAACAGTTTTCTTCCTCATCCTTGTTTGCCTGCCTGTTTTGCAGTGCTTACTAATAAAGACATTATGATTGAAATTGCTTCCTCAGTTCACGTTATTATCATGCACAACCCTTGATAGTCGCTAGTGTGTGGCATGTAGATAATTCACCAGTCTATTTCTCTTGACTTTCGCAGGATACTGAGTTATATAGCTTGTGTATTTCTCATGTATATTGTCAGTCGAGTTTTTATGGAATTGCAGGTTTGGGTTGGTCTTTCAAAGTTTCAAGGTATTGGCAATTCTATTTCAGACCCTTCATAGTTGTTCTTTGTTCTTCAGCCATAGGCAGTTCCTGAGACAATATGCTGCCTCAGTTAAATAATCTGCTTTTGACAGTATTGTTACAAATGGCATAGCTTGTATGTTAAGAGTGTTTCCCACTTTCTCATTAGAACTTAGAGAAAGACAATATAGAAGCATTTCATTTAAATGTTGGAGGTTTCAAATCAAAATAGATTTCTGGGTGGTAGGGCAAAGTGGTAGATGGAGGGCTGCGCCGCCGGGGGAGGGAAGCCCCCTCCATGTGCTTGGCAGGGGGGCCCCCTTAAGTTTTGTTACGCCACTGATAAAAAGCCGACAATGTGTCTTTTTGTGCTTAGAGTTTAACAAACAGTGCCTTCTCTCGCCCCACCCTAACCCGTCCTTTTCACTAATAGGCAGCGTCTGGCCTTCCTGTGGTTGCTATGTGCACAGCGCTCCACACCTTACTCAATACCAAAGTGCAGCCCGGTACTGCAAACCAAACAAAGCTCACGTGGCGCTGATGAAAGCGAGGACGACCTCGAAAAAGGAAGTTTCCATACAAGGGGATGGAAAATCATCTGTTACCGTCATTAACTGGATATACGACCCAGCAGAAATTAAAAACCGACTTTGCATTGGGTCACTGTCTGGCTCTCTATATGGATACCCTTAACTCTACTGCCAAAAACACTGGTCGAGTTTTCAACAATGACTGTATGAACCATTAAGGTATTCCAGGTCTTCACATATTTCAATTCATCTTGCATTCCCCAAGATTATTTACTTTTTTTCAAGAAGTCTTTCTGTATTTGTTGTATGCAACCTATGACTTTAGCACAGTTAATGCTTTGACCGGAGTCATCTCCAAGTGAATGGTTGAGTTCAACAGTGCAAGTTTCTCGCAGTACAGGGGGTCATAAAAGTGTGCAGACTACATGCCCATCCATTAGTTGTCTTCTCTGCAAAGTGCACAGAGTGATAATAGCACATGTGCCAATGGTAATTGTGGGAAAGTGAGAGATACGGATATGGAGGTTTTCAGAATGACTTGGAAAGAAAAAGGATGCAAGTGTCTAACAAAATGAGAGACTGCGGAAGTAAGTGGTGTGAAGAGGTGAAAGGGAGTCTCTAATGCCCCTTTGACAGATCTTGGAACTGTTTAATTCAGACTCATATTTTTCAAATCGAAAGAGCTTCAATTCTAATTATTCACAACAAATACATTGTTGTAACTCGTGTATCTGGTTTAATTAGCAAGCACTGGCAAAGGCAATAAGTCTGACCTGGGTGTATGTATTGGTCGTTCTGTGACAAGTAGGGATGCATTACCAGAAAATTCACAGTGCGGCACCCAAATACTGGCCAGGTGGCAAGCTGTGTGCAAATCTTCGGGCACAGTGGTACATGCCTTATTGTAGAATTAAGCATGTGGGAGTGGAATGTTTAGGTTCAAACTAAGCGTCCATTGCTTTGGAGAACAGAGCTGACTAATCTGACTCCCTGCCAGGGGAACCAACTCCTAAATTTCCCAGAGGGTCTGAAAAGGGGCACAACCTTTGACCTATCTGACATCAGCGGAAGTGAAGTCACAGGACGTTATGTCATCAGCAATTATATGGCTCTGAGGAAACCACTGAACCGATAGAAAAGGAACTTTACATCATTAAGGCAATACACCAAAGATCCTTGCATACGAGATCAAATCGCATTTGTTCTTGATCCATTGTACCTGGGATTAACAGAACCTCGCAACGTGAGTTTGTAGAGGCTCAGTATGTAATGCTGCAATATTGCGCGCATTTGTACCTTGTGGTATGAGGCACCTCTGTGATTTTGAATGTTGCAATGCTATGTAGCAAGATTGTAAAATCTTTGGAAGTGGCTGTAGCCACTGGTAAATGTTTGCATATTACCTGTGTTATTGTGCCATTTATGGCCCTATGTTTTGTAACTGTGTGTGCTATATGTTATATAGCACAATTTGTTTAATGGGTGTGCGATAAACCGCATTTGTGCTTAACATAGTGTGTCTTGGTGATGTGTTATTTTGGTATAAGAGGATTAATGTACAGGGTACCCTACTATTGCAACTTTATAGTATGTATTGGTTTAGCAGGTAACGCTGCCCTTGTGAGCGTATTAGTAATTAGTGCTATTTTTGCATGTGCCTGCCCGTTTGTGCATTAATGAGGTTTTCCTTAATTGTATGCCCTAATGCCCTATGCTTTACCGTGAAGTATTTTTTCCCTGTCGCTGTGTTATGTTATCAGTGGCTTTCTGGTCGTGCAATCTTTGAGGCATATATACAGCATAGCTGTGAACTCTTGCTTTGCTTGCGCGAAAAAGCTTTGCAGTAAAATATTATAGCGAGGTGCTTTAGTAACTGCTAAATGTTGCCATATTTTCCTTGGTTGTGCGTTCTCTTGTGAGATGTGTTTATTGTGGTTGCTATATGTGATATAGCATGGTCTTGGGACTTGCAGAGAAACCCCCTTACATTACATTTGGCCTTTGGTAAGGGGAGGATGAAAAAACGTAATGAAGTGCTTTACTTTATTTAAGCTCTTGGGACCTTATAAGTATTTAGTTATGCAGCACAATATCCTTAGTGCAACAACACCAACTGTTGCATGGCTAAACACTTATAAGGCCCCAAAGGCGAGACCTATTGGCTATGCCATTGCTTGTATACTAGGCTGCAGCGAGACGTGCTTCACAATGGCTGAATGAGCCTTATCAGAGAAAGTCAATGGTTGGAAAGGACAGAACTAAAGCCCACTGTTTTGTTAGCAAAGATGTTTGAAACGCGGACATAAAATGGCCATTTAAAAGTATCCAGTGCCTAAACACCGTCACGTTTATTGAGACCTCGATCCGTTAAAGTCAGAAAAAGATTTGTTGGGCTTTTTACATCACATGCACTTGGCGACTTTTTCTGTCGCCTTACGTCCCTTAGGCATTCTACATTAGTTGTGATTAAATGGTGCAAAATACGTTTTCCTAACTTTTTCAGCCAGGCACAATTCTTTTAACTCCTGCCAATAAAATAGAAATGTTTCCACGCGTGAAGCACCATAACAGTGCATACTGTGTACAGTTTTTGTTCCAAACTGCGAAGAAGAGAAGCAGCAACGTTTGCGGCCCTGAGCTTAAACGTGCTTCGCGTTTGGCTAAATGCGTGGTGACACCTCCGGTCGAGACCTGGTAAAAACATCCTGTTCAAGAGCTTTGGCGTACTCCGCTGACGCCAAACGTACGGCGACCTAAATCACCTACTCAAGTAGCCATGCGGCACTGATTGGCACACATCTTAATTACCTTTAAATACAAGTAATCTGATAACTGCCCCTCCCCGCATCCACGGCGGAACTGTCACTGCGATGAAAGATTTAAACAAGCATTTACAATGCAATGGTCTCGGCATTGGTAAAGTTGGAGCTATTGGCATTGCTCAGGACATTATTTTTGTTTATGTTTTTGTTTTTAAAACATTTAAAGAAACGGCATTGTTATTTACAATGTCAATAGCTTAATCACTCTCAAATGCGAGACCTATTGCATTTGCACCCACACACAGAGCCACCTACACACACACTGATTAAGCTATTGACATTGTATATAACAATGCCGTTTCTTTACATGTTTTAAAAACAAAAACATAAACAAAAAAAAATGTCATGAGCAATGCCAATAGCTCTAACTTTAACAATGCCGAGACCGTTGCATTGTAAATGCTTGTTATCATTAAAGTGTACCAGTGTGTAACCGTCTAGTAATCTATTTCCTGAACTTTCTCAACCCCCATTGTTTAGCTCTGTTTGAAAATAGCTGTCTGTGATGCAGCAAATTGAGACCAGCTACTTGCCTGTGTGAAGACAGTCGATCTCCCCGTCGCAACAGTAAAGAGCTGTTTTTACATTGTCCAAGAAGAGTCTATCTTTTCTTCAAATTTAACTTACCCTGCAATAAAGGTTTGAGTGACTTCCTATGACAATTTCCCTGTGTGAGCTGCTTTGCCTTGGAAAGTGCCCAGGGCCAGAATCTCTGCAATTTATGTCGCCTGAAGTTCCTTGGCTCTTATAATCCTGACCCCTTTCTTGTCAATAACCTATATTACTTCAACAAATAACGGATATATGCTTTCTCATATTTCACAGTTCCCAGTTTATATCCCCACATACTGATACCGTTGTTGGTATTTCTGGGGAACTGTGCTTAGGACTTTCGTGGCCTGCACCTTCCAAGCTTGTAAAAGAAACGCACAAACCTATTATTGAGGGTCTGGGGATTTACCGAGACTGTGACTTCAGCACTTTTAAATTCAGCAATGAGTAATTTACTTTACTCCCTTAGTGTTAAATGACTACCGCATTGACAAAGGGGTAGCACACCAAGCATGATACTGCCATACAATCAGGAATAAACGTTGTGCAATGCACATCATATTTCCTCGCTACCTCTATTATACAATGCATGCATACTATCAGCATCAACTTTGCTGCGACACAAACAGATCAGATGTTAGTCCCGTGTGTACCTCTAGCCACTCTTTCCACATAGGCAATATTACAAACACACATCTCTCCAAACAACTACCTGTAATCGTTCTGAACAGTTGGCACTATGATACCACCATTGGTAGATGCACACTACACAAATGCTAGGTTACATAACATAACTTGACAAGCGTCACTTGTGAGTCCTACACATTGAAAACGATAGAACAAAAAACATAATTTTTATGTCAAGACAAAGTTGGGGAAAATCTAAGAACAAAGCGCTATAAAATGTTCTTCTGCAAAAAAAAGTGCGCCAAACATCAGCTCGGTCTAATTTCACTTTAAACAATTGTACGTGAAAACATAAGAATTGTACGGCCGCTTACTTTGAAAAGGCTCTGGAGCAAAGACAGACAATGTCACTGTCCTCACCGGGCTCATCTAAATGCAACACGATCTCTGCCACCATGCTCCACCATTCGCACAACATGATGGTTCCCGCGGAGAACAGCAACCAAATATGCCTTCTCTGTACGCGGGGGTGCCACACAAATGCCCCAGTGCCTCTTGGCGACAAGCATCGAACGTGTGAGTCGTGCCAAGATTGCGCTTTATCACCGGTAAACACGGTAATCACTGCGCACGAGGACCGAAACAGCGGCTCCAAGTAAACCCACTCAATCAGGTAAAAGAAAACATATTCTATTTAGATAGGGCAGTACTGTGACAATCAGGGATTGGTTTGTTGAACTTTTGTCATGTGACTGGCTGGGATGCTATTGCCAACTGTTCATTGGCCAATAGTGCTCTGAAACTACACGGCTGTGGATTGGCTGAGAGACGTCTGCCAATTTATTACTGGATGAGTGATCCCGGAAGACTGCACTCAGCCCTACGATTGGATGACGGCATGCCTGTTTTCTTCTGCGCGGGCAGTGTGTTTTGTTTGCAGCCCACCCGGCCTGTACTGTCGTCATAGGCGTGTCATCTTCTCCTTCTTTTCCTACGGCAGCACCGGCCTCTGTAAGAGCACCTTTCGTAATTTACGCCACCGCACCCGCTCTGTCTGTTGCGCCCCCGCAGCTTTTCACTTGGATTATTTTCTGCAGGCGGTTCAGGTGAGGCTGCTGCAATGTGTAGTATCACCTGACATCGGACCAGTTTTGGTACCGAATGGGGCTAGGTTGCTTATGATTTAATCCCACTTAGGTGCCAGTGCAGAGCTGGCTATGCGAAATTGCCCAGATGCTGTCTTCCAAGCCCCTGTACGAACCAATAGAAACACCCCCCCAACCTATTTAAACAAGAACACCCTTGGAGAGATGAGGAGACCAGAGCAGCAACCGGACGAAGGGGGAGCGGACGAGCACACGACTGCCTTTCTCCGTGGCAGAGCAGAAATGCCTCGGAGAAAGACACCGCCCTTTTCGGATTCGGGGGCGTGTTTTGCTGTTGTCTCCTCCCTGAGACTTTTCGCAAAAAACACGCCCCCCGATCCGAAAAGGACGGGGCATAATCGGAGTGACTGGACCTCTTCTCCAGTGGCTGGCCAGCATTTAAGAGGCCAGCCAATGGAGAACAGGAGAGAAGAGGGGCGGGTGCAAGCCCCTCTTCTCAAAGTCACTCAAACTCATTAAATCTCGGAGCGAGACTGCGCAAGCGCAGCCTTTCGCAGCCGAGACCTAGAAATAAAAAAAATGAACCTCTCCGCCTCCAGCCGCCCACTGACAAAGGTCAGTGGGCGGCTGGAGGCTGGTTGCCACGGTAACTGAAGGCAATTGATCGAGCCGAACAAGAGCGGCGGCGAGAAGTTTGTCACCAAAGGAATGCTGCAGTATTTCAGAACTGAGACGGGGCAGCGCACGCGCATTATGCAAATGCACTTTCGCGAAAGCACTAGTTGAGGACTGGTCCCAGAGAGGCGAAAGAAAGCAAGCATGGTTTGCCCTGAAATGCTTCCTTGTCGTGACCAGAAAACATCCCAGATCTATGGGCTTTCACTATCCTTTCGAAATGTTCCAATTTGCAGGCCTTAAAATGAAAGCAGCAGATGTAAACAAACATTAACAAAGGCAAGCGATGTGCAACAAGCATTGAGGCAGTAGGGGGGCGCAAGGTGGCGCGCAAGCAGTATGGCCGCACTGGAGTGAGGCTCCGGCAGCCCGATGCTGAAATCCTCTCATTTATCCTCCCAAATGGTCCCGCTGAAGCCTGAAAAGTACTATAATCGGCGCACAATACCCGGCTCCTGAATCGGTGCGACTTTCAGCTGGTTTGGAGGCTGTCCGCCTCTGAATTGACGGACTGAGGTGGTTGCCGGAGATGGGGGTGTGGAGGTGCTGATCTCCAGAGCGGCCTTGATAACTACGAGAGCTCACGGCTGTACACATGGAGCCTAGGCCGGCAGATGAGTAACGAGCGGTGGAGACGGAGCGGCCGGGCCGATCCCCGGAGCAGCAGCCGTGAAGATCGGGGGCTGAGCGGGGGGGGCTCTGTCTGCCCCTCAGCGGCGGAGGATATCGCAGCTGAATGCGGTAGGAGGGCGCCGGACAGAATTGGTGGCGATTACCGCGCTGATTGAATACATGAGGAGCGCCCGTTGATACACATCGCCCGGGGTAAGGTGTTGTGACTGACAGTGTGCCGGGACGGCCGCAGCGCTCTGGGTGCCACTTCTTTGGGAACTGTCTACACAACACCGCCGCGGGCGCTTTCATCTGCCCCCCCCTGCCTTGCTAGATGCCAACATTGAGCTGCTGCAGCGTTTGTGGACTGTGGAGGTGCGGCTGACTATCTGCGGGTTCACGGCAGTGGGGCGGTAGGCACACTGACGTCGGCTGCGCGGACGGTGAGACCAGGAGAGAGCTGAGACCTTAGCGGCGCTTCGGTGGCCTATCTCAGGAGTGTGCTGGACGGCGCCACCATAACCGCAATTGACTGCACCCCTGCCTTGTGGAGACACCGTTGATGCTTGGCTGCCTACGTCAGGGACCTGTGCATCGGCGCTTAGGCGGCTGAGGGCCCGAGGTCTCACCTGCGTCAGGAGGGGGCACAATCTTATTAGCGCTGCAGATCATGCCTCTGACACCCCCTCGTGGGGACTTCCAACTGGTGTAGCCGCTGGGGGTCTGGCGACGGCTGGGCCCCGCTGATTACAGGGAGAGCTACGCTTGAGTTTTGCATGTCACCTCTTGGGGGCCTGCGGGACTGCAGGATATCTGTGACACTTTGCTCTCCCTCCTGTATAGCGGTCTAGAGGTCCCTTTTTTCCGTGTGTTAGATATGCGCAGTGTTGCTGGCCACATATAGAGCATGCCCAGACGAAGCGGGCGGGGACAGAGTGTTGCTTGAACTGAGGTCGGAGTTCTTCAAGTTATCGCACTTGTGATCCGTGAGTGCCCCGCATTGCTGGATAGTTGACCCTGACGCATCTAGAACTAGTTGCTGCCTTGCCTGGGCGGGGGGATTGTGTGCGCTCTGGCATATGCGTTTTGGGAGTAGCGTTAACGGTGCCAGGCAAACACGCTGGGAGTGACACGACTGCGCACGCACCCGAGACCCAATGTGTGAATTTGGGTTGGAGTGCTGAGGGGTGTGTGAAGGGCCTCCGATGTCTTTGCAGTCGGCTGTTGCGAAATCCTGTGCTGGCCCTCGGTTGGATATTCTAGGAGTGGAGTAGGTGCGCAAACGCTGTGGGGGCGCATTGCCTAGCTACGTGTCAGAGGCGACATGGGCAAGACAGACAACAGACAACCGAAGCTCACCTTTGAGGCCGCGAAGCGTGGTCCTCGCAGGCAGATCGGGATACAGACAGGAGGGATGAGGAGCAAGGGGGGGCGGCCACACAGGACGCTGACATGCAGAGTATCCTTCAGGAGGTCAGGCAGGGATTTGCCACCATTGTGGACAAGGTAGACAGAATGTCCTCGCGGATGGATGCTGTTGCGCATAAGCTAGAGGGGCATGATGAGTGTATTAAGGAAGCGGAGAGGCGTGTCTCGGACGCGGAGGACACAACCTCGAGACATACAACGCAGCTGGCACACTATAACTGCAATAAGCTCTTGAAGCTTATTGCAGCAATAAATGAGGATTTGGACGCGCGCAGTCGGCGCAATACCATTTGAATAATAGGTATTCCGGAATCGACTAATACAGGGAAAATGGAGGAATAAGTCGAAGCTGCTGTTGTCTGCCATTGGTACTGAATCCTTCTCCAATCAGTTTATTGTTGAACGGGCCCACCGCTCTCTTGGACCGCGCCCCCCACCCGGCAGTGTGCCACGTCCTATAATAGCTAGACTTTTGAACTATAGGGACCGAGATGTGGCCTTGAGGGCTGCGCGAAGTAAACAAAAATTGTCATATGATGGAACAGAGTTCTCTATTTACCCGGATTTTACGCCTATCGTCCAGGAGGAGAGGCGCAAATTTATGGAAGTCAAAAACAAGCTGTGGAAAGCACAAATTGATTATGCGTTATTATATCCTGCTAGACTTAGAGTTACTCATCAAGGCAAGCAACATTTTTTCACCAAGCCACAGCAAGTGGAGGAGTTCCTCAAACAGGTGAAGCGCCAGAATCGCTCAGATGGCTGCATGTCGGCATCGCAGCGGTCGCCATCGACGGAGGCGGAGGATGAGTTGCACTGAATAGACCCTTAAGTTGCTTGGTCCCTATCATCACGGTCCGTGATAAGATTAATGCTTGTCATGCAGGTACACCCTCAGGAACACGTACACTGATCATATGATGGACCATTTTGGGATATTGTTATGTTGTGTTGCAGGGATTCTGCTTATGCACAGAACTATGCACAGGAAACCAGGACCTCAGTGAATTGTGGTGTACCAAAAAATCACCTCAGATCCCAGAACCCCTTATCCGACCAGCATCAGTGTCCCATTCGTTATCCGCGTTTTATCTCGGCGGTCCCAATGTATAGACAACCCAGAACAAGCGACTTAGGGTATTCTCAGGAATGGTGGGAATCAGAAATACCTGTTCGTAATTATTCTCATATCAGTCCACAACAGAATAAACAGAGATACGGTAAAGTTTAAAGAGTTTATTTTATAAACCTCGTGTCCTAAGATGCAGTACTTTGGCTAACATAAGCAGACAAATGATTAAGATCAAAACCATCAGCATAGTTACAATACCATAGAAAATGAAAGGAGTAATCATACTAAAATGACAGTGGATATCAGCCACCTTCCTTTCGCTAGTAAACTAATATTATTATTATTAGACTAATAAAAGGTCTCTAGGCTTGAATGGGGAACCCCATACCGTAAAGATCAGCTTAGTGGAATCACATCACAGGATCAGCTAGACTCTGCTCCTGGGAAAGTTCTTCTTCCGAATGTTATGAAAAACATGCAACACTGCAATATTAAAAGCACCCGACTTTCAGGTATTTGCAGCTGCGTGCGTGTTATGGCTAAATAGTGGGCCGATCAACCTGAACCCAACAACATGCACCGTCTAGCGACCCAGACTGTTTCTTTACACAATGTTCAGACCAAGGTCGCTGCTCACTGTTCGGGATGTGAACAACAGACAGTTCTCATGTGAAGCAAAGTCGAGCAAGCATTTGTCAATTAATAACATGTGACTACAGTGTCGTGTGCAAAAGCAGCAAAAGCGGCAAGATGGCTTTCTAACATCTAACGCGGTTGTGCTAACTTAGCATTGTACGTATATAGATAGCAATCTTCACTACACCCCCCCTTGATCGGACCACTAACCAGTAGGGGTGCACTTGCAAGAACGCAGAGTCCAAGTTTGATAGAACAGAACCAAGGGCATAAATTGTAAGTCCATATAAGGTAAGTGAAAAAGTTCGAAGAAAAAAAAAACAAAGAAAAAATAAAAAGGATTGAAAAAAAAACATTTAAAGGATAAAGAAAACATCATTGAAGGACGTATGACGAAATGAAGGTGCAAAAAGTCAATCCATCAATGTATAAGCACAATAAGTTGCAACAGCTTCCAAGAGGAAATCATTGGAACGTTCTGCAAAATTAACTGCCATCCAGTGTAGCAGGGGGAAGGAACACACATGTTCCTCAACAACCGGAGCCTCCAGCACCATTCGAGGACAACTGGTGTGTTCTTCAAGATAACTTCTCCCTAAGAATTCAGCTGCAGCCGTTCCAATGTCCCAATTCCCAAGGACTCCATGCGCTGCTCCACAGGCCATAATCCTGACACCAGAACAGTCCAACTCATGAGCCACTAAGGGGCTCATTAGCCGATCATAATCCGGGGCAGGAGACACCGAGTTCGACAGGCACAAATCCAGAGCCCATTGGAATGGACAATCTAGGCAATGAAAGACAGGCTGCACACAAGTAAAGCAGGGAAACCGGAAGGACAACCCTTAGGCTATGCTTAAGGTCGCCAGTGGTAAAGTGCCATTGTATTCAAGCATCCGGTTACGAAGATGGAGCAGCCGGGACCTGCTGTCGTGTGACGCAAGTTGTGCATCCATAGCGTAGTACGCAGATCAACAAAAGCACCCCAGCTACGAGGGCGAGAAGCAAAGGGAGACCTCCGAAGACGCTGGAAAAAATAGAATGAAAAAATGCCGGGATCACACCAAAAATAGTTTGAAAGGAGGTCACGAGGCCGGAGCCCACAAGTTTAAAAAAATGAGCCAGGCCACTTGTTGACGAGGCATTAAAGATAGTCTGAATCAGGGCCCCAAAATGAAGTGGGAGATCAGTATTCAAAAGCGCTTGCACCTCTGTGCGTGTATTTGCTACGTGAAGGACAAATGTTTCCCTGGACGAAGTCAACGCGACTTCTTTTTGAGACAATAGAGCCCTTATTCTGCTCATCTTATTGAACTCTGCTTTCAAGGTTGGAATGGAAGGCCAGATGGATACATCGAGCCGTACATGCGGGGTTGGGAAAAGGACGTTATTACAGCAAACTACTCTCTGTGATACAGTCACTATGTAGGGAATTCCCACCAACATCCCACAGCAAGCTTCATTATTTAATAGCAAATAACTACCGTTACCAAGCAGCGTAAAAGACGGTGTTATAACTGGCACAGGGATCCCTTTCAGGACGCAAGCTAAATTAGGAGCGTGCACATTACATGCACCATGCAATTGAATGTGCCTACACACTACAGAATGATCTGGTGTGGAAGTGCACTCTTCACCTTTTAAATAAACCTCTTTTCCGTCCCTCAAGCATCTATACGTGAATGGGAGTGACCAAACCTCGTGCAGGAAGGCAGTACCAAGTTTTTCATATCAGCCTAGGGCATAATGTTTCATGCACGAACTGAACTTAAACAGGGGGAAGGGTAACGTTATCAACCCGTGGATAAGCCACACAGCGGAGTTTAATTCGGCAACAGAGAAAGGTAAAGGTTCTAACTTTTCAATGTGCAGCAATGAATATGTTGCATCTTTCATGGACATGAATTGTTGTTTTGCTGTTAAATTAAAAGGGAGGAACAAAGATGAAGTATTCATGTAATCCCAAGGGACTTTCCCAGCCTTTAACGTTTGCAATGTCCATGCAAACTGCATAATGGAACGCAATTGATTCTGACCATGATACAATACAGATAAGTCATCCTGCACAATGTCTACCACAGATGAAACAATATTATATAAGGTATAAATTCTGGAAGACAGGGTATTAATGCTATTATCTATTACAGCCAACACCTTTTCCATATTGGCTTGATCAATAGCTTGTAATCTGGATTCAGCCTCAATCTGTGATAGCTTCCAAACTTCGTTATAAATAGCATATACCCATCTTTTGGACCTGCCAACCGCAGGACCCTTAACAAAATCATTCAAATCTATTTTGTCGTTCAATTGTGATAAATGAAGTTTAACAGATGCTAAGGTGGAATGTTGCAGCCAAGATTGGCATAACTTCCCTACTGAGTAGGTAGTTACAGTGTGAGATGATTCAAATCGGGGGTCTACACGAACTTGTGTATACCCCGGTGTTAAATCCAGAAACCGATGTTGATAGGAATCTGAGCTCGTTTGCCACACTAACCACCCTTCCGGATTCAATTCAGAAATATTGAAGGATGTGTTGGAAATGTATGACTGCAACGTAGCAAGGGACAGATCCGTATGATTTTCCCAATTAGGATAAGCACCCAGACCCGGAGTGGAGGGAGAATTTAATTTTTTAGAAGTAGCCAATCCAAAACAGGTGGTCTGAAAAATTGACGAATTCAAAAATAACATGTGGTTCGGGATGAGGCAGGCACGATGTAAAGCTTCTGTTCCCTGTACCTGCCACGGTTTAGAACCCCAAACCGATTTAAGATCGATAGTAGCATTCCACAGATCATATCCTCCAATTGCCAACTTGTCAATAAAGGACTTGGAATATAACAATTTGGTGTGTGTCAGTCTAACTTTAGAAGCAGACTCAGCCGCAACCTTAAAATAAAAGGAGGCCGGATTTGACACACTGAAATCAGAAAAATAAGTGAATTTGTCCACTAACGTGGTGGAGCTGCCCAGCCTAGGGGCGGGACAGTGTTCCCATTGTGTATAATTTACGAAATTTCTAAACGTATTTGCTTTGTGTAGGAAATGTGTGCCATAATGTTGATAGCAGAATTGCTCATCATAATTAGCAGCATCCAAATACAAATCTTCAGCATCAAATGCTGCATAATATTTCAAATCAGAAAACAGTGCTTCTATTGCTTGTACATCTCAATCATCCGGGTGGATGTTCTGCTTAACTACATCACCCATAGAAACACGAAATACATTTGGCACATTGAATACTTCAGTGGGGCCATGAATTTGAAATTTTACAGCATCCCAAGCGATCCCATCACGTACAGGCCAGGCAGTAATGTTCACAAAAGTCTGGTCCCTTTTCATGGTGTGTGATGAGGAGTGGGGGGCCAAAGTTCCATCAATTAGTCGAATTGTAGATCGTTCTTTCAGGTAGTGTCCATTGATAAGTCTAAAAAACACTACCACAAAGCCAATGGACATAAACAAAAAAATACATATGAGCACCAGCCAAATAGAAGTCCAAGGGGGAATTAAAAAATGTCTCTTGAACCAGGCAACAAAAATTGAAACTTTGGATGGGGCAATGGAAGTCATTGAATTAGTGTCAAAGTAGTATCGTGACTGGGTAACTGTGGTGGATTGTAAAACAGGCAACGGGACATCCGCAGGGTAAGCATACTCAATATCTTCAGGTAAACCACCAGGTGTCGGTGGCAATAAAGGACCAGTAACTGTATGCATCTCGACGGCAACATCAGGCAAGGTGTTAGAAGCTGGGGCCACAACAGAATTTCTCAGCATCGAAGGGCAAGAAACTGCCGGTGTCATACTAAGAAGAATCGGCCACTCGCTGTAGCTTGACATTGTCAATAGAGATGTACCTGTTATCCTTTCGACCAGGAAGTGGAGGTAAAATGACTGTACGTGTACCCTGTACTCCAAGCACCGGAACTGGTGCACGATAAGAGGGGCCGAACTCCTTGTTCTCCACCTTCTCACGGACCAGATCACCAACTCGAGGTAGCCAGCCGACTACCGGAATCTGAAGCGCAGCATCAGATGTGGAGGGTACGTGTTCCTTCGCTAGACTGTCTCTGGCTTCTTGAAGATTCTGCAATACAGCACAGTGATCATCTACGTCAAAGGGTGCGGCCGACGCCGCCATGTCTAGACCATCAAGGTCCGGGACAAACATTCGTATGCCAAAGAGCATCATGTATGGGGTCCGCCCACCCAGAGACCTTCTAGGGAAATTATTAAGTGCACGTTGCACGTCATATAAGTGGGCTAGCCAGTTCCGGCCTGTACCTAAAACCCTGGCTGTCAAAGATTGCTTTAAGTCACGGTTCATTCGCTCCACCACACTATTACCCTCAGGTCGGTATGGAGACGAAAATTTGACTTGGACCCCCAAATTTCTCATGGCTTCTTTGTACGCCTTAGAGGCGAATGCAGGGCCCTGATCAGAATGAAAGGTACCACATGCAAAACTTCCAACAAAGACACGCAAATCCTTGATGACAGTACGGGCATCAGCACTCCTTTGTGGCCACACCCACAGAAAATGTGTGCACGAATCCACTGCAACCAAGATGTATTTGTACGCAGTATCAGAGGTAAATGGACCGCAATGATCTAAATAAACACAACCCAGTGGTTTATTAGATATGTACAACTGAGTTTGTGGTGGGCGCGCCGCAGTTGAAGGTTTAATCTGCTGGCAAATGTCACAATTAAGAACATAAGCGCGAGCTTGTTTATATAAACCGCACCACCAGTAACGTTGTTGTAACAGAGATACAGTAGCTGCAACGCCGGCATGCGCGGACGCTATGCCCTCGTGAGCTGCTAATATCAAAGATGGTCTGCAGTCCGCGTTGGGAATCAATCTGTCACCAACGTCGTTAATCATCACTAACGGGACGTTATCAGGACTTAAGCGATAATGGTAACGAGAAGGGAAACCTCTTGGATATTTTGTTCCCTTCTCTGTAGCAGCAATAGCTGTCAAGATGTCATCATCGATCTTACTTTGTGATCTTGTAACTGCTGCTACTAAGTATGTCGCCACTGCTGTTTTTGCTGCCTCGTCAGCTAGGCTGTTGCCGACAGCATGGACACCAACTCGTTGGTGACCAAGAGTGTGAATAACAATCACGAGAGGCAGATGTTCTTTAAGTTCTGCCACTCGAACCCAAAGCATTTTATGCTTAATCGTGCTACCTTTGGAATCATGGTAGTCATTCTGAGACCAAAAATGTAGATTGTTGTTGTAAGATTGGACACAATAAAATGAGTCACACCATATGAGTAGTAACTCTGGGATTAGCAAACTCTAGTGCAAGCACCAGAGCACGAAGCTCCGCCAACTGTGCGGTACAATCACCCAATGACTGCGTATGCACGACATCGGATTGGAATTCACCATTCACGAATGTACCGACCACAATTGCGCAGGCCGCTGAATAGGCATGCTTCGATCCAGTAGCCGGTTGCGCAGAACCGTCAGTGTAAATGACACAATGGTAATCCTCGAGCGGGCGCAAAGACAGAGGAGCTGGATGAATGAATTCATACTGTAAAAACTCCTGAGTCTGAAGAGCCGCGTCAAAGATATATGTGACATCAGGCGAGGTCAAGGAAGTGGCCCATTGTATCCACCTTGGATGCAAAGCCTTAGAATTAGGTACACTTGCTTTCGTCACCGCCTCAAGGGCAGGATATGGTGTTACCACCAACATGCGTTTACCTCGCGATAGCGCTCACTCTTTCAGAATCGCCATCTGTACTGCCGTCAGAACTTTCTCGACAGCGGAAAATTGCAGTTCAGCCGAAGTGTACAAGTGTGATTTGTAGGCAATGGGGACGGGGTCGCCCTCATTGAACGTTAAGTATGTGAAACCCACTGCGCCTGGTACTATTCTTATTACCAGGTTAGCGTGGTTATCACGCGTCAGTAAGTATTATGAAGCAAGAAGGTCAGCTTGCAATGATTGCAATATAGCTGAATGCTCTGGTAGCCAACATGATTTGGAAAAAGTAGGTTGTACCAAGGCATTAAGCGGCTTGATACGCTGGGCATAATCAGGAATGTACGTTCGACCGAAATTCAGAAAGCCCAGCAGAGATTGTAGTTTCTTCAGTGTCGTAGGAGCACGTAGGCATGCGCATTTCTCTAGGAAGTGCGGAGCCAATCCTCGACCTTCATTGTTGAGTTCGTATCCCAAGAACAACACTGTATATTCCGCAATGTGAGACTTCGCAAAGTTGAATTTGTACCCGAAGACTGCAAACAAAACAATAATGTGATCACCGCGACGGAGATGCGGTCCCAACTCGTCATCTGTGAGATAAATATCATCCACATACAAGTACGCATCAGGGTCTATGCTCTCTAACAGAGAGACCACGCGAGCGGCAAAGACACCAGGGCTGTTTTTATAGCCCATCGGTAATCTTTTGAAATGTTTGTTTGCCACCCGAGGTAAATGCCGTCCATTCACTACTAAGAGAGGACAGGTTATGGCTGTAAAAGCCATTGGAAATGTCAAGTACTGTTTTAAACCGTTTTCTCACGAGACTATCGACGAGAGCCGAACTGTGGGTATTCTGTACTGCGCATGTCCGGCAATGTGAGTTTAAATGCTGGTAATCCAAAACTAGGCGGTACAACCCGTCAGGCTTCGTCACAGTGAATAAAGGATTATTCATCGGTGACGCACATGTTTCAATTACACTTTGATATTCCAATTGTTCAAGGATGGCCGCGACGTGAGGTCTTGCTTTGCGACGCATGGGATATTGGGGTTGTGGCTGGGGCGTGGACCGCAACGGAATTTCATGGCTGGGGGACAATTTATCCCAGCCAACCTGATTATGATACAGCGCAGGTGCGCAAGCACCAGTGCCCACTCCTCGGCGAACTTTTTAGCTTGGTCCTTTGGCACTGTGTGCGCAAAGGACGGGAGGATTACCTCCTCCCCTCTAGGAGCATCTAAAACGAAAGCCGGGGGCCAATCAGCCTCTGCCAATAGAATATCATATGAAGAGGTCAGATTATCCCAAAAAATCCCTTTAATCGTGCGTTGTATGTCACCTTCAATTAAAAGGACTATATTATATAGTCTGTCAGGGGGAGCCACTCTAGTGTCAGCAGTTTCTACAGTTATGAACGTATCAGTTGCTGCCGCCACCAGATATGGACGCAGTGCTCGTCGCACTACTGTAACTTCCGCTGCGCTGTCGAGCAGCGTTAGTGCCCATGTCAGGTTCTGAAGCTGCGTCCGCACCATCTGTGGCATACCTCGCTGTTAGCGCAGCAACTTTCTTCTTCTGAAACGGGGGTCGTTGACGTGCAGACTCGTCCTGCTTGCCTTTGCCGTCAGTCTGGCGGGGTTGCTAACAACTTTGGGCACCCCTTCCTTTCCCACGGTCTCCGCCACCGGATTGTGAAGAACGAGGAGAGCGTTGTTCAGAAACCTGAAATCTATCAGGTGACTTAATACGAGATCGATCGTGCAGATCATATGTGCGTTCGCTGGACGACTGCACAGGCGAGGCAGGACGAGACCCCTGTTTCTGTTGCTGCTTCCCCTGTTTCTTTGCTCGCCAACTTTGTTTAGGAAAATTTGGGCGTTCGTCTTTAGTAGACAAGCTCACCTTAGTTTGCTGTACTATATCAGGAATTACCACGGCTGGTTTTAACACCCAACGCACTACGACCCACGGTCCTATATGCTTGCGCAATTATTTTAGCGAACTCCTTGGGCCTGTCGAGTTCATCCACGCGGTCCAGCTTATTAGCTACTTGGAATTGCATGGCATCGCCTTTGAGGTTGCCCATTACCATGGAAGCCACCACATCGAACACTCCGACAAGCCTCATTCCTAATTCAACAGCAGCCTCCGCACCGTGATTCTCTTGAACACGTTTGATGACGGAGGGTAGTACAGACATAGACGGAGTGCCGAAGCACTTCGAGTAGGTCGCGGCAAAGACCTTGCCCCAGTTTGTGCAATCAGCCATATCTGGGACTAAGTCTTTCGGCAAAATAATGGTGAGAATCCTGTGTTTCTCCACAGGAGTGGTATGCGGAAAAACCACCTCCAGTTGGTCAAATTTCTCAGCAAGCCAATAAGGAAAATCATCCTTACTTTGGGGGCGCTTGCCCATTACCGAATAAACCATAACAGGACTAATAACCATTGCGTGGTGGTCCGTTGGTTGTCCCGCAACAGCAGGTGCCCCCACATGCACGTTGCGTGACACGTACTGCACTAAAGCCCTATGAACTGTAATCAGGGCTGTGTGTAGTACCCGCAACTCAGCCACCGCCACCGTGAGATAGCGGGGATGAGGCGTAAAGCCAGCCAGCACCGGCCATGTGGCCCCTGCAATAGACAACGGGCCCATTCTCGCCAGTGCAACCGCATGGGGAAGGGCGCCTATTAAACCAAATGGTATGCTGCCAGACAGAGATAGGAATTTCTTGTGTCCTATATGGGGTATAGACCGCAGGTAGCTGCGTGGGAGTACAGGAATGCATCGTCATCCACCGCCGGAAAAGTCACCCAAGAGTAAAACAACTCATATGGGTAAGACGCATCAGCGCTCACCACAAAAATAACAGCCATCCCATCATCTGGCACCCCATACGTCGTCAAATGACGGCGTATAGGTGTACGACTATGCGCGGCTATATCGACCGCCATTAGGACACACTAAAGAGTATCCACGATATCAACAGTAGCACTGGGGTTCAGAAAAAATAACCTTTTTAATGATCAAGCTTGAAAGAACCTATTAGTCGAAACACAGGTAGGTTAAACCGTCACTCCCGTTAACCGGAAACCAGAGTGAGGGTGTTGTGGACTAATATAAGCACTACTAAGGCGTTTCAAATCAATAGACCAAACGTTAGGTGCGCCATGTTGCACGGATTCTGCTTATGCACAGAACTATGCACAGGAAACCAGGACCTCAGTGAATTGTGGTGTACCAAAAACTCCCTTCAGAACCCAGAACCCCTTATCCGACCAGCATCAGTGTCCCATTCGTTATCCGAGTTTTATCTCGGCGGTCCCAATGTATAGACAACCCAGAACAAGCGACTTAGGGTATTCTCAGAAATGGTGGGAATCAGAAATACCTGTTCGTAATTATTCTCATATCAGTCCACAACAGAATAAACAGAGACACGGTAAAGTTTAAAGAGTTTATTTTATAAACCTCGAGTCCTAAGATGCAGTACTTTGGCTAACATAAGCAGACAAATGATTAAGATCAAAACTATCAGCATAGTTACAATACCATAGAAAATGAAAGGAGTAATCATACTAAAATGACAGTGGATATCAGCCACCTTCCTTTCGCTAGTAAACTAATATTATTATTATTAGACTAATAAAAGGTCTCTAGGCTTGAATGGGGAACCCCATACTGTAAAGATCAGCTTAGTGGAATCACATCACAGGATCAGCTAGACTCTGCTCCTGGGAAAGCTCTTCTTCCGAATGTTATGAAAAACATGCAACACTGCAATATTAAAAGCACCCGACTTTCAGGTATTTGCAGCTGCGTGCGTGTTATGGCTAAATAGTGGGCCGATCAACCTGAACCCAACAACATGCACCGTCTAGCGACCCAGACTGTTTCTTTACACAATGTTCAGACCAAGGTTGCTGCTCACTGTTCGGGACAGTGTCGTGTGCAAAGGCAGCAAAAGCGTCAAGATGGCTTTCTAACATCTAACGCAGTTGTGCTAACTTAGCATTGTACGTATATAGATAGCAATCTTCACTACAGTTGCATCGAGCACACCCCGTCCTCGGAGGCCCGTCCCTAACAACAGGGTGGGCTTCAGGGGCGCGAGGTACCTGTGCTGCCACCTGGAAATGAACCCCCATGGGTATTCCCCTGAGAATGCACACTGCACATTTGCTGCCGGGATTGTTGTGTTGCTTTTGTTTGGTATGGGACTGAGGGAGGGTGGGAGGGAGTACTATTCTGGCAAGTTGGGGCTGCTTCAGTGGGTGGGGGTGGGGTGGAGGGGGGACAGGTTAGTTTGTTGTATGACATTTGTGCATCAAGACTCTAGTTTAGTAGACAAAGTTACAATGCCAAAGGATATAGAGTTTGAGCGCCTGGAAGGTGTAACGGAATGGGCATTTGCTGGTATCCAGGGCTTGCATTTCTCCCTTTTTGTTTTTTTCAGACTGATGGCACTTGGTACGGAATATGGCTGATACAGTGGCTGGGCAGTTGAACATACTTACATGAAATGTCAGAGGCATGGGAGATCCGAGGAAGAAAAGACAAATTTTGGCATATTTAAACAGGCACCGAGTGCACATAGCTATGTTGCAGGAAACGCATTTCGCTCCTCAGAAACCAAATAATTTTGCATGCAAATGGGTGGAGCATAGAGTCCTCTCTTCGTATTCGACGTATGAGAGGGGTACGGCAATCCTTATTAAAAAACAGACACCATTCCAGTTGGCTGGAGCAGAAGGTGATCCAAGCGGTCGATACTGTTTGGCATGGGGACGGCTGGGGACTTCTTCTGTCACCCTTGCTTGCTGTTATGGGCCGAATGTGGACGCAGCAGAGTTTTACATTTCGCTATGTGCTAGAATATTAGACATAGGCTCCAGTCACATCATTTGGGGCGGGGATTTTAATGTTACACACAATCCTAGTATGGACAGATCACACCCTGCCCCGCACCATTACTCAAAAGCGCGTGCGTTCCTCCATGATACTATCACAGCTTATCAATTACTTGACGCTTGGAGACATGTTTACCCACACAGGAGGGAGGGTACGCATTTCACGACGCTGACGGCGTCATGGGCGCGGTTGGACTATTGGTTGGTTTCCAGGGGTTGTGGCCGACGATAGCCCAAGTGCAGCATTTAGCTAGGACATACTCTGATCATGCCCCGGTGAAGCTCACGCTGTCATCCTCGTAATTTGACATGTCGCGCCAAGCGTGGAGGCTTCATGCCCCTATTTTGCTGGACCCGGTTTTTCAGGCGGAGCTGAGAGAGGAAATAATAGATTTCTTCGCACGCAATAAAGGCTCAGTGGATAGTGTGGAAACCATCTGGGAGGCGTTTAAAGCCACACTCCGTGGAATGTGTATAGCGAAGGGGTCAGGAGTCCTAAAAGATATAACTAATACATTACGTAGGTTGGAGACAGAGCTTAAGGCCCTGGAGGGGCAACTAGCGGCGGACCCTAACAGCGCTGACCGCCTCAAGTTTCGGGAGACTCTCTCGGAATATATGGACGCAGCGCAAAGGGAAACGAGGTTCCGAGATAGATTGTGGGTGGCTCGTCGCTACGGAGAGGGAGAGCGCCCTGCTAAGACCCTGGCGCATGCGATCCGGAGACCTTGGCATGCTAACTGCGTGTTGGAGCTCGAGAATGCGAATGGGGAGGTCTTATGCGATACCCCTAATATCCTCAATGCATTTACACAGCATTATAATCACCTCTATACTACCAAGCGGTGTGATGACCTGGACCTGGCAGGGTATCTTGAAGATGTAGCACTGGGCTGGTTGAGTGATAGGCAGCGGGAATTCTTGTGCGCTCCGTTTGAGCTAGACGAGGTCAGGGACGCTATTATGAGCATGCAAAGTGGGAAGGCTGCCGGTACAGACGGCATTCCTATAGAGTTCTACAAGACATATATAGGTCTAATGGCCCCTATTCTGCGTGAGATATACGAGGAGTCATTAGAGGTTGGCTACCTACCCGCGTCGATGAGGGAAGCTATTATTGTCTCACTCTTAAAGCCAGGGAAGTCGCCTAAACAGTGCGACTCCTATAGACCCCTTTCCCTCCTTAATTGCGATGCCAAAATTCTGGCCAAACTCATAGCAGCTCGATTGAGTCTACTGTTGGACAACTTGATCCTACCGGATCGGTCGGGATTTGTGCCTGGGAGGGCAACATCTCATAATCCGAGGACGCTTTTTGCCGTTCTAAATAATGCCTCGCCCGAACTGCCTATGGCCGCGATATTTTTGGACGCCACTAAGGCTTTTAATTCCATTGAGTGGAATTATATTTATGGGGTAATGCTACGGATGGGTTTTCTGCCCCTCTTCCTCTCCTGGATTCGGCTCCTGTATCATATGCCGGTTGCTAAGGTTCTGACACATTTCAAATTACCAGGGGCACCTGGCAGGGGTGTCCGCTATCTCCCTTGCTCTTTGCTCTCGCAACGGAACCGTTAGCGGCCAAACTAAGGCAACATCACAATGACAAGGCCTTGCATTGTAATTTGAGGCAAATCCTTATATCCTTATATGCTGATGATATTACGTTATATATACGAGACCCGCAACAAAACTTAAATCCAATCCTCCGGGAATTTATAGTATTTGGGAGACTGTCAGGGGTCCAAATTAACTGGGGAAAAGCTTGCGTTTTCCCCTTGACGAATGCTACGGCTCGCTTCCCGCTAGATTATCCCTTGGAGTGGTGTGACGCAGACATGCGATATTTGGGAATTCAGGTTGCCAGGGACAAAGAGGAACTAATGCGCTCGAATTATGGCACTACACTGAACCGTATAACGGAATGTGTGACCCGCTAGATTGCTCTTCCCCTCTCTATGGGGGGACGCACATCCCTAATTAAAATGGTAATACTTCCACAATTGCTTTACTTGTTTCTAAACATTCCGTATTATCCGGGCAACTATTATTTTAAGACACTCAGAGTAGAATTGACGCGCCTGGTATGGGGGGGTAAACAACCAAGGTTACAGTGGCAGGTCCTTATCAGACCTTATTCGCAAGGTGGGTTTGGTATACCAAATTTTGAACTCTACTACCTTAGTGCACAAGCTTATTTTGCATGTTCTGGGTGAAACAGCCACGGTATATGCCGCAGGTTGCGGCGGAGCACTGGCTGGCACACCCCATTCCACTAGAGGGAGTGTTATATGTCTCGATCCAGCCTCGAGATAGGGCGCCGACTACCCTCACGTGTACTACTGGGGCATGGCAACGCATAGGGCGTCTGTTAAATGCCACCATTTTATATTCCCCGTTAATGCCTCTCGCTTATTATCCAAGTATGCCTCTCCTTCAGGAGGCACTGTTTTGCAGCTTTAAGGAACGCACTCATATAACCACTTGGGGGGATTTATATCATAATGGCCGCTTCCGCACTGCTGATCAGGTATTCCAAGGAATACATCAGACCCCACTGGATGTTTTCCTCTATATTCGCCTTCGACAAGGTATCCGGTCGTTGACCCCGGAATTCCCGCTGGAGCCTAGGGCGCTGGCGCCACTGCAGTTAATACTTAAGAGTGCAGTGAACAAGAGACTGGTTTCTTTGATATATAGGACGGTGCACACACAGAGGGAATTGCCGACTACGATGTCCCGCACTAAGTGGAGTGAAGAGCTGGGGCTGGTCCTGTCGGATGATCAATGGGAATACTGCTGCTTGCAAACCGCGAGGGTATCGGCCAGCAGCAGGCTTCGTTTAATACATTATAAGTTTCTACATAAATTGTACTATACCCCGGCCAAGTTGCACAGGTTTAAATTACAAGACTCAGATAGGTGCGACAGGTGTCGAGCTCCTGTGGCAGACTTTCTCCATTTGGCCTGGGAGTGTCTGGGTGTTAATGCCTTTTGGGGGTGGGTTTTTGACGCCTTAGCCCCAATGACAAACACACACATTGACCCCACACCCATGCTGGCTCTTCTCAGATACGCTAAACTGATACCGGCGGCATACCGCAAATATGTTGCACTGGCTTTACTTATGGCCAAGAGGCGGGTGGCCTGCCGTTGGGGCCGGGGAAGGGCACCCAAATTTAAGAATTGGATAGATGATCTAGTGACTTGCCAAGAACGACTCACCACATATTCCGAGCTGTTGCCTAGTGCTTCTAGACCTAGGGATATTTGGGCCCCCTTGCGGTGTTACCTGCTGGCGGTTCCGCATGAGGCTCTCTCTCCTGCTGCAGGCAGACTTGTTCATTAATACCTCAGTAGTGCAGAGGGCAATACGTGTCCTCTCTTATGGGGGGAACACAGGACCTTGAGATGGACTGCTCCTGGGAGGAGGGGTAAGGCCGGGTGCAAAGGTCACATGGCACAGTGCCTCGCTAGCGGAGTAAACATCACATTGCCCAAGTATTCACATCCTTTTATGGTACCTGAAAAACTGGTCACTACGTACACGTTTGAGAAGGATTATTGTACCATGCTATAAGGTCTTGCCTATGTACATATTAGATATACTGCTTCACAATACCAGCTCAATTCACCATGTAAATACATGTCTGGGTGGTACTAATGTACTGGGAGCAAGGGCCATTTTGAGAATTTGTCATATCTTGGAGTATGTGGAACTGTCGCCTATGCATGTCTGGATGGCTTAGGGAATGATAGAGATACGCTCCGGGACATGGAGTATTGCGATTAGTGCTAGAAATGTATATATGATGACAATGTAATGCTTGATATGGGAATTGATGTAGTGGATGTCATTGTTTGATTTCTTCAACAACACAAAAAAGACACAATAAACAGAATGTAAAAAAAAAACAAGCATTCAGGCAGTAGGCCAGGCTTGCATTTTGAGCCCAGACTTAAATACATAAAAAAACAAGTACGCTAGTGGTGCGTGCGTGTGCGCACCTTGCGCTAAAAGGGCCACGCGGCTGTGACAGTACTCGCGAGCGAAGGAAGCGAGTGGTGTGCGTGCGACGGGAAAAGTGAAAGCAGGCTGGCGAGTGGTGTGCGATGTGCGCGCACCATGACGAGAGAGGAAAGCCAGATGGAGCCTCTGCTCGTCTTTGTGCGCGTAACCGCACGCTCTATGCCACCCGGTGGGACTTTTGAAGACCCACTCACTAAATGTCTCGCCAGAGCAGCGCATGTGCTGGCTCAGGTGAGACCTAAAAACCCCTTCCAGGCCCTGTTCAGCAAGGCCGTTAAGGAATGCACTTCACGGAGATAAGGCTCTGATTCATGAGGCCTCAGTGCTTGACATGAAGGCCCCTTGAAGTTTACTCTTCTTGCGTTCGGCTGGAACTGGGGAGTTTTATGGCCTTTACAGTGGAATGCCAGAAGCCTCCTCGATGCTATGTGTATGGGGGGGGGGGTAGGGGCTGTGTTGAAAATTGTGCTACGTGCAAAACAAAAGGTTTGGCTTTGCTGCTAACTAAACTCGGTCTTTGGTGCTTTTATAAATGTTTGTTATGGCCACTAGTTAAATAGTAGGGAATTAAATACCCTGCTTTGTCGACAACCGTTTAAAAGAGTCTTAAATTGTCTCTTTAAGCAAAGCTGAGTTCTAGCTATGTCTGAAAACGAATTAAAGTCTGAGAAATAAGCCCTTTCCTTATTTGTGCTTTTGAAATGCAGGCACGTTAGACAGACTAGTACATATTCCGAATTTTAAAAAAATAAATGCGGCTTACATTCTTTAAAGTCCTGCGTTTGTGCATGGAGCAGTTCATCAGTCATGATGCTTTATAATATATAAAAGAGGAAATTCTTACCTCGTTTGTGTATGAAGCATTTCTCTGTGCAGAGCATCCTCCTAACAGTCTGGGGACAGTTTTGTAAAAAGGCAACAAAAGTGTACTTACCCTGCTGCATGAGGAATAATGTGAGCAGTGCCAAACAAGCTGCTTTGCTCAAGATGTTTCCCTCTGTTATTACCACCCATCTCCTTGGAGTTTCTGGTGGGCCTCCTCTGTTGCATGCGTCTGCTGCTGTCTTTTCACCAAAGTCTTCGGGACACCTCCGATCTCCATGGCGGAAAAAATAATCTGAGAGCTTGCACACACACAAGGGGGGTTGTAGCCTCACCAGAGGGATCAGGTTTCGCTACCTCCCAACAAAAATAAATAAATATACAAAGCACTTTCTGACTCCAACCACTAGATGGCGGAATATGCACAGTTTGTGAATCTAGAAGACGTCTATGCTGCAAAAATAATTTGTGTCCACCCTTTCAAAGGCATAGGATTTTTAGGTCTCGGGACCATCCGGTCTGCCGAAGGCAGAACCGGAAGTCGAGAGATTTAATGACTTGGAGAAGAGGGGCTTGAACCCGCCCCTCTTCTCCCCTGTTCTCCATTGGCTGGCCTCTTGAATGCTGGCCAGCCACTGGAGAAGAGGTCAGTCATTCAGATTAGGCCCCGTCCTTTTCGGATCGGGGGGCGTGTTTTTTGCAAGAAGTCTCAAGGAGGAGATAACAGCAAAACACGCCCCCGAATCTGAAAAGGATGCTGCGTTTCTCCGAGGCATTTCTGCTCTGCCTCGGAGAAAGGCGGTGGTGTGCTTTTAGTCATGAGCCTCGTGAGATCTGAATACACACAGCTCCCTCCCTCCTCTCGCGGTTTCTCGCCCCCTCTCTTTGCCCAACCTTTCCTCATTGTGTCTTTTTTTGTATGAGTGTATTTCGTATAACCCTGGGCCATCTGACGGCACTTGTAAAACCCAGAAGTCCATCTTGCGGTGGCTTTTCACCATTAATCAAACTGCCTCGGAATTGGAAAATAACGCTGACAGGCTTTTATCTGGAGAGAGGGGGAGGCGGCCCGGGCAGATGTATTTTATTGTGGCTGCGGATTTTCTCTCTCTCTGCGCACACAGACACAGACACACAAAATACGCAATATCAACAAAGGAGGGGGGACGAGGAGCTGTTAGAAAAGGTCCTGTACCAGGGCTCCCAAATTAATTGCAATAGCAGTAAGATGGTAACAGTTCCTTATGAGTAGAGAAAGAGAGACTCAGACAGCCAATTAGGCTTTAGAAGAATGTGCAGTGTCTCCAAGTGGGTTAGAGTGTGCCGAGAAAGAGTGAAGGTACTCCTGTGTGGATCTAGAAGTGCCCTCACACACCCTAACAGGTGTATAGCATCATCATTGGGCTGGTGCTCCTCGTGGGGGTGGCGCTGCAGTCCCTCACGGGCCCGTTTGACGGGGCTCTTTGTCGGAGATCTTCAAGGAGTTTGCCGCATTTGTGCATGGGGGTGTGTGGGGCTAAGTGGAAGTGGTGTAGAGAGTGAGGTCTAAAAAGAGCCCAAGGACACTTACAATTTATTAAGGATGTCCTAGGGGTCTAGGTTAAAATATATCACAGGGATGGAGAAGCAATCTCAGTTGCCTGTGTGAGAGGGGAAAATGAAACAAATAGAATCCCTCTTCTCTCACCCGTGTGGTGGATAGTGTGAGTGTGTCAAGGGGTCGACATGTTTCGCGCCATAAATAGTCCCTAATGGATCTGGGGGCGTTTCATCAGGACCAAAAGAGTAAAGTATGTCAAATGGGAGTCGGGAAAGAGACACCCTATAAACCCATGAGTCCTAAAACTAGGAGATATTGTTGAAAAGATAGATAAGAGACACGTCGTCTTTGCGTGTCCCTTGTTGCGGCCTATAGAGGAGACAAAAAACACATAGGGGGTGGGGTGGGAGAGAAGGGAACAAGAACACAATACAAGGCCGTTAATAACAGTCTCAAGTAATGTGGATAATTAATCTCTGCATGCTTGTGTGTCGGAAAGTGCCCCAGTGGGGAACCTAACTAGACATATGCATACATGTGGATAGAAAGGGGCAAGAATGTCCCTGGAATGCTTTGGACTCAGATAAGTGGCCTATGTATAGGGCTAGACTAGGTGATGAGAATGCTCACTAAAAAGTAACACCGCGGGTCTATGGTTTATCTAGTGTGCATACGGGAGGGGTGTCCATATATCATTAATCATGAATTGTGACAATAAGTGAACTGCTGTGCTCCTTCCTAGCAACAAGTACTACGAGGGCGAGTACAGTGTAGGCAAGGACATACCAGAAAAATACACCGTAAAACAAAATATCGCTGTGCCTACCCTCCCTAGTTCCAGGACAGGCCTCGTCAGCATCGCCAAAAACCAGTGAAGGCAGCTGCGAACAAAAACGGCATGGCTATGACATTTAAGCTGCTCGGGATGGAGACGGCCAGAAAAACGGGACCGGTGCCGGTAATGGTACAACATGACAAAATAAAAACGGCATGGCTATGATATTTAAGCCGCTCGGGATAGAGACGACTGGGCTATGATATTTAAGCCGCTCGGTGTGGAGACGGCTAGCAAACGGGACCGGTGCCGGTAATGGTACAATAATGCAAAAAATACTAAGAACAAATACTGAGAACAATTACGGAACTTTAAGCCGCTCGAAATAGAGACGGTTAGAAAACGGGACCGGTGCCGGTACTAGTGCAATATGACAGATATTGTCATTCCAGTGTTGAAAAAGTACTTACTTCGTACTCTTCTTCTGTGCTCCGGATCACCTACCCGGTAGCTTCGGCTGCTGGACGGCAACTCGGGGCAGCAGTATCCATAATATACACACCCTACGGGATTGGTGCAGAGGAGTGCGCGTGACACGTGATAGAACGTAATGACGATATAGTCGTCTGGCGCTCTTTTGGGGCGGCCATTTTGGAACGGGATCAAATAATGAGATTCCCAATGTAACCGAGATGGCAATAAGAGGGGAACATGAAATATCAAGGCCCTAAGCATGTAATGGAACCAGACACCGGAAAGGAAGTGGGACAATGTAAACTGACCATAAAGTGTCAGGGATATAACTCATATATATGTACTTGGGAGACACAGAGATCTATAGACTAAGATGTCAGCTGGAGACACATGGGCCAATGTCTCCTGGCAGCGATGTTAGGATCTGGTCTCAGTGGTGGAGTAGTACACAGAAGGAGATGGCGGAATGGAACCGTTATGTGAGAGGGCAACATATTCTGTTGTATGTATTGTATGGCTATAGTAGTCTCAGGGAACATGAAGCCATATTGTGTCATGTATGTAGTGACTAAGACAGATGTTGTGTGATGCTCCCACTGAGTGGTTCATCTAGTGAGATCAACCCAGGGTATATTATCGTTGAGACCACCACTGTCACTTTTAAGTCTGAAGACCCATCGTTGTTCACGTTCAAACAAAGTAGTTATGGACCATTGAGGGTTGGATTCTAGAATGGTCCACTTTAGGCTGTCTGGGGGATGATTTTTCTCCAGAAAGTGAGCCTGTAGTCTCGTTGCTGAGCGTTTGCAACGGATCGTACTTTGATGTTCTCCTATGCGTATCTTTATTGGTCGCGCTGTCATACCTATGTAATATGAACCACAGGGACACGTAATCACGTATACGCAGTTCTTGGTGTTGCAATTAGTGTGGCGATTTTGATGCCATGGTCTCGAAAGTCCAAGTTCCAGTTCTTTGGTTGCCGTCGTCTGAGGACAGACTGTGCATGTACCGCATGGGTAGTGGCCCAACACGGGGGGCAGTGTCCAAAGGGTTGGTTGCGGATTGGTTTTTTTATTTTTTGGACGTGTATGTACCAAAATGTCCCTCAGATTCTCAGTCCTTTTGAATGCGAACAGTGGTATCGGTCCTGGTGATACATTGCCTGTTTCTAATATCCTCCAGTGCTTCTTGACAATTTTTTGAATTTTGTTGGAGTAGGAGGTGAATGATGTCACACAGGTTAGTTTGTCAGTTTCCTTCTTCTCTTTTACTTCAAGTAGAGCTCCTCTGTGGTTGTTTCTTGCTCTCTTACGGGCCTGTCTTATGATGTTGGATGGGTAATTTCTTCTGATCAGATTGACAGATAGGGTTTCAGCTTCTTTTTCGAATTCTATTCTGGTGTTACAATTTCTCCGTAGACGGAGGAACTAGGGAGGGTAGGCACAGCGATATTTTGTTTTACGGTGTATTTTTCTGGTATGTCCTTGCCTACACTGTACTCACCCTCGTAGTACTTGTTGCTAGGAAGGAGCACAGCAGTTCACTTATTGTCACAATGCATGATTAATGATATATGGACACCCCTCCCGTATGCACACTAGATACACCATAGACCCGCGGTGTTACTTTTTAGTGAGCATTCTCATCACCTAGTCTAGCCCTATACATAGGCCACTTATCTGAGTCCAAAGCATTCCAGGGACATTCTTGCCCCTTTCTATCCACATGTATGCATATGTCTAGTTAGGTTCCCCACTGGGGCACTTTCCGACACACAAGCATGCAGAGATTAATTATCCACATTACTTGAGACTGTTATTAACGGCCTTGTATTGTGTTCTTGTTCGCTTCTCTCCCACCCCACCCCCTATGTGTTTTTTGTCTCCTCTATAGGCCGCAACAAGGGACACGCAAAGACGACGTGTCTCTTATCTATCTTTTCAACAATATCTCCTAGTTTTAGGACTCATGGGTTTATAGGGTGTCTCTTTCCCGACTCCCATTTGACATACTTTACTCTTTTGGTCCTGATGAAACGCCCCCAGATCCATTAGGGACTATTTATGGCGCGAAACATGTCGACCCCTTGACACACTCACACTATCCACCACACGGGTGAGAGAAGAGGGATTCTATTTGTTTCATTTTCCCCTCTCACACAGGCAACTGAGATTGCTTCTCCATCCTCGTGATATATTTTAACCTAGACCCCTAGGACATCCTTAATAAATTGTAAGTGTCCTTGGGCTCTTTTTAGACCTCACTCTCTACACCACTTCCACTTAGCCCCACACACCCCCATGCACAAATGCGGCAAACTCCTTGAAGATCTCCGACAAAGAGCCCCGTCAAACGGGCCCGTGAGGGACTGCAGCGCCACCCCCACGAGGAGCACCAGCCCAATGATGATGCTATACACCTGTTAGGGTGTGTGAGGGCACTTCTAGATCCACACAGGAGTACCTTCACTCTTTCTCGGCACACTCTAACCCACTTGGAGACACTGCACATTCTTCTAAAGCCTAATTGGCTGTCTGAGTCTCTCTTTCTCTACTCATAAGGAACTGTTACCATCTTACTGCTAACACAAAATACGCAACCTGGTCCCCTGTGGGCCCCCTTCTGTCAGAGTCTGGCACAAAATGGCGGCTGTAAGAACGGGGACAAGCAGAGAAACGAAAAGCCCAAAATAAAAACAGTGTCTTTTTTTAATGTGTCTTTGTCAGTTGAAGACCGAATAAGCAACCCCCCTCACCCCCCCCACCGAATGTTACAACAATCCCGGAAGACCTGCGCCTAGGGTCAGTCAGTGGTGATGGATGTCAACAAATTCTGCATACCTCACTCAGAGACAGAAAACTTGCTTGCCCAAAATGAGATTTTTCAGTTCTCTGGTAGAGAGTTAGTGCGAGTGACGTTTCTGTCTTCGTGTTCCTGCGGTATATATTTCTTTAAACGGCTGAAAGAGAGTGTTCACGTGGGGTTAAACCCCGTTCAGTTCATACACCGCTTCTTTCAAAAATAGGAAGGTATGGCCTGGGGCTTTAATTGGGGCGGGTCCTGCCAGTGCTCAGCACCGACAGTAACTAGACACGGACATTGAAACCGGACCCGATTGGGCCCTGGATTTATATTCTTAACTGAAAGAGTGACTCTTTCTAGACAATGTGTGCAGAATTCCTTCTGAATCTAATTCAGTGATGCATTCCTAGTTAGATTCCACAGGGATTACTTCCTGCTGCATGGTGTATGTGTCCCTGTCTCCCAAGAGCATTTTCTTTTACCAGATCTTTCTGTAGTTCTTTTTTCTGGCCTCGTGTGGCTCTTGTGAAGCGCCTACTGTGAACGCAGTGCCCTTAGGCGCTTGGGCGTGCACCAGTTAGGGGTAGCTGCTCCCAATGGGGTATGATTGACAGATTTGGAGTTGAAGCTCAAGGCTGTGCGAGTTTCTCAGAGTTCTCGTCAGTGGCTCATGAATATGTTTGGACTACATGCCCATCCAATTCGTGGCCTCTGTGCAGAGCACGCAGATTAAAATCGTACATGTGTCAATTGTAATTAGGATTCAATAATAAAGCGTGTTCAGGAGGTACCAAGCTGTTGAAAATATTGATAGCACCAAAGGAGAAGAAAACAAGCATTTACAATGCAATGGTCTCGGCATTGGTAAAGTTAGAGCTATTGGCTTTGCTCAGGACATAATTTTTGTTTATGTTTTTGTTTTTAAAACATTTAAAGAAACGGCATTGTCATGAGCAATGTTAATAGCTCTAACTTTAACAATGCCGAGACCGTTGCATTGTAAATGCTTGTTCAGTCTAGCCTAGGGACAGCTTTGCCTGTCTCATCAGCCTCAAGTTTTTGAGAAAAAAAATAAGTAGAATACACACATACATGCAGGTGGTTTTGGGTAGCCTTTTCATGCATAGAAACGTTCAAGTGTAATTAATATTTGGCTTCCGCTGCCAGAGTACAGTGAGGCTGCTTTACTCACTTTAGATCTTGCAATGTGAGTGATGACATTTTGCACTTCAGAGCCTGGACAGGTGTTTATGGGATTCTGGGTTTCTCTTTTATTTCTATATTTTATATCTGTTTTGTATTTTTGTTGTTGTATATCTTTGCAAAAAATAAAACTGCACGCTTCTGAAGGCCAGATGTACTGGCTTTGCCAGTGCTTGTTTCACTAGGGCTTATGAGAAGATAATGACTTACATTTGAATTAACAGGTAATGTATTATAACTTGAAACAAATAGGCGTCTGAGATTACTACATGTACAAACATCCCAGGTTTATCACCTACTCAGAAATGTGTCAGAGTTAACGCTACATACCATGTGGTCTGCTTAATCTGTGTTCAAGGATTTCGCATATGCAAAACCATCATCCTTGTGATCTGAGATCCCTCTTCTTTGGATGAACAGAACAGTCATGCTCCCAGTATTGCAGTCTTAATTAACCTAATTACATTATCCTACTGGTAATACAAACCTTTTGGATGCATACAATTATTTCTCAACTGGTTACAAGGCTGCAGGACCCAAAATCTGGGGCCTGATGTACAAAGTGGGTTTAGAGTCGAAAAGGGTCATATTTGAGACTTTCCGATCCCAAAATTGCATTTTGAAAGTACAAAACCCAAATTATGATTCGGTAACGTTACCGAAACGAAAGTTGCGTTTTAGACAAAATACAAAATCAGGATTTGAAATGGACGTGTAAAGGACATCCGTTCCAAATACAGATTCCTTAACTTATGTATTTATGTTTTGCAACTGAAATCCGGTCGTAAAACTATTAATTTACCACCAAATCCAAAATGATGATAACCATTATCAAAGGCAAACTCTTTGAATGTCGACAATTTAAAAAAAAATATTTAGGAGCAGGCAGTGGTCAATGAATAAAATTATTATTTATTTTCTGTTTTTAAACACATCCACTTTTCCTTTTAGGACAATGGGCTGCATTTGAAAATTAAAAAAAAGATTGCTTTATTTAAAAGCAATCACAGTCATGGTGGTGTGCTGCCCCCAGCAGGACACCATGCCTGTAACTCTAACCAGCCATAATGCGTCTCAATTTGCATCCTACCTCATGCATATCAATGAGGTAGTTTGAATCGCGATCCACTACAAATTGGTATTTTGTGAACCAGTCCATTAATACATAGAACTACTTCTACCAAATCAATTTCAGCAGATGTCTATTAAGAAATCAAAAAATGTTATTTGATGCAATTTACGATTTCTTATTAGGAATCTTTGTACATCGTGCCCCTGGTGTATATACCCAGGATACGCTCCATTTAATGATTGAAGAATATGTTGTATGCCTGTGGGTAACAGTATGAAATAAGCGCTAGAGCAAGAAGTTCATGATTGGACAAAATGTGCTAGAAGCTATCTAACCAGTTGACACATACACACAGGCCTCTTTCTGGAATGGCGTGAGCTGCTGTGTTCACTTGAAAGAATCCACATGTTGGATTGAATGTGCTCAGATTTTGCTTTTGGATAAAGCGAGGGAAATGGATGGCTGCAGATATCGCAAAATGTGAAAATTAGCCTCCAATATGTCTATGTGGCTTTGGGTCCCCCTTTGCCCTTAGGACAGGTACAGTGTACCTAAAGAGTGACTCACCATCACCGAAGAGGAAGACCATACCAAACTTTATTTTCAAATGTACTGAACATCTTTTATGACTGAGAAAAGCATTTCAAAATCTAACAAGAGGCTTTGCGACTGTGAAATGGGCTTCCCCTCCTAATTGGGATTTGCAATGGAATATACAAATGGTTTGTGGCACCACCTCTCTTCAAACGTGCAGCCCGGCCAGCCGCTTCTCCAGCACTGTGTCATCACAAACTCTTCTTCTTAACAAGCATTTCCAATGCAATAGGTCTCACATTTACGAGAGTTTGAGCTACTGGCAATGCAATAGCTTAAACTATTGCAAATGTGAGACCTATTGCATTGCAAATTACTAGCGCCCATGCGGCGCTTTCACATTCATGGGGGCCGCACCCCTTTCTTTAGACAAGCCGCGTCTAAAGAAAGGGGCATGGCCGACATTAAAGTGAAACCGCGGCATGGGGTGCTTTGACAAAAATAAAAGCATCTGTTTGTCAAGTTTACAAACAGATGTTTGTTTTTGTAAAAGCACACATGCCGCGCTTTCACTTTAATAGCGGCTGCGCACCTTTCTTTACACATGGCTTGTTTAAAGAGAGGGGTGCAGCCTCCATTAATGTGCAGCATGGTTGCTAGTAAACAAAAAAAAAAGAAAGAAGAAAAAAGAATAAGTAATCGCGGCCGCTATACTTAAAGCGCTGCTAAAATAAAGAAAAGCGGCAGATATAGCGGACCATCATAAACAATTATAATTAAAATAAAAGCGGGCGGTGTGCTGCGACATAGTGGGTGGTATAGGGGCAAATAATTCAACAAAATAATGCTCACAGCCAAGATAAAGCAGACCGTGTAACAAGACAAGTAAAAGGCCCGGTTGTTTTGGGAGGTAACAAATGCAGACAAGGTGGTACCAAGGAGGGACTAACAAGCCTAATAACGACTTGGAAGCCAGCGTTTACAAAGGACAATGACACAATCCAATAAAAAATATGGGCGGGCCTTCAAAGCCATCACCAATACTGTATGCCTTGCTGCAGCGCATTCGCTGCCTAGGCTCGACCTAAAAATCTACTCCTGATCCGCAGCACACCAGACTGGTCTAGCTTAACACAGCTTTCTCTGCAGCCCTTCCATTTTCCGGAAATGTGGGCACTCCCTTATAGTTCTGGACAGTTCTGGAGCTCTGCTAGTGCATCCCTCTCAAGGCACACCCCTTGTTTTAATTCTTTCTCCTTCACAGGGGAGGAGGGAGGGTTGTATGTGAATCTAGATGAGTCTAGGCTGCAAAACTATTTTTACAGGTAAGTAATATTTCCGTTTTGCAGCATAGACGTCTTCTAGATTCACAAACTGTGCATTGATTGCGTATCCGGAATTAGACATTGTGGAGGAGGGAATGAAGTGTAGTTGATCCCCCTAGGATAATAAACAACACAAATGGTGTAGAGTACTACTTGTTGTTTTCTGATAGAATTTGAGTTCTCCTGTAGTGTGTACATAGTAGGTATCCATATAGATTTCCTTTGAGGAAAGTACCCTTATATGTACTCCGTTGTGTATATATTTGCATTTGTGAGTGTTTTACATATTTTAGATGTGACCAGGAACAAAACCCCTGGATGTATATTGAAATAGTTATATTTTATAGGCCCATTCATCCTTTTGTAGGCCAGCGCCTGATTTGCAGTTTTTTTTCCGTGAGTGCTATTTTTAATATGGTCTTTACCAACCACTAGCTCGTTTGTACGTTGCCAGAATTATTGTTATTTATTTATTTTGATGCAATGGGCGGGTTTTAATGCCTTATGTAGATATGGCTTAAGGATTTTTTGGGGTGCCTGGATGCCTTATGTGAGTACGTATTGTGTTTGATGTTCGCCTTGGTAGCAACAGACAACTGTATGGGTATGCTGTTGACCTGCTGAAATCTGTTATTACTCTTCTTGTGGGAATTTAGCAGAGATCGCTGTTAGCATGAGCTGAATCCATCTTGTTTGTGGCAGCCATTTTAGTTGACCATGTGCTCGCCATGTGCTCTTTCAGTCTTCGCTGTTGCCTACCCTTGTTGCTTTGCTGAGAGACTGTTTATATTTAGCTCCTGCAATACTGCACATGCTCAGAAGAGTCTGTAGCTGCTCATGCTGTCAGGCTGTTCTAACTGATGTCAGCAACTCATTACTCCTCCTACTTGATGTAGGAAGGTGGAATCTGACTATATGGTTGTCCCCACTTTTTGCCTGGTGTTTTGCTGGTTTATGACTTAGTTGGACTGGGATCCTGCTATTCAGGGCCCCAGTCTATCTGCTTTCTCTGTAAAATGGTTTCCATGTACATTAGGTACATTTCTAATTGGATTCTGGAGTGCCTTATAAGCCCCTAGTATATGGTATACTATGTACCTAGGGCATAGGTACCTCAGAGGCCTACCAGGGGCTGAAGCATGTATTATGCCACCCCTGGGAAGCACTCCAAAATGACACCACAGATCTGCTACTGCAGCCTGGGTAAGGTGGTGCTTGCACCCCTTACAGTGGTATAGGCTACCTATATCACTACCATTGCACACACATATAAAACCTTTAAGTCACTCCTATGGCAGGTCTTAACAATCCTGAAGGCAGAGTGCTTGGTTTTTATGTGAGAGGGTGCCCCTGCATGAGCAGAGCCCCTCTGTAGCGTTCCTGAGGACCTCCTCTGATGCGGTTTGTGGTGCAGCCTGACCATATCTCTTAAGTGCATTATAACCTCGCGGTAAATGCTAACTTTGGGATGGCTGCACGGAAACATGTCGTGTTTGGTGTCAAACGCTTTGGAATACTACCCCCGCCACTTCTGGCGGCGGGGGTAGCATTCCACCCTTCTAGAGGGAGAGACATGTTCACACTGGTCTAACCCGGTAGGGCTTTCTACAGCCCTGGCATCACAAAATGGATGCCTCTGCCACAGACATGGGTCTGGCCTCCTGCTGCTGACCGAAACTCCGGCAGGGGAGGCCTGGACAATAGGTTTCCTGTCCCAGGGAGGTGTAACCACCTCCCCAGACAGACAGATGTGTATTGGGGCTGGGCGGGAGCACTCTCTGGTGCTTTGAAGTCCTGCACTGGGGGCACACTTGGTGTCCCTGTGCATAGTCCAGTTCAAACCGGTTGCAGGGGCTACCTGCCCCTGCTCTGGCGCAAAACTGGACAAAGGAAATGGGTGTAACCACCCATCTTTCTAAACCCTCCCATAGGTGGGTCCCTAGAGTATGTCCAACCCCCAAACTTAGTGTAAGTATGGGAACCCAGCCCTTGCGACTTTAGCTTACCCTGGACGAAACTCTGCAACATATATCCTGGACCTTCGACGTTCTACTTTGACTAGAAGACTGAAGATATCTACCTTAGGGTCAAGGAGTGACTCCCCTGCTAGGCAGGCACCAAAGAAGCAACTGTCCGGTCTGTAATTGCGAAGCTACCGTTGGACGGCGAAGTCTCTGCATCTCCAGAGGTGGATTTCCTGACTTCCCCGAGGTTACCCTGAGTCCACAGCAAAGCTGAGGCTCGTGGTTATCGTGGGTGACGAGGAACCGTGACCCCCTGGGCACCGCGTACTATTGCTAGTACATCGACTTCCTGTTTATCCTCTAAGTTCTGCCTTGGGCTCCGAGTAACCCCAGCCTTGAGCACTGACTGCACTGAAGACCTCTGGCCTCCACTCCATGAGTGACCCGTGGGCCGGGTTCCAGTATGACCGCTCGAGGCTCCTTCGTGATCGCTAGCCCGTTGGCTAGTGGGTCCCCACGAAGGCAACTCCTTTTCTGCTTGAGCTTCCCTGGTTGCTCCAGACGTGCCCCTCACTGGGTGAGTCCCTCAGACCTTGCTGGTCTGCACCGACGTCCTTCTTCTCTTTCCACGAGACTTGCCGTTGCCAAGGCTTGTTGGGTCCATTCTGGTCGCCGACACCGCAGCACTCGAGAGACTTCATGGGACAGCTTGAATCCGGCTCGTGGACTTCGTCAACGCCTCCTGGACCTCGTGGCTGAAGAGTCAAGACACCCGTCAACTCATCTGAAGCACCTGACATCGGTGGGCATTGGTCCATCGTGCCCCTGGTCACTGGCAAGTGACCCAGACTCTGTCCCCTCTGCTTTCAGGTTCCTTCCATCCTAGATCCAGGCCTGGATCGCTTCGGACACTTCTCCTCTTCACGGCAGCAACACTTCTTCACCAGCTTCCATTGAAATCGACGACGCGACCCGACACCAAAAGACACCTATGCACCCGGCTTCCCTGGGTGAGGTTGCTGGAGCAGAGTTTTCTGATGAAAATCTATTGGGTTTTTAAGCTCTGGTTTGTCTATTTGTCATAATTAAAATTATTAATTATTAATCACTAATTATTTGTTTTGTGTAAATGTTTAAACTTACCATCATGTACTAATGAGAAGAAAACCGACACGTGGGAATGCTTTCGTATTGCTATTTAATAAATGTGCATGTTTTATTAAATAAACGTTGCTGAGTGCTGTTTATTTTAAAGCACGAAACGCTTTTGAATTAGTGCTTTTCTGTGTTGCAAAGGCTAGATAATTACATACACATAAGGGTATTAGTGGGGTTAACACTGTTTAATCACTATGCTGTGGTAACGTTGTTTTTGTCTCTTTTAATTAAGATGGTCTATTTTGGCCTAGAATAAAATGGCCGCCGTTTGCAGCCTGGCCTCGAGTGAGAGATTTGTGATGAGAGGGCCTTGCTGAATATGGTCGAAGTCATCTGACCACAGTCTTCGCCTGGTTAAAATTTTCCGTGAGGACAGCAGCAGTGCTGGGCGAGTCTCCAAGAAACATTTGAATAGCCTTGGAGGACAAAGGAGCTATAATGAATGAACTGAATGGACTCTGAAGTCATCATGTTAGTTCCGAGGAAATGTGGTTGTCGAAAGATACATTTTTTAGTTCCTGTTCTGTCTTTTTATTTTTGTGATTTTTTCTGAGCGGAGATTTTCCAAATGTAGCGATGCTACATCCTTTCCTGCTCGCTCTGCTCAGCGGTTCGGCGGACGTGTAGAACATTTTATGTTTCTATAATATTGCAAGTTTCTTTATAAATATTGTTAGCCTAGAGAGGGTTTGAGGCCACTTTGCCACTTCTTCCCAAACCTGCGTTGGTGAGGATCGATGCTGTGAGGACGGTGACTCGGGAGACTTCTACTGAGAGACTTGTCCTGATGACCCATTCTGACATTTAGCTAGAATAGGTAATTATGAGAAAATGATTTACTCTGATTGATTTCCTTTGACTAATTTTAGATAAAGTACCATAATTTTAAATACGGTGTTGGTGATTATTTCTTGTCAATTATTGAGTACTCTATTTGATTATTGTTGTATAGATTGTTTAGATTATGACTCAGGACAATTACAATAACTAGGTCTTATCGACCTCAGTGTAGATGTGGGGTGTTTAGGAGTTTTTTTTCCACAGGTTCAGTGCTGGTAGAGTATTTGAGTGTATGTTAGTGAAATGGGCCCTAGTGTATGATGAGTGTATGTGCGTGTAACTGTGAAATTACTCTATCCGTGGAAGTAGGGAGATTTTGTACACCCCAATCTGCATCAAGGTAACACGAGTACTCCGGTGCTCTCGTGGGTGCTAGCCCTAGAACTGCCTAAATCCAAAAGGGTTTGGTCCTAACTCGATTCTAAGTGTCCCTAATCTTTAATTTTCCAACCGCGACATTGCCCATAGAAGCTAACAGGAACCCGCGGTTGTGTTCACACACTGCACACGGCCCCCGTGGGTCCCCTGTGTCACTACCTTGGGTGGTCCCTTGGGGTCCCAGCGATTTTACAGGCTCTAGGCCTTGTCTAGTTCAGTCGTGGTTCTTATACCACTTTATTGGTATATGGTTTGGTACGCCCCTAGGGCCCAAACGTGTATTTGTGCTATTACTGTTGATTGCTAACTTGTAAATTAAGTACTTCGAACTCCAGTCTCATAAAGAGACTAGAGGGGTGTGTTTTATCCTAAATACATATATTTTAAATATATACCTCCCAGGAGAGAGAGACTGCTGAAGTATTAGCAAGACAAGTTCAACCTCAGAAAGCAGCAGATGGCCCTAGATAGGGAAGCCCTAGAGCTTTACAGAGCTAGTAAAAGGAGGGACTAGAGTCCCTTGGTGGCAGCAATTTCCCTAGAGATGGGGAGAGGTCTTATGACCATAGAAACCTAAGTAAGATTGTCCCTCCCTACCAGAGTGGGGATGACATCCACAAATGGATAACTGCCTTGGAGAGGGCCTGTAAAGTACAGAAGGTCCCTCAAGGTCAGTGGGCAGCAATCTTATGGCTCTCCTTTGCAGACAAAGGTAGAGATAAGATCCTCACTGTAAGAGAAGAGGATGTTGATTACAAGGTCTTGAAGAGTGCTCTGATTGATGGGTTTGGCCTAACCACTGAACAGTATAGGTCGAAGTTAAGAGACACCCAAAAAGCCCAGACTCAAGACTGGGTAGATTTTGTTGATTGTGCTACTAAGGCTCTGGAAGGTTGGATACATGGCAGCAAAGTGCATGACTTTACAGGATTGTACAATTTGATTATGAGGGAGCAGATCCTTAGTAATTGTCAAAAACAGCTTTTACACCAGTACCTGGTGGACTCTGATCTGACCTCTCCCCAAGAATTGGGAAAGAAGGAAGACAAATGGGTCAGAACCAGGGTAAGGCATAAGAATCAGGGGGGTGACCAGAATGAAGATTCTACCAAGCCTCAAGAGAAAGGTGGGGATAAATCTAAAGATAAGTCCACTACAGGGCCCCAAAATTCCTCTTCTGGGGGTGGGTCCCAAACTCTTTCCTCTCCTGAAAAGAAACTATATTGCCATGTCTGTAAAAAGCCTGGGCACTGAAAAACTGATCCCAGTTGCCCCAGGATTGGCAATAAAGAAAATGTTCCTCCAACAAATACTACCTTTCCCCTGGTACTACTAGTAGTAATCCCCCAGGTGGTAGTAATGTACCCAAAAAGGTAGATGCATTATCATGGGGAACAGAGGTGGGCCCTAGTTTAGACAGGCCCCCCTCACAGGCCTCCTCAGTCTGTGATGGTGGTGTAGGATTTGCCACTTTTACCATAGGTCCCAATACTTTGGGCAGGTACAGACTGGAGCCAATAATCAATGGTCAGAAAGCTGTGGCCTATAGGGACACTGGGGCTAGTGTCACCATGGTGACAGGGAAACTAGTTCCCCCTCAGCAGCTTTTACCTGACTTTAGTTATCAGGTGACCAACATAGATGGTGTCAGTACAGATCACCCCCTGGCCATAGTCAATCTTAGCTGGGGAGGGGTCACAAGCCCAAAGAGAGTGGCAGTGTCCCCATACTTGCCTGTAGATTGCCTGATGGTTAATGATTTAGAAATTTCAGCCTGGGCTGAAGTTGAACACCAAGCCCATTTGAGAATGCTGGGCATACCTGAGAAGGTTAGTGGGGCTGTGATGGCCACAGCCCAACCCCAGAAACATTTTGGAGTGATGGAGCCTGAAATAATGGGCCACTCTCCTCCACAAGAGAGCACAAGGGTTGAAGAAAAGTCTTCTTCCCCCCAGACAATAGGTAAGGGTCAGCCTCATCAGGGAACTGATCCTACCCCTGGCGAAGGAACTGTCCCAGAGATAGTCAGGCCTGGCCTGGCCACACCCCTGATAGCAGTGGACCCTTCCAAGGTGGTGCCCAGTCTGGAGCAGGTAATCTGCCCCTCTCTACCCTGCCTCAGTCAGTCCAGGGCTGTAGAGGTCAGGGAGGTCAGTGGACCCCAAGGGGGCCCCTGTCCAGAGGAACCCCCCCTCCCCCATCAGCAGATTAGGGGCTCCCAGGCTAGTAGCCCTAGCCAGGTGAAAGTTCCTCACCCCACTGAGGAGTCCCCATTACCATTGTGTAGGGTCCTCCCCCAGCAGGAATCTGTTGGGCAAGGGCAAACATGGGACCCAATGGTTCCAAACCTGCCCAGCCCCTCCAGTGTTCCACCCAAAGGGACCCAACCCCCAGCTGTAGGCAGCCAGAGGTTGACACTTAGAGCAAAGTGCAACTCAGTCATGGAAAGTAAGGCATCCATGGTGACAAGTGATCTGAGGAAGCTGAGGCCAACTTTATTAGGGCCTCACTTCTCTACTCAGACACCTCACCAGCCTTCTACTTTGCCAAAACACACCACAGGTAGTAATTCCCCATGGTGGAGATCCTCTAATGCCCTTAGGGGCATGATGGTGGACGCGTTCCATTGAGGCTCCGAGCGCAGGCCCTGACAACGGCCAACCATCCGCAGCGGCGGGGACCAGAGAGGCGTCTAAAGGGCTCATGGCGAGTCCCTGAATACCAGCGGCATCGAAGGAATAATTGCGGGGCGGAGACGAGAGTCGGAAGCGGGCACACTGAGGCTGCGGCAAGGCCGGGCGCCTGACTCTAAAATGGCGCCTGCCGAGTGATTGCTGGAGTTCAGTCAGCGTCTCCACGAGACTCCGGAAAATAGACACCCGGGAGTGAGCGGCAAGTGTGGAGAGGGCAGACCGTTAACGAAGACACAGTGCTGGCGGAGGAGCTGTGTGGGGTTGGCTATAATTGATTGATAGTCGACATCCAAAATTGCAAGAAGACTGAAATGATGGTGGATATTACACGCTGGGTCTCCGACTCGACAGTGATTGGAAACCGACTGTGACCATGACTGTAAACACAGAAGTGGCCAGCACTGGTGGACCTCAACATTTCAAACAGGTGCAAACAGTGCTGGAAAGTATGGAGAAAGCGCTGGAACTCGGTTGTGGCAGCTATGTCTGGGCCAGATCTGGGATCATTCATGCACGCATGCGCAGCCGCTAGCAATGGTGTGAGTATAATCTGCAGAGGGGCTCTGTGGCTCCGCGGGTACGGGCTGCCAGGGGTATCGACCACAAGTTCCTCCTGGGAGACCACAGTAACAAGGCGGCTGTCCACTGGCGGGCCCCCTGGGAGAGTGGGGACTGCTCAGTAATCGGAGGCGGCCTGGGTGCGATCGCTTGACTGCCTGGAGGGGACCCTGGTGTGGACGAGCTCCGCGATCGTTGTGGGGCCTGAGAATACTCTTCTACGCCACACTTTGGGAGGAGCTGATAGATGGTCCTGAACATCTTTCATTCTGGCCAGCTGGCCCACCTTGGGTGGCCAAGAGTTCCTCCTTATCGGTCCTATTCTACTTGCCCTACAACTGCCTTTGTCTCTGCTTAACCATGATGACCTCCCCGCTGGTCCTGCTACTACGGTGGCCATATACCTGCCCGGAGAGCTGCCTTCGCCCGGAGATTCAATCCAGGTCAGGATCAATGTCTCTACCTAGCACTGTGATCCTCTAGGGGACTCCCACTCCCATGCTGACCTCCATACTTGGAGGTCCTATTCCCTGGGTGGTAGGTTCTGGCCCCGTTACGATCCCACTCCCTCTCTACCACTGGACACTACCTAGCCTTCTATCCCACCGGTATGATGGTTTAGAGGGGAGTTAGACCAGAGTCCCTGACAGGGCATTTCTAGTTACCTCCTGTCCACAATCTCATTGGATAATCCTCACTTGACTTCCGGAATATGCGCCCTCCTCTTCTTATTCTTCTTCTTTGCGCTATCGCTACCCTGGTGGCCCTTCCTCTCCCTATCATGGCTTCCATTCGAAAGTCGGGAGTTAACTGCTTCAAAGTCATTTACCCACCCAATCTGACCAAAGCAGCAGCAAAACGATTCAAGCACAACACCATTGAACAATTCCCTGATTCCCTCTTTGTTGATCAATTCCATTGGGTGGGCGGAATTTGCGAAATTAACTTTCGCAAATTATCGCGAAAATGTTTAAAATTCTCGCAAACAAGCGGAAATATCGCGAAGATGCGGAAGTTTTTTACCCGCATGTTCGCGAGATTTTCTGCATGGTTGCGGGTCGCCAACTTACCCATGTGGTTGCTTGCGGGCGCGGCCATCTTGTTTTGAGTTGTCTCGCGGTGCATGATCGCGAGAAGAAAGACGTGATCGCGCGACGCATGACGTCACTGCGGGCGCGAACTGTCGCGAGACAGCGCAAATGGCTAAAAACAATACAACATCTCATGGAGAACGCGACCGGATCAAGAAAACTTGTCGCCGAACGCAGGGATTCAGGTAAGGTTATCGCGCGCGCGCCAGAATGTATTATTTTACAGCGCGAGCAAGAAACAAATTATCGCCAAGCTGCGGAAACCGGAAATTTTGACATTTTCGCGCTCTCCTCGGAACGCGAAAATGTCAAATTATCGCAATTTCCACGAAGGAACGAAATTTTCGCCCAGGCCTAATAATGGGTGCCTAGGGAAATTCAAAAATGACTTAATTTTTTTCACTCACGATATCCCTTCCTGGTCCACCAGCTTCTTCAATTCCTTCAACGTCTCTTCTTCCTCATCTATCCAGCATGGACAGCGCCTAAAAATGACCCCCTCCACTAGCTTTAATGGCTCTCTCACCATTACACTTTACAATAATGGTGCTGTCTTGATACAAGCTACAGACTCCTGTCTTTCCCTCTTTGATCATCTCTTCCACTCCCTTCGTCCAACCCTTACAACTATGATTTCCCCGGATTCTCCTTTGAGCTCATCTCCTTTCTCCCTTTCTCCCTCCCTCTCTGATACTCTATCAGGCCGCGTTCCCGGGAGTCACAGGCCTAGCCTTTGTTCCCCCCTACCTTTGCTCCCTCCCCTCCCACCCCTCCACCTTCCCAATTGGTTCCTCCCCCTAGCTCTTCTACCTTGCCTCTGGCATCCACTCCCCCTCCCCACCCTGCACCTGCCCGATTCTCCTACACTTTCTTCTCCCCCTAATCCAACCAACCTCCCCCTTATTATTCCACCTGTCTTACAACCTGGTCTACCGATCAACTTTCCTTACCTTCCCCCTTCCCTCCCCCTGTCACCTCATCCCTTTCCGCTCTTTCCTGTCCCTCGTCCCCTTAACTCTTCTCTTCCACCTCCCTTCCCTCCCTCTTCCCGTGCTTCCTAACCATGTCTCCTTCCTAGACAATTCCTTCCTCGTCTCCCCCTCACTCCACCTGTTGCCTGTCCCCCTTCAATCACCGTTCATAACTTACAGTACTTGTCCAGCTCCTTCCTCTCTTTTCTCCCCATATTTCTGGCCTTCCTTGGATCCCCCTCCCTCCCCCCTTGTACAGCACCCTCTCCTCTCTTCTCCACGTACCTTTGGCATTCATCTAACCCCCTGTCCTCCCCTCCCTGTTCGGCCTCTTCTGCTCTCTTCTCCCCTTACCTTTGGCCTTCATTTGACCCCCTTCCGACTCCTCATCCTTCTCCTCCTATTTATGATCTCTACTCTTCCCCTCTGTTCAACACCAGTAAAAATATTTCTCTTCCCACCTCTGTTTTATCATCCTCTCCTATCGCCCACCATTCTTCCCCACCTTCTACTCTTGCTCCCCAACTCCCCACCCATTCCACCACCCCTCCCCTCCCTCCTTCTCCCACTGTACTTCCTCCCTTTTCGCCCTCCCCCACCTTGCCCCGTCCTTCCTCACTCCCTCCCATTTCCTGCTCATCCATATTTCCCCGTCCTCAATCACCCTCTGCTCCACCTCCCTTATCCCGTTCCCCCACCTGTCCACCTCACCCTCCACACTCCCACCCTTTTCCATCAAACCACCCAACACTCCGTGCTCAGCTCTCCACTCCCATGAAAATAAACTTGATTCTCTCATCTCTTCCATTTCCCAGCTTGTAGCGGCCATCTCACTTTTAAGCGCTAAGATATCCCCCTTCCCAAATACCCGCCCGAGGAGTTCCGTGCTCCCGCGCCCCAATAAAGCAAACCACAGTCTGTCCTCTACAGACATCTCCAACTTACTAGCCAGCTACAAGACCACCAGCGTCACTCCCCCTCTACCTTCATCTCCCATTAACTCTACGCAGTGCACTATTCAAACCATCTCCTCTGTCAGAACCTACCAGCCTCCCTCTTACCGGGCACCCTCATTCAAGAATCTTATCCCTATCTCCCTTAACAGCCCTAACACCCCCATCACTAAAACAGTTGTGTCAGAGCTGCACTGCTTGCTACACAACTGCAGATCTGCAATCAAACACAAATTGGAAATTTCTGACATTATCACCCTCCAGAATCTTGACATGTTCTTCCTCACTGAGACCTGGTTTAATGACTCCTCTCATACTTTGCTTGATCTTCTGGCACCCACTGACTACTCTATCCTCAGAAATGACAGTTCAGACAAAATTGGGGGCGGTGTCGCCATCATCTTCAGGAATTCTCTTCAAATGAAAGCCTTCCCTACCACCCTTTTCCGTACATTTGAATGCCTATCCCTAGAACTTAAAATACATCATGGCTCACCTTTTAGATTCCATGCCATCTACCACCCGCCCGGTAACTGCTCTTCCTTTGTGGAGGAACTCACTGACTTCATCAGTGACCAATTTTCTCAAAGTGACAGACAGATCTTCCTGGGTGACTTTAATCTCCAGTGGGGCTCTTTGGAAGACCCAGCTGCCAACAAGCTTGCCACCTTTCTCCCAGCCAACGATCTCTTCCAACATTGCTCTGAAACAACTCATTCCAAGGGTTCAATTCTGGATCTTGTTATATCCAAAGCAGACCTGCTGACTACTGCTCCCCCATCCATGTAGACTGGTCTGACCACTTCCTCGTTCCCTTCCGTTTTCATCTTTCGCATGCTATAACTCTCGGCCAACCTAAAAGAGCTACTACCTGGTTCCGCAACACTAAAAACATTGATTTTGACACTTTTTGTGACTCTGCTATGCAGTCACTTCCTAGACTTGACCCCAACGTGGATGTCAACGCTCTCACCACTCAGTGCCTCTCAGTTGAAATCGACAATGTCGCTCCACTTCAAAGCAAAAGGAAAAGACACACCCCCTCAGCACCTTGGTTCAATAAAGCTCTCTACAATGAAAGGAAAAACCTTAGAATCCTGGAGAAACATTGGAGAAAATCTCCTTCTACCTTCAATCTCTCTCTGCTACGTTCAGAAAGATCCAAATACCACAACCACATCTTCCATGAAAGAGCATCCCATTTCAGATCCCTCCTTGACTCAGCCAAAAACAGACCCAAAAAACTTTTTGACCTCATCAAAAACCCAAACTGTTCTCCCCTAACTACTAAACCCGAGGACTCCACAAAGAAAGCAGCCGACTTCGCAATTTTCTTTGATAAAAAGGTCAAAGCACTGGTGGATCAAGTCGCCCACCCCACCCCCTTTGAGGAGTGGAAATCCTTAGTCACCTGGCAATACTTTGACGTCATCTCGGAAGATGACCTCCTCAAATGCATCCTTGAAACCAAAACCATCCAACCACTCCTCTGACCCCATCCCTAGCATCATCGCCATCGATTTCTACACCCATACTCTCTCTTACTGGACCGAGCTAGTTAATCTCTTCCTCAGTCACGGCTCCCTCCCTGTTGCCCTTAAATCAGGACAGTTTACCCCTCTTCTAAAAAAAAAACCTCCGCTGATGCAACCGACCTCAACAACTTCCGCCCTATCACCAACCTCCCTTTTCTTTCGAAAATCACTGAAAAATGTGTTGCGAAACAACTTTCCCTACATTTTATGGACAATAATCTCCTCGATGTTTTCCAATCTGACTTCATCCAAAATTGCTGCACTGAAACAGCCCTGCTGCAAGTGATTGATGATGCGTTGCATATACTCGACTCCGGGGAATCCTGTCTTCTGATTCTTCTTGACCTCTCTGCAGCCTTTGACACTGTTAATCACAGCACCCTCCTCAACACTCTACAATAGAGAATGGGATTGGATGGCACAGTGCTTAAATTGTTTACCTCTTTCCTCTCAGACAGATCCCAAATGATTAAGATAGCGAACAGTCTTTCATCTCCATTGGCTGTAGGTCAAGGTGTCCCTCAAGGCTCTATCCTGGCACCCACTCTGTTTAATCTCTACCTGGAACCATTAGGGAACCTCCTAAGCAAATCTGGGATCCATTACCATCTTTTATGTGGATGACACTCAAATCTACCTCAAGGTGTCTTCCGCACACGATCTCTCTTTACTCGACTCTACTCTCAACTCCATCCACAACTGGATGTTAGCGCACCAACTCATTCTAAATCCCGCCAAAACTGAATTCCTCCTCCTTTCGACCTCTCTCTCACCTCCTCCTGTTCAATCGTGGATGGATCAGCTGAACCTGCTCAACAACAAACCCATCATTGTCGACAGCGCTAAATCTCTAGGTGTCATTCTTGACAAAAGACTCAACTTAATCTCCCACATCAACTCTATTGCCAAGAACGCACGGTACCAGTTGCGCCTTCTATGGGGGATCCGTCGGTTCTTCCCGGAGAAGGACTTAAAAACCTTGGTACAATCGCTGGTTCTCTCAAGACTGGATTATTGCAATTCTCTTCTGACGGCCCTACCCAAATCCCACCTCTCTCCTCTCAAATCCATCCTCCATTCAGCAGCTCGCTTCATTTCAGGGTCTAAACAAAGCGACCACATCACTCCTATCCTGTCCTCTCTTCAATGGTTTCCGATTGAGGCAAGATCTATTTACAAAACTGCCTGCATCACACACAAAGCCTTGCACATGTCCTCCCCTCGTTACCTGGCAAATAAATTGAAATTTTCCGGAGGCTCTCGACCCTCTCGTAATGCGGAAAAGCTTCTGCCTGAGCCCCCGTCTTCAAAAGGGAAAGATCGATGGCGCAATCCTTCTCAGGCAATGCGGTGAGAATATGGAACTCACTTCCCCCATTGCTCCGTGCCACCTCCTCTACCCGGATCTTCAAAGCTGAACTCAAAACTCTTCTCTTCCAAAGACACTTTCAGAACTAATACTTTCATACTCCGGCCCCTCTTGGAAATTCACTCTTCATTGTATATTTGTTTTTTTTCCTGTGCATCCCTCACCCCTGTGTGCTGTTGGATTTTGTGTTTGTGTACCCTTTATTCTCAGGCCCCTCTTGGAAGTTCGCTCTTCGTTGTAAATTTTTATTTTTTCCTGTACATTCCTCACCCTTGTGTGCTGTGTTGGATTTTGTGTTTGTGTACCCTTCATTTTTAGTCTGTGTAATGTTATATTCTGTACCACTTTTCTCTTGTAACGTAACTAGCTCTATTTTACAGCGCTCTGACACCTTTGGGTAATGTCCGTGCTTTATAAAAATGCACTAAATAAAATAAAAAATAAATAAAATAAATAGCTTAGTGGACCATCAGACAGGGGGCAACCATGCTAGTGCAGGTGCTTCCTTATATGGCCACTTAGACAATAAAGGCTCAACTGGCCAAGGTTAGCCTGATCTCCTTTCGTTTGGGGGGGGGGGGGGGGGTAATGTACGAAGGTGGAATCTGACTATATGGTTGCCCCCACTTTTTGCCTGGTGTTTTGCTAGTTTATGACTTAGTTGGACTGGGATCCTGCTATTCAGGGCCCCTGTCTATCTGCTTTCTCTGTAAAATGGTTTCCATGTTGTTATAATGTTACTCACTTTGTTTTACTTGAGATACTTCCTTTTACATATTACTTTTTCCCTTTTGTTCCTGTCTCTCGATGACATCTATGTATTCTAGAATATTACAGCTGCTCTGACTCAATGTTAGAATTTGGTAATGATTTGAGAGATGAGCCTGAGGCAGTTGGGTGGATGAGCTGTTTAACCTACAACTTACAAAATAAATACCAAGAAGAAACCATCACCTTCTCCTCACATCATTCAGAAGATTCACTATTTAACAATGGCGACGACTGGGAACTTAAGCAGCTCAACTCCAGAAAACCATCTCATCGTTTTACTACAAACATAAATTTTACTTCTTCAAACAAAAGAAGAAGACCTTCTTATTTCCTGACTCTCTTTTGGCATCCTACTGACTGGACCACGTTGCTGCTCTCACCATCGTTGCCCAATCTTCAAGAGGAAGTAAGATTGTTCATTTTACAAGTGTGCTTGGTGTTGTTTTGACAACCATCTGAGCGCTAGTGGTCTTTGTATGCTAAACATTATTACAAACGATCCTGGATGAGAGGAGCCTCACCCTTGCTTCAACCTGACTCAAGTGTTTAGATGTTTCCTATCACCCTCTCTCCCGTCTGCATCGTTTGCCTCAGCCTCGCGTGATTGAAAGCTTGTTTAATTCAACTCGCACGTTTCTTAAACTCTGCAAAGGTTTTCGTTAGCACATTGCCATGAAGCGTACTGTTTCAATAAAGTTGAAGGTCAAATAATACTTCGTTTGTAACTTCACGGAGTTTGAAACGTTTCAATATTTTTTTTTTTTATTACCTTCTCGAGACTTTGCTCGTGCTGTTGCTGCCCCGCGCTCATTGTCTTTGGAAGTGCTTTCTCGAGACTGCGTGTTCTTGCCGCCCCCAGGCCATCCTTACCGTCCTTACTGTTGTTTCTGTAACGTCTTCAATCCTACCCATCATTCCCATTACTCGTCACTGGAATGCAACGTGAGGATAGTTCACGACGTTCTTGTTTTGTTGCTTAGCAACGAAGACCAGACGGACAAACAATCGCGCTTGAACATATGATTTTACTCTCGCAGCGGGGCTTCATTCTTCTTTCAAATACCTCAACTCAGGATCACTCCATACACACGCAAGTCTATTTATAAACTAAAACCTTTATAATTTGACGCTGATTCTCACAGCATTGTGGGCACAGTTTCATCATTACCTTCACTAAGGAAACTACACTGCATCTCTACAATTTGACGCGGATGCGCACAGTTTTACAGTGTGCACAGCTTAATGGTGTTTCACTCAAAGTGAAGTAGACTTATACTTATACAACCTTTTGACTTTACGCTGATGCGCACAGCTATACCATTTACACAGTTATATGTTCTAATTTATTTGAAGACAGAAACCTGTTTCGACGCTGATGCGCACAGCTTTACTGTGTGCACAGTCTCATCGTTACTCACACTTTAACAAGACAGCAAAACTTTTCTTTTTAACTTTACACTGATGCACACAGCACTACTGCGTGCACAAGTGCATCTCAAATTCCATCTTAAGATAACAACTCGATGCTCTGACGCTGATGCGCACAGCATTACTGTATGCACAGCTTGATCTTGTTTAATGCTGTCCTACACAATACCATTGTGTCTGCGGTTTCACTCTAAGATTTTACTTTATTAATACACACAGCCTTTTCTTTCATTCAAGTTGTGTGTCTGTCATCCAATTTTTTTTCTACTCAACCTAATGTGCTGTACTCTAATATAACCACACCTTTAGTGCAACTTCTAACAGTCTCATAATCTATTTTATTTTTATCTTTTCTTCTTTCTTTTCTACTCTCCTTTCTTTACTTATCTTCAACTTCCTTCTCCAAGATTAGTCATGCAAAATGTCACAGCAGCCCTGTTTTTTTTACAAACACCAGGAGATCCTCCCATAAAATGGTCCAAGTGGAAAAAAGTATTTGAAAGGTATGCTCGTGTATGTGGCACTTCACTTAGTGTTGAAAGGAAAACAGCTTTACTTATGCACTGTCTTGGGTCGGAGGGCCAAGATGTTTTTGACCATCTTCCAAATGTTCCAGATAGTACTGCTGCTCAATTAATTTAAAATGTGCATTTATAAGTTGGATCTACACTATTTGCCTAAAGTCAGTACTATACTTGAACGTTACCATTTTGGAAAACGAATGCAAGAGGAAGGAGAGAGTATTGAAAACTATGTTACAGATTTAAGAAGATTAGCTTCAACCTGCAAGTTTGATATACTTATTGAAGAAAGGATAAGGGACCAATTAATGTTGGGTTGTGTGTCTGAAAAGGTGCGCGATGAGTTATGGTTAAAAGATGAACCTACTCTTGACGAAGTTTTAGTTGTGGCAAAGAGAATTGAACATTCCGTTGAATGTGTTAAAGAGATCAAAAAAGACCTCTATAAAGATGTTTCACTTGTCAATACTAGCACAACTTCAGCTCCTAATACCAAGTTGAAAGAATTTCAAGTAAAATCTCAGCTCAAAGACAAACAGTTGAAGAAATCTCGTCTACAGTTCAATAAGGATAACAAGTGTTATCGATGTAACAATGTTGGTCACTGGGCTAATGACAAATCTTGTCCCGCTTTAAATGCTGTTTGTACCTACTGTAAAAAAAAAGAGGGCACTTTGTAATAGCCTGCAGGATTAAATCTTCTAAACAAAGGGTTAACGAAATAGGCCAAGAAAGTTCTAGTGATCAACACGACTTTGAGTGTGGTCAGATTGTTGTTCAAAAAGGGAGTGAGGGACCATTAGATTACATTCTTGTGGAAGGCCAGAAAATAAAAGTTTTGTTTGATTCGGGCGCAAAAATCACTATTGTTTGAAGTTGATTCTTTAATGAAAATCTATGTTACAAAGTTAATCTACTTAAAGCTGATATATGCCCTACTGCTTATGGTGGAAACCCTATTGAACTAAGAGGGTATTTCATTGGTTTGATAGAATATGAGGGCCGTTACACTTCTGGGAAAATTTGTGTCTCAAAAAAGTGTGACAGTATCATCAGTTGGTGGCATCAAAAAGATCTAGGAGTTAAGTTAGATCCCAATAACACTCCTCCTATAGTTCTCAAAGAGAGAAAGGTAGTAAAATCTATAAGTCATCACTCTTCTCTACAAACCCAACTTATGGAAGAATATCCACATGTTTTTGATGACCAACTTGGGTGTTTGAAGGGGTATTGTCACAAGATAAAATTGGCCCCGGGTTCCATTCCTGTCTCTAGCAAAATACGCGATGTCCCTTTAGTGTCAGGGATGAGATGTTGAGAGAATTAGAAAAACTTAAGTCACAGGGGATTATCGAAGAAGTGGAAGGCACTTCCTGGTTGGCTCCGGTGGTGGCCGCAAGGAAGTCTGATGGTTCTTTGAGATTATGTGTGGACCTCAGACAACTCAACAAGTGTGTACTTGTGGATAAATACCCGTTACCAAACATCTCAGAACTCTTAAGCATGGTGCGTGGTGCCAAAGTGTTCAGTACCATTGATTTGACATCCGCATACCATCAGATTATGCTTGACCAATCTTCCAGGGATCTAACTGCCTTTGTAACACCTTTTGGAACTTTTAGATTTGTGAGACTTCCCTTTGGCCTTGTCTCTGCTGGTTCCGTTTTTCAAAGGGTTATGGAGAAGGTACTAGTCAACATACCTGGGGTCTGTGTTTATCAGGATGATATTTTGGTGTATGGATGTGATGAATTAGAACATGGAAAGAGAGTTCGACTAGTGTTGGATAGTCTCTCTATTCACAATCTTACAATCAAGCGTGAAAAGTGCAAATTTTGTCTCGATAGAATTGATTATTTGGGTCATTCAATTACTGCAATTGGTGTTGTTCCTAAAGATGAATTAGTAAATACCATCAGGGATCTAACTCCTCCGTCGTCAAAGGAAGAACTCATGCGTTTTCTGGGATTGGCAGAATATTATAATAAGTTAATTAAGAATTTTGCAGAAGCTACGTATAATATGAGAAATTTGCTTAAAAAGGGTGTCACATTTATTTGGGATCAGTCGTGTGATAAAGAGTTTGTTGAATTAAAATGCAAATTACAAGCTGCTCCCAAACTTCGTAATTTTGATCCCTCAAAATGTTCCGTCATTTCCACTGACGCTAGCCTTAAGGGGTTAGGTGCTGTCATGTATCAAGGGGGGACTAACCCTGATAACACCATTATGTTCGTTTCAAAGAGTTTGAAGGGGGCAGAATCCAGATATTCAGTGATTGAGAGGGAGGCCCTTGCGGTCTATTGGGCCATTAAGAAATTTAAAAAAATTATTTGGGGTACTTCGTTTATCGTAAGGACAGATCACAAACCCTTATGTGAGGTGTTGACTAACAAGGGTATTGATTCTATTTCACTGAGAATCTCTAAGTGGATTGTTGGTTTGCAAGGTTTCGATTTTTCTGTCAAGCATGTTCCTGGCTCAGAAAACTTTGTTGCTGATATGCTCTCGAGACTAGTTCCTGTTAACCACTCTGACAATCAAGATGATCCTGCTTTTAGTCTACCTCATGATTTTGTTTGTGGGATTGACTATAAAGTAATTTCTCAAGATCGTTGGTCTGCTGCTTGTCTAGAAGATCAGTCTATTCAAGATGTATTGAATTTAATTTGTGATGGGTGACATCATAAGGAACAAGGAGGACTATCAGTAAATAATTTTTAGTCTGTGAAGGACCAGTTGTCTAGTTGTGAAGGAATGTTGTGGAGAGGTCACAGGCTTGTTCCTCCCGTGTACTAAGAAAGGAGTTGTTAGATTTGACTCATGAAGCACACCTGGGCATTTCAAAAACTAAAGAAAGAATATGCTCTACTTACTGGTGGCCTGGGATGGATATCCAAATTGAGCGTTTAGTTAGGGAATGTGTTCAATGTTCCCTCAGTGAAAAATCTTTAAAGATCAGGACTCAACCTATGGAGAAGAGGTCACGTCCTGGTGGTCCGTGGAAAGACATTGCTCTTGATATTGTGGGACCTGTACAAGAATCCATCTCATTAGCGAAACAAAATTGTCTTAATTGGAAGGAGGAGGTTTCAAAGAGGGTTAGTGTATATCGCTTTGCACCTCATTCTACTACTGGCAAATCTCCTTTCATCTTATTCCATGGGAGACAACCTGATACATTCCTAGAACCACCATGGGTTAACAAATTTCTTTCTGACAAAGGTGTGGCTCCTGATTTAAGTTCTTGGAAAAGCAAGGAAGATCATATTTGCCTGATAAGTAAAGAAAATTATGATGTGAGACATGCTGCTAAATCTACTAAGGTTGATGTTGTGACATGGTCAGGATTAAAAGACCTGGCTTTGGTATTTCTGGTTCTAAATTTTCAAAGACTTTCAAGGTTATTAAAGTTTTTGGTAATGCGGTCAGATCCTCTGATCATAGGGTTTGGAATCTAAACAGAGTTGCTGTGTGTGGTAAAATTGCTCATTTAGAAAATCATTTCCGTGATGTTGGTGACAAGACAGTAATTGAAGTTCCAAGGAGATCCAAGAGAGAAACACATAATCCTTCATACTTGAAGGACTGTGTTGCTTAACTGTAGTTGTTATACTTATACATTTTGTTTTCTTTTCCGTTCCTTTCTCTGTTTTTTTTTTGTTACATAACGGAGGAAGATGTGTTAAAATGTTACTCACTTTGTTTTACTTGAGATACTTCCTTTTACATATTACTTTTTCCCTTTTGTTCCTGTCTCTCGATGACATCTATGTATTCTAGAATATTACAGCTGCTCTGACTCAATGTTAGAATTTGGTAATGATTTGAGAGATGAGCCTGAGGCAGTTGGGTGGATGAGCTGTTTAACCTACAACTTACAAAATAAATACCAAGAAGAAACCATCACCTTCTCCTGTCATCATTCAGAAGATTCACTATTTAACACATGTACATTAGGTACATTTCTAATTGGATTCTGGAGTACCTTATAAGCCCCTAGTATATGGTATACTATGTACCTAGTTTGTTATAGGGTAGGGGGTGCATTCCTCAATTTATCAAGTTTTTCCTTATTTTAAATTGGTGCTGCAGCAAGCAAGAGCTGTCAACTGTTGCTGAGGAAGATACCAGGTTAATAACAAGTGTGAAAACTTGTATTTGCTGCGCACAATTCACATGGTATATGTACACCACTAGGTAAACATACATTCACAGGTTTTCCATTTATTTTCTGTTGAAGATTCAATTTCAAACCAAAAAGTTTATATGCTCTCATGCATTTATACATAACATTGTGAAAACAAAATCTTTGCTTTGTACGTCTGTATTCATATACATAAGATTCAACAAGACTTGTACATATACAAATTTACAAATGTATACATTGATGGGTGCTCATGCCCAATGCATTTCGGAACATAATAGTTCCTTCCTCAGGGGAAATTCTGAAATAAAAATAAAATAATGTACTTTTAATGTTTGTCTATATGGAGGCTCGAAAAACACTGTTTATGATAACTTTAGTTTGTTGAGATTTGGTTATGGTCATGCATATTGAAATAATGTTAAAATAATGTGCCCTAAATATAGTGATGTGAAATCTCTATATGTGACAGAAAATCCTACCTTCAGTAGGCAGTTCTAACTTGCATAAACCAGCAATCCTAATGAAAAACAAACTGTAAAGACCAAATGTCAATCATGATGCAATGACAACCTAATTATGCTCAAAGATGAGATAGCAAGCCGATGCAGTTAAAAATACACTTAGATGGCTAGCTCTTACCTCTTAAAGGTTTATCATACACGAGTTCTGAAACACAAACCACCAAAATTAGGGCATCAAAATCTACCTACGGTAGGCATAAAATTCTGCCAATTGCACTTGTGGGCCATCCGCCCATAATCATCCTAGAAAAGAATCTTACCTCAATAACACCCATTCTAACGAGTATCTGCACAAAAAAAGCAACAAAACAGAGAATTTGATTCTCACCCTAGCTTAGTAAATACCATAAAAGACGCGTCTCGTTATAAACTAGAACCGTCATAACCGAAGGTGCTCCGTACCTGAAAGCGTACTGATGGCGTTCAAGAAAGTAGCTTCCGTGATGTTTGCAAACATCTCACCCGAGTGCTCGCGGTTATAACGACGCGAACTTGACATTAGTGGTTAACAACAATGACGGACTATCACTAACAGTTCTAGACGAATGTTCCATGGGTGCCATGATTAAAAAGTGCCCTTTATAACGATATGCATTCTCGTATCACATGGCAAATAATGTGAACGGGAAACAAACGAAAATTGTACATCTAAACAATGACTAAAAGACGTGCTATTTGGCATTCGTGTCCTGATCGTGAACAAAATGTCAGTTCACTGTGTTGTGAAGATGTAACATACTACATGCCGCTAACAAGAACGGCTGTATGATACTGTTAATAGAGTAACGCCTCTAGTAATGGTCTAATGGTAACCGTGACAACAAACCTACGTGCTGTGAGAAATGCGCTGACATTTGTTTTTTTTGTTATACCAAAGTGACAACAAAGCGTAATCTTATCTCCGTGCTATTACGAGTGTAACAATTGCCCATCAAAGAAAGGAAAGAGTGAAAATCTTGTTTCTTTTTATATACTGTTTACTAAAATCCTTATATTATGTGAATAGAAAAGACAATATGAAACGTACTATGCCCAAAGATTGATTACAATACAAGCTTAAACCCAAAGCGCTAAGGAGTATGCGATACAGTCACAGAGCAATAGCTATAAAACTATGGTGGGGTTATATGGGTTAGCTGTAGTGAATGCCTACTGGATGCAATTTGTGTGTATTTATCTTCCCCGTGTTTTTAGAATTTAATGCAATTCTGTATTTATTTGTTGGGTAAATTATATATGGACCATCCAGAATCTATAATTTATATAAAACATGACATATCTAGTCTGTCATTCATTCCTTTTGGGACCATGGTGTCCAGAGTTTTGATCCAATACACCTCTCGTTGAAGCAATTTGATAGTATTATCAACTCCTGGTTGGATCTTGACTTTCTCTATGATTTGAAACCTCAATTGAGAAATAGAGTGGTTTGCTTCTATCCAATGAGCCTCCAATGCTGAGTTTAAATTCTTGGTTCTTATCCGACTTTTGTGCTCTGTAAGTCTGTGTTAGAATCCGGGCTCTCTGGTTGGCGCAGGTATGCACTTGCAACAAGCAGGGACCCTTTCCTCTAAGTCAGGGCGAAGGATAACTCTGGGAAAATAACACCTGCTCACCCTCTAGGTAACGTAGCGCGAGCAGTCAGGCTAGATTCCAGAGGGCATTAGGTTAAGCATTCAAGATGTCCCACACAACAACCACCAACCCACCACACAGAGACACAAGACTGTATTTTTGTAAAAATATACTCTTTATATAAAAGGTTTCTTTAAGCAGGCTTTCAAAAATACAGTTCTGTACTCCAAATGGGGTTCCAGTTACTTGCAATACTTTTCAAAGAGTCCACAGTTCTTAAAAGGCACTTTTCAGGTTAAAATATGCTTCTTTTGGGGTCTGTGCGCTTCGTAGCGCCTTCGGTATGCTCCGTACGGGGTTTTAGACGCGTCGTGCTGTTTCTCAAGCTTCTCGCGTGAGCACGCATACGCTGGACTGAAGCCGTACGGACCGTACCCTCACAGGTACGCGTCGTACAAGTCCGGTACGCCTCTTGCCGAACCTCACGCTTCCCGCGTGAGCAACACCTATATATCTTCACCGGTACGGACCGTACCTTCGAGGGGACGCTTCGCACAGCTGGTACGAACCGTACCAAAGCTCACGCTTCACGCGTGAGTAGCGTAGCGCGACGCTGGCACCGTACCAAGCCCGTACAAAGCGAAGGAAGCTTCGTACAGGGGCGCTACAGCGCACAGTACCTGGTTCTTTGGGGGCAATGTTCGTGGCGGCCTCAGCAGTCCCGCAAAGGGCGTCCCACGTTGCGTTGCAGTCCCGGCTCTTCAGTGGACGGCAATGCTTCGTGGGGCGCTCGGGGACGTCTCAACACACAACGAAGGGGTCAGAAGCAGGAGGGGCAGCTCGGGGGTAATCCTCAGCGGCGCAGCGCTGTCGGCTTTGGCCAGACGGCGAACAGTGTGCCTTGGGTCCTTACAGTGGTCTCAGCGGCGCAGGGTCGCAGAGGCTCGGCGCTTGGACACCGGTCGTCTCTCCTCACGTTGCGAGCTACGGCTCGAGGGGGTAGTTGCTTGCTTTGGTCAGGCCAGGCGGGCTGGTCTTCACGGTGCTCACAGCAGCCCGGGCAGCCAGAAGTCGCGGTGCTCAGCGAGATGGGGGCACACAGGTTCTCTGGGGTCAGCATTGCAGGGCCACCCACAGCAGCCTCCTCTTCTTCCAGGGAAAGGTAGCGCCCACTGTTCCTGGGGCGCAGTTCAGGGGGCAAGTTCACAAGCAAGCCCTTGGAGATTGTTTGTCAAGCACAAGTTGAATAAAAGTTTCTTCTTCAGTCTCTTCCTCTCCTTCCAGCAGCAAGGCACCCACCACAGGCCAGTCTCTCAGGCTTAGAGACAGTACTCCTCCATGCAGCTTTCCCAGGTCCTTCTCTTCAGGCAGAGTTTCTTCTTGGCGCAAACAGGATCTGATTTCTTAGGAGCAGGGCTCCTTCTTTTATACAGCAATTCTTTTGTTCTTTGTCGCCAGGGGGCCTGGGCCTGGCTCAGTCCGGTTTTGGAGCACTTTGTTGTGGTGACTCTGCTCTTTCCTTTCAGCAGCAGGGCAGAGACATCAGTCGCTCCACAGGGGGCGGAGCCGGCATTGTGGTGGCAGAGCACAGGTCTATTCAGAGTCAAGGTGTACTCCTCCCACCCATCCTGGTGTAATCTCTCTACCTGGCCGCCAGCCTGTCTCCTGGAATTCCCCAGCCCTGCTCCCCACTGAAACTAGGCAGCACACACACACACAGCAGAGGCGGACTGAAATGGCCAGGTCAGTAAATACTAACTTTCTAAAAGTAGTATTTACAAACGCAGGATATTAAAATAAACTTTACTAAAAGAAGTATTTTATTATTCTGAGTTCAGGCATACTAAACTTGACTTTCTACCATGCTCTATGAGTCCACTGGGATTACAGCGTGTAGTAATTCCAGCAGCTCATTCTGGCCTATGGAGAGCAGGTAGCCTTCAAAAGTGAAAAACGAAAATGGCTGTAATTCACTATTAAGACATGCCACCCACATCAGGGCATGTCCTACCTTATGCCTACAATGCACTCTGCCCTTGGGCCTACCAGAGGGGTGACTAATATGTAGTTAAGGGAAGGTTTAGGGACTGGCAAGTGGGTGCACTTGCGCAGTCAGCGCGACAGTACCAGACTGCACGCAGGTTCTGCAGTGGCAGACCTTAGACACATTTTACTAGGCCGCTTCTGTGGGTGGCACAACCAGTGCTGCAAGCCCACCAGCAGCATTTGCATTTACAAGCCCTGGCACTCCTGGTGCACTTTACTAGGGGCTGATAGTAAACCAAATAAGCCAAACATGGAATCCAATGAACATCAACATTTTACCATAGGGAGAGCATATGCACCTTAGCACTGATCAGCAGTGGTAAGGTGCCCAGAGTCATAAAACAGCCAACAACAAGTCAGGAAAAATACAAGAGGAAGGCAAAAAGTTTAGGGATGACCCTGCAAAAAGGGCCAAGTCCAACAGTCTGATTTTGATTTTACATTCTGTTTTACCAATATAAGTCTTCCCACACGGGCATTTTATTCCGTATATTACGTTGCTGGTATTACAGTCACTCGTATGTTTCATTGGTATTGCTTTTCCTGTGGTGGGGTGTGTAAAAAAGTTGCCTGTAATCACATTATTGCAATGTGTGCAATTGAAACATTTAAGGGTGCCCTTAGGCAAGGTAGGAATATCATTAACGTTAGTTTGAGATAATAATTCTCTTAAGTTTTTCCCTCTGGTGTAGGCATGTAATGGAGGTTCTTGAAATGTATCATTGCCTCATTGGCCAATAACTCCCATCTCCTGTTGATAATTCTTTTAATTGCCGGGGAGCTTGTTGTGTATTTAGATACAAATACGATGTTATTGGTATTTTTCGCCTTGTTCATGGTGAATAGTTTATTGCGTTCTATAATGGCAGCTCTCTGCATGCAGTCTTGTAAAATCCTTTCCGGATATCCTCTTTGTTTATACCTTTGTCTATATTCTTCTGTCTTGTCTGAGCACACTTGAGGGTCAGAACATATTCGCTTGACACTGATAAATTGGGAATACGGTAAATTTCTGATGAGACTTCTTGGATGAAAGCTTGTGTGATCTAAAGCATTATTTCGATCCGTAGGTTTAGTGTAAATTTGAGTTTCTAAACGTGTGCCCTCAGAATGTTTGGTGATTGTCACATCAAGGTATTCAATGGTTTTTTCATGAATTTTATGGGTAAATTGAATTCTGGAGTTAAAGGAGTTGTCAGAACCATGTCTTCCAGTGTTTCACGAGAATCCATCCAAATAAGAAAAATATCATCTATGAATCGAGAATATAATCTTATTTTAGACCACCAAAGTAAGTTGCTCATGATATGCTGATGTTCAAATGAAAAAACCAAAGGAAATGATGGACAGAGTGTTGAACATTGCAAGCACTCACCCACAGTCAACTGATCTGGGTTTAATCCACCACCGTTCTTTAGCCCACTCTGCCACCCCAGTTCAGACATGGCCATATGCAAATCAGTCTGACCCTGTGCCTCATGGGAACAGTCCAGCCCGAACTGCCAAGCCATGTCTTCCCTGGACCGGAAACAAGCACCCTGGGACCGGTTTCTGGCATTTCAGCCGTCTTCAGCCAGGCTTGCTTGAATCCAGTGGCAAAGTGAGCAAGGGACTCACGTCTGAGCATACCCTGCCAACTTATGGCGAACAAAGCAAAAACCAAAGGAAATGATGGACGGAGTGTTGAACATTGCAAGCACTCACCAGCAGAGTGGGCTAAAGAATGGTGATGGATTAAACCCAGATCAGTTGACTGGGGGTGAGTGCTTGCAATGTTCAACACTCCGTCCATCATTTCCTTTGGTTTTTGCTTTGTTCGCCATAAGTTGGCAGGGTATGCTCAGACGTGAGTCCCTTGCTCACTTTGCCACTGGATTCAAGCAAGCCTGGCTGAAGACGGCTGAAATGCCAGAAACCGGTCCTAGGAAGCTTGTTTCCGGTCCAGGGAAGACATGGCTTGGCAGTTCGGGCTGGACTGTTCCCATAAACCCAGATCAGTTGACTGGGGGTGAGTGCTTGCAATGTTCAACACTCCGTCCATCATTTCCTTTGGTTTTGCTGTGTTCGCCATAAGTTGGCAGGGTATGCGCAGACGTGAGTCCCTTGCTCACTTTGCCACTGGATTCAAGCAAGCCTGGCTCAAGACGGCTGAAATGCCAGAAACCGGTCCTAGGAAGCTTGTTTCCGGTCCAGGGAAGACATGGCTTGGCAGTTCGGGCTGGACTGTTCCCATGAGGCACAGGGTCAGACTGATTTGCATATGGCCATGTCTGAACTGGGGTGGCAGAATGGGCTAAAGAACGGTGATGGATTAAACCCAGATCAGTTGATTGGGGGTGAGTGCTTGCAATGTTCAACACTCCGTCCATCATTTCCTTTGGTTTTGCTGTGTTCGCCATAAGTTGGCAGGGTATGCTCAGACGTGAGTCCCTTGCTCACTTTGCCACTGGATTCAAGCAAGCCTGGCTGAAGACGGCTGAAATGCCAGAAACCGGTCCTAGGAAGCTTGTTTCCGGTCCAGGGAAGACATGGCTTGGCAGTTCGGGCTGGACTGTTCCCATGAGGCACAGGGTCAGACTGATTTGCATATGGCCATGTCTGAACTGGGGTGGCAGAGTGGGCTAAAGAACGGTGATGGATTAAACCCAGATCAGTTGATTGGGGGTGAGTGCTTGCAATGTTCAACACTCCGTCCATCATTTCCTTTGGTTTTGCTGTGTTCGCCTTAAGTTGGCAGGGTATGCTCAGACGTTTGTCCCTTGCTCACTTTGCCACTGGATTCAAGCAAGCCTGGCTGAAGATGGCTGAAATGCCAGAAACCGGTCCTAGGAAGCTTGTTTCCGGTCCAGGGAAGACATGGCTTGGCAGTTCGGGCTGGACTGTTCCCATGAGGCACAGAGTCAGACTGATTTGCATATGGCCATGTCTGAACTGGGGTGGCAGAGTGGGCTAAAGAATGGTGATGGATTAAACCCAGATCAGTTGACTGGGGGGGAGTGCTTGCAATGTTCAACACTCCGTCCATCATTTCCTTTGGTTTTTGCTTTGCTCGCCATAAGTTGGCAGGGTATGCTCAGACGTGAGTCCCTTGCTCACTTTGCCACTGGATTAAAGCAAGCCTGGCTCAAGACGGCTGAAATGCCAGAAACCGGTCCTAGGAAGCTTGTTTCCGGTCCAGGGAAGAAATGGCTTGGCAGTTCGGGCTGGACTGTTCCCATGAGGCACAGGGTCAGACTGATTTGCATATGGCCATGTCTGAACTGGGCTGGCAGAGTGGGCTAAAGAACGGTGATGGATTAAACACAGATCAGTTGACTGGGGGTGAGTGCTTGCAATGTTCAACACTCCGTCCATCATTTCCTTTGGTTTTGCTGTGTTCGCCATAAGTTGGCAGGGTATGCTCAGACATGAGTCCCTTGCTCACTTTGCCACTGGATTCAAGCAAGCCTGGCTGAAGACGGCTGAAATGCCAGAAACCGGTCCTAGGAAGCTTGTTTCCAATCCAGGGAAGACATGGCTTGGCAGTTCGGGCTGGACTGTTCCCATGAGGCACAGGGTCAGACTGATTTGCATATGGCCTTGTCTGAACTGGGGTGGCAGAGTGGGCTAAAGAACGGTGATGGATTAAACCCAGATCAGTTGATTGGGGGTGAGTGCTTGCAATGTTCAACACTCCGTCCATCATTTCCTATGGTTTTGCTGTGTTCGCCTTAAGTTGGCAGGGTATGCTCAGACGTGAGTCCCTTGCTCACTTTGCCACTGGATTCAAGCAAGCCTGGCTGAAGACGGCTGAAATGCCAGAAACCGGTCCTAGGAAGCTTGTTTCCGGTCCAGGGAAGACATGGCTTGGCAGTTCGGGCTGGACTGTTCCCATGAGGCACAGAGTCAGACTGATTTGCATATGGCCATGTCTGAACTGGGGTGGCAGAGTGGGCTAAAGAATGGTGATGGATTAAACCCAGATCAGTTGACTGGGGGGGAGTGCTTGCAATGTTCAACACTCCGTCCATCATTTCCTTTGGTTTTTGCTTTGCTCGCCATAAGTTGGCAGGGTATGCTCAGACGTGAGTCCCTTGCTCACTTTGCCACTGGATTCAAGCAAGCCTGGCTGAAGATGGCTGAAATGCCAGAAACCGGTTCTAGGAAGCTTGTTTCCGGTCCAGGGAGGAAATGGCTTGGCAGTTCGGGCTGGACTGTTCCCATGAGGCACAGGGTCAGACTGATTTGCATATGGCCATGTCTGAACTGGGCTGGCAGAGTGGGCTAAAGAACGGTGATGGATTACACCCAGATCAGTTGACTGGGGGTGAGTGCTTGCAATGTTCAACACTCCGTCCATCATTTCCTTTGGTTTTTGCTTTGTTCGCCATAAGTTGGCAGGGTATGCTCAGATGTGAGTCCCTTGCTCACTTTGCCACTGGATTCAAGCAAGCCTGGCTGAAGACGGCTGAAATGCCAGAAACCGGTCCTAGGAAGCTTGTTTCCGGTCCAGGGAAGACATGGCTTGGCAGTTCGGGCTGGACTGTTCCCATAAACCCAGATCAGTTGACTGGGGGTGAGTGCTTGCAATGTTCAACACTCCGTCCATCATTTCCTTTGGTTTTGCTGTGTTCGCCATAAGTTGGCAGGGTATGCTCAGACGTGAGTCCCTTGCTCACTTTGCCACTGGATTCAAGCAAGCCTGGCTCAAGACGGCTGAAATGCCAGAAACCGGTCCTAGGAAGCTTGTTTCCGGTCCAGGGAAGACATGGCTTGGCAGTTCGGGCTGGACTGTTCCCATAAACCCAGATCAGTTGACTGGGGGTGAGTGCTTGCAATGTTCAACACTCCGTCCATCATTTCCTTTGGTTTTGCTGTGTTCGCCATAAGTTGGCAGGGTATGCGCAGACGTGAGTCCCTTGCTCACTTTGCCACTGGATTCAAGCAAGCCTGGCTCAAGACGGCTGAAATGCCAGAAACCGGTCCTAGGAAGCTTGTTTCCGGTCCAGGGAAGACATGGCTTGGCAGTTCGGGCTGGACTGTTCCCATGAGGCACAGGGTCAGACTGATTTGCATATGGCCATGTCTGAACTGGGGTGGCAGAATGGGCTAAAGAACGGTGATGGATTAAACCCAGATCAGTTGATTGGGGGTGAGTGCTTGCAATGTTCAACACTCCGTCCATCATTTCCTTTGGTTTTGCTGTGTTCGCCATAAGTTGGCAGGGTATGCTCAGACGTGAGTCCCTTGCTCACTTTGCCACTGGATTCAAGCAAGCCTGGCTGAAGACGGCTGAAATGCCAGAAACCGGTCCTAGGAAGCTTGTTTCCGGTCCAGGGAAGACATGGCTTGGCAGTTCGGGCTGGACTGTTCCCATGAGGCACAGGGTCAGACTGATTTGCATATGGCCATGTCTGAACTGGGGTGGCAGAGTGGGCTAAAGAACGGTGATGGATTAAACCCAGATCAGTTGATTGGGGGTGAGTGCTTGCAATGTTCAACACTCCGTCCATCATTTCCTTTGGTTTTGCTGTGTTCGCCTTAAGTTGGCAGGGTATGCTCAGACGTTTGTCCCTTGCTCACTTTGCCACTGGATTCAAGCAAGCCTGGCTGAAGATGGCTGAAATGCCAGAAACCGGTCCTAGGAAGCTTGTTTCCGGTCCAGGGAAGACATGGCTTGGCAGTTCGGGCTGGACTGTTCCCATGAGGCACAGAGTCAGACTGATTTGCATATGGCCATGTCTGAACTGGGGTGGCAGAGTGGGCTAAAGAATGGTGATGGATTAAACCCAGATCAGTTGACTGGGGGGGAGTGCTTGCAATGTTCAACACTCCGTCCATCATTTCCTTTGGTTTTTGCTTTGCTCGCCATAAGTTGGCAGGGTATGCTCAGACGTGAGTCCCTTGCTCACTTTGCCACTGGATTAAAGCAAGCCTGGCTCAAGACGGCTGAAATGCCAGAAACCGGTCCTAGGAAGCTTGTTTCCGGTCCAGGGAAGAAATGGCTTGGCAGTTCGGGCTGGACTGTTCCCATGAGGCACAGGGTCAGACTGATTTGCATATGGCCATGTCTGAACTGGGCTGGCAGAGTGGGCTAAAGAACGGTGATGGATTAAACACAGATCAGTTGACTGGGGGTGAGTGCTTGCAATGTTCAACACTCCGTCCATCATTTCCTTTGGTTTTGCTGTGTTCGCCATAAGTTGGCAGGGTATGCTCAGACATGAGTCCCTTGCTCACTTTGCCACTGGATTCAAGCAAGCCTGGCTGAAGACGGCTGAAATGCCAGAAACCGGTCCTAGGAAGCTTGTTTCCAATCCAGGGAAGACATGGCTTGGCAGTTCGGGCTGGACTGTTCCCATGAGGCACAGGGTCAGACTGATTTGCATATGGCCTTGTCTGAACTGGGGTGGCAGAGTGGGCTAAAGAACGGTGATGGATTAAACCCAGATCAGTTGATTGGGGGTGAGTGCTTGCAATGTTCAACACTCCGTCCATCATTTCCTATGGTTTTGCTGTGTTCGCCTTAAGTTGGCAGGGTATGCTCAGACGTGAGTCCCTTGCTCACTTTGCCACTGGATTCAAGCAAGCCTGGCTGAAGACGGCTGAAATGCCAGAAACCGGTCCTAGGAAGCTTGTTTCCGGTCCAGGGAAGACATGGCTTGGCAGTTCGGGCTGGACTGTTCCCATGAGGCACAGAGTCAGACTGATTTGCATATGGCCATGTCTGAACTGGGGTGGCAGAGTGGGCTAAAGAATGGTGATGGATTAAACCCAGATCAGTTGACTGGGGGGGAGTGCTTGCAATGTTCAACACTCCGTCCATCATTTCCTTTGGTTTTTGCTTTGCTCGCCATAAGTTGGCAGGGTATGCTCAGACGTGAGTCCCTTGCTCACTTTGCCACTGGATTCAAGCAAGCCTGGCTGAAGATGGCTGAAATGCCAGAAACCGGTTCTAGGAAGCTTGTTTCCGGTCCAGGGAGGAAATGGCTTGGCAGTTCGGGCTGGACTGTTCCCATGAGGCACAGGGTCAGACTGATTTGCATATGGCCATGTCTGAACTGGGCTGGCAGAGTGGGCTAAAGAACGGTGATGGATTACACCCAGATCAGTTGACTGGGGGTGAGTGCTTGCAATGTTCAACACTCCGTCCATCATTTCCTTTGGTTTTTGCTTTGTTCGCCATAAGTTGGCAGGGTATGCTCAGATGTGAGTCCCTTGCTCACTTTGCCACTGGATTCAAGCAAGCCTGGCTGAAGACGGCTGAAATGCCAGAAACCGGTCCTAGGAAGCTTGTTTCCGGTCCAGGGAAGACATGGCTTGGCAGTTCGGGCTGGACTGTTCCCATAAACCCAGATCAGTTGACTGGGGGTGAGTGCTTGCAATGTTCAACACTCCGTCCATCATTTCCTTTGGTTTTGCTGTGTTCGCCATAAGTTGGCAGGGTATGCTCAGACGTGAGTCCCTTGCTCACTTTGCCACTGGATTCAAGCAAGCCTGGCTCAAGACGGCTGAAATGCCAGAAACCGGTCCTAGGAAGCTTGTTTCCGGTCCAGGGAAGACATGGCTTGGCAGTTCGGGCTGGACTGTTCCCATAAACCCAGATCAGTTGACTGGGGGTGAGTGCTTGCAATGTTCAACACTCCGTCCATCATTTCCTTTGGTTTTGCTGTGTTCGCCATAAGTTGGCAGGGTATGCTCAGACGTGAGTCCCTTGCTCACTTTGCCACTGGATTCAAGCAAGCCTGGCTCAAGACGGCTGAAATGCCAGAAACCGGTCCTAGGAAGCTTGTTTCCGGTCCAGGGAAGACATGGCTTGGCAGTTCGGGCTGGACTGTTCCCATGAGGCACAGGGTAAGACTGATTTGCATATGACCATGTCTGAACTGGGGTGGCAGAATGGGCTAAAGAACGGTGATGGATTAAACCCAGATCAGTTGATTGGGGGTGAGTGCTTGCAATGTTCAACACTCCGTCCATCATTTCCTTTGCTTTTGCTGTGTTCGCCATAAGTTGGCAGGGTATGCTCAGACGTGAGTCCCTTGCTCACTTTGCCACTGGATTCAAGCAAGCCTGGCTGAAGACGGCTGAAATGCCAGAAACCGGTCCTAGGAAGCTTGTTTCCGGTCCAGGGAAGACATGGCTTGGCAGTTCGGGCTGGACTGTTCCCATGAGGCACAGGGTCAGACTGATTTGCATATGGCCATGTCTGAACTGGGGTGGCAGAGTGGGCTAAAGAACGGTGATGGATTAAACCCAGATCAGTTGATTGGGGGTGAGTGCTTGCAATGTTCAACACTCCGTCCATCATTTCCTTTGGTTTTGCTGTGTTCGCCTTAAGTTGGCAGGGTATGCTCAGACGTGAGTCCCTTGCTCACTTTGCCACTGGATTCAAGCAAGCCTGGCTGAAGATGGCTGAAATGCCAGAAACCGGTCCTAGGAAGCTTGTTTCCGGTCCAGGGAAGACATGGCTTGGCAGTTCGGGCTGGACTGTTCCCATGAGGCACAGAGTCAGACTGATTTGCATATGGCCATGTCTGAAGTGGGGTGGCAGAGTGGGCTAAAGAATGGTGATGGATTAAACCCAGATCAGTTGACTGGGGGGGAGTGCTTGCAATGTTCAACACTCCGTCCATCATTTCCTTTGGTTTTTGCTTTGCTCGCCATAAGTTGGCAGGGTATGCTCAGACGTGAGTCCCTTGCTCACTTTGCCACTGGATTAAAGCAAGCCTGGCTCAAGACGGCTGAAATGCCAGAAACCGGTCCTAGGAAGCTTGTTTCCGGTCCAGGGAAGAAATGGCTTGGCAGTTCGGGCTGGACTGTTCCCATGAGGCACAGGGTCAGACTGATTTGCATATGGCCATGTCTGAACTGGGCTGGCAGAGTGGGCTAAAGAACGGTGATGGATTAAACACAGATCAGTTGACTGGGGGTGAGTGCTTGCAATGTTCAACACTCCGTCCATCATTTCCTTTGGTTTTGCTGTGTTCGCCATAAGTTGGCAGGGTATGCTCAGACATGAGTCCCTTGCTCACTTTGCCACTGGATTCAAGCAAGCCTGGCTGAAGACGGCTGAAATGCCAGAAACCGGTCCTAGGAAGCTTGTTTCCAATCCAGGGAAGACATGGCTTGGCAGTTCGGGCTGGACTGTTCCCATGAGGCACAGGGTCAGACTGATTTGCATATGGCCTTGTCTGAACTGGGGTGGCAGAGTGGGCTAAAGAACGGTGATGGATTAAACCCAGATCAGTTGATTGGGGGTGAGTGCTTGCAATGTTCAACACTCCGTCCATCATTTCCTATGGTTTTGCTGTGTTCGCCTTAAGTTGGCAGGGTATGCTCAGACGTGAGTCCCTTGCTCACTTTGCCACTGGATTCAAGCAAGCCTGGCTGAAGACGGCTGAAATGCCAGAAACCGGTCCTAGGAAGCTTGTTTCTGGTCCAGGGAAGACATGGCTTGGCAGTTCGGGCTGGACTGTTCCCATGAGGCACAGAGTCAGACTGATTTGCATATGGCCATGTCTGAACTGGGGTGGCAGAGTGGGCTAAAGAATGGTGATGGATTAAACCCAGATCAGTTGACTGGGGGGGAGTGCTTGCAATGTTCAACACTCCGTCCATCATTTCCTTTGGTTTTTGCTTTGCTCGCCATAAGTTGGCAGGGTATGCTCAGACGTGAGTCCCTTGCTCACTTTGCCACTGGATTCAAGCAAGCCTGGCTGAAGATGGCTGAAATGCCAGAAACCGGTTCTAGGAAGCTTGTTTCCGGTCCAGGGAAGAAATGGCTTGGCAGTTCGGGCTGGACTGTTCCCATGAGGCACAGGGTCAGACTGATTTGCATATGGCCATGTCTGAACTGGGCTGGCAGAGTGGGCTAAAGAACGGTGATGGATTACACCCAGATCAGTTGACTGGGGGTGAGTGCTTGCAATGTTCAACACTCCGTCCATCATTTCCTTTGGTTTTTGCTTTGTTCGCCATAAGTTGGCAGGGTATGCTCAGATGTGAGTCCCTTGCTCACTTTGCCACTGGATTCAAGCAAGCCTGGCTGAAGACGGCTGAAATGCCAGAAACCGGTCCTAGGAAGCTTGTTTCCGGTCCAGGGAAGACATGGCTTGGCAGTTCGGGCTGGACTGTTCCCATAAACCCAGATCAGTTGACTGGGGGTGAGTGCTTGCAATGTTCAACACTCCGTCCATCATTTCCTTTGGTTTTGCTGTGTTCGCCATAAGTTGGCAGGGTATGCTCAGACGTGAGTCCCTTGCTCACTTTGCCACTGGATTCAAGCAAGCCTGGCTCAAGACGGCTGAAATGCCAGAAACCGGTCCTAGGAAGCTTGTTTCCGGTCCAGGGAAGACATGGCTTGGCAGTTCGGGCTGGACTGTTCCCATAAACCCAGATCAGTTGACTGGGGGTGAGTGCTTGCAATGTTCAACACTCCGTCCATCATTTCCTTTGGTTTTGCTGTGTTCGCCATAAGTTGGCAGGGTATGCTCAGACGTGAGTCCCTTGCTCACTTTGCCACTGGATTCAAGCAAGCCTGGCTCAAGACGGCTGAAATGCCAGAAACCGGTCCTAGGAAGCTTGTTTCCGGTCCAGGGAAGACATGGCTTGGCAGTTCGGGCTGGACTGTTCCCATGAGGCACAGGGTCAGACTGATTTGCATATGGCCATGTCTGAACTGGGGTGGCAGAATGGGCTAAAGAACGGTGATGGATTAAACCCAGATCAGTTGATTGGGGGTGAGTGCTTGCAATGTTCAACACTCCGTCCATCATTTCCTTTGGTTTTGCTGTGTTCGCCATAAGTTGGCAGGGTATGCTCAGACGTGAGTCCCTTGCTCACTTTGCCACTGGATTCAAGCAAGCCTGGCTGAAGACGGCTGAAATGCCAGAAACCGGTCCTAGGAAGCTTGTTTCCGGTCCAGGGAAGACATGGCTTGGCAGTTCGGGCTGGACTGTTCCCATGAGGCACAGGGTCAGACTGATTTCCATATGGCCATGTCTGAACTGGGGTGGCAGAGTGGGCTAAAGAACGGTGATGGATTAAACCCAGATCAGTTGATTGGGGGTGAGTGCTTGCAATGTTCAACACTCCGTCCATCATTTCCTTTGGTTTTGCTGTGTTCGCCTTAAGTTGGCAGGGTATGCTCAGACGTGAGTCCCTTGCTCACTTTGCCACTGGATTCAAGCAAGCCTGGCTGAAGACGGCTGAAATGCCAGAAACCGGTCCTAGGAAGCTTGTTTCTGGTCCAGGGAAGACATGGCTTGGCAGTTCGGGCTGGACTGTTCCCATGAGGCACAGAGTCAGACTGATTTGCATATGGCCATGTCTGAACTGGGGTGGCAGAGTGGGCTAAAGAATGGTGATGGATTAAACCCAGATCAGTTGACTGGGGGGGAGTGCTTGCAATGTTCAACACTCCGTCCATCATTTCCTTTGGTTTTTGCTTTGCTCGCCATAAGTTGGCAGGGTATGCTCAGACGTGAGTCCCTTGCTCACTTTGCCACTGGATTCAAGCAAGCCTGGCTCAAGACGGCTGAAATGCCAGAAACCGGTCCTAGGAAGCTTGTTTCCGGTCCAGGGAAGAAATGGCTTGGCAGTTCGGGCTGGACTGTTCCCATGAGGCACAGGGTCAGACTGATTTGCATATGGCCATGTCTGAACTGGGCTGGCAGAGTGGGCTAAAGAACGGTGATGGATTAAACACAGATCAGTTGACTGGGGGTGAGTGCTTGCAATGTTCAACACTCCGTCCATCATTTCCTTTGGTTTTGCTGTGTTCGCCATAAGTTGGCAGGGTATGCTCAGACATGAGTCCCTTGCTCACTTTGCCACTGGATTCAAGCAAGCCTGGCTGAAGACGGCTGAAATGCCAGAAACCGGTCCTAGGAAGCTTGTTTCCAATCCAGGGAAGACATGGCTTGGCAGTTCGGGCTGGACTGTTCCCATGAGGCACAGGGTCAGACTGATTTGCATATGGCCATGTCTGAACTGGGGTGGCAGAGTGGGCTAAAGAACGGTGATGGATTAAACCCAGATCAGTTGATTGGGGGTGAGTGCTTGCAATGTTCAACACTCCGTCCATCATTTCCTTTGGTTTTGCTGTGTTCGCCTTAAGTTGACAGGTATGCTCAGACGTGAGTCCCTTGCTCACTTTGCCACTGGATTCAAGCAAGCCTGGCTGAAGACGGCTGAAATGCCAGAAACCGGTCCTAGGAAGCTTGTTTCCGGTCCAGGGAAGACATGGCTTAGCAGTTCGGGCTGGACTGTTCCCATGAGGCACAGAGTCAGACTGATTTGCATATGGCCATGTCTGAACTGGGGTGGCAGAGTGGGCTAAAGAATGGTGATGGATTAAACCCAGATCAGTTGACTGGGGGGGAGTGCTTGCAATGTTCAACACTCCGTCCATCATTTCCTTTGGTTTTGATGTGTTCGTCATAAGTTGGCAGGGTATGCTCAGACGTGAGTCCCTTGCTCACTTTGCCACTGGATTCAAGCAAGCCTGGCTGAAGACGGCTGAAATGCCAGAAACCGGTCCTAGGAAGCTTGTTTCCGGCCCAGGGAAGACTTGGCTTGGCAGTTCGGGCTGGACTGCTCCCATGAGGCACAGGGTCAGACTGATTTGCATTTGGCCATGTCTGAACTGGGGTGGCAGAGTGGGCTAAAGAACGGTGATGGATTAAACCCGGATCAGTTGACTGGGGGTGAGTGCTTGCAATGTTCAACACTACGTCCATCATTTCCTTTGGTTTTGCTGTGTTTGCCATAAGTTGGCAGGGCATGCTCAGATGTGAGTCCCTTGCTCACTTTGCCACTGGATTCAAGCAAGCCTGGCTGAAGACGGCTGAAATGCCAGAAACCGGTCCTAGGAAGCTTGTTTCCAGTCCCGGGAAGACATGGCTTGGCAGTTCGGGCTGGACTGTTCCCATGAGGCACAGGGTCAGACTGATTTGCATATGGCCATGTCTGAACTGGGGTGGCAGAGTGGGCTAAAGAACGGTGATGGATTAAACCCAGATCAGTTGACTGGGGGTGAGTGCTTGCAATGTTCAACACTCCGTCCATCATTTCCTTTGGTTTTGTTGTGTTTGCCATGAGTTGGCAGGGCATGCTCAGACGTGAGTCCCTTGCTCACTTTGCCACTGGATTCAAGCAAGCCTGGCTGAAGACGGCTGAAATGCCAGAAACCGGTCCTAGGAAGCTTGTTTCCAGTCCCGGTAAGACATGGCTTGGCAGTTCGGGCTGGACTGTTCCCATGAGGCACAGGGTCAGACTGATTTGCATATGGCCATGTCTGAACTGGGGTGGCAGAGTGGGCTAAAGAACGGTGATGGATTAAACCCAGATCAGTTGACTGGGGGTGAGTGCTTGCAATGTTCAACACTCCGTCCATCATTTCCTTTGGTTTTGCGATGTTCAAATGAAACCATAAAAATATTTGCATACGCTGGTGCCCCAGAAAAACCCATAGAGGTTCCTGAGAGTTGTGCGTAATATGAGTCATCCCATTTGAAGTAGCTGTGGTGCAGACAATAGTGTAATAGTTGTAACAGAGATATCTTTTCGGTGTCAATGTCTTCTAACTGCAGTAATGCCCACTCAACTGCTTCTATTCCGGCTTAATGTGGTATAGATGTATAAAGGGCTACCACATCGATGGTACACAATAGCCAAGATGCTTGTACGCCAGATTGGATATCTTCTAATTTAGATAGGAAATCCGTAGTGTCTTTTACATACGATGTCCAATTTTGTACACATTTTTGTAAGAAGTGATCAAGATATCTTCCGATTGGATCAAATATTGATCCACAACCTGAAACGATTGGTCTGAATGGTGGGTCTTCGAGGTTTTTGTGAATCTTGGGTATCATATACAAATGCGGTCTGCGTGGGTTCGGAGTTGTGAGGTATGATTTAGTCGGTCCCTCAATCCACTCCAACTCCAATGCATTTTGTAAAATGTTTTCCAACAACTCTGAGAGTTCCAAGGTTGGATCAGTTGGCAAAGGAGATATATTTCAGGATCCATAACATGTGAGTTGACTTTTTGATGATAAAATGTAGTGTCCATTAATACTATAGCCCCACCTTTATCAGCCGGCTGAATAGTTATTTCAGGGTTGCTTGCTATTGCTTTAATAGTGATTCTATCATGTTTAGTCAGGTTATGATGACTGCTTTTCTTCAGATTCAAAGCCTTTATACATGTTTTTTGACCATTATTTCAAATGTATCTAGCATTTTGTACGAAGTAGGTGCTTGAAACGTGCTTTTGGGCTTAAATTTCACGTTTTCAGTTGTCTGTTGGAGATGTTCAGTAATGGCCACATTAGCAAAAAAGTGTCGTAGACGTAGAGTACGCATAAACCTGAATAAAGATATGTCAACTTCCATGGTGTTGGTGGCGCTAGTGGGTACGAATGACAATCCTTTGTTCAGAACTTTGATTTGCTGAGATGTTAACTTCACTGAGGAGATATTAACTATTAGACTATGTTCTTTCCGCTGCGAAATGATTTGCCCCCCTTTTCCTCTCCTGGTCGGACGTGTGTGCTTGATGCTTCTTTGTGTGTTACCGGTGGTAATCCTTGATCTGGGGCCTGTGACAAAAAAGACACGGTACTAGTTGTCTGTATCTGCTCAATTGGATCTGATGTGGATCCTGTTAAGATGGTTGCTGATGTGCCTGGTTGTACTGGGGTCCTGTTAGTGGAAATCTCCTTATCAGTCACTAGGCTTTCCTCAGATGAATGAGTTGTAGGTTTCCTTTGATCAAATCTTTTTCTGGCATATATCTATGCCCACGTGTAAACTTCATTTAGTTTGTAGTCTATTGTATCTCTCTTGTATTTCCTTAGTTTACCTTCCTGGAGTTCTTTACTATATTTTTCTAACTTTTGATTTAATCCCTCTAAATTGATTTGCCAGGTGTTTTGTTCCATTCTTAATTCCAGTTCTCCTTTTAAAGTTGAAATTTCATCCTCAAGCTCTCGTATTGTTTTTGATAATTCCTCAATGATCAATAAAATGAGGTCTAGTGAGCATTTATTTAAAATCGAATACCATTTATCCATGAAAGCCGGATTCAAATGAAATCGAAATAACATGGGTTTTATTGACAGACGTAGTCCTCTGGGTATGCGCTTAGCCTTATGGTACTGGACTAGCGTTGAGGCATGTAGTTTTTGATTAAGTTGTCTTCTGGTTAGGTATTCCAATAGTTTTAGTTGTTGTGATATCGAGCCCCCATGGGCATCCATTGATCTTACTTCTTGGATTAGAGCATATATTTCAGTTGCCTGATCTGATGTATAAACCATCGTTGTAGCTCTATTGTCCATTATATTTGTGATAGATTCAAACAACATTGTTTGTGGGTCCAACCTCCTGGGTTTGACAGAATAAGACGTATATTTGTTACAGGGTAGGGGGTGCACTCCTCAATTTATCAAGTTTTTCCTTATTTTAAATTGGTGCTGCAGCAAGCAAGAGCTGCCAACTGATGCTGAGGAAGATACCAGGTTAATAACAAGTGTGAAAACTTGTATTTGCTGCGCACAATTCACATGGTATATGTACACCACTAGGTAAACATACATTCACAGGTTTTCCATTTATTTTCTGTTGAAGATTCAATTTCAAACCAAAAAGTTTATATGCTCTCATGCATTTATACATAACATTGTGAAAACAAAATATTTGCTTTGTACATCTGTATTCATATACATAAGGTTCAACAAGACTTGTACATATACAAATTTATACATTGATGGGTGCTCATGCCAAATGCATTTCGGAAAATAATGGTTCCTTTCTCAGGGACAATTCTGAAATAAAAATAAAATAATGTACTTTTAATGTTTGTCCACATGGAGGCTCGAAAAACACTGTTTCTGATAACTTTAGTTTGTTGAGATTTGGTTATGATCATGCATATTGAAATAATGTTAAAATAATGTGCCCTAAATATAGTGATGTGAAATCTCTATATGTGACAGAAAATCCTACCTTCAGTAGGCAGTTCTAACTTGCATAAACCAGCAATCCTAATGAAAAACAAACTGTAAAGACCAAATGTCAATCATGATGCAATGACAACCTAATTATGCTCAAAGATGAGATAGCAAGCCGATGCTGTTAAAAATACACTTAGATGGCTAGCTCTTACCTCTTAAAGGTTTATCATACACGAGTTCTGAAACACAAACCACCAAAATTAGGGCATCAAAATCTACCTATGGTAGGCATAAAATTCTGCCAATTGCACTTGTGGGCCATCCGCCCATAATCATCCTAGAAAGGAATATGCTACTTACCAGTATGCATCTGTTCTTGGCATGTAGAGCTGCAGAACCACACACTTAGGATAAGATCGCCATCTGGTGTTGGGCTCGGATGATTGCAGGTTGTTGTTGTCTTCGGAAGAAGCCTTTGGTCACGAGATAGGTGACTCCTCCTCTGGACAACAGTGCGCATGGGCATCCACTCCATCCTCAGATTGTTTTTCGCCATGATGGGAAATGGAGTGTATAAGAAATAAAGAGAAAGGATGTCCATGTGTAGTGTCTAATTAAGACAATGCTGGAACAGATACAGGTCCCGGGGAGGCGGGTGGGCGTGTGTGGCTCTGCAGCTCTACATGCCAAGAACAGATGCATACTGGTAAGTAGCATATTCCGTTCGAGGCATATGAGCTGCAGATCACACACTTAAGATAGACTATATAGCAGTGTCTCCCCTAGCGGTGGTCACCTGTATCCATTGCAGCGGTTTGGAATAGAGTTTTTAGGACAGCTTGGCCTACTGAAGCTTGTTGTTTGGATTGCACATCAACACAGTAATGTTTAGTGAAGGTGTGTGTGGTAGACCATGTGGCTGCTTTGCAAATATCTTCTAAGGGAATGTTCCCTAAGAATGCCATGGAAGCCCCTATTTTACGCGAGGAGTGCGCTCTAGGGGGAACTGTAAGAGTGCGTTTAGCTTTTTGGTAACATATTTGGATACATTTAACTATCCACCTGGCTATCCCTGATTTTGAAATGGGGTTGCCTTTATGTGGTGGAGCGAAAGCAACAAACAGCTGTTTGGTTTTGCGAAAAAGTTTGGTTCTGTCGATGTAATAAAGCAAGGCTTTTTTAACATCTACGGTATGAAGGGCTCTCTCAGCTACTGAGTCTGGATTAGGGAAGAAGACTGGTAGCTCGACTGATTGGTTAAGATGGAAAGGGGAAATGACTTTAGGGAGGAATTTTGGGTTTGTCCTAGGAACCACTTTGTTACGATGTAGTTGTAAGAATGGTTCTTCAAGAGTTAAGGCTTGTATCTCACTTACTCTCCGTAGGGATGTGATTGCGATAAGGAAAGCCACTTTCCAAGTTAGGAACTGCAGTTCGCATTTATGCATAGGTTCAAATGGAGGACCCATGAGCCTTGTGAGAACAATATTGAGATTCCACACTGGGGAAGGTGGTAATCTTGGAGGAATAATCCTTTTAAGACCCTCCATAAATGCTTTGATGGCTGGTACCTTAAAGAGGGACAGGTGTTGTCTATTTTGCAAGTAGGCTGCTAAGGCCGCTAGGTGTAGCCGTATGGAGGAATACGCTAAATTGCATCTTTGCAAGTGTAGTAAATAGCAAATAATGTTTTGGATGGAAGCATCTAGTGGACGTATGTCATTGTTAGCGCAGTAAATGGCAAATCTTTTCCATTTTGCTGCATAACACGCCCTAGTAGTAGGTCTTCTAGCCTCTTTTATGATATTCATACAGTCCGGTGGGAGGTTGAGGTAACCGAACTCTAAGACTTCAGGAGCCAGATTGCCAAGTTCAGTGTCTGAGGATCTGGGTGTCTGATTTCTCCATGGTTCTGGGTTAATAGAGCCGGGGAGAGGCGCAATTTTTGATGTGGAACTAGCGATAGTTCTAGAAGTGTGGTGAACCAGGGTTGACATGCCCAAGTGGGAGCTACTAGTATCAGTTTTAGCGACTGTTGTTTCAGCTTGCGTACCACAAATGGAATGAGTGGGACAGGCGGAAAAGCGTACCCAAATCTGCCTGACCAGTTCATCCATATTGCATTGCCCTTCGACTGTGAGTGTGGAAACCTGGCGGCGAAGGTTGGGCATTTTGAGTTTTCGTGAGTGGCGAACAGATCTATGTCTGGTTGGCCCCATTTTTGGAAGAATGGGAATAGGACTTTGGGGTGTAATTCCCATTCGTGGATTTGCTGTGTCTGGCGACTTAGGAGATCGGCAACCTGGTTGTGAACGCCTGGAAGGTGTTGCGCTAGTAGGTAGATGTTTTGGGGAGTTGCCCATCTCCAGATTTGCTGTGCAAGTCGGGACAGTTGGAGAGAATGTGTCCCCCCCTGTTTCTGTATGTAATACATTGTCGTCATATTGTCTGTGCGGATGAGGACAGTTTTGTTCTTTAGATGTACTTGAAAGGATTTGAGTGCTAGGAACACCGCTAGAAGTTCGAGGTGATTGATATGGAGCAGTTTGTGTTGAGTGGTCCATCTGCCCTAAATGGTGTATTGAAGGAGGTGGGCTCCCCACCCCGTGAGAGATGCGTCGGTGGTCAGCACTACTTGTGGAAGAGGCTCTAAGAACGGCCGCCCTTTGGACAGGTTGATGGTGTTCCACCATTTTAGTGAACGAAGTGAGCGACTGTCCACCAACACCAGATCGGTAAGTTGTCCGTGAGCCTGATTCCACTGTTGTGCTAGACACTCTTGCAAGGGCCGCATTTGAAGTCGTGCATGGGGTACGATGGAGATGCATGACGCCATCATGCCTAAAAGTTGCATAAACACTCTTGCTGGAAGAGAGTGTTGCGTTTGAAATTTTGAGATGAGATTTTGTATGTTGGCTATCCTGGCTGTGCTGGGATAAGCTATGGCCTTGGATGTATTTATGATGGCTCCCAGATATTGATGTATGTGGGAGGGTTGCAGTTGAGATTTGGGATAGTTGATGGTAAATCCCAAGTCGTGTAGGGTTTGAATAGTGCAGTGAGTGTGGAGAACGCATTTGTCGAGAGTATTGGCTTTTATGAGCCAATCGTCGAGATAGGGGAAGACATGGATTTGTTGTCTCCTGAGATGCGCTGCCACAACTGCTAAGCATTTGGTGAATACCCTGGGTGCAGTTGTTACTCCGAATGGGAGAACTGTGAACTGATAGTGTTGCCCGTCTACCACAAATCGTAGATATTTCCTGTGTGCGGGATGCATAGGGATGTGAAAGTATGCGTCCTTGAGGTCCAATGTGGCAAGGAAGTCGCCCTGTTGAAGTAGTGGGAGGACTTGTTGGAGAGTGATCATATGAAAGTGATCTGATTGTATGTATTGGTTTAGTAGCCTGAGGTCCAGTATGGGTCTTAAGGTCCCGTCCTTTTTGGGAATGAGGAAATATAGAGAATATACTCCTGTACCCTGATGTTGGAGTGGAACTGGTTCTATTGCGTGTTTTTGAAGCAAAGACCGAATTTCCTGTTTGAGGAGTGTGAGATGGTGTGGTGACATTGGACGATGTTTGGGTGGTATGTTTGGGGGGGTGTTCGTGAGTTCGAGGCAGTAGCCAAACTGGATAATTTGTCTTACCCACTTGTCTGTTGTTTTGGAATCCCAGACAGGTAGGAACTGTTGGAGTCTTCCCCCGACCGGAATGGAATGGTCTGGGGGGAGTGGAGGCAAGTCACTGTTTAGTGGCTGGAGAGGTGCGGGTGTTGGTGTTGCCCCGTCCTCGGCCCTTGGTATTGTTTCCCCTATATCCTCCTCTAAAATATCCTCTGTTAGGGGATGTTTGTCCGGTGGTTTTGAAAGTGGAAGAGGTGTCTGTTCCCACATTTTTGGAGGCTCCCATGTAAAAGGAGCGGCGAAAGGAGCCTCGAGGTTGTGTAGACTGTAATGCTCCCATTGATTTGGCAGTCTCATTATCTTTCTTCATCTTTTCTAGTGCAGTGTCGACTGCGGGTCCAAACAGTTGCTCCTGATTAAAGGGTTGAGCAAGAATGGTTGATTGTACTTCCGGCTTAAAGCCGGAAATACGTAGCCATGCGTGGCGTCTAAGTAACACGCTCGTGTTGACTGCCCTAGAGGCGGTGTCCGCTGCATCTAGCGCACATTTGATGGAGGCATTTGAAATTAGCTTTCCCTCTTGAATGAGGTCATTGGCCTCGGATTTGTACTGATCAGGCAGGTGTTGCAAAAGCTCCTCTAGTTGGTCATAATGAGCCCTATCATATCGAGCCAATAGGGCTTGTGTGTTGGCAATACGCCAGTGGTTAGCAGCTTGTGCGGCAACCCTTTTTCCCGAGGCCTCTAAGAGCTTAGACTCTTTGTCTGGGGGCGGTGTGTCTCCTGTTGTTTGGGAGTTAGCCCGCTTCCTTGCATTTGACACGACTAAAGAGTCTAGAGGGAGCTGCGCTTTGATGTAAGTGGGATCCTGAGGGGCCGGTCTATATTTTTTTTCTATTCGGGGGTTAAGAACCCTAGCTCTAACAGGGTCCTTAAAAACCTCAGTGGCATGCTTTATCACTCCCTTAATCATGGGTAAGATTTGAACAGATTTTTGCGACTGCTCAAATGTGTTGAGGAGAAAGTCCTCCTCAGGTGTATCTGTGTGCATGGTAATGCCATGGAACAGTGCCGCCCTGTTTATGAGTTGTCCAAACCCTAAATGGTCATCAGGAGGGGAGGGTTTGGAAGGGTATGTAGTGGGATCAGGAAAGTCAGGTAAAGGGAAAGCCCAGTCGTCTAAGGGCGCCGTGTCCGGGAGTGTAAAGGGATCATGAGGATCAGTAGGATTATCTGGGTCTCCCCCTCCCCCTAAATCATCATCATCATCCTGTGGAGGTGGTGTATGCGAAGGAGATGGTAAAGGGGAAGGAGGTGGGGGCAGGGGGGGTGGAATGAGAGGTAATATAGGAGAGGAAGGACGAATGGGTGAGGTGGCAAAGTCCTTCTTCTTCACGGGAGCGGGAGGAGGTGTTGTGTCCAGCTTCCTTTTCTTGTATGGCACAGCTGTGACATGTCCGGTTTTTGGCTTTATGTAAATCCTTTTATGCGTGGGATCCGGGCGAAAAAGTTCCTCATTGTCCGAAAGTGGCTTTGGCGCCGACTTTTTCGGCTCCGATCTGTGTTTTGGGAGATCGGCAGAGTCTTTGTGGACTTTTTTCGGTACCGAGGATGATTTTGGTGCAGAAGAACTTTTCGGTGTCGGCGTTGATTTAGGCGCCGAGGAACCTTTTGGTGCCGGTGGAGACTTCGGTGCCTAAGAACGTTTTGGTGCTGAGGGGGAGTTCGGCCTCGGAGCCTGCTTCGGTGCCGACAGAGGAGTCTTCGGTGCCGAAGGTATTGTGGGCACAGTAATATGAGGTGTACTCGAGCCCGAGCCACCTGCAGGCTTATATTTCTTCGGAGCCGGGCCGGAGGGCGGGGCCTCTGAAGATGATTTTCGGTCGCGACTGGGGCCAGCTGGTAGAGTCTTGACCAATGCCTTTTTTGGTGGGGTTGGGGTAGGGGCACTGGTACTAACACGCTGCCCCGGAGTGATGAGGTCATCCGAATCGTCAGCCTCAGATACGATTTGGAGGTCTTCGGAGTCGTCGTCAGGGACATCCTGGGCAAAGATGTCGTCTGGTTCTGGAGCTGGCCTGGCCATGATATGGCGTTGAGCTCTTCGGTCCCGGATGGTTTTCTTCAAACGGAATGCGGCGCAGGCTGGACAGCTGGATTCGTTGTGGTCCGGCGAGAGGCACAGGTTACAGACCTCGTGGTGGTCACTGTGGGGGAACTTTGCTCCACATTGGGGGCATTTTTTAAATCTTGTCCTTTCCATGAGCCGCGTCCGGAACCGGTCCGAGTGTATTTCGACGTCGAGTTGTAAAATTTTGGAAGGTTGTTTGATTGCTAGAAGTTTTCAGCTGGAGCGGAAAAAAGTTCATCCGAACCCAATGGCGGAAAAAAACAATCTGAGGATGGAGTGGATGCCCATGCGCACTATTGTCCAGAGGAGGAGTCACCTATCTCGTGACCAAAGGCTTCTTCCGAAGACAACAACAACCTGCAATCATCCGAGCCCAACACCAGATGGCGATCTTATCCTAAGTGTGTGATCTGCAGCTCATATGCCTCGAACACAATCTTACCTCAATAACACCCATTCTAACGAGTATCTGCACGAAAAAAGCAACAGAACAGAGAATTTGATTCTCAGCCTAGCGTAGTAAATACCATAAAAGACGCGTCTCGTTATAAACTAGCACTGTCATAACCGATGGTGCTCCGTACCTGAAAGCGTACTGATGGCGTTCAAGAAAGTAGCTTCCGTGATGTTTGCAAACATCTCACCCGAGTGCTCGCGGTTATAACGACGCGAAATCGGCATTAGTGGTTAACAACAATGACGGACTATTTTTAACAGTTCTAGACAAATGTTTCACTGGCGCCATGATTAAAAAGTGCCCTTTATAACGATATGCATTTTCGTATCACATGGCAAATAATGTGAACGGGAAACAAACGAAAATTGTAAATCTAAACAATGACTAAAAGACGTGCTATTTGGCATTCGTGTCCTGATCGTGAACAAAATGTCAGTTCACTGTGTTGTGAAGATGTAACATACTACATGCCGCTAACAAGAACGGCTGTATGATACTGTTAATAGAGCAATGCCTCTAGTAATGGTCTAATGGTAACCGTGACAACAAACCTACGTGCTGTGAGAAATGCGCTGAATTTTTTTTTTGTTGTTATACCAAAGTGACAACAAAGCGTAATCTTATTTCCGTGCTATTAAGAGTGTAACAATTGCCCATCAAAGAAAGGAAAGAGTGAAACTCTTGTTTCTTTGTATATACTGTTTACTAAAATCCTGATATTATGTGAATAGAAAAGACAATATGAAACGTACTATGCCCAAAGATTAATTACAATACAAGCTAAAACCCAAAGCGCTAAGGAGTATGCGATACAGTAACAGAACAATAGCTATAAAACTATAAAAAGCTAGGGCATAGGTACCTCAGAGGCCTACCAGGGGCTGAAGCATGTATTATGCCACCCCGGAAGCACTCCAAAATTACACCACAGGTCTGCTACTGCAGCCTGGGTAAGGTGGTGCTTGCACCCCTTACAGTGGTATAGGCTACCTATATCACTACCATTGCACACACATATAAAACCTATAAGTCACTCCTATGGCAGGCCTTAACAATCCTGAAGGCAGAGTGCTTGGTTTTTATGTGAGAGGGTGCCCCTGCATGAGAAGAGCCCCTCTGCAGCGTTCAGAGTACCTCCTCTGATGCTGTTTGTGGTGCAGCCTGACCATATACTCTTAAGTGTATAATAACCTTGTGGTAAATGCTAACTTTGGGATGGCTGCACGGAAACATGTTGTGTTTGGTGTCAAACGCTTTGGAATACCACCCCCCGCCAGTTCTGGCGGCGGGGGTAGCATTCCACCCTTCTAGAGGGAGAGACATGTTCACACTGTCTAACCTGGTAGGACTTTCTACAGCCCTGGCATCACAAAATGGATGCCTCTGCCACAGACACGGGTCTGGCCTCCTGCTGCTGACCGAAACTCCAGCAGGGGAGGCCTGGACAATAGGTTTCCTGCCCAGACAGGCAGATGTGTATTGGGGCTGGGCGGGAGCACTCTCTGGTGCTTTGAAGTCCTGCACTGGGGGCACACTTGGTGTCCCTGTGCATAGTCCAGTTCAAACCGGTTGCAGGGGCTACCTGCCCCTGATCTGGCGCGAAACTGGACAAAGGAAATGGGTGTAACCACCCCTCTTTCCAAACCCTCCCATAGGTGGGTCCCTAGAGTATGTCCAACCCCCAAACTTAGTATAAGTATGGGAACCCAGTCCTTGCGACTTTAGATTACCCTGGACGAAACTCTGCAACATCTATCCTGGACCTTCGACGTTCTACTTTGACTAGAAGACTGAAGAAATCTCCCTTGGGGTCAAGGAGTGACTCCCCTGCTTGGCAGGCACCAAAAAAGCAACTGTCTGGTCTGCAATTCCGAAGCTCCCGTTGGACGCCAAAGTCTCTGCATCACCAGAGGTGGATTTCCTGACTTCCCCGAGGCTATCCTGAGTCCACAGCAAAGCTGAGGCCCGTGGCTATCGTGGGTGACGAGTAACCGTGACCCCTGGACATCGGGTACTATTGCTGGTACATCGACTTCCTGTTTATCCTCGAAGTTCTGCTTTGGCTCCGAGTAGCCCCAGCCTTGAGCACTGAATGCACGAAGACCTCTGGCCTCCACTCCACGAGTGACCCGTGGGCTGGGTTCCAGTGCGACTGCTCGAGGCTCCTTCGCGATCGCTAGCCCGTTGGCTAGTGGGTCCCCACGAAGGCAACTCCCCTTCTGCTTGGGCTTCCCTGGTTGCGCCAGACGTGCCCTGACTTACCCTCACTAGGTGAGTCCCTCAGACCTTGCTGATCTACACCGACGTCCTTCTTCTCTTTCCACGAGACTTGCCGTTGCCAAGGCTTGTGTGGTCCATTCTGCTCGCCGACACTGCAGCACTCGACAGACTTCGTGGGACAGCTCGAATCCAGCTCGTGGACTTGTCGACGCCTCCTGGACCTCGTGGCTGAAGTCAAGACACCCGTCAACTCACCTGAAGCACCCGACATCTGTGGGCATTGGTCCATCGTGCCCCTGGTCACTGGCAAGTGACCCAGAGTCTGTCCCCTCTGCTTTCAGGTTCCTTCCATCCTAGATCCAGGCTTGGATCGCTTCGGACAGTTTTCCTCTTCACGGCAGCAGCACTTCTTCGCCAGCTTCCATTGAAATCGACGATGCGACCCGACACCAAAAGACACCTATACACCCGGTTTCCCTGGGTGAGGTAACACAAGTACTCTGGTGCTCCTGTGGGTGCTAGCCCTAGAACTGCCTAAGTCCAAAAGGGTTTGGTACTAACTCGATTCTAAGTGTCCCTAATCTTTAATTTTCCAAAGCGACATTGCCCATAGAAGCTAACGGGAACCCGCGGTTGTGTTTACACACTGCACACGGCCCCCGTGGGTCCCCTATGTCACTACCTTGGGTGGTCCCTTGGGGTCCCAGCGATTCTACAGGGTCTAGGCCTTGTGTCTAGTTCAGTCGTGGTTCTTATACCACTTTATTGGTATATGTTATTACTGTTGATTGATAACTTGTAAATTAAGTACTTCAAACTCCAGTCTCATAAAGAGACTAGAGGGGTGTGTATTATCCTAAATACATTTATTTTAAATATATACCTGGTGTGGATGTCCGTTCATTTTCAAGAGATTATAAACTGGTAAAACAAGCTGCTTTACCTTCCTTCAAGACTTAGCCTGAAGGCTGCTCTCCATAGCTACCACTAGGATAGCTTTCAATAAAGGTTGTCTTTAACCTATTCACCATAAGGGGTTGTTTCAACTGATACAAGGTGCCCACTATAATTAGTGGACAGCGTATATCAGGTCAACTTCTCACACTTGTTGACTGTGCATTTTCTGTATGACCATCTATGTGTGTAACTCTTCTCAGGTTTACTTGTACCGCCTCCTTTTGAGCCCCTGTGTGAGTATAAAAGACCCACAGTCTCAGTACTCCTTGTGCTAGCTCATACACTACCGAAGGGTTTGGTATGGATGTAGTTCCACCTCATGAGGTTTAATAAACTGTTTTCTTGATATTCCAGCTTCCGTGCCAATCTCTACTTATTGGTCTGAGGACCAGTGCTCAAAGAAGGGCAAACCCCTAGCACCGGTAGGCCTCGCTGAGGTCTACTTCTACATTCCCTGTTTATGGTATTGTAGAACATGGACGTTATTCTATGATTATGCGTCCTGTTTATGTCCTTAGGAGGCAATTGAGGGTAGAGGAAAGAAGGCCTTTCTGCACTGGGACGCCCCGTTGTTGGGCCAGCCATGCGCAATACAAATCTGACTAATAATAATAATAATTTAGCTTGTTATATGCCTTGGGTGTTTGTATGCTAAGGTCCGGTTGACTGTTTTTGGGGCACTTTAGTATGTACCTATAAACATAACTCAAACCATATCAGCTATATATTTAATATATATATATATATATATATATACTGATGTAGAGGCATACATCTGTGTGTTTATTTTCCCCTTATGAAGAGTATTCCACCCATGTGGTATACCCAAGATGTTGACATGTACAACAAAGATGTTGACCTGGACGTTTATTCACCACTGGTTTCAGTTCCGGAGTAACGTGCTACTTGCCGAAAAAGCGCTTCGATGCCTCATCAGGGGTAGTAAGCGCTATATAACTGCAATTTCAATACAATACCCTAAAATGAGGGTTACGGCCCTTAATGTGTACTGTGCATAGTGTGCCTTTTGGCTATCTATTTGCGAATGGGCTCCTAATTTTTAGTAGGCTAATGCCTGCTTTTTGTGGTATTGATCTCCCTTGTGATTAAGCGCAAGGGAGAGATACACTAACATTTGAGTGTGCTGTGTGCAGAACTTGTGTAGTTTTAATCATGTAGTCAGGAAGCCTGCCGAACTGCGCCTTGTTTTGTGCTTATTCTGCCTTTATGGATGTTACTTGTTGTTGTAACGAAACACCCCCTGGTAAGGGGTGTGTTGTGTTTGCCCTGTTAGGGATACATTGTGATGAGGTGGAGGCCCTATCATGTGGCCAGATGTGAGGTATGCGTCCTTACCTTGTCCCCATTAACCTGCTTTGCTATATAGTAGGCATATGCAAGATTTAAGGTGCTGATTTAGTTATGTTTTATGTTACTGTGTGTAGGTGCTATATGTGGTGGTAGGGTGTTAACCCCCCACTGTATTAGGCGAAATTTATGATCGCGGTCAACCGCAGTTTCCGGCCTTATAGGATACCTTTGGAAGTCGCGGTTAACTCCTATAGAAGAGTTGCCGGCTCCGTTGCGGTGTCCAGAAAAGGTCGCGGTCATCCCCAGTTGCCGGCCTTATGCAATAGTTTGGGAAGTTGTGGTTAACTCGCCTTGAAGAGTTGCCGACTCCCTTATGGTGCCAAGATCATTCTCCGTGGTAGGAGATTACTACCACCTTTTGGGCTCGCCACGCCCATAGTGAGTGTGAGATGAGTGTGGTTGTGGTATGCCCACCCATATCGTGGTGATCAGCCCCTTTAGTGAAGCTGACTCTCATTTGTCATTGTAGCAAACATAATGTTGTGCTGCAAGTACATATTGTATTGTAGAAAGAAATGCTGTGTAGCGTGCGTAGATATTTACTTGTATTTTGGGGTTTGTAGTCTTGCTGTATGAGACTTCATTCCTTATTAGATGTAACCCGTGTGTTTAAAACTACGTATAGTGTTTTATGTGCAGCACAGTCTCTGCTGGACAACCTCGCCAGCCTCGGACTCAAGCAACTGGTGAACACCCCCACCCACTATGCCGGACACACGCTTGACCCAGTCTTCTCCTCCAGCAAGTACATCTCAGGGCTTGATAAATCCGAAAAATGGTACTAGTCCTGCAGGTCTAGTGCCTTGGAAAACCCCCTCGACCTCACTTCAACCTACTTGACCTCTGTCTCCGAAAACGGAGCAAAAGTGACAAGATAACAAGATTTAAAGGCATCTTTATTGCTCATTCCCTTTGTGAGCAATAAAAATGCCTTTAAATCTTGTTATCTTGTCACTTTTGCTTCATTTTCACAGACAGAGGACAAAAGTTAGTTTCTCTTCCTACTCGCCAGAAAGGGCGAGTAGGACCTAAAAATAGCTCATCCTCATAAATTCTCCCTCGCAAATGCGAGGGGGCGAGTGGATTTGTCGAGCCCTGCATCTCCTTCAGCCACTCCACCGGACTCCACTGGACAGACCACAGCTGCGTCCACTTCAGCTTCAGAAGGACCACGACACACCACCACCCGCAACAGGCTCCCCGCAGGAGCTGGAATAAGATCACCACTGACCAGCTCACCACATCCCTGAGCCAGAACCCTCCCGCCAGCCCAACGGACCCCAACCAAGCAGCCAACAACCTCACACAGTGGATCGCCAACTGCGCGGACGACCTCGCACCACTGAAAAACCATCCCAGCAGGCCCGGCAGCAAGAAAGCCTCTTGGTTCAACGATGATCTCAAGAACTCCAAGAAGAACTGCCGTAGCCTCGAGAAAGCCTGGCGCAAAGTCCCGACTACAGACAACATGACCGCCCTCAAGCACCCCACCCGCAAACACCACCAGCTGATCCACACCACCAAGAAAACAGCATTCAAGGAACGACTAGACAACAACGCCCACAACAGCAAGGAACTCTTCAGCATCGTCAAAGAGCTCTCCAACCCCAGCGCCGGAAACAACGACATCACTCCCTCGCAAGACCTCTGTGACTCACTCGCCTCGTTCTTCCACAGCAAGATCGCCGACATACACAACAGCTTCGGCGCACAGACCACGCACCCAACCACCTAACCGACGCCCCCCACTACCACCCTCCGCGCCTGGACCCCGGTCAGCACCGAAGACACCATCCACACGATGAACACCATCCACTCCGGATCACCAACCGACCCATGCCCCCACCACGTCTTCAACAAGGCCGACTCCGTCATCGCACCCCAACTTCGGGACATCATCAACTGCTCCTTCAACACCGCCACCTTCCCGGAGAGCTCGAAGCATGCCGAACTCAGCGCCCTCCTGAAGAAACCATCAGCGGACCCCACCGACCTCAAGAACTACCGCCCCATCTCGCTCCTCCCTTTTCCTGCCAAAGTCATCAAGAAGACCGTCAACAGACAGCTTGCCGCCTTCCTTGAGACGAACGGATCCCTCGACCACTCGCAGTCCGGTTTCCGAGCCAACCACAGCACCGAGACCGCCCTCATCGCAGCCACTGACGACATCCGAGCCCTGCTCGACAACGGGGAAACAGCGGCCCTCATCCTCCTGGACCTCTCCGCAGCGTTCGATACTGTCTGCCACCGCACCCTAGTGCAGCGCCTCAGCAACATCGGAATCCAAGAGAAGGCACTGGAGTGGATCATCTCCTTCCTCGCCGGAAGAACCCAGAGAGTTCGCCTCCCCCCGTTCAGATCCGAGGCCACCGAAGTCATCTGCGGCGTACCACAAGGATCATCACTCAGCCCCACCCTCTTCAACATCTACATGAGCCCCCTCGCGGCCATCGCACGCCAACACAACCTCAACATCATCTCCTACGCCGACGACACCCAGCTGATCCTCTCCCTCACCAACGACCCCGCCACCGCCAGAACCAACCTACACGAAGGGATGAAAGACGTAGCCGAGTGTGAGAAGTTGGCCTGATGTATGATGTCACTAGTTCTAGTGTACACCTTATATCAGTCCAAACAACCCTTATGGTGATTGGTTGTAAAGTCAACCTTATAGACCAGCTATCCTAGTGGTAGCATGGACAAGAGCAGTCTTAGGCTAAACTCTGAATGGCATGTGAAGCCAGCTGTGATACCATATATAATCCCTTGAATACCAAATGAAAGGACACCACAACAGATATATATATAAAATAAAGTGTATTTATTCTAGACAAACCCTTAGCACTCTTTATGAGATTAGAGGTAAGTACAACACAGTCTTATTTATGCATACATTAAGTCACACAGGTAAGTAATACAGTTAGGCCCTAGGGGCCACGCAAACCATATACTAAAGAAGTGGTATATGGACCACTGTCACGGAAATAGGATAGGCCTAGGCCTAGGGAATCGCTGGGGCTACAGTACACTAGCAACAGTTAGGAAGTGGGAGGCCCACGGGATTCAGGTGCAGAGTGGAAACACTCACGCGTAATGCGTAAAAGTCGATAGAATTACTAGCAGTTAGAAATTAACAGTTTAAGGACACTTCTGAAGCAGCTAGAGAGTCGAGACTCGGAAACTAGACCCTAGGATAGTCACTACCCTTGTGAGCACCGAAGTACCCAAGTTACCTAGCCCACGGGCTGCGGGTGCATAGGTGTGAACTTGCGTCGGGTTTCGTCGTGGACTTCTATGGATGCCTGAAGGAAAGTTGCTGACAGGCAGTCAGTGCAGAGTGTCCGGTGGATCCCAAGGCTGGGATCAAGAAGAGAGGAGACCTGCAAGCAGAAGGGACAGAGTCAAGGTCACTAGCCAGTGACCACGTGGAACCAGGAAGGAACCAGGCGATGTCGTGAAGATTGCAGGTGAAGGTGAAGCTTGTCGCTGCAGCCACGGGGACCAGGAGACGTCGAGGACGACCAGGACCAGAAGGCGAGCTGTCCCACGAAGGCTCTTGCTGTCGGCGGTGTCGAAGTTGAACTAGGACTCACCAAGCCTTGGCAAGCGGAACCCACGAAGAACGGAGGACTTGCTTCTGGTGCAGACCAGGAAGGTCTGGGGTGCTTCTCTTTTGCAAGGAAGCGGGAGCCAGTCTGGAGGAGCCAAACCAGCAGTGAAGATTTCAGGATACGTCGTCACAGAGGCCACTAGCCAACGGGCAAGCAACCGGACAGACGCGGCAAGCAGGAAAATGCAGAAGGGCCCCACGCTGGACTCGTGGAGTGTGGGGGGCTGATCTTCGGTGCAGATGGTGCTTGGGGTTGGGGCTTCTCAATCCCCGGTGCACAACTTCGAGGGTGCCTCAGAAGCTGCGCTGGAAGATACTAGCCACTTTTCCCAGGTAGCCGGTCCCACGTCTCTCGTCGCCTCCACGGATCTCAGCTCGGCTGTGGATGTGGATCAGGGTCGGAGAAGTCTGGAAGTCAAGGCTCTGGTCGGGCTCTGCAGTCGGTCCCTCGTAGAACTTCAGCAAAGCAAAGGGTAGTCTCTTGATGGTGCCTGTTTGCACAGGGTAGCCACTCCTTGGCCACAAGGGAGATTCTTCAGTCTTCTTCTTTCGTCGAATGTCGAAGGTCCAGAGTTTCTGTTCAAGTTGCAGGTTCAGGATAATCTAGTCTCCTGGGGCCCAGCTACCACTCTTATACTAATCTGGGGGGCTGGGTTGCCTGCTAGGTCAGGCCTTATGGGTGGGACCTGGGAGGGGGGTGGTTACACCCCCTTCCCTTTGTCCAGTTTCGCGCCAGGACTGGGTCTGGAGTGCCCCAGCACCGGTTTGAACTGGACTATGCACTGCACACCTTGTGTGCCCCAGGCATGTCTCATTCTTTTCATCCCTCCCTGCCCCAATACACTAAGGCCTGTCTGGGGTGGTGCTCGCACCTCCCAAGGCAGGAAACCTATTGTCCAAGCCTCCCTTGCCGGGATCACTCCCAGCAGCAGGAGGTCAGACTCGTGTCTGTGGCAGCAGCATCCATTTTGTGATGCTGGGGCTCTGGTTAACTTTAACCGGGTAAGTAGGTTACAACATGTCTTCTCCCTCTAGAAGGGAGGGATAATATCCTCATCCCCAGAAATGGGATGGGGAAATTATTCCAAAGTGTTAGACACCTTACACGACATGTTTTGATAAAGCCAAACCATAGTTACCATAACCGTTTAAGATTATAAGGCACTTTAAGAGTATATGGTAGGCTATATCATAGAACAGCTCTAAGGACATGGTTCCGAAAGCTGCAGACAGGCTCAGCTCATGCTAGAGCACCATCTCACATGTTACCAAGCACTCTGCCTCCAGGATTGTTAAGGCCTGCCATAGGAGTGGCTGATAGGTACACATGGGTCTATATGTAAGTTAGGTATAGGAATACTACACCTAAGCAAGGAGTGATTACACGACCTTGCCCCAGCTGAGTGATCAGCCAGTTGTGTCATAATGGAAGGCCAGGCCAGGGGTGGCATAATACATGCTGCAGCCCCTGGTAGGCCTAGGGTACACCTATGCCCTGGGTACCTAAGGTACATTGTACAGGGGCCAATAAGGTGATCCTATCCAAATGGGTTATGCACCTAAAGTACATAGTATCAATTTAGAGAGAGAACAGCAGGGCTGTGGGTCTGATGAGCAGGCCCACAGCCACATCTAAGTCGAAAACCAGTAAAGCAAAAGCAAAAAGTGGGGGTGAACATAGAAAGCAGACCCTACTCTCCTACACAACCCCCCCCCCCCCAAACTTAGGGACATTAAACTAACCTTGACCAGTTGAGTCTTCATGTTCTAAGTGGAAATATCTGGAGAGTCCATCTGCATTGGCATGGTCAGTCCCAGGTCTATGTTCCACTGTGAAGTCCATCCCCTGTAGGGAAATGGACCACCTAAGAAGTTTGGGATTTTCACCCTTCATCTGATTTAGCCACAAGAGGGGCTTATGGTCTGTCTGAATCTTGAAGTGAGTGCCAAACAAGTATGGCCTCAGCTTCTTCAGGGCCCAAACCACAGCAAAGGCCTCCCTCTCAATAGCTGACCAACGTTTCTCTCTAGGGGTCAGCCTTCTACTTATAAAAGCAATGGGCTGGTCTTGACCATCTACATTCAGTTGTGAAAGAACAGCTCCCAAACCTAAGTCAGAAGCATCTGTCTGGACAATGAACTCTTTGGAGTAGTCTGGACTTTTCAGAATAGGTGCACTGCACATGGCCTGCTTCAGGTCATCAAATGCTTTTTGACAGCTTACTGTCCACTGAACTTTCTTTGGCATCTTCTTGGAGGTCAAGTCATTAAGTGGTGTCACAATGGACCCATAGTTCTTAACAAACTTTCTGTAGTACCCAGTCAGGCCCAAGAAAGCTCTGACCTGAGTCTGGGTAGTTGGAGGAGTCCAGTCCTTTATGGTCTGGACCTTGCTCTCCAGTGGTTGAACCTGACCCCCACCAACTAGGTGGCCCAGGTATACAACCTTGCTCTGCCCTATCTGGCACTTAGTGGCCTTGATAGTGAGGCCTGCCTTTTGCAGGGCCTCTAAAACATTCCTCAGGTGGACCAGGTGATCCTCCCAGGTGGAGCTAAAGACAGCAATATCATCAAGATAAGCTGCACAATAATCATCCAACCCAGTAAGGACTTGATTCACCAACCTTTGGAAAGTGGCAGGTGCATTCTTCAAACCAAAGGGCATTACCACAAATTGATAATGCCCTCCTGGGGTCGAGAAAGCAGTTTTGGCCTTTGCATTCTCAGCTAGTCTGATTTGCCAGTAGCCTGCTGTCAGGTCAAATGTGCTCAAAAACTTAGCAGCTGCCAGTCTGTCAATGAGCTCATCTGCCCTAGGTATTGGGTGGGCATCTGTCCTAGTGACAGCATTGAGACCTCTGTAATCCACGCAAAACCTCATCTCTCTCTTACCATCTTGGGTGTGAGGCTTTGGCACAAGGACTGCAGGACTAGCCCAAGGGCTCTCTGAAGGTTCAATGACTCCCAGCTCCAACATCTTTTGTACCTCAACTTTTATGCAGTCCCTGACATGGTCAGGTTGCCTGTAGATTTTACTCTTCACAGGCAGACTGTCACCAGTGTCCACCTCATGGGTGCACCAGTTTCTCTGACTTGGGGTCAGAGAGAACATATGTCTGTAGGACTGCAGAACCTGTCTGCAGTCCTGTTGCTGATGGACAGTGAGGCTGTCAGAAAAGACCACACCATCAACTGAGCCATCATCAGGGTTCTGAGTCAACATGTCTGGGAGAGGGTCACTCTCTTCCTCCTGCCCCTCATCTGTAACCATGAGTAAGCCCATGTCTGCCCTGTCAACATATGCCTTCAATCGGTTGACATGAAGCACCCTGTGGGGGCTTCTGGGAGTCCCAAGGTCCACCAAGTAGGTGACTTCTCCCTTTTTCTCAACAATAGTATGGGGTCCAGACCATTTGTCTTGGAGTGCTGCTGGGGCCACTGGCTCCAACACCCACACTTTCTGCCCTGGCTGGTAAACAGTCAGCACAGCCTTTTGGTCATGCCAAGCTTTTTGGAGTTCTTGGCTTGCCTCAAGGTTTTTAGAAGCCTTCTTCATATACTCTGCCATCCTGGAGCGGAGACCAAGTACATAATCCACTATGTCAAGTTTGGGTTGTCTGAGAGGTCTCTCCCATCCTTCCCTTACTAAACATAGGGGTCCTCTTATAGGATGCCCAAACAAAAGCTCAAAAGGGCTGTAGCCAACCCCCTTTTGTGGGACCTCTCTGTAAGCAAACAGAAGGCAGGGTAAAAGGATGTCCCATCTTCACCTAAGCTTGTCTGGTAAACCTTTTATCATTCCCTTTAGGGTCTTGTTGAATCTCTCAACAAGCCCATTGCACTGTGGGTGATAGGGTGTGGTGAACTTGTAGTTCACACCACACTCCTTCCACATTGCAGTCAAGTATCCTGACATGAAGTTGGCACCTCTGTCAGAAATGACCTCCTTTGGAAAGCCCACTCTGGAGAATACTCCAAGCAGGGCCCTTGCCACAACAGGAGCTGTTGTGGTCCTCAGGGGAATAGCTTCTGGATACCTGGTGGCATGGTCCACTATCACCAGTATGAATCTATGCCCAGATGCTGTTTGTGGGTCCATTGGTCCTGCAATATCTATGCCCACTCTTTCAAAGGGAACCCCCACCACAGGGAGTGGTATGAGGGGGGCCTTTGTGGTGCCACCTGATTTGCCACTGGCTTGGCAGGTGACACAGGAGCGACAAAACTCCTTGGTATCTCCTGACATATGGGGCCAGTGAAAGTGAGGGACAAGCCTGTCCCAAGTCTTGTTCTGGCCTAAGTGTCCTGCAAGGGGAATATCATGGGCCAAGGTAAGAAGGAAGCCTCTGAACTTCAGTGGTATGACCAACCTCCTGGATGCACCAGGCTTGGGGTCTCTAGCCTCTGAATACAGTAGCCCTTCATCCCAATACACTCTATGGGTACCTTGAGCATTCCCTGCAGCCTCAGCAGCAGCCAGCTGTCTGAGGGGTTCAAGAGAGGGGCAGTCTAATTGAGCCTGCCTCAGATCTGCCCTTGAAGGTCCCCCTGTCCCAAGAAACTCAACCTGATCAGGTTCAAGTTCTTCTAGGACAGTTCCTTCAGGGCTCTCAGAATCATCCTCCTGGGAGGGCTGATCCACCACCTGAGGCAGGGGGGAAGGCACAGCCTTAACCCTACTGCTCTTTCTCTTGGGTTGTGACTGGTCCATAGTTTCAGGATCCAGCACTTGTTCAGTGGTGCACTTTTTGGCCTGTGACCTGGTCACAGCAAGGACATGTGCATCTATCCCCAGCATTTCTGCATGGGTCCTATACTCCACTTCAGACCAAACTGAAGTTTCAAGATCATTGCCCAGTAAACACTCTACAGGAAGGTCTGAACTAACAATAACTTTCTTGAGGCCAGTTACCCCTCCCCAGGAGAAGTTAACAATAGCCACACTATGGGAGGTAGTGGCATTGCTAGCGTTGGTCACTAGGTACATCTCACCTAGTATGATCTGTCCAGGGTCCACAAAGGCAGGTGTCACCATTGTGACACTAGCCCCAGTGTCCCTGTAGGCCTGAGTCATTCTTTGGTTGATAAAAGGAGTCTGTCTGTACTTGCCCAGGTTACTGGGGCCTACAGTAGAGGACAAAGCTAAGTCCCCATCACAGATCAGAACAGCCTGAGTAGGTATTCTGACTAGGCCAGAATCCTCCTCAGTTCCCAGGGTTAACCCTACTACACCCTTTTGCTGAGAACCACCACTTACAGCTGGACTAGGGGGTACAGTTGCCTTAGGGGCAATGGTGGCTGGGGGCTTATCCTTTTTGGTGCACTCACTAAACCAATGTGAGTTGGACTTACAATAGTTGCACCATGGTTTCTTTTGGCCATCTTTCTTTTTATCCTTTTTGGGACCACCCTCCCCCTGAGCCTTTTGGGGGCCTGGTCTTTTTGTTTCTGATCATTACCCTTCTGGTCTGCCTTTTTCTGTTCACCGCCCTGGTTCTGGTTTTTCTGCTTAACTCTAGTCCTGACCCATCTATCTGCCTTCTTTCCCAATTCTTGGGGAGAAGTCAGATCAGAATCAATCAGGCGTTGATGCAGTAGCTGGTTTTGACAGTTGTTAAGGATTTGCTCTCTCATGATCAAATTATACAATCCTGTATAGTCCTTAACCTTACTTCCCACTAGCCAGCCTTCCAGAGCCTTAGTGGCACAATCTACAAAGTCAGTCCAGTCCTGAGTCTGTGTCTTCTGGGTATCCCTGAACAACAACCTGTATTGTTCAGTGGTTAGGCCAAACCCATCAATTAGAGCACTCTTCAGGACAGTGTAATTGTCCGCATCCTCATCACTAACTGTGAGGAGCTTGTCTCTACCTTTCTCAGAGAAGGAGAGCCACAATATAGCTGCCCACTGACTTTGGGGTACCTGCTGTACTTTGCAAGCTCTCTCCAAAGCAGTTATCCATTTGTTGATGTCATCCCCACACTTGTAGGGAGGGACAATCTTGCTCAGGTTTCTATTATCATAGTGCCTGTCTCTATCCTTAGGGATATTGCTGCCACCAGTGGGTTCTGACCCACTAAACATTTGCTCTCTAGCCAGAGCAAGCTTCTCCTTGGCAAGGGCAAGTTCTTCCCTCTGAATCCTCAGGTTAGCTTCCCTCATTCTGGCTTCATGCTCCTTTCTCTCAGGGGAAGTCATTCCCCTGTGAGAGGAAGCATTAGAGATGCTAGAGACATGGGAGTGGATGGATTCCCTTGAAGGGGATCTGTCCCTCCTGCTTCTCTGTGTAAGCCCACTTCGGGGTCTGTATGGGGGGACCCCATGCAAACTCCCATGTAAGCTTAGGTTAGCCTGGCTAAGTCTTCCTACTTAGCCCTGGCTGTCTACCTCTTCATCTGAAGTCCCATCTGACTCATCTGTGGTGGGTAGACCCTCCTTTGTACCTAGGGTACTGGCCTGTGAGGCCCTAAGAGTATCATACTCCTCTAGGAGTTGTACTAGCTGAAGGAGGGTAGGGTTTGCACCCTGTTTTAACTTTCTGGAGGTACACAATTGTCTCATCTCCTGAAAAGTTAGGGTATCATATCTAGAGGGGGTCTTCTTCAGACCTGCCCCTCTTGAGAGAGCATCTACTTGATCTCCTCCCAGAGACATGATCTAGTGAGGGTGTGGTGTGTGCACCTACCTACACTAGTTGTTTCTACTAAACCTCTCTGGTAGTTGTAGTCAGGGTGTGTTACTCCCTTCAACCTACAACCACTAAGTCCAGTAGGACTTAAGTATTATAATCTATGTTATATGTACCTAAACAATATCTGTGTGATCTTTCACTTTAGTATCTCAAGATTACAATGGTATTACAACAGCAAGCTCAGATCCCAACCGCTGCTCACCAATGTGAGAAGTTGGCCTGATGTATGATGTCACTAGTTCTAGTGTACACCTTATATCAGTCCAAACAACCCTTATGGTGATTGGTTGTAAAGTCAACCTTATAGACCAGCTATCCTAGTGGTAGTATGGACAAGAGCAGTCTTAGGCTAAACTCTGAATGGCATGTGAAGCCAGCTGTGATACCATATATAATCCCTTGAATACCAAATGAAAGGACACCACAACATATATATATATATAAAATAAAGTGTATTTATTCTAGACAAACCCTCAGCACTCTTTATGAGATTAGAGGTAAGTACAACACAGTCTTATTTATGCATACATTAAGTCACACAGGTAAGTAATACAGTTAGGCCCTAGGGGCCACGCAAACCATATACTAAAGAAGTGGTATATGGACCACTGTCACGGAAATAGGATAGGCCTAGGCCTAGGGAATCGCTGGGGCTACACTACACTAGCAACAGTTAGGAAGTGGGAGGCCCACGGGATTCAGGTGCAGAGTGGAAACACTCACGCGTAATGCGTAAAAGTCGATAGAATTACTAGCAGTTAGAAATTAACAGTTTAAGGACACTTCTGAAGCAGCTAGAGAGTCGAGACTCGGAAACTAGACCCTAGGATAGTCACTACCCTTGTGAGCACCGAAGTACCCAAGTTACCTAGCCCACGGGCTGCGGGTGCATAGGTGTGAACTTGCTTCGGGTTTCGTCCTGGACTTCTATGGATGCCTGAAGGAAAGTTGCTGACAGGCAGTCAGTGAAGAGTGTCCGGTGGATCCCAAGCCTGGGATCAAGAAGAGAGGAGACCTGCAAGCAGAAGGGACAGAGTCAAGGTCACTAGCCAGTGACCACGTGGAACCAGGAAGGAACCAGGCGATGTCGTGAAGATTGCAGGTGAAGGTGAAGCTTGTCACTGCAGCCACGGGGACCAGGAGACGTCGAGGACGACCAGGACCAGGAGGCGAGCTCTCCCACGAAGGCTCTTGCTGTCGGCGGTGTCGAAGTTGAACTAGGACTCACCAAGCCTTGGCAAGCGGAACCCACGAAGAACGGAGGACTTGCTTCTGGTGCTGACCAGGAAGGTCTGGGGTGCTTCTCTTTTGCAAGGAAGCGGGAGCCAGTCTGGAGGAGCCAAACCAGCAGTGAAGATTTCAGGATGCGTCATCACAGAGGCCACTAGCCAACGGGCAAGCAACCGGACAGACGCGGCAAGCAGGAAATTGCAGAAGGGCCCCACGCAGGACTCGTGGAGTGTGGGGGGCTGATCTTCGGTGCAGATGGTGCTTGGGGTTGGGGCTTCTCAATCCCCGGTGCACAACTTCGAGGGTGCCTCAGAAGCTGCGCTGGAAGATACTAGCCACTTTTCCCAGATAGCCGGTCCCACGTCTCTCGTTGCCTCCACGGAACTCAGCTCGGCTGTGGATGTGGATCAGGGTCGGAGAAGTCTGGAAGTCAAGGCTCTGGTCGGGCTCTGCAGTCGGTCCCTCGTAGAACTTCAGCAAAGCAAAGGGTAGTCTCTTGATGGTGCCTGTTTGCACAGGGTAGCCACTCCTTGGCCACAAAGGAGATTCTTCAGTCTTCTTCTTTCGGCGAATGTCGAAGGTCCTGAGTTTCTGTTCAAGTTGCAGGTTCAGGATAATCTAGTCTCCTGGGGCCCAGCTACCACTCTTATACTAATCTGGGGGGCTGGGTTGCCTGCTAGGTCACGCCTTATGGGTGGGACCTGGGAGGGGGGTGGTTACACCCCCTTCCCTTTGTCCAGTTTCGTGCCAGGACTGGGGCTGGAGTGCCCCAGCACCGGTTTGAACTGGACTATGCACGGGACACCTTGGGTGCCCCAGGCATGTCTCATTCTTTTCATCCCTCCCTGCCCCAATACACTAAGGCCTGTCTGGGGTGGTGCTCGCACCTTCCAAGGCAGGAAACCTATTGTCCAAGCCTCCCTTGCCGGGATCACTCCCAGCAGCAGGAGGTCAGACTCGTGTCTGTGGCAGCAGCATCCATTTTGTGATGCTGGGGCTCTGGTTAACTTTAACCGGGTAAGTAGGTTACAACATGTCTTCTCCCTCTAGAAGGGAGGGATAATATCCTCATCCCCAGAAATGGGATGGGGGTATTATTCCAAAGTGTTAGACACCTTACACAACATGTTTTGATAAAGCCAAACCATAGTTACCATAACCGTTTAAGATTATAAGGCACTTTAAGAGTATATGGTAGGCTATATCATAGAACAGCTATAAGGACATGGTTCCGAAAACTGCAGACAGGCTCAGCTCATGCTAGAGCACCATCTCACATGTTACCAAGCACTCTGCCTCCAGGATTGTTAAGGCCTGCCATAGGAGTGGCTGATAGGTACACATGAGTCTATATGTAAGTTAGGTATAGGAATACTACACCTAAGCAAGGAGTGATTACACGACCTTGCCCCAGCTGAGTGATCAGCCAGTTGTGTCATAATGGAAGGCCAGGCCAGGGGTGGCATAATACATGCTGCAGCCCCTGGTAGGCCTAGGGTACACCTAGGCCCTGGGTACCTAAGGTACATTGTACAGGGGCCAATAAGGTGATCCTATCCAAATGGGTTATGCACCTAAAGTACATAGTATCAATTTAGAGAGAGAACAGCAGGGCTGTGGGTCTGATTAGCAGGCCCACAGCCACATCTAAGCCGAAAACCAGTAAAGCAAAAGAAAAAAGTGGGGGTGAACATAGAAAGCAGACCCTACTCTCCTACACCGAGTGGATGATGAACAGCCGCCTGAAACTGAATTCAGACAAGACGGAAGTCCTCATCCTTGGATCATCACCCTCTGCCTGGGACGACTCCTGGTGGCCCCCGGCCCTGGGCAGCGCACCCAAACCAACGGACCACGCACGCAACCTGGGCTTCATCCTGGACTCCTCCCTCTTGATGACCAGACAAGTCAACGCCGTCTCATCGTCATGTTTCAACATCCTACGCATGCTCCGAAAGATCTTCCGATGGATCCCCACCGAAACCAGGAAGACGGTCACCCAGGCACTCGTCACCAGCCGACTGGACTACGGTAACACCCTCTACACCGGAACCACAGCCAAACTACAGAAAAGACTTCAACGCATCCAGAACGCCTCCGCACGACTCATCCTGGACATCCCCCGACACAGCCACATCTCTGGACACCTGCGAGACCTGCACTGGCTCCCCGTCAGCAAGAGAATCACGTTCCGACTCCTCAACCACGCACACAAGGCCCTCCACGACCTGGGCCCCAGGTACCTCAACGACCGCCTGACCTTCTACAATCCCACCCGCCAGCTACGATCGACCAGCCACACCCTCGCCGCCGTTCCACGCATCCGAAGAACCACCACGGGAGGAAGATCCTTCTCCTACCTGGCAGCCAAGACTTGGAACTCCCTCCCCATCCACCTCCGTCTGACCCAAGACCACCTCTCCTTCAGGAAGCAACTCAAGACCTGGCTGTTCGAGCAGTAGCGGACCTCCCCTCCCCCAAGCGCCTTGAGACCCTCCGGGTGAGTAGCGCGCTATACAAATTTCTTGATTGATTGATTGATTGAGTTTGTTGCAGCAATTATGTCTGTTGTAAAAAACAAGGTTGCGCAGTCCAGCAGTGGTGAATGGTGGAGGGAGTTGGTATGTTCTTAACCTTTTGTGTGACTGGGTTTAAAAGAGACAATTTATGTGCTCCCTATGGAATTACCCCAGTTGCCTATTTGACACCGGCGCAATGCGTTGAGTGTTACTGGTAAAAGGAGCGTGTATGTATGTATGTATGTATGTCTACATACCCATCCATATATATATATATATTCACTGAAAAAACCATAGGTTTCAGGGGTGTTATAGTTAGCTGGACTTTTCACTTGTACAAAACCATTGAAATTCCCCCGTTATAGTTAGTTCAGCTAACTATAACTCGCGCGCCCGCAATGCACTGCTGATGACGTCACATATTACATCACTCATGACATGGTCAGTGACATCACTCATGACATCACTGATGACATCTCAAATGACATCACTGATGACATCATCCAGTGAATGTGTGTTTTTCTGAAAATTAAATATGTTTTATATATGTATATCTCAAGGTCGATGGAAGAATAAATGGGTATATAAGTGTCTAAATGGATGATTTGTTTTTGAAAAATGGATTGTGTAACTGACTGATTAAGTGTATCATAGTGAATACATGGCTTAGTGAGTAATGTTTAAATATGTAAATATCTGTATCAGTCTCTCACTTTGTGTATAAGTGGCTGCATGGGTTGGTGAGTAGCTACATGGGTGTCTATATAGGTTATTAGTTGGTTTTTTGAGTATCAGTCTGAGTGTCTGCATGGTTCGGTGGGGGGTATTACGTAGTGCATAGGTGCATGAATGAGTGACTCACTGTTTGTATGTGTTGAACACAGCATGTGTGCAGGACTGTATGGGTGGATGAGTGTGTGTATGGGTGTGTTAGTGAGTGAATGACTGTCTCAATAGTGTCTTTATGAGTAACTACATATGTTTTAAACTAGTATATGTGACTATTGGTGTATATATGTGAGTATATGTGAGAGTGAGAGATTGAAAGAGTTCCTGTATGAATAAGTATGTGTTTCTGTTGGACTTGGCCCTTCTGGCAGGTTCACCCCTGGACTTTTTGGCTTTTTATTGGTGACTTGGTATGGTGATTGTTTGGTCTCTGCGCACTTTCCCTGTGTCCCAGGGTAAAGTGCGTGCGTGCGCTGAGTGCATGTGGTGAGATAGGCCTGCCCTCCCATAGGAATGCATGGGGAATGTATGTGTCCCTAGTAGTTCCTGATGCGTGGGGTGTGCAGGCCCGAGTTTGGTATGTGCGGACTCGTGGGAGTGAATGCTGCGCGATGATGTGTGCGGCGTGCATGTACCTAGTGTGGAAGTGCCACTTCTAGAAGTGGGCACTTCTGTGTGCAGTGTGTCTGTCGCGTGATTGGCTGGTCATGTCATGTGACGGGCTAGGGATTCCCCAGTGTCAGGATGAGTCACCCAGTGGTGAATGGGGAGATCAGCAGCTAGATGGGTGGGAGGAGTCCACCTGGGTCCTGAATAGGACAGGGTTTTCCAAACACAATGCTGGCCCCGCCCCCTGTGGTGCGACTGACGACCCTAGCCCTTCCAGTGAATAGAGTGAGGGGCTGAGCACATCAAGGGTGCTCCCCAACCAGCTGCGACTGGTTTTCCCCCTCACCCTGACCCCAGAACAAAGGGTTTGCATGTATAAAAATGGGGCTGTGTCCCCACAGAAACTGTTCTCTGCCAGGATCTTACCTGAGGGGGGCTGCTGCTGCTGCTGGACCAGAGGACCGCCACTTGGACTACCTCCCTGCCTGGAGGCCCAGTGAGCTGGCTCTGGGTCCAGCCTTGCCCCCCTGCTCTTGAAGGACCATTTGTTGCTGAACTTTATTATCATTCTTAAAGCGCTGGGAGCGCTTTTTGCAGCCCTAAGCGCCTGGGAGCGCTTTTATTCGACTGGTAGCGCTGGGAGCGCTTTCATTGGCTTCATAGCGCTAGGAGCGCTTTATTTTTGGAAGCCGGTGCCCACCCGGCGTTTGCCCTGTCTTTGCCGATTCCGACGCCCACTGGCAGGTGCCCACCCTGCCAGGGACATTGCCGAGCGTGTTAGCGGGTGCCCACCCCGCTTTATTGAAAATTAATATCCCTAGCGGGTGCCCACCCCGCCAGGGACTTTGCCGCGTTTGGATTCTTGCCCCCCTAGCGGGTGCCCACCCCACATTACCGCGATCCAAAAGTCACCGCTGCAGCCCGGCTCCGGACGACAGGAAGTCAGGCAGAGTTCGTGGTGACGTGGGCGGGGCCTCGGCCGGAGGCCGGAAGTCTACGGGAGCCCACCCCGTGCTCCGGCGAGCGAGAGGAGACCGCGAGAGCTGAGCCGACGGAGCCGTGCAGGCTCCGTGTCCGTCCCGTGCCGGCCGCTGCCCAGAAGCCCGACGCGGCCGCGGGAGCATCCTGGAAGCCAGGTGAGGCGTCCGTGGATGTAAGAGTCCCCGTGGGGCTGAGGGGGGGGCCTGTGTGAGCGAGAGCCTGCGAGGCTCCAATGCTGTAGGGGGCAGTTCAGTAGTTTCTTGAGCCCCGAGAGGGCTCCACCGGCAGGCACCGGGGCAGTGCAGGTGTCGGGCGGCCCCGGAAGGCAGCGGGCCGCCCCAACGTGTACTCGAGCCCACGAGGCTCCAACGAAGCAGTGATTGCTCAGAGCGCCCAGAGCGCTCCAACGTTACCGGGGCATTTCTTCAGCGTTTGAGTGGCCCCAGATGGCAGCGGGCCACTCCCACCTTGCCCCACATTAGTTTACAGAGCCACAGAGGCTCTAGGGGGCTTTTGTTGTTGTTTTAAGCCCCGAGGCTCCACGGGAGCGACAAGAGTTGTTTCCCAGGCACAGTGGTGCCCACGTTTGCTTTCTCCAGCTGCCCAGCACTTAGTGGGCAGCTGCATCGTTTAGGTTGGGGCCCTCGGAGCTTTGGACTGCGCCTCCTGCGCAGCCTTGCCCCTGACTTGTTGAACGCAGGGCGTCCTAGCCCCTTCCAGGCCAGTTGGCCCAGGGACTGCCACAGGTAGTGGCTAATGTGAGTTCTGGCGCCATTGTACCTGTTCTGCACCGCTGAATGTGTTTTTGCGTCATGTGCTTTGCTTTACACCTCTGAATGTTATGCATCATGTGTTTATGTGCTTAGACCCCTACAAGTAGTGTGATACTTAGGTGGTTGTTTTCTCCCTAGTACAGGTGGTGCTAGTGAGGTCCTGATTCCCTGCGCAATATTTTCCTACGGTGGTTAGGGTTGCGTAGGTGGTACTTACCTGATACCAGTAGTGACTGGTTGTGTGCTAGGTGTAATTTAGTGCTACAGTGATTGTATGTGCTATGTTCTAAAATATTATTCCTACGTTCTAATTGCTATTCCTACAAAGTGCTAATTCCTGACAGTGGTCCATGTGGCCCTGTCCCCTGTATATATAATCCCTTGTAAATTCTGCCCGTGCCTGTTGGCACATTGTAGAGTGTGTGTTTTTATCTAATGTGTTGTGTATAATACAAAGGCTATTTTTATAGAATACCTTGTGTGGAGTTTCCTTTGTGGTGGGCCTTGGGTGTTGTTGCTGGGTGCGCGCGCAAACGCCTTACACATCGCCTCAGGGATAAGCCTGACTGCTCGTGCCAAGCTACCAAGGGGGTGAGCAGGGGTTATCTTTGGCGTGTAACTTCCTTGCCCTGACTAGAGTGGTGGTTTCTGCCTGACCTTGGCGCAAGCCTTAGCCAACCAGAAATCCCATTTCTAACATTGGTGATCAGCGGTGGGATTTGGACTTGCGTTTGCGCTGTACCGCAGCAGCAACTGGCCGCACTACAAAACTCTGCATTTAGATAAATCACATGGTATAGGGATTATTGTTTTAAAATTGTTTTTACTCGTCATTTCTTTGGAAATGTGTTTGTGTGCACTGTGAGTTAGGTGTCCCTAGCTCGGGAGGGTAGATCACCCCCCTTAGTGCATTGTGTTTCTGGATTCACCAGAGGGTGGGATCCAGTGGTGGCAGCGTAATAGTGTCCTGTACATTTGTCCCCCGCCCTGCGCCCAGAGTTGGTACCTGTGTCACGTGGTGGTCAGGTTGAGGAATCAGGGGTGGTAGAAACTGCCTTACCAGTCCGAGGGGAGGGTTGTGTGTGTGGATGAGTGGCACTAGGCAAGTGAGTGTGAGTTCTCTGGGTTAGAAAGCTTGCTGAATCCTTTTGTGAATTGTGTGCTCCTGTGTGAAACTCAGACCCCTAGGTTCCCTGTATAATTGTTACCATAACGTCCACCAGAATGGAGCCTGCTTGTGATCCCTATGAGCTAGCTTGGCGCCAGAGGCAGGAGTTAGAAAGGTACTGTACAGAGGAAGAGTCAGAAGAGGAGGTAGAGGATGACAATACCTGGACGCCAGTAGAGAGTGAGGACCCCATAGGTAGGGCGTCCCTTGCTGGGTCCAGCGTAGGAGGCAGCGCCTCATCCCTTTCCCTGTCCCCAGAGGAGTGGGAAGATAGGAGGAAAGAAAGGGAGCACCAGCTGGCGTTAGAGAAGCTCAGGTTAGAGCATGCTCAGGCGATGGCGCAGCTGGAGGCCAGGAAGCAACAGCGAGAGACTGAGTGGGTCTTGGCGCGGGAGGGGGTAGAGGAGGCTGAGAGGGCCTCCACCAGAGGCAAAGTAGCTCTGGAGGGTAGACTATCCCCTGCGCGCAGTTTTAATTTTCTGGACTCCCCAGGGAGGGTTGAGTCCAGTGGTAGCAGCCAGATAGATTCCAGTGTAGGAAATCCCAGTCCCAGTTGCCCCAGTCTGGTACCTGTTCCCCAGGAGGAGGAGTTAAGGTTGAAATTCAGGGGCAGTAGGAAACTGTCTCACCAGACTTGGGAGGAGTTTGTGGATGGATGTGAGGAGGCAATGTTTGATTGGATTTCCACAGCAAGTGATTTTGATATACTGTGTAATCTGGTTCTCAAAGAACACCTGCTCAGTTGTTGTGTGCCAGGGTTGCGCCAACACCTGTTGGGGTGTGGATTGGCTGAGCCATTTGACCTTGCGGATGAGGCAGAGCGCTGGGAAAGGGCTAGAGGTTCTCTAGAGTCATTAGGGAGTGACTCCAAAAGTAGTGGGTCAGGTATCTTCCAGCCCAGCGTGGTGGAAGAGGCTCAGTGTAGCCCAGCTAGGTCCCAGGATAGCGAGGAGGGTGTAGGGGCTCACCGCCTGGCTCAGTGGAGCAGGAGTGAGAGGGTGACCGAGGGTCCCCTGACGTACGAAACCCTTCCTCAGGACTTGGATGGTTCCATGAGGGAACACCAAGTTGGGGACCTAGGCTGTCCTGTTAGCCCATTTGAGGGAGATCTCCTGGTGAGTAGAGGACCTGGAGCACCTGTAACCAGGGCTCCTGTGGTTCTAGAGTCTGGCAGTACCGCTCCGGTAGGGAGGGTACAGGAGTCCAGTGTGAGGAGTGATTGGGGGATGAGTTTCCCAGTGGAAGAGCCTGTGGGTCAGGGACTACCCAGTTGGGCTAGGATCCCGTGTAGTGACCAGGGTGGCACCACTTCTGTTCTGGGGGATCTCCGCGCACTGTCAGGTGGACAGGGGACGGGAGATCAGCGCCAGACAGACAGTCGCTTGACGTATGTGTCCTTTGATAGCCTCAGGGGGATGGAGTGGAAATCCCCAGAAGTCCTGGAGTGCCAGGCAATTATTCCACCAAAGGCTCTAGGCCGGAGGTTGGGAGGCCAGGTTCAGGATCAGCCTGACCTGAGGGGTGGGACGTCTGTAACCAGCGTCCCGACCAGTTCTTCTTCCAGAGGTACCGCCCCAGTTGGTAGGGAGCAGGGCTCTGGAAGGGGGTGCAGAGGGTGGGAGAGCCCACCTCTGCCCCCGGTACAACCTGAGGGGTTAAACCCTGGGTTGGGATGGCGTTCTAGGTGTACCCCTCGCCAGAGGAGGAGGAACCCTAGGAGAAGAGGTAGGGGGAGGAGAGCTTTCCCTGAGACTCCTGGTCCGCCTGAGGGTGTAGACCCTAGGCTGGAGAACCAGTGGCAGTCTAGTCCTGTCTTTCAGAGAGGAAGAGTGGAGAATGGCCGCTATGTGCCAGGGGTTACTACCCCCCACTCTGTGGTTAGGCAAAGACCAGTGGCACCTGGGTGGCCTAGGGCCTGGTCTTGGCCGCGGACAGCTTGGGAGTACCAGTGGGGTAGCCCAGTTGGTCCGGACAGTGGTGTTAAAAAGAATTCCATGGGTTCACCGTGGCGTAGAACCGGAGGGTGTCCATGCAGTTGCGGGCCCGCGTCCGTGTTCTATCGCCCCAAGCAGGGAAGTCCATCACGGTGGTGATTGGTCTGCCCTGCGTTTTGGCTGGAAGGGGGTTGTGTTGGACTTGGCCCTTCTGGCAGGTTCACCCCTGGACTTTTTGGCTTTTTATTGGTGACTTGGTATGGTGATTGTTTGGTCTCTGCGCACTTTCCCTGTGTCCCAGGGTAAAGTGCGTGCGTGCGCTGAGTGCATGTGGTGAGATAGGCCTGCCCTCCCATAGGAATGCATGGGGAATGTATGTGTCCCTAGTAGTTCCTGATGCGTGGGGTGTGCAGGCCCGAGTTTGGTATGTGCGGACTCGTGGGAGTGAATGCTGCGCGATGATGTGTGCGGCGTGCATGTACCTAGTGTGGAAGTGCCACTTCTAGAAGTGGGCACTTCTGTGTGCAGTGTGTCTGTCGCGTGATTGGCTGGTCATGTCATGTGACGGGCTAGGGATTCCCCAGTGTCAGGATGAGTCACCCAGTGGTGAATGGGGAGATCAGCAGCTAGATGGGTGGGAGGAGTCCACCTGGGTCCTGAATAGGACAGGGTTTTCCAAACACAATGCTGGCCCCGCCCCCTGTGGTGCGACTGACGACCCTAGCCCTTCCAGTGAATAGAGTGAGGGGCTGAGCACATCAAGGGTGCTCCCCAACCAGCTGCGACTGGTTTTCCCCCTCACCCTGACCCCAGAACAAAGGGTTTGCATGTATAAAAATGGGGCTGTGTCCCCACAGAAACTGTTCTCTGCCAGGATCTTACCTGAGGGGGGCTGCTGCTGCTGCTGGACCAGAGGACCGCCACTTGGACTACCTCCCTGCCTGGAGGCCCAGTGAGCTGGCTCTGGGTCCAGCCTTGCCCCCCTGCTCTTGAAGGACCATTTGTTGCTGAACTTTATTATCATTCTTAAAGCGCTGGGAGCGCTTTTTGCAGCCCTAAGCGCCTGGGAGCGCTTTTATTCGACTGGTAGCGCTGGGAGCGCTTTCATTGGCTTCATAGCGCTAGGAGCGCTTTATTTTTGGAAGCCGGTGCCCACCCGGCGTTTGCCCTGTCTTTGCCGATTCCGACGCCCACTGGCAGGTGCCCACCCTGCCAGGGACATTGCCGAGCGTGTTAGCGGGTGCCCACCCCGCTTTATTGAAAATTAATATCCCTAGCGGGTGCCCACCCCGCCAGGGACTTTGCCGCGTTTGGATTCTTGCCCCCCTAGCGGGTGCCCACCCCACATTACCGCGATCCAAAAGTCACCGCTGCAGCCCGGCTCCGGACGACAGGAAGTCAGGCAGAGTTCGTGGTGACGTGGGCGGGGCCTCGGCCGGAGGCCGGAAGTCTACGGGAGCCCACCCCGTGCTCCGGCGAGCGAGAGGAGACCGCGAGAGCTGAGCCGACGGAGCCGTGCAGGCTCCGTGTCCGTCCCGTGCCGGCCGCTGCCCAGAAGCCCGACGCGGCCGCGGGAGCATCCTGGAAGCCAGGTGAGGCGTCCGTGGATGTAAGAGTCCCCGTGGGGCTGAGGGGGGGGCCTGTGTGAGCGAGAGCCTGCGAGGCTCCAATGCTGTAGGGGGCAGTTCAGTAGTTTCTTGAGCCCCGAGAGGGCTCCACCGGCAGGCACCGGGGCAGTGCAGGTGTCGGGCGGCCCCGGAAGGCAGCGGGCCGCCCCAACGTGTACTCGAGCCCACGAGGCTCCAACGAAGCAGTGATTGCTCAGAGCGCCCAGAGCGCTCCAACGTTACCGGGGCATTTCTTCAGCGTTTGAGTGGCCCCAGATGGCAGCGGGCCACTCCCACCTTGCCCCACATTAGTTTACAGAGCCACAGAGGCTCTAGGGGGCTTTTGTTGTTGTTTTAAGCCCCGAGGCTCCACGGGAGCGACAAGAGTTGTTTCCCAGGCACAGTGGTGCCCACGTTTGCTTTCTCCAGCTGCCCAGCACTTAGTGGGCAGCTGCATCGTTTAGGTTGGGGCCCTCGGAGCTTTGGACTGCGCCTCCTGCGCAGCCTTGCCCCTGACTTGTTGAACGCAGGGCGTCCTAGCCCCTTCCAGGCCAGTTGGCCCAGGGACTGCCACAGGTAGTGGCTAATGTGAGTTCTGGCGCCATTGTACCTGTTCTGCACCGCTGAATGTGTTTTTGCGTCATGTGCTTTGCTTTACACCTCTGAATGTTATGCATCATGTGTTTATGTGCTTAGACCCCTACAAGTAGTGTGATACTTAGGTGGTTGTTTTCTCCCTAGTACAGGTGGTGCTAGTGAGGTCCTGATTCCCTGCGCAATATTTTCCTAAGGTGGTTAGGGTTGCGTAGGTGGTACTTACCTGATACCAGTAGTGACTGGTTGTGTGCTAGGTGTAATTTAGTGCTACAGTGATTGTATGTGCTATGTTCTAAAATATTATTCCTACGTTCTAATTGCTATTCCTACAAAGTGCTAATTCCTGACAGTGGTCCATGTGGCCCTGTCCCCTGTATATATAATCCCTTGTAAATTCTGCCCGTGCCTGTTGGCACATTGTAGAGTGTGTGTTTTTATCTAATGTGTTGTGTATAATACAAAGGCTATTTTTATAGAATACCTTGTGTGGAGTTTCCTTTGTGGTGGGCCTTGGGTGTTGTTGCTGGGTGCGCGCGCAAACGCCTTACACATCGCCTCAGGGATAAGCCTGACTGCTCGTGCCAAGCTACCAAGGGGGTGAGCAGGGGTTATCTTTGGCGTGTAACTTCCTTGCCCTGACTAGAGTGGTGGTTTCTGCCTGACCTTGGCGCAAGCCTTAGCCAACCAGAAATCCCATTTCTAACAGTTTCTATAAGTGATTGTTTAAAAGACTAAGTATGTGTAAGTTTCCGTAGAAGTAAGTGTGGTGGTGTGTGTATAACTGTATATGCAAGTAAATGTATGTTTGATTCTTTATTAGCATGAGTGACTATGTGTGTGAGTAACTCTATGGATGAGTGGCATTGTGTAACAGGATGTATAGGTGTATGAGTACATATGATGAGTGAGTACATGTATGAGTGACTGTATAGGACTGTTGGTGAATGAGTGGATGTGTATGTGGATCTTAGAATTACTGAAGAGGTTGTTGTAACTGGTATTGGTATGTCCATTGTTTTGAAAATTTTAGTCTCTATTTCTGAATGTGTGTATCAAAGGTTATATTAGGGTGAGAGGAGGTCTGCCACTCTATCACAAGGATGATGTCATCAGTGATGTCATCAGTGATGTCATTTGAGATGTCATCAGTGATGTCATGAGTGATGTCACTGACCATGTCATGAGTGATGTAATATGTGACGTCATCAGCAGTGCATTGCGGGCGCGCGAGTTATAGTTAGCTGAACTAACTATAACGGGGGAATTTCAATGGTTTTGTACAAGTGAAAAGTCCAGCTAACTATAACACCCCTGAAACCTATGGTTTTTTCAGTGAATTTCTGAGGTTTTTTAAATGCTAATTCCTAACTATGACGTGCCTGAAACCTATGGTTTTTTCTGTGAATTTCAAAGGTTTTTTAAATGCTAATTTCTAACTATGCCTACAGAGATAGGACATGTGAAGAAAGAAGAAAAAATGCACAGAAAGAAACAAAAGAAGTGCAGAAAGAAGCAACAGAAGTCCTCAAATACGAAGATAAGTGCAGGAAGAAGGATAACGTGCAGAAAGAACAAAAAGAAGAGCAGAAAGAAGCCTTGTTGCAAAATCATCCTGTACCCTCAACTTTTTCAGACGGATACTGGTGGTAACTGAGTCTGACTAACCAGTCCTAGAGCCAGTGCTATGTTAAAAGACACTTAGAATACAGTGAAAACACCTACATACACTAGGGAACATTATGCGTTGGGGTCCCCCTGTGATTAGCATGACCTCCTCTGTAAGCCCCTAGTATATAATAGGGCATGGGGATTAAAACTACCTCTTAAAACAGGCCACAGGGCGTTTTTGTACACGTTAACTCAGGCCCCGTCCCCTCCCTTCACCACTGTGTAAACACGCCCTGTGTCCAATTTTAGTTGGGAGATTAAGTTCATTTGAATCCTGAGGGTCCCTAGGGTCCAACTAGCCCACTAGGTACCTCCAGTAAGTGCCACAGAGCTGCGTTGCAGAGAGGTGTAAAAAGTGGCACGGCCTAGACCACCTCTCTGCAATGCAGCTCAGTGGCGCTTACTGGAAGCACTTGGTGGGCTAGTTAGCCCCCAGGGGCCCTCAGTATTGAAGGGAAATTATATCCCCAATTTAAAACGTGCCATAGTGCGTGTTTGCACACGTCACCTCAGGCCCCGTCCCCTCCCTTCACCACTGTGTAAACGCGCCCTGTGGCTGTTCTGAGACATTAAGTCCCCTTGAATCCTAAGGGTCCCTAGGGTCAAACTAGACCACTAGGTACCTCCAGTAAGCGCCACAGAGCTGCGTTGCAGAGAGGTGTAAATAGGGGCTTGGCCTCAGAACACCTGTCTGCAGCGCAGCTCCCTGGCGCATACTGGAGATGCCTATTGGGGGCGCGTTTGCAGAGTGCTGCACGGAGGGGGTATGGCCTCCGGCACAACGCCAGTCTTTTATTTATTTTAATTTTTTAAGAAGGGGGCTGTGTGGTTCCCCTTCTTATTCTAATTTATAGGCCCTGATGACCCCATCCCCCAGGGCCTGTCTCCTAATTATATTTTTTTGACCCCAATCCCCAGGGCCGGCCACTGTTTTTTATTATTTTTAAAAAATATATATTTATAGACACACCTAGGACATGCTGGACAAACCGTACGTACCGATCACCATGACGATTTGCGTGATATTCATTAAAAGGCGACTATGCATGCAATGAATCCCCGTGGAATGTATTTACACCACTAGTAAAGCTCTGACATGTCTGATGCCCTACCATGCCTAATGCCGGTAGACACCCTTGTCGTTTATTTATACAAACATGGGTAGCTATTGACGGGCACATTTAATACACATGCACACCAAGCCATTCAAAGAGGATTCGACAAAAATTCGACCAAAACTATGTAAGAAACCCCCCTCACAGTTAATAAAACACACATCCACTGCCGGATGTGTAATACTTTTTATTTTACTCTCTGGAAAGGGGATGAACATCACTTGAGAGTCACAGCGCGCTCCTGACAGAGCCCAATGCTGTGTTATACCCACCATTGCCTGCCGAGTGCCACACACCTCTGTGTTGTATTCCACTAGCTAGTGCATATGCTATGACACTCTCTAGCCCATGTGCACTGTAACACCACCCCGTGAATATGTCATGCCACACTTGTCTTCGCACGGGTTATATTGCCCCATCTAACGTGCCTTCCTCGATGCCTATGTTATAACGCACAGTGCTATGTCATACATATTATAATCTGGGATCCATATCTTTGTCACAGTGCATATGCAACGTTACACTCCCCAGCACATATTTTATATTACAACTTTAGAGACTAGTTAGGTTACACAACACTGCCCTGTGCATATTACGCTCCAAGGCGCATATCGCATAGCACGCGCTAGTGCCTGTGCTATCTCGCGCTCTCCAATGAATCTGTCATTGCGCACAATGTATTGCATATTATATTTCACGCCAGGTTCATCTTATATCACACTTTTTGGTGCATAGTTTATACCATACACTATATCTAGTTTTCATTTTCAATCGTGCTCTCAGGACTATGTTCTATATAACACTGTGTTCACCTACCCTTTTCACGGACATTACATTTTGCGATAGGGGGTGGAGGGTCAGGGGGTGTTTCTGCCAAGTGAGCCCGGAGTCATAGTCACAAACGTCCTCTTCTTCCTGAATAAAAGTGAGATTATGCTGCATACTTGTTCATATTTTAAGTAGTTCGCACAGACACAATGTTTTAAAACCAATAAAGTTCCTAATACCCGCCTTCTCTGAACAGTTAGCTTGCTGCCCCATCCCCCTCCTCCCTATCCTCTGTTGTGTGAATCCATGAACTAGCCTCCTCCCTCCTGCCATGCATGGTCTGATGTGCTGCCACTGCCCTCAATTTAGTATGATGTACCAGTCCACTCCTCCTGCCCTCCATTGCCCAATTCTATGCCCCATCATTGACCTCCTGCTTAAACTCTGTGCTTAGCTTGCTGCCCCTATTCTCCTTCCCCCTGCCCTCCGATGTCTTTGTGCATGCCCCTGCTCCATCCTTTTTGCCCACCATGTTCCATGGACCTGCCACTCCTATCTACTCTGAGTGTTCTGTTGAGCTGCCACTCCCCTCCCACCTGCCTAGCATTGTCAGATGACTGTAACCTGTCCCTGCCACCTCCACCCTGCCTGTCCACATGCCATGCCCCTATCCTCTTCCTCCTGTCCTACATGGTCCATTGCACTGCCACACCCTTCTGCCCTCCCTGGTCTGTTGTGCTGCAACTGCTCCTCCTGCCTGCCCCGTGTGGTCTGTTGTGAGGTCCCTTCCCCTGAACTTTCTTGTCTGTGCACAGGTCCTGACCCTCCCTTCTATCCTCCATCGTCCTTTGTGCATGCCCCTGCACCCTCCTTCTTGCCCATCATAGCCATTGTGCTGCCACTAACCCTCCCACTTGCCATGCATGGTCTTCTGTGCTGCCATGGCCCCTCCCACCTTCCCTGGGTGGTCAGTTAGCTGCCCCTGACCCCCTCCCACCTTCCCTCCATGGTCTGTGTGAATGCCATCACAGTCTCACTGTTGCTCTTCATGGTGTGTCTTGCTTCTAGTGCCCATCCTGCCTGACCTCCATGGCTATCTTGCTGCTCCTGCCCTGCCCCCTTGCCCCCAGCCCTCTGTTTACATGTGCAGACCCCTACTCCCTCCCTCCTGGCTTGTCTGTTCCATTGTAATGCCCCTGATCCGTCCCTCCTGCCCTTTATGTTCTGTTATGCTGCAGCTTTCTCTCCTGTCTGTCCATTATGGTCAGCTAGCTACCATTGCCTCTTGCCCCTCTGTTCTCTGTTGTCCATGTGCATGGTCCTGTCCCCTCCCTCTTGCTTTCTATGGATTGTTGTGCTGCACTCCCGTCCTGCATGCCCTGTGTGGTGTATTGTGCTGCTGCAAACCCTGATGCCTGCCCTGCAGGATCAGTTTGGTGCACCTCTCCATGTCCCTCCTGTCCTCTGTTATCCAAGTCCATGTCCCTATCCCATTTCCTTCCATGATCCAATGTACCATACTTGCAAACATTTTGAACTTGGTAAGAGGGAGATTTTGAAAAAAATCTGGGGTATTGATTTTCCCCTTTGAGTTACATTGAAAAAGAGGATATTGTAGACAGGAGACAGTCAAATAAAGCCCATTTGAGCTTAAAAACATTGGACGTTTCCTGGCTGAATCGGGTCTGTTGGCATGTATGGTTGTACTACCATTGCCTCTTCCTTCTGCCCACAATGGTCTATTACATTGCCACAGCCTTGAAGGAGGGTAGATTTTGTATCACAGGGGGCCCCTGGCCCGTTCTGTCCACACCTGAAGTATGAGACCCTTGTCCTTGCCCTGCCAGCCGCATTTGTAGGCCGTATTAAATTGACCAGCGGGTCCTGTGTTGCTATATAATTATCCTGAGACATCCTTACCACTCAGCCAGCATAAAACCCCTGTGTAGGCCCTTCTGTTCAATATGTAGGCCTCTTTGTTAAATTGACCATAGCTCTGCAATTTTAGTGTAAAGCAGTCTGAAGGCAGGTCAGCGAGGCCTTCTGCTCCAAACTAGTAGCCCCCACCCTACCCGAGTGCTCCGTGCTCGGTATCAAAGTTCAACATCCCCCTGAAGCTGTCGATATACAGTAGGCTGCATCCTGGACTGGTACTTGCTTCCTGGGCAGGTTTCCCGCTTTTAAGGAAGTGGCAACCGCAGAGCGTCAAGTTAGGAGAACTGAGAAGATTTTATACATGAATATATTGAATTCCCGTACAATACCCATTATTTTCTGCTTGCTCTATGGAACTTACGATAAGCGATTGGCCTGAGAGACTGACCTTTTCACCCAGTCCATTGTCAGCATTAAGTGGGTAAATGACGAAATGTCTGGTAAAATCTGCAGACGAAGCTTTTGGGTAGCATACGTAGGTAGATGTAGCGTGCAAAGGAGCCCACAAAATGATATAAAAAGGGAGCACCCACAGATATCGAGGGACTACCTCGCCGTCTGTATGTAGGTTAACAGGCTGTGCAGGTTTTCCCCAAGAGCTGGGAGCTCTTGTCTTCCTCTGCTTAAAATGTCTTGCTCTGCTTTGCTTGAAGTATCTTATTCTATTTTACCTATACGAAATGTCATGTTATGTTTAACCATTGTTCTCTTTACTTTTGCATTTAAAAGATTTTGTATTGTAATTGCAGGAATGCTTGCTCTAAGAGTAAACGTGAGTGTTCCTAGGTAACATTTTCCTTGGTGTAACTTGTTTCTCATGATGCATTTATAGATGTGTTTTCTCTCTCTCTCTGTCAGTACATTAATTGAGATACAGAGAATATCATGACAGCTGTATGATTATCTGGATTCTGTATTTTGTACTTTATGTCTCTATTCTGCGGTTTCTTTGAAGTTGCATCTTCTCATTAAACTGCCATTGTATTCTGCCTCCAATTCCATGTCTCATATGTCTGTTTTCTTCATTTTTGGAGCAAGCGTTCCTAGGCACCCCGGCTCAAATTAAGGTGCCCCTTTTGTCCCTGACTCACTCTCCTGCTCAGTTCTGTGGTGGCTCCCGGGGCTCTGGGGACCGCCCCTAGCTTCCTTGACCCGTAATAGATCTTCCCTCCAACAGCCTCTCTTGCAAGTCCTGTATTGTTGGTTTGTTGCCCCTGCCCCCCTTTCCACTGCCCTCCATAGTCTGTTGTGCTTCCACGGCCCTTCCTGCCTGCTCAGTGTGGTTAAATTGTTGCCTTTGCACCCTCCTACCTGCCTTCAATTTTCAGAGTCCGTGCCCCTGGCCTCTGCCTCTCAACAGTATCCTAATGAACAACTGGATTGCTAACATTCTATATTTATTACAAAAGTGTGGAACGCCTGACATCATCTTGATGTGATCAAAACTGTAATACCTAGAGCATTTCCTTTAGAAATTACATATATGAGAAGGTCTTATTGGCATCAAAATTATGGTTAGTGCTCTAAAAGACTAAAATAAGGACATATTTTCTGAGTTTTCAAATAGCGACAAAGCACTTTTAAATTATTTGTTATCTTTATGTTTTTTTATCCAGTTGACCACTTGATTAAATGTTGCACTTAGGGGAGAGGATGTGGTGTTACTTCCAGAACTGCAGACTTTGCAACTGGGGAACCAGGTTGATGTTTCTGCTTCAGCTCGACATTCTGTGATTCTGGTCAAATCACTTAGTTTCCCCATGTCTACAACCAAAATGAATTTGTTCTTGTGTGATGTAACCAATGCTCATGTAAAGCACTCCAATACCTGACAAGTCTGCACTATATAACACTGCAAAAACACAAAATAATAAGTGTTTTGCACACTTCTGTCATTGGGCTATATTTGGGCTACATCTGGGTGATTTTGGGCTACATTTGGGCTCTTTTGTCTCCGGTGGCTATCTTGGGAGATTTATTTGTTATGAAGTTTCCTAATTTCCTCATGTACTGCAGTCTCCTCAGTAGGAAATGCTTTCAGTTTTTTACTTTGATTCCATCATGAAGGTATTCAGATATGTCACACATTTGCCATACATTCTGAATGTTAGCACTCTAGTTGCTCATTAGATCACTGTAGTAAAACTACTGTTCACCATGGAAGACTGCTCCTGGTATTAAATGTGCATGTTTCAGTCTGCATGTCAGAATTTTTTAATGAAATAGAAGAGGATTTGAGAAGTCACTCAAAATGTGCCCTCATTTTCTTTCTTCAGCATTAATCATAATTTCTATGGCAAAATGAACCCCCTCATTGTGTTCCTTTTTAAATTAAATGTTTTAAGTGTTACCAGTTTATTCCAATCAAGATGGCTTCAGGTGTGCCATACTTTTGTCATAATGAAGACAGTAAGCGCTCTAGTTGTTTTTAAGAACATTCTGGGACATTCTGTCATTGGGCTATACTTGGGCTACATCTGGGTGATATTTGGGCTACATTTGGGCTCTTTTGTCTCTGGTGGCCATCTTGGGAGACTTCTTTGTTATGAAGTTTCCTAATTTCCTCATTTACTGCAGTCTCCTCAGTAGGAAATACTTTCAGTTTTTTACTTTGATTCCATCAAGAAGGCATTCAGATGTGTCACACATTTGCCATAAATTCAGAATGTTAGCACTCTTTTTGCTCATTAGATCACTGTAGTAAAGCTACTGCTCACCAGGGAAAACTGCTGCTGGTATTGAAAATGCATGTTTCAGTCTGCATGTCAGAATTTTTTAATGAAATAGAAGAGGATTTGAGAAGTCACTCAAAATGTGCCCTAATTTTTCTTTCTGCAGCACTAATCATACTTTTTATGGAAAAATGAACCCCCTCATTTTGTTCCTTTTTAAATTAAATGTTTTAAGAGTTACCACTTTAATCCAAGCAAGATGGCTTCAGGTGTGCCATACGTTTATCATAAGTAGGGCTGTTAGCGCTCTAGTAGTTCTTTGGAACACTCTGGGAAGCTGCAGTAGAACACAAAGGAATCAACTGACAGTCTCTGCCCTTGTTGGATGTACATGTTTTACTGAGAATGTCAGACTTCATTCTCACATGACTGAGAAAGATAATGTGAATTTACAGAAAATAAGCTCTCAGTTTAGCTTATAGATCACCTTCCAAACCTCTGTGGTAAAAGCATGAGTAAATATTTTTCTCTCAATCATGATATCCCAGCAGAAGGCTTTTTCACATGGTGAAATCACCTTAGAACATACCACAATTCCTAAAATGAGTATGGTACCATCAACAAATGATTTATAATGTAACTAAAGTCTTAAAACCTTCTATTAACTGCAATGCTTTTTAATGAGGTGCTATCATGTATATTGGTCCCAAGATGGCTGCCAACACTTCTTGGATGAAGTGCTGACAGCCAATCAGATCTCAGGACGAGATGTGTGGTTAGGCTCCGCCCACATATATATATGCTTTTAAATGCTATTTTCTCAGGAAATACTGAACAGATTTACACCAGACCTGCAAAAGGCACTTCCTTGACCTTATGGCTACCTCTCTGCCAAATTTCAAGGAATTCTGTTCAGCCGTTCGGGCTGTAGCTGTGTCTAAAGGTCCTATGGAAAAATGCATGGGAAAAACGAGTTTTGGGACCCCCCTTTTATCTCAGCCCCCGCTTGACGAATCCCCCCGAGACTTTCAGGGTAGGAGCGGAGCGTAGCGCCCCACCTATTTTGAAACATTCGCGAGGATTCGTCGACCGGCGCCAAAGTTATTCAAAATAGAATGTTGCGGATTTCCTATGGAAAAGGGGTCCTAACTATAACTACCTACTGGCGACCGCCAGTAGGTAATATATATATATATATATATATATATATATATATATATATATATTCACTGAAAAAACCATAGGTTTCAGGCACGTTATAGTTAGAAATGAGCATTTAAAAAACCATAGAAATTAACTGAAAAAACCATAGGTTTCAGGAACGTTATAGTTAGTTTAACATTTCACTCGTACAAAACCATAGAAATTCCGGCGTTATAGTTAGTTCAGCTAACTATAACTCGCACCCCCGCAAGGCACTGCTGATGACGTCACATATTTCATCATTCATGACATGGTCTGTGACATCACTGATGACATCACTGATGACATGTCAAATGACATCACTGATAACATCACTGATGACATCATCCAGTGACTGTGTGTTTCTGTAAAGTTTAAATTTGTTTTATATATATGCCAAGCTGTATTGAGGAATGAGTGGGTGTATAAGTGTCTGTATGGAGGATTTAGTAGGTACGTGACTGACTGTATAAGTGAGTGATTAAATGTGTCTTACTGAATGCATGGGTTAGTGACTAAACTGTGTGAAAGTCTGGATCAGTCTGTCTGTTTTGTAAGCTGCTGCATGGGTTGGTGAGTAGCTGCATGAGTATCTATATGGGTTATTGCTTGCCTGAGTATTTGTATGGCTGCCTGAGTGTGTGTGTGGGTGGGTGGGAGGTGTGTGACATCTGTGCATAGATGTGTGAGTGGTTGATTCACTGGGTGTATGGGTTCAAGAGTGCATGTGGAAACAGCTGTATGGGTGGGTGAGTGTGTGTATGGGTATATTGGTGAGTGAATGGATGTCTCAGTGGTACATGTGGAAGTAACTACATATGTAAAAGGCAGTATATGTGAGTGATGGTGTATATAAATAACTATATGTGAGAGTCAGTAATTGTGAGAGTGGCTGCATGGGTGAGCATGTATTTGTATCAGTGATTCTATAAGAGAGTAATTATGTGTTAGTAGCTGTATGAATAAGTGAGGTGGTGTCTGTATAACTCTATAGGTGAGTAAATGGAAGTATGATTGATTCTTTGCATGACTGACTAAGTGTGTGACTAACTCTGGATATGTGACAGTGTGTGAGTGTCTGTATAGTTGTATGAGTGCATATGATAGTGTTGTATTGATGAGTGACTGTATGTAAGAGTGACTGTATGGGTGAATGAGTGGATGTGTGTGTAGACCTAGGAATCAGTCAGTGCGTATTTAGTATGTGATTTGTTTGTCATTTGGAATGGCGATGAAGAACAAGCCATCAAATTCATTGACAAACTTAACATCAATGATAACAACATTGTCTTGACCAGCCATATCAGCAAAAACAGTGCAGAATTCCTAGATGTCAAGATAGAAATTGTTGACAATGCCATGCAGACTACCCTCTTTAGAAAATCAACTGCAGGCAACAGTGTGCTGCACGCCCTCAGCAGCCACCCCGAGACACTCAAATGAAGTATCCCTTACGGCGAACTGTTGAGGGCAAAGAGGAATTGTAGCACCCTAGAGACATATGAAACTACCAGCAGGGAGATGATTTCACGTTTCAAGCTCAGGGGCTACCCTAACTGGGTCCTCCAGAGAGCCAAAACAAGAGCAGATGCCATACCCAGGGAGAATACTATTGCAGACAAACCTACTGAGACTAATGATGACACTACTGACACCACCAGGATGATCATGACTTTCAACTCTGACTCCAACAGTATACACAAAACAATAGCCAGAAATTGGGATATCCTCAAATGCGATAATATAATTGGTGAGACCATACCTAACAGACCAAGTATTACTTATCGCAAAGGCAGGAGCATCAGGGACATGGTAGTGAGAAGTGATGTTACCATCTACCCCACCAGACAGCAACATGGCCTCGAGGGTTTCTACCCTTGTGGCCATTGTAAAGCCTGTAAGAACAGTAAGTTCCGCAACAGACTCAATTACAATGGCATCACGAAAGAAATCAGAGAATTTCTGACATGCAGCACCACTTTTGTTGTCTATGTCATTGAATGTCCCTGTCTTCTTTGGTACATTGGCAGCACCACCCTTCCTGCCAAAAAACGTATCCTTGAACATTACCGAGCCATAATCCACAAGGATGTGAAATACCCTGTGGCCCGCCATTTTGAAGAAACACATTTTTCCAACCCTGAACTCCTCACTTTTTTCATATTAGAACAAACCACTATCAATTTTAGAGGAGGCAACAGGGTACTCAAATTAAGGCAATGTGAATCCAAATACATAGTTCAATTTCAAACTAAACACCCAGGGGGCCTTAATTTTGATGAAGAATTGTCCGTTCATTTAAAGGAATAACTATTTGTCAGGAATAATCATGTTCTATGTCTGTATCATTAACTATGTGGCAATTCTAGCTCTCTCTTTTACCTCATGATATCCATTTTTTGATTACAGGTCTGAGATTCTTCTTCTCATTTGACTATGTATGTACTTTTACAAGTATTTGCCATGGCAATTTTAACAATGTCTGTTTTGTGTTTTCTTCATTACAGGAAGAAAGGAAGGTGCCCTCTCACTGGCACTCACTCCGCACGGGCCACCTACCCTTCCTTCCGTTTCTTCACTTTTTCGAGCACGGTAACTGATTTTATCGGCATTCCATTACTTTTGGACATTTGTGAAAGGACGTGATCAAGGCTTCCGAGCTGAAACGCGTTGTGGAATAAACAACCCTTCTTTGCAATTCGTGTCTGTGGATTTGTCTCCTGAGAGCGCACTGGGATTGCTTTTCTTCTACTTTGGAACTTTAATTACCGGCACGCTCCGCCGGAGTGTGCGCCACCTCCCATCTGGGTCGATACAGTCAGAAGGGGCATTTTGTGTTTATCTTATTATATATAGATATATATATATATTTAAAGAAATTGTGAATAATTTTTAGTTAGGAAAACTATATTCATTCTTTTAAAAAAAAAATATTATAAAGAAGTCGCGCACCCTTCGCGCACTCTACACGATGGCTGCGCGCATTCCGGTAGCAATTTTGAAAAGTCGTGCTGGGGTAGCGACTTTGGCGTAATTTGTAAAGTTGAAATATCTTTAAATTAATTATAAATAAAAGTTTTCCTTTAAGTGTTTGTCTAAATTTATTAATATAAAAAGTATTTTTAATATAATTTCCACTAAAAAATATTCGATTATTATTTGATTCGGAGGTTAGGAGGGATGGCCATTTTGCTCAATCTGTTTTGCAAGATTTTTTGGTCTAGTCAGGTGGACACCCTCCTCCAGGTGAGGTACGGCTTGAGGATTCTATTCAAAAGGTGAGGAATCCACAGGCAGAAGTATCCATCAGAAGAGCAAGTTACTTACCTTCGGTAACGCTTTTTCTGGTGGATACAGTATCTGCCTGTGGATTCCTCACTGTCCCACCCCCCTCCCCGTTGTGTACCTGTTTCTACCAAAAAGATGCTTTTACTGTTTGGCATGAATGTTTTTAATATGTCTTAATCATGCTTATGTTTTAATAGTGAGAAATGTATGATCTGTTGCTATTTCTTTATGCCTTTATTGGTTATGCATTTGTAGATATATATATATATATATTTAGTATACTATGTATACATGTGAAAATGTGTCAGTCCATCTGTTTACCTCGGTGGCACGGAAAAAATGGGTGAAACAGACTTCAGCACGCCAACGAGGTCCTCTTATGGCTCCTATGATGTCATATGGTGTCCCGAGCAGAGCCGTGCTATTATGACATTGTCATCGACGTGGGAGAGCGAGGAAAGAATTTCCACGGAATGCTGGCGCAGGGGATATTCAATTAAGTGTTCAGGCTAGTGCTTTGGGAGCAACTGTTTATGTTGCCACTCCAGAAACCGAAACAAGTGATCCAAGGGCAGAGGCCCTGCAGATGGCACACGAGGTGGGGAGCCCAGTCGTGTGCACCGGTGGGGCAGCGAAGTGACAAGCACCACTACCCACAAAAAAGGTAACGAGGGCACTGAATAACACAGGATCTTCTCTATGTATCTGGCAGGAACAACAAGGTTAAAATCCCCTAGTTCCAAAATGTAGAATTAGTGCTACAACGGTCTTCAAGAGGACCTGCGATGGATGCCACATTTGCCTTCCGCACACTGGAGGCGGCACATGGGTCACGGAGTACGGTCATACTGCGGTGGGACGCACACTCGTTGACCTCTCATGACACTACTCCACACTTCGGGGACAACGCTTTCCATTAGCTGTGTTTTCTGATGACGTGTCGTGCCAGCCCCGTCTAACAGCAGAACCCCTTAAGATCCAAACAGACTCTTCCACTTTCTCACCGGACACTTTCACAATACAACAGTCAGGAATGCACTTTTCGGTAAAAAAAAACACATTCCTTCCTCCTAATTTATCAAATAAACGACTCACTGAAGAACAGGGGCCAGCTTTGATTGGTAAACAGCCGTTACAATGACTTTTTTACTTCGCGATACCATTACAACGCATGCATTACCACACATGCTTTGTACATCGCGAAGTCATTACTACGCATTTTTTTAGAACACATGGTCATTTACCACGCATGCCTTTACAACGCGTTTTGTTGTAAAGGTATGTATGGTAAATGACCATGAGTTCTAAAAAAATGTTGACGATCCACGTCGTTGTAAGGAAACAGAGGCTGTTCCGTTTCCTCACAACGACGTCCACCGCCCCTCAGAGACGACATGAAGCAGGAACCACGAGGAGAGAGGAACCATGAGGAGTGAGAGGCAAGGGGGATTGGCCATGGGGTGGTGGTTACTTTTCTAGGGTTTAGGGTTGTGCAGTGGTGTTTGGGTAGTGTAGCGGGTCGTTCTGGGGGTAGTGTTTTAGGGTTTAGGGTAATACAGTGGTATTTGTGTAGTGTAGGGGGTTGTGCTGGTGGTAGTGTTTTAGGGTTTAGGGTAGTGCAGTGGTGTTTGTGTAGTGTAGGGGGTCGTGCTGGGGTAGTGTTTTAGGGTTTAGGGTAGTGCAGTGGTGTTTGGGTAGTGTAGGGGGTCGTGCTGAGGGTAGAATTAGGGTTTAGGGTAGTGCAGTGGTGTTTGGGTAGTGTAGGGGGTCGTGCTGGGGGTAGATTTAGGGTTTAGGGTAGTGCAGTGGTGTTTGGGTAGTGTAGGGGGTCGTTCTGGGGGTAGTGTATTAGGGTTTAGGGTAATACAGTGGTATTTGTGTAGTGTAGGGGGTCATGCTGGGGGAGTGTTTTAGGGTTTAGGGTAGTGCAGTGGTGTTTGGGTAGTGTAGGAAGTCGTGCGGGGTGTGTTTTAGGGTTTAGGGTAGTGCAGTGGTGTTTGGGTAGTGTAGGGGGTCCTGCTGGGGGTAGTGGTTTAGGGTTTAGGGAAGTGCAGTGGTGTTTGGGTAGTGTAGGGGGCACTGCTGGGGGTAGTGTTTTAGGGTTTAGGGTAGTGCAGTGGTGTTTGGGTAGTGTAGGGGTACTGCTGGGGATAGTGTTTTAGGGTTTAGGGTAGTGCAGTGGTCTTTGGGAAGTGTGAGGGGTACTGCTGGGGTAGTGGTTTAGGGGTTAGGGTAGTGCAGTGGTGTTTGAGTAGTGTATGGGGTTGTGCTGGGGGTAGTGATTTACGGGTTTAGGGTACTGCAGTGGTGTTTGGGTAGTGTGAGGGGTACTGCTGGGGGTCGTATTTTACGGTTTAGGGTAGTGCAGGGGTCTTTGGGTAGTGTAGGGGGTCGTTCTGGGGGTAGTGTTTTAGGGTTTTGGGTAATACAGTGGTGTTTGCGTAGTGTAGGGGGTCGTGCTGGTGGTAGTGTTTTAGGGTTTAGGGTAGTGCTGTGGTGTTTGGGTAGTGTAGGGGGTTGTGCTGGGGGTAGTGTTTTAGGGTTTAGGGTAGTGCAGTGGTGTTTGGGTAGTGTAGGGGAACGTGCTGAGGGTAGAATTAGGGATTAGGGTAGTGCAGTGAGGTTTGGGTAGTGTAGGGGGTCGTGCTGGGGATAGATTTAGGGTATAGGGTAGTGCAGTGGTGTTTGGGTAGTGTAGGGAGTAGTGCTGGGGGAGTGTTTTAGGGTTTAGGGTAGTGCAGTAGTGTTTGGGTAGTGTAGGGGTACTGCTGGGGGTAGTGGTTTAGGGTTTAGGGTAGGGCAGTGGTGTTTGGGTAGTGTAGGGGGTACTGCTGGGGGTAGTGTTTTAGGGTTTAGGGTAGTGCAGTGGTCTTTGAGTAGTGTAGGGGTACTGCTGGGGGTAGTGTTTTAGGGTTTAGGGTAGTGCAGTGGTCTTTGGGTAGTGAGAGGGGTACTGCTGGGGTAGTGGTTTAGGGTTTAGGGTAGTGCAGTGGTGTTTGGGTACTGTGGGGGAACTGCTGGGGGTAGTGTTTTAGGGGTTAGGGTAGTGCAGTGGTGTTTGAGTAGTGTATGGGGTCGAGCTGGGGGTAGTGATTTACGGGTTTAGGGTAGTGCAGTGGTGTTTGGGTAGTTCGAGGGGTACTGCTGGGGGTAGTGTTTTAGGGTTTAGGGTAGTGCAGTGGTGTTTGGGTAGTGTAGGGGGTCGTGCTGGGGGTAGTGTTTTAGGGTTTAGGGTAGTGCAGCGGTGTTTGTGTAGCATAAGGGGTCGTATTTTACGGTTTAGGGTAGTGCAGTGGTCTTTGGGTAGTGTAGGGGGTCCTGTGGGGGGTAGTGTTTTAGGGTAGTGCAGTGGTCTTTGGGTAGTGTAGGGGGTCGTTCTGGGGTTAGTAATTTAGGGTTTAGGGTAATACAGTGGTGTTTGTGTAGTGTAGGGGGTCGTGCTGGTGGTAGTGTTTTAGGGTTTATGGTAGTGCTGTGGTGTTTGGGTAATGTAGGGGGTTGTGCTGGGGTAGTGTTTTAGGGTTTAGGGTAGTGCAGTGGTGTTTGGGTAGTGTAGGGGGTCGTGCTGAGGGTAGAATTAGGCTTTAGGGTAGTGCAGTGGTGTTGGGTTAGTGTAGGGGGTCGTGCTGGGGGTAGATTTAGGGTTTAGGGTAGTGCAGTGGTTTTTGGGTAGTGTAGGGAGTAGTGCTGGGGGGAGTGTTTTAGGGTTAAGGGTAGTGCAGTAGTGTTTGGGTAGTGTAGGAGGTCATGCTAGGGGTAATGTTTTAAGGTTTAGGGTAGTTCGCTGGTGTTTGGGTAGTGTAGGGGGTCCGGTGGGGGGTAGTGTTTTAGGGTTTAGGGTAGTGCAGTGGTCTTTGGGTAGTGTAGGGGGTCCTGCTGGGGGTAGTGGTTTAGGGTAGTGCAGTGGTGTTTGGGTAGTGTAGGGGGTACTGCTGGGGGTAGTGTTTTAGGGTTTAGGGTAGTGCAGTGGTGTTTGGGTAGTGTAGGGGTACTGCTGGGGGTAGTGTTTTAGGGTTTAGGGTAGTGCAGTGGTGTTTGGGTAGTGTGAGGGGTACTGCTGGGGGTAGTGTTTTAGGGTTTAGGGTAGTGCAGGGGTGTTTGGGTAGTGTAGGGGGTTGTGCTGGGGGTAGTGTTTTAGGGTTTAGGGTAGTGCAGTGGTGTTTGTGTAGTGTAGGGGGTCGTGCTGGGGTAGCGGGTTTAGGGTAGTGCAGTGGTGTTTGCGTAGTGTAGGGGGTCATGCTGGGGGTAGTGTTTTAGGGTTTAGGGTAGTGCAGTGGAGTTCAGGTAGTGTAGGGGGTCATGTGGGGTTAGTGTTTTAAGGTTTAGGGTAGTGCAGTGGTGTTTGGGCAGTGTGAGGAGTACTGCTGGGGGTAGTGTTTTAGGGTTTAGGGTAGTGCAGTGGTGTTTTGGTAGTGTAGGGAGTCGTGCTGGGGGTAGTGTTTTAGGGTTTAGGATAGTGCAGTGGTGTTTGTGTAGTATAGGGGGTAGTGTTTTAGGGTTTAGGGTAGTGCAGTGGTGTTTGTGTAGTGTAGGGGGTCGTGCTGTGGGTAGTGTTTTAGGGTTTAGGGTAGTGCAGTGGTCTTGGGGTAGTGTAGGAGGTCCTGTGGGGGGTAGTGTTTTAGGGTTTAGGGTAATACAGTGGTGTTTGGGTAGTGTAGGGGGTTGTTCTGGGGGTAACCCAAACACCAACGCACTGCCCTAAACCCTAAAACACCACCCCCAGCACCACCCCTATCTACTCGAACACAACTGCACTGCACTAAACCCTAACACACAACCCTAAAACACGACCCCCTACACTACCCAAAGACCACTGCACTGCCCTAAACTCTAAAACACGACCCCCAGCACGACCCCTACACTGCCCGAACACCACTGCACTGACCTAAAGCCTAAAACACCACCCCCCTGCACGACCCCCTACACTGCCCGAACACCACTGCACTGAACCCTAAAACACCCCCCTGCACGACCCCCTACACTGCCCGAACACCACTGCACTGCCCTCAACCCTAAAACACCACCCCCTGCACGACCCCCTACACTGCCCGAACACTACTGCACTGCCCTGAACCCTTAAACACCACCCCCCTGCACGACCCCCTACGCTGCCAGAACACCACTGCCCTACCCGAAACCCTAAAACACCACCCCCAGCACGACCCCCCACACTGCCAAAACACCACTGCTCTGCCCTAAACCCTAAAACACCACCCCAGCATGACCCCTACACTGCCCGAACACCACTACACTGCCCTAAACCCTAAAACACCACCCCCTTGCACGACCCCCTACACTGCTGAGCACCACTGCACTGCCCTGAACCCTAAAACACCACCCCCAGCACAACCCCCTACACTGCCCGTACACCACTGCACTGAACCCTAAAACACCACCGCCAGCACAACCCCCTACACTGCTCAAACACCACTGCACTGCCCTGAACCCTTAAACACCACCCCCCTGCACGACCCCCTACGCTGCCAGAACACCACTGCCCTACCCGAAACCCTAAAACACCACCCCCAGCACGACCCCCCACACTGCCAAAACACCACTGCTCTGCCCTAAACCCTAAAATACCACCCCCTGCAGGACCCCCTACACTGCTCGAACACCACTGCACTGCCCTAAACCCTAAAACACCACCCCCTGCACGACCCCCTACACTGCCCGAACACCACTGCACTGCCCTGAACCCTAAAACACCACCCGCTGCAGGACCCCCTACACTGCCCATACACCACTGCACTGCCCTGAACGCTAAAACACCACCCCCAGCACAAACCCCTACACTGCCCGAACACCACTGCACTGCCCTGAACCCTAAAACACCACCTCCTGCATGACCCCCTACACTGGTCGAACACCACTGCACTGCCCTGAACCCTAAAACACCACCCCCTGCACGACCCCCTACACTGCCCGAACACCACTGCACTGCCCTAAACCCTAAAACACCTCCCCCTGCACGACCCCCTACACTGCCTGAACTCCACTGCACTGCCCTAAACCCTAAAACACCACCCCCAGCACAACCCCCTACACTGTCAGTACACCACTGCACTGCCCTGAACCCTAAAACACCACCCCAGCACGACCCCCTACACTGCCCGAACACCACTGCATGGCCCTGAACCCTAAAACACCACCGCCAGCACAACTTCCTAAACTGCCCGAACACCACTGCACTGCCCTGAACCCTAAATCACCACCCCCTGCATGACCCCCTACATTGCCCGAACACCACAGCACTGCCCTGAACTCTAAAACACCATCCCCCTGCAGGACCCCCTACACTGCCCGAACACCACTGCACTGCCCTGAACCCTAAAACACCAACCCTCCGCATGACCCCCTACAATGCCCGAACAATACTGCACTGCCCTAAACCGTAAAACACGACCCCCTACACCGCCCGAACACCACTGCACTGCCCTAAACCCTAAAACACCACCCCCTGCACGACCCCCTACACTGCCCGAACACCACTACACTGCCCTAAACACTAAAACACCACCCCTGCACTACCCCCTACACTGCCCTAACACCACTGCACTGCCCTAAACCCTAAAATACCACCCCCTGCAGGACCCCCTACACTGCTCGAACACCACTGCACTGCCCTAAACCCTAAAACACCACCCCCTGCACGACCCCCTACACTGCCCGAACACCACTGCACTGCCCTGAACCCTAAAACACCTCCCGCTGCAGGACCCCCTACACTGCCCATACACCACTGCACTGCCCTGAACGCTAAAACACCACCCCCAGCACAAACCCCTACACTGCCCGAACACCACTGCACTGCCCTGAACCCTAAAACACCACCTCCTGCATCACCCCCTACACTGTTCGAACACCACTGCACTGCCCTGAACCCTAAAACACCACCCCCTGCACGACACCCTACACTGCCCGAACACCACTGCACTGCCCTAAACCCTATAACACCTCCCCCTGCACGACCCCCTACACTGCCTGAACTCCACTGCACTGCCCTAAACCCTAAAACACCACCCCCAGCGCAACCCCCTACACTGCCCGTACACCACTGCACTGCCCTGAACCCTAAAACACCACCCCCAGCACAACCCCCTTCACTGCTCAAACACCACTGCACTGCCCTGAACCCTAAAACACCACCCCCAGCATGACCCTCTACACTGCCCGAACACCACTGCACTGCCCTGAACCCTAAACCACCCCAGCATGACCCCCTACACTGCCCGAACACCACTGCACTACCCTGAACCCTAAAACACCATCCCAGCACGACCCCCTACACTGCCCGAACACCACTGCACTGCCCTGAACCCTAAAACACCACCCCCAGCACAACCCCCTACACTGTCAGTACACCACAGCACTGCCCTGAACCCTAAAACACCACCCCAGCACGACCCCCTACACTGCCCGAACACCACTGCACGGCCCTGAACCCTAAAACACCACCCCCAGCACAACTTCCTAAACTGCCCGAACACCACTGCACCGCCCTGAACCCTAAATCACCACCCCCCTGCATGACCCCCTACATTGCCCGAACACCACTGCACTGCACCCTAAAACACCATCCCCCTGCAGGACCCCCTACACTGCCCGAACACCACTGCACTGCCCTGAACCTTAAAACACCACCCCTCTGCATGACCCCCTACAATGCCCGAACAATACTGCACTGCCCTAAACCATAAAACACGACCCCCTACACCGCCCGAACACCACTGCACTGCCCTAAACCCTAAAACACCACCCCCTGCACGACCCCCTACACTGCCCGAACACCACTACACTGCCCTAAACACTAACACACCACCCCTGCACTACCCCCTACACTGCCCGAACACCACTGCACTGCCCTAAACCCTAAAATACCACCCCCTGCAGGACCCCCTACACTGCTCAAACACCACTGCACTGCCCTAAACCCTAAAACACCACCCCCTGCACGACCCCCTACACTGCCCGAACACCACTGCACTGCCCTGAACCCTAAAACACCACCCGCTGCAGGACCCCCTACACTGCCCATACACCACTGCACTGCCCTGAACGCGAAAACACCACCCCCAGCACAAACCCCTACACTGCCCGAACACCACTGCACTGCCCTGAACCCTAAAACACCACCTCCTGCATGACCCCCTACACTGCTCGAACACCACTGCACTGCCCTGAACCCTAAAACACCACCCCCTGCACGACTCCCTACACTGCCCGAACACCACTGCACTGCCCTAAACCCTAAAACACCTCCCCCTGCACGACCCCCTACACTGCCTGAACTCCACTGCACTGCCCTAAACCCTAAAACACCACCCCCAGCACGACCCCTATCTACTCGAGCACCACTGCACTGCCCTAAATCCTAACACACAACCCTAAAACACGACCACCTACACTACCCAAAGACCACTGCACTGCCCTAAACCCTAAAACACGACCCCCAGCACGACCCCCTACACTGCCCAAACACCACTGCACTGCCCTAAACTCTAAAACACCACCCCCTGCACGACCCCCTACACTGCCCGAACACTGCACTGCCCTAAACCCTAAAACACCACCCCCTGCACGACCCCCTACACTGCCCGAACACCATTACACTGCCCTAAACACTAAAACACCACCCCTGCACGAACCCCTACACTGCCCGAACACCACTGCACTGCACTGCCCTAAACCCTAAAACACCACCCCCTGCAGGACCCCCTACACTGCTCGAACACCACTGCACTAAACCCTAAAACACCACCCCGGAGAGCGCTAGGTAGCACTGGCCAAGATGGCCGCAACGGAGTGAGGCTCCCGGCTGCCGGACCCCTCAGCGCCGATCCTCTTCCACTGATGCCGTCCTAGGTCCTGGCTACAGACCGGAGCGGGTGGGGAAACCGAAGCCCTACCCCCAGCCCGAGTTTCGTGACGTCCGGCACCTCCGCGGCGGAGCTGGACGGCCCGTGAGCCGCGCCGGCATCTGGCCGCGTCCCCCTGGTGCTGTGTGCGGCGCTGTCCGCTACGAGAGGCCCCGGCGCGCCACGAGGGGCGCGGGCCCCACGCTTGCCACCGGCTGCCCAGCCCCTCCCGCTGCTCACCGGCGCTCGCCTGGCAGAGGAGGGGCCCTAGTCGGTGGGGAGATCGACCCGCATTGGCCTTGGCGGCGCTGGGCCGCCTGGGGGTCTGTCTCCGTCGTTACCGGCCGCTGGGCCCGCTGTTACCTCCTGGGAGGTGGATCGCCCCGCTGTGCCCCCCTAGTGGGTCCCTGGCTGCTGGAATCCGGGAGTGCCCCGCAGGAGCGAAGAGTTGTCGTGGGCTGCCCCACACCCGGAGGAGCTGTGATCCGGACCCCGGTTGGCGGTGGCTTTGAGGTGAGCCGGGACGGGAGAAGCTGGAGGGGCGCTTCCTGGGGGTGGCGCAGCCCTCGTCGACGGGCAGGCCGGCCCGCGCAGAGAGAGACCCGGGCTGGTGTGACGGAGCTGTCGCGTGGTGGCTGCCTGAGTGGGAACCCCCTGTTGGCCCCTCCCGGCTGCTTTCTCCTGGCGGACTCCCGGTGGGGTGCAGCGCTTGGACCACTCATTTCTTTTTGGCGCTAACCTGTGCTGGCTGATGTGGTGACCCCCCGCGCCCCTGAATCACTGCCCGGGACCACCGCCGGCGGGGAGGAGGCCCCCCCCTTCGAGCCCTCTCCTGCACCGCACCCTGCCCCCGGACCTGGGAGGGGGCTGGGCTGTCGGCCCTGGAGTCTCTTGCTGTCCTGACCGGACGACGCCTCGGTGGCCCCCCTCGACTCATCGTTGGATAGCGGGCGGACGTTTTGGCTCGTGGCGCACGCCACGGTGACGGCGGCCTGGCCCGATCCCGGCGAAGCGGCTGGGGGGCGCCCGTACCCTTTGACCTCATCCCCTGCTGGCCTGGTGCGGAAAGGTGCCGCGTTCGCAGAGCGGGAGTCGCCTGCTGCCCTCCGGGGCCCCTCACGGATCGGGCCTCTACCCCTTCGGTCCGCCATGGGCAAGGAGAGGGGACCCAAGTTGCCGGGTACGTCCCACCAGACGAGGATCGACCAGTTTGCCAGCTCGGACCCTCCGGGTGGGGGGGGGGCTTCGGCCCCGAATAAAGACTTGGCCGTCATCCTTCAGGCCATCGACGCCTCCCGTACCTCCCTGGAGGGGATGGTTGGCGAGGTGAAGGTCGATGTTTCACTCCTACGGCAGGACATCCGCAACGCCACGGCCCGCATTACGGAGGCAGAGTCCCGGATTTCCACGGCGGAGGACGACAATCACCTGCTGCAGGACCAGGTCAGAGAACTCACAACCCACTCTAAAGAACTGCACAGGCGGGAAGAGGACGCCGAAAATCGTGCCCGTCGCAACAACCTTCGCCTGGTGGGCTTTCCGGAAGGAGTGGAATCTGGCCGTGCCGACGACTTCCTCGAGCAATGGTTCAAGTCCTGGATGCCGGAGACCGGGTTGTTGACCTGGTTTGTGGTGGAGAGGGCGCATCGGTCTCTAGCGGCCAAACCTCCTGTGGGGGCCCCCCCGCGCCCGTTTATCCTGCGGATCCTCAACTTCAGGGACAGAGACGCTATCTTGCGGGAGGCGCGAGTGTGTGGCCCCTTGACCTTTAACAATCACACTATCATGATTTTTCCGGACTACACCCGGGAGGTCCAGGAGCAGCGCCGCTCCTACACAGAGGTGAAGCAAAAGCTGCGCTCCCTGGGTCTTCAGTACCAGCTCCAATTCCCGGCCCGCCTTCGTGTTGTTTTCCAGGACAAGACTCTGTTCTTTGATACCCCTCGGGCAGCCTGGACCTGGCTCACGGAGGAGCAGCCTCTGCGCCACACCGCGGCGATGTCGCCCGCTGCGGGGCCTCGGGGCAAAGAGGTGCTTGGAACCCGACGACCACGGCGCAGGAAACGCACGCAGTCCCGGCTGCGCCGCGGAGGGGCGGTGGCCCGGACCCGGTCTGCCAATGCTTCTGAGAGACGTGTGAGGGACTCTTCGGCCTCCTCTGGTGCATCGTCTCGCGTGGCTGGGGGACCCCGGCGTCGCCTGTCACCCGGGCCAGGGGGATCTCCCGCCCCCCTCACCATACAGTCTGACTTGTCTGACCTCTCCCGTAGTCCCGCCATGTAACTTGTTGCCTGATCCAAGTCCCTACGGGGAGGGGTGACAACCTTATTTGATGGAGGGGAGGAGGGGGTTTTCCACTCCTACGCTTTCTTACAATTACCTAGGACGTATCACTGAAATCCGTTCTTCTGGAGGGGTCCACTGTGCTCTCTACACCCGAGCATCTAGGCTTGGGGTCTCGTACCTGTTGGGTTGTTCGGGCGACAGATGCTTCCGTTTTTGAAGTGTAGGGTGGGGGTCTGGGGTTAGGGGCCTGTTGGCTGTTTCTTCTTGGGGGATTGTTTTGTTTGGGTTGGTTTTGGTTTTATTTGGGCGTCTGTTACTGCACCACACTTGATACACTGCTGTGCCCCTCCCTGCATTCACTCATGCGGGCCCTGCTGCCGCTTGCCCTCACGCACGGTCCATTGCCCCTCCCTGGCGCTGGACCCGTGGTCCTGGCTTCTTCTGGCCACTCCCTTTCTGGCATGCTCTGTTCCCCTCGCTCCCATGGATGATCTCCCCTCCAAGGCGCATATGCGCATTCTGTCATGGAACGTGAATGGCCTCCTAGATAGACTTAAACGCACTGCAGTCCTTAAATATGCTCAACGTACTGAGATCTTGCTGGGTAACCTGGGGAGGGGGGTATTTCCCGTGTACACCGCTCACTTATTAACAATACCCCTGCGGTTCAGGATGGCTTGAGGGAGAGATGGGAGGGTTGGGTGGGGCCCTTGGATGAGGTGGACTGGAGGGACGCCCTTATGGCCCCCCGGCTGGTGACGGCCTCTGCCAAGTTGCGGCTGATTCAGATATACTATCTACACACTGCATACCTCACACCGGCGCGTCTAAACCGCGCGGGCCTCTCTGTCACCGCATCTTGCCCCCGCTGTGGCTTTGACCCGGCCGACTTTATCCATATGGTGTGGTCCTGTCCGGACCTAAGAGATTACTGGAGGGGCATAGAGGCTGACCTCACGGAGGTGTTGGGATGGGAGGTGCCCCACAATCCTAGGCACACCCTGCTGGGCATCACAGATGGTCTACATGGCACACGTGCAGAGAAACTGTTCCTTATGACGGCGTTCATGGTGGCAAAGAGAGACATTGCAGCGGCATGGAAACACCCACGGCCGCCTACTTTGGCTAAATGGAGTGCTGGTGTGGACTGGTGTGCGGCCCAGGAACGTACTCTCTATCAGGCGAGGGGCTGCCCTAAGAAATATCGTAGGGTATGGGGGAAGTGGTTGGGCAATGTATCGTGATTGGGCGCTTCGGGGGTGAGGGTGGGGGACGGGGCTTCGGGTGGGGGCGAGGGGGGCGTGATTTCACTCTGTGTGATTGTACAGTGGTGGTTTGTCAGGCGCAATGTTTTCTTTTGCTGTGTTTTTCAAAATCTCCAATAAAACTTGTTTATCAAAAAAAAAACACCACCCCCTGCACGACCCCCTACACTGCCCGAACACCACTGCACTGCCCTGAACCCTAAAAAACCACCCGCTGCAGGACCCCCTACACTGCCCATACACCACTGCACTGCCCTAAACGCTAAAACACCACCCCCAGCACGAACCCCTACACTGCTGGTGGTAGTGTTTTAGGGTTTAGGGTAGTGCAGTGGTGTTTGGGTAGTGTAGGGGTCGTGCTGGGGGTAGTATTTTAGGGTTTAGGGTAGTGCAGTGGTGTTTGGGTAGTGTAGGAGGTCGTGCTGAGGGTAGAATTAGGGTTTAGGGTAGTGCCGTGGTGTTTGGGTAGTGTAGGGGGTCATGCTGGGGGTAGATTTAGGGTTAAGGGTAGTGCAGTGGTGTTTGGTTAGTGTAGGGAGTAGTGCTGGGGGAGTGTTTTACGGTTTAGGGTAGTGCAGTGGTGTTTGGGTAGTGTAGGAGGTCGTGCTGTGGCAAGTGTTTTAGGGTTTAGGGTAGTGCAGTGGTGTTTGGGCAGTGTAGGGGGTCTTGCTGGGGGTAGGGGTTTAGGGTTTAGGGTAGTGCAGTGGCGTTTGGGTAGTGTAGGGGTACTGCTGGGGGTAGTGTTTTAGGGTTTAGGGTAGTGTAGGGGGTACTGCTGGGGTAGTGTTTTAGGGTTTAGGGCAGTGCAGTGGTGTTCGGCAGGGTAGGGGGTCGTGCAAGGGGGTGGTGTTTTAGGTTTTAGGGCAGTGCAGTGGTGTTCGGGCAGTGTAGGGGTCATGCTGGGGTGGTGTTTTAGGGTTTAGGGCAGAGCATTGGTGTTTGGGCAGTGTAGGGGGTCGTGCTGGGGTGGTGTTTTATGGTTTAGGGTAGGGCAGTGGTGTTCGGGCAGTGTTGGGAGTCGTGCAGGAGGGTGGTGTTTTAGGGTTAAGGGCAGTGCAGTGGTGTTCTGGCAGTGTAGGGGGTCATGCAGGGGGGTGGTGTTTTAGGGTTTAGGGCAGTGCAGTGGTGTTCGGGCAGTGTAGTGGGTCGTGCAGGGGGTTTTGTTTTAGGGTTTAGGGCAGTGCAGTGGTGTTCGACAGTGTTGGGAGTCGTGCAGGGGGTGGTGTTTTAGGCTTTAGGGCAGTGCAGTGGTATTCGGGCAGTGCAGGGGGTCATGTAGGGGGTGGTGTTTTAGGGCTTAAGGAAGTGCAGTCGTGTTCGGGCAGTGTATGGGGTCGTGCTAAGGGTCGTGTTTTAGGGTTTAGGGCAGTGCAGTGGTCTTTGGGTAGTGTAGGGGGTCGTGTTTTAGGGCTGTGTGTTAGGGTTTAGGGCAGTGCAGTTGTGTTCGAGTAGATAGGGGTCGTGCTGGGGGTGGTGTTTTAGGGTTTAGGGCAGTGCAGTTCTGTTGGGGTAGTGTAGGGGGTCGTGCTGGGGGTGGTGTTTTAGGGTTTAGGGCAGTGCATTGGTGTTTGGGCAGTGTATGGGGTCGTGCAGGGGGTGGTGTTTTAGGGTTTAGGGCAGTGCAGTGGTGTTCGGGCAGTGTAGGGGGTCATGCAGGGGGTCGTGTTTTAGGGTTTAGGGCAGTGCTGTGGTGTTCGGGCAGTGTAGGAAGTCGTGCAGGTGGGTGGTGATTTAGGGTTCAGGGCAGTGCAGTGGTGTTCGGGCAGTTTAGGAGGTCATGCTGGGGGTGGTGATTTAGGGTTCAAGGCAGTGCAGTGGTGTTCAGGCAGTGTAGGGGGTCGTGCAGGGGGTGGTGTTTTAGGGTTCAGGGCAGTGCAGTGCAGTGGTGTTTGGGCACTGTAGGGGGTCGTGCTGGGGGTGATGTTTTAGGGTTCAGGGCAGTGCAGTGGTGTTCGGGCAGTGTAGGGGGTCGTGCTGGGGGTGGTGTTTTAGGGTTCAGGGCAGTGCAGTGGTGTTCGGGCAGTGTAGGGGGTCGTGCAGGGGGTGGTGTTTTAGTGTTTAGGGCAGTCTAGTGGTGTTCGGGCAGTGTAGGGGGGCCTGCAGGGGGTTGTGTTTTAGGGTTTAGGGCAGTGCAGTGGTGTTCGGGCAGTGTAGGGGGTCGTGTTTTAGGGTTTAGGGCAGTGCAGTAGTGTTTGGGCATTGTAGGGGGTCATGCAGAGGGGTGGTGTTTTAGGGTTCTGGGCAGTGCAGTGGTGTTTGGGCAGTGTAGGGGGTCGTGCAGGGGGATGGTGTTTTAGGGTTCAGGGCAGTGCAGTGGTGTTCGGGCAGTGTAGGGGGTCATGCAGGGGGGTGGTGATTTAGGGTTCAGGGCAGTGCAGTGGTGTTCGGGCAGTTTAGGAAGTTGTGCTGGGGGTGGTGTTTTAGGGTTCAGGGCAGGGCAGTGGTGTTCGGGCAGTGTAGGGGGTCGTGCTGGGGGTGGTGTTTTAGGGTTCAGGACAGTGCAGTGGTGTACTGACAGTGTAGGGGGTTGTGCTGGGGGTGGTGTTTTAGGGTTCAGGGCAGTGCAGTGGTGTTCGGGCAGTGTAGGGGGTCGTGCTGGGATGGTGTTTTAGGGTTCAGGGCAGTGCAGTGGTGTTCGGGCAGTGTAGGGGGTCGTGCTGGGGTGGTGTTTTAGGGTTCAGGGCAGTGCAGTGGTGTTCGGGCAGTGTAGGGGGGCGTGCTGGGGGTGGTGTTTTAGGGTTCAGGGCAGTGCAGTGCAGTGGTGTTTTTGGCAGTGTAGGGAGTTATGCAGGGTGTGGAGCTTTAGGGTTTAGGGCAGTGCAGTGGTGTTCGGGCAGGGTAGGGGGTCGTGCAGGGGGTGGTGTTTTATGGTTTAGGGCAGTGCAGTGGTGTTAGGGCAGTGTAGGGGTGTTCGGGCAGTGTAGTGGGTGGTGCAGGGGGTGGTGTTTTAGGGTTTAGGGCAGTGCAGTGGTGTTCGACAGTGTTGGGAGTCGTGCAGGGGGTGGTGTTTTAGGCTTTAGGGCAGTGCAGTGGTATTCGGGCAGTGCAGGGGGTCATGTAGGGGGTGGTGTTTTAGGGCTTAAGGAAGTGCAGTCGTGTTCGGGCAGTGTATGGGGTCGTGCTAAGGGTCGTGTTTTAGGGTTTAGGGCAGTGCAGTGGTCTTTGGGTAGTGTAGGGGGTCGTGTTTTAGGGTTGTGTGTTAGGGTTTAGGGCAGTGCAGTTGTGTTCGAGTAGATAGGGGTCGTGCTGGGGGTGGTGTTTTAGGGTTTAGGGCAGTGCAGTTCTGTTGGGGTAGTGTAGGGGGTCGTGCTGGGGGTGGTGTTTTAGGGTTTAGGGCAGTGCATTGGTGTTTGGGCAGTGTATGGGGTCGTGCAGGGGGTGGTGTTTTAGGGTTTAGGGCAGTGCAGTGGTGTTCGGGCAGTGTAGGGGGTCATGCAGGGGGTCGTGTTTTAGGGTTTAGGGCAGTGCTGTGGTGTTCGGGCAGTGTAGGAAGTCGTGCAGGTGGGTGGTGATTTAGGGTTCAGGGCAGTGCAGTGGAGTTCGGGCAGTTTAGGAGGTCATGCTGGGGGTGGTGATTTAGGGTTCAAGGAAGTGCGGTGGTGTTCAGGCAGTGTAGGGGGTCGTGCAGGGGGTGGTGTTTTAGGGTTCAGGGCAGTGCAGTGCAGTGGTGTTTGGGCAGTGTAGGGGGTCGTGCTGGGGGTGGTGTTTTAGGGTTCAGGGCAGTGCAGTGGTGTTCGGGCAGTGTAGGGGGTTGTGCTGGGGGTGGTGTTTTAGGGTTCAGGGCAGTGCAGTGGTGTTCGGGCAGTGTAGGGGGTCGTGCAGGGGGTGGTGTTTTAGTGTTTAGGGCAGTCTAGTGGAGTTCGGGCAGTGTAGGGGGGCCTGCAGGGGGTTGTGTTTTAGGGTTTAGGGCAGTGCAGTGGTGTTCGGGCAGTGTAGGGGGTCGTGTTTTAGGGTTTAGGGCAGTGCAGTAGTGTTTGGGCATTGTAGGGGGTCATGCAGAGGGGTGGTGTTTTAGGGTTCTGGGCAGTGCCGTGGTGTTTGGGCAGTGTAGGGGGTCGTGCAGGGGGATGGTGTTTTAGGGTTCAGGGCAGTGCAGTGGTGTTCGGGCAGTGTAGGGGGTCGTGCAGGGGGGTGGTGATTTAGGGTTCAGGGCAGTGCAGTGGTGTTCGGGCAGTTTAGGAAGTTGTGCTGGGGGTGGTGTTTTAGGGTTCAGGGCAGTGCAGTGGTGTTCGGGCAGTGTAGGGGGTCGTGCTGGGGGTGGTGTTTTAGGGTTCAGGACAGTGCAGTGGTGTACTGACAGTGTAGGGGGTTGTGCTGGGGGTGGTGTTTTAGGGTTCAGGGCAGTGCAGTGGTGTTCGGGCAGTGTAGGGGGTCGTGCTGGGATGGTGTTTTAGGGTTCAGGGCAGTGCAGTGGTGTTCGGGCAGTGTAGGGGGTCGTGCTGGGGTGGTGTTTTAGGGTTCAGGGCAGTGCAGTGGTGTTCGGGCAGTGTAGGGGGGCGTGCTGGGGGTGGTGTTTTAGGGTTCAGGGCAGTGCAGTGCAGTGGTGTTTTTGGCAGTGTAGGGAGTTATGCAGGGTGTGGAGCTTTAGGGTTTAGGGCAGTGCAGTGGTGTTCGGGCAGGGTAGGGGGTCGTGCAGGGGGTGGTGTTTTATGGTTTAGGGCAGTGCAGTGGTGTTAGGGCAGTGTAGGGGGTCATGCAGGGGGGTGGTGTTTTAGGGTTTAGGGCAGTGCAGTGGTGTTCGGGCATTGTAGGGGGTCATGCAGGGGGTGGTGTTTTAGGGTTTAGGGCAGTGCAGTGGTGTTAGGCAGGGTAGGGAGTCGTGCAAGGGGGTGGTGTTTTAGGGCAGTGCAGTGGTGTTCGGGCAGTGTAGGGGTCATGCTGGGGTGGTGTTTTAGGGTTTAGGGCAGAGCAGTGGTGTTTGGGCAGTGTAGGGGGTCGTGCTGGGGTGGTGTTTTATGGTTTAGGGTAGGGCAGTGGTGTTTGGGCAGTGTTGGGAGTCGTGCAGGAGGGTGGTGTTTTAGGGTTAAGGGCAGTGCAGTGGTGTTCTGGCAGTGTAGGGGGTCGTGCAGGGGGGTGGTGTTTAAGGGTTTAGGGCAGTGCAGTAGTGTTCGGGCAGTGCAAGGGGTCGTGCAGGGGGTGGTGTTTTAGGGTTGAGGGCAGTGCAGTGGTGTTCGGGCAGTGTAGGGGGTCGTGCAGGGGGTGGTGTTTTAGGGTTTAGGGCAGTGCAGTGGTGTTCGACAGTGTTGGGAGTCGAGCAGGGGGTGGTGTTTTAGGCTTTAGGGCAGTGCAGTGGTATTCGGGCAGTGCAGGGGGTCGTGTAGGGGGTGGTGTTTTAGGGCTTAAGGCAGTGCAGTGGTGTTCGGGCAGTGTAGGGGTTCGTGCTAAGGGTCGTGTTTTAGGGTTGTTAGAAATGGGATTTCTGGCTGGCTAGGGCTTGCGCCAAAGCCAGGCAGAAACCACTACTCTAGTCAGGGCTGGGGAGTTACACGCCAAAGATAACCCCTGCTCACCCCCTTGGTAGCTTGGCACGAGCAGTCAGGCTTATCTCTGAGGCGATGTGTAAAGCGTTTGCGCGCGCACCTAGCAACAACACCCAAGGCCCACCACAAAGGAAACTCCACACAAGGTATTATATAAAAATAACCTTTGTATTATACCACAACACATTAGATAAGAACACACACTCTACAATGTGCCAACAGGCACGGGCAGAATTTACAAGGGATTATATGTACAGGGGACAGGGCCACATAGACCACTGTCAGGAATTAGCACTTTCTAGAAATTGCACTTAGAACGTAGGAATAATACTTTAGAACATAGCACATACAATCACTGTAGCACTAAATAGAAAATGTAGCACACAACCAGTAACTACTGGTATCAGGTAAGTACCACCTACGCAACCCTAACCACCTTAGGAAAATGTCACGCAGGGGACTAGGACCTCACTAGCACCACCTGTACTAGGAGAAAACAAACAACCACCTAAGTATCACAATACCTGTAGGGGTAAACGCACATTACACATGATGCATCACATTCAGAGGTGTAGAACAAGGGAAACACATGATGCATAAAATACATTCAGCGGTGTAAAGCAAAGCACATGACGCATAAAAACACATTCAGAGGTGCAGGTAGGAACAACAGCGCAAGACTCACAGTCGCCACCACCTGTGGCAGTCCCTAGGCCAACTGGCCTTGTTGGGGCTAAGACGCCCTATGTCCCAATGGCAGGCCCAGACTGTGCATGCAGTCAAGGCAAAGCGCAAAGTCACTGCGCACAACCTACACGTTGCAGCTGCCCACGAAGTGCTGGGCAGCTGTGGCACTGAACTTGGGCACCACTGTGCCTGTACATCAATTGTGGCATACGCTGGAGCCCCTCTGGGCTCTGAAACTACTATGCCCCCTTGGAGCCTCGTGGGCTCGAGAAAAAGGATGGGCCCACAACGTTGGAGTCCCTCGGGACTCTAAGCAACACTGTCCCCAACTTGGGAGCGACCTCGCGCTTTCAAACAAATATGCCCCCGCAATGGATTGGAGCCCTCTAGGCTCTAGACAGGGAGAAATGCCCCCGTAGCGTTGGAGCGCAGGAGCGCTCAAATACAACTATGCCCCTAATGTTGGAGTCCCTCTGGACTCGAAGATGATGCTTTTCTGCACACGGCTGCCGCTGCCCACTGTCAGGCGGGGCAGCGGGGATGGGGAACGAGGACGGCGCTCCCCGGCCCGGACTTCGATAGGGGGGGGCGGGCACCGAGAAGCGTGCCCCGACACACCCCCGACCACCCAGTGGCCGAGCCCCACTCACCGGCAGCACCACGATGGAGTCCCCCTCTGGGACTCAGGAGATCCCGACACCACTCACTGGGGCGAAGGCTCAGGTCCCGCCCTGGAACTCGGGCACTCTTTGGACGCCGGCACCACTCCCTGGAGCGCGCTGGCTTCCTCCGGGCGACGCAGGGCTCTATTTCACCGACGGAGGTGGGGTAGGCTCCCGCCCCCGTCCGGACTCTAGGCTGACGCTCCTCTTCCTGATCTCCGTCACAGGAGCGCGGGGTAGGCTCCCGTCCGCTTCCTGTTTTAGACCACGCCCACGTCCCTCACAGATTGCCTGACTTCCTGTTTGAGAACTGGGCTGCCGCGGTGATTTCTCCGGTGATAAGAGGGGTGGGCTCCCTCGGTATGCAGTATACGGCGGGGTGGGCACCCGCCGTAGGAATACTTAAATCAGCGGGGTGGGCACCCGCCAACAAGCACACAATGCGGGGTTGGCACCCGCTTCGAATGTCGCAAAAATAGCAGGGAATCCCTACGTTGGGGTTCCCTCGCTGGTAATTGCAGCGCTGCGCTGCTGGCCCCAATTAAAGCGTTCCTAGCGCTATAAGTGAATGAAAAGGCGCTTCCAGGCGCTTTAGGGACACCAACAAGCGCAAAGTCCAGCAAAGTCCCTGGGAAGGTAGGCAGGGGGCCAGGCTGGGCCAGGGGCCAGCTCACTGGGCCCTCCAGGGCAGGGAGGCAATCCTAAGTGGCGGTTCCTCCTGGCCTCCAGCAGCAGCAGCAGCAGCCCCCTCCTGTCAGGATCCAAAGTAGAACAGTTTCTGTGGGGACACAGCCCCATTTTTATACAGAAAAACCCTTTGTTCTGGGTTCAGGGTGAGGGGGAAAACCAGTCGCAGCTGGTTGGGGAGCACCCTTGATGTGCTCAGCCCCTCACTCTATTCACTGGCAGGGCTAGGGTCGTCAGTCGCACCACAGGGGGCGGAGCCAGCATTGTGTGGGGGAAAGCCCTGCCCTATTCAGGTCCAAGGTGCACTCCTCCCCAGCCATCAGCATGCTAATCTCACACTCACCACTGGGGCAGACCCAACCAGACTCCTGGAGCCAGGCTCACCATTCAGCTCCAGCCAATCACACGCCAGACACACTGCACACAGAAATGCCCACTTCTAGAAGTGGCACTTCCACACTAGGTACATGCACGCCGCACACATCATCGCGCAGCATTCACTCACACGAGTCCACACATACCAAACTCGGGCCTGCACACCCCACGCATCAGGAACTACTAGGGACACATACATTCCCCATGCATTCCTATGGGAGGGCAGGCCTATCTCACCACATGCACTCAGAGTGTGCACGCACTTTACCCTGGGACACAGGGAAAGTGCGCAGAAACCAAAAATCACCACACCAAGTCACCAATAAAAAGCAAAAAGTTCAGGGGTGAACCTGCCAGAAGGGCCAAGTCCAACACAACCCCCTTCCAGCCAAAACGCAGGGCAGACCAATCACCACCGTGATGGACTTCCCTGCTTGGGGCGATAGAACACGGACGCGGGCCCGCAACTGCAGGGACACCCTCCGGTTCTACGCCACGGTGAACCCATGGAATTCTTTCTAACACCACTGTCCGGACCAACTGGGCTACCCCACTGGTACTCCCAAGCTGTCCGCGGCCAAGACCAGGCCCTAGGCCACCCAGGTGCCACTGGTCCTTGCCTAATCACAGAGTGGGGGGTGGTAACCCCTGGCACATAGCGGCCATTCTCCACTGTACCCCTCATCAGGGCAGTTCTAAACTGCCACTGATCCTCCAGCCTAGGGTCTGTACCCTCAAGCTGACCAAAAGTCACGGGAGAGGCTCTCCTACCCCTACCTCTTCTTCTAGGGTTCCGCCCTCTCTTCCTCTGAGAGGCGACCCCGTAACGCAACTCACCTACCAGCTCAGGACCCCTCCCTGAGAACTGGTCTCCCAACCTAGGGTTTAACCCCTCAGGTTGACCCGGGGTCAGAGGTGGGCTCTCCCACCCTCTGCACCCCCCTCCAGAGTCCTGCTCCCTACCAACTGGGGCGGTAGCTCTGGAAGAAGAACCGGTCAGGACACTGGTTACAGTAGTCCTACCCTTCAGGTCAGGCTGATCCTGAACCTGGCCTCCCAACCTCGGGTCTAGAACCTTTGGTGGAATAATTGCCTGGCACTCCAGGACTTCTGGGGACTTACACACCATCCCCCCGAGAGTAACATATTCCTCATATGTTACGTGACAGTCTGCCTGGCGCAGATCTCCCGTCCCCTGTCCACCTGACAGTGCGCGAAGATCCCCCAGGACAGACGTGTGGTCACCATGGTCACCTCTAGGAGACTCAGCCCTCCCGGCTGGTCCCTGACCCACTGGCTCCTCCACCGGGGAACACAGCCCCATGCCACTCCACTCGCTGGACTTCTGTACCCTCCCTACTGGAGCGGTACTGCCAGACATCAGAACCACTGGAGCTCTATTTACAGACGCTCCAGGTCCTCCATTCACTAGGTGATCCTCCTCAAATGGACTCACAGGACAGCCAAGGCCCCCAACCTGGTGTTCCCTGAAGAAACCATCCAGGTTCTGAGACTGGGTTTCGGGCCTCTGGGGACTCGGAGTCACACACTCACGCCTACTCCACTCAGATAGGCCGTGAGCCCCTACACCCTTCTCACTACTCTGGGACCTAGCCGGGCTGCTCTGAACCTCCACCCCCATCCAGGACGGGAAGATACCGGAGCCACTACTGCTGGAAGTACTCTCCCATGCCTCATCAGTACCTTGGGCACTTTCCCAGCGGTCTGCTTCCTCTGCAAGGTCCCAAGCATCCAAGGCGTCACATCCCAACAGGTGTTGGCGCAATCCGGGATAAAAACTACTGCATATCTGTTCTTTGATAACCAGAGCATACAGTCCGTCAAAATCCCGTTTTGTGTTTACCCTTAACCAATCATCCAGTGCATCCTCACATTCACCCACAAACGTGTCCCAAGACTTGTGAGACAGCTTCCTACTGCCCCTGAATTTCAACCTATTCTCCTCTTCTTGCGAAACAGGTACCAGACTGGGTGAACTGGGAATAGGACTTCCTGCACCGGACTTTATCTCGCTGCCACCACTGGACTCAACCCTCCCTGGGGAATCCAGAGAACTACCACTGCGCTCAGGGGACAACTTACCCTCCAGAGCTAGTTTCTCTCTGGCAAAGGCCCTCTCAGCCTCCGCCATCTGTTTCTGAGCTAAGACCCTCTCGGTCTCCAGCTTGGCATGCTCTATCCTGAGCTTCTCCATGGCCAGCTGATGCTCCCTTTCTTCCCTCCTATCTACCCACTCCTCTGGGGACAGGGAAAGGGATGGGGTGCTGCTCCTGACACTGGACCCAGCAAGGGACTCCCTATCTATGGGGTCTCCACTATCTACTGGCGTCCCTGTCAGGTTACTTTCTTCCTCCTCTTCTGAATCTTCAGGGCTCCCCACAGACCCACCACCCTCCTGGTGTGAGGCCCGGGCCCTTATCCTACTGCGCTCAAGACCCCATTGACCCTTTTGCCATAGGATCAGGCTGCTTCTAAGTTCGGACTGAGTGTCTGACTCATCCACCCCTATGTCTCTCTCTTCACAGAACCTTACCAACTCCAACATACTGTACCCAAACAGATCACAGAAATCAAAAGCTGGCTCCATTTTGCCGGACGTTCTTGAGAAAAGATTACACAGGGAACCTAGGGGTCTGAGCTTAACAGGAGCACACAATTCACAAAAAGGGTTCAGCAAGCTCTCTATCCCAGAGAACTCACACTCACTTGCCTAGTGCCACACACCATTCATCCACACACAACCCTCCCCTCGGACTGGTAAGGCAGTTTCTACCACCCTTGATTCCTCAACCTGACCGCAAGTGACACAGGTACCAACTCTGGGCGCAGGGCGGGGAACAAATGTACTGGACACTATTATGCTGCCACCACTGGATCCCACCCTCTGGTGAATCCAGAAAACACAATGCACTTAGGGGGGTGATCTACCCTCCCGAGCTAGGGACACCTAACTCACAGTGCACAAGAAACACATTTCCAAAGAAATGACAAAAACAAATTTAGCACAATAATCCCTATACCATGTGACTATCTAAATGCAGAGTTTTGTGGTGCAGCCAGCTGCTGCTGCGGTACAGCGCAAACGCAAGTCCAAATCCCACCGCTGATCACCAATGTTAGAAATGGGATTTCTGGCTGGCTAGGGCTTGCGCCAAAGCCAGGCAGAAACCACCACTCTAGTCAGGGCTGGGGAGTTGCACGCCAAAGATAACCCCTGCTCACCCCCTTGGTAGCTTGGCACGAGCAGTCAGGCTTATCTCTGAGGCGATGTGTAAAGCGTTTGCGCGCGCACCCAGCAACAACACCCAAGGCCCACCACAAAGGAAACTCCACACAAGGTATTATATAAAAATAACCTTTGTATTATACCACAACACATTACATAAGAACACACACTCTACAATGTGCCAACAGGCACGGGCAGAATTTACAAGGAATTATATGTACAGGGGACAGGGCCACATGGACCACTGTCAGGAATTAGCACTTTTTAGAAATTGCACTTAGAACGTAGGAATAATACTTTAGAACATAGCACATACAATCACTGTAGCACTAAATAGAAAATGTAGCACACAACCAGTAACTACTGGTATCAGGTAAGTACCACCTACGCAACCCTAACCACCTTAGGAAAATGTCACGCAGGGGACTAGGACCTCACTAGCACCACCTGTACTAGGAGAAAACAAACAACCACCTAAGTATCACAATACCTGTAGGGGTAAACGCACATTACACATGATGCATCACATTCAGAGGTGTAGAACAAGGGAAACACATGATGCATAAAATACATTCAGCGGTGTAAAGCACAGCACATGACGCATAAAAACACATTCAGAGGTGCAGGTAGGAACAACAGCGCAAGACTCACAGTCGCCACCACCTGTGGCAGTCCCTAGGCCAACTGGCCTTGTCGGGGCTAAGACACCCTATGTCCCAATGGCAGGCCCAGACTGCGCACGCAGTCAAGGCAAAGCGCAAAGTCACTGCGCACAACCTACACGTTGCAGCTGCCCACGAAGTGCTGGGCAGCTGTGGCACTGAACTTGGGCACCACTGTGCCTGTACATCAATTGTGGCATACGCTGGAGCCCCTCTGGGCTCTGAAACTACTATGCCCCCTTGGAGCCTCGTGGGCTCGAGAAAAAGGATGGGCCCACAACGTTGGAGTCCCTCGGGACTCTAAGCAACACTGTCCCCAACTTGGGAGCGACCTCGCGCTTTCAAACAAATATGCCCCCGCAATGGATTGGAGCCCTCTAGGCTCTAGACAGGGAGAAATGCCCCCGTAGCGTTGGAGCGCAGGAGCGCTCAAATACAACTATGCCCCTAATGTTGGAGTCCCTCTGGACTCTGAAACACAATGGCCCCAACCGTTGGAGTTCCTTTGGACTCGAAGATGATGCTTTTCTGCACACGGCTGCCGCTGCCCACTGTCAGGCGGGGCAGCGGGGATGGGGAACGAGGACGGCGCTCCCCGGCCCGGACTTCGATAGGGGGGGGGGGCGGGCACCGAGAAGCGTGCCCCGACACACCCCAAACCACCCAGTGGCCGAGCCCCACTCACCGGCAGCACCACGATGGAGTCCCCCTCTGGGACTCAGGAGTTCCCGACACCACTCACCGGGGCGAAGGCTCAGGTCCCGCCCTGGAACTCGGGCACTCTTTGGACGCCGGCACCACTCCCTGGAGCGCGCTGGCTTCCTCCGGGCGACGCAGGGCTCTCTTTCACCGACGGAGGTGGGGTAGGCTCCCGCCCTCCGTCCGGACTCTAGGCTGACGCTCCTCTTCCTGATCTCCGTCACAGGAGCGCGGGGTAGGCTCCCGTCCGCTTCCTGTTTTAGACCACGCCCACGTCCCTCACAGATTGCCTGACTTCCTGTTTGAGAACCGGGCTGCCGCGGTGATTTCTCCGGTGATAAGAGGGGTGGGCTCCCTCGGTATGCAGTATACGGCGGGGTGGGCACCCGCCGTAGGAATACTTAAATCAGCGGGGTGGGCACCCGCAAACAAGCACACAATGCGGGGTGGGCACCCGCTTCGAATGTCGCAAAAATAGCAGGGAATCCCTACGTCGGGGTTCCCTCGCTGGTAATTGCAGCGCCGCGCTGCTGGCCCCAATTAAAGCGCTCCTAGCGCTATAAGTGAATGAAAAGGCGCTTCCAGGCGCTTTAGGGACACCAACAAGTGCAAAGTCCAGCAAAGTCCCTGGGAAGGTAGGCAGGGGGCCAGGCTGGGCCAGGGGCCAGCTCACTGGGCCCTCCAGGGCAGGGAGGCAATCCCAAGTTGCGGTTCCTCCTGGCCTCCAGCAGCAGCAGCAGCCCCCTCCTGTCAGGATCCAAAGTAGAACAGTTTCTGTGGGGACACAGCCCCATTTTTATACAGAAAAACCCTTTGTTCTGGGTTCAGGGTGAGGGGGAAAACCAGTCGCAGCTGGTTGGGGAGCACCCTTGATGTGCTCAGCCCCTCACTCTATTCACTGGCAGGGCTAGGGTCGTCAGTCGCACCACAGGGGGCGGAGCCAGCATTGTGTGGGGGAAAGCCCTGCCCTATTCAGGTCCAAGGTGCACTCCTCCCCAGCCATCAGCATGCTAATCTCACACTCACCACTGGGGCAGACCCAACCAGACTCCTGGAGCCAGGCTCACCATTCAGCTCCAGCCAATCACACGCCAGACACACTGCACACAGAAGTGCCCACTTCTAGAAGTGGCACTTCCACACTAGGTACATGCACGCCGCACACATCATCGCGCAGCATTCACTCACACGAGTCCGCACATACCAAACTCGGGCCTGCACACCCCACGCATCAGGAACTACTAGGGACACATACATTCCCCATGCATTCCTATGGGAGGGCAGGCCTATCTCACCACATGCACTCAGAGTGTGCACGCACTTTACCCTGGGACACAGGGAAAGTGCGCAGAAACCAAAAATCACCACACCAAGTCACCAATAAAAAGCAAAAAGTTCAGGGGTGAACCTGCCAGAAGGGCCAAGTCCAACAAGGGTTTAGGGCAGCGCAGTGGTCTTTGGGTAGTGTAGGGGGTCGTGTTTTAGGGTTGTGTGTTAGGGTTTAGGGCAGTGCAGTGGTCTTTGGGTAGTGTAGGGGTTCATGTTTTAGGGTTGTGTGTTAGGGTTTAGGGCAGTGCAGTTGTGTTCGAGTAGATAGGGGTCGTGCTGGGGGTGGTGTTTTAGGGTTTAGGGCAGTGCAGTTCTGTTGGGGTAGTGTAGGGGGTCGTGCTGGGGGTGGTGTTTTAGGGTTTAGGGCAGTGCATTGGTGTTTGGGCAGTGTATGGGGTCGTGCAAGGGGTGGTGTTTTAGGGTTTAGGGCAGTGCAGTGGTGTTCGGGCAGGGTAGGGGGTCATGCAGGGGGTGGTGTTTTAGGGTTTAGGGCAGTGCAGTGGTGTTCGGGCAGTGTAGGAAGTCGTGCAGGTGGGTGGTGATTTAGGGTTCAGGGCAGTGCAGTGGTGTTCGGGCAGTTTAGGAGGTCATGCTGGGAGTGGTGATTTAGGGTTCAGGGCAGTGCAGTGGTGTTCGGGCAGTGTAGGGGGTCGTGCAGGGGGTGGTGATTTAGGGTTCAGGGCAGTGCAGTGTTGTTCGGGCAGTGTAGGGGGTCGTGCAGGGGGTGGTGTTTTAGGGTTCAGGGCAGTGCAGTGCAGTGGTGTTCGGGCAGTGTAGGGGGTCGTGCTGGGGGTGGTGTTTTAGGGTTCAGGGCAGTGCAGTGGTGTTCGGGCAGTGTAGGGGGTCGTGCTGGGGGTGGTGTTTTAGGGTTCAGGGCAGTGCAGTGGTGTTCGGTCAGTGTAGGGGGTCCTGCTGGGGGTAGTCGTTTAGGGTAGTGCAGTGGTGTTTGGGTAGTATAGGGGGTACTGCTGGGGGTAGTGTTTTAGGGTTTAGGGTAGTGCAGTGGTGTTCAGACAGTGTAGGGGGTCATGCAGGGGGTGGTGTTTTAGGGTTTAGAGCAGTGCAGTGATGTTCGGGCAGTGTAGGAGGTCGTGCAGGGGTGGTGTTTTTGGGTTTAGGGCAGTGGTGTTAAGGCAGTGTTGGGGGTCGTGCAGAGGGTGGTGTTTTAGGGTTTAGGGCAGAGCAGTGGTGTTCGGGCAATGTAGGGGGTCGTGCTGGGGGTGGTGTTTTAGCGTTCAGGGCAGTGCAGTGGTGTACGGGCTGTTTAGGGGGTCCTGCAGGGGGTAGTTTTTTAGGGTTCAGGGCAGTGCAGTGGTGTTCGGGCAGTGCAGGGGGTCGTGCTGGGGGTGGTGTTTTAGGGTTCAGGGCAGTGCAGTGGTGTTCGGGCAGTGTAGGGAGTCCTGCTGGGGGTAGTCGTTTAGGGTACTGAAGTGGTGTTTGGGTAGTATAGGGGTACTGCTGGGGGTAGTGTTTTAGGGTTTAGGATAGTGCAGTGGTGTTTGGGTAGTGTAGGGGGTCGTGCTGGGGGTAGTGTTTTAGGGTTTAGGGTAGTGCAGTGGTGTTTGTGTAGTGTAGGGGGTCGTGCAGGGGGTGGTGTTTTAGGGTTTAGGGCAGTGCAGTGGTGTTCAGGCAGTTTAGGAGGTCATTCTGGGAGTGGTGTTTTAAGGTTCAGGGCAGTGCAGTGGTGTTCGGGCAGTGTAGGGGGTCGTGCAGGGGGGTGGTATTTTAGGGTTCAGGGCAGTGCAGTGGTGTTCAGGCAGTTTAGGAGGTCATTCTGGGAGTGGTGTTTTAAGGTTCAGGGCAGTGCAGTGGTGTTCGGGCAGTGTAGGGGGTCCTGCATGCGGTGGTGTTTTAGGGTTCAGGGCAGTGCAGTGGTGTTCAGGCAGTGTAGGGGGTCATGCAGGGGGTGGTGTTTTAGTGTTTAGGGCAGTGTAGTGGTGTTTGGGCAGTTTAGGAGGTCATGCTGGGGTTGGTGATTTAGGGTTCAGGGCAGTGCAGTGGTGTTCGGGCAGTGTAGGGGGTCGTGCACGGGGTGGTGATTTAGGGTTCAGTGCAGTGTTGTTCGGGCAGTGTAGGGGGTCGTGCAGGGGGTGGTATTTTAGGGTTCAGGGCACTGCAGTGGTGTTCGGGCAGAGTAGGGGGTCGTGCTGGGGGTGGTGTTTTAGGGTTCAGGGCAGTGCAGTGGTGTTCGGGCAGTGTAGGGGGTCGTGCTGGGGTAGTGTTTTAGGGTTCAGGGCAGTGCAGTGGTGTTCGGGCAGTGTAGGGGGTCCTGCTGGGGGTAGTCGTTTAGGGTAGTGCAGTGGTGTTTGGGTAGTATAGGGGGTACTGCTGGGGGTAGTGTTTTAGGGTTTAGGGTAGTACAGTGGTGTTCGGGCAGTGTAGGGGGTCGTGCAGGGGGTGGTGTTTTAGGGTTTAGGGCAGTGCAGTGGTGTTCGGGCAGTGTAGGGGGTCCTGCATGGGGTTGTGTTTTAGGGTTCAGGGCAGTGCAGTGCAGTGGTGTTCAAGCAGTGTAGGGGGTCGTGCAGGGGGTGGTGTTTAATATTTAGGGCAGTGTAGTGGTGTTCGGGCAGGGTAGGGGGTCGTGCAGGGGGTGGTGTTTTATGGTTTAGGGCAGTGCAGTGGTGTTAGGGCAGTGTAGGGGGTCGTGCAGGGGGTGGTGTTTTAGGGTTCAGCGCAGTGCAGTGGTGTTCGGGCAGTGTAGGGGGTCCTGATGGGGGTAGTCGTTTAGGGTAGTGCAGTGGTGTTTGGGTAGTGTAGGGGGTCGTGCTGGGGGTGGTGTTTTAGGGTTTAGGGCAGTGCAGTGGTGTTCGGCCAGTGTAGGTGGTCGTGCAGGGGGGTGGTATTTTAGGGTTCAGGGCAGTGCAGTGGTGTTCAGGCAGTTTAGGAGGTCATTCTGGGGGTGGTGTTTTAGGGTTCAGGGCAGTGCAGTGGTGTTCGGGGAGTGTAGGGGGTCCTGCATGGGGTGGTGTTTTAGGGTTCAGGGCAGTGCAGTGGTGTTCGGGCAGTGTAGGGGGTCATGCAGGGGGTGTTGTTTTAGCGTTTAGGGCAGTGTAGTAGTGTTTGGGCAGTGTAGGGGGTCGTGCAGGGGGTTGTGTGTTAGGGTTTAGGGCAGTGCAGTGGAGTTCGGGCGGTGTAGGGGGTCGTGTTTTAGGGTTTAGGGCAGTGCAGTAGTGTTTGGGCATTGTAGGGGGTCATGCAGAGGGGTGGTGTTTTAGGGTTCTGGGCAGTGCAGTGGTGTTCGGGCAGTGTAGGGGGTCGTGCAGGGGGATGGTGTTTTAGGGTTCAGGGTAGTGCAGTGGTGTTCGGGCAGTGTAGGGGGTCGTGCAGGGGGGGGTGATTTAGGGGTCATGGCAGTGCAGTGGTGTTCGGGCAGTTTAGAAAGTTGTGCTGTGGGATGGTGTTTTAGGGTTCAGGGCAGTGCAGTGGTGTTCGGGCAGTGTAGGGGGTCGTGCTGGGGGTGGTGTTTTAGGGTTCAGGGCAGTGCAGTGGTGTACTGACAGTGTAGGGGGTCGTGCTGGGGGTGGTGTTTTAGGGTTCAGGGCAGTGCAGTGGTGTTCGGGCAGTGTAGGGGGTCGTGCTGGGATGGTGTTTTAGGGTTCAGGGCAGTGCACTGGTGTTCGGGCAGTGTAGGGGGTCATGCTGGGGTGGTGTTTTAGGGTTCAGGGCAGTGCAGTGGTGTTCGGGCAGTGTAGGGGGGCGTGCAGGGGGTGGTGTTTTAGGGTTCAGGGCAGTGCAGTGCAGTGGTGTTTGGGCAGTGTAGGGAGTCATGCAGGGGGTGGAGCTTTAGGGTTTAGGGCAGTGCAGTGGTGTTCGGGCAGGGTAGGGGGTCATGCAGGGGGTGTTGTTTTATGGTTTAGGGCAGTGCAGTGGTGTTAGGGCAGTGTAGGGGCTCGTGCAGGGGGTGGTGTTTTAGGGTTTAGGGCAGTGCAGTGGTGTTCGGGCATTGTAGGGGGTCATGCAGGGGGTGGTGTTTTAGAGTTTAGGGCAGTGCAGTGGTGTTCGGCAGTGTAGGGGGTCGTGCAAGGGGGTGGTGTTTTAGGTTTTAGGGCAGTGCAATGGTGTTCGGGCAGTGTAGGGGTCATGCTGGGGTGGTGTTTTAGGGTTTAGGGTAGAGCAGTGGTGTTTGGGCAGTGTAGGGGGTCGTGCTGGGGTGGTGTTTTAGGGTTTAGGGTAGGGCAGTGGTGTTCGGGCAGTGTTGGGAGTCGTGCAGGGGGGTGGCGTTTTAGGGTTAAGGGCAGTGCAGTGGTGTTCCGGCAGTATAGGGGGTCGTTCAGGGGGGTGGTGTTTAAGGGTTTAGGGCAGTGCAGTAGTGTTCGGGCAGTGTAGGGGGTCATGCAGAGGGTGGTGTTTTAGGGTTGAGGGCAGTGCAGTGGTGTTCGGGCAGTGTAGGGGGTCGTGCTGGGGGTGGTGTTTTAGGGTTTAGGGCAGTGCAGTGGTGTTCGGGCAGTGTTGGGAGTCGTGCAGGGGGGTGGTGTTTTAGGGTTTAGGGCAGTGCAGTGGTATTCGGGCAGTGCAGGGGGTCGTGTAGGGGGTGGTGTTTTAGGGTTTAAGACAGTGCAGTGGTGTTCCGCAGTGTAGGGGGCCGTGCTAAGGGTCGTGTTTTAGGGTTTAGGGCAGTGCAGTGGTCTTTGGGTAGTGTAGGAGGTCGTGTTTTAGGGTTGTGTGTTAGGGTTTAGGGCAGTGCAGTTGTGTTCGAGTAGATAGGGGTCGTGCTGGGGGTGGTGTTTTAGGGTTTAGGGCAGTGCAGTGCTGTTGGGGTAGTGTAGGGGGTCGTGCTGGGGGTGGTGTTTTAGGGTTTAGGGCAGTGCATTGGTGTTTGGGCAGTGTATGGGGTCGTGCAGGGGGTGGTGTTTCAGGGTGTAGGGCAGTGTAGTGGTGTTCGGGCAGTGAAGGGGGTCATGCAGGGGGTGGTGTTTTAGGGTTTAGGGCAGTGCAGTGGTGTTCGGGCAATGTAGGAGGTCGTGCAGGTGGGTGGTGATTTAGGGTTCAGGGCAGTGCAGTGGTGTTCGGGCAGTTTAGGAGGTCGTTCTGGGGGTGGTGATTTAGGGTTCAGGGCAGTGCAGTGGTGTTCGGGCAGTGTAGGGGGTCATGCAGGGGGTGATTTAGGGTTCAGGGCAGTGCAGTGTTCGGGCAGTGTAGGGGGTCGTGCAGGGGGTGGTGTTTTAGGGTTCAGGGCACTGCAGTGGTGTTCGGGCAGTGTAGGGGGTCGTGCTGGGGGTGGTGTTTTAGGGTTCAGGGCAGTGCAATGGTGTTCGGGCAGTGTAGGGGGTCGTGCTGGGGGTGGTGATTTAGGGTTCAGGGCAGTGCAGTGGTGTTCGGGCAGTGTAGGGGGTCGTGCAGTGGGTGGTGATTTAGGGTTCAGGGCAGTGCAGTGGTGTTCGGGCAGTGTAGGGGGTCATGCAGGGGGTGGAGTTTTAGGGTTCAGGGCAGTGCAGTGGTTTTCGGGCAGTGTAGGGGGTTGTGCTGGGGTGGTGTTTTAGGGTTCAGGGCAGTGCAGTGATGTTCGGGCAGTGTAGGGGGTCGTGCTGGGGTGGTGTTTTAGGGTTGGGGGCAGTGCAGTAGTGTTCGGGCAGTGTAGGGGTCGTGCAGGGGGTGGTGTTTTAGGCTTTAGGGCAGTGCAGTGGTATTCGGACAGTGTAGGGGGTAATGCAGGGGGTGGTGTTTTAGGGTTTAAGGCAGTGCAGTGGTGTTTGGGCAGTGTAGGGGGTCGTGCTAAGGGTCGTGTTTTAGGGTTTAGGGCAGTGCAGTGGTCTTTGGGTAGTGTAGGGGGTCGTGTTTTAGGGTTGTGTGTTAGGGTTTAGGGCAGTGCAGTTGTGTTCGAGTAGATAGGGGTCGTGCTGGGGGTGGTGTTTTAGGGTTTAGGGCAATGCAGTGCTGTTGGTGTAGTGTAGGGGGTCATGCTGGGGGTGGTGTTTTAGGGTTTAGGGCAGTGCATTGGTGTTTGGGCAGTGCATGGGGTCGTGCAGGGGGTGGTGTTTTAGGGTTTAGGGCAGTGCAGTGGTGTTCGGGCAGTGTAGGGGGTTGTGCAGGGGGGTGGTGTTTTAGGCTTTAGGGCAGTGCAGTGGTATTCGGGCAGTGTAGGGGGTCATGCAGGGGGTGGTGTTTTAGGGTTTAGGGCAGTGCAGTGGTGTTCGGGCAGTGTAGGGGGTCGTGCTAAGGGTCGTGTTTTAGGGTTTAGGGCAGTGCAGTGGTCTTTGGGTAGTGTAGGGGGTCATGTTTTAGGGTTGTGTGTTAGGGTTTAGGGCAGTGCAGTTGTGTTCGAGTAGATAGGAGTCATGCTGGGGGTGGTGTTTTAGGGTTTAGGGCAGTGCAGTGGTGTTCGGGCAGTGTAGGAGGTCGTGCAGGTGGGTGGTGATTTAGGGTTCAGGGCAGTGCAGTGGTGTTTGGGCAGTTTAGGAGGTCGTGCTGGGGGTGGTGATTTAGGGTTCAGGGCAGTGCAGTGGTGTTTGGGCAGTGTAGGGGGTCGTGCAGGGGGTGGTGATTTAGGGTTCAGGGCAGTGCAGTGGTGTTCGGGCAGTGTAGGGGGTCGTGCAGGGGGTGGTGTTTTAGGGTTCAGGGCAGTGCAGTGGTGTTCGGGTAGTGTAGGGGGTCGTGCTGGGGGTGGTGTTTTAGGGTTCAGGGCAGTGCAGTGGTGTTCGGGCAGTGTAGGGGGTCGTGCTGGGGGTAGTCGTTTAGGGTAGTGCAGTGGTGTTTGGGTAGTATAGGGGGTACTGCTGGGGGTAGTGTTTTAGGGTTCAGGGCAGTGCAGTGGTGTTCGGGCAGTGTAGGGGGTCGTGCTGGGGATAGTCGTTTAGGGTAGTGCAGTGGTGTTTGCGTAGTATAGGGGATACTGCTGGGGGTAGTGTTTTAGGGTTTAGGGTAGTGCAGTGGTGTTTGTGTAGTGTAGGGGGTCGTGCAGGGGTGGTGTTTTAGGGTTTAGGGCAGTGCAGTGGTGTTTGGGCAGTGTAGGTGGTCGTGCAGGGGGGTGGTGATTTAGGGTTCAGGGCAGTGCAGTGGTGTTCGGGCAGTTTAGGAGGTCGTGCTGGGGGTGGTGATTTAGGGTTCAGGGCAGTGCAGTGGTGTTCAGGTAGTTTAGGAGGTCATTCTGGGGATGGTGTTTTAGGGTTCAGGGCAGTGCAGTGGTGTTTGGGCAGTGTAGGGGGTCGTGCAGGGGGGTGGTGATTTAGGGTTCAGGGCAGTGCAGTGGTGTTCGGGCAGTTTAGGAGGTCGTGCTGGGGGTGGTGATTTAGGGTTCAGGGCAGTGCAGTGGTGTTCGGGCAGTGTAGGGGGTCGTGCAGGGGGTGGTGATTTAGGGTTCAGGGCAGTGCAGTGGTGTTCGGGCAGTGTAGGGGGTTGTTCTGGGGTGGTGTTTTAGGGTTCAGGGCAGTGCAGTGATGTTCGGGCAGTGTAGCGGGTTGTGCTGGGGTGGTGTTTTAGGGTTCAGGGCAGTGCAGTGGTGTACTGACAGTGTAGGGGGTCGTGCTGGGGGTGGTGTTTTAGGGTTCAGGGCAGTGCAGTGGTGTTCGGTCAGTGTAGGGGGTCGTGCTGGGATGGTGTTTTAGGGTTCAGGGCAGTGCAGAGGTGTTTGGGCAGTGTAGGGGGTCGTGCTGGGGTGGTGTTTTAGGGTTCAGGGAAGTGCAGTGGTGTTCGGGCAGTGTAGGGGGTCGTGCTGGGGGTGGTGTTTTAGGGTTCAGGGCAGTGCAGTGGTGTTTGGGCAGTGTAGGGGGTTGTGCTGGGGTTGGTGTTTTAGGGTTCAGTGCAGTGGTGAACGGGCAGTATAGGGGGTCATGCTGGGGGTGATGATTTAGGGTTCAGAGAAGTGCAGTGGTGTTCGGGCAGTGTAGGGGGTCATGCAGGGGGTGGAGCTTTAGGGTTTAAGGCAGTGCAGTGGTGTTTGGGCAGTGTAGGGGGTCGTGCAGGGGGGTGGTGTTTTAGGGTTAAGGGCAGTGCAGTGGTGTTCTGGCAGTGTAGGGGGTCGTGCAGGGGGACGGTGTTTTAGGATTCAGTGCAGTGGTGTTCGAGCAGTGTAGGGGGTCGTGCAGGGGGTGGTGATTTAGGGTTCAGGGCAGTGCAGTGGTGTTCGGGCAGTTTAGGGAGTCGTGCTAGGGGTGGTGTTTTAGGGTTCAGGGCAGTGCAGTGGTGTTCGGGCAGTGTAGGGGGTTGTGCAGGGGGGGTGGTGTTTTAGGGTTTAGGGCAGTGCAGTGGGATTTGGGAAGTGTAGGGGGTCGTGCTGGGGTGGTATTTTTGGGTTTAGGGCAGTGGTGTTAAGGCAGTGTAGGGGGTCGTGCAGAGGGTGGAGTTTTAGGGTTTAGGGCAGTGCAGTGGTGTTTGGGCAGTGTAGGGGTTGTGCTGGGGGTGGTGTTTTAGCGTTCAGGGCAGTGCAGTGGTATACGGGCAGTGTAGGGGGTCCTGCAGGGGGAGGTTTTTTAGGGTTCAGGGCAGTGCAGTGGTGTTCAGGCAGTGTAGGGGGTCGTGCAGGGGGTGGTGTTTTAGGGTTTAGGGCAGTGCAGTGGTGTTCGGGCAGTGTAGGGGTCCTGCATGGGGTGGTGTTTTAGGGTTCAGGGCAGTGCAGTGCAGTGGTGTTCGGGCAGTGTAGGGGATCGTGCAGGGGGTGGTGTTTTAGGGTTTAGGGCAGTGCAGTTGTGTTCGGGCGGTGTAGGGGGTCGTGTTTTAGGGTATAGGGCAGTGCAGTAGTGTTTGGGCATTGTAGGGGGTCATGCAGAGGGGTGGTATTTTAGGGTTCGGGGCAGTATAGTGGTGTTCGGGCAGTGTAGGGGGTCGTGCAGGGGGATGGTGTTTTAGGGTTCAGGGCAGTGCAGTGGTGTTTGGGCAGTGTAGGGGGTCGTGCAGGGGGGTGGTGATTTAGGGTTCAGGGCAGTGCAGTGGTGTTCGGGCAGTTTAGGAAGTTGTGCTGGGGGTGGTGTTTTAGGGTTCAGGGCAGTGCAGTGGTGTTCGGGCAGTGTAGGGGGTCGTGCTGTGGGTGGTATTTTAGGGTTCAGGGCAGTGCAGTGGTGTACTGACAGTGTAGGGGGTCGTGCTGGGGGTGGTGTTTTAGGGTTCAGGGCAGTGCAGTGGTGTTCGGGCAGTGTAGGGGATCGTGCTGGGATGGTGTTTTAGGGTTCAGGGCAGTGCAGTGGTGTTCGGGTAGTATAGGGGGTTGTGCTGGGGTGGTGTTTTAGGGTTCAGGGCAGTGCAGTGGTGTTTGGGCAGTGTAGGGGGGCGTGCTGGGGGTGGTGTTTTAGGGTTCAGGGCAGTGCAGTGCAGTGGTGTTTGGGCAGTGTAGGTGGTCATGCAGGGGGTGGAGCTTTAGGGTTTAGGGCAGTGCAGTGGTGTTCGGGCAGGGTAGGGGGTCGTGCAGGGGGTGGTGTTTTATTGTTTAGGGCAGTGCAGTGGTGTTAGGGCAGTGTAGGGGGTCGTGCAGGGGGGTGGTGTTTTAGGGTTTAGGGCAGTGCAGTGGTGTTCGGGCATTGTAGGGGGTCATGCAGGGGGTGGTGTTTTAGGTTTTAGGGCAGTGCAGTGGTGTTCGGGCAGTGTAGGGGTCATGCTGGGGTGGTGTTTTAGGGTTTAGGGCAGAGCAGTGGTGTTTGGGCAGTGTAGGGGGTCGTGCAGGGGGGTGGTGTTTTATTGTTTAGGGCAGTGCAGTGGTGTTAGGGCACTGTAGGGGGTCATGCAGGGGGTGGTGTTTTAGGGTTAAGGGCAGTGCAGTGGTGTTCTGGCAGTGTAGGGGGTCGTGCAGGAGGGTGTCGTTTAAGGGTTTAGGGCAGTGCAGTAGTGTTCGGGCAGTGTAGGGGGTCGTGCAGGGGGTGGTGTTTTAGGGTTGAGGACAGTGCAGTGGTGTTCGGGCAGTGTAGGGGGTCGTGCAGGGGGTGGTGTTTTAGGGTTTAGGGCAGTGCAGTGGTGTTCGGGCAGTGTTGGGAGTCGTGCAGGGGGGTGGTGTTTTAGGCTTTAGGGCAGTGCAGTGGTATTCGGGCAGTGCAGGGGGTCGTGCAGGGGGTGGTGTTTTAAGGTTTAAGGCAGTGCAGTGGTGTTCGGGCACTGTAGGGGGTCGTGCTAAGGGTCGTGTTTTAGGGTTTAGGGCAGTGCAGTGCTCTTTGGGTAGTGTAGGGGGTCGTGCTAGGGGTGGTGTTTTAGGGTTTAGGGCAGTGCATTGGTGTTTGGGCAGTGTATGGGGTCGTGCAGGGGGTGGTGTTTTAGGGTTTAGGGCAGTGCAGTGGTGTTCGGGCAGTGTAGGGGGTTGTGCAGGGGGTCGTGTTTTAGGGTTCAGGGCAGTGCAGTGGTGTACGGGCAGTGTAGGGGGCCCTGCATGGGGTGGTGTTTTAGGGTTCAGGGCAGTGCAGTGCAGTGGTCTTCGGGCAGTGTAGGAGGTCGTGCAGGGGTGGTGTTTTTAGGTTTAGGGCAGTTGTGTTAAGGCAGTGTAGGGGGTCGTGCAGAGGGTGGTGTTTTAGGGTTTAGGGCAGTGCAGTGGTGTTCGGGCAGTGTAGGGGGTCGTGCTGGGGGTGGTGTTTTAGCGTTCAGGGCAGTGCAGTGGTGTACGGGCAGTGTAGGGGGTCCTGCAGGGGGTGGTTTTTTAGGATTTAGGGCAGTGCAGTGGTGTTCGGGCAGTGTAGGGGGTTGTGCAGGGGGTGGTGTTTTAGGGTTCAGGGCAGTGCAGTGGTGTACGGGCAGTGTAGGGGGTCCTGCATGGGGTGGTGTTTTAGGGTTCAGGGCAGTGCAGTGCAGTGGTGTTCTGGCAGTGTAACGGGTCGTGCAGGGGGTGGTGTTTTAGGGTTCAGGGCAGTGCAGTGGTGTACGGGCAGTGTAGGGGGTCCTGCATGGGGAGGTGTTTTAGGGTTCAGGGCAGTGCAGTGCAGTGGTGTTCCGGCAGTGTAGGGGGTCGTGCAGGGGGTGGTGTTTTAGTGTTTAGGGCAGTGTAGTGGTTTTCGGGCAGTGTATGGGGTCGTGCAGGGGGTGGTGTTTTAGGGTTTAGGGCAGTGCAGTGGTGTTCGGGCGGTGTAGGGTGTCATGTTTTAGGGTTTAGGGCAGTGCAGTAGTGTTTGGGCATTGTAGGAGGTCATGCAGAGGGGTGGTGTTTTAGGGTTCTGGGCAGTGCAGTGGTGTTCGGGCAGTGTAGGGGGCCGTGAAGGGGGATGGTGTTTTAGGGTTCAGGGCAGTGCAGCGGTGTTCGGGCAGTGTAGGGGGTCGTGCAGGGGGGTGGTGATTTAGGGTTCAGGGCAGTGCAGTGGTGTTCGGGCAGTTTAGGAAGTTGTGCTGGGGGTGGTGTTTTAGGGTTCAGGGCAGTGCAGTGGTGTATTGACAGTGTAGGGGGTCGTGCTGTGGGTGGTGTTTTAGGGTTCAGGGCAGTGCAGTGGTGTTTGGGCAGTGTAGGGGGTCGTGCTGGGATGGTGTTTTAGGGTTCAGGGCAGTGCAGTGGTGTTTGGGCAGTGTAGGGGGTCGTGCTGGGATGGTGTTTTAGGGTTCAGGGCAGTGCAGTGGTGTTCGGGCAGTGTAGGGGGTCGTGCTGGGGTGGTGTTTAGGTTTCAGGGCAGTGTAGGGAGTCATGCAGGGGGTGGAGCTTTAGGGTTTAGGGCAGTGCAGTGGTGTTCGGGCAGGGTAGGGGGTCGTGCAGGGGGTGGTGTTTTATGGTTTAGGGCAGTGCAGTGGTGTTAGGGCAGTGTAGGGGGTCGTGCAGGGGGTGGTGTTTTAGGGTTCAGGGCAGTACAGTGGTGTTTGGGCAGTGTAGGGGGTCCTGCTGGGGGTAGTCGTTTAGGGTAGTGCAGTGGTGTTTGGGTAGTGTAGGGGGTCGTGCTGGGGGTAGTGTTTTAGGGTTTAGGGTAGTGCAGTGGTGTTTGTGTAGTGTAGGGGGTCGTGCAGGGGGTGGTGATTTAGGGCAGTGCAGTGGTGTTCGGGCAGTGAAGGGGGTCATGCAGGGGGTGGTGTTTTAGGGTTTAGGGCAGTGCAGTGGTGTTCGGGCAATGTAGGAGGTCGTGCAGGTGGGTGGTGATTTAGGGTTCAGGGCAGTGCAGGGGTGTTCGGGCAGTTTAGGAGGTCGTTCTGGGGGTGGTGATTTAGGGTTCAGGGCAGTGCAGTGGTGTTCGGGCAGTGTAGGGGGTCATGCAGGGGGTGATTTAGGGTTCAGGGCAGTGCAGTGTTCGGGCAGTGTAGGGGGTCGTGCAGGGGGTGGTGTTTTAGGGTTCAGGGCACTGCAGTGGTGTTCGGGCAGTGTAGGGGGTCGTGCTGGGGGTGGTGTTTTAGGGTTCATGGCAGTGCAATGGTGTTCGGGCAGTGTAGGGGGTCGTGCTGGGGTGGTGATTTAGGGTTCAGGGCAGTGCAGTGGTGTTCGGGCAGTGTAGGGGGTCGTGCAGTGGGTGGTGATTTAGGGTTCAGGGCAGTGCAGTGGTGTTCGGGCAGTGTAGGGGGTCATGCAGGGGGTGGAGTTTTAGGGTTCAGGGCAGTGCAGTGGTTTTCGGGCAGTGTAGGGGGTTGTGCTGGGGTGGTGTTTTAGGGTTCAGGGCAGTGCAGTGATGTTCGGGCAGTGTAGGGGGTCGTGCTGGGGTGGTGTTTTAGGGTTGGGGGCAGTGCAGTAGTGTTCGGGCAGTGTAGGGGGTCGTGCAGGGGGTGGTGTTTTAGGCTTTAGGGCAGTGCAGTGGTATTCGGGCAGTGTAGGGGGTAATGCAGGGGGTGGTGTTTTAGGGTTTAAGGCAGTGCAGTGGTGTTCGGGCAGTGTAGGGGGTCGTGCTAAGGGTCGTGTTTTAGGGTTTAGGGCAGTGCAGTGGTCTTTGGGTAGTGTAGGGGGTCGTGTTTTAGGGTTGTGTGTTAGGGTTTAGGGCAGTGCAGTTGTGTTCGAGTAGATAGGGGTCGTGCTGGGGGTGGTGTTTTAGGGTTTAGGGCAATGCAGTGCTGTTGGTGTAGTGTAGGGGGTCATGCTGGGGGTGGTGTTTTAGGGTTTAGGGCAGTGCATTGGTGTTTGGGCAGTGCATGGGGTCGTGCAGGGGGTGGTGTTTTAGGGTTTAGGGCAGTGCAGTGGTGTTCGGGCAGTGTAGGGGGTTGTGCAGGGGGGTGGTGTTTTAGGCTTTAGGGCAGTGCAGTGGTATTCGGGCAGTGTAGGGGGTCATGCAGGGGGTGGTGTTTTAGGGTTTAGGGCAGTGCAGTGGTGTTCGGGCACTGTAGGGGGTCGTGCTAAGGGTCGTGTTTTAGGGTTTAGGGCAGTGCAGTGGTCTTTGGGTAGTGTAGGGGGTCATGTTTTAGGGTTGTGTGTTAGGGTTTAGGGCAGTGCAGTTGTGTTCGAGTAGATAGGAGTCATGCTGGGGGTGGTGTTTTAGGGTTTAGGGCAGTGCAGTGGTGTTCGGGCAGTGTAGGAGGTCGTGCAGGTGGGTGGTGATTTAGGGTTCAGGGCAGTGCAGTGGTGTTTGGGCAGTTTAGGAGGTCGTGCTGGGGGTGGTGATTTAGGGTTCAGGGCAGTGCAGTGGTGTTTGGGCAGTGTAGGGGGTCGTGCAGGGGGTGGTGATTTAGGGTTCAGGGCAGTGCAGTGGTGTTCGGGCAGTGTAGGGGGTCGTGCAGGGGGTGGTGGTTTAGGGTTCAGGGCAGTGCAGTGGTGTTCGGGCAGTGTAGGGGGTCGTGCTGGGGGTGGTGGTTTAGGGTTCAGGGCAGTGCAGTGGTGTTCGGGCAGTGTAGGGGGTCGTGCTGGGGGTAGTCGTTTAGGGTAGTGCAGTGGTGTTTGGGTAGTATAGGGGGTACTGCTGGGGGTAGTGTTTTAGGGTTCAGGGCAGTGCAGTGGTGTTCGGGCAGTGTAGGGGGTCGTGCTGGGGATAGTCGTTTAGGGTAGTGCAGTGGTGTTTGCGTAGTATAGGGGATACTGCTGGGGGTAGTGTTTTAGGGTTTAGGGTAGTGCAGTGGTGTTTGTGTAGTGTAGGGGGTCGTGCTGGGGGTAGTGTTTTAGGGTTTAGGGTAGTGCAGTGGTGTTTGTGTAGTGTAGGGGGTCGTGCAGGGGTGGTGTTTTAGGGTTTAGGGCAGTGCAGTGGTGTTTGGGCAGTGTAGGTGGTCGTGCAGGGGGGTGGTGATTTAGGGTTCAGGGCAGTGCAGTGGTGTTCAGGTAGTTTAGGAGGTCATTCTGGGGATGGTGTTTTAGGGTTCAGGGCAGTGCAGTGGTGTTTGGGCAGTGAAGGGGGTCGTGCAGGGGGTGGTGATTTAGGGTTCAGGGCAGTGCAGTGGTGTTCGGGCAGTTTAGGAGGTCGTGCTGGGGGTGGTGATTTAGGGTTCAGGGCAGTGCAGTGGTGTTCGGGCAGTGTAGGGGGTCGTGCAGGGGGTGGTGATTTAGGGTTCAGGGCAGTGCAGTGGTGTTCGGGCAGTGTAGGGGGTTGTGCTGGGGTGGTGTTTTAGGGTTCAGGGCAGTGCAGTGATGTTCGGGCAGTGTAGCGGGTTGTGCTGGGGTGGTGTTTTAGGGTTCAGGGCAGTGCAGTGGTGTACTGACAGTGTAGGGGGTCGTGCTGGGGGTGGTGTTTTAGGGTTCAGGGCAGTGCAGTGGTGTTCGGTCAGTGTAGGGGGTCGTGCTGGGATGGTGTTTTAGGGTTCAGGGCAGTGCAGAGGTGTTTGGGCAGTGTAGGGGGTCGTGCTGGGGTGGTGTTTTAGGGTTCAGGGAAGTGCAGTGGTGTTCGGGCAGTGTAGGGGGTCGTGCTGGGGGTGGTGTTTTAGGGTTCAGGGCAGTGCAGTGGTGTTTGGGCAGTGTAGGGGGTTGTGCTGGGGTTGGTGTTTTAGGGTTCAGTGCAGTGGTGAACGGGCAGTATAGGGGGTCATGCTGGGGGTGATGTTTTAGGGTTCAGAGAAGTGCAGTGGTGTTCGGGCAGTGTAGGGGGTCATGCAGGGGGTGGAGCTTTAGGGTTTAGGGCAGTGCAGTGGTGTTTGGGCAGTGTAGGGGGTTGTGCAGGGGGGTGGTGTTTTAGGGTTAAGGGCAGTGCAGTGGTGTTCTGGCAGTGTAGGGGGTCGTGCAGGGGGACGGTGTTTTAGGATTCAGTGCAGTGGTGTTCGGGCAATGTAGGGGGTCGTGCAGGGGGTGGTGATTTAGGGTTCAGGGCAGTGCAGTGGTGTTCGGGCAGTTTAGGGAGTCGTGCTAGGGGTGGTGTTTTAGGGTTCAGGGCAGTGCAGTGGTGTTCGGGCAGTGTAGGGGGTTGTGCAGGGGGGGTGGTGTTTTAGGGTTTAGGGCAGTGCAGTGGGATTTGGGAAGTGTAGGGGGTCGTGCTGGGGTGGTATTTATGGGTTTAGGGCAGTGGTGTTAAGGCAGTGTAGGGGGTCGTGCAGAGGGTGGAGTTTTAGGGTTTAGGGTTTAGGGCAGTGCAGTGGTGTTTGGGCAGTGTAGGGGGTTGTGCTGGGGGTGGTGTTTTAGCGTTCAGGGCAGTGCAGTGGTATACGGGCAGTGTAGGGGGTCCTGCAGGGGGTGGTTTTTTAGGGTTTAGGGCAGTGCAGTGGTGTTCAGGCAGTGTAGGGGGTCGTGCAGGGGGTGGTGTTTTAGGGTTTAGGGCAGTGCAGTGGTGTTCGGGCAGTGTAGGGGTCCTGCATGGGGTGGTGTTTTAGGGTTCAGGGCAGTGCAGTGCAGTGGTGTTCGGGCAGTGTAGGGGATCGTGCAGGGGGTGGTGTTTTAGGGTTTAGGGCAGTGCAGTTGTGTTCGGGCGGTGTAGGGGGTCGTGTTTTAGGGTATAGGGCAGTGCAGTAGTGTTTGGGCATTGTAGGGGGTCATGCAGAGGGGTGGTATTTTAGGGTTCGGGGCAGTACAGTGGTGTTCGGGCAGTGTAGGGGGTCGTGCAGGGGGATGGTGTTTTAGGGTTCAGGGCAGTGCAGTGGTGTTTGGGCAGTGTAGGGGGTCGTGCAGGGGGGTGGTGATTTAGGGTTCAGGGCAGTGCAGTGGTGTTCGGGCAGTTTAGGAAGTTGTGCTGGGGGTGGTGTTTTAGGGTTCAGGGCAGTGCAGTGGTGTTCGGGCAGTGTAGGGGGTCGTGCTGTGGGTGGTATTTTAGGGTTCAGGGCAGTGCAGTGGTGTACTGACAGTGTAGGGGGTCGTGCTGGGGGTGGTGTTTTAGGGTTCAGGGCAGTGCAGTGGTGTTCGGGCAGTGTAGGGGATCGTGCTGGGATGGTGTTTTAGGGTTCAGGGCAGTGCAGTGGTGTTCGGGCAGTATAGGGGGTTGTGCTGGGGTGGTGTTTTAGGGTTCAGGGCAGTGCAGTGGTGTTTGGGCAGTGTAGGGGGGCGTGCTGGGGGTGGTGTTTTAGGGTTCAGGGCAGTGCAGTGCAGTGGTGTTTGGGCAGTGTAGGGGGTCATGCAGGGGGTGGAGCTTTAGGGTTTAGGGCAGTGCAGTGGTGTTCGGGCAGGGTAGGGGGTCGTGCAGGGGGTGGTGTTTTATTGTTTAGGGCAGTGCAGTGGTGTTAGGGCAGTGTAGGGGGTCGTGCAGGGGGGTGGTGTTTTAGGGTTTAGGGCAGTGCAGTGGTGTTCGGGCATTGTAGGGGGTCATGCAGGGGGTGGTGTTTTAGGTTTTAGGGCAGTGCAGTGGTGTTCGGGCAGTGTAGGGGTCATGCTGGGGTGGTGTTTTAGGGTTTAGGGCAGAGCAGTGGTGTTTGGGCAGTGTAGGGGGTCGTGCAGGGGGGTGGTGTTTTATTGTTTAGGGCAGTGCAGTGGTGTTAGGGCACTGTAGGGGGTCATGCAGGGGGGTGGTGTTTTAGGGTTAAGGGCAGTGCAGTGGTGTTCTGGCAGTGTAGGGGGTCGTGCAGGAGGGTGGCGTTTAAGGGTTTAGGACAGTGCAGTGGTGTTCGGGCAGTGTAGGGGGTCGTGCAGGGGGTGGTGTTTTAGGGTTTAGGGCAGTGCAGTGGTGTTCGGGCAGTGTTGGGAGTCGTGCAGGGGGGTGGTGTTTTAGGCTTTAGGGCAGTGCAGTGGTATTCGGGCAGTGCAGGGGGTCGTGCAGGGGGTGGTGTTTTAAGGTTTAAGGCAGTGCAGTGGAGTTCGGGCACTGTAGGGGGTCGTGCTAAGGGTCGTGTTTTAGGGTTTAGGGCAGTGCAGTGCTCTTTGGGTAGTGTAGGGGGTCGTGCTAGGGGTGGTGTTTTAGGGTTTAGGGCAGTGCATTGGTGTTTGGGCAGTGTATGGGGTCGTGCAGGGGGTGGTGTTTTAGGGTTTAGGGCAGTGCAGTGGTGTTCGGGCAGTGTAGGGGGTTGTGCAGGGGGTCGTGTTTTAGGGTTCAGGGCAGTGCAGTGGTGTACGGGCAGTGTAGGGGGCCCTGCATGGGGTGGTGTTTTAGGGTTCAGGGCAGTGCAGTGCAGTGGTGTTCGGGCAGTGTAGGAGGTCGTGCAGGGGTGGTGTTTTTAGGTTTAGGGCAGTTGTGTTAAGGCAGTGTAGGGGGTCGTGCAGAGGGTGGTGTTTTAGGGTTTAGGGCAGTGCAGTGGTGTTCGGGCAGTGTAGGGGGTCGTGCTTGGGGTGGTGTTTTAGCGTTCAGGGCAGTGCAGTGGTGTACGGGCAGTGTAGGGGGTCCTGCAGGGGGTGGTTTTTTAGGATTTAGGGCAGTGCAGTGGTGTTCGGGCAGTGTAGGGGGTTGTGCAGGGGGTGGTGTTTTAGGGTTCAGGGCAGTGCAGTGGTGTACGGGCAGTGTAGGGGGTCCTGCATGGGGTGGTGTTTTAGGGTTCAGGGCAGTGCAGTGCAGTGGTGTTCTGGCAGTGTAACGGGTCGTGCAGGGGGTGGTGTTTTAGGGTTCAGGGCAGTGCAGTGGTGTACGGGCAGTGTAGGGGGTCCTGCATGGGGTGGTGTTTTAGGGTTCAGGGCAGTGCAGAGCAGTGGTGTTCCGGCAGTGTAGGGGGTCGTGCAGGGGGTGGTGTTTTAGTGTTTAGGGCAGTGTAGTGGTTTTCGGGCAGTGTATGGGGTCGTGCAGGGGGTGGTGTTTCAGGGTTTAGGGCAGTGCAGTGGTGTTCGGGCGGTGTAGGGGGTCATGTTTTAGGATTTAGGGCAGTGCAGTAGTGTTTGGGCATTGTAGGAGGTCATGCAGAGGGGTGGTGTTTTAGGGTTCTGGGCAGTGCAGTGGTGTTCGGGCAGTGTAGGGGGCCGTGAAGGGGGATGGTGTTTTAGGGTTCAGGGCAGTGCAGCGGTGTTCGGGCAGTGTAGGGGGTTGTGCAGGGGGGTGGTGATTTAGGGTTCAGGGCAGTGCAGTGGTGTTCGGGCAGTTTAGGAAGTTGTGCTGGGGGTGGTGTTTTAGGGTTCAGGGCAGTGCAGTGGTATACTGACAGTGTAGGGGGTCGTGCTGTGGGTGGTGTTTTAGGGTTCAGGGCAGTGCAGTGGTGTTTGGGCAGTGTAGGGGGTCGTGCTGGGATGGTGTTTTAGGGTTCAGGGCAGTGCAGTGGTGTTTGGGCAGTGTAGGGGGTCGTGCTGGGATGGTGTTTTAGGGTTCAGGGCAGTGCAGTGGTGTTCGGGCAGTGTAGGGGGTCGTGCTGGGGTGGTGTTTAGGTTTCAGGGCAGTGTAGGGAGTCATGCAGGGGGTGGAGCTTTAGGGTTTAGGGCAGTGCAGTGGTGTTCGGGCAGGGTAGGGGGTCGTGCAGGGGGTGGTGTTTTATGGTTTAGGGCAGTGCAGTGGTGTTAGGGCAGTGTAGGGGGTCGTGCAGGGGGTGGTGTTTTAGGGTTCAGGGCAGTACAGTGGTGTTTGGGCAGTGTAGGGGGTCCTGCTGGGGGTAGTCGTTTAGGGTAGTGCAGTGGTGTTTGGGTAGTGTAGGGGGTCGTGTTGGGGGTAGTGTTTTAGGGTTTAGGGTAGTGCAGTGGTGTTTGTGTAGTGTAGGGGGTCGTGCAGGGGGTGGTGATTTAGGGCAGTGCAGTGGTGTTCGGGCAGTGTAGGTGGTCATGCAGGGGGTGGTGATTTAGGGTTCAGGGCAGTGCAGTGGTGTTCGGGCAGTTTAGGAAGTTATGCTGATGGTGGTGTTTTAGGGTTCAGGGCAGTGCAGTGGTGTTCGGGCAGTGTAGGGGGTCGTGCTGGGGGTGGTGTTTTAGGGTTCAGGGCAGTGCAGTGTGTACTGACAGTGTAGGGGGTCGTGCTGGGGATGGTGTTTTAGGGTTCAGGGCAGTGCAGTGGTGTTCGGGCAGTGTAGGGGGTCATGCTGGGATGGTGTTTTAGGGTTCAGGGCAGTGCAGTGGTGTTCGGGCAGTGTAGGGGTCGTGTTTTAGGGTTCAGGGCAGTGCAGTGGTGTTCGGGCAGTGCAGGGGGCGTGCTGGGGGTGGTGTTTTAGGGTTCAGGGCAGTGCAGTGCAGTGGTGTTTGGGCAGTGTAGGGAGTCATGCAGGGGGTGGAGCTTTAGGGTTTAGGGCAGTGCAGTGGTGTTTGGGCAGGGTAGGGGGTCGTGCAGGAGGTGGTGTTTTATGGTTTAGGGCAGTGCAGTGGTGTTAGGGCAGTGTAGGGGGTCGTGCAGGGGGGTGGTGTTTTAGGGTTTAGGGCAGTGCAGTAGTGTTCGGGCATTGTAGGGGGTCATGCAGGGGGTGGTGTTTTAGGGTTTAGGGCAGTGCAGTGGTGTTCGGCAGTGTAGGGAGTCGTGCAAGGGGGTGGTGTTTTAGGTTTTAGGGCAGAGCAGTGGTGTTTGGGCAGTGTAGGGGGTCGTGCTGGGGTGGTGTTTTAGGGTTTAGGGTAGGGCAGTGGTGTTCGGGCAGTGTTGGGATTCGTGCAGGGGGTGGTGTTTTAGGGTTAAGGGCAGTGCAGTGGTGTTCTGGCAATGTAGGGGGTCGTGCAGGGGGGTGGTGTTTAAGGGTTTAGGGCAGTGCAGTGGTGTTTGGGCAGTGTAGGGGGTTGTGCAGGGGGTGGTGTTTTAGGGTTCAGGGCAGTGCAGTGGTGTACGGGCAGTGTAGGGGGCCCTGCATGGGGTGGTGTTTTAGGGTTCAGGGCAGTGCAGTGCAGTGATGTTCGGGCAGTGTAGGGGGTCGTGCAGGGGATGGTGTTTTAGGGTTTAGGGCAGTGCAGTGGTGTTCGGGCAGTGTTGGGAGTCGTGCAGGGGGGTGGTGTTTTAGACTTTAGGGCAGTGCAGTGGTATTCGGGCAGTGCAGGGGGTCGTGCAGGGGGTGGTGTTTTAAGGTTTAAGGCAGTGCAGTGGTGTTCGGGCAGTGTAGGGGGTCGTGCTAAGGGTCGTGTTTTAGGGTTTAGGGCAGTGCAGTGCTCTTTGGGTAGTGTAGGGGGTCGTGCTAGGGGTGGTGTTTTAGGGTTTAGGGCAGTGCATTGGTGTTTGGGCAGTGTATGGGGTCGTGCAGGGGGTGGTGTTTTAGGGTATAGGGCAGTGCAGTGGTGTTCGGGCAGTGTAGGGGGTTGTGCAGGGGGTGGTGTTTTAGGGTTCAGGGCAGTGCAGTGGTGTACGGGCAGTGTAGGGGGCCCTGCATGGGGTGGTGTTTTAGGGTTCAGGGCAGTGCAGTGCAGTGGTGTTCGGGCAGTGTAGGAGGTCGTGCAGGGGTGGTGTTTTTGGGTTTAGGGCAGTTGTGTTAAGGCAGTGTAGGGGGTCATGCAGAGGGTGGTGTTTTAGGGTTTAGGGCAGTGCAGTGGTGTTCGGGCAGTGTAGGGGGTCGTGCTGGGGGTGGTGTTTTAGCGTTCAGGGCAGTGCAGTGGTGTACGGGCAGTGTAGGGGGTCCTGCAGGGGGTGGTTTTTTAGGATTTAGGGCAGTGCAGTGGAGTTCGGGCAGTGTAGGGGTTGTGCAGGGGGTGGTGTTTTAGGGTTCAGGGCAGTGCAGTGGTGTACGGGCAGTGTAGGGGGTCCTGCATGGGGTGGTGTTTTAGGGTTCATGGCAGTGCAGTGCAGTGGTGTTCTAGCAGTGTAACGGGTCATGCAGGGGGTGGTGTTTTAGGGTTCAGGGCAGTGCAGTGGTGTACGGGCAGTGTAGGGGGTCCTGCATGGGGTGGTGTTTTAGGGTTCAGTGCAGTGCAGTGGTGTTCCGGCAGTGTAGGGGGTCGTGCAGGGGGTGGTGTTTTAGTGTTTAGGGCAGTGTAGTGGTTTTCGGGCAGTGTATGGGGTCGTGCAGGGGGTGGTGTTTTAGGGTTTAGGGCAGTGCAGTGGTGTTCGGGCGGTGTAGGGGGTCATGTTTTAGAGTTTAGGGCAGTGCAGTAGTGTTTGGGCATTGTAGGAGGTCATGCAGAGGGGTGGTGTTTTAGGGTTCTGGGCAGTGCAGTGGTGTACTGACAGTGTAGGGGGTCGTGCTGTGGGTGGTGTTTTAGGGTTCAGGGCAGTGCAGTGGTGTTTGGGCAGTGTAGGGGGTCGTGCTGGGATGGTGTTTTAGGGTTCAGGGCAGTGCAGTGGTGTTTGGGCAGTGTAGGGGGTCGTGCTGGGATGGTGTTTTAGGGTTCAGGGCAGTGCAGTGGTGTTCGGGCAGTGTAGGGGGTCGTGCTGGGGTGGTGTTTAGGTTTCAGGGCAGTGTAGGGAGTCATGCAGGGGGTGGAGCTTTAGGGTTTAGGGCAGTGCAGTGGTGTTCGGGCAGGGTAGGGGGTCGTGCAGGGGGTGGTGTTTTATGGTTTAGGGCAGTGCAGTGGTGTTAGGGCAGTGTAGGGGGTCGTGCAGGGGGTGGTGTTTTAGGGTTCAGTGCAGTACAGTGGTGTTCGGGCAGTGTAGGGGGTCCTGCTGGGGGTAGTCGTTTAGGGTAGTGCAGTGGTGTTTGGGTAGTGTAGGGGGTCGTGCTGGGGGTAGTGTTTTAGGGTTTAGGGTAGTGCAGTGGTGTTTGTGTAGTGTAGGGGGTCGTGCAGGGGGTAGTGGTTTAGGGCAGTGCAGTGGTGTTCGGGCAGTGTAGGTGGTCATGCAGGGGGTGGTGATTTAGGGTTCAGGGCAGTGCAGTGGTGTTCGGGCAGTTTAGGAAGTTATGCTGATGGTGGTGTTTTAGGGTTCAGGGCAGTGCAGTGGTGTTCGGGCAGTGTAGGGGGTCGTGCTGGGGGTGGTGTTTTAGGGTTCAGGGCAGTGCAGTGTGTACTGACAGTGTAGGGGGTCGAGCTGGGGATGGTGTTTTAGGGTTCAGGGCAGTGCAGTGGTGTTCGGGCAGTGTAGGGGGTCATGCTGGGATGGTGTTTTAGGGTTCAGGGCAGTGCAGTGGTGTTCGGGCAGTGTAGGGGTCGTGTTTTAGGGTTCAGGGCAGTGCAGTGGTGTTCGGGCAGTGTAGGGGGCGTGCTGGGGGTGGTGTTTTAGGGTTCAGGGCAGTGCAGTGCAGTGGTGTTTGGGCAGTGTAGGGAGTCATGCAGGGGGTGGAGCTTTAGGGTTTAGGGCAGTGCAGTGGTGTTTGGGCAGGGTAGGGGGTCGTGCAGGAGGTGGTGTTTTATGGTTTAGGGCAGTGCAGTGGTGTTAGGGCAGTGTAGGGGGTCGTGCAGGGGGGTGGTGTTGTAGGGTTTAGGGCAGTGCAGTAGTGTTCGGGCATTGTAGGGGGTCATGCAGGGGGTGGTGTTTTAGGGTTTAGCACAGTGCAGTGGTGTTCGGCAGTGTTGGGAGTCGTGCAAGGGGGTGGTGTTTTAGGTTTTAGGGCAGAGCTGTGGTGTTTGGGCAGTGTAGGGGGTCGTGCTGGGGTGGTGTTTTAGGGTTTAGGGTAGGGCAGTGGTGTTCGGGCAGTGTTGGGATTCGTGCAGGGGGGTGGTGTTTTAGGGTTAAGGGCAGTGCAGTGGTGTTCTGGCAGTGTAGGGGGTCGTGCAGGGGGGTGGTGTTTGAGGGTTTAGGGCAGTGCAGTAGTGTTCGGGCAGTGCAGGGGGTCGTGCAGGGTGTGGTGTTTTAGGGTTGAGGGCAGTGCAGTGGTGTTCGGGCAGTGTAGGGGGTCGTGCAGGGGGTGGTGTTTTAGGGTTTAGGGCAGTGCAGTGGTGTTCGGGCAGTGTTGGGAGTCGTGCAGGGGGGTGGTGTTTTAGGCTTTTGGGCAGTGCAGTGGTATTTGAGCAGTGCAGGGGGTCGTGTAGGGGGTGGTGTTTTAAGGTTTAAGGCAGTGCAGTGGTGTTCGGGCAGTGTAGGGGGTCGTGCTAAGGGTCGTGTTTTAGGGTTTAGTGCAGTGCAGTGGTCTTTGGGTAGTGTAGGGGGTCGTGTTTTAGGGTTGTGTGTTAGGGTTTAGGGCAGTGCAGTTGTGTTCGGGCAGTGTTGGGAGTTGTGCAGGGGGGTGGTGTTTTAGGCTTTAGGGCAGTGCAGTGGTATTCGGGCAGTGCAGGGGGTCGTGCAGGGGGTGGTGTTTTAGGGTTTAAGGCAGTGCAGTGGTGTTCGGGCAGTGTAGGGGGTCGTGCTAAGGGTCGTGTTTTAGGGTTTAGGGCAGTGCAGTGCTCTTTGGGTAGTGTAGGGGGTCGTGCTAGGGGTGGTGTTTTAGGGTTTAGGGCAGTGCATTGGTGTTTGGGCAGTGTATGGGGTCGTGCAGGGGGTGGTGTTTTAGGGTTTAGGGAAGTGCAGTGGTGTTCGGGCAGTGTAGGGGGTCATGCAGGGGGTGGTGTTTTAGGATTTAGGGCAGTGCAGTGGTGTTAGGGCAGTGTAGGGGGTTGTGCAGGGGGTGGTGTTTTAGGGTTCAGGGCAGTGCAGTGGTGTACGGGCAGTGTAGGGGGCCCTGCATGGGGTGGTGTTTTAGGGTTCAGGGCAGTGCAGTGCAATGTTGTTCGGGCAGTGTAGGAGGTCGTGCAGGGGGTGGTGTTTTTGGGTTTAGGGCAGTGGTGTTAAGGCAGTGTAGGGGTCGTGCAGAGGGTGGTGTTTTAGGGTTTAGGGCAGTGCAGTGGTGTTCGGGCAGTGTAGGGGGTCGTGCTGGGGGTGGTGTTTTAGCGTTCAGGGCAGTGCAGTGGTGTACGGGCAGTGTAGGGGGTCCTGCAGGGGGTGGTTTTTTAGGATTTAGGGCAGTGCAGTGGTGTTCGGGCAGTATAGGGGGTTGTGCAGGGGGTGGTGTTTTAGGGTTCAGGGCAGTGCAGTGGTGTACGGGCAGTGTAGGGGGTCCTGCATGGGGTGGTGTTTTAGGGTTCAGGGCAGTGCAGTGCAGTGGTGTTCCGGCAGTGTAAGGGGTCGTGCAGGGGGTGGTGTGTTAGGGTTCAGGGCAGTGCAGTGGTGTACGGGCAGTGTAGGGGGTCCTGCATGGGGTGGTGTTTTAGGGTTCAGGGCAGTGCAGTGCAGTGGTGTTCCGGCAGTGTAAGGGGTCGTGCAGGGGGTGGTGTTTTAGGGTTCAGGGCAGTGCAGTGGTGTACGGGCAGTGTAGGGGGTCCTGCATGGGTGGTGTTTTAGGGTTCAGGGCAGTGCAGTGCAGTGGTGTTCCGGCAGTGTAGGGGGTCATGCAGGGGGTTGTGTTTTAGTGTTTAGGGCAGTGTAGTGGTTTTCGGGCAGTGTAGGGGGTCGTGCAGGGGGTGGTGTTTTAGGGTTTAGGGCAGTGCAGTGGTGTTCGGGCGGTGTAGGGGGTCATGTTTTAGGGTTTAGGGCAGTGCAGTAGTGTTTGGGCATTGTAGTAGGTCATGCAGAGGGGTGGTGTTTCAGGGTTCTGGGCAGTGCAGTGGTGTTCGGGCAGTGTAGGGGGTCGTGCAGGGGGATGGTGTTTTAGGGTTCAGGGCAGTGCAGCGGTGTTCGGGCAGTGTAGGGGGTCGTGCAGGGGGTGGTGATTTAGGGTTCAGGGCAGTGCAGTGGTGTTCGGGCAGTTTAGGAAGTTGTGCTGGGGGTGGTGTTTTAGGGTTCAGGGCAGTGCAGTGGTGTACTGACAGTGTAGGGGGTCGTGCTGTGGGTGGTGTTTTAGGGTTCAGGGCAGTGCAGTGGTGTTTGGGCAGTGTAGGGGGTCGTGCTGGGATGGTGTTTTAGGGTTCAGGGCAGTGCAGTGGTGTTCGGGCAGTGTAGGGGGTCGTGCTGGGGTGGTGTTTAGGTTTCAGGGCAGTGCAGTGGTGTTCGGGCAGTGTAGGGAGTCATGCAGGGGGTGGAGCTTTAGGGTTTAGGGCAGTGCAGTGGTATTCGGGCAGGGTAGGGGGTCGTGCAGGGGGTTGTGTGTTATGGTTTAGGGCAGTGCAGTGGTGTTAGGGCAGTGTAGGGGGTCGTGCAGGGGGTGGTGTTTTAGGGTTCAGGGCAGTACAGTGGTGTTCGGGCAGTGTAGGGGGTCCTGCTGGGGGTAGTCGTTTAGGGTAGTGCAGTGGTGTTTGGGTAGTGTAGGGGGTCGTGCTGGGGGTAGTGTTTTAGGGTTTAGGGTAGTGCAGTGGTGTTTGTGTAGTGTAGGGGGTCGTGCAGGGGGTGGTGGTTTAGGGCAGTGCAGTGGTGTTCGGGCAGTGTAGGTGGTCATGCAGGGGGTGGTGATTTAGGGTTCAGGGCAGTGTAGTGGTGTTCGGGCAGTTTAGGAAGTTATGCTGATGGTGGTGTTTTAGGGTTCAGGGCAGTGCAGTGGTGTTCGGGCAGTGTAGGGGGTCGTGCTGGGGGTGGTGTTTTAGGGTTCAGGGCAGTGCAGTGTGTACTGACAGTGTAGGGGGTCGTGCTGGGGATGGTGTTTTAGGGTTCAGGGCAGTGCAGTGGTGTTCGGGCAGTGTAGGGGGTTATGCTGGGATGGTGTTTTAGGGTTCAGGGCAGTGCAGTGGTGTTCGGGCAGTGTAGGGGGTTGTGTTTTAGGGTTCAGGGCAGTGCAGTGGTGTTCGGGCAGTGTAGGGGGCGTGCTGGGGGTGGTGTTTTAGGGTTCAGGGCAGTGCAGTGGTGTTTGGGCAGTGTAGGGAGTCATGCAGGGGGTGGAGCTTTAGGGTTTAGGGCACTGCAGTGGTGTTTGGGCAGGGTAGGGGGTCATGCAGGAGGTGGTGTTTTATGGTTTAGGGCAGTGCAGTGGTGTTAGGGCAGTGTAGGGGGTCGTGCAGGGGGTGGTGTTTTAGGGTTCAGGGCAGTATAGTGGTGTTCGGGCAGTGTAGGGGGTCCTGCTGGGGGTAGTCGTTTAGGGTAGTGCAGTGGTGTTTGGGTAGTGTAGGGGGTCATGCTGGGGGTAGTGTTTTAGGGTTTAGGGTAGTGCAGTGGTGTTTGTGTAGTGTAGGGGGTCGTGCAGGGGGTGGTGGTTTAGGGCAGTGCAGTGGTGTTCGGGCAGTGTAGGTGGTCATGCAGGGGGTGGTGATTTAGGGTTCAGGGCAGTGTAGTGGTGTTCGGGCAGTTTAGGAAGTTATGCTGATGGTGGTGCTTTAGGGTTCAGGGCAGTGCAGTGGTGTTCGGGCAGTGTAGGGGGTCGTGCTGGGGGTGGTGTTTTAGGGTTCACGGCAGTGCAGTGTGTACTGACAGTGTAGGGGGTCGTGCTGGGGATGGTGTTTTAGGGTTCAGGGCAGTGCAGTGGTGTTCGGGCAGTGTAGGGGGTCATGCTGGGATGGTGTTTTAGGGTTCAGGGCAGTGCAGTGGTGTTCGGGCAGTGTAGGGGGTTGTGTTTTAGGGTTCAGGGCAGTGCAGTGGTGTTCGGGCAGTGTAGGGGGCGTGCTGGGGGTGGTGTTTTAGGGTTCAGGGCAGTGCAGTGGTGTTTGGGCAGTGTAGGGAGTCATGCAGGGGTGGAGCTTTAGGGTTTAGGGCAGTGCAGTGGTGTTTGGGCAGGGTAGGGGGTCGTGCAGGAGGTGGTGTTTTATGGTTTAGGGCAGTGCAGTGGTGTTAGGGCAGTGTAGGGGGTCGTGCAGGGGGGTGGTGTTTTAGGGTTTAGGGCAGTGCAGTAGTGTTCGGGCATTGTAGGGGGTCATGCAGGGGGTGGTGTTTTAGGGTTTAGGGCAGTGCAGTGGTGTTCGGCAGTGTAGGGAGTCGTGCAAGGGGGTGGTGTTTTAGGTTTTAGGGCAGAGCAGTGGTGTTTGGGCAGTGTAGGGGGTCGTGCTGGGGTGGTGTTTTAGGGTAGGGCAGTGGTGTTCGGGCAGTGTTGGGATTCGTGCAGGGGGGTGGTGTTTTAGGGTTAAGGGCAGTGCAGTGGTGTTCTGGCAGTGTAGGGGGTCGTGCAGGGGGGTGGTGTTTAAAGGTTTAGGGCAGTGCAGTAGTGTTCGGGCAGTGCAGGGGGTCGTGCAGGGGGTGGTGTTTTAGGTTTGAGGGCAGTGCAGTGGTGTTCGGGCAGTGTAGGGGGTCGTGCAGGGGGTGGTGTTTTAGGGTTTAGGGCAGTGCAGTGGTGTTCGGGCAGTGTTGGGAGTCGTGCAGGGGGGTGGTGTTTTAGGATATGGGCATTGCAGTGGTATTTGAGCAGTGCAGGGGGTTGTGTAGGGGGTGGTGTTTTAAGGTTTAAGGCAGTGCAGTGGTGTTCGGGCAGTGTAGGGGGTCGTGCTAAGGGTCGTGTTTTAGGGTTTAGTGCAGTGCAGTGGTCTTTGGGTAGTGTAGGGGGTCGTGTTTTAGGGTTGTGTGTTAGGGTTTAGGGCAGTGCAGTTGTGTTCGAGTAGATAGGGGTCATGCTGGGGGTGGTGTTTTAGGGTTTAGGGCAGTGCAGTGGTGTTCAGGCAATGTAGGGGGTCATGCAGGGGGTGGTGTTGTAGGGTTTAGGGCAGTGCAGTGGTGTTCGGGCAGTGTAGGAGGTCATGCAGGTGGGTGGTGATTTAGGGTTCAGGGCAGTGCAGTGGTGTTCGGGCAGTTTAGGAGGTCATGCTGGGGGTGGTGATTTAGGGTTCAGGGCAGTGCAGTGGTGATCGGGCAGTGTAAGGGGTCGTGCAGGGGGTGGTGATTTAGGGTTCAAGGCAGTGCAGTGTTGTTCGGGCAGTGTAGGGGGTCATGCAGGGGGTGGTGTTTTAGGGTTCAGGGCACCGCAGTGGTGTTCGGGCAGTGTAGGGGGTCGTGCTGGGGGTGGTGTTTTAGGGTTCAGGGCAGTGCAGTGGTGTTCGGGCAGTGTAGTGGGTCGTGCTGGGGGTGGTGTTTTAGGGTTCAGGGCAGTGCAGTGGTGCTCGGGCAGTGTAGGGGGTCCTGCTGGGGTAGTCGTTTAGGGTAGTGCAGTGGTGTTTGGGTAGTATAGGGGGTACTGCTGGGGGTAGTGTTTTAGGGTTTAGGGTAGTGCAGTGGTGTTCGGGCAGTGTAGGGGGTCATGCAGGGAGTGGTGTTTTAGGGTTTAGGGCAGTGCAGTGGTGTTCAGGCAGTGTAGGAGGTCGTGCAGGGGTGGTGTTTTTGGGTTTAGGGCAGTGGTGTTAAGGCAGTGTAGGGGGTCATGCAGAGGGTGGTGTTTTAGGGTTTAGGTCAGTGCAGTGGTGTTTGGTCAGTGTAGGGGGTCGTGCTGGGGGTGGTGTTTTAGCGTTCAGGGCAGTGCAGTGGTGTACGGGCAGTTTAGGGGGTCCTGCAGGGGGTGGTTTTTTAGGGTTCAGGGCAGTGCAGTGGTGTTCAGGCAGTGTAGGGGGTCATGCAGGGGGTGGTGTTTTAGGGTTTAGGGCAGTGCAGTGGTGTTCGGGCAGTGTAGGGGGTCCTGCATGGGGTGGTGTTTTAGGGTTCAGTGCAGTGCAGTGGTGTTCAAGCAGTGTAGGGGGTCATGCAGGGGTGGTGTTTTAGTGTTTAGGGCAGTGTAGTGGTGTTCGGGCAGTGTAGGGGGTCATGCTGGGGGTGGTGTTTTAGGGTTGAGGGCAGTGCATTGGTGTTCGGGCAGTGTAGGGGGTCGTGCTGGGGGTGGTGTTTTAGGGTTCAGGGCAGTGCAGTGGTGTTCGGGCAGTGTAGGGGGTCCTGCTGGGGGTAGTCATTTAGGGTAGTGAAGTGGTGTTTGGGTAGTATAGGGGGTACTGCTGGGGGTAGTGTTTTAGGGTTTAGGGTAGTGCAGTGGTGTTTGGGTAGTGTAGGGGGTCGTGCTGGGGGTAGTGTTTTAGGGTTTAGGGCAGTGCAGTGGTGTTCGGGCAGTGTAGGTGGTCGTGCAGGGGGGTGGTATTTTAGGGTTCAGGGCAGTGCAGTGGTGTTCAGGCAGTTTAGGAGGTCATTCTGGGGGTGGTGTTTTAGGGTTCAGGGCAGTGCAGTGGTGTTCGGGCAGTGTAGGGGGTCCTGCATGGGGTGGTGTTTTAGGGTTCAGGGCAGTGCAGTGCAGTGGTGTTCGGGCAGTGTAGGGGGTCGTGCAGGGGGGTGGTGATTTAGGGTTCAGGGCAGTGCAGTGGTGTTCGGGCAGTTTAGGAAGTTGTGCTGGGGGTGGTGTTTTAGGGTTCAGGGCAGTGCAGTGGTGTTCGGGCAGTGTAGGGGGTCGTGCTGGGGGTGGTGTTTTAGGGTTCAGGGCAGTGCAGTGGTGTACTGACAGTGTAGGGGGTCGTGCTGGGGGTGGTGTTTTAGCGTTCAGGGCAGTGCAGTGGTGTTCGGGCAGTGTAGGGGGTCGTGCTGGGATGGTGTTTTAGGGTTCAGGGCAGTGCAGTGTTCGGGCAGTGTAGGGGGTCGTGCTGGGGTGGTGTTTTAGGGTTCAGGGCAGTGCAGTGGTGTTCAGGCAGTGTAGGGGGCGTGCTGGGGGTGGTGTTTTAGGGTTCAGGGCAGTGCAGTGGTGTACTGACAGTGTAGGGGGTCGTGCTGGGGGTGGTGTTTTAGGGTTCAGGGCAGTGCAGTGGTGTTCGGGCAGTGTAGGGGGTCGTGCTGGGATGGTGTTTTAGGGTTCAGGGCAGTGCAATGGTGTTCGGGCAGTGTAGGGGGTCGTGCTGGGGTGGTGTTTTAGGGTTCAGGGCAGTGCAGTGCAGTGGTGTTTGGGCAGTGTAGGGAGTCATGCAGTGGGTGGAGCTTTAGGGTTTAGGGCAGTGCAGTGGTGTTCGGGCAGTGTAGGGGGTCGTGCAGGGGATGGTGTTGTAGGGTTCAGGGCAGTGCAGTGGTGTTCGGGCAGTGTAGGGGGTCCTGCTGGGGGTAGTCGTTTAGGGTAGTGCAGTGGTGTTTGGGTAGTGTAGGGGGTCGTGCTGGGGGTAGTGTTTTAGGGTTTAGGGTAGTGCAGTGGTGTTTGTGTAGTATAGGGGGTACTGCTGGGGGTAGTGTTTTTGGGTTTAGGGCAGTTGTGTTAAGGCAGTGTAGGGGGTCGTGCAGAGGGTGGTGTTTTAGGGTTTAGGGCAGTGCAGTGGTGTTTGGGCAGTGTAGGGGGTCGTGCTGGGGGTGGTGTTTTAGCGTTCAGGGCAGTGCAGTGGTGTACGGGCAGTGTAGGGGGTCCTGCAGGGGGTGGTTTTTTAGGATTTAGGGCAGTGCAGTGGTGTTCGGGCAGTGTAGGGGTTGTGCAGGGGGTGGTGTTTTAGGGTTCAGAGCAGTGCAGTGGTGTACGGGCAGTGTAGGGGGTCCTGCATGGGGTGGTGTTTTAGGGTTCATGGCAGTGCAGTGCAGTGGTGTTCTAGCAGTGTAACGGGTCGTGCAGGGGGTGGTGTTTTAGGGTTCAGGGCAGTGCAGTGGTGTACGGGCAGTGTAGGGGGTCCTGCATGGGGTGGTGTTTTAGGGTTCAGTGCAGTGCAGTGGTGTTCCGGCAGTGTAGGGGGTTGTGCAGGGGGTGGTGTTTTAGTGTTTAGGGCAGTGTAGTGGTTTTCGGGCAGTGTATGGGGTCGTGCAGGGGGTGGTGTTTTAGGGTTTAGGGCAGTGCAGTGGTGTTCGGGCGGTGTAGGGGGTCATGTTTTAGGGTTTAGGGCAGTGCAGTAGTGTTTGGGCATTGTAGGAGGTCATGCAGAGGGGTGGTGTTTTAGGGTTCTGGGCAGTGCAGTGGTGTTCGGGCAGTGTAGGGGGTCGTGCAGGGGGATGGTGTTGTAGGGTTCAGGGCAGTGCAGCGGTGTTCGGGCAGTGTAGGGGGTCGTGCAGCGGGGTGGTGATTTAGGGTTCAGGGCAGTGCAGTGGTGTTCGGGCAGTTTAGGAAGTTGTGCTGGGGGTGGTGTTTTAGGGTTCAAGGCAGTGCAGTGGTGTACTGACAGTGTAGGGGGTCGTGCTGTGGGTGGTGTTTTAGGGTTCAGGGCAGTGCAGTGGTGTTTGGGCAGTGTAGGGGGTCGTGCTGGGATGGTGTTTTAGGGTTCAGGGCAGTGCAGTGGTGTTTGGGCAGTGTAGGGGGTCGTGCTGGGATGGTGTTTTAGGGTTCAGGGCAGTGCAGTGGTGTTCGGGCAGTGTAGGGGGTCGTGCTGGGGTGGTGTTTAGGTTTCAGGGCAGTGTAGGGAGTCATGCAGGGGGTGGAGCTTTAGGGTTTAGGGCAGTGCAGTGGTGTTCGGGCAGGGTAGGGGGTCGTGCAGGGGGTGGTGTTTTATGGTTTAGGGCAGTGCAGTGGTGTTAGGGCAGTGTAGGGGGTCGTGCAGGGGGTGGTGTTTTAGGGTTCAGTGCAGTACAGTGGTGTTCGGGCAGTGTAGGGGGTCCTGCTGGGGGTAGTCGTTTAGGGTAGTGCAGTGGTGTTTGGGTAGTGTAGGGGGTCGTGCTGGGGGTAGTGTTTTAGGGTTTAGGGTAGTGCAGTGGTGTTTGTGTAGTGTAGGGGGTCGTGCAGGGGGTGGTGGTTTAGGGCAGTGCAGTGGTGTTCGGGCAGTGTAGGTGGTCATGCAGGGGGTGGTGATTTAGGGTTCAGGGCAGTGCAGTGGTGTTCGGGCAGTTTAGGAAGTTATGCTGATGGTGGTGTTTTAGGGTTCAGGGCAGTGCAGTGGTGTTCGGGCAGTGTAGGGGGTCGTGCTGGGGGTGGTGTTTTAGGGTTCAGGGCAGTGCAGTGTGTACTGACAGTGTAGGGGGTCGTGCTGGGGATGGTGTTTTAGGGTTCAGGGCAGTGCAGTGGTGTTCGGGCAGTGTAGGGGGTCATGCTGGGATGGTGTTTTAGGGTTCAGGGCAGTGCAGTGGTGTTCGGGCAGTGTAGGGGTCGTGTTTTAGGGTTCAGGGCAGTGCAGTGGTGTTCGGGCAGTGTAGGGGGCGTGCTGGAGGTGGTGTTTTAGGGTTCAGGGCAGTGCAGTGGTGTTTGGGCAGTGTAGGGAGTCATGCAGGGGGTGGAGCTTTAGGGTTTAGGGCAGTGCAGTGGTGTTTGGGCAGGGTAGGGGGTCGTGCAGGGGGTGGTGTTTTAGGGTTTAAGGCAGTGCAGTGGTGTTCGGGCAGTGTAGGGGGTCGTGCTAAGGGTCGTGTTTTAGGGTTTAGGGCAGTGCAGTGCTCTTTGGGTAGTGTAGGGGGTCGTGCTAGGGGTGGTGTTTTAGGGTTCAGGGCAGTGCAGTGGTGTTCGGGCAGTGTTGGGAGTTGTGCAGGGGGGTGGTGTTTTAGGCTTTAGGGCAGTGCAGTGGTATTCGGGCAGTGCAGGGGGTCGTGCAGGGGGTGGTGTTTTAGGGTTTAAGGCAGTGCAGTGGTGTTCGGGCAGTGTAGGGGGTCGTGCTAAGGGTCGTGTTTTAGGGTTTAGGGCAGTGCAGTGCTCTTTGGGTAGTGTAGGGGGTCGTGCTAGGGGTGGTGTTTTAGGGTTTAGGGCAGTGCATTGGTGTTTGGGCAGTGTAAGGGGTCGTGCAGGGGGTGGTGTTTTAGGGTTTAGGGAAGTGCAGTGGTGTTCGGGCAGTGTAGGGGGTCATGCAGGGGGTGGTGTTTTAGGATTTAGGGCAGTGCAGTGGTGTTAGGGCAGTGTAGGGGGTTGTGCAGGGGGTGGTGTTTTAGGGTTCAGGGCAGTGCAGTGGTGTACGGGCAGTGTAGGGGGCCCTGCATGGGGTGGTGTTTTAGGGTTCAGGGCAGTGCAGTGCAGTGGTGTTCGGGCAGTGTAGGAGGTCGTGCAGGGGGTGGTGTTTTTGGGTTTAGGGCAGTGGTGTTAAGGCAGTGTAGGGGTCGTGCAGAGGGTGGTGTTTTAGGGTTTAGGGCAGTGCAGTCGTGTTCGGGCAGTGTAGGGGGTCGTGCTGGGGGTGGTGTTTTAGCGTTCAGGGCAGTGCAGTGGTGTACGGGCAGTGTAGGGGGTCCTGCAGGGGGTGGTTTTTTAGGATTTAGGGCAGTGCAGTGGTGTTCGGGCAGTATAGGGGGTTGTGCAGGGGGTGGTGTTTTAGGGTTCAGGGCAGTGCAGTGGTGTACGGGCAGTGTAGGGGGTCCTGCATGGGGTGGTGTTTTAGGGTTCAGGGCAGTGCAGTGCAGTGGTGTTCCGGCAGTGTAAGGGGTCGTGCAGGGGGTGGTGTGTTAGGGTTCAGGGCAGTGCAGTGGTGTACGGGCAGTGTAGGGGGTCCTGCATGGGGTGGTGTTTTAGGGTTCAGGGCAGTGCAGTGCAGTGGTGTTCCGGCAGTGTAAGGGGTCGTGCAGGGGGTGGTGTTTTAGGGTTCAGGGCAGTGCAGTGGTGTACGGGCAGTGTAGGGGGTCCTGCATGGGTGGTGTTTTAGGGTTCAGGGCAGTGCAGTGCAGTGGTGTTCCGGCAGTGTAGGGGGTCATGCAGGGGGTTGTGTTTTAGTGTTTAGGGCAGTGTAGTGGTTTTCGGGCAGTGTAGGGGGTCGTGCAGGGGGTGGTGTTTTAGGGTTTAGGGCAGTGCAGTGGTGTTCGGGCGGTGTAGGGGGTCATGTTTTAGGGTTTAGGGCAGTGCAGTAGTGTTTGGGCATTGTAGTAGGTCATGCAGAGGGGTGGTGTTTCAGGGTTCTGGGCAGTGCAGTGGTGTTCGGGCAGTGTAGGGGGTCGTGCAGGGGGATGGTGTTTTAGGGTTCAGGGCAGTGCAGCGGTGTTCGGGCAGTGTAGGGGGTCGTGCAGGGGGTGGTGATTTAGGGTTCAGGGCAGTGCAGTGGTGTTTGGGCAGTTTAGGAAGTTGTGCTGGGGGTGGTGTTTTAGGGTTCAGGGCAGTGCAGTGGTGTACTGACAGTGTAGGGGGTCGTGCTGTGGGTGGTGTTTTAGGGTTCAGGGCAGTGCAGTGGTGTTTGGGCAGTGTAGGGGGTCGTGCTGGGATGGTGTTTTAGGGTTCAGGGCAGTGCAGTGGTGTTCGGGCAGTGTAGGGGGTCGTGCTGGGGTGGTGTTTAGGTTTCAGGGCAGTGCAGTGGTGTTCGGGCAGTGTAGGGAGTCATGCAGGGGGTGGAGCTTTAGGGTTTAGGGCAGTGCAGTGGTATTCGGGCAGGGTAGGGGGTCGTGCAGGGGGTTGTGTGTTATGGTTTAGGGCAGTGCAGTGGTGTTAGGGCAGTGTAGGGGGTCGTGCAGGGGGTGGTGTTTTAGGGTTCAGGGCAGTACAGTGGTGTTCGGGCAGTGTAGGGGGTCCTGCTGGGGGTAGTCGTTTAGGGTAGTGCAGTGGTGTTTGGGTAGTGTAGGGGGTCGTGCAGGGGGTGGTGGTTTAGGGCAGTGCAGTGGTGTTCGGGCAGTGTAGGTGGTCATGCAGGGGGTGGTGATTTAGGGTTCAGGGCAGTGTAGTGGTGTTCGGGCAGTTTAGGAAGTTATGCTGATGGTGGTGTTTTAGGGTTCAGGGCAGTGCAGTGGTGTTCGGGCAGTGTAGGGGGTCGTGCTGGGGGTGGTGTTTTAGGGTTCAGGGCAGTGCAGTGTGTACTGACAGTGTAGGGGGTCGTGCTGGGGATGGTGTTTTAGGGTTCAGGGCAGTGCAGTGGTGTTCGGGCAGTGTAGGGGGTTATGCTGGGATGGTGTTTTAGGGTTCAGGGCAGTGCAGTGGTGTTCGGGCAGTGTAGGGGGTTGTGTTTTAGGGTTCAGGGCAGTGCAGTGGTGTTCGGGCAGTGTAGGGGGCGTGCTGGGGGTGGTGTTTTAGGGTTCAGGGCAGTGCAGTGGTGTTTGGGCAGTGTAGGGAGTCATGCAGGGGGTGGAGCTTTAGGGTTTAGGGCACTGCAGTGGTGTTTGGGCAGGGTAGGGGGTCATGCAGGAGGTGGTGTTTTATGGTTTAGGGCAGTGCAGTGGTGTTAGGGCAGTGTAGGGGGTCGTGCAGGGGGTGGTGTTTTAGGGTTCAGGGCAGTACAGTGGTGTTCGGGCAGTGTAGGGGGTCCTGCTGGGGGTAGTCGTTTAGGGTAGTGCAGTGGTGTTTGGGTAGTGTAGGGGGTCATGCTGGGGGTAGTGTTTTAGGGTTTAGGGTAGTGCAGTGGTGTTTGTGTAGTGTAGGGGGTCGTGCAGGGGGTGGTGGTTTAGGGCAGTGCAGTGGTGTTCGGGCAGTGTAGGTGGTCATGCAGGGGGTGGTGATTTAGGGTTCAGGGCAGTGTAGTGGTGTTCGGGCAGTTTAGGAAGTTATGCTGATGGTGGTGCTTTAGGGTTCAGGGCAGTGCAGTGGTGTTCGGGCAGTGTAGGGGGTCGTGCTGGGGGTGGTGTTTTAGGGTTCACGGCAGTGCAGTGTGTACTGACAGTGTAGGGGGTCGTGCTGGGGATGGTGTTTTAGGGTTCAGGGCAGTGCAGTGGTGTTCGGGCAGTGTAGGGGGTCATGCTGGGATGGTGTTTTAGGGTTCAGGGCAGTGCAGTGGTGTTCGGGCAGTGTAGGGGGTTGTGTTTTAGGGTTCAGGGCAGTGCAGTGGTGTTCGGGCAGTGTAGGGGGCGTGCTGGGGGTGGTGTTTTAGGGTTCAGGGCAGTGCAGTGGTGTTTGGGCAGTGTAGGGAGTCATGCAGGGGTGGAGCTTTAGGGTTTAGGGCAGTGCAGTGGTGTTTGGGCAGGGTAGGGGGTCGTGCAGGAGGTGGTGTTTTATGGTTTAGGGCAGTGCAGTGGTGTTAGGGCAGTGTAGGGGGTCGTGCAGGGGGGTGGTGTTTTAGGGTTTAGGGCAGTGCAGTAGTGTTCGGGCATTGTAGGGGGTCATGCAGGGGGTGGTGTTTTAGGGTTTAGGGCAGTGCAGTGGTGTTCGGCAGTGTAGGGAGTCGTGCAAGGGGGTGGTGTTTTAGGTTTTAGGGCAGAGCAGTGGTGTTTGGGCAGTGTAGGGGGTCGTGCTGGGGTGGTGTTTTAGGGTAGGGCAGTGGTGTTCGGGCAGTGTTGGGATTCGTGCAGGGGGGTGGTGTTTTAGGGTTAAGGGCAGTGCAGTGGTGTTCTGGCAGTGTAGGGGGTCGTGCAGGGGGGTGGTGTTTAAAGGTTTAGGGCAGTGCAGTAGTGTTCGGGCAGTGCAGGGGGTCGTGCAGGGGGTGGTGTTTTAGGTTTGAGGGCAGTGCAGTGGTGTTCGGGCAGTGTAGGGGGTCGTGCAGGGGGTGGTGTTTTAGGGTTTAGGGCAGTGCAGTGGTGTTCGGGCAGTGTTGGGAGTCGTGCAGGGGGGTGGTGTTTTAGGATATGGGCATTGCAGTGGTATTTGAGCAGTGCAGGGGGTTGTGTAGGGGGTGGTGTTTTAAGGTTTAAGGCAGTGCAGTGGTGTTCGGGCAGTGTAGGGGGTCGTGCTAAGGGTCGTGTTTTAGCGTTTAGTGCAGTGCAGTGGTCTTTGGGTAGTGTAGGGGGTCGTGTTTTAGGGTTGTGTGTTAGGGTTTAGGGCAGTGCAGTTGTGTTCGAGTAGATAGGGGTCATGCTGGGGGTGGTGTTTTAGGGTTTAGGGCAGTGCAGTGGTGTTCAGGCAATGTAGGGGGTCATGCAGGGGGTGGTGTTGTAGGGTTTAGGGCAGTGCAGTGGTGTTCGGGCAGTGTAGGAGGTCATGCAGGTGGGTGGTGATTTAGGGTTCAGGGCAGTGCAGTGGTGTTCGGGCAGTTTAGGAGGTCATGCTGGGGGTGGTGATTTAGGGTTCAGGGCAGTGCAGTGGTGATCGGGCAGTATAAGGGGTCGTGCAGGGGGTGGTGATTTAGGGTTCAAGGCAGTGCAGTGTTGTTCGGGCAGTGTAGGGGGTCATGCAGGGGGTGGTGTTTTAGGGTTCAGGGCACCGCAGTGGTGTTCGGGCAGTGTAGGGGGTCGTGCTGGGGGTGGTGTTTTAGGGTTCAGGGCAGTGCAGTGGTGTTCGGGCAGTGTAGTGGGTCGTGCTGGGGGTGGTGTTTTAGGGTTCAGGGCAGTGCAGTGGTGCTCGGGCAGTGTAGGGGGTCCTGCTGGGGTAGTCGTTTAGGGTAGTGCAGTGGTGTTTGGGTAGTATAGGGGGTACTGCTGGGGGTAGTGTTTTAGGGTTTAGGGTAGTGCAGTGGTGTTCGGGCAGTGTAGGGGGTCATGCAGGGAGTGGTGTTTTAGGGTTTAGGGCAGTGCAGTGGTGTTCAGGCAGTGTAGGAGGTCGTGCAGGGGTGGTGTTTTTGGGTTTAGGGCAGTGGTGTTAAGGCAGTGTAGGGGGTCGTGCAGAGGGTGGTGTTTTAGGGTTTAGGTCAGTGCAGTGGTGTTTGGTCAGTGTAGGGGGTCGTGCTGGGGGTGGTGTTTTAGCGTTCAGGGCAGTGCAGTGGTGTACGGGCAGTTTAGGGGGTCCTGCAGGGGGTGGTTTTTTAGGGTTCAGGGCAGTGCAGTGGTGTTCAGGCAGTGTAGGGGGTCATGCAGGGGGTGGTGTTTTAGGGTTTAGGGCAGTGCAGTGGTGTTCGGGCAGTGTAGGGGGTCCTGCATGGGGTGGTGTTTTAGGGTTCAGTGCAGTGCAGTGGTGTTCAAGCAGTGTAGGGGGTCATGCAGGGGTGGTGTTTTAGTGTTTAGGGCAGTGTAGTGGTGTTCGGGCAGTGTAGGGGGTCATGCTGGGGGTGGTGTTTTAGGGTTGAGGGCAGTGCATTGGTGTTCGGGCAGTGTAGGGGGTCGTGCTGGGGGTGGTGTTTTAGGGTTCAGGGCAGTGCAGTGGTGTTCGGGCAGTGTAGGGGGTCCTGCTGGGGGTAGTCATTTAGGGTAGTGAAGTGGTGTTTTGGTAGTATAGGGGGTACTGCTGGGGGTAGTGTTTTAGGGTTTAGGGTAGTGCAGTGGTGTTTGGGTAGTGTAGGGGGTCGTGCTGGGGGTAGTGTTTTAGGGTTTAGGGCAGTGCAGTGGTGTTCGGGCAGTGTAGGTGGTCGTGCAGGGGGGTGGTATTTTAGGGTTCAGGGCAGTGCAGTGGTGTTCAGGCAGTTTAGGAGGTCATTCTGGGGGTGGTGTTTTAGGGTTCAGGGCAGTGCAGTGGTGTTCGGGCAGTGTAGGGGGTCCTGCATGGGGTGGTGTTTTAGGGTTCAGGGCAGTGCAGTGCAGTGGTGTTCGGGCAGTGTAGGGGGTCGTGCAGGGGGGTGGTGATTTAGGGTTCAGGGCAGTGCAGTGGTGTTCGGGCAGTTTAGGAAGTTGTGCTGGGGGTGGTGTTTTAGGGTTCAGGGCAGTGCAGTGGTGTTCGGGCAGTGTAGGGGGTCGTGCTGGGGGTGGTGTTTTAGGGTTCAGGGCAGTGCAGTGGTGTACTGACAGTGTAGGGGGTCGTGCTGGGGGTGGTGTTTTAGCGTTCAGGGCAGTGCAGTGGTGTTCGGGCAGTGTAGGGGGTCGTGCTGGGATGGTGTTTTAGGGTTCAGGGCAGTGCAGTGTTCGGGCAGTGTAGGGGGTCGTGCTGGGGTGGTGTTTTAGGGTTCAGGGCAGTGCAGTGGTGTTCAGGCAGTGTAGGGGGCGTGCTGGGGGTGGTGTTTTAGGGTTCAGGGCAGTGCAGTGGTGTACTGACAGTGTAGGGGGTCGTGCTGGGGGTGGTGTTTTAGGGTTCAGGGCAGTGCAGTGGTGTTCGGGCAGTGTAGGGGGTCGTGCTGGGATGGTGTTTTAGGGTTCAGGGCAGTGCAATGGTGTTCGGGCAGTGTAGGGGGTCGTGCTGGGGTGGTGTTTTAGGGTTCAGGGCAGTGCAGTGCAGTGGTGTTTGGGCAGTGTAGGGAGTCATGCAGTGGGTGGAGCTTTAGGGTTTAGGGCAGTGCAGTGGTGTTCGGGCAGTGTAGGGGGTCGTGCAGGGGATGGTGTTGTAGGGTTCAGGGCAGTGCAGTGGTGTTCGGGCAGTGTAGGGGGTCCTGCTGGGGGTAGTCGTTTAGGGTAGTGCAGTGGTGTTTGGGTAGTGTAGGGGGTCGTGCTGGGGGTAGTGTTTTAGGGTTTAGGGTAGTGCAGTGGTGTTTGTGTAGTATAGGGGGTACTGCTGGGGGTAGTGTTTTTGGGTTTAGGGCAGTTGTGTTAAGGCAGTGTAGGGGGTCGTGCAGAGGGTGGTGTTTTAGGGTTTAGGGCAGTGCAGTGGTGTTCGGGCAGTGTAGGGGGTCGTGCTGGGGGTGGTGTTTTAGCGTTCAGGGCAGTGCAGTGGTGTACGGGCAGTGTAGGGGGTCCTGCAGGGGGTGGTTTTTTAGGATTTAGGGCAGTGCAGTGGTGTTCGGGCAGTGTAGGGGTTGTGCAGGGGGTGGTGTTTTAGGGTTCAGGGCAGTGCAGTGGTGTACGGGCAGTGTAGGGGGTCCTGCATGGGGTGGTGTTTTAGGGTTCATGGCAGTGCAGTGCAGTGGTGTTCTAGCAGTGTAACGGGTCGTGCAGGGGGTGGTGTTTTAGGGTTCAGGGCAGTGCAGTGGTGTACGGGCAGTGTAGGGGGTCCTGCATGGGGTGGTGTTTTAGGGTTCAGTGCAGTGCAGTGGTGTTCCGACAGTGTAGGGGGTTGTGCAGGGGGTGGTGTTTTAGTGTTTAGGGCAGTGTAGTGGTTTTCGGGCAGTGTATGGGGTCGTGCAGGGGGTGGTGTTTTAGGGTTTAGGGCAGTGCAGTGGTGTTCGGGCGGTGTAGGGGGTCATGTTTTAGGGTTTAGGGCAGTGCAGTAGTGTTTGGGCATTGTAGGAGGTCATGCAGAGGGGTGGTGTTTTAGGGTTCTGGGCAGTGCAGTGGTGTTCGGGCAGTGTAGGGGGTCGTGCAGGGGGATGGTGTTGTAGGGTTCAGGGCAGTGCAGCGGTGTTCGGGCAGTGTAGGGGGTCGTGCAGGGGGGTGGTGATTTAGGGTTCAGGGCAGTGCAGTGGTGTTCGGGCAGTTTAGGAAGTTGTGCTGGGGGTGGTGTTTTAGGGTTCAAGGCAGTGCAGTGGTGTACTGACAGTGTAGGGGGTCGTGCTGTGGGTGGTGTTTTAGGGTTCAGGGCAGTGCAGTGGTGTTTGGGCAGTGTAGGGGGTCGTGCTGGGATGGTGTTTTAGGGTTCAGGGCAGTGCAGTGGTGTTTGGGCAGTGTAGGGGGTCGTGCTGGGATGGTGTTTTAGGGTTCAGGGCAGTGCAGTGGTGTTCGGGCAGTGTAGGGGGTCGTGCTGGGGTGGTGTTTAGGTTTCAGGGCAGTGTAGGGAGTCATGCAGGGGGTGGAGCTTTAGGGTTTAGGGCAGTGCAGTGGTGTTCGGGCAGGGTAGGGGGTCGTGCAGGGGGTGGTGTTTTATGGTTTAGGGCAGTGCAGTGGTGTTAGGGCAGTGTAGGGGGTCGTGCAGGGGGTGGTGTTTTAGGGTTCAGTGCAGTACAGTGGTGTTCGGGCAGTGTAGGGGGTCCTGCTGGGGGTAGTCGTTTAGGGTAGTGCAGTGGTGTTTGGGTAGTGTAGGGGGTCGTGCTGGGGGTAGTGTTTTAGGGTTTAGGGTAGTGCAGTGGTGTTTGTGTAGTGTAGGGGGTCGTGCAGGGGGTGGTGGTTTAGGGCAGTGCAGTGGTGTTCGGGCAGTGTAGGTGGTCATGCAGGGGGTGGTGATTTAGGGTTCAGGGCAGTGCAGTGGTGTTCGGGCAGTTTAGGAAGTTATGCTGATGGTGGTGTTTTAGGGTTCAGGGCAGTGCAGTGGTGTTCGGGCAGTGTAGGGGGTCGTGCTGGGGGTGGTGTTTTAGGGTTCAGGGCAGTGCAGTGTGTACTGACAGTGTAGGGGGTCGTGCTGGGGATGGTGTTTTAGGGTTCAGGGCAGTGCAGTGGTGTTCGGGCAGTGTAGGGGGTCATGCTGGGATGGTGTTTTAGGGTTCAGGGCAGTGCAGTGGTGTTCGGGCAGTGTAGGGGTCGTGTTTTAGGGTTCAGGGCAGTGCAGTGGTGTTCGGGCAGTGTAGGGGGCGTGCTGGAGGTGGTGTTTTAGGGTTCAGGGCAGTGCAGTGGTGTTTGGGCAGTGTAGGGAGTCATGCAGGGGGTGGAGCTTTAGGGTTTAGGGCAGTGCAGTGGTGTTTGGGCAGGGTAGGGGGTCGTGCAGGAGGTGGTGTTTTATGGTTTAGGGCAGTGCAGTGGTGTTAGGGCAGTGTAGGGGGTCGTGCAGGGGGGTGGTGTTTTAGGGTTTAGGGCAGTGCAGTAGTGTTCGGGCATTGTAGGGGGTCATGCAGGGGGTGGTGTTTTAGGGTTTAGCGCAGTGCAGTGGTGTTCGGCAGTGTAGGGAGTCGTGCAAGGGGGTGGTGTTTTAGGTTTTAGGGCAGAGCAGTGGTGTTTGGGCAGTGTAGGGGGTCGTGCTGGGGTGGTGTTTTAGGGTTTAGGGTAGGGCAGTGGTGTTCGGGCAGTGTTGGGATTCGTGCAGGGGGGTGGTGTTTTAGGGTTATGGGCAGTGCAGTGGTGTTCTGGCAGTGTAGGGGGTCGTGCAGGGGGGTGGTGTTTAAGGGTTTAGGGCAGTGCAGTAGTGTTCGGGCAGTGCAGGGGGTCGTGCAGGGGGTGGTGTTTTAGGGTTGAGGGCAGTGCAGTGGTGTTCGGGCAGTGTAGGGGGTCGTGCAGGGGGTGGTGTTTTAGGGTTTAGGGCAGTGCAGTGGTGTTCGGGCAGTGTTGGGAGTCGTGCAGGGGGGTGGTGTTTTAGGCTTTTGGGCAGTGCAGTGGTATTTGAGCAGTGCAGGGGGTCGTGTAGGGGGTGGTGTTTTAAGGTTTAAGGCAGTGCAGTGGTGTTCGGGCAGTGTAGGGGGTCGTGCTAAGGGTCGTGTTTTAGGGTTTAGTGCAGTGCAGTGGTCTTTGGGTAGTGTAGGGGGTCGTGTGTTAGGGTTTAGGGCAGTGCAGTTGTGTTCGGGCAGTGTTGGGAGTCGTGCAGGGGGGTGGTGTTTTAGGCTTTAGGGCAGTGCAGTGGTATTCGGGCAGTGCAGGGGGTCGTGCAGGGGGTGGTGTTTTAGGGTTTAAGGCAGTGCAGTGGTGTTCGGGCAGTGTAGGGGGTCGTGCTAAGGGTCGTGTTTTAGGGTTTAGGGCAGTGCAGTGCTCTTTGGGTAGTGTAGGGGGTCGTGCTAGGGGTGGTGTTTTAGGGTTTAGGGCAGTGCATTGGTGTTTGGGCAGTGTATGGGGTCGTGCAGGGGGTGGTGTTTTAGGATTTAGGGCAGAGCAGTGGTGTTAGGGCAGTGTAGGGGGTTGTGCAGGGGGTGGTGTTTTAGGGTTCAGGGCAGTGCAGTGGTATACGGGCAGTGTAGGGGGCCCTGCATGGGGTGGTGTTTTAGGGTTCAGGGTAGTGCAGTGCAGTGGTGTTCGGGCAGTGTAGGAGGTCGTGCAGGGGTGGTGTTTTTGGGTTTAGGGCAGTGGTGTTAAGACAGTGTAGGGGTCGTGCAGAGGGTGGTGTTTTAGGGTTTAGGGCAGTGCAGTGGTGTTCGGGCAGTGTAGGGGGTCGTGCTGGGGGTGGTGCTTTAGCGTTCAGGGCAGTGCAGTGGTGTACGAGCAGTGTAGGGGGTCCTGCAGGGGGTGGTTTTTTAGGATTTAGGGTAGTGCAGTGGTGTTCGGGCAGTGTAGGGGGTTGTGCAGGGGGTGGTGTTTTAGGGTTCAGGGCAGTGCAGTGGTGTACGGGCAGTGTAGGGGGTCCTGCATGGGGTGGTGTTTTAGGGTTCAGGGCAGTGCAGTGCAGTGGTGTTCCGGCAGTGTAAGGGGTCGTGCAGGGGGTGGTGTTTTAGGGTTCAGGGCAGTGCAGTGGTGTACGGGCAGTGTAGGGGGTCCTGCATGGGGTGGTGCTTTAGGGTTCAGGGCAGTGCAGTGCAGTGGTGTTCCGGTAGTGTAGGGGGTCATGCAGGGGGTTGTGTTTTAGTGTTTAGGGCAGTGTAGTGGTTTTCGGGCAGTGTAGGGGGTCGTGCAGGGGGTGGTGTTTTAGGGTTTAGGGCAGTGCAGTGGTGTTCGGGCGGTGTAGGGGGTCATGTTTTAGGGTTTAGGGCAGTGCAGTAGTGTTTGGGCATTGTAGGAGGTCATGCAGAGGGGTGGTGTTTCAGGGTTCTGGGCAGTGCAGTGGTGTTCGGGCAGTGTAAGGGGTCGTGCAGGGGGATGGTGTTTTAGGGTTCAGGGCAGTGCAGCGGTGTTCGGGCAGTGTAGGGGGTCGTGCAGGGGGGTGGTGATTTAGGGTTCAGGGCAGTGCAGTGGTATTCGGGCAGTTTAGGAAGTGGTGCTGGGGGTGGTGTTTTAGGGTTCAGGGCAGTGCAGTGGTGTACTGACAGTGTAGGGGGTTGTGCTGTGGGTGGTGTTTTAGGGTTCAGGGCAGTGCAGTGGTGTTTGGGCAGTGTAGGGGGTCGTGCTGGGATGGTGTTTTAGGGTTCAGGGCAGTGCAGTGGTGTTCGGGCAGTGTAGTGGGTCGTGCTGGGGTGGTGTTTAGGTTTCAGGGCAGTGCAGTGGTGTTCGGGCAGTGTAGGGAGTCATGCAGGGGGTGGAGCTTTAGGGTTTAGGGCAGTGCAGTGGTGTTCGGGCAGGGTAGGGGGTCGTGCAGGGGGTTGTGTTTTATGGTTTAGGGCAGTGCAGTGGTGTTAGGGCAGTGTAGGGGGTTGTGCAGGGGGTGGTGTTTTAGGGTTCAGGGCAGTACAGTGGTGTTCGGGCAGTGTAGGGGGTCCTGCTGGGGGTAGTCGTTTAGGGTAGTGCAGTGGTGTTTGGGTAGTGTAGGGGGTCGTGCTGGGGGTAGTGTTTTAGGGTTTAGGGTAGTGCAGTGGTGTTTGTGTAGTGTAGGGGGTCGTGCAGGGGGTGGTGGTTTAGGGCAGTGCAGTGGTGTTCGGGCAGTGTAGGTGGTCATGCAGGGGGTGGTGATTTAGGGTTCAGGGCAGTGTAGTGGTGTTCGGGCAGTTTAGGAAGTTATGCTGATGGTGGTGTTTTAGGGTTCAGGGCAGTGCAGTGGTGTTCGGGCAGTGTAGGGGGTCGTGCTGGGGGTGGTGTTTTAGGGTTCAGGGCAGTGCAGTGTGTACTGACAGTGTAGGGGGTCGTGCTGGGGATGGTGTTTTAGGGTTCAGGGCAGTGCAGTGGTGTTCGGGCAGTGTAGTGGGTCATGCTGGGATGGTGTTTTAGGGTTCAGGGCAGTGCAGTGGTGTTCGGGCAGTGTAGGGGGTTGTGTTTTAGGGTTCAGGGCAGTGCAGTGGTGTTCGGGCAGTGTAGGGGGCGTGCTGGGGGTGGTGTTTTAGGGTTCAGGGCAGTGCAGTGCAGTGGTGTTTGGCCGTGTAGGGAGTCATGCAGGGGGTGGAGCTTTAGGGTTTAGGGCAGTGCAGTGGTGTTTGGGCAGGGTAGGGGGTCGTGCAGGAGGTGGTGTTTTATGGTTTAGGGCAGTGCAGTGGTGTTAGGGCAGTGTAGGGGGTCGTGCAGGGGGTGGTGTTTTAGGGTTTAGGGCAGTGCAGTAGTGTTCGGGCATTGTAGGGGGTCATGCAGGGGGTGGTGTTTTAGGGTTTAGGGCAGTGCAGTGGTGTTCGGCAGTGTAGGGAGTCGTGCAAGGGGGTGGTGTTTTAGGTTTTAGGGCAGAGCAGTGGTGTTTGGGCAGTGTAGGGGGTCGTGCTGGGGTGGTGTTTTAGGGTTTAGGGTAGGGCAGTGGTGTTCGGGCAGTGTTGGGATTCGTGCAGGGGGGTGGTGTTTTAGGGTTAAGGGCAGTGCAGTGGTGTTCTGGCAGTGTAGGGGGTCGTGCAGGGGGGTGGTGTTTAAAGGTTTAGGGCAGTGCAGTAGTGTTCGGGCAGTGCAGGGGGTCGTGCAGGGGGTGGTGTTTTAGGTTTGAGGGCAGTGCAGTGGTGTTCGGGCAGTGTAGGGGGTCGTGCAGGGGGTGGTGTTTTAGGGTTTAGGGCAGTGCAGTGGTGTTCGGGCAGTGTTGGGAGTCGTGCAGGGGGGTGGTGTTTTAGGATATGGGCATTGCAGTGGTATTTGAGCAGTGCAGGGGGTCGTGTAGGGGGTGGTGTTTTAAGGTTTAAGGCAGTGCAGTGGTGTTCGGGCAGTGTAGGGGTCGTGCTAAGGGTCGTGTTTTAGGGTTTAGTGCAGTGCAGTGGTCTTTGGGTAGTGTAGGGGGTCGTGTTTTAGGGTTGTTTGTTAGGGTTTAGGGCAGTGCAGTTGTGTTCGAGTAGATAGGGGTCATGCTGGGGGTGGTGTTTTAGGGTTTAGGGCAGTGCAGTGGTGTTCAGGCAGTGTAGGGGGTCATGCAGGGGGTGGTGTTTTAGGGTTTAGGGCAGTGGTGTTCGGGCAGTGTAGGAGGTCGTGCAGGTGGGTGGTGATTTAGGGTTCAGGGCAGTGCAGTGGTGTTCGGGCAGTTTAGGAGGTCATGCTGGGGGTGGTGATTTAGGGTTCAGGGCAGTGCAGTGGTGATCGGGCAGTGTAAGGGGTCGTGCAGGGGGTGGTGATTTAGGGTTCAGGGCAGTGCAGTGTTGTTCGGGCAGTGTAGGGGGTCGTGCAGGGGGTGGTGTTTTAGGGTTCAGGGCACCGCAGTGGTGTTCGGGCAGTGTAGGGGGTCGTGCTGGGGGTGGTGTTTTAGGGTTCAGGGCAGTGCAGTGGTGTTCGGGCAGTGTAGGGGGTCCTGCTGGGGTAGTCGTTTAGGGTAGTGCAGTGGTGTTTGGGTAGTATAGGGGGTACTGCTGGGGGTAGTGTTTTAGGGTTTAGGGTAGTGCAGTGGTGTTCGGGCAGTGTAGGGCGTCATGCAGGGAGTGGTGTTTTAGGGTTTAGGGCAGTGCAGTGGTGTTCAGGCAGTGTAGGAGGTCGTGCAGGGGTGGTGTTTTTGGGTTTAGGGCAGTGGTGTTAAGGCAGTGTAGGGGGTCGTGCAGAGGGTGGTGTTTTAGGGTTTAGGTCAGTGCAGTGGTGTTCGGTCAGTGTAGGGGGTCGTGCTGGGGGTGGTGTTTTAGCGTTCAGGGCAGTGCAGTGGTGTACGGGCAGTTTAGGGGGTCCTGCAGGGGGTGGTTTTTTAGGGTTCAGGGCAGTGCAGTGGTGTTCAGGCAGTGTAGGGGGTCATGCAGGGGGTGGTGTTTTAGGGTTTAGGGCAGTGCAGTGGTGTTCGGGCAGTGTAGGGGGTCCTGCATGGGGTGGTGTTTTAGGGTTCAGTGCAGTGCAGTGGTGTTCAAGCAGTGTAGGGGGTCGTGCAGGGGTGGTGTTTTAGTGTTTAGGGCAGTGTAGTGGTGTTCGGGCAGTGTAGGGGGTCATGCTGGGGGTGGTGTTTTAGGGTTGAGGGCAGTGCATTGGTGTTCGGGCAGTGTAGGGGGTCGTGCTGGGGGTGGTGTTTTAGGGTTCAGGGCAGTGCAGTGGTGTTCGGGCAGTGTAGGGGGTCCTGCTGGGGGTAGTCATTTAGGGTAGTGAAGTGGTGTTTGGGTAGTATAGGGGGTACTGCTGGGGGTAGTGTTTAAGGGTTTAGGGTAGTGCAGTGGTGTTTGGGTAGTGTAGGGGGTCGTGCTGGGGGTAGTGTTTTAGGGTTTAGGGCAGTGCAGTGGTGTTCGGGCAGTGTAGGTGGTCGTGCAGGGGGGTGGTATTTTAGGGTTCAGGGCAGTGCAGTGGTGTTCAGGCAGTTTAGGAGGTCATTCTGGGGGTGGTGTTTTAGGGTTCAGGGCAGTGCAGTGGTGTTCGGGCAGTGTAGGGGGTCCTCCATGGGGTGGTGTTTTAGGGTTCAGGGCAGTGCAGTGCAGTGGTGTTCGGGCAGTGTAGGGGGTCGTGCAGGGGGGTGGTGATTTAGGGTTCAGGGCAGTGCAGTGGTGTTCGGGCAGTTTAGGAAGTTGTGCTGGGGGTGGTGTTTTAGGGTTCAGGGCAGTGCAGTGGTGTTCGGGCAGTGTAGGGGGTCGTGCTGGGGGTGGTGTTTTAGGGTTCAGGGCAGTGCAGTGGTGTACTGACAGTGTAGGGGGTCGTGCTGGGGGTGGTGTTTTAGGGTTCAGGGCAGTGCAGTGGTGTTCGGGCAGTGTAGGGGGTCGTGCTGGGATGGTGTTTTAGGGTTCAGGGCAGTGCAGTGTTCGGGCAGTGTAGGGGGTCGTGCTGGGGTGGTGTTTTAGGGTTCAGGGCAGTGCAGTGGTGTTCGGGCAGTGTAGGGGGCGTGCTGGGGGTGGTGTTTTAGGGATCAGGGCAGTGCAGTGGTGTACTGACAGTGTAGGGGGTCGTGCTGGGGTTGGTGTTTTAGGGTTCAGGGCAGTGCAGTGGTGTTCGGGCAGTGTAGGGGGTCGTGCTGGGATGGTGTTTTAGGGTTCAGGGCAGTGCAATGGTGTTCGGGCAGTGTAGGGGGTCGTGCTGGGGTGGTGTTTTAGGGTTCAGGGCAGTGCAGTGCAGTGGTGTTTGGGCAGTGTAGGGAGTCATGCAGTGGGTGGAGCTTTAGGGTTTAGGGCAGTGCAGTGGTGTTCGGCAGTGTAGGGGGTCGTGCAGGGGATGGTGTTGTAGGGTTCAGGGCAGTGCAGTGGTGTTCGGGCAGTGTAGGGGGTCCTGCTGGGGGTAGTCGTTTAGGGTAGTGCAGTGGTGTTTGGGTAGTGTAGGGGGTCGTGCTGGGGGTAGTGTTTTAGGGTTTAGGGTAGTGCAGTGGTGTGTGTGTAGTGTAGGGGGTCATGCAGGGGGTGGTGTTTTAGGGTTTAAGGCAGTGCAGTGGTGTTCGGGCAGTGTAGGTGGTCGTGCAGGGGGGTGGTGTTTTAGGGTTCAGGGCAGTGCAGTGGTGTTCAAGCAGTTTAGGAGGTCATTCTGGGGGTGGTGTTTTAGGGATCAGGGCAGTGCAGTGGTGTTTGGGCAGTGTAGGGGGTCCTGCATGGGGTGGAGTTTTAGGGTTCAGGGCAGTGTAGTGCAGTGGTGTTCGGGCAGTGTAGGGGGTCGTGCAGGGGGTGGTGTATTAGTGTTTAGGGCAGTGTAGTGGTGTTCAGGCAGTGTAGGGGGGCCTGCAGGGGGTTGAGTTTTAGGGTTTAGGGCAGTGCAGTGGTGTTCGGGCGGTGTAGGGGGTGGTGTTTGAGGGTTCTGGGCAGTGCAGTGGTGTTTGGGGAGTGTAGGGGGTCGTGCAGGGGGATGGTGTTTTAGGGTTCAGGGCAGTGCAGTGGTGTTTGGGCAGTGTAGGGGGTCGTGCAGGGGGGTGGTGATTTAGGGTTCAGGGCAGTGCAGTGGTGTTCGGGCAGTTTAGGAAGTTGTGCTGGGGGTGGTGTTTTAGGGTTCAGGGCAGTGCAGTGGTGTTCGGGCAGTGTAGGGGGTCGTGCTGGGGGTGATGTTTTAGGGTTCAGGACAGTGCAGTGGTGTACTGACAGTGTAGGGGGTCGTGCTGGGGGTGGTGTTTTAGGGTTCAGGGCAGTGCAGTGGTGTTCGGGCATTGTATGGGGTCATGCAGGGGGTGGTGTTTTAGGGTTCAGTGCAGTGGTGTTCGGCAGGGTAGGGAGTCGTGCAAGGGGGTGGTGTTTTAGGTTTTAGGGCAGTGCAGTGGTGTTCGGGCAGTGTAGGGGTCATGCTGGGGTGGTGTTTTAGGGATTAGGGCAGAGCAGTGGTGTTTGGGCAGTGTAGGGGGTCGTGCTGGGGTGGTGTTTTATGGTTTAGGGTAGGGCAGTGGTGTTCGGGCAGTGTTGGGAGTCGTGCAGGAGGGTGGTGTTTTAGGGTTAAGGGCAGTGCAGTGGTGTTCTGGCAGTGTAGGGGGTCATGCAGGGGGTGGTGTTTAAGGGTTTAGGGCAATGCAGTAGTGTTCGGGCAGTGCAGGGGGTCGTGCAGGGGGTGGTGTTTTAGGGTTGAGGGCAGTGCAGTGGTGTTCGGGCATTGTAGGGGGTCATGCAGGGGGTGGTGTTTTAGGGTTTAGGGCAGTTCAGTGGTGTTCGACAGTGTTGGGAGTCGTGCAGGGGGGTGGTGTTTTAGGGTTTAGGGCAGTGCAGTGGTATTCGGGCAGTGCAGGGGGTCGTGTAGGGGGTGGTGTTTTAGGGCTTAAGGCAGTGCAGTCGTGTTCGGGCAGTGCAGGGGGTCAAGCTAAGGGTCGTGTTTTAGGGTTTAGGGCAGTGCAGTGGTCTTTGGGTAGTGTAGGGGGTCGTGTTTTAGGGTTGTGTGTTAGGGTTTAGGGCAGTGCAGTGGTCTTTGGGTAGTGTAGGTGTTCATGTTTTAGGGTTGTGTGTTAGGGTTTAGGGCAGTGCAGTTGTGTTCGAGTAGATAGGGGTCGTGCTGGGGGTGGTGTTTTAGGGTTTAGGGCAGTGCAGTTCTGTTGGGGTAGTGTAGGGGGTCGTGCTGGGAGTGGTGTTTTAGGGTTTAGGGCAGTGCATTGGTGTTTGGGCAGTGTATGGGGTCGTGCAGGGGGTGGTGTTTTAGGGTTTAGGGCAGTGCAGTGGTGTTCGGGCCGTGTAGGGGGTCATGCAGGGGATGGTGTTTTAGGGTTTAGGGCAGTGCAGTGGTGTTCGGGCAGTGTAGGAAGTCGTGCAGGTGGGTGGTGATTTAGGGTTCAGGGCAGTGCAGTGGTGTTCGGGCAGTTTAGGAGGTCATGCTGGGGGTGGTGATTTAGGGTTCAAGGCAGTGCAGTGGTGTTCAGGCAGTGTAGGGGGTCGTGCTAGGGGTGGTGTTTTAGGGTTCAGGGCAGTGCAGTGGTGTTCGGGCAGTGTAGGGGGTCGTGCTGGGGGTGGTGTTTTAGGGTTCAGGGCAGTGCAGTGGTGTTCGGGCAGTGTAGGGGGTCATGCAGGGGGTGGTGTTTTAGTGTTTAGGGCAGTGTAGTGGTGTTCGGGCAGTGTAGGGGGGCCTGCAGGGGGTTGTGTTTTAGGGTTTAGGGCAGTGCAGTGGTGTACGGACGGTGTAGGGGGTCGTGTTTTAGGGTTTAGGGCAGTGCAGTAGTGTTTGGGCATTGTAGGGGGTCATGCAGAGGGGTGGTGTTTTAGGGTTCTGGGCAGTGCAGTGGTGTTTGGGCAGTGTAGGGGGTCGTGCAGGGGGATGGTGTTTTAGGGTTCAGGGCAGTGCAGTGGTGTTCGAGCAGTGTAGGGGGTCGTGCAGGGGGGTGGTGATTTAGGGTTCAGGGCAGTGCAGTGGTGTTCGGGCAGTTTAGGAAGTTGTGCTGGGGGTGGTGTTTTAGGGTTCAGGGCAGTGCAGTGGTGTTCGGGCAGTGTAGGGGGTCATGCTGGGGGTGGAGTTTTAGGGTTCAGGACAGTGCAGTGGTGTACTGACAGTGTAGGGGGTCGTGGTGGGGTGGTGTTTTAGGGTTCAGGGCAGTGCAGTGGTGTTCGGGCAGTGTAGGGGGCCGTGCTGGGATGGTGTTTTAGGGTTCAGGGCAGTGCAGTGGTGTTCGGGCAGTGTAGGGGGTCATGCTGGGGTGGTGTTTTAGGGTTCAGGGCAGTGCAGTGTAGGGGGGCGTGCTGGGGGTGGTGTTTTAGGGTTCAGGGCAGTGCAGTGCAGTGGTGTTTTTGGCAGTGTAGGGAGTTATGCAGGGTGTGGAGCTTTAGGGTTTAGGGCAGTGCAGTGGTGTTCGGGCAGGGTAGGGGGTCGTGCAGGGGGTGGTGTTTTATGGTTTAGGGCAGTGCAGTGGTGTTAGGGCAGTGTAGGGGGTCGTGCAGGGGGGTGGTGTTTTAGGGTTTAGGGCAGTGCAGTGGTGTTCGGGCATTGTAGGGGGTCATGCAGGGGGTGGTGTTTTAGGGTTTAGGGCAGTGCAGTGATGTTCGGCAGGGTAGGGAGTCGTGCAAGGGGGTGGTGTTTTAGGGCAGTGCAGTGGTGTTCGGGCAGTGTAGGGGTCATGCTGGGGTGGTGTTTTAGGGTTTAGGGCAGAGCAGTGGTGTTTGGGCAGTGTAGGGGGTCGTGCTGGGGTGGTGTTTTATGGTTTAGGGTAGGGCAGTGGTGTTCGGGCAGTGTTGGGAGTCGTGCAGGAGGGGGGTGTTTTAGGTTTAAGGGCAGTGCAGTGGTGTTCTGGCAGTGTAGGGGGTCGTGCAGGGGGTGGTGTTTAAGGGTTTAGGGCAGTGCAGTAGAGTTCGGGCAGTGCAGGGGGTCGTGCAGGGGGTGGTGTTTTAGGATTGAGGGCAGTGCAGTGGTGTTCGGGCAGTGTAGGGGGTCGTGCAGGGGGTGGTGTTTTAGGGTTTAGGGCAGTGCAGTGGTGTTCAGGCAGTGTAGGAGGTCGTGCAGAGGTGGTGTTTTTGGGTTTAGGGCAGTGGTGTTAAGGCAGTGTAGGGGGTCGTGCAGAGGGTGGTGTTTTAGGGTTTAGGTCAGTGCAGTGGTGTTCGGTCAGTGTAGGGGGTCGTGCTGGGGGTGGTGTTTTAGCGTTCAGGGCAGTGCAGTGGTGTACGGGCAGTGTAGGGGGTCCTGCAGGGGGTGGTTTTTTAGGATTTAGGGCAGTGCAGTGGTGTTCGGGCAGTGTAGGGGGTTGTGCAGGGGGTAGTGTTTTAGGGTTCAGGGCAGTGCAGTGGTGTACGGGCAGTGTAGGGGGTCCTGCATGGGGTGGTGTTTTAGGGTTCAGTGCAGTGCAGTGGTGTTTCAGCAGTGTAGGGGGTCGTGCAGGGGGTGGTGTTTTAGGGTTCAGGGCAGTGCAGTGGTGTACGGGCAGTGTAGGGGGTCCTGCATGGGGTGGTGTTTTAGGGTTCAGGGCAGTGCAGTGCAGTGGTGTTCCTGCAGTGTAGGGGGTCGTGCAGGGGGTGGTGTTTTAGTGTTTAGGGCAGTGTAGTGGTTTTCGGGCAGTGTAGGGGGTCGTGCAGGGAGTGGTGTTTTTGGGTTTAGGGCAGTGCAGTGGTGTTCGGGCAGTGTAGGGGGTCGTGCTGGGGGTGGTATTTTAGGGTTCAGGGCAGTGCAGTGGTGTACTGACAGTGTAGGGGGTCGTGCTGGGGGTGGTGTTTTAGGGTTCAGGGCAGTGCAGTGGTGTTCGGGCAGTGTAGGGGATCGTGCTGGGATGGTGTTTTAGGGTTCAGGGCAGTGCAGTGGTGTTCGGGCAGTATAGCGGGTTGTGCTGGGGTGGTGTTTTAGGGTTCAGGGCAGTGCAGTGGTGTTTGGGCAGTGTAGGGCGGCGTGCTGGGGTGGTGTTTTAGGGTTCAGGGCAGTGCAGTGCAGTGATGTTTGGGCAGTGTAGGGGGTCATGCAGGGGGTGGAGCTTTAGGGTTTAGGGCAGTGCAGTGGTGTTCGGGCAGGGTAGGTGGTCATGCAGGGGGTGGTGTTTTATTGTTTAGGGCAGTGCAGCGGTGTTAGGGCAGTGTAGGGGGTCGTGCAGGGGGGTGGTGTTTTAGGGTTTAGGGCAGTGCAGTGGTGTTCGGGCATTGTAGGGGGTCATGCAGGGGGTGGTGTTTTAGGTTTTAGGGCAGTGCAGTGGTGTTGGGGCAGTGTAGGGGTCATGCTGGGGTGGTGTTTTAGGGTTTAGGGCAGATCAGTGGTGTTTGGGCAGTGTAGGGGGTCGTGCTGGGGTGGTGTTTTAGAGTTTAGGGTAAGGCAGTGGTGTTTGGGCACTGTAGGGGGTCAGGCAGGGGGGTGGTATTTTAGGGTTCAGGGCAGTGCAGTGGTGTTCGGGCAGTGTAGGGGGTCGTGCTGGGGGTAGTCGTTTAGGGTAGTGCAGTGGTGTTTGGGTAGTATAGGGGGTACTGCTGGGGGTAGTGTTTTAGGGTTCAGGGCAGTGCAGTGGTGTTCGGGCAGTGTAGGGGGTCGTGCTGGGGGTAGTAGTTTAGGGTAGTGCAGTGGTGTTTGGGTAGTATAGGGGATACTGCTGGGGGTAGTGTTTTAGGGTTTAGGGTAGTGCAGTGGTGTTTGTGTAGTGTAGGGGGTCGTGCAGGGGTGGTGTTTTAGGGTTTAGGGCATTGCAGTGGTGTTCGGGCAGTGTAGGTGGTCGTGCAGGGGGGTGGTGATTTAGGGTTCAGGGCAGTGCAGTGGTGTTCAGGTAGTTTAGGAGGTCATTCTGGGGGTGGTTTTTTAGGGTTCAGGGCAGTGCAGTGGTGTTCGGGCAGTGTAGGGGGTCGTGCAGGGGGGTGGTGATTTAGGGTTCAGGGCAGTGCAGTGGTGTTCAGGCAGTTTAGGAAGTTGTGCTGGGGGTGGTGTTTTAGGGTTCAGGGCAGTGCAGTGGTGTTAGGGCGGTGTAGGGGGTTGTGCTGGGGTGGTGTTTTAGGGTTCAGGGCAGTGCAGTAGTGTACTGACAGTGTAGGGGGTCGTGCTGGGGGTGGTGTTTTAGGGTTCAGGGCAGTGCAGTGGTGTTCGGGCAGTGTAGGGGGTCGTGCTGGGATGGTGTTTTAGGGTTCAGGGCAGTGCAGAGGTGTTTGGGCAGTGTAGGGGGTCGTGCTGGGGTGGTGTTTTACGGGTCAGGGCAGTGCAGTGGTGTTCGGCCAGTGTAGGGGGTAGTGCAGGGGGGTGGTGTTTTAGGGTTAAGGGCAGTGCAGTGGTGTTCTGGCAGTGTAGGGGGCCGTGCAGGGGGACGGTGTTTTAGGGATCAGGGCAGTGCAGTGGTGTTCGGGCAGTGTAGGGGGTTGTGCAGGGTGTGGTGATTTAGGGTTCAGGGCAGTGCAGTGGTGTTCGGGCAGTTTGGGGAGTTGTGCTAGGGGTGGTGTTTTAGGGTTCAGGGCAGTGCAGTGGTGTTCGGGCAGTGTAGGTGGTCGTGCAGGGGGGTGGTGATTTAGGGTTCAGGGCAGTGCAGTGGTGTTCAGGTAGTTTAGGAGGTCATTCTGGGGGTGGTTTTTTAGGGTTCAGGGCAGTGCAGTGGTGTTCGGGCAGTGTAGGGGGTCGTGCAGGGGGGTGGTGATTTAGGGTTCAGGGCAGTGCAGTGGTGTTCAGGCAGTTTAGGAAGTTGTGCTGGGGGTGGTGTTTTAGGGTTCAGGGCAGTGCAGTGGTGTTAGGGCGGTGTAGGGGGTTGTGCTGGGGTGGTGTTTTAGGGTTCAGGGCAGAGCAGTAGTGTACTGACAGTGTAGGGGGTCGTGCTGGGGGTGGTGTTTTAGGGTTCAGGGCAGTGCAGTGGTGTTCGGGCAGTGTAGGGGGTCGTGCTGGGATGGTGTTTTAGGGTTCAGGGCAGTGCAGAGGTGTTTGGGCAGTGTAGGGGGTCGTGCTGGGGTGGTGTTTTACGGTTCAGGGCAGTGCAGTGGTGTTCGGGCAGTGTAGGGGGTCGTGCAGGGGGGTGGTGTTTTAGGGTTAAGGGCAGTGCAGTGGTGTTCTGGCAGTGTAGGGGGCCGTGCAGGGGGACGGTGTTTTAGGGTTCAGGGCAGTGCAGTGGTGTTCGGGCAGTGTAGGGGGTTGTGCAGGGTGTGGTGATTTAGGGTTCAGGGCAGTGCAGTGGTGTTCGGGCAGTTTAGGGAGTTGTGCTAGGGGTGGTGTTTTAGGGTTCAGGGCAGTGCAGTGGTGTTCCGGCAGTGTAGGGGGTCGTGCAGGGGGGGTGGTGTTTTAGGGTTTAGGGCAGTGCAGTGGGATTCGGGAAGTGTAGGGGGTCGTGCTGGGGTGGTGTTTTTGGGTTTAGGGCAGTGGTGTTAAGGCAGTGTAGGGGGTCGTTCAGAGGGTGGAGTTTTAGGGTTTAGGGCAGTGCAGTGGTGTTTGGGCAGTGTAGGGGGTCGTGCTGGGGGTGGTATTTTAGCGTTCAGGGCAGTCCTGTGGTATACGGGCAGTGTAGGGGGTCCTGCAGGGGGTGGTTTTTTAGGGTTCAGGGCAGTGCAGTGGTGTTCAGGCAGTGTAGGGGGTCGTGCAGGGGGTGGTGTTTTAGGGTTTAGGGCAGTGCAGTGGTGTTGGGGCAGTGTAGGGGTCCTGCATGGGGTGGTGTTTTAGGGTTCAGGGCAGTGCAGTGCAGTGGTGTTCGGGCAGTGTAGGGGGTCGTGTTTTAGGGTTTAGGGCAATGCAGTAGTGTTTATGGCATTGTAGGGGGTCATGCAGAGGGGTGGTATTTTAGGGTTCGGGGCAGTACAGTGGTGTTCGGGCAGTGTAGGGGGCCGTGCAGGGGGATGGTGTTTTAGGGTTCAGGGCAGTGCAGTGGTGTTTGGACAGTGTAGGGGGTCGTGCAGGGGGGTGGTGATTTAGGGTTCAGGGCAGTGCAGTGGTGTTCGGGCAGTTTAGGAAGTTGTGCTGGGGGTGGTGTTTTAGGGTTCAGGGCAGTGCAGTGGTGTTCGGGCAGTGTAGGGGGTCGTGCTGGGGGTGGTATTTTAGGGTTCAGGGCAGTGCAGTGGTGTACTGACAGTGTAGGGGGTTGTGCTGGGGGTGGTGTTTTAGGGTTCAGGGCAGTGCAGTTCGGGCAGTGTAGGGGATCGTGCTGGGATGGTGTTTTAGGGTTCAGGGCAGTGCAGTGGTGTTCGGGCAGTATAGGGGGTTGTGCTGGGGTGGTGTTTTAGGGTTCAGGGCAGTGCAGTGGTGTTTGGGCAGTGTAGGGCGGCGTGCTGGGGGTGGTGTTTTAGGGTTCAGGGCAGTGCAGTGCAGTGGTGTTTGGGCAGTGTAGGGGGTCATGCAGGGGGTGGAGCTTTAGGGTTTAGGGCAGTGCAGCGGTGTTAGGGCAGTGTAGGGGGTCGTGCAGGGGGGTGGTGTTTTAGGGTTTAGGGCAGTGCAGTGGTGTTCGGGCATTGTAGGGGGTCATGCAGGGGGTGGTTTAGGTTTTAGGGCAGTGCAGTGGTGTTCGGGCAGTGTAGGGGTCATGCTGGGGTGGTGTTTTAGGGTTTAGGGCAGGTCAGTGTGTTTGGGCAGTGTAGGGGGTCGTGCTGGGGTGGTGTTTTAGAGTTTAGGGTAGGGCAGTGGTGTTTGGGCACTGTAGGGGGTCATGCAGGGGGGTGGTGTTTTAGGGTTAAGGGCAGTGCAGTGGTGTTCTGGCAGTGAAGGGGGTAGTGCAGGGGGGTGGTGTTTAAGGGTTTAGGGCAGTGCAGTAGTGTTCGGGCAGTGTAGGGGGTGGTGCAGGGGGTGGTGTTTTAGGGTTGAGGGCAGTGCAGTGGTGTTCGGGCAGTGTAGGGGGTCGTGCAGGGGGTGGTGGTTTAGGGTTTAGGGCAGTGCAGTGGTGTTCGGGCAGTGTTGGGAGTCGTGCAGGGGGGTGGTGTTTTAGGCTTTAGGGCAGTGCAGTGGTATTCGGGCAGTGCAGGGGGTGGTGTTTTAGGGTTTAAGGCAGTGCAGTGGTGTTCGGGCAGTGTAGGGGGTCGCGCTAAGGGTCGTGTTTTAGGGTTTAGGGCAGTGCAGTGGTCTTTGGGTAGTGTAGGGGGTCGTGCTAGGGGTGGTGTTTTAGGGTTTAGGGCAGTGCATTGGTGTTTGGACAGTGTATGGGGTCGTGCAGGGGGTGGTGTTTTTTGGTTTAGGGCAGTGCAGTGGTGTTCGGGCAGTGTAGGGGGTCATGCAGGGGGTGGTGTTTTAGGATTTAGGGCAGTGCAGTGGTGTTCGGGCAGTGTAGGGGGTTGTGCAGGGGGTGGTGTTTTAGGGTTCAGGGCAGTGCAGTGGTGTACGGGCAGTGTAGGGGGCCCTGCATGGGGTGGTGTTTTAGGGTTCAGGGCATTGCAGTGCAGTGGTGTTCGGGCAGTGTAGGAAGTCGTGCAGGGGTGGTGTTTTTGGGTTTAGGGCAGTGCAGTGGTGTTCGGGCAGTGTAGGGGGTCGTGCTGGGGGTGGTATTTTAGGGTTCAGGGCAGTGCAGTGGTGTACTGACAGTGTAGGGGGTCGTGCTGGGGGTGGTGTTTTAGGGTTCAGGGCAGTGCAGTGGTGTTCGGGCAGTGTAGGGGATCGTGCTGGGATGGTGTTTTAGGGTTCAGGGCAGTGCAGTGGTGTTCGGGCAGTATAGCGGGTTGTGCTGGGGTGGTGTTTTAGGGTTCAGGGCAGTGCAGTGGTGTTTGGGCAGTGTAGGGCGGCGTGCTGGGGTGGTGTTTTAGGGTTCAGGGCAGTGCAGTGCAGTGATGTTTGGGCAGTGTAGGGGGTCATGCAGGGGGTGGAGCTTTAGGGTTTAGGGCAGTGCAGTGGTGTTCGGGCAGGGTAGGTGGTCATGCAGGGGGTGGTGTTTTATTGTTTAGGGCAGTGCAGCGGTGTTAGGGCAGTGTAGGGGGTCGTGCAGGGGGGTGGTGTTTTAGGGTTTAGGGCAGTGCAGTGGTGTTCGGGCATTGTAGGGGGTCATGCAGGGGGTGGTGTTTTAGGTTTTAGGGCAGTGCAGTGGTGTTGGGGCAGTGTAGGGGTCATGCTGGGGTGGTGTTTTAGGGTTTAGGGCAGATCAGTGGTGTTTGGGCAGTGTAGGGGGTCGTGCTGGGGTGGTGTTTTAGAGTTTAGGGTAAGGCAGTGGTGTTTGGGCACTGTAGGGGGTCAGGCAGGGGGGTGGTATTTTAGGGTTAAGGGCAGTGCAGTGGTGTTCTGGCAGTGTAGGGGGTAGTGCAGGGGGGTGGTGTTTAAGGGTTTAGGGCAGTGCAGTAGTGTTCGGGCAGTGTAGGGGGTCGTGCAGGGGGTGGTGTTTTAGGGTTGAGGGCAGTGCAGTGGTGTTCGGGCAGTGTAGGGGGTCGTGCAGGGGGTGGTGTTTTAGGGTTTAGGGCAGTGCAGTGGTGTTCGGGCAGTGTTGGGAGTCGTGCAGGGGGGTGGTGTTTTAGGCTTTAGGGCAGTGCAGTGGTATTCGGGCAGTGCAGGGGGTCGTGCAGGGGGTGGTGTTTTAGGGTTTAAGGCAGTGCAGTGGTGTTCGGGCAGTGTAGGGGGTCGCGCTAAGGGTCGTGTTTTAGGGTTTAGGGCAGTGCAGTGGTCTTTGGGTAGTGTAGGGGGTCGTGCTAGGGGTGGTGTTTTAGGGTTTAGGGCAGTGCATTGGTGTTTGGGCAGTGTATGGGGTCGTGCAGGGGGTGGTGTTTTTTGGGTTAGGGCAGTGCAGTGGTGTTCGGGCAGTGTAGGGGGTCATACAGGGGGTGGTGTTTTAGGATTTAGGGCAGTGCAGTGGTGTTCGGGCAGTTTAGGGGGTTGTGCAGGGGGTGGTGTTTTAGGGTTCAGGGCAGTGCAGTGGTGTACGGGCAGTGTAGGGGGCCCTGCATGGGGTGCTGTTTTAGGGTTCAGGGCAGTGCAGTGCAGTGGTGTTCGGGCAGTGTAGGAGGTCGTGCAGGGGTGGTGTTTTTGGGTTTAGGGCAGTGGTGTTAAGGCAGTGTAGGGGGTTGTGCAGAGGGTGGTGTTTTAGGGTTTAGGGCAGTGCAGTGGTGTTCGGGCAGTGTAGGGGGTCGTGCTGGGGGTGGTGTTTTAGGGTTCAGGGCAGTGCAGTGCAGTGGTGTTCCGGCAGTGTTGGGGGTCGTGCAGGGGGTGGTGTTTTAGGGTTTAGGGCAGTGCAGTGGTGTTCGGGCGGTGTAGGGGGTCATGTTTTAGGGTTTAGGGCAGTGCAGTAGTGTTGGGCATTGTAGGAGGTCATGCAGAGGGGTGGTGTTTTAGGGTTCTGGGCAGTGCAGTGGTGTTCGGACAGTGTAGGGGGTCGTGCAGGGGGATGGTGTTTTAGGGTTCAGGGCAGTGCAGCGGTGTTCGGCCAGTGTAGGGGGTCGTGTAGGGGGGTGGTGATTTAGGGTTCAGGGCAGTGCAGTGGTGTTCGGGCAGTTTAGGAAGTTGTGCTGGGGGTGGTGTTTTAGGGTTCAGGGCAGTGCAGTGGTGTTTGGGCAGTGTAGGGGGTCGTGCTGGGGGTGGTATTTTAGCGTTCAGGGCAGTCCTGTGGTATACGGGCAGTGTAGGGGGTCCTGCAGGGGGTGGTTTTTTAGGGTTCAGGGCAGTGCAGTGGTGTTCAGGCAGTGTAGGGGGTCGTGCAGGGGGTGGTGTTTTAGGGTTTAGGGCAGTGCAGTGGTGTTGGGGCAGTGTAGGGGTCCTGCATGGGGTGGTGTTTTAGGGTTCAGGGCAGTGCAGTGCAGTGGTGTTCGGGCAGTGTAGGGGGTCGTGTTTTAGGGTTTAGGGCAATGCAGTAGTGTTTATGGCATTGTAGGGGGTCATGCAGAGGGGTGGTATTTTAGGGTTCGGGGCAGTACAGTGGTGTTCGGGCAGTGTAGGGGGCCGTGCAGGGGGATGGTGTTTTAGGGTTCAGGGCAGTGCAGTGGTGTTTGGACAGTGTAGGGGGTCGTGCAGGGGGGTGGTGATTTAGGGTTCAGGGCAGTGCAGTGGTGTTCGGGCAGTTTAGGAAGTTGTGCTGGGGGTGGTGTTTTAGGGTTCAGGGCAGTGCAGTGGTGTTCGGGCAGTGTAGGGGGTCGTGCTGGGGGTGGTATTTTAGGGTTCAGGGCAGTGCAGTGGTGTACTGACAGTGTAGGGGGTTGTGCTGGGGGTGGTGTTTTAGGGTTCAGGGCAGTGCAGTTCGGGCAGTGTAGGGGATCGTGCTGGGATGGTGTTTTAGGGTTCAGGGCAGTGCAGTGGTGTTCGGGCAGTATAGGGGGTTGTGCTGGGGTGGTGTTTTAGGGTTCAGGGCAGTGCAGTGGTGTTTGGGCAGTGTAGGGCGGCGTGCTGGGGGTGGTGTTTTAGGGTTCAGGGCAGTGCAGTGCAGTGGTGTTTGGGCAGTGTAGGGGGTCATGCAGGGGGTGGAGCTTTAGGGTTTAGGGCAGTGCAGCGGTGTTAGGGCAGTGTAGGGGGTCGTGCAGGGGGGTGGTGTTTTAGGGTTTAGGGCAGTGCAGTGGTGTTCGGGCATTGTAGGGGGTCATGCAGGGGGTGGTTTAGGTTTTAGGGCAGTGCAGTGGTGTTCGGGCAGTGTAGGGGTCATGCTGGGGTGGTGTTTTAGGGTTTAGGGCAGGTCAGTGTGTTTGGGCAGTGTAGGGGGTCGTGCTGGGGTGGTGTTTTAGAGTTTAGGGTAGGGCAGTGGTGTTTGGGCACTGTAGGGGGTCATGCAGGGGGGTGGTGTTTTAGGGTTAAGGGCAGTGCAGTGGTGTTCTGGCAGTGAAGGGGGTAGGGCAGGGGGGTGGTGTTTAAGGGTTTAGGGCAGTGCAGTAGTGTTCGGGCAGTGTAGGGGGTGGTGCAGGGGGTGGTGTTTTAGGGTTGAGGGCAGTGCAGTGGTGTTCGGGCAGTGTAGGGGGTCGTGCAGGGGGTGGTGGTTTAGGGTTTAGGGCAGTGCAGTGGTGTTCGGGCAGTGTTGGGAGTCGTGCAGGGGGGTGGTGTTTTAGGCTTTAGGGCAGTGCAGTGGTATTCGGGCAGTGCAGGGGGTGGTGTTTTAGGGTTTAAGGCAGTGCAGTGGTGTTCGGGCAGTGTAGGGGGTCGCGCTAAGGGTCGTGTTTTAGGGTTTAGGGCAGTGCAGTGGTCTTTGGGTAGTGTAGGGGGTCGTGCTAGGGGTGGTGTTTTAGGGTTTAGGGCAGTGCATTGGTGTTTGGACAGTGTATGGGGTCGTGCAGGGGGTGGTGTTTTTTGGTTTAGGGCAGTGCAGTGGTGTTCGGGCAGTGTAGGGGGTCATGCAGGGGGTGGTGTTTTAGGATTTAGGGCAGTGCAGTGGTGTTCGGGCAGTGTAGGGGGTTGTGCAGGGGGTGGTGTTTTAGGGTTCAGGGCAGTGCAGTGGTGTACGGGCAGTGTAGGGGGCCCTGCATGGGGTGGTGTTTTAGGGTTCAGGGCAGTGCAGTGCAGTGGTGTTCGGGCAGTGTAGGAAGTCGTGCAGGGGTGGTGTTTTTGGGTTTAGGGCAGTGCAGTGGTGTTCGGGCAGTGTAGGGGGTCGTGCTGGGGGTGGTATTTTAGGGTTCAGGGCAGTGCAGTGGTGTACTGACAGTGTAGGGGGTCGTGCTGGGGGTGGTGTTTTAGGGTTCAGGGCAGTGCAGTGGTGTTCGGGCAGTGTAGGGGATCGTGCTGGGATGGTGTTTTAGGGTTCAGGGCAGTGCAGTGGTGTTCGGGCAGTATAGCGGGTTGTGCTGGGGTGGTGTTTTAGGGTTCAGGGCAGTGCAGTGGTGTTTGGGCAGTGTAGGGCGGCGTGCTGGGGTGGTGTTTTAGGGTTCAGGGCAGTGCAGTGCAGTGATGTTTGGGCAGTGTAGGGGGTCATGCAGGGGGTGGAGCTTTAGGGTTTAGGGCAGTGCAGTGGTGTTCGGGCAGGGTAGGTGGTCGTGCAGGGGGTGGTGTTTTATTGTTTAGGGCAGTGCAGCGGTGTTAGGGCAGTGTAGGGGGTCGTGCAGGGGGGTGGTGTTTTAGGGTTTAGGGCAGTGCAGTGGTGTTCGGGCATTGTAGGGGGTCATGCAGGGGGTGGTGTTTTAGGTTTTAGGGCAGTGCAGTGGTGTTGGGGCAGTGTAGGGGTCATGCTGGGGTGGTGTTTTAGGGTTTAGGGCAGATCAGTGGTGTTTGGGCAGTGTAGGGGGTCGTGCTGGGGTGGTGTTTTAGAGTTTAGGGTAAGGCAGTGGTGTTTGGGCACTGTAGGGGGTCAGGCAGGGGGGTGGTATTTTAGGGTTAAGGGCAGTGCAGTGGTGTTCTGGCAGTGTAGGGGGTAGTGCAGGGGGGTGGTGTTTAAGGGTTTAGGGCAGTGCAGTAGTGTTCGGGCAGTGTAGGGGGTCGTGCAGGGGGTGGTGTTTTAGGGTTGAGGGCAGTGCAGTGGTGTTCGGGCAGTGTAGGGGGTCGTGCAGGGGGTGGTGTTTTAGGGTTTAGGGCAGTGCAGTGGTGTTCGGGCAGTGTTGGGAGTCGTGCAGGGGGGTGGTGTTTTAGGCTTTAGGGCAGTGCAGTGGTATTCGGGCAGTGCAGGGGGTCGTGCAGGGGGTGGTGTTTTAGGGTTTAAGGCAGTGCAGTGGTGTTCGGGCAGTGTAGGGGGTCGCGCTAAGGGTCGTGTTTTAGGGTTTAGGGCAGTGCAGTGGTCTTTGGGTAGTGTAGGGGGTCGTGCTAGGGGTGGTGTTTTAGGGTTTAGGGCAGTGCATTGGTGTTTGGGCAGTGTATGGGGTCGTGCAGGGGGTGGTGTTTTTTGGGTTAGGGCAGTGCAGTGGTGTTCGGGCAGTGTAGGGGGTCATGCAGGGGGTGGTGTTTTAGGATTTAGGGCAGTGCAGTGGTGTTCGGGCAGTTTAGGGGGTTGTGCAGGGGGTGGTGTTTTAGGGTTCAGGGCAGTGCAGTGGTGTACGGGCAGTGTAGGGGGCCCTGCATGGGGTGCTGTTTTAGGGTTCAGGGCAGTGCAGTGCAGTGGTGTTCGGGCAGTGTAGGAGGTCATGCAGGGGTGGTGTTTTTGGGTTTAGGGCAGTGGTGTTAAGGCAGTGTAGGGGGTTGTGCAGAGGGTGGTGTTTTAGGGTTTAGGGCAGTGCAGTGGTGTTCGGGCAGTGTAGGGGGTCGTGCTGGGGGTGGTGTTTTAGGGTTCAGGGCAGTGCAGTGCAGTGGTGTTCCGGCAGTGTTGGGGGTCGTGCAGGGGGTGGTGTTTTAGTGTTTAGGGCAGTGTAGTGGTTTTCGGGCAGTGTAGGGCGTCGTGCAGGGAGTGGTGTTTTAGGGTTTAGGGCAGTGCAGTGGTGTTCGGGCGGTGTAGGGGGTCATGTTTTAGGGTTTAGGGCAGTGCAGTAGTGTTGGGCATTGTAGGAGGTCATGCAGAGGGGTGGTGTTTTAGGGTTCTGGGCAGTGCAGTGGTGTTCGGACAGTGTAGGGGGTCGTGCAGGGGGATGGTGTTTTAGGGTTCAGGGCAGTGCAGCGGTGTTCGGCCAGTGTAGGGGGTCGTGTAGGGGGGTGGTGATTTAGGGTTCAGGGCAGTGCAGTGGTGTTCGGGCAGTTTAGGAAGTTGTGCTGGGGGTGGTGTTTTAGGGTTCAGGGCAGTGCAGTGGTGTTCGGGCAGTGTAGGGGGTCGTGCTGGGGGTGGTGTTTTAGGGTTCAGGGCAGTGCAGTGGTGTACTGACAGTGTAGGGGTCGTGCTGTGGGTGGTGTTTTAGGGTTCAGGGCAGTGCAGTGGTGTTCGGGCAGGGTAGGGGGTCGTGCAGGGGGTGGTGTTTTATTGTTTAGGGCAGTGCAGTGGTGTTAGGGCAGTGAAGGGGGTCATGCAGGGGGGTGGTGTTTTAGGGTTTAGGGCAGTGCAGTGGTATTCGGGCAGTGCAGGGGGTGGTTAGGGTTTAAGGCAGTGCAGTGGTGTTCGGGCAGTGTAGGGGGTCGCGCTAAGGGTCGTGTTTTAGGGTTTAGGGCAGTGCAGTGGTCTTTGGGTAGTGTAGGGGGTCGTGCTAGGGGTGGTGTTTTAGGGTTTAGGGCAGTGCATTGGTGTTTGGGCAGTGTATGGGGTTGTGCGGGGGGTGGTGTTTTTTGGTTTAGGGCAGTGCAGTGGTGTTCGGGCAATGTAGGGGGTCATGCAGGGGGTGGTGTTTTAGGATTTAGGGCAGTGCAGTGGTGTTCGGGCAGTGTAGGGGGTTGTGCAGGGGGTGGTGTTTTAGGGTTCAGGGCAGTGCAGTGGTGTACGGGCAGTGTAGGGGGCCCTGCATGGGGTGGTGTTTTAGGGTTCAGGGCAGTGCAGTGGTGTTCGGGCAGTGTAGGAAGTCGTGCAGGGGTGGTGTTTTTGGGTTTAGGGCAGTGCAGTGGTGTTCGGGCAGTGTAGGGGGTCGTGCTGGGGGTGGTATTTTAGGGTTCAGGGCAGTGCAGTGGTGTACTGACAGTGTAGGGGGTCGTGCTGGGGGTGGTGTTTTAGGGTTCAGGGCAGTGCAGTGGTGTTCGGGCAGTGTAGGGATCGTGCTGGGATGGTGTTTTAGGGTTCAGGGCAGTGTAGTGGTGTTCGGGCAGTATAGCGGGTTGTGCTGGGGTGGTGTTTTAGGGTTCAGGGCAGTGCAGTGGTGTTTGGGCAGTGTAGGGCGGCGTGCTGGGGGTGGTGTTTTAGGGTTCAGGGCAGTGCAGTGGTGTTTGGGCAGTGTAGGGGGTCATGCAGGGGGTGGAGCTTTAGGGTTTAGGGCAGTGCAGTGGTGTTCGGGCAGGGTAGGTGGTCGTGCAGGGGGTGGTGTTTTATTGTTTAGGGCAGTGCAGCGGTGTTAGGGCAGTGTAGGGGGTCGTGCAGGGGGGTGGTGTTTTAGAGTTTAGGGCAGTGCAGTGGTGTTCGGGCATTGTAGGGGGTCATGCAGGGGGTGGTGTTTTAGGTTTTAGGGCAGTGCAGTGGTGTTCGCGCAGTGTAGGGGTCATGCTGGGGTGGTGTTTTAGGGTTTAGGGCAGTGCAGTGGTGTTCTGGCAGTGTAGGGGGTAGTGCAGGGGGGTGGTGTTTTAGGGTTGAGGGCAGTGCAGTGGTGTTCGGGCAGTGTAGGGGGTCGTGCAGGGGGTGGTGTTTTAGGGTTTAGGGCAGTGCAGTGGTGTTCGGGCAGTGTTGGGAGTCGTGCAGGGGGGTGGTGTTTTAGGCTTTAGGGCAGTGCAGTGGTATTTGGGCAGTGCAGGGGGTCGTGCAGGGGGTGGTGTTTTAGGGTTTAAGGCAGTGCAGTGGTGTTCGGGCAGTGTAGGGGGTCGCGCTAAGGGTCGTGTTTTAGGGTTTAGGGCAGTGCAGTGGTCTTTGGGTAGTGTAGGGGGTCGTGCTAGGGGTGGTGTTTTAGGGTTTAGGGCAGTGCATTGGTGTTTGGGCAGTGTATGGGGTCGTGCAGGGGGTGGTGTTTTTTGGTTTAGGGCAGTGCAGTGGTGTTCGGGCAGTGTAGGGGGTCATGCAGGGGGTGGTGTTTTAGGATTTAGGGCAGTGCAGTGGTGTTCGGGCAGTGTAGGGGGTTGTGCAGGGGGTGGTGTTTTAGGGTTCAGGGCAGTGCAGTGGTGTACGGGCAGTGTATGGGGCCCTGCATGGGGTGGTGTTTTAGGGTTCAGGGCAGTGCAGTGCAGTGGTGTTCGGGCAGTGTAGGAGGTCGTGCAGGGGTGGTGTTTTTGGGTTTAGGGCAGTGGTGTTAAGGCAGTGTAGGGGGTTGTGCAGAGGGTGGTGTTTTAGGTTTAGGGCAGTGCAGTGGTGTTCGGGCAGTGTAGGGGGTCGTGCTGGGGGTTATGTTTTAGCGTTCAGGGCAGTGCAGTGGTGTACGGGCAGTGTAGGGGGTCCTGCAGGGGGTGGTTTTTTAGGATTTAGGGCAGTGCAGTGGTGTTCGGGCAGTGTAGGGGGTTGTGCAGGGGGTAGTGTTTTAGGGTTCAGGGCAGTGCAGTGGTGTACGGGCAGTGTAGGGGGTCCTGCATGGGGTGGTGTTTTAGGGTTCAGTGCAGTGCAGTGGTGTTTCAGCAGTGTAGGGGGTCGTGCAGGGGGTGGTGTTTTAGGGTTCAGGGCAGTGCAGTGGTGTACGGGCAGTGTAGGGGGTCCTGCATGGGGTGGTGTTTTAGGGTTCAGGGCAGTGCAGTGCAGTGGTGTTCCTGCAGTGTAGGGGGTCGTGCAGGGGGTGGTGTTTTAGTGTTTAGGGCAGTGTAGTGGTTTTCGGGCAGTGTATGGGGTCATGCAGGGAGTGGTGTTTTAGGGTTTAGGGCAGTGCAGTGGTGTTCGGGCGGTGTAGGGGGTCATGTTTTAGGGTTTAGGGCAGTGCAGTAGTGTTTGGGCATTGTAGGAGGTCATGCAGAGGGGTGGTGTTTTAGGGTTCTGGGCAGTGCAGTGGTTTTCGGACAGTGTAGGGGGTCGTGCAGGGGGATGGTGTTTTAGGGTTCAGGGCAGTGCAGCGGTGTTCGGGCAGTGTAGGGGGTCGTGCAGGGGGTGGTGATTTAGGGTTCAGGGCAGTGCAGTGGTGTTCGGGCAGTTTAGGAAGTTGTGCTGGGGGTGGTGTTTTAGGGTTCAGGGCAGTGCAGTGGTGTTCGGGCAGTGTAGGGGGTCGTGCTGGGGGTGGTGTTTCAGGGTTCAGGGCAGTGCAGTGGTGTACTGACAGTGTAGGGGGTCGTGCTGTGGGTGGTGTTTTAGGGTTCAGGGCAGTGCAGTGGTGTTCGGGCAGGGTAGGGGGTCGTGCAGGGGGTGGTGTTTTATTGTTTAGGGCAGTGCAGTGGTGTTAGGGCAGTGTAGGGGGTCATGCAGGGGGGTGGTGTTTTAGGGTTTAGGGCAGTGCAGTGGTGTTCGGGCATTGTAGGGGGTCATGCAGGGGGTGGTGTTTTAGTGTTTAGGGCAGTGCAGTGGTGTTCGGCAGTATAGGGGGTCGTGCAAGGGGGTGGTGTTTTAGGTTTTAGGGCAGTGCAGTGGTGTTCGGGCAGTGTAGGGGTCATGCTGGGGTGGTGGTTTAGGGCAGAGCAGTGGTGTTTGGGCAGTGTAGGGGGTCGTGCTGGGGTGGTGTTTTAGAGTTTAGGGTAGGGCAGTGGTGTTTGGGCACTGTAGGGGGTCATGCAGTGGGGTGGTGTTTTAGGGTTTAGGGCAGTGCAGTAGTGTTCAGGCAGTGTAGTGGGTCGTGCAGGGGGTGGTGTTTTAGGGTTGAGGGCAGTGCAGAGGTGTTCGGGCAGTGTAGGGGTCGTGCTGGGGGTGGTGTTTTAGGGTTCAGGGCAGTGCAGTGGTGTTCGGGCAGTGTAGGGGATCGTGCTGGGATGGTGTTTTAGGGTTCAGGGCAGTGCAGTGGTGTTCGGGCAGTATAGCGGGTTGTGCTGGGGTGGTGTTTTAGGGTTCAGGGCAGTGCAGTGGTGTTTGGGCAGTGTAGGGCGGCGTGCAGGGGGTGGTGTTTTAGGGTTCAGGGCAGTGCAGTGCAGTGGTGTTTGGGCAGTGTAGGGGGTCATGCAGGCGGTGGAGCTTTAGGGTTTAGGGCAGTGCAGTGGTGTTCGGGCAGGGTAGGTGGTCGTGCAGGGGGTGGTGTTTTATTGTTTAGGGCAGTGCATTGGTGTTTGGGCAGTGTATGGGGTCGTGCAGGGGGTGGTGTTTTTTGGTTTAGGGCAGTGCAGTGGTGTTCGGGCAGTGTAGGGGGTCATGCAGGGGTTGGTGTTTTAGGATTTAGGGCAGTGCAGTGGTGTTCAGGCAGTGTAGGGGGTTGTCCAGGGGGTGGTGTTTTAGGGTTCAGGGCAGTGCAGTGGTGTACGGGCAGTGTAGGGGGCTCTGCATGGGGTGGTGTTTTAGGGTTCAGGGCAGTGCAGTGCAGTGGTGTTCGGGCAGTGTAGGAGGTCGTGCAGGGGTGGTGTTTTTGGGTTTAGGGCAGTGGTGTTAAGGCAGTGTAGGGGGTTGTGCAGAGGGTGGTGTTTTAGGGTTTAGGGCAGTGCAGTGGTGTTCGGGCAGTATAGGGGGTCGTGCTGGGGGTGGTGTTTTAGGGTTCAGGGCAGTGCAGTGCAGTGGTGTTCCGGCAGTGTAGGGGGTCGTGCAGGGGGTGGTGTTTTAGTGTTTAGGGCAGTGTAGTGGTTTTCGGGCAGTGTAGGGGGTCGTGCAGGGAGTGGTGTTTTAGGGTTTAGGGCAGTGCAGTGGTGTTCGGGCATTGTAGGGGGTCATGCAGGGGGTGGTGTTTTAGGTTTTAGGGCAGTGCAGTGGTGTTCGGGCAGTGTAGGGGTCATACTGGGGTGGTGTTTTAGGGTTTAGGGCAGATCAGTGGTGTTTGGGCAGTGTAGGGGGTCGTGCTGGGGTGGTGTTTTAGAGTTTAGGGTAAGGCAGTGGTGTTTGGGCACTGTAGGGGGTCATGCAGGGGGGTGGTGTTTTAGGGTTAAGGGCAGTGCAGTGGTGTTCTGGCAGTGTAGGGGGTAGTGCAGGGGGTGGTGTTTAAGGGTTTAGGGCAGTGCAGTAGTGTTCGGGCAGTGTAGGGGGTCGTGCAGGGGGTGGTGTTTTAGGGTTGAGGGCAGTGCAGTGGTGTTCGGGCAGTGTAGGGGGTCGTGCAGGGGGTGGTGTTTTAGGGTTTAGGGCAGTGCAGTGGTGTTCGGGCAGTGTTGGGAGTCGTGCAGGGGGGTGGTGTTTTAGGCTTTAGGGCAGTGCAGTGGTATTCGGGCAGTGCAGGGGGTCGTGCAGGGGGTGGTGTTTTAGGGTTTAAGGCAGTGCAGTGGTGTTCGGGCAGTGTAGGGGGTCGCACTAAGGGTCGTGTTTTAGGGTTTAGGGCAGTGCAGTGGTCTTTGGGTAGTGTAGGGGGTCGTGCTAGGGGTGGTGTTTTAGGGTTTAGGGCAGTGCATTGGTGTTTGGGCAGTGTATGGGGTCGTGCAGGGGGTGGTGTTTTTTGGTTTAGGGCAGTGCAGTGGTGTTCGGGCAGTGTAGGGGGTCATGCAGGGGTTGGTGTTTTAGGATTTAGGGCAGCGCAGTGGTGTTCGGGCAGTGTAGGGGGTTGTCCAGGGGGTGGTGTTTTAGGGTTCAGGGCAGTGCAGTGGTGTACGGGCAGTGTAGGGGGCTCTGCATGGGGTGGTGTTTTAGGGTTCAGGGCAGTGCAGTGCAGTGGTGTTCGGGCAGTGTAGGAGGTCGTGCAGGGGTGGTGTTTTTGGGTTTAGGGCAGTGGTGTTAAGGCAGTGTAGGGGGTTGTGCAGAGGGTGGTGTTTTAGGGTTTAGGGCAGTGCAGTGGTGTTCGGGCAGTATAGGGGGTCGTGCTGGGGGTGGTGTTTTAGGGTTCAGGGCAGTGCAGTGCAGTGGTGTTCCGGCAGTGTAGGGGGTCGTGCAGGGGGTGGTGTTTTAGTGTTTAGGGCAGTGTAGTGGTTTTCGGGCAGTGTAGGGGTCGTGCAGGGAGTGGTGTTTTAGGGTTTAGGGCAGTGCAGTGGTGTTCGGGCGGTGTAGGGGGTCATGTTTTAGGGTATAGGGCAGTGCAGTAGTGTTTGGGCATTGTAGGAGGTCATGCAGAGGGGTGGTGTTTTATGGTTCTGGGCAGTGCAGTGGTGTTCGGACAGTGTAGGGGGTCGTGCAGGGGGATGGTGTTTTAGGGTTCAGGGCAGTGCAGCGGTGTTCGGGCAGTGTCGGGGGTCGTGCAGGGGGGGTGGTGATTTAGGGTTCAGGGCAGTGCAGTGGTGTTCGGGCAGTTTAGGAAGTTGTGCTGGGGGTGGTGTTTTAGGGTTCAGGGCAGTGCAGTGGTGTTCGGGCAGTGTAGGGGGTCGTGCTGGGGGTGGTGTTTTAGGGTTCAGGGCAGTGCAGTGGTGTACTGACAGTGTAGGGGTCGTGCTGTGGGTGGTGTTTTAGGGTTCAGGGCAGTGCAGTGGTGTTCGGGCAGGGTAGGGGGTCGTGCAGGGGGTGGTGTTTTATTGTTTAGGGCAGTGCAGTGGTGTTAGGGCAGTGAAGGGGGTCATGCAGGGGGGTGGTGTTTTAGGGTTTAGGGCAGTGCAGTGGTGTTCGGGCATTGTAGGGAGTCGTGCAGGGGGGTGGTGTTTTAGGCTTTAGGGCAGTGCAGTGGTATTCGGGCAGTGCAGGGGGTGGTGTTTTAGGGTTTAAGGCAGTGCAGTGGTGTTCGGGCAGTGTAGGGGGTCGCGCTAAGGGTCGTGTTTTAGGGTTTAGGGCAGTGCAGTGGTCTTTGGGTAGTGTAGGGGGTCGTGCTAGGGGTGGTGTTTTAGGGTTTAGGGCAGTGCATTGGTGTTTGGGCAGTGTATGGGGTTGTGCAGGGGGTGGTGTTTTTTGGTTTAGGGCGGTGCAGTGGTGTTCGGGCAGTGTAGGGGGTCATGCAGGGGGTGGTGTTTTAGGATTTAGGGCAGTGCAGTGGTGTTCGGGCAGTGTAGGGGGTTGTGCAGGGGGTGGTGTTTTAGGGTTCAGGGCAGTGCAGTGGTGTACGGGCAGTGTAGGGGGCCCTGCATGGGGTGGTGTTTTAGGGTTCAGGGCAGTGCAGTGCAGTGGTGTTTGGGCAGTGTAGGGGGTCATGCAGGGGGTGGAGCTTTAGGGTTTAGGGCAGTGCAGTGGTGTTCGGGCAGGGTAGGTGGTCGTGCAGGGGGTGGTGTTTTATTGTTTAGGGCAGTGCAGCGGTGTTAGGGCAGTGTAGGGGGTCGTGCAGGGGGGTGGTGTTTTAGGGTTTAGGGCAGTGCAGTGGTGTTCGGGCATTGTAGGGGGTCATGCAGGGGGTGGTGTTTTAGGTTTTAGGGCAGTGCAGTGGTGTTCGCGCAGTGTAGGGGTCATGCTGGGGTGGTGTTTTAGGGTTTAGGGCAGTGCAGTGGTGTTCGGGCAGTGTAGGGGGTCGCGCTAAGGGTCGTGTTTTAGGGTTTAGGGCAGTGCAGTGGTCTTTGGGTAGTGTAGGGGGTCGTGCTAGGGGTGGTGTTTTAGGGTTTAGGGCAGTGCATTGGTGTTTGGGCAGTGTATGGGGTCGTGCAGGGGGTGGTGTTTTTTGGTTTAGGGCAGTGCAGTGGTGTTCGGGCAGTGTAGGGGGTCATGCAGGGGGTGGTGTTTTAGGATTTAGGGCAGTGCAGTGGTGTTCGGGCAGTGTAGGGGGTTGTGCAGGGGGTGGTGTTTTAGGGTTCAGGGCAGTGCAGTGGTGTACGGGCAGTGTATGGGGCCCTGCATGGGGTGGTGTTTTAGGGTTCAGGGCAGTGCAGTGCAGTGGTGTTCGGGCAGTGTAGGAGGTCGTGCAGGGGTGGTGTTTTTGGGTTTAGGGCAGTGGTGTTAAGGCAGTGTAGGGGGTTGCGCACAGGGTGGTGTTTTAGGGTTTAGGGCAGTGCAGTGGTGTTCGGGCAGTGTAGGGGGTCGTGCTGGGGGTGGTGTTTTAGCGTTCAGGGCAGTGCAGTGGTGTACGGGCAGTGTAGGGGGTCCTGCAGGGGGTGGTTTTTTAGGATTTAGGGCAGTGCAGTGGTGTTCGGGCAGTGTAGGGGGTTGTGCAGGGGGTAGTGTTTTAGGGTTCAGGGCAGTGCAGTGGTGTACGGGCAGTGTAGGGGGTCCTGCATGGGGTGGTGTTTTAGGGTTCAGTGCAGTGCAGTGGTGTTTCAGCAGTGTAGGGGGTCGTGCAGGGGGTGGTGTTTTAGGGTTCAGGGCAGTGCAGTGGTGTACGGGCAGTGTAGGGGGTCCTGCATGGGGTGGTGTTTTAGGGTTCAGGGCAGTGCAGTGGTGTTCCTGCAGTGTAGGGGGTCGTGCAGGGGGGGGTGTTTTAGTGTTTAGGGCAGTGTAGTGGTTTTCGGGCAGTGTAGGGGGTCGTGCAGGGAGTGGTGTTTTAGGGTTTAGGGCAGTGCAGTGGTGTTCGGGCGGTGTAGGGGGTCATGTTTTAGGGTTTAGGGCAGTGCAGTAGTGTTTGGGCATTGTAGGAGGTCATGCAGAGGGGTGGTGTTTTAGGGTTCTGGGCAGTGCAGTGGTTTTCGGACAGTGTAGGGGGTCGTGCAGGGGGATGGTGTTTTAGGGTTCAGGGCAGTGCAGCGGTGTTCGGGCAGTGTAGGGGGTCGTGCAGGGGGTGGTGATTTAGGGTTCAGGGCAGTGCAGTGGTGTTCGGGCAGTTTAGGAAGTTGTGCTGGGGGTGGTGTTTTAGGGTTCAGGGCAGTGCAGTGGTGTTCGGGCAGTGTAGGGGGTCGTGCTGGGGGTGGTGTTTTAGGGTTCAGGGCAGTGCAGTGGTGTACTGACAGTGTAGGGGGTCGTGCTGTGGGTGGTGTTTTAGGGTTCAGGGCAGTGCAGTGGTGTTCGGGCAGGGTAGGGGGTCGTGCAGGGGGTGGTGTTTTATTGTTTAGGGCAGTGCAGTGGTGTTAGGGCAGTGTAGGGGGTCATGCAGGGGGGTGGTGTTTTAGGGTTTAGGGCAGTGCAGTGGTGTTCGGGCATTGTAGGGGGTCATGCAGGGGGTGGTGTTTTAGGGTTTAGGGCAGTGCAGTGGTGTTCGGCAGTGTAGGGGGTCGTGCAAGGGGGTGGTGTTTTAGGTTTTAGGGCAGTGCAGTGGTATTCGGGCAGTGTAGGGGTCATGCTGGGGTGGTGGTTTAGGGTAGAGCAGTGGTGTTTGGGCAGTGTAGGGGGTCGTGCTGGGGTGGTGTTTTAGAGTTTAGGGTAGGGCAGTGGTGTTTGGGCACTGTAGGGGGTCATGCAGGGGGGTGGTGTTTTAGGGTTTAGGGCAGTGCAGTAGTGTTCGGGCAGTGTAGGGGGTCGTGCAGGGGGTGGTGTTTTAGGGTTGAGGGCAGTGCAGTGGTGTTCGGCCAGTGTAGGGGGTCATGCAGGGGGTGGTGTTTTAGGGTTTAGGGCAGTGCAGTGGTGTTCGGGCAGTGTTGGGAGTCATGCAGGGGGGTGGTGTTTTAGGCTTTAGGGCAGTGCAGTGGTATTCGGGCAGTGCAGGGGGTCGTGCAGGGGGTGGTGATTTAGGGTTTAAGGCAGTGCAGTGGTGTTCGGGCAGTGTAGGGGGTCGTGCTAAGGGTCGTGTTTTAGGGTTTAGGGCAGTGCAGTGGTCTTTGGGTAGTGTAGGGGGTCGTGCTAGGGGTGGTGTTTTAGGGTTTAGGGCAGTGCAGTGGTTGGGCAGTGTATGGGGTCGTGCAGGGGGTGGTGTTTTAGGGTTTAGGGCAGTGCAGTGGTGTTCGGGCAGTGTAGGGGGTCATGCAGGGGGTGGTGTTTTAGGATTTAGGGCAGTGCAGTGGTGTTCGGGCAGTGTAGGGGGTTGTGCAGGGGGTGGTGTTTTAGGGTTCAGGGCAGTGCAGTGGTGTACGGGCAGTGTAGGGGGCCCTGCATGGGGTGGTGTGTTAGGGTTCAGGGCAGTGCAGTGCAGTGGTGTTCGGGCAGTGTAGGAGGTCGTGCAGGGGTGGTGTTTTTGGGTTTGGGGCAGTGGTGTTAAGGCAGTGTAGGGGGTCATGCAGAGGGTGGTGTTTTAGGGTTTAGGGCAGTGCAGTGGTGTTCGGGCAGTGTAGGGGGTCGTGCTGGGGGTGGTGTTTTAGCGTTCAGGGCAGTGCAGTGGTGTACGGGCAGTGTAGGGGGTCCTGCAGGGGGTGGTTTTTTAGGATTTAGGGCAGTGCAGTGGTGTTCGGACAGTGTAGGGGGTTGTGCAGGGTGTGGTGTTTTAGGGTTCAGGGCAGTGCAGTGGTGTACGGGCAGTGTAGGGGGTCCTGCATGGGGTGGTGTTTTAGGGTTCAGGGCAGTGCAGTGCAGTGGTGTTCGGGCAGTGTAGGGGGTCGTGCAGGGGGTGGTGTTTTAGTGTTTAGGGCAGTGTAGTGGTTTTCGGGCAGTGTAGGGGGTCGTGCAGGGGGTGGTGTTTTAGGGTTTAGGGCAGTGCAGTGGTGTTCGGGCGGTGTAGGGGGTCGTGTTTTAGGGTTTAGGGCAGTGCAGTAGTGTTTGGGCATTGTAGGGTGTCATGCAGAGGGGTGGTGTTTTAGGGTTCTGGGCAGTGCAGTGGTGTTCGGGCAGTGTAGGGGGTCGTGCAGGGGGGTGGTGTTTTAGGGTTCAGGGCAGTGCAGCGGTGTTCGGGCAGTGTAGGGGGTCGTGCAGGGAGGTGGTGATTTAGGGTTCAGGGCAGTGCAGTGGTGTTCGGGCAGTTTAGGAAGTTGTGCTGGGGTGGTGTTTTAGGGTTCAGGGCAGTGCAGTGTTGTTCGGGCAGTGTAGGGGGTCGTGCTGGGGGTGGTGTTTTAGCGTTCAGGGCAGTGCAGTGGTGTACTGACAGTGTAGGGGGTCCTGCAGGGCGTGGTTTTTTAGGATGTAGGGCAGTGCAGTGGTGTTCGGGCAGTGTAGGGGGTTGTGCAGGGGGTGGTGTTTTAGGGTTCAGGGCAGTGCAGTGGTGTACGGGCAGTGTAGGGGGTCCTGCATGGGGTGGTGTTTTAGGGTTCAGGGCAGTGCAGTGCAGTGGTGTTCCGGCAGTGTAGGGGGTCGTGCAGGGGGTGGTGTTTTAGGGTTCAGGGCAGTGCAGTGGTGTACGGGCAGTGTAGGGGGTCCTGCATGGGGTGGTGTTTTAGGGTTCAGGGCAGTGCAGTGCAGTGGTGTTCCGGCAGTGTAGGGGGTCGTGCAGGGGGTGGTGTTTTAGTGTTTAGGGCAGTGTAGTGGTTTTCGGGCAGTGTAGGGGGTCGTGCAGGGAGTGGTGTTTTATTGTTTAGGGCAGTGCAGTGGTGTTAGGGCAGTGTAGGGGGTCATGCAGGGGGGTGGTGTTTTAGGGTTTAGGGCAGTGCAGTGGTGTTCGGGCATTGTAGGGGGTCATGCAGGGGGTGGTGTTTTGGGGTTTAGGGCAGTGCAGTGGTGTTCGGCAGTGTAGGGGGTCGTGCAAGGGGGTGGTGTTTTAGGTTTTAGGGCAGTGCAGTGGTGTTCGGGCAGTGTAGGAGGTCGTGCAGGGGGATGGTGTTTTAGGGTTCAGGGCAGTGCAGCGGTGTTCGGGCAGTGTAGGGGGTCGTGCAGGGGGGTGGTGATTTAGGGTTCAGGGCAGTGCAGTGGTGTACGGGCAGTTTAGGAAGTTGTGCTGGGGGTGGTGTTTTAGGGTTCAGGGCAGTGCAGTGGTGTTCGGGCAGTGTAGGGGGTAGTGCTGGGGGTGGTGTTTTAGGGTTCAGGGCAGTGCAGTGGTGTACTGACAGTGTAGGGGGTCGTGCTGTGGGTGGTGTTTTAGGGTTCAGGGCAGTGCAGTGGTGTTCGGGCAGGGTAGGGGGTCATGCAGGGGGTGGTGTTTTATTGTTTAGGGCAGTGCAGTGGTGTTAGGGCAGTGTAGGGGGTCATGCAGGGGGGTGGTGTTTTGGGGTTTAGGGCAGTGCAGTGGTGTTCGGCAGTGTAGGGGGTCGTGCAAGGGGGTGGTGTTTTAGGTTTTAGGGCAGTGCAGTGGTGTTCGGGCAGTGTAGGGGTCATGCTGGGGTGGTGTTTTAGGATTTAGGGCAGAGCAGTGGTGTTTGGGCAGTGTAGGGGGTCGTGCTGGGGTGGTGTTTTAGAGTTTAGGGTAGGGCAGTGGTGTTTGGGCACTGTAGGGGGTCATGCAGGGGGGTGGTGTTTTAGGGTTTAGGGCAGTGCAGTAGTGTTCGGGCAGTGTAGGGGGTCGTGCAGGGGGTGGTGTTTTAGGGTTGAGGGCAGTGCAGTGGTGTTCAGGCAGTGTAGGGGGTCGTGCAGGGGGTGGTGTTTTAGGGTTTAGGGCAGTGCAGTGGTGTTCGGGCAGTGTTGGGAGTCGTGCAGGGGGGTGGTGTTTTAGGCTTTAGGGCAGTGCAGTGGTATTCGGGCAGTGCAGGGGGTCGTGCAGGGAGGTGGTGATTTAGGGTTCAGGGCAGTGCAGTGGTGTTCGGGCAGTGTAGGGGGTCGTGCTGGGGGTGGTGTTTTAGGGTTCAGGGCAGTGCAGTGCAGTGGTGTTCGGGCAGTGTAGGGAGTCGTGCAGGGGGGTGGTGTTTTAGGCTTTAGGGCAGTGCAGTGGTATTCGGGCAGTGCAGGGGGTCGTGCAGGGGGTGGTGTTTTAGGGTTTAAGGCAGTGCAGTGGTGTTCGGGCAGTGAAGGGGGTCGCGCTAAGGGTCGTGTTTTAGGGTTTAGGGCAGTGCAGTGGTCTTTGGGTAGTGTAGGGGGTCGTGCTAGGGGTGGTGTTTTAGGGTTTAGGGCAGTGCATTGGTGTTTGGGCAGTGTATGGGGTCGTGCAGGGGGTGGTGTTTTTTGGTTTAGGGCAGTGCAGTGGTGTTCGGGCTGTGTAGGGGGTCATGCAGGGGGTGGTGTTTTAGGATTTAGGGCAGTGCAGTGGTGTTCGGGCAGTGTAGGGGGTTGTGCAGGGGGTGGTGTTTTAGGGTTCAGGGCAGTGCAGTGATGTACGGGCAGTGTATGGGGCCCTGCATGGGGTGGTGTTTTAGGGTTCAGGGCAGTGCAGTGCAGTGGTGTTCGGGCAGTGTAGGAGGTCGTGCAGGGGTGGTGTTTTTGGGTTTAGGGCAGTGGTGTTAAGGCAGTGTAGGGGGTTGCGCAGAGGGTGGTGTTTTAGGGTTTAGGGCAGTGCAGTGGTGTTCGGGCAGTGTAGGGGGTCGTGCTGGGGGTGGTGTTTTAGCATTCAGGGCAGTGCAGTGGTGTACGGGCAGTGTAGGGGGTCCTGCAGGGGGTGGTTTTTTAGGATTTAGGGCAGTGCAGTGGTGTTCGGGCAGTGTAGGGGGTTGTGCAGGGGGTAGTGTTTTAGGGTTCAGGGCAGTGCAGTGGTGTACGGGCAGTGTAGGGGGTCCTGCATGGGGTGGTGTTTTAGGGTTCAGTGCAGTGCAGTGGTGTTTCAGCAGTGTAGGGGGTCGTGCAGGGGGTGGTGTTTTAGGGTTCAGGGCAGTGCAGTGGTGTACGGGCAGTGTAGGGGGTCCTGCATGGGGTGGTGTTTTAGGGTTCAGGGCAGTGCAGTGCAGTGGTGTTCCTGCAGTGTAGGGGGTCGTGCAGGGGGTGGTGTTTTAGTGTTTAGGGCAGTGTAGTGGTTTTCGGGCAGTGTAGGGGGTCGTGCAGGGAGTGGTGTTTTAGGGTTTAGGGCAGTGCAGTGGTGTTCGGGCGGTGTAGGGGGTCATGTTTTAGGGTTTAGGGCAGTGCAGTAGTGTTTGGGCATTGTAGGAGGTCATGCAGAGGGGTGGTGTTTTAGGGTTCTGGGCAGTGCAGTGGTTTTCGGACAGTGTAGGGGGTCGTGCAGGGGGATGGTGTTTTAGGGTTCAGGGCAGTGCAGCGGTGTTCGGGCAGTGTAGGGGGTCGTGCAGGGGGTGGTGATTTAGGGTTCAGGGCAGTGCAGTGGTGTTCGGGCAGTTTAGGAAGTTGTGCTGGGGGTGGTGTTTTAGGGTTCAGGGCAGTGCAGTGGTGTTCGGGCAGTGTAGGGGGTCGTGCTGGGGGTGGTGTTTTAGGGTTCAGGGCAGTGCAGTGGTGTACTGACAGTGTAGGGGGTCGTGCTGTGGGTGGTGTTTTAGGGTTCAGGGCAGTGCAGTGGTGTTCGGGCAGGGTAGGGGGTCGTGCAGGGGGTGGTGTTTTATTGTTTAGGGCAGTGCAGTGGTGTTAGGGCAGTGTAGGGGGTCATGCAGGGGGGTGGTGTTTTAGGGTTTAGGGCAGTGCAGTGGTGTTCGGGCATTGTAGGGGGTCATGCAGGGGGTGGTGTTTTAGGGTTTAGGGCAGTGCAGTGGTGTTCGGCAGTGTAGGGGGTCGTGCAAGGGGGTGGTGTTTTAGGTTTTAGGGCAGTGCAGTGGTGTTCGGGCAGTGTAGGGGTCATGCTGGGGTGGTGGTTTAGGGTAGAGCAGTGGTGTTTGGGCAGTGTAGGGGGTCGTGCTGGGGTGGTGTTTTAGAGTTTAGGGTAGGGCAGTGGTGTTTGGGCACTGTAGGGGGTCATGCAGGGGGGTGGTGTTTTAGGGTTTAGGGCAGTGCAGTAGTGTTCGGGCAGTGTAGGGGGTCGTGCAGGGGGTGGTGTTTTAGGGTTGAGGGCAGTGCAGTGGTGTTCGGCCAGTGTAGGGGGTCGTGCAGGGGGTGGTGTTTTAGGGTTTAGGGCAGTGCAGTGGTGTTCGGGCAGTGTTGGGAGTCGTGCAGGGGGGTGGTGTTTTAGGCTTTAGGGCAGTGCAGTGGTATTCGGACAGTGCAGGGGGTCGTGCAGGGGGTGGTGATTTAGGGTTTAAGGCAGTGCAGTGGTGTTCGGGCAGTGTAGGGGGTCGTGCTAAGGGTCGTGTTTTAGGGTTTAGGGCAGTGCAGTGGTCTTTGGGTAGTGTAGGGGGTCGTGCTAGGGGTGGTGTTTTAGGGTTTAGGGCAGTGCAGTGGTTGGGCAGTGTATGGGGTCGTGCAGGGGGTGGTGTTTTAGGGTTTAGGGCAGTGCAGTGGTGTTCGGGCAGTGTAGGGGGTCATGCAGGGGGTGGTGTTTTAGGATTTAGGGCAGTGCAGTGGTGTTCGGGCAGTGTAGGGGGTTGTGCAGGGGGTGGTGTTTTAGGGTTCAGGGCAGTGCAGTGGTGTACGGGCAGTGTAGGGGGCCCTGCATGGGGTGGTGTGTTAGGGTTCAGGGCAGTGCAGTGCAGTGGTGTTCGGGCAGTGTAGGAGGTCGTGCAGGGGTGGTGTTTTTGGGTTTGGGGCAGTGGTGTTAAGGCAGTGTAGGGGGTCATGCAGAGGGTGGTGTTTTAGGGTTTAGGGCAGTGCAGTGGTGTTCGGGCAGTGTAGGGGGTCGTGCTGGGGGTGGTGTTTTAGCGTTCAGGGCAGTGCAGTGGTGTACGGGCAGTGTAGGGGGTCCTGCAGGGGGTGGTTTTTTAGGATTTAGGGCAGTGCAGTGGTGTTCGGACAGTGTAGGGGGTTGTGCAGGGTGTGGTGTTTTAGGGTTCAGGGCAGTGCAGTGGTGTACGGGCAGTGTAGGGGGTCCTGCATGGGGTGGTGTTTTAGGGTTCAGGGCAGTGCAGTGCAGTGGTGTTCGGGCAGTGTAGGGGGTCGTGCAGGGGGTGGTGTTTTAGTGTTTAGGGCAGTGTAGTGGTTTTCGGGCAGTGTAGGGGGTCGTGCAGGGGGTGGTGTTTTAGGGTTTAGGGCAGTGCAGTGGTGTTCGGGCGGTGTAGGGGGTCGTGTTTTAGGGTTTAGGGCAGTGCAGTAGTGTTTGGGCATTGTAGGGTGTCATGCAGAGGGGTGGTGTTTTAGGGTTCTGGGCAGTGCAGTGGTGTTCGGGCAGTGTAGGGGGTCGTGCAGGGGGGTGGTGTTTTAGGGTTCAGGGCAGTGCAGCGGTGTTCAGGCAGTGTAGGGGGTCGTGCAGGGAGGTGGTGATTTAGGGTTCAGGGCAGTGCAGTGGTGTTCGGGCAGTTTAGGAAGTTGTGCTGGGGTGGTGTTTTAGGGTTCAGGGCAGTGCAGTGGTGTTCGGGCAGTGTAGGGGGTCGTGCTGGGGGTGGTGTTTTAGCGTTCAGGGCAGTGCAGTGGTGTACTGACAGTGTAGGGGGTCCTGCAGGGCGTGGTTTTTTAGGATTTAGGGCAGTGCAGTGGTGTTCGGGCAGTGTAGGGGGTTGTGCAGGGGGTGGTGTTTTAGGGTTCAGGGCAGTGCAGTGGTGTACGGGCAGTGTAGGGGGTCCTGCATGGGGTGGTGTTTTAGGGTTCAGGGCAGTGCAGTGCAGTGGTGTTCCGGCAGTGTAGGGGGTCGTGCAGGGGGTGGTGTTTTAGGGTTCAGGGCAGTGCAGTGGTGTACGGGCAGTGTAGGGGGTCCTGCATGGGGTGGTGTTTTAGGGTTCAGGGCAGTGCAGTGCAGTGGTGTTCCGGCAGTGTAGGGGGTCGTGCAGGGGGTGGTGTTTTAGTGTTTAGGGCAGTGTAGTGGTTTTCGGGCAGTGTAGGGGGTCGTGCAGTGAGTAGTGTTTTATTGTTTAGGGCAGTGCAGTGGTGTTAGGGCAGTGTAGGGGGTCATGCAGGGGGGTGGTGTTTTAGGGTTTAGGGCAGTGCAGTGGTGTTCGGGCATTGTAGGGGGTCATGCAGGGGGTGGTGTTTTGGGGTTTAGGGCAGTGCAGTGGTGTTCGGCAGTGTAGGGGGTCGTGCAAGGGGGTGGTGTTTTAGGTTTTAGGGCAGTGCAGTGGTGTTCGGGCAGTGTAGGAGGTCGTGCAGGGGGATGGTGTTTTAGGGTTCAGGGCAGTGCAGCGGTGTTCGGGCAGTGTAGGGGGTCGTGCAGGGGGGTGGTGATTTAGGGTTCAGGGCAGTGCAGTGGTGTACGGGCAGTTTAGGAAGTTGTGCTGGGGGTGGTGTTTTAGGGTTCAGGGCAGTGCAGTGGTGTTCGGGCAGTGTAGGGGGTAGTGCTGGGGGTGGTGTTTTAGGGTTCAGGGCAGTGCAGTGGTGTACTGACAGTGTAGGGGGTTGTGCTGTGGGTGGTGTTTTAGGGTTCAGGGCAGTGCAGTGGTGTTCGGGCAGGGTAGGGGGTCATGCAGGGGGTGGTGTTTTATTGTTTAGGGCAGTGCAGTGGTGTTAGGGCAGTGTAGGGGGTCATGCAGGGGGGTGGTGTTTTAGGGTTTAGGGCAGTGCAGTGGTGTTCGGGCATTGTAGGGGGTCATGCAGGGGGTGGTGTTTTGGGGTTTAGGGCAGTGCAGTGGTGTTCGGCAGTGTAGGGGGTCGTGCAAGGGGGTGGTGTTTTAGGTTTTAGGGCAGTGCAGTGGTGTTCGGGCAGTGTAGGGGTCATGCTGGGGTGGTGTTTTAGGGTTTAGGGCAGAGCAGTGGTGTTTGGCCAGTGTAGGGGGTCGTGCTGGGGTGGTGTTTTAGAGTTTAGGGTAGGGCAGTGGTGTTTGGGCACTGTAGGGGGTCGTGCAGGGGGGTGGTGTTTTAGGGTTTAGGGCAGTGCAGTAGTGTTCGGGCAGTGTAGGGGGTCGTGCAGGGGGTGGTGTTTTAGGGTTGAGGGCAGTGCAGTGGTGTTCGGGCAGTGTAGGGGGTCGTGCAGGGGGTGGTGTTTTAGGGTTTAGGGCAGTGCAGTGGTGTTCGGGCAGTGTTGGGAGTCGTGCAGGGGGGTGGTGTTTTAGGCTTTAGGGCAGTGCAGTGGTATTCGGGCAGTGCAGGGGGTCGTGCAGGGGGTGGTGATTTAGGGTTTAAGGCAGTGCAGTGGTGTTCGGGCAGTGTAGGGGGTCGTGCTAAGGGTCGTGTTTTAGGGTTTAGGGCAGTGCAGTGGTCTTTGGGTAGTGTAGGGGGTCGTGCTAGGGGTGGTGTTTTAGGGTTTAGGGCAGTGCAGTGGTTGGGCAGTGTATGGGGTCGTGCAGGGGGTGGTGTTTTAGGGTTTAGGGCAGTGCAGTGGTGTTCGGGCAGTGTAGGGGGTCATGCAGGGGGTGGTGTTTTAGGATTTAGGGTAGTGCAGTGGTGTTCGGGCAGTGTAGGGGGTTGTGCAGGGGGTGGTGTTTTAGGGTTCAGGGCAGTGCAGTGGTGTACGGGCAGTGTAGGGGGCCCTGCATGGGGTGGTGTGTTAGGGTTCAGGGCAGTGCAGTGCAGTGGTGTTCGGGCAGTGTAGGAGGTCATGCAGGGGTGGTGTTTTTGGGTTTAGGGCAGTGGTGTTAAGGCAGTGTAGGGGGTCATGCAGAGGGTGGTGTTTTAGGGTTTAGGGCAGTGCAGTGGTGTTCGGGCAGAGTAGGGGGTCGTGCTGGGGGTGGTGTTTTAGCATTCAGGGCAGTGCAGTGGTGTACGGGCAGTGTAGGGGGTCCTGCAGGGGGTGGTTTTTTAGGATTTAGGGCAGTGCAGTGGTGTTCGGACAGTGTAGGGGGTTGTGCAGGGTGTGGTGTTTTAGGGTTCAGGGCAGTGCAGTGGTGTACGGGCAGTGTAGGGGGTCCTGCATGGGGTGGTGTTTTAGGGTTCAGGGCAGTGCAGTGCAGTGGTGTTCGGGCAGTGTAGGGGGTCGTGCAGGGGGTGGTGTTTTAGCGTTTAGGGCAGTGTAGTGGTTTTCGGGCAGTGTAGGGGGTCGTGCAGGGGGTGGTGTTTTAGGGTTGAGGGCAGTGCAGTGGTGTTCGGGCAGTGTAGGGGGTCGTGCAGGGGGTGGTATTTTAGGGTTTAGGGCAGTGCAGTGGTGTTCGGGCAGTGTTGGGAGTCGTGCAGGGGGGTGGTGTTTTAGGGTTTAGGGCAGTGCAGTGGTATTCGGGCAGTGCAGGGGGTCGTGTAGGGGGTGGTGTTTTAGGGTTTAAGGCAGTGCAGTGGTGTTCGGCAGTGTAGGGGGCCGTGCTAAGGGTCGTGTTTTAGGGTTTAGGGCAGTGCAGTGGTCTTTGGGTAGTGTAGGAGGTCGTGTTTTAGGGTTGTGTGTTAGGGTTTAGGGCAGTGCAGTTGTGTTCGAGTAGATAGGGGTCGTGCTGGGGGTGGTGTTTTAGGGTTTAGGGCAGTGCAGTGCTGTTGGGGTAGTGTAGGGGGTCGTGCTGGGGGTGGTGTTTTAGGGTTTAGGGCAGTGCATTGGTGTTTGGGCAGTGTATGGGGTCGTGCAGGGGGTGGTGTTTCAGGGTTTAGGGCATTGTAGTGGTGTTCGGGCAGTGAAGGGGGTCATGCAGGGGGTGGTGTTTTAGGGTTTAGGGCAGTGCAGTGGTGTTCGGGCAATGTAGGAGGTCGTGCAGGTGGGTGGTGATTTAGGGTTCAGGGCAGTGCAGTGGTGTTCGGGCAGTTTAGGAGGTCGTTCTGGGGGTGGTGATTTAGGGTTCAAGGCAGTGCAGTGGTGTTCGGGCAGTGTAGGGGGTCGTGCAGGGGGTGGTGATTTAGGGTTCAGGGCAGTGCAGTGTTGTTCGGGCAGTGTAGGGGGTCGTGCAGGGGGTGGTGTTTTAGGGTTCAGGGCACTGCAGTGGTGTTCGGGCAGTGTAGGGGGTCGTGCTGGGGGTGGTGTTTTAGGGTTCAGGGCAATGCAATGGTGTTCGGGCAGTGTAGGGGGTCGTGCTGGGGGTGGTGTTTTAGGGTTTAGGGCAGTGCAGTGGTGTTCGGGCAGTGTAGGAGGTCGTGCAGGTGGGTGGTGATTTAGGGTTCAGGGCAGTGCAGTGGTGTTTGGGCAGTTTAGGAGGTCGTGCTGGGGGTGGTGATTTAGGGTTCAGGGCAGTGCAGTGGTGTTTGGGCAGTGTAGGGGGTCGTGCAGGGGGTGGTGATTTAGGGTTCAGGGCAGTGCAGTGGTGTTCGGGCAGTGTAGGGGGTCGTGCAGGGGGTGGTGTTTTAGGGTTCAGGGCAGTGCAGTGGTGTTTGGGCAGTGTAGGGGGTCGTGCTGGGGGTGGTGTTTTAGGGTTCAGGGCAGTGCAGTGGTGTTCGGGCAGTGTAGGGGGTCGTGCTGGGGGTAGTCGTTTAGGGTAGTGCAGTGGTGTTTGGGTAGTATAGGGGGTACTGCTGGGGGTAGTGTTTTAGGGTTCAGGGCAGTGCAGTGGTGTTCGGGCAGTGTAGGGGGTCGTGCTGGGGATAGTCGTTTAGGGTAGTGCAGTGGTGTTTGCGTAGTATAGGGGATACTGCTGGGGGTAGTGTTTTAGGGTTTAGGGTAGTGCAGTGGTGTTTGTGTAGTGTAGGGGGTCATGCAGGGGTGGTGTTTTAGGGTTTAGGGCAGTGCAGTGGTGTTCGGGCATTGTAGGTGGTCGTGCAGGGGGGTGGTGATTTAGGGTTCAGGGCAGTGCAGTGGTGTTCAGGTAGTTTAGGAGGTCATTCTGGGGGTGGTGTTTTAGGGTTCAGGGCAGTGCAGTGGTGTTCGGGCAGTGTAGGGGATCGTGCAGGGGGGTGGTGATTTAGGGTTCAGGGCAGTGCAGTGGTGTTCGGGCAGTTTAGGAGGTCGTGCTGGGGGTGGTGATTTAGGGTTCAGGGCAGTGCAGTGGTGTTCGGGCAGTGTAGGGGGACGTGCAGGGGGTGGTGATTTAGGGTTCAGGGCAGAGCAGTGGTGTTCGGGCAGTGTAGGGGGTTGTGCAGGGGGTGGAGTTTTAGGGTTCAGGGCAGTGCAGTGGTGTTCGGGCAGTGTAGGGGGTTGTGCTGGGGTGGTGTTTTAGGGTTCAGGGCAGTGCAGTGGTGTTCGGGCAGTGTAGGGGGTTGTGCAGGGGGGTGGTGTTTTAGGCTTTACGGCAGTGCAGTGGTATTCGGGCAGTGTAGGGGTAATGCAGGGGATGGTGTTTTAGGGTTTAGGGCAGTGCAGTGGTGTTCGGGCAGTGTAGGGGGTCGTGCTAAGGGTCGTGTTTTAGGGTTTAGGGCAGTGCAGTGGTCTTTGGGTAGTGTAGGGGGTCGTGTTTTAGGGTTGTGTGTTAGGGTTTAGGGCAGTGCAGTTGTGTTCGAGTAGATAGGGGTCGTGCTGGGTGTGGTGTTTTAGGGTTTAGGGCAGTGCATTGGTGTTTGGGCAGTGCATGGGGTCGTGCAGGGGGTGGTGTTTTAGGGTTTAGGGCAGTGCAGTGGTGTTCGGGCAGTGTAGGGGGTTGTGCAGGGGGGTGGTGTTTTTGGCTTTAGGGCAGTGCAGTGGTATTCGGGTGGTGTAGGGGGTCATGCAGGGGGTGGTGTTTTAGGGTTTAGGGCAGTGCAGTGGTGTTCGGGCAGTGTAGGGGGTCGTGCTAAGGGTCGTGTTTTAGGGTTTAGGGCAGTGCAGTGGTCTTTGGGTAGTGTAGGGGGTCGTGTTTTAGGGTTGTGTGTTAGGGTTTAGGGCAGTGCAGTGGTGTTCGAGTAGATAGGGGTCGTGCTGGGGTGGTGTTTTAGGGTTTAGGGCAGTGCAGTGGTGTTCGGGCAGTGTAGGAGGTCGTGCAGGTGGGTGGTGATTTAGGGTTCAGGGCAGTGCAGTGGTGTTTGGGCAGTTTAGGAGGTCGTGCTGGGGGTGGTGATTTAGGGTTCAGGGCAGTGCAGTGGTGTTTGGGCAGTGTAGGGGGTCGTGCAGGGGGTGGTGATTTAGGGTTCAGGGCAGTGCAGTGGTGTTCGGGCAGTGTAGGGGGTCGTGCAGGGGGTGGTGTCTTAGAGTTCAGGGCGGTGCAGTGGTGTTCGGGCAGTGTAGGGGGTCGTGCTGGGGGTGGTGTTTTAGGGTTCAGGGCAGTGCAGTGGTGTTCGGGCAGTGTAGGGGGTCGTGCTGGGGGTAGTCGTTTAGGGTAGTGCAGTGGTGTTTGGGTAGTATAGGGGGTACTGCTGGGGGTAGTGTTTTAGGGTTCAGGGCAGTGCAGTGGTGTTCGGGCAGTGTAGGGGGTCGTGCTGGGGGTAGTAGTTTAGGGTAGTGCAGTGGTGTTTGGGTAGTATAGGGGATACTGCTGGGGGTAGTGTTTTAGGGTTTAGGGTAGTGCAGTGGTGTTTGTGTAGTGTAGGGGGTCGTGCAGGGGTGGTGTTTTAGTGTTTAGGGCATTGCAGTGGTGTTCGGGCAGTGTAGGTGGTCGTGCAGGGGGGTGGTGATTTAGGGTTCAGGGCAGTGCAGTGGTATTCAGGTAGTTTAGGAGGTCATTCTGGGGGTGGTTTTTTAGGGTTCAGGGCAGTGCAGTGGTGTTCGGGCAGTGTAGGGGGTCGTGCAGGGGGGTGGTGATTTAGGGTTCAGGGCAGTGCAGTGGTGTTCAGGCAGTTTAGGAAGTTGTGCTGGGGGTGGTGTTTTAGGGTTCAGGGCAGTGCAGTGGTGTTAGGGCGGTGTAGGGGGTTGTGCTGGGGTGGTGTTTTAGGGTTCAGGGCAGTGCAGTAGTGTACTGACAGTGTAGGGGGTCGTGCTGGGGGTGGTGTTTTAGGGTTCAGGGCAGTGCAGTGGTGTTCGGGCAGTGTAGGGGGTCGTGCTGGGATGGTGTTTTAGGGTTCAGGGCAGTGCAGAGGTGTTTGGGCAGTGTAGGGGGTCGTGCTGTGGTGGTGTTTTACGGTTCAGGGCAGTGCAGTGGTGTTCGGGCAGTGTAGGGGGTCGTGCAGGGGGGTGGTGTTTTAGGGTTAAGGGCAGTGCAGTGGTGTTCTGGCAGTGTAGGGGGCCGTGCAGGGGGACGGTGTTTTAGGGTTCAGGGCAGTGCAGTGGTGTTCGGGCAGTGTAGGGGGTTGTGCAGGGTGTGGTGATTTAGGGTTCAGGGCAGTGCAGTGGTGTTCGGGCAGTTTAGGGAGTTGTGCTAGGGGTGGTGTTTTAGGGTTCAGGGCAGTGCAGTGGTGTTCGGGCAGTGTAGGTGGTCGTGCAGGGGGGTGGTGATTTAGGGTTCAGGGCAGTGCAGTGGTGTTCAGGTAGTTTAGGAGGTCATTCTGGGGGTGGTTTTTTAGGGTTCAGGGCAGTGCAGTGGTGTTCGGGCAGTGTAGGGGGTCGTGCAGGGGGGTGGTGATTTAGGGTTCAGGGCAGTGCAGTGGTGTTCAGGCAGTTTAGGAAGTTGTGCTGGGGGTGGTGTTTTAGGGTTCAGGGCAGTGCAGTGGTGTTAGGGCGGTGTAGGGGGTTGTGCTGGGGTGGTGTTTTAGGGTTCAGGGCAGTGCAGTAGTGTACTGACAGTGTAGGGGGTCGTGCTGGGGGTGGTGTTTTAGGGTTCAGGGCAGTGCAGTGGTGTTCGGGCAGTGTAGGGGGTCGTGCTGGGATGGTGTTTTAGGGTTCAGGGCAGTGCAGAGGTGTTTGGGCAGTGTAGGGGGTGGTGCTGGTGTGGTGTTTTACGGTTCAGGGCAGTGCAGTGGTGTTCGGGCAGTGTAGGGGGTCGTGCAGGGGGGTGGTGTTTTAGGGTTAAGGGCAGTGCAGTGGTGTTCTGGCAGTGTAGGGGGCCGTGCAGGGGGACGGTGTTTTAGGGTTCAGGGCAGTGCAGTGGTGTTCGGGCAGTGTAGGGGGTTGTGCAGGGTGTGGTGATTTAGGGTTCAGGGCAGTGCAGTGGTGTTCGGGCAGTTTAGGGAGTTGTGCTAGGGGTGGTGTTTTAGGGTTCAGGGCAGTGCAGTGGTGTTCCGGCAGTGTAGGGGGTCGTGCAGGGGGGGTGGTGTTTTAGGGTTTAGGGCAGTGCAGTGGGATTCGGGAAGTGTAGGGGGTCGTGCTGGGGTGGTGTTTTTGGGTTTAGGGCAGTGGTGTTAAGGCAGTGTAGGGGGTCGTTCAGAGGGTGGAGTTTTAGGGTTTAGGGCAGTGCAGTGGTGTTTGGGCAGTGTAGGGGGTCGTGCTGGGGGTGGTGTTTTAGCGTTCAGGGCAGTCCTGTGGTATACGGGCAGTGTAGGGGGTCCTGCAGGGGGTGGTTTTTTAGGGTTCAGGGCAGTGCAGTGGTGTTCAGGCAGTGTAGGGGGTCGTGCAGGGGGTGGTGTTTTAGGGTTTAGGGCAGTGCAGTGGTGTTGGGGCAGTGTAGGGGTCCTGCATGGGGTGGTGTTTTAGGGTTCAGGGCAGTGCAGTGCAGTGGTGTTCGGGCAGTGTAGGGGGTCGTGTTTTAGGGTTTAGGGCAATGCAGTAGTGTTTATGGCATTGTAGGGGGTCATGCAGAGGGGTGGTGTTTTAGGGTTCTGGGCAGTGCAGTGGTGTTCGGGCAGTGTAGGGGGTCGTGCTGGGGGTGGTATTTTAGGGTTCAGGGCAGTGCAGTGGTGTACTGACAGTGTAGGGGGTCGTGCTGGGGGTGGTGTTTTAGGGTTCAGGGCAGTGCAGTTCGGGCAGTGTAGGGGATCGTGCTGGGATGGTGTTTTAGGGTTCAGGGCAGTGCAGTGGTGTTCGGGCAGTATAGGGGGTTGTGCTGGGGTGGTTTTTTAGGGTTCAGGGCAGTGCAGTGGTGTTTGGGCAGTGTAGGGCGGCGTGCTGGGGGTGGTGTTTTAGGGTTCAGGGCAGTGCAGTGCAGTGGTGTTTGGGCAGTGTAGGGGGTCATGCAGGGGGTGGAGCTTTAGGGTTTAGGGCAGTACAGCGGTGTTAGGGCAGTGTAGGGGGTCGTGCAGGGGGGTGGTGTTTTAGGGTTTAGGGCAGTGCAGTGGTGTTCGGGCATTGTAGGGGGTCATGCAGGGGGTGGTTTAGGTTTTAGGGCAGTGCAGTGGTGTTCGGGCAGTGTAGGGGTCATGCTGGGGTGGTGTTTTAGGGTTTAGGGCAGGTCAGTGTGTTTGGGCAGTGTAGGGGGTCGTGCTGGGGTGGTGTTTTAGAGTTTAGGGTAGGGCAGTGGTGTTTGGGCACTGTAGGGGGTCATGCAGGGGGGTGGTGTTTTAGGGTTAAGGGCAGTGCAGTGGTGTTCTGGCAGTGAAGGGGGTAGTGCAGGGGGGTGGTGTTTAAGGGTTTAGGGCAGTGCAGTAGTGTTCGGGCAGTGTAGGGGGTGGTGCAGGGGGTGGTGTTTTAGGGTTGAGGGCAGTGCAGTGGTGTTCGGGCAGTGTAGGGGGTCGTGCAGGGGGTGGTGGTTTAGGGTTTAGGGCAGTGCAGTGGTGTTCGGGCAGTGTTGGGAGTCGTGCAGGGGGGTGGTGTTTTAGGCTTTAGGGCAGTGCAGTGGTATTCGGGCAGTGCAGGGGGTGGTGTTTTAGGGTTTAAGGCAGTGCAGTGGTGTTCGGGCAGTGTAGGGGGTCACGCTAAGGGTCGTGTTTTAGGGTTTAGGGCAGTGCAGTGGTCTTTGGGTAGTGTAGGGGGTCGTGCTAGGGGTGGTGTTTTAGGGTTTAGGGCAGTGCATTGGTGTTTGGGCAGTGTATGGGGTCGTGCAGGGGGTGGTGTTTTTTGGTTTAGGGCAGTGCAGTGGTGTTCGGGCAGTGTAGGGGGTCATGCAGGGGGTGGTGTTTTAGGATTTAGGGCAGTGCAGTGGTGTTCGGGCAGTGTAGGGGGTTGTGCAGGGGGTGGTGTTTTAGGGTTCAGGGCAGTGCAGTGGTGTACGGGCAGTGTAGGGGGCCCTGCATGGGGTGGTGTTTTAGGGTTCAGGGCAGTGCAGTGCAGTGGTGTTCGGGCAGTGTAGGAAGTCGTGCAGGGGTGGTGTTTTTGGGTTTAGGGCAGTGCAGTGGTGTTCGGGCAGTGTAGGGGGTCGTGCTGGGGGTGGTATTTTAGGGTTCAGGGCAGTGCAGTGGTGTACTGACAGTGTAGGGGGTCGTGCTGGGGGTGGTGTTTTAGGGTTCAGGGCAGTGCAGTGGTGTTCGGGCAGTGTAGGGGATCGTGCTGGGATGGTGTTTTAGGGTTCAGGGCAGTGCAGTGGTGTTCGGGCAGTATAGCGGGTTGTGCTGGGGTGGTGTTTTAGGGTTCAGGGCAGTGCAGTGGTGTTTGGGCAGTGTAGGGCGGCGTGCTGGGGGTGGTGTTTTAGGGTTCAGGGCAGTGCAGTGCAGTGATGTTTGGGCAGTGTAGGGGGTCATGCAGGGGGTGGAGCTTTAGGGTTTAGGGCAGTGCAGTGGTGTTCGGGCAGGGTAGGTGGTCGTGCAGGGGGTGGTGTTTTATTGTTTAGGGCAGTGCAGCGGTGTTAGGGCAGTGTAGGGGGTCGTGCAGGGGGGTGGTGTTTTAGGGTTTAGGGCAGTGCAGTGGTGTTCGGGCATTGTAGGGGGTCATGCAGGGGGTGGTGTTTTAGGTTTTAGGGCAGTGCAGTGGTGTTGGGGCAGTGTAGGGGTCATGCTGGGGTGGTGTTTTAGAGTTTAGGGTAAGGCAGTGGTGTTTGGGCACTGTAGGGGGTCAGGCAGGGGGGTGGTGTTTTAGGGTTTAGGGCAGTGCAGTGGTGTTCGGGCATTGTAGGGGGTCATGCAGGGGGTGGTGTTTTAGGGTTTAGGGCAGATCAGTGGTGTTTGGGCAGTGTAGGGGGTCGTGCTGGGGTGGTGTTTTAGAGTTTAGGGTAAGGCAGTGGTGTTTGGGCACTGTAGGGGGTCAGGCAGGGGGGTGGTGTTTTAGGGTTAAGGGCAGTGCAGTGGTGTTCTGGCAGTGTAGGGGGTAGTGCAGGGGGGTGGTGTTTAAGGGTTTAGGGCAGTGCAGTAGTGTTCGGGCAGTGTAGGGGGTCGTGCAGGGGGTGGTGTTTTAGGGTTGAGGGCAGTGCAGTGGTGTTCGGGCAGTGTAGGGGGTCGTGCAGGGGGTGGTGTTTTAGGGTTTAGGGCAGTGCAGTGGTGTTCGGGCAGTGTTGGGAGTCGTGCAGGGGGGTGGTGTTTTAGGCTTTAGGGCAGTGCAGTGGTATTCGGGCAGTGCAGGGGGTCGTGCAGGGGGTGGTGTTTTAGGGTTTAAGGCAGTGCAGTGGTGTTCGGGCAGTGTAGGGGGTCGCGCTAAGGGTCGTGTTTTAGGGTTTAGGGCAGTGCAGTGGTCTTTGGGTAGTGTAGGGGGTCGTGCTAGGGGTGGTGTTTTAGGGTTTAGGGCAGTGCATTGGTGTTTGGGCAGTGTATGGGGTCGTGCAGGGGGTGGTGTTTTTTGGGTTAGGGCAGTGCAGTGGTGTTCGGGCAGTGTAGGGGGTCATGCAGGGGGTGGTGTTTTAGGATTTAGGGCAGTGCAGTGGTGTTCGGGCAGTTTAGGGGGTTGTGCAGGGGGTGGTGTTTTAGGGTTCAGGGCAGTGCAGTGGTGTACGGGCAGTGTAGGGGGCCCTGCATGGGGTGCTGTTTTAGGGTTCAGGGCAGTGCAGTGGTGTTCGGGCAGTGTAGGAGGTCGTGCAGGGGTGGTGTTTTTGGGTTTAGGGCAGTGGTGTTAAGGCAGTGTAGGGGGTTGTGCAGAGGGTGGTGTTTTAGGGTTTAGGGCAGTGCAGTGGTGTTCGGGCAGTGTAGGGGGTCGTGCTGGGGGTGGTGTTTTAGGGTTCAGGGCAGTGCAGTGCAGTGGTGTTCCGGCAGTGTTGGGGGTCGTGCAGGGGGTGGTGTTTTAGTGTTTAGGGCAGTGTAGTGGTTTTCGGGCAGTGTAGGGGGTCGTGCAGGGAGTGGTGTTTTAGGGTTTAGGGCAGTGCAGTGGTGTTCGGGCGGTGTAGGGGGTCATGTTTTAGGGTTTAGGGCAGTGCAGTAGTGTTTGGGCATTGTAGGAGGTCATGCAGAGGGGTGGTGTTTTAGGGTTCTGGGCAGTGCAGTGGTGTTCGGACAGTGTAGGGGGTCGTGCAGGGGGATGGTGTTTTAGGGTTCAGGGCAGTGCAGCGGTGTTCGGTCAGTGTAGGGGGTCGTGCAGGGGGGTGGTGATTTAGGGTTCAGGGCAGTGCAGTGGTGTTCAGGCAGTTTAGGAAGTTGTGCTGGGGGTGGTGTTTTAGGGTTCAGGGCAGTGCAGTGGTGTTCGGGCAGTGTAGGGGGTCGTGCTGGGGGTGGTGTTTTAGGGTTCAGGGCAGTGCAGTGGTGTACTGACAGTGTAGGGGTCGTGCTGTGGGTGGTGTTTTAGGGTTCAGGGCAGTGCAGTGGTGTTCGGGCAGGGTAGGGGGTCGTGCAGGGGGTGGTGTTTTATTGTTTAGGGCAGTGCAGTGGTGTTAGGGCAGTGAAGGGGGTCATGCAGGGGGGTGGTGTTTTAGGGTTTAGGGCAGTGCAGTGGTATTCGGGCAGTGCAGGGGGTGGTTAGGGTTTAAGGCAGTGCAGTGGTGTTCGGGCAGTGTAGGGGGTCGCGCTAAGGGTCGTGTTTTAGGGTTTAGGGCAGTGCAGTGGTCTTTGGGTAGTGTAGGGGGTCGTGCTAGGGGTGGTGTTTTAGGGTTTAGGGCAGTGCATTGGTGTTTGGGCAGTGTATGGGGTTGTGCAGGGGTGGTGTTTTTTGGTTTAGGGCAGTGCAGTGGTGTTCGGGCAGTGTAGGGGGTCATGCAGGGGGTGGTGTTTTAGGATTTAGGGCAGTGCAGTGGTGTTCGGGCAGTGTAGGGGGTTGTGCAGGGGGTGGTGTTTTAGGGTTCAGGGCAGTGCAGTGGTGTACGGGCAGTGTAGGGGGCCCTGCATGGGGTGGTGTTTTAGGGTTCAGGGCAGTGCAGTGCAGTGGTGTTCGGGCAGTGTAGGAAGTCGTGCAGGGGTGGTGTTTTTGGGTTTAGGGCAGTGCAGTGGTGTTCGGGCAGTGTAGGGGGTCGTGCTGGGGGTGGTATTTTAGGGTTCAGGGCAGTGCAGTGGTGTACTGACAGTGTAGGGGGTCGTGCTGGGGGTGGTGTTTTAGGGTTCAGGGCAGTGCAGTGGTGTTCGGGCAGTGTAGGGATCGTGCTGGGATGGTGTTTTAGGGTTCAGGGCAGTGCAGTGGTGTTCGGGCAGTATAGCGGGTTGTGCTGGGGTGGTGTTTTAGGGTTCAGGGCAGTGCAGTGGTGTTTGGGCAGTGTAGGGCGGCGTGCTGGGGGTGGTGTTTTAGGGTTCAGGGCTGTGCAGTGCAGTGGTGTTTGGGCAGTGTAGGGGGTCATGCAGGGGGTGGAGCTTTAGGGTTTAGGGCAGTGCAGTGGTGTTCGGGCAGGTTAGGTGGTCGTGCAGGGGGTGGTGTTTTATTGTTTAGGGCAGTGCAGCGGTGTTAGGGCAGTGTAGGGGGTCGTGCAGGGGGGTGGTGTTTTAGAGTTTAGGGCAGTGCAGTGGTGTTCGGGCATTGTAGGGGGTCATGCAGGGGGTGGTGTTTTAGGTTTTAGGGCAGTGCAGTGGTGTTCGCGCAGTGTAGGGGTCATGCTGGGGTGGTGTTTTAGGGTTTAGGGCAGTGCAGTGGTGTTCTGGCAGTGTAGGGGGTGGTGTTTAAGGGTTTAGGGCAGTGCAGTAGTGTTCGGGCAGTGTAGGGGGTTGTGCAGGGGGTGGTGTTTTAGGGTTTAGGGCAGTGCAGTGGTGTTCGGGCAGTGTTGGGAGTCGTGCAGGGGGGTGGTGTTTTAGGCTTTAGGGCAGTGGTATTTGGGCAGTGCAGGGGGTCGTGCAGGGGGTGGTGTTTTAGGGTTTAAGGCAGTGCAGTGGTGTTCGGGCAGTGTAGGGGGTCGCACTAAGGGTCGTGTTTTAGGGTTTAGGGCAGTGCAGTGGTCTTTGGGTAGTGTAGGGGGTCGTGCTAGGGGTGGTGTTTTAGGGTTTAGGGCAGTGCATTGGTGTTTGGGCAGTGTATGGGGTCGTGCAGGGGGTGGTGTTTTTTGGTTTAGGGCAGTGCAGTGGTGTTCGGGCAGTGTAGGGGGTCATGCAGGGGGTGGTGTTTTAGGATTTAGGGCAGTGCAGTGGTGTTCGGGCAGTGTAGGGGGTTGTGCAGGGGGTGGTGTTTTAGGGTTCAGGGCAGTGCAGTGGTGTACGGGCAGTGTATGGGGCCCTGCATGGGGTGGTGTTTTAGGGTTCAGGGCAGTGCAGTGCAGTGGTGTTTGGGCAGTGTAGGAGGTCGTGCAGGGGTGGTGTTTTTGGGTTTAGGGCAGTGGTGTTAAGGCAGTGTAGGGGGTTGTGCAGAGGGTGGTGTTTTAGGTTTAGGGCAGTGCAGTGGTGTTCGGGCAGTGTAGGGGGTCGTGCTGGGGGTTATGTTTTAGCGTTCAGGGCAGTGCAGTGGTGTACGGGCAGTGTAGGGGGTCCTGCAGGGGGTGGTTTTTTAGGATTTAGGGCAGTGCAGTGGTGTTCGGGCAGTGTAGGGGGTTGTGCAGGGGGTAGTGTTTTAGGGTTCAGGGCAGTGCAGTGGTGTACGGGCAGTGTAGGGGGTCCTGCATGGGGTGGTGTTTTAGGGTTCAGTGCAGTGCAGTGGTGTTTCAGCAGTGTAGGGGGTCGTGCAGGGGGTGGTGTTTTAGGGTTTAGGGCAGTGCAGTGGTGTTCGGGCATTGTAGGGGGTCATGCAGGGGGTGGTGTTTTAGGGTTTAGGGCAGATCAGTGGTGTTTGGGCAGTGTAGGGGGTCGTGCTGGGGTGGTGTTTTAGAGTTTAGGGTAAGGCAGTGGTGTTTGGGCACTGTAGGGGGTCAGGCAGGGGGGTGGTGTTTTAGGGTTAAGGGCAGTGCAGTGGTGTTCTGGCAGTGTAGGGGGTAGTGCAGGGGGGTGGTGTTTAAGGGTTTAGGGCAGTGCAGTAGTGTTCGGGCAGTGTAGGGGGTCGTGCAGGGGGTGGTGTTTTAGGGTTGAGGGCAGTGCAGTGGTGTTCGGGCAGTGTAGGGGGTCGTGCAGGGGGTGGTGTTTTAGGGTTTAGGGCAGTGCAGTGGTGTTCGGGCAGTGTTGGGAGTCGTGCAGGGGGGTGGTGTTTTAGGCTTTAGGGCAGTGCAGTGGTATTCGGGCAGTGCAGGGGGTCGTGCAGGGGGTGGTGTTTTAGGGTTTAAGGCAGTGCAGTGGTGTTCGGGCAGTGTAGGGGGTCGCGCTAAGGGTCGTGTTTTAGGGTTTAGGGCAGTGCAGTGGTCTTTGGGTAGTGTAGGGGGTCGTGCTAGGGGTGGTGTTTTAGGGTTTAGGGCAGTGCATTGGTGTTTGGGCAGTGTATGGGGTCGTGCAGGGGGTGGTGTTTTTTGGGTTAGGGCAGTGCAGTGGTGTTCGGGCAGTGTAGGGGGTCATGCAGGGGGTGGTGTTTTAGGATTTAGGGCAGTGCAGTGGTGTTCGGGCAGTTTAGGGGGTTGTGCAGGGGGTGGTGTTTTAGGGTTCAGGGCAGTGCAGTGGTGTACGGGCAGTGTAGGGGGCCCTGCATGGGGTGCTGTTTTAGGGTTCAGGGCAGTGCAGTGGTGTTCGGGCAGTGTAGGAGGTCGTGCAGGGGTGGTGTTTTTGGGTTTAGGGCAGTGGTGTTAAGGCAGTGTAGGGGGTTGTGCAGAGGGTGGTGTTTTAGGGTTTAGGGCAGTGCAGTGGTGTTCGGGCAGTGTAGGGGGTCGTGCTGGGGGTGGTGTTTTAGGGTTCAGGGCAGTGCAGTGCAGTGGTGTTCCGGCAGTGTTGGGGGTCGTGCAGGGGGTGGTGTTTTAGTGTTTAGGGCAGTGTAGTGGTTTTCGGGCAGTGTAGGGGGTCGTGCAGGGAGTGGTGTTTTAGGGTTTAGGGCAGTGCAGTGGTGTTCGGGCGGTGTAGGGGGTCATGTTTTAGGGTTTAGGGCAGTGCAGTAGTGTTTGGGCATTGTAGGAGGTCATGCAGAGGGGTGGTGTTTTAGGGTTCTGGGCAGTGCAGTGGTGTTCGGACAGTGTAGGGGGTCGTGCAGGGGGATGGTGTTTTAGGGTTCAGGGCAGTGCAGCGGTGTTCGGTCAGTGTAGGGGGTCGTGCAGGGGGGTGGTGATTTAGGGTTCAGGGCAGTGCAGTGGTGTTCAGGCAGTTTAGGAAGTTGTGCTGGGGGTGGTGTTTTAGGGTTCAGGGCAGTGCAGTGGTGTTCGGGCAGTGTAGGGGGTCGTGCTGGGGGTGGTGTTTTAGGGTTCAGGGCAGTGCAGTGGTGTACTGACAGTGTAGGGGTCGTGCTGTGGGTGGTGTTTTAGGGTTCAGGGCAGTGCAGTGGTGTTCGGGCAGGGTAGGGGGTCGTGCAGGGGGTGGTGTTTTATTGTTTAGGGCAGTGCAGTGGTGTTAGGGCAGTGAAGGGGGTCATGCAGGGGGGTGGTGTTTTAGGGTTTAGGGCAGTGCAGTGGTATTCGGGCAGTGCAGGGGGTGGTTAGGGTTTAAGGCAGTGCAGTGGTGTTCGGGCAGTGTAGGGGGTCGCGCTAAGGGTCGTGTTTTAGGGTTTAGGGCAGTGCAGTGGTCTTTGGGTAGTGTAGGGGGTCGTGCTAGGGGTGGTGTTTTAGGGTTTAGGGCAGTGCATTGGTGTTTGGGCAGTGTATGGGGTTGTGCAGGGGTGGTGTTTTTTGGTTTAGGGCAGTGCAGTGGTGTTCGGGCAGTGTAGGGGGTCATGCAGGGGGTGGTGTTTTAGGATTTAGGGCAGTGCAGTGGTGTTCGGGCAGTGTAGGGGGTTGTGCAGGGGGTGGTGTTTTAGGGTTCAGGGCAGTGCAGTGGTGTACGGGCAGTGTAGGGGGCCCTGCATGGGGTGGTGTTTTAGGGTTCAGGGCAGTGCAGTGCAGTGGTGTTCGGGCAGTGTAGGAAGTCGTGCAGGGGTGGTGTTTTTGGGTTTAGGGCAGTGCAGTGGTGTTCGGGCAGTGTAGGGGGTCGTGCTGGGGGTGGTATTTTAGGGTTCAGGGCAGTGCAGTGGTGTACTGACAGTGTAGGGGGTCGTGCTGGGGGTGGTGTTTTAGGGTTCAGGGCAGTGCAGTGGTGTTCGGGCAGTGTAGGGATCGTGCTGGGATGGTGTTTTAGGGTTCAGGGCAGTGCAGTGGTGTTCGGGCAGTATAGCGGGTTGTGCTGGGGTGGTGTTTTAGGGTTCAGGGCAGTGCAGTGGTGTTTGGGCAGTGTAGGGCGGCGTGCTGGGGGTGGTGTTTTAGGGTTCAGGGCTGTGCAGTGCAGTGGTGTTTGGGCAGTGTAGGGGGTCATGCAGGGGGTGGAGCTTTAGGGTTTAGGGCAGTGCAGTGGTGTTCGGGCAGGTTAGGTGGTCGTGCAGGGGGTGGTGTTTTATTGTTTAGGGCAGTGCAGCGGTGTTAGGGCAGTGTAGGGGGTCGTGCAGGGGGGTGGTGTTTTAGAGTTTAGGGCAGTGCAGTGGTGTTCGGGCATTGTAGGGGGTCATGCAGGGGGTGGTGTTTTAGGTTTTAGGGCAGTGCAGTGGTGTTCGCGCAGTGTAGGGGTCATGCTGGGGTGGTGTTTTAGGGTTTAGGGCAGTGCAGTGGTGTTCTGGCAGTGTAGGGGGTGGTGTTTAAGGGTTTAGGGCAGTGCAGTAGTGTTCGGGCAGTGTAGGGGGTTGTGCAGGGGGTGGTGTTTTAGGGTTTAGGGCAGTGCAGTGGTGTTCGGGCAGTGTTGGGAGTCGTGCAGGGGGGTGGTGTTTTAGGCTTTAGGGCAGTGGTATTTGGGCAGTGCAGGGGGTCGTGCAGGGGGTGGTGTTTTAGGGTTTAAGGCAGTGCAGTGGTGTTCGGGCAGTGTAGGGGGTCGCACTAAGGGTCGTGTTTTAGGGTTTAGGGCAGTGCAGTGGTCTTTGGGTAGTGTAGGGGGTCGTGCTAGGGGTGGTGTTTTAGGGTTTAGGGCAGTGCATTGGTGTTTGGGCAGTGTATGGGGTCGTGCAGGGGGTGGTGTTTTTTGGTTTAGGGCAGTGCAGTGGTGTTCGGGCAGTGTAGGGGGTCATGCAGGGGGTGGTGTTTTAGGATTTAGGGCAGTGCAGTGGTGTTCGGGCAGTGTAGGGGGTTGTGCAGGGGGTGGTGTTTTAGGGTTCAGGGCAGTGCAGTGGTGTACGGGCAGTGTATGGGGCCCTGCATGGGGTGGTGTTTTAGGGTTCAGGGCAGTGCAGTGCAGTGGTGTTTGGGCAGTGTAGGAGGTCGTGCAGGGGTGGTGTTTTTGGGTTTAGGGCAGTGGTGTTAAGGCAGTGTAGGGGGTTGTGCAGAGGGTGGTGTTTTAGGTTTAGGGCAGTGCAGTGGTGTTCGGGCAGTGTAGGGGGTCGTGCTGGGGGTTATGTTTTAGCGTTCAGGGCAGTGCAGTGGTGTACGGGCAGTGTAGGGGGTCCTGCAGGGGGTGGTTTTTTAGGATTTAGGGCAGTGCAGTGGTGTTCGGGCAGTGTAGGGGGTTGTGCAGGGGGTAGTGTTTTAGGGTTCAGGGCAGTGCAGTGGTGTACGGGCAGTGTAGGGGGTCCTGCATGGGGTGGTGTTTTAGGGTTCAGTGCAGTGCAGTGGTGTTTCAGCAGTGTAGGGGGTCGTGCAGGGGGTGGTGTTTTAGGGTTTAGGGCAGTGCAGTGGTGTTCGGGCATTGTAGGGGGTCATGCAGGGGGTGGTGTTTTAGGGTTTAGGGCAGATCAGTGGTGTTTGGGCAGTGTAGGGGGTCGTGCTGGGGTGGTGTTTTAGAGTTTAGGGTAAGGCAGTGGTGTTTGGGCACTGTAGGGGGTCAGGCAGGGGGGTGGTGTTTTAGGGTTAAGGGCAGTGCAGTGGTGTTCTGGCAGTGTAGGGGGTAGTGCAGGGGGGTGGTGTTTAAGGGTTTAGGGCAGTGCAGTAGTGTTCGGGCAGTGTAGGGGGTCGTGCAGGGGGTGGTGTTTTAGGGTTGAGGGCAGTGCAGTGGTGTTCGGGCAGTGTAGGGGGTCGTGCAGGGGGTGGTGTTTTAGGGTTTAGGGCAGTGCAGTGGTGTTCGGGCAGTGTTGGGAGTCGTGCAGGGGGGTGGTGTTTTAGGCTTTAGGGCAGTGCAGTGGTATTCGGGCAGTGCAGGGGGTCGTGCAGGGGGTGGTGTTTTAGGGTTTAAGGCAGTGCAGTGGTGTTCGGGCAGTGTAGGGGGTCGCGCTAAGGGTCGTGTTTTAGGGTTTAGGGCAGTGCAGTTGTCTTTGGGTAGTGTAGGGGGTCGTGCTAGGGGTGGTGTTTTAGGGTTTAGGGCAGTGCATTGGTGTTTGGGCAGTGTATGGGGTCGTGCAGGGGGTGGTGTTTTTTGGGTTAGGGCAGTGCAGTAGTGTTCGGGCAGTGTAGGGGGTCATGCAGGGGGTGGTGTTTTAGGATTTAGGGCAGTGCAGTGGTGTTCGGGCAGTTTAGGGGGTTGTGCAGGGGGTGGTGTTTTAGGGTTCAGGGCAGTGCAGTGGTGTACGGGCAGTGTAGGGGGCCCTGCATGGGGTGCTGTTTTAGGGTTCAGGGCAGTGCAGTGGTGTTCGGGCAGTGTAGGAGGTCGTGCAGGGGTGGTGTTTTTGGGTTTAGGGCAGTGGTGTTAAGGCAGTGTAGGGGGTTGTGCAGAGGGTGGTGTTTTAGGGTTTAGGGCAGTGCAGTGGTGTTCGGGCAGTGTAGGGGGTCGTGCTGGGGGTGGTGTTTTAGGGTTCAGGGCAGTGCAGTGCAGTGGTGTTCCGGCAGTGTTGGGGGTCGTGCAGGGGGTGGTGTTTTAGTGTTTAGGGCAGTGTAGTGGTTTTCGGGCAGTGTAGGGGGTCGTGCAGGGAGTGGTGTTTTAGGGTTTAGGGCAGTGCAGTGGTGTTCGGGCGGTGTAGGGGGTCATGTTTTAGGGTTTAGGGCAGTGCAGTAGTGTTTGGGCATTGTAGGAGGTCATGCAGAGGGGTGGTGTTTTAGGGTTCTGGGCAGTGCAGTGGTGTTCGGACAGTGTAGGGGGTCGTGCAGGGGGATGGTGTTTTAGGGTTCAGGGCAGTGCAGCGGTGTTCGGCCAGTGTAGGGGGTCGTGCAGGGGGGTGGTGATTTAGGGTTCAGGGCAGTGCAGTGGTGTTCAGGCAGTTTAGGAAGTTGTGCTGGGGGTGGTGTTTTAGGGTTCAGGGCAGTGCAGTGGTGTTCGGGCAGTGTAGGGGGTCGTGCTGGGGGTGGTGTTTTAGGGTTCAGCGCAGTGCAGTGGTGTACTGACAGTGTAGGGGTCGTGCTGTGGGTGGTGTTTTAGGGTTCAGGGCAGTGCAGTGGTGTTCGGGCAGGGTAGGGGTTCGTGCAGGGGGTGGTGTTTTATTGTTTAGGGCAGTGCAGTGGTGTTAGGGCAGTGAAGGGGGTCATGCAGGGGGGTGGTGTTTTAGGGTTTAGGGCAGTGCAGTGGTATTCGGGCAGTGCAGGGGGTGGTTAGGGTTTAAGGCAGTGCAGTGGTGTTCGGGCAGTGTAGGGGGTCGCGCTAAGGGTCGTGTTTTAGGGTTTAGGGCAGTGCAGTGGTCTTTGGGTAGTGTAGGGGGTCGTGCTAGGGGTGGTGTTTTAGGGTTTAGGGCAGTGCATTGGTGTTTGGGCAGTGTATGGGGTTGTGCAGGGGGTGGTGTTTTTTGGTTTAGGGCAGTGCAGTGGTGTTCGGGCAGTGTAGGGGGTCATGCAGGGGGTGGTGTTTTAGGATTTAGGGCAGTGCAGTGGTGTTCGGGCAGTGTAGGGGGTTGTGCAGGGGGTGGTGTTTTAGGGTTCAGGGCAGTGCAGTGGTGTACGGGCAGAGTAGGGGGCCCTGCATGGGGTGGTGTTTTAGGGTTCAGGGCAGTGCAGTGCAGTGGTGTTCGGGCAGTGTAGGAAGTCGTGCAGGGGTGGTGTTTTTGGGTTTAGGGCAGTGCAGTGGTGTTCGGGCAGTGTAGGGGGTCGTGCTGGGGGTGGTATTTTAGGGTTCAGGGCAGTGCAGTGGTGTACTGACAGTGTAGGGGGTCGTGCTGGGGGTGGTGTTTTAGGGTTCAGGGCAGTGCAGTGGTGTTCGGGCAGTGTAGGGATCGTGCTGGGATGGTGTTTTAGGGTTCAGGGCAGTGCAGTGGTGTTCGGGCAGTATAGCGGGTTGTGCTGGGGTGGTGTTTTAGGGTTCAGGGCAGTGCAGTGGTGTTTGGGCAGTGTAGGGCGGCGTGCTGGGGGTGGTGTTTTAGGGTTCAGGGCAGTGCAGTGCAGTGGTGTTTGGGCAGTGTAGGGGGTCATGCAGGGGGTGGAGCTTTAGGGTTTAGGGCAGTGCAGTGGTGTTCGGGCAGGGTAGGTGGTCGTGCAGGGGGTGGTGTTTTATTGTTTAGGGCAGTGCAGCGGTGTTAGGGCAGTGTAGGGGGTCGTGCAGGGGGGTGGTGTTTTAGAGTTTAGGGCAGTGCAGTGGTGTTCGGGCATTGTAGGGGGTCATGCAGGGGGTGGTGTTTTAGGTTTTAGGGCAGTGCAGTGGTGTTCGCGCAGTGTAGGGGTCATGCTGGGGTGGTGTTTTAGGGTTTAGGGCAGTGCAGTGGTGTTCTGGCAGTGTAGGGGGTAGTGCAGGGGGGTGGTGTTTAAGGGTTTAGGGCAGTGCAGTAGTGTTCGGGCAGTGTAGGGGGTTGTGCAGGGGGTGGTGTTTTAGGGTTGAGGGCAGTGCAGTGGTGTTCGGGCAGTGTAGGGGGTCGTGCAGGGGGTGGTGTTTTAGGGTTTAGGGCAGTGCAGTGGTGTTCGGGCAGTGTTGGGAGTCGTGCAGGGGGGTGGTGTTTTAGGCTTTAGGGCAGTGGTATTTGGGCAGTGCAGGGGGTCGTGCAGGGGGTGGTGTTTTAGGGTTTAAGGCAGTGCAGTGGTGTTCGGGCAGTGTAGGGGGTCGCACTAAGGGTCGTGTTTTAGGGTTTAGGGCAGTGCAGTGGTCTTTGGGTAGTGTAGGGGGTCGTGCTAGGGGTGGTGTTTTAGGGTTTAGGGCAGTGCATTGGTGTTTGGGCAGTGTATGGGGTCGTGCAGGGGGTGGTGTTTTTTGGTTTAGGGCAGTGCAGTGGTGTTCGGGCAGTGTAGGGGGTCATGCAGGGGGTGGTGTTTTAGGATTTAGGGCAGTGCAGTGGTGTTCGGGCAGTGTAGGGGGTTGTGCAGGGGGTGGTGTTTTAGGGTTCAGGGCAGTGCAGTGGTGTACGGGCAGTGTATGGGGCCCTGCATGGGGTGGTGTTTTAGGGTTCAGGGCAGTGCAGTGCAGTGGTGTTCGGGCAGTGTAGGAGGTCGTGCAGGGGTGGTGTTTTTGGGTTTAGGGCAGTGGTGTTAAGGCAGTGTAGGGGGTTGTGCAGAGGGTGGTGTTTTAGGTTTAGGGCAGTGCAGTGGTGTTCGGGCAGTGTAGGGGGTCGTGCTGGGGGTTATGTTTTAGCGTTCAGGGCAGTGCAGTGGTGTACGGGCAGTGTAGGGGGTCCTGCAGGGGGTGGTTTTTTAGGATTTAGGGCAGTGCAGTGGTGTTCGGGCAGTGTAGGGGGTTGTGCAGGGGGTAGTGTTTTAGGGTTCAGGGCAGTGCAGTGGTGTACGGGCAGTGTAGGGGGGCCTGCATGGGGTGGTGTTTTAGGGTTCAGTGCAGTGCAGTGGTGTTTCAGCAGTGTAGGGGGTCGTGCAGGGGGTGGTGATTTAGGGTTCAGGGCAGTGCAGTGGTGTTCGGGCAGTGTAGGGGGTCGTGCAGGGGGTGGTGTTTTAGGGTTCAGGGCAGTGCAGTGGTGTTTGGGCAGTGTAGGGGGTCGTGCTGGGGGTGGTGTTTTAGGGTTCAGGGCAGTGCAGTGGTGTTCGGGCAGTGTAGGGGGTCATGCTGGGGGTAGTCGTTTAGGGTAGTGCAGTGGTGTTTGGGTAGTATAGGGGGTACTGCTGGGGGTAGTGTTTTAGGGTTCAGGGCAGTGCAGTGGTGTTCGGGCAGTGTAGGGGGTCGTGCTGGGGATAGTCGTTTAGGGTAGTGCAGTGGTGTTTGCGTAGTATAGGGGATACTGCTGGGGGTAGTGTTTTAGGGTTTAGGGTAGTGCAGTGGTGTTTGTGTAGTGTAGGGGGTCATGCAGGGGTGGTGTTTTAGGGTTTAGGGCAGTGCAGTGGTGTTCGGGCATTGTAGGTGGTCGTGCAGGGGGGTGGTGATTTAGGGTTCAGGGCAGTGCAGTGGTGTTCAGGTAGTTTAGGAGGTCATTCTGGGGGTGGTGTTTTAGGGTTCAGGGCAGTGCAGTGGTGTTCGGGCAGTGTAGGGGGTCGTGCAGGGGGGTGGTGATTTAGGGTTCAGGGCAGTGCAGTGGTGTTCGGGCAGTTTAGGAGGTCGTGCTGGGGGTGGTGATTTAGGGTTCAGGGCAGTGCAGTGGTGTTCGGGCAGTGTAGGGGGACGTGCAGGGGGTGGTGATTTAGGGTTCAGGGCAGAGCAGTGGTGTTCGGGCAGTGTAGGGGGTTGTGCAGGGGGTGGAGTTTTAGGGTTCAGGGCAGTGCAGTGGTGTTCGGGCAGTGTAGGGGGTTGTGCTGGGGTGGTGTTTTAGGGTTCAGGGCAGTGCAGTGGTATTCGGGCAGTGTAGGGGGTTGTGCAGGGCGGTGGTGTTTTAGGCTTTAGGGCAGTGCAGTGGTATTCGGGCAGTGTAGGGGTAATGCAGGGGATGGTGTTTTAGGGTTTAGGGCAGTGCAGTGGTGTTCGGGCAGTGTAGGGGGTCGTGCTAAGGGTCGTGTTTTAGGGTTTAGGGCAGTGCAGTGGTCTTTGGGTAGTGTAGGGGGTCGTGTTTTAGGGTTGTGTGTTAGGGTTTAGGGCAGTGCAGTTGTGTTCGAGTAGATAGGGGTCGTGCTGGGTGTGGTGTTTTAGGGTTTAGGGCAATGCAGTGCTGTTGGGGTAGTGTAGGGGTCGTGCTGGGGGTGGTGTTTTAGGGTTTAGGGCAGTGCATTGGTGTTTGGGCAGTGCATGGGGTCGTGCAGGGGGTGGTGTTTTAGGGTTTAGGGCAGTGCAGTGGTGTTCGGGCAGTGTAGGGGGTTGTGCAGGGGGGTGGTGTTTTTGGCTTTAGGGCAGTGCAGTGGTATTCGGGTGGTGTAGGGGGTCATGCAGGGGGTGGTGTTTTAGGGTTTAGGGCAGTGCAGTGGTGTTCGGCAGTGTAGGGGGTCGTGCTAAGGGTCGTGTTTTAGGGTTTAGGGCAGTGCAGTGGTCTTTGGGTAGTGTAGGGGGTCGTGTTTTAGGGTTGTGTGTTAGGGTTTAGGGCAGTGCAGTGGTGTTCGAGTAGATAGGGGTCGTGCTGGGGTGGTGTTTTAGGGTTTAGGGCAGTGCAGTGGTGTTCGGGCAGTGTAGGAGGTCGTGCAGGTGGGTGGTGATTTAGGGTTCAGGGCAGTGCAGTGGTGTTTGGGCAGTTTAGGAGGTCGTGCTGGGGGTGGTGATTTAGGGTTCAGGGCAGTGCAGTGGTGTTTGGGCAGTGTAGGGGGTCGTGCAGGGGGTGGTGATTTAGGGTTCAGGGCAGTGCAGTGGTGTTCGGGCAGTGTAGGGGGTCGTGCAGGGGGTGGTGTCTTAGGGTTCAGGGCGGTGCAGTGGTGTTCGGGCAGTGTAGGGGGTCGTGCTGGGGGTGGTGTTTTAGGGTTCAGGGCAGTGCAGTGGTGTTCGGGCAGTGTAGGGGGTCGTGCTGGGGGTAGTCGTTTAGGGTAGTGCAGTGGTGTTTGGGTAGTATAGGGGGTACTGCTGGGGGTAGTGTTTTAGGGTTCAGGGCAGTGCAGTGGTGTTCGGGCAGTGTAGGGGGTCGTGCTGGGGGTAGTAGTTTAGGGTAGTGCAGTGGTGTTTGGGTAGTATAGGGGATACTGCTGGGGGTAGTGTTTTAGGGTTTAGGGTAGTGCAGTGGTGTTTGTGTAGTGTAGGGGGTCGTGCAGGGGTGGTGTTTTAGTGTTTAGGGCATTGCAGTGGTGTTCGGGCAGTGTAGGTGGTCGTGCAGGGGGGTGGTGATTTAGGGTTCAGGGCAGTGCAGTGGTATTCAGGTAGTTTAGGAGGTCATTCTGGGGGTGGTTTTTTAGGGTTCAGGGCAGTGCAGTGGTGTTCGGGCAGTGTAGGGGGTCGTGCAGGGGGGTGGTGATTTAGGGTTCAGGGCAGTGCAGTGGTGTTCAGGCAGTTTAGGAAGTTGTGCTGGGGGTGGTGTTTTAGGGTTCAGGGCAGTGCAGTGGTGTTAGGGCGGTGTAGGGGGTTGTGCTGGGGTGGTGTTTTAGGGTTCAGGGCAGTGCAGTAGTGTACTGACAGTGTAGGGGGTCGTGCTGGGGGTGGTGTTTTAGGGTTCAGGGCAGTGCAGTGGTGTTCGGGCAGTGTAGGGGGTCATGCTGGGATGGTGTTTTAGGGTTCAGGGCAGTGCAGAGGTGTTTGGGCAGTGTAGGGGGTCGTGCTGGGGTGGTGTTTTACGGTTCAGGGCAGTGCAGTGGTGTTCGGGCAGTGTAGGGGGTCGTGCAGGGGGGTGGTGTTTTAGGGTTAAGGGCAGTGCAGTGGTGTTCTGGCAGTGTAGGGGGCCTTGCAGGGGGACGGTGTTTTAGGGTTCAGGGCAGTGCAGTGGTGTTCGGGCAGTGTAGGGGGTTGTGCAGGGTGTGGTGATTTAGGGTTCAGGGCAGTGCAGTGGTGTTCGGGCAGTTTAGGGAGTTGTGCTAGGGGTGGTGTTTTAGGGTTCAGGGCAGTGCAGTGGTGTTCGGGCAGTGTAGGTGGTCGTGCAGGGGGGTGGTGATTTAGGGTTCAGGGCAGTGCAGTGGTGTTCAGGTAGTTTAGGAGGTCATTCTGGGGGTGGTTTTTTAGGGTTCAGGGCAGTGCAGTGGTGTTCGGGCAGTGTAGGGGGTCGTGCAGGGGGGTGGTGATTTAGGGTTCAGGGCAGTGCAGTGGTGTTCAGGCAGTTTAGGAAGTTGTGCTGGGGGTGGTGTTTTAGGGTTCAGGGCAGTGCAGTGGTGTTAGGGCGGTGTAGGGGGTTGTGCTGGGGTGGTGTTTTAGGGTTCAGGGCAGTGCAGTGGTGTTCGGGCAGTGTAGGGGGTCGTGCTGGGATGGTGTTTTAGGGTTCAGGGCAGTGCAGAGGTGTTTGGGCAGTGTAGGGGGTGGTGCTGGGGTGGTGTTTTACGGTTCAGGGCAGTGCAGTGGTGTTCGGGCAGTGTAGGGGGTCGTGCAGGGGGGTGGTGTTTTAGGGTTAAGGGCAGTGCAGTGGTGTTCTGGCAGTGTAGGGGGCCGTGCAGGGGGACGGTGTTTTAGGGTTCAGGGCAGTGCAGTGGTGTTCGGGCAGTGTAGGGGGTTGTGCAGGGTGTGGTGATTTAGGGTTCAGGGCAGTGCAGTGGTGTTCGGGCAGTTTAGGGAGTTGTGCTAGGGGTGGTGTTTTAGGGTTCAGGGCAGTGCAGTGGTGTTCCGGCAGTGTAGGGGGTCGTGCAGGGGGGGTGGTGTTTTAGGGTTTAGGGCAGTGCAGTGGGATTCGGGAAGTGTAGGGGGTCGTGCTGGGGTGGTGTTTTTGGGTTTAGGGCAGTGGTGTTAAGGCAGTGTAGGGGGTCGTTCAGAGGGTGGAGTTTTAGGGTTTAGGGCAGTGCAGTGGTGTTTGGGCAGTGTAGGGGGTCGTGCTGGGGGTGATGTTTTAGCGTTCAGGGCAGTCCTGTGGTATACGGGCAGTGTAGGGGGTCCTGCAGGGGGTGGTTTTTTAGGGTTCAGGGCAGTGCAGTGGTGTTCAGGCAGTGTAGGGGGTCGTGCAGGGGGTGGTGTTTTAGGGTTTAGGGCAGTGCAGTGGTGTTGGGGCAGTGTAGGGGTCCTGCATGGGGTGGTGTTTTAGGGTTCAGGGCAGTGCAGTGCAGTGGTGTTCGGGCAGTGTAGGGGGTCGTGTTTTAGGGTTTAGGGCAATGCAGTAGTGTTTATGGCATTGTAGGGGGTCATGCAGAGGGGTGGTGTTTTAGGGTTCTGGGCAGTGCAGTGGTGTTCGGGCAGTGTAGGGGGTCGTGCTGGGGGTGGTATTTTAGGGTTCAGGGCAGTGCAGTGGTGTACTGACAGTGTAGGGGGTCGTGCTGGGGGTGGTGTTTTAGGGTTCAGGGCAGTGCAGTTCGGGCAGTGTAGGGGATCGTGCTGGGATGGTGTTTTAGGGTTCAGGGCAGTGCAGTGGTGTTCGGGCAGTATAGGGGGTTGTGCTGGGTTGGTGTTTTAGGGTTCAGGGCAGTGCAGTGGTGTTTGGGCAGTGTAGGGCGGCGTGCTGGGGGTGGTGTTTTAGGGTTCAGGGCAGTGCAGTGCAGTGGTGTTTGGGCAGTGTAGGGGGTCATGCAGGGGGTGGAGCTTTAGGGTTTAGGGCAGTACAGCGGTGTTAGGGCAGTGTAGGGGGTCGTGCAGGGGGGTGGTGTTTTAGGGTTTAGGGCAGTGCAGTGGTGTTCGGGCATTGTAGGGGGTCATGCAGGGGGTGGTTTAGGTTTTAGGGCAGTGCAGTGGTGTTCGGGCAGTGTAGGGGTCATGCTGGGGTGGTGTTTTAGGGTTTAGGGCAGGTCAGTGTGTTTGGGCAGTGTAGGAGGTCGTGCTGGGGTGGTGTTTTAGAGTTTAGGGTAGGGCAGTGGTGTTTGGGCACTGTAGGGGGTCATGCAGGGGGGTGGTGTTTTAGGGTTAAGGGCAGTGCAGTGGTGTTCTGGCAGTGAAGGGGGTAGTGCAGGGGGGTGGTGTTTAAGGGTTTAGGGCAGTGCAGTAGTGTTCGGGCAGTGTAGGGGGTGGTGCAGGGGGTGGTGTTTTAGGGTTGAGGGCAGTGCAGTGGTGTTCGGGCAGTGTAGGGGGTCGTGCAGGGGGTGGTGGTTTAGGGTTTAGGGCAGTGCAGTGGTGTTTGGGCAGTGTTGGGAGTCGTGCAGGGGGGTGGTGTTTTAGGCTTTAGGGCAGTGCAGTGGTATTCAGGCAGTGCAGGGGGTGGTGTTTTAGGGTTTAAGGCAGTGCAGTGGTGTTCGGGCAGTGTAGGGGGTCGCGCTAAGGGTCGTGTTTTAGGGTTTAGGGCAGTGCAGTGGTCTTTGGGTAGTGTAGGGGGTCGTGCTAGGGGTGGTGTTTTAGGGTTTAGGGCAGTGCATTGGTGTTTGGACAGTGTATGGGGTCGTGCAGGGGGTGGTGTTTTTTGGTTTAGGGCAGTGCAGTGGTGTTCGGGCAGTGTAGGGGGTCATGCAGGGGGTGGTGTTTTAGGATTTAGGGCAGTGCAGTGGTGTTCGGGCAGTGTAGGGGGTTGTGCAGGGGGTGGTGTTTTAGGGTTCAGGGCAGTGCAGTGGTGTACGGGCAGTGTAGGGGGCCCTGCATGGGGTGGTGTTTTAGGGTTCAGGGCAGTGCAGTGCAGTGGTGTTCGGGCAGTGTAGGAAGTCGTGCAGGGGTGGTGTTTTTGGGTTTAGGGCAGTGCAGTGGTGTTCGGGCAGTGTAGGGGGTCGTGCTGGGGGTGGTATTTTAGGGTTCAGGGCAGTGCAGTGGTGTACTGACAGTGTAGGGGGTCGTGCTTGGGGTGGTGTTTTAGGGTTCAGGGCAGTGCAGTGGTGTTCGGGCAGTGTAGGGGATCGTGCTGGGATGGTGTTTTAGGGTTCAGGGCAGTGCAGTGGTGTTCGGGCAGTATAGCGGGTTGTGCTGGGGTGGTGTTTTAGGGTTCAGGGCAGTGCAGTGGTGTTTGGGCAGTGTAGGGCGGCGTGCTGGGGGTGGTGTTTTAGGGTTCAGGGCAGTGCAGTGCAGTGATGTTTGGGCAGTGTAGGGGGTCATGCAGGGGGTGGAGCTTTAGGGTTTAGGGCAGTGCAGTGGTGTTCGGGCAGGGTAGGTGGTCGTGCAGGGGGTGGTGTTTTATTGTTTAGGGCAGTGCAGCGGTGTTAGGGCAGTGTAGGGGGTCGTGCAGGGGGGTGGTGTTTTAGGGTTTAGGGCAGTGCAGTGGTGTTCGGGCATTGTAGGGGGTCATGCAGGGGGTGGTGTTTTAGGTTTTAGGGCAGTGCAGTGGTGTTGGGGCAGTGTAGGGGTCATGCTGGGGTGGTGTTTTAGAGTTTAGGGTAAGGCAGTGGTGTTTGGGCACTGTAGGGGGTCAGGCAGGGGGGTGGTGTTTTAGGGTTTAGGGCAGTGCAGTGGTGTTCGGGCATTGTAGGGGGTCATGCAGGGGTTTGTGTTTTAGGGTTTAGGGCAGATCAGTGGTGTTTGGGCAGTGTAGGGGGTCGTGCTGGGGTGGTGTTTTAGAGTTTAGGGTAAGGCAGAGGTGTTTGGGCACTGTAGGGGGTCAGGCAGGGGGGTGGTGTTTTAGGGTTAAGGGCAGTGCAGTGGTGTTCTGGCAGTGTAGGGGGTAGTGCAGGGGGGTGGTGTTTAAGGGTTTAGGGCAGTGCAGTAGTGTTCGGGCAGTGTAGGGGGTCGTGCAGGGGGTGGTGTTTTAGGGTTGAGGGCAGTGCAGTGGTGTTCGGGCAGTGTAGGGGGTCGTGCAGGGGGTGGTGTTTTAGGGTTTAGGGCAGTGCAGTGGTGTTCGGGCAGTGTTGGGAGTCGTGCAGGGGGGTGGTGTTTTAGGCTTTAGGGCAGTGCAGTGGTATTCGGGCAGTGCAGGGGGTCGTGCAGGGGGTGGTGTTTTAGGGTTTAAGGCAGTGCAGTGGTGTTCGGGCAGTGTAGGGGGTCGCGCTAAGGGTCGTGTTTTAGGGTTTAGGGCAGTGCAGTGGTCTTTGGGTAGTGTAGGGGGTCGTGCTAGGGGTGGTGTTTTAGGGTTTAGGGCAGTGCATTGGTGTTTGGGCAGTGTATGGGGTCGTGCAGGGGGTGGTGTTTTTTGGGTTAGGGCAGTGCAGTGGTGTTCGGGCAGTGTAGGGGGTCATGCAGGGGGTGGTGTTTTAGGATTTAGGGCAGTGCAGTGGTGTTCGGGCAGTTTAGGGGGTTGTGCAGGGGGTGGTGTTTTAGGGTTCAGGGCAGTACAGTGGTGTACGGGCAGTGTAGGGGGCCCTGCATGGGGTGCTGTTTTAGGGTTCAGGGCAGTGCAGTGGTGTTCGGGCAGTGTAGGAGGTCGTGCAGGGGTGGTGTTTTTGGGTTTAGGGCAGTGGTGTTAAGGCAGTGTAGGGGGTTGTGCAGAGGGTGGTGTTTTAGGGTTTAGGGCAGTGCAGTGGTGTTCGGGCAGTGTAGGGGGTCGTGCTGGGGGTGGTGTTTTAGGGTTCAGGGCAGTGCAGTGCAGTGGTGTTCCGGCAGTGTTGGGGGTCGTGCAGGGGGTGGTGTTTTAGTGTTTAGGGCAGTGTAGTGGTTTTCGGGCAGTGTAGGGGGTCGTGCAGGGAGTGGTGTTTTAGGGTTTAGGGCAGTGCAGTGGTGTTCGGGCGGTGTAGGGGGTCATGTTTTAGGGTTTAGGGCAGTGCAGTAGTGTTTGGGCATTGTAGGAGGTCATGCAGAGGGGTGGTGTTTTAGGGTTCTGGGCAGTGCAGTGGTGTTCGGACAGTGTAGGGGGTCGTGCAGGGGGATGGTGTTTTAGGGTTCAGGGCAGTGCAGCGGTGTTCGGCCAGTGTAGGGGGTCGTGCAGGGGGGTGGTGATTTAGGGTTCAGGGCAGTGCAGTGGTGTTCAGGCAGTTTAGGAAGTTGTGCTGGGGGTGGTGTTTTAGGGTTCAGGGCAGTGCAGTGGTGTTCGGGCAGTGTAGGGGGTCGTGCTGGGGGTGGTGTTTTAGGGTTCAGGGCAGTGCAGTGGTGTACTGACAGTGTAGGGGTCGTGCTGTGGGTGGTGTTTTAGGGTTCAGGGCAGTGCAGTGGTGTTCGGGCAGGGTAGGGGGTCGTGCAGGGGGTGGTGTTTTATTGTTTAGGGCAGTGCAGTGGTGTTAGGGCAGTGAAGGGGGTCATGCAGGGGGGTGGTGTTTTAGGGTTTAGGGCAGTGCAGTGGTATTCAGGCAGTGCAGGGGGTGGTTAGGATTTAAGGCAGTGCAGTGGTGTTCGGGCAGTGTAGGGGGTCGCGCTAAGGGTCGTGTTTTAGGGTTTAGGGCAGTGCAGTGGTCTTTGGGTAGTGTAGGGGGTCGTGCTAGGGTTGGTGTTTTAGGGTTTAGGGCAGTGCATTGGTGTTTGGGCAGTGTATGGGGTTGTGCAGGGGGTGGTGTTTTTTGGTTTAGGGCAGTGCAGTGGTGTTCGGGCAGTGTAGGGGGTCATGCAGGGGGTGGTGTTTTAGGATTTAGGGCAGTGCAGTGGTGTTCGGGCAGTGTAGGGGGTTGTGCAGGGGGTGGTGTTTTAGGGTTCAGGGCAGTGCAGTGGTGTACGGGCAGTGTAGGGGGCCCTGCATGGGGTGGTGTTTTAGGGTTCAGGGCAGTGCAGTGCAGTGGTGTTCGGGCAGTGTAGGAAGTCGTGCAGGGGTGGTGTTTTAGGGTTCAGGGCAGTGCAGTGGTGTTCGGGCAGTGTAGGGATCGTGCTGGGATGGTGTTTTAGGGTTCAGGGCAGTGCAGTGGTGTTCGGGCAGTATAGCGGGTTGTGCTGGAGTGGTGTTTTAGGGTTCAGGGCAGTGCAGTGGTGTTTGGGCAGTGTAGGGCGGCGTGCTGGGGGTGGTGTTTTAGGGTTCAGGGCAGTGCAGTGCAGTGGTGTTTGGGCAGTGTAGGGGGTCATGCAGGGGGTGGAGCTTTAGGGTTTAGGGCAGTGCAGTGGTGTTCGGGCAGGGTAGGTGGTCGTGCAGGGGGTGGTGTTTTATTGTTTAGGGCAGTGCAGCGGTGTTAGGGCAGTGTAGGGGGTCATGCAGGGGGGTGGTGTTTTAGAGTTTAGGGCAGTGCAGTGGTGTTCGGGCATTGTAGGGGGTCATGCAGGGGGTGGTGTTTTAGGTTTTAGGGCAGTGCAGTGGTGTTCGCGCAGTGTAGGGGTCATGCTGGGGTGGTGTTTTAGGGTTTAGGGCAGTGCAGTGGTGTTCTGGCAGTGTAGGGGGTAGTGCAGGGGGGTGGTGTTTAAGGGTTTAGGGCAGTGCAGTAGTGTTCGGGCAGTGTAGGGGGTTGTGCAGGGGGTGGTGTTTTAGGGTTGAGGGCAGTGCAGTGGTGTTCGGGCAGTGTAGGGGGTCGTGCAGGGGGTGGTGTTTTAGGGTTTAGGGCAGTGCAGTGGTGTTCGGGCAGTGTTGGGAGTCGTGCAGGGGGTGGTGTTTTAGGCTTTAGGGCAGTGGTATTTGGGCAGTGCAGGGGGTCGTGCAGGGGGTGGTGTTTTAGGGTTTAAGGCAGTGCAGTGGTGTTCGGGCAGTGTAGGGGGTCGCACTAAGGGTCGTGTTTTAGGGTTTAGGGCAGTGCAGTGGTCTTTGGGTAGTGTAGGGGGTCGTGCTAGGGGTGGTGTTTTAGGGTTTAGGGCAGTGCATTGGTGTTTGGGCAGTGTATGGGGTCGTGCAGGGGGTGGTGTTTTTTGGTTTAGGGCAGTGCAGTGGTGTTCGGGCAGTGTAGGGGGTAATGCAGGGGGTGGTGTTTTAGGATTTAGGGCAGTGCAGTGGTGTTCGGGCAGTGTAGGGGGTTGTGCAGGGGGTGGTGTTTTAGGGTTCAGGGCAGTGCAGTGGTGTACGGGCAGTGTATGGGGCCCTGCATGGGGTGGTGTTTTAGGGTTCAGGGCAGTGCAGTGCAGTGGTGTTCGGGCAGTGTAGGAGGTCGTGCAGGGGTGGTGTTTTTGGGTTTAGGGCAGTGGTGTTAAGGCAGTGTAGGGGGTTGTGCAGAGGGTGGTGTTTTAGGTTTAGGGCAGTGCAGTGTAGGGGGTCGTGCTGGGGGTTATGTTTTAGCGTTCAGGGCAGTGCAGTGGTGTACGGGCAGTGTAGGGGGTCCTGCAGGGGGTGGTTTTTTAGGATTTAGGGCAGTGCAGTGGTGTTCGGGCAGTGTAGGGGGTTGTGCAGGGGGTAGTGTTTTAGGGTTCAGGGCAGTGCAGTGGTGTACGGGCAGTGTAGGGGGTCGTGCAGGGGGTGGTGTTTTAGGGTTTAGGGCAGTGCAGTGGTGTTCGGGCATTGTAGGGGGTCATGCAGGGGGTGGTGTTTTAGGGTTTAGGGCAGATCAGTGGTGTTTGGGCAGTGTAGGGGGTCGTGCTGGGGTGGTGTTTTAGAGTTTAGGGTAAGGCAGTGGTGTTTGGGCACTGTAGGGGGTCAGGCAGGGGTTGGTGTTTTAGGGTTAAGGGCAGTGCAGTGTTGTTCTGGCAGTGTAGGGGGTAGTGCAGGGGGGTGGTGTTTAAGGGTTTAGGGCAGTGCAGTAGTGTTCAGGCAGTGTAGGGGGTCGTGCAGGGGGTGGTGTTTTAGGGTTGAGGGCAGTGCAGTGGTGTTCGGGCAGTGTAGGGGGTCGTGCAGGGGGTGGTGTTTTAGGGTTTAGGGCAGTGCAGTGGTGTTCGGGCAGTGTTGGGAGTCATGCAGGGGGGTGGTGTTTTAGGCTTTAGGGCAGTGCAGTGGTATTCGGGCAGTGCAGGGGGTCGTGCAGGGGGTGGTGTTTTAGGGTTTAAGGCAGTGCAGTGGTGTTCGGGCAGTGTAGGGGGTCGCGCTAAGGGTCGTGTTTTAGGGTTTAGGGCAGTGCAGTGGTCTTTGGGTAGTGTAGGGGGTCGTGCTAGGGGTGGTGTTTTAGGGTTTAGGGCAGTGCATTGGTGTTTGGGCAGTGTATGGGGTCGTGCAGGGGGTGGTGTTTTTTGGGTTAGGGCAGTGCAGTGGTGTTCGGGCAGTGTAGGGGGTCATGCAGGGGGTGGTGTTTTAGGATTTAGGGCAGTGCAGTGGTGTTCGGGCAGTTTAGGGGGTTGTGCAGGGGGTGGTGTTTTAGGGTTCAGGGCAGTGCAGTGGTGTACGGGCAGTGTAGGGGGCCCTGCATGGGGTGCTGTTTTAGGGTTCAGGGCAGTGCAGTGGTGTTCGGGCAGTGTAGGAGGTCGTGCAGGGGTGGTGTTTTTGGGTTTAGGGCAGTGGTGTTAAGGCAGTGTAGGGGGTTGTGCAGAGGGTGGTGTTTTAGGGTTTAGGGCAGTGCAGTGGTGTTCGGGCAGTGTAGGGGGTCGTGCTGGGGGTGGTGTTTTAGGGTTCAGGGCAGTGCAGTGCAGTGGTGTTCCGGCAGTGTTGGGGGTCGTGCAGGGGGTGGTGTTTTAGTGTTTAGGGCAGTGTAGTGGTTTTCGGGCAGTGTAGGGGGTCGTGCAGGGAGTGGTGTTTTAGGGTTTAGGGCAGTGCAGTGGTGTTCGGGCGGTGTAGGGGGTCATGTTTTAGGGTTTAGGGCAGTGCAGTAGTGTTTGGGCATTGTAGGAGGTCATGCAGAGGGGTGGTGTTTTAGGGTTCTGGGCAGTGCAGTGGTGTTCGGACAGTGTAGGGGGTCATGCAGGGGGATGGTGTTTTAGGGTTCAGGGCAGTGCAGCGGTGTTCGGCCAGTGTAGGGGGTCGTGCAGGGGGGTGGTGATTTAGGGTTCAGGGCAGTGCAGTGGTGTTCAGGCAGTTTAGGAAGTTGTGCTGGGGGTGGTGTTTTAGGGTTCAGGGCAGTGCAGTGGTGTTCGGGCAGTGTAGGGGGTCGTGCTGGGGGTGGTGTTTTAGGGTTCAGGGCAGTGCAGTGGTGTACTGACAGTGTAGGGGTCGTGCTGTGGGTGGTGTTTTAGGGTTCAGGGCAGTGCAGTGGTGTTCGGGCAGGGTAGGGGGTCGTGCAGGGGGTGGTGTTTTATTGTTTAGGGCAGTGCAGTGGTGTTATGGCAGTGAAGGGGGTCATGCAGGGGGGTGGTGTTTTAGGGTTTAGGGCAGTGCAGTGGTATTCGGGCAGTGCAGGGGGTGGTTAGGGTTTAAGGCAGTGCAGTGGTGTTCGGGCAGTGTAGGGGGTCGCGCTAAGGGTCGTGTTTTAGGGTTTAGGGCAGTGCAGTGGTCTTTGGGTAGTGTAGGGGGTCGTGCTAGGGGTGGTGTTTTCGGGTTTAGGGCAGTGCATTGGTGTTTGGGCAGTGTATGGGGTTGTGCAGGGGGTGGTGTTTTTTGGTTTAGGGCAGTGCAGTGGTGTTCGGGCAGTGTAGGGGGTCATGCAGGGGGTGGTGTTTTAGGATTTAGGGCAGTGCAGTGGTGTTCGGGCAGTGTAGGAAGTCGTGCAGGGGTGGTGTTTTTGGGTTTAGGGCAGTGCAGTGGTGTTCGGGCAGTGTAGGGGGTCGTGCTGGGGGTGGTATTTTAGGGTTCACGGCAGTGCAGTGGTGTACTGACAGTGTAGGGGGTCGTGCTGGGGGTGGTGTTTTAGGGTTCAGGGCAGTGCAGTGGTGTTCGGGCAGTGTAGGGATCGTGCTGGGATGGTGTTTTAGGGTTCAGGGCAGTGCAGTGGTGTTCGGGCAGTATAACGGGTTGTGCTGGGGTGGTGTTTTAGGGTTCAGGGCAGTGCAGTGGTGTTTGGGCAGTGTAGGGCGGCGTGCTGGGGGTGGTGTTTTAGGGTTCAGGGCAGTGCAGTGCAGTGGTGTTTGGGCAGTGTAGGGGGTCATGCAGGGGGTGGAGCTTTAGGGTTTAGGGCAGTGCAGTGGTGTTCGGGCAGGGTAGGTGGTCGTGCAGGGGGTGGTGTTTTATTGTTTAGGGCAGTGCAGCGGTGTTAGGGCAGTGTAGGGGGTCGTGCAGGGGGGTGGTGTTTTAGAGTTTAGAGCAGTGCAGTGGTGTTCGGGCATTGTAGGGGGTCATACAGGGGGTGGTGTTTTAGGTTTTAGGGCAGTGCAGTGGTGTTCGCGCAGTGTAGGGGTCATGCTGGGGTGGTGTTTTAGGGTTTAGGGCAGTGCAGTGGTGTTCTGGCAGTGTAGGGGGTAGTGCAGGGGGGTGGTGTTTAAGGGTTTAGGGCAGTGCAGTAGTGTTCGGGCAGTGTAGGGGGTTGTGCAGGGGGTGGTGTTTTAGGGTTGAGGGCAGTGCAGTGGTGTTCGGGCAGTGTAGGGGGTCGTGCAGGGGGTGGTGTTTTAGGGTTTAGGGCAGTGCAGTGGTGTTCGGGCAGTGTTGGGAGTCGTGCAGGGGGGTGGTGTTTTAGGCTTTAGGGCAGTGGTATTTGGGCAGTGCAGGGGGTCGTGCAGGGGGTGGTGTTTTAGGGTTTAAGGCAGTGCAGTGGTGTTCGGGCAGTGTAGGGGGTCGCACTAAGGGTCGTGTTTTAGGGTTTAGGGCAGTGCAGTGGTCATTGGGTAGTGTAGGGGGTCGTGCTAGGGGTGGTGTTTTAGGGTTTAGGGCAGTGCATTGGTGTTTGGGCAGTGTATGGGGTCGTGCAGGGGGTGGTGTTTTTTGGTTTAGGGCAGTGCAGTGGTGTTCGGGCAGTGTAGGGGGTCATGCAGGGGGTGGTGTTTTAGGATTTAGGGCAGTGCAGTGGTGTTCGGGCAGTGTAGGGGGTTGTGCAGGGGGTGGTGTTTTAGGGTTCAGGGCAGTGCAGTGGTGTACGGGCAGTGTATGGGGCCCTGCATGGGGTGGTGTTTTAGGGTTCAGGGCAGTGCAGTGCAGTGGTGTTCGGGCAGTGTAGGAGGTCGTGCAGGGGTGGTGTTTTTGGGTTTAGGGCAGTGGTGTTAAGGCAGTGTAGGGGGTTGTGCAGAGGGTGGTGTTTTAGGTTTAGGGCAGTGCAGTGGTGTTCGGGCAGTGTAGGTGGTCGTCCTGGGGGTTATGTTTTAGCGTTCAGGGCAGTGCAGTGGTGTACGGGCAGTGTAGGGGGTCCTGCAGGGGGTGGTTTTTTAGGATTTAGGGCAGTGCAGTGGTGTTCGGGCAGTGTAGGGGGTTGTGCAGGGGGTAGTGTTTTAGGGTTCAGGGCAGTGCAGTGGTGTACGGGCAGTGTAGGGGGTCCTGCATGGGGTGGTGTTTTAGGGTTCAGTGCAGTGCAGTGGTGTTTCAGCAGTGTAGGGGGTCGTGCAGGGGGTGGTGTTTTAGGGTTCAGGGCAGTGCAGTGGTGTACGGGCAGTGTAGGGGGTCCTGCATGGGGTGGTGTTTTAGGGTTCAGGGCAGTGCAGTGCAGTGGTGTTCCTGCAGTGTAGGGGGTTGTGCAGGGGGTGGTGTTTTAGTGTTTAGGGCAGTGTAGTGGTTTTCGGGCAGTGTATGGGGTCGTGCAGGGAGTGGGGTTTTAGGGTTTAGGGCAGTGCAGTGGTGTTCGGGCGGTGTAGGGGGTCATGTTTTAGGGTTTAGGGCAGTGCAGTAGTGTTTGGGCATTGTAGGAGGTCATGCAGAGGGGTGGTGTTTTAGGGTTCTGGGCAGTGCAGTGGTTTTCGGACAGTGTAGGGGGTCGTGCAGGGGGATGGTGTTTTAGGGTTCAGGGCAGTGCAGCGGTGTTCGGGCAGTGTAGGGGGTCGTGCAGGGGGTGGTGATTTAGGGTTCAGGGCAGTGCAGTGGTGTTCGGGCAGTTTAGGAAGTTGTGCTGGGGGTGGTGTTTTAGGGTTCAGGGCAGTGCAGTGGTGTTCGGGCAGTGTAGGGGGTCGTGCTGGGGGTGGTGTTTCAGGGTTCAGGGCAGTGCAGTGGTGTACTGACAGTGTAGGGGGTCGTGCTGTGGGTGGTGTTTTAGGGTTCAGGGCAGTGCAGTGGTGTTCGGGCAGGGTAGGGGGTCGTGCAGGGGGTGGTGTTTTATTGTTTAGGGCAGTGCAGTGGTGTTAGGGCAGTGTAGGGGGTCATGCAGGGGGGTGGTGTTTTAGGGTTTAGGGCAGTGCAGTGGTGTTCGGGCATTGTAGGGGGTCATGCAGGGGGTGGTGTTTTAGGGTTTAGGGCAGTGCAGTGGTGTTCGGCAGTATAGGGGGTCGTGCAAGGGGGTGGTGTTTTAGGTTTTAGGGCAGTGCAGTGGTGTTCGGGCAGTGTAGGGGTCATGCTGGGGTGGTGGTTTAGGGCAGAACAGTGGTGTTTGGGCAGTGTAGGGGGTCGTGCTGGGGTGGTGTTTTAGAGTTTAGGGTAGGGCAGTGGTGTTTGGGCACTGTAGGGGGTCATGCAGTGGGGTGGTGTTTTAGGGTTTAGGGCAGTGCAGTAGTGTTCGGGCAGTGTAGTGGGTCGTGCAGGGGGTGGTGTTTTAGGGTTGAGGGCAGTGCAGTGGTGTTCGGCCCGTGTAGGGGTCGTGCTGGGGGAGGTGTTTTAGGGTTCAGGGCAGTGCAGTGGTTCTCGGGCAGTGTAGGGGATCGTGCTAAGATGGTGTTTTAGGGTTCAGGGCAGTGCAGTGGTGTTCGGGCAGTATAGCGGGTTGTGCTGGGGTGGTGTTTTAGGGTTCAGGGCAGTGCAGTGGTGTTTGGGCAGTGTAGGGCGGCGTGCAGGGGGTGGTGTTTTAGGGTTCAGGGCAGTGCAGTGCAGTGGTGTTTGGGCAGTGTAGGGGGTCATGCAGGCGGTGGAGCTTTAGGGTTTAGGGCAGTGCAGTGGTGTTCGGGCAGGGTAGGTGGTCGTGCAGGGGGTGGTGTTTTATTGTTTAGGGCAGTGCAGCGGTGTTAGGGCAGTGTAGGGGGTCGTGCAGGGGGTTGGTGTTTTAGGGTTTAGGGCAGTGCAGTGGTGTTCGGGCATTGTAGGGGGTCATGCAGGGGGTGGTGTTTTAGGTTTTAGGGCAGTGCAGTGGTGTTCGGGCAGTGTAGGGGTCATACTGGGGTGGTGTTTTAGGGTTTAGGGCAGATCAGTGGTGTTTGGGCAGTGTAGGGGGTCGTGCTGGGGTGGTGTTTTAGAGTTTAGGGTAAGGCAGTGGTGTTTGGGCACTGTAGGGGGTCATGCAGGGGGGTGGTGTTTTAGGGTTAAGGGCAGTGCAGTGGTGTTCTGGCAGTGTAGGGGGTAGTGCAGGGGGTGGTGTTTAAGGGTTTAGGGCAGTGCAGTAGTGTTCGGGCAGTGTAGGGGGTCGTGCAGGGGGTGGTGTTTTAGGGTTGAGGGCAGTGCAGTGGTGTTCGGGCAGTGTAGGGGGTCGTGCAGGGGGTGGTGTTTTAGGGTTTAGGGCAGTGCAGTGGTGTTCGGGCAGTGTTGGGAGTCGTGCAGGGGGGTGGTGTTTTAGGCTTTAGGGCAGTGCAGTGGTATTCGGCCAGTGCAGGGGGTCGTGCAGGGGGTGGTGTTTTAGGGTTTAAGGCAGTGCAGTGGTGTTCGGGCAGTGTAGGGGGTCGCACTAAGGGTCGTGTTTTAGGGTTTAGGGCAGTGCAGTGGTCTTTGGGTAGTGTAGGGGGTCGTGCTAGGGGTGGTGTTTTAGGGTTTAGGGCAGTGCATTGGTGTTTGGGCAGTGTATGGGGTCGTGCAGGGGGTGGTGTTTTTTGGTTTAGGGCAGTGCAGTGCTGTTCGGGCAGTGTAGGGGGTCATGCAGGGGTTGGTGTTTTAGGATTTAGGGCAGTGCAGTGGTGTTCGGGCAGTGTAGGGGGTTGTCCAGGGGGTGGTGTTTTAGGGTTCAGGGCAGTGCAGTGGTGTACGGGCAGTGTAGGGGGCTCTGCATGGGGTGGTGTTTTAGGGTTCAGGGCAGTGCAGTGCAGTGGTGTTCGGGCAGTGTAGGAGGTTGTGCAGGGGTGGTGTTTTTGGGTTTAGGGCAGTGGTGTTAAGGCAGTGTAGGGGGTTGTGCAGAGGGTGGTGTTTTAGGGTTGAGGGCAGTGCAGTGGTGTTCGGGCAGTGTAGGGGGTCGTGCAGGGGGTGGTATTTTAGGGTTTAGGGCAGTGCAGTGGTGTTTGGGCAGTGTTGGGAGTCGTGCAGGGGGGTGGTGTTTTAGGGTTTAGGGCAGTGCAGTGGTATTCGGGCAGTGCAGGGGGTCGTGTAGGGGGTGGTGTTTTAGGGTTTAAGGCAGTGCAGTGGTGTTCGGCAGTGTAGCGGGCCGTGCTAAGGGTCGTGTTTTAGGGTTTAGGGCAGTGCAGTGGTCTTTGGGTAGTGTAGGAGGTCGTGTTTTAGGGTTGTGTGTTAGGGTTTAGGGCAGTGCAGTTGTGTTCGAGTAGATAGGGGTCGTGCTGGGGGTGGTGTTTTAGGGTTTAGGGCAGTGCAGTGCTGTTGGGGTAGTGTAGGGGGTCGTGCTGGGGGTGGTGTTTTAGGGTTTAGGGCAGTGCATTGGTGTTTGGGCAGTGTATGGGGTCGTGCAGGGGGTGGTGTTTCAGGGTTTAGGGCATTGTAGTGGTGTTCGGGCAGTGAAGGGGGTCATGCAGGGGGTGGTGTTTTAGGGTTTAGGGCAGTGCAGTGGTGTTCGGGCAATGTAGGAGGTCGTGCAGGTGGGTGGTGATTTAGGGTTCAGGGCAGTGCAGTGGTGTTCGGGCAGTTTAGGAGGTCGTTCTGGGGGTGGTGATTTAGGGTTCAAGGCAGTGCAGTGGTGTTCGGGCAGTGTAGGGGGTCGTGCAGGGGGTGGTGATTTAGGGTTCAGGGCAGTGCAGTGTTGTTCGGGCAGTGTAGGGGGTCGTGCAGGGGGTGGTGTTTTAGGGTTCAAGGCACTGCAGTGGTGTTCGGGCAGTGTAGGGGGTCGTGCTGGGGGTGGTGTTTTAGGGTTTAGGGCAGTGCAGTGGTGTTCGGGCAGTGTAGGAGGTCGTGCAGGTGGGTGGTGATTTAGGGTTCAGGGCAGTGCAGTGGTGTTTGGGCAGTTTAGGAGGTCGTGCTGGGGGTGGTGATTTAGGGTTCAGGGCAGTGCAGTGGTGTTTGGGCAGTGTAGGGGGTCGTGCAGGGGGTGGTGATTTAGGGTTCAGGGCAGTGCAGTGGTGTTCGGGCAGTGTAGGGGGTCGTGCAGGGGGTGGTGTTTTAGGGTTCAGGGCAGTGCAGTGGTGTTCGGGCAGTGTAGGGGGTCGTGCTGGGGGTGGTGTTTTAGGGTTCAGGGCAGTGCAGTGGTGTTCGGGCAGTGTAGGGGGTCGTGCTGGGGGTAGTCGTTTAGTGTAGTGCAGTGGTGTTTGGGTAGTATAGGGGGTACTGCTGGGGGTAGTGTTTTAGGGTTCAGGGCAGTGCAGTGGTGTTTGTGTAGTGTAGGGGGTCATGCAGGGGTTGTGTTTTAGGGTTTAGGGCAGTGCAGTGGTGTTCGGGCATTGTAGGTGGTCGTGCAGGGGGGTGGTGATTTAGGGTTCAGGGCAGTGCAGTGGTGTTCAGGTAGTTTAGGAGGTCATTCTGGGGGTGGTGTTTTAGGGTTCAGGGCAGTGCAGTGGTGTTCGGGCAGTGTAGGGGGTCGTGCAGGGGGGTGGTGATTTAGGGTTCAGGGCAGTGCAGTGGTGTTCGGGCAGTTTAGGAGGTCGTGCTGGGGGTGGTGATTTAGGGTTCAGGGCAGTGCAGTGGTGTTCGGGCAGTGTAGGGGGACGTGCAGGGGGTGGTGATTTAGGGTTCAGGGCAGAGCAGTGGTGTTCGGGCAGTGTAGGGGGTTGTGCAGGGGGTGGAGTTTTAGGGTTCAGGGCAGTGCAGTGGTGTTCGGGCAGTGTAGGGGGTTGTGCTGGGGTGGTGTTTTAGGGTTCAGGGCAGTGCAGTGGCGTTCGGGCAGTGTAGGGGGTTGTGCAGGGGGGTGGTGTTTTAGGCTTTAGGGCAGTGCAGTGGTATTCGGGCAGTGTAGGGGTAATGCAGGGGATGGTGCTTTAGGGTTTAGGGCAGTGCAGTGGTGTTCGGGCAGTGTAGGGGGTCGTGCTAAGGGTCGTGTTTTAGGGTTTAGGGCAGTGCAGTGGTCTTTGGGTAGTGTAGGGGGTCGTGTTTTAGGGTTGTGTGTTAGGGTTTAGGGCAGTGCAGTTGTGTTCGAGTAGATAGGGGTCGTGCTGGGGGTGGTGTTTTAGGGTTTAGGGCAATGCAGTGCTGTTGGGGTAGTGTAGGGGTCGTGCTGGGGGTGGTGTTTTAGGGTTTAGGGCAGTGCATTGGTGTTTGGGCAGTGCATGGGGTCGTGCAGGGGTTGGTGTTTTAGGGTTTAGGGCAGTGCAGTGGTGTTCGGGCAGTGTAGGGGGTTGTGCAGGGGGGTGGTGTTTTTGGCTTTAGGGCAGTGCAGTGGTATTCGGGTGGTGTAGGGGGTCATGCAGGGGGTGGTGTTTTAGGGTTTAGGGCAGTGCAGTGGTGTTCGGGCAGTGTAGGGGGTCGTGCTAAGGGTCGTGTTTTAGGGTTTAGGGCAGTGCAGTGGTCTTTGGGTAGTGTAGGGGGTCGTGTTTTAGGGTTGTGTGTTAGGGTTTAGGGCAGTGCAGTGGTGTTCGAGTAGATAGGGGTCGTGCTGGGGTGGTGTTTTAGGCTTTAGGGCAGTGCAGTGGTGTTCGGGCAGTGTAGGAGGTCGTGCAGGTGGGTGGTGATTTAGGGTTCAGGGCAGTGCAGTGGTGTTTGGGCAGTTTAGGAGGTCGTGCTGGGGGTGGTGATTTAGGGTTCAGGGCAGTGCAGTGGTGTTTGGGCAGTGTAGGGGGTCGTGCAGGGGGTGGTGATTTAGGGTTCAGGGCAGTGCAGTGGTGTTCGGGCAGTGTAGGGGGTCGTGCAGGGGGTGGTGTCTTAGGGTTCAGGGCGGTGCAGTGGTGTTCGGGCAGTGTAGGGGGTCGTGCTGGGGGTGGTGTTTTAGGGTTCAGGGCAGTGCAGTGGTGTTCGGGCAGTGTAGGGGGTCGTGCTGGGGGTAGTCGTTTAGGGTAGTGCAGTGGTGTTTGGGTAGTATAGGGGGTACTGCTGGGGGTAGTGTTTTAGGGTTCAGGGCAGTGCAGTGGTGTTCGGGCAGTGTAGGGGGTCGTGCTGGGGGTAGTAGTTTAGGGTAGTGCAGTGGTGTTTGGGTAGTATAGGGGATACTGCTGGGGGTAGTGTTTTAGGGTTTAGGGTAGTGCAGTGGTGTTTGTGTAGTGTAGGGGGTCGTGCAGGGGTGGTGTTTTAGGGTTTAGGGCATTGCAGTGGTGTTCGGGCAGTGTAGGTGGTCGTGCAGGGGGGTGGTGATTTAGGGTTCAGGGCAGTGCAGTGGTATTCAGGTAGTTTAGGAGGTCATTCTGGGGGTGGTTTTTTAGGGTTCAGGGCAGTGCAGTGGTGTTCGGGCAGTGTAGGGGGTCGTGCAGGGGGGTGGTGATTTAGGGTTCAGGGCAGTGCAGTGGTGTTCAGGCAGTTTAGGAAGTTGTGCTGGGGGTGGTGTTTTAGGGTTCAGGGCAGTGCAGTGGTGTTAGGGCGGTGTAGGGGGTTGTGCTGGGGTGGTGTTTTAGGGTTCAGGGCAGTGCAGTAGTGTACTGACAGTGTAGGGGGTCGTGCTGGGGGTGGTGTTTTAGGGTTCAGGGCAGTGCAGTGGTGTTCGGGCAGTGTAGGGGGTCGTGCTGGGATGGTGTTTTAGGGTTCAGGGCAGTGCAGAGGTGTTTGGGCAGTGTAGGGGGTCGTGCTGGGGTGGTGTTTTACGGTTCAGGGCAGTGCAGTGGTGTTCGGGCAGTGTAGGGGGTCGTGCAGGGGGGTGGTGTTTTAGGGTTAAGGGCAGTGCAGTGGTGTTCTGGCAGTGTAGGGGGCCGTGCAGGGGGATGGTGTTTTAGGGTTCAGGGCAGTGCAGTGGTGTTCGGGCAGTGTAGGGGGTTGTGCAGGGTGTGGTGATTTAGGGTTCAGGGCAGTGCAGTGGTGTTCGGGCAGTTTAGGGAGTTGTGCTAGGGGTGGTGTTTTAGGGTTCAGGGCAGTGCAGTGGTGTTCGGGCAGTGTAGGTGGTCGTGCAGGGGGGTGGTGATTTAGGGTTCAGGGCAGTGCAGTGGTGTTCAGGTAGTTTAGGAGGTCATTCTGGGGGTGGTTTTTTAGGGTTCAGGGCAGTGCAGTGGTGTTCGGGCAGTGTAGGGGTCGTGCAGGGGGGTGGTGATTTAGGGTTCAGGGCAGTGCAGTGGTGTTCAGGCAGTTTAGGAAGTTGTGCTGGGGGTGGTGTTTTAGGGTTCAGGGCAGTGCAGTGGTGTTAGGGCGGTGTAGGGGGTTGTGCTGGGGTGGTGTTTTAGGGTTCAGGGCAGTGCAGTGGTGTACTGACAGTGTAGGGGGTCGTGCTGGGGGTGGTGTTTTAGGGTTCAGGGCAGTGCAGTGGTGTTCGGGCAGTGTAGGGGGCCGTGCTGGGATGGTGTTTTAGGGTTAAGGGCAGTGCAGTGGTGTTCTGGCAGTGTAGGGGGTGGTGCTGGGGTGGTGTTTTACGGTTCAGGGCAGTGCAGTGGTGTTCGGGCAGTGTAGGGGGTCGTGCAGGGGGGTGGTGTTTTAGGGTTAAGGGCAGTGCAGTGGTGTTCTGGCAGTGTAGGGGGCCATGCAGGGGGACGGTGTTTTAGGGTTCAGGGCAGTGCAGTGGTGTTCGGGCAGTGTAGGGGGTTGTGCAGGGTGTGGTGATTTAGGGTTCAGGGCAGTGCAGTGGTGTTCGGGCAGTTTAGGGAGTTGTGCTAGGGGTGGTGTTTTAGGGTTCAGGGCAGTGCAGTGGTGTTCCGGCAGTGTAGGGGGTCGTGCAGGGGGGGTGGTGTTTTAGGGTTTAGGGCAGTGCAGTGGGATTCGGGAAGTGTAGGGGGTCGTGCTGGGGTGGTGTTTTTGGGTTTAGGGCAGTGGTGTTAAGGCAGTGTAGGGGGTCGTTCAGAGGGTGGAGTTTTAGGGTTTAGGGCAGTGCAGTGGTGTTTGGGCAGTGTAGGGGGTCGTGCTGGGGGTGGTGTTTTAGCGTTCAGGGCAGTCCTGTGGTATACGGGCAGTGTAGGGGGTCCTTCAGGGGGTGGTTTTTTAGGGTTCAGGGCAGTGCAGTGGTGTTCAGGCAGTGTAGGGGGTCGTGCAGGGGGTGGTGTTTTAGGGTTTAGGGCAGTGCAGTGGTGTTGGGGCAGTGTAGGGGTCCTGCATGGGGTGGTGTTTTAGGGTTCAGGGCAGTGCAGTGCAGTGGTGTTCGGGCAGTGTAGGGGGTCGTGTTTTAGGGTTTAGGGCAATGCAGTAGTGTTTATGGCATTGTAGGGGGTCATGCAGAGGGGTGGTATTTTAGGGTTCGGGGCAGTACAGTGGTGTTCGGGCAGTGTAGGGGGCCGTGCAGGGGGATGGTGTTTTAGGGTTCAGGGCAGTGCAGTGGTGTTTGGACAGTGTAGGGGGTCGTGCAGGGGGGTGGTGATTTAGGGTTCAGGGCAGTGCAGTGGTGTTCGGGCAGTTTAGGAAGTTGTGCTGGGGGTGGTGTTTTAGGGTTCAGGGCAGTGCAGTGGTGTTCGGGCAGTGTAGGGGGTCGTGCTGGGGGTGGTATTTTAGGGTTCAGGGCAGTGCAGTGGTGTACTGACAGTGTAGGGGGTCGTGCTGGGGGTGGTGTTTTAGGGTTCAGGGCAGTGCAGTTCGGGCAGTGTAGGGGATCGTGCTGGGATGGTGTTTTAGGGTTCAGGGCAGTGCAGTGGTGTTCGGGCAGTATAGGGGGTTGTGCTGGGGTGGTGTTTTAGGGTTCAGGGCAGTGCAGTGGTGTTTGGGCAGTGTAGGGCGGCGTGCTGGGGGTGGTGTTTTAGGGTTCAGGGCAGTGCAGTGCAGTGGTGTTTGGGCAGTGTAGGGGGTCATGCAGGGGGTGGAGCTTTAGGGTTTAGGGCAGTACAGCGGTGTTAGGGCAGTGTAGGGGGTCGTGCAGGGGGGTGGCGTTTTAGGGTTTAGGGCAGTGCAGTGGTGTTCGGGCATTGTAGGGGGTCATGCAGGGGGTGGTTTAGGTTTTAGGGCAGTGCAGTGGTGTTCGGGCAGTGTAGGGGTCATGTTGGGGTGGTGTTTTAGGGTTTAGGGCAGGTCAGTGTGTTTGGGCAGTGTAGGGGGTCGTGCTGGGGTGGTGTTTTAGAGTTTAGGGTAGGGCAGTGGTGTTTGGGCACTGTAGGGGGTCATGCAGGGGGATGGTGTTTTAGGGTTAAGGGCAGTGCAGTGGTGTTCTGGCAGTGAAGGGGGTGGTGCAGGGGGGTGGTGTTTAAGGGTTTAGGGCAGTGCAGTAGTGTTCGGGTAGTGTAGGGGGTGGTGCAGGGGGTGGTGTTTTAGGGTTGAGGGCAGTGCAGTGGTGTTCGGGCAGTGTAGGGGGTCGTGCAGGGGGTGGTGGTTTAGGGTTTAGGGCAGTGCAGTGGTGTTCGGGCAGTGTTGGGAGTCGTGCAGGGGGGTGGTGTTTTAGGCTTTAGGGCAGTGCAGTGGTATTCGGGCAGTGCAGGGGGTGGTGTTTTAGGGTTTAAGGCAGTGCAGTGGTGTTCGGGCAGTGTAGGGGGTCGCGCTAAGGGTCGTGTTTTAGGGTTTAGGGCAGTGCAGTGGTCTTTGGGTAGTGTAGGGGGTCGTGCTAGGGGTGGTGTTTTAGGGTTTAGGGCAGTGCATTGGTGTTTGGGCAGTGTATTGGGTCGTGCAGGGGTGGTGTTTTTTGGTTAAGGGCAGTGCAGTGGTGTTCGGGCAGTGTAGGGGGTCATGCAGGGGGTGGTGTTTTAGGATTTAGGGCAGTGCAGTGGTGTTCGGGCAGTGTAGGGGGTTGTGCAGGGGGTGGTGTTTTAGGGTTCAGGGCAGTGCAGTGGTGTACGGGCAGTGTAGGGGGCCCTGCATGGGGTGGTGTTTTAGGGTTCAGGGCAGTGCAGTGCAGTGGTGTTCGGGCAGTGTAGGAAGTCGTGCAGGGGTGGTGTTTTTGGGTTTAGGGCAGTGCAGTGGTGTTCGGGCAGTGTAGGGGGTCGTGCTGGGGGTGGTATTTTAGGGTTCAGGGCAGTGCAGTGGTGTACTGACAGTGTAGGGGGTCGTGCTGGGGGTGGTGTTTTAGGGTTCAGGGCAGTGCAGTGGTGTTCGGGCAGTGTAGGGGATCGTGCTGGGATGGTGTTTTAGGGTTCAGGGCAGTGCAGTGGTGTTCGGGCAGTATAGCGGGTTGTGCTGGGGTGGTGTTTTAGGGTTCAGGGCAGTGCAGTGGTGTTTGGGCAGTGTAGGGCGGCGTGCTGGGGGTGGTGTTTTAGGGTTCAGGGCAGTGCAGTGCAGTGATGTTTGGGCAGTGTAGGGGGTCATGCAGGGGGTGGAGCTTTAGGGTTTAGGGCAGTGCAGTGGTGTTGGGGCAGGGTAGGTGGTCGTGCAGGGGGTGGTGTTTTATTGTTCAGGGCAGTGCAGCGGTGTTAGGGCAGTGTAGGGGGTCGTGCAGGGGGGTGGTGTTTTAGGGTTTAGGGCAGTGCAGTGGTGTTCGGGCATTGTAGGGGGTCATGCAGGGGGTGGTGTTTTAGGTTTTAGGGCAGTGCAGTGGTGTTGGGGCAGTGTAGGGGTCATGCTGGGGTGGTGTTTTAGGGTTTAGGGCAGATCAGTGGTGTTTGGGCAGTGTAGGGGGTCGTGCTGGGGTGGTGTTTTAGAGTTTAGGGTAAGGCAGTGGTGTTTGGGCACTGTAGGGGGTCAGGCAGGGGGGTGGTGTTTTAGGGTTAAGGGCAGTGCAGTGGTGTTCTGGCAGTGTAGGGGGTAGTGCAGGGGGGTGGTGTTTAAGGGTTTAGGGCAGTGCAGTAGTGTTCGGGCAGTGTAGGGGGTCGTGCAGGGGGTGGTGTTTTAGGGTTGAGGGCAGTGCAGTGGTGTTCGGGCAGTGTAGGGGGTCGTGCAGGGGGTGGTGTTTTAGGGTTTAGGGCAGTGCAGTGGTGTTCGGGCAGTGTTGGGAGTCGTGCAGGGGGTGGTGTTTTAGGCTTTAGGGCAGTGCAGTGGTATTCGGGCAGTACAGGGGGTCGTGCAGGGGGTGGTGTTTTAGGGTTTAAGGCAGTGCAGTGGTGTTCGGGCAGTGTAGGGGGTCGCGCTAAGGGTCGTGTTTTAGGGTTTAGGGCAGTGCAGTGGTCTTTGGGTAGTGTAGGGGGTCGTGCTAGGGGTGGTGTTTTAGGGTTTAGGGCAGTGCATTGGTGTTTGGGCAGTGTATGGGGTCGTGCAGGGGGTGGTGTTTTTTGGGTTAGGGCAGTGCAGTGGTGTTCGGGCAGTGTAGGGGGTCATGCAGGGGGTGGTGTTTTAGGATTTAGGGCAGTGCAGTGGTGTTCGGGCAGTTTAGGGGGTTGTGCAGGGGGTGAAGATTTTAGGGTTCAGGGCAGTGCAGTGGTGTACGGGCAGTGTAGGGGGCCCTGCATGGGGTGCTGTTTTAGGGTTCAGGGCAGTGCAGTGCAGTGGTGTTCGGGCAGTGTAGGAGGTCGTGCAGGGGTGGTGTTTTTGGGTTTAGGGCAGTGGTGTTAAGGCAGTGTAGGGGGTTGTGCAGAGGGTGGTGTTTTAGGGTTTAGGGCAGTGCAGTGGTGTTCGGGCAGTGTAGGGGGTCGTGCTGGGGGTGGTGTTTTAGGGTTCAGGGCAGTGCAGTGCAGTGGTGTTCCGGCAGTGTTGGGGGTCGTGCAGGGGGTGGTGTTTTAGGATTTAGGGCAGTGCAGTGGTGTTCGGGCAGTTTAGGGGGTTGTGCAGGGGGTGGTGTTTTAGGGTTCAGGGCAGTGCAGTGGTGTACGGGCAGTGTAGGGGGCCCTGCATGGGGTGCTGTTTTAGGGTTCAGGGCAGTGCAGTGCAGTGGTGTTCGGGCAGTGTAGGAGGTCGTGCAGGGGTGGTGTTTTTGGGTTTAGGGCAGTGGTGTTAAGGCAGTGTAGGGGGTTGTGCAGAGGGTGGTGTTTTAGTGTTTAGGGCAGTGTAGTGGTTTTCGGGCAGTGTAGGGGGTCGTGCAGGGAGTGGTGTTTTAGGGTTTAGGGCAGTGCAGTGGTGTTCGGGCGGTGTAGGGGGTCATGTTTTAGGGTTTAGGGCAGTGCAGTAGTGTTTGGGCATTGTAGGAGGTCATGCAGAGGGGTGGTGTTTTAGGGTTCTGGGCAGTGCAGTGGTGTTCGGACAGTGTAGGGGGTCGTGCAGGGGGATGGTGTTTTAGGGTTCAGGGCAGTGCAGCGGTGTTCGGCCAGTGTAGGGGGTCGTGCAGGGGGGTGGTGATTTAGGGTTCAGGGCAGTGCAGTGGTGTTCGGGCAGTTTAGGAAGTTGTGCTGGGGGTGGTGTTTTAGGGTTCAGGGCAGTGCAGTGGTGTTCGGGCAGTGTAGGGGGTCGTGCTGGGGGTGGTGTTTTAGGGTTCAGGGCAGTGCAGTGGTGTACTGACAGTGTAGGGGTCGTGCTGTGGGTGGTGTTTTAGGGTTCAGGGCAGTGCAGTGGTGTTCGGGCAGGGTAGGGGGTCGTGCAGGGGGTGGTGTTTTATTGTTTAGGGCAGTGCAGTGGTGTTAGGGCAGTGAAGGGGGTCATGCAGGGGGGTGGTGTTTTAGGGTTTAGGGCAGTGCAGTGGTATTCGGGCAGTGCAGGGGGTGGTTAGGGTTTAAGGCAGTGCAGTGGTGTTCGGGCAGTGTAGGGGGTCGCGCTAAGGGTCGTGTTTTAGGGTTTAGGGCAGTGCAGTGGTCTTTGGGTAGTGTAGGGGGTCGTGCTAGGGGTGGTGTTTTAGGGTTTAGGGCAGTGCATTGGTGTTTGGGCAGTGTATGGGGTTGTGCAGGGGGTGGTGTTTTTTGGTTTAGGGCAGTGCAGTGGTGTTCGGGCAGTGTAGGGGGTCATGCAGGGGGTGGTGTTTTAGGATTTAGGGCAGTGCAGTGGTGTTCGGGCAGTGTAGGGGGTTGTGCAGGGGGTGGTGTTTTAGGGTTCAGGGCAGTGCAGTGGTGTACGGGCAGTGTAGGGGGCCCTGCATGGGGTGGTGTTTTAGGGTTCAGGGCAGTGCAGTGCAGTGGTGTTTGGGCAGTGTAGGGGGTCATGCAGGGGGTGGAGCTTTAGGGTTTAGGGCAGTGCAGTGGTGTTCGGGCAGGGTAGGTGGTCGTGCAGGGGGTGGTGTTTTATTGTTTAGGGCAGTGCAGTGGTGTTAGGGCAGTGTAGGGGGTCGTGCAGGGGGGTGGTGTTTTAGGGTTTAGGGCAGTGCAGTGGTGTTCGGGCATTGTAGGGGGTCATGCAGGGGGTGGTGTTTTAGGTTTTAGGGCAGTGCAGTGGTGTTCGCGCAGTGTTGGGGTCATGCTGGGGTGGTGTTTTAGGGTTTAGGGCAGTGCAGTGGTGTTCTGGCAGTGTAGGGGGTAGTGCAGGGGGGTGGTGTTTTAGGCTTTAGGGCAGTGCAGTGGTATTCGGGCAGTGCAGGGGGTCGTGCAGGGGGTGGTGTTTTAGGGTTTAAGGCAGTGCAGTGGTGTTCGGGCAGTGTAGGGGGTCGCACTAAGGGTCGTGTTTTAGGGTTTAGGGCAGTGCAGTGGTCTTTGGGTAGTGTAGGGGGTCGTGCTAGGGGTGGTGTTTTAGGGTTTAGGGCAGTGCATTGGTGTTTGGGCAGTGTATGGGGTCGTGCAGGGGGTGGTGTTTTTTGGTTTAGGGCAGTGCAGTGGTGTTCGGGCAGTGTAGGGGGTCATGCAGGGGGTGGTGTTTTAGGATTTAGGGCAGTGCAGTGGTGTTCGGGCAGTGTAGGGGGTTGTGCAGGGGGTGGTGTTTTAGGGTTCAGGGCAGTGCAGTGGTGTACGGGCAGTGTATGGGGCCCTGCATGGGGTGGTGTTTTAGGGTTCAGGGCAGTGCAGTGCAGTGGTGTTCGGGCAGTGTAGGAGGTCGTGCAGGGGTGGTGTTTTTGGGTTTAGGGCAGTGGTGTTAAGGCAGTGTAGGGGGTTGTGCAGAGGGTGGTGTTTTAGGGTTTAGGGCAGTGCAGTGGTGTTCGGGCAGTGTAGGGGGTCGTGCTGGGGGTGGTGTTTTAGCGTTCAGGGCAGTGCAGTGGTGTACGGGCAGTGTAGGGGGTCCTGCAGGGGGTGGTTTTTTAGGATTTAGGGCAGTGCAGTGGTGTTCGGGCAGTGTAGGGGGTTGTGCAGGGGGTAGTGTTTTAGGGTTCAGGGCAGTGCAGTGGTGTACGGGCAGTGTAGGGGGTCCTGCATGGGGTGGTGTTTTAGGGTTCAGTGCAGTGCAGTGGTGTTTCAGCAGTGTAGGGGGTCATGCAGGGGGTGGTGTTTTAGGGTTCAGGGCAGTGCAGTGGTGTACGGGCAGTGTAGGGGTCCTGCATGGGGTGGTGTTTTAGGGTTCAGGGCAGTGCAGTGCAGTGGTGTTCCTGCAGTGTAGGGGGTCGTGCAGGGGGTGGTGTTTTAGTGTTTAGGGCAGTGTAGTGGTTTTCGGGCAGTGTAGGGGGTCGTGCAGGGAGTGGTGTTTTAGGGTTTAGGGCAGTGCAGTGGTGTTCGGGCGGTGTAGGGGGTCATGTTTTAGGGTTTAGGGCAGTGCAGTAGTGTTTGGGCATTGTAGGAGGTCATGCAGAGGGGTGGTGTTTTAGGGTTCTGGGCAGTGCAGTGGTTTTCGGACAGTGTAGGGGGTCGTGCAGGGGGATGGTGTTTTAGGGTTCAGGGCAGTGCAGCGGTGTTCGGGCAGTGTAGGGGGTCATGCAGGGGGTGGTGATTTAGGGTTCAGGGCAGTGCAGTGGTGTTCGGGCAGTTTAGGAAGTTGTGCTGGGGGTGGTGTTTTAGGGTTCAGGGCAGTGCAGTGGTGTTCGGGCAGTGTAGGGGGTCGTGCTGGGGGTGGTGTTTTAGGGTTCAGGGCAGTGCAGTGGTGTACTGACAGTGTAGGGGGTCATGTTTTAGGGTTTAGGGCAGTGCAGTGGTGTTCGGGCGGTGTAGGGGGTCATGTTTTAGGGTTTAGGGCAGTGCAGTGGTGTTAGGGCAGTGTAGGGGGTCATGCAGGGGGGTGGTGTTTTAGGGTTTAGGGCAGTGCAGTGGTGTTCGGGCATTGTAGGGGGTCATGCAGGGGGTGGTGTTTTAGGGTTTAGGGCAGTGCAGTGGTGTTCGGCAGTGTAGGGTGTCGTGCAAGGGGGTGGTGTTTTAGGTTTTAGGGCAGTGCAGTGGTGTTCGGGCAGTGTAGGGGTCATGCTGGGGTGGTGGTTTAGGGTAGAGCAGTGGTGTTTGGGCAGTGTAGGGGGTCGTGCTGGGGTGGTGTTTTAGAGTTTAGGGTAGGGCAGTGGTGTTTGGGCACTGTAGGGGGTCATGCAGGGGGGTGGTGTTTTAGGGTTTAGGGCAGTGCAGTAGTGTTCGGGCAGTGTAGGGGGTCGTGCAGGGGGTGGTGTTTTAGGGTTGAGGGCAGTGCAGTGGTGTTCGGCCAGTGTAGGGGGTCGTGCAGGGGGTGGTGTTTTAGTGTTTAGGGCAGTGCAGTGGTGTTCGGGCAGTGTTGGGAGTCGTGCAGGGGGGTGGTGTTTTAGGCTTTAGGGCAGTGCAGTGGTATTCGGGCAGTGCAGGGGGTCGTGCAGGGGGTGGTGATTTAGGGTTTAAGGCAGTGCAGTGGTGTTCGGGCAGTGTAGGGGGTCATGCTAAGGGTCGTGTTTTAGGGTTTAGGGCAGTGCAGTGGTCTTTGGGTAGTGTAGGGGGTCGTGCTAGGGGTGGTGTTTTAGGGTTTAGGGCAGTGCAGTGGTTGGGCAGTGTAAGGGGTCGTGCAGGGGGTGGTGTTTTAGGGTTTAGGGCAGTGCAGTGGTGTTCGGGCAGTGTAGGGGGTCATGCAGGGGGTGGTGTTTTAGGATTTAGGGCAGTGCAGTGGTGTTCGGGCAGTGTAGGGGGTTGTGCAGGGGGTGGTGTTTTAGGGTTCAGGGCAGTGCAGTGGTGTACGGGCAGTGTAGGGGGTTGTGCAGGGGTGGTTTTTTAGGATTTAGGGCAGTGCAGTGGTGTTCGGACAGTGTAGGGGGTTGTGCAGGATGTGGTGTTTTAGGGTTCAGGGCGGTGCAGTGGTGTACGGGCAGTGTAGGGGGTCGTGCTGGGGGTGGTGTTTTAGCGTTCAGGGCAGTGCAGTGGTGTACGGGCAGTGTAGGGGTCCTGCAGGGGTGGTTTTTTAGGATTTAGGGCAGTGCAGTGGTGTTCGGACAGTGTAGGGGGTTGTGCAGGGTGTGGTGTTTTAGGGTTCAGGGCAGTGCAGTGGTGTACGGGCAGTGTAGGGGGTCCTGCATGGGGTGGTGTTTTAGGGTTCAGGGCAGTGCAGTGCAGTGGTGTTCGGACAGTGTAGGGGGTTGTGCAGGGTGTGGTGTTTTAGGGTTCAGGGCAGTGCAGTGGTGTACGGGCAGTGTAGGGGGTCCTGCATGGGGTGGTGTGTTAGGGTTCAGGGCAGTGCAGTGCAGTGGTGTTCGGGCAGTGTAGGAGGTCGTGCAGGGGTGGTGTTTTTGGGTTTGGGGCAGTGGTGTTAAGGCAGTGTAGGGGGTCATGCAGAGGGTGGTGTTTTAGGGTTTAGGGCAGTGCAGTGGTGTTCGGGCAGTGTAGGGGGTCGTGCTGGGGGTGGTGTTTTAGCGTTCAGGGCAGTGCAGTGGTGTACGGGCAGTGTAGGGGGTCCTGCAGGGGTGGTTTTTTAGGATTTAGGGCAGTGCAGTGGTGTTCGGACAGTGTAGGGGGTTGTGCAGGGTGTGGTGTTTTAGGGTTCAGGGCAGTGCAGTGGTGTACGGGCAGTGTAGGGGGTCCTGCATGGGGTGGTGTTTTAGGGTTCAGGGCAGTGCAGTGCAGTGGTGTTCGGGCAGTGTAGGGGGTCGTGCAGGGGGTGGTGTTTTAGTGTTTAGGGCAGTGTAGTGGTTTTCGGGCAGTGTAGGGGGTCGTGCAGGGGGTGGTGTTTTAGGGTTTAGGGCAGTGCAGTGGTGTTCGAGCGGTGTAGGGGGTCGTGTTTTAGGGTTTAGGGCAGTGCAGTAGTGTTTGGGCATTGTAGGGTGTCATGCAGAGGGGTGGTGTTTTAGGGTTCTGGGCAGTGCAGTGGTGTTCGGGCAGTGTAGGGGGTCGTGCAGGGGGGTGGTGTTTTAGGGTTCAGGGCAGTGCAGTGGTGTTCGGGCAGTGTAGGGGGTCATGCAGGGAGGTGGTGATTTAGGGTTCAGGGCAGTGCAGTGGTGTTCGGGCAGTTTAGGAAGTTGTGCTGGGGTGGTGTTTTAGGGTTCAGGGCAGTGCAGTGGTGTTCGGGCAGTGTAGGGGGTCGTGCTGGGGGTGGTGTTTTAGCGTTCAGGGCAGTGCAGTGGTGTACTGACAGTAGGGGGTCCTGCAGGGCGTGGTTTTTTAGGATTTAGGGCAGTGCAGTGGTGTTCGGGCAGTGTAGGGGGTTGTGCAGGGGGTGGTGTTTTAGCGTTCAGGGCAGTGCAGTGGTGTACGGGCAGTGTAGGGGGTCCTGCATGGGGTGGTGTTTTAGGATTCAGGGCAGTGCAGTGCAGTGGTGTTCCGGCAGTGTAGGGGGTCGTGCAGGGGGTGGTGTTTTAGGGTTCAGGGCAGTGCAGTGGTGTACGGGCAGTGTAGGGGGTCCTGCATGGGGTGGTGTTTTAGGGTTCAGGGCAGTGCAGTGCAGTGGTGTTCCGGCAGTGTAGGGGGTCGTGCAGGGGGTGGTGTTTTAGTGTTTAGGGCAGTGTAGTGGTTTTTGGGCAGTGTAGGGGGTCGTGCAGGGAGTGGTGTTTTATTGTTTAGGGCAGTGCAGTGGTGTTAGGGCAGTGTAGGGGGTCATGCAGGGGGGTGGTGTTTTAGGGTTTAGGGCAGTGCAGTGGTGTTCGGGCATTGTAGGGGGTCATGCAGGGGGTGGTGTTTTGGGGTTTAGGGCAGTGCAGTGGTGTTCGGCAGTGTAGGGGGTCGTGCAAGGGGGTGGTGTTTTAGGTTTTAGGGCAGTGCAGTGGTGTTCGGGCAGTGTAGGGGGTCGTGCAGGGGGATGGTGTTTTAGGGTTCAGGGCAGTGCAGCGGTGTTCGGGCAGTGTAGGGGGTCGTGCAGGGGGGTGGTGATTTAGGGTTCAGGGCAGTGCAGTGGTGTACGGGCAGTTTAGGAAGTTGTGCTGGGGGTGGTGTTTTAGGGTTCAGGGCAGTGCAGTGGTGTTCGGGCAGTGTAGGGGGTAGTGCTGGGGGTGGTGTTTTAGGGTTCAGGGCAGTGCAGTGGTGTACTGAAAGTGTAGGGGGTCGTGCTGTGGGTGGTGTTTTAGGGTTCAGGGCAGTGCAGTGGTGTTCGGGCAGGGTAGGGGGTCGTGCAGGGGGTGGTGTTTTATTGTTTAGGGCAGTGCAGTGGTGTTAGGGCAGTGTAGGGGGTCATGCAGGGGGGTGGTGTTTTAGGGTTTAGGGCAGTGCAGTGGTGTTCGGGCATTGTAGGGGGTCATGCAGGGGGTGGTGTTTTGGGGTTTAGGGCAGTGCAGTGGTGTTCGGCAGTGTAGGGGGTCGTGCAAGGGGGTGGCGTTTTAGGTTTTAGGGCAGTGCAGTGGTGTTCGGGCAGTGTAGGGGGTCGTGCTGGGGTGGTGTTTTAGAGTTTAGGGTAGGGCAGTGGTGTTTGGGCACTGTAGGGGGTCATGCAGGGGGGTGGTGTTTTAGGGTTTAGGGCAGTGCAGTAGTGTTCGGGCAGTGTAGGGGGTCGTGCAGGGGGTGGTGTTTTAGGGTTGAGGGCAGTGCAGTGGTGTTCGGGCAGTGTAGGGGGTCGTGCAGGGGGTGGTGTTTTAGGGTTTAGGGCAGTGCAGTGGTGTTCGGGCAGTGTTGGGAGTCGTGCAGGGGGGTGGTGTTTTAGGCTTTAGGCAGTGCAGTGGTATTCGGGCAGTGCAGGGGGTCGTGCAGGGGGTGGTGATTTAGGGTTTAAGGCAGTGCAGTGGTGTTCGGGCAGTGTAGGGGGTCGTGCTAAGGGTCGTGTTTTAGGGTTTAGGGCAGTGCAGTGGTCTTTGGGTAGTGTAGGGGGTCGTGCTAGGGGTGGTGTTTTAGGGTTTAGGGCAGTGCAGTGGTTGGGCAGTGTATGGGGTCGTGCAGGGGGTGGTGTTTTAGGGTTTAGGGCAGTGCAGTGGTGTTCGGGCAGTGTAGGGGGTCATGCAGGGGGTGGTGTTTTAGGATTTAGGGTAGTGCAGTGGTGTTCGGGCAGTGTAGGGGGTTGTGCAGGGGGTGGTGTTTTAGGGTTCAGGGCAGTGCAGTGGTGTACGGGCAGTGTAGGGGGCCCTGCATGGGGTGGTGTGTTAGGGTTCAGGGCAGTGCAGTGCAGTGGTGTTCAGGCAGTGTAGGAGGTCATGCAGGGGTGGTGTTTTTGGGTTTAGGGCAGTGGTGTTAAGGCAGTGTAGGGGGTCATGCAGAGGGTGGTGTTTTAGGGTTTAGGGCAGTGCAGTGGTGTTCGGGCAGTGTAGGGGGTCGTGCTGGGGGTGGTGTTTTAGCATTCAGGGCAGTGCAGTGGTGTACGGGCAGTGTAGGGGGTCCTGCAGGGGGTGGTTTTTTAGGATTTAGGGCAGTGCAGTGGTGTTCGGACAGTGTAGGGGGTTGTGCAGGGTGTGGTGTTTTAGGGTTCAGGGCAGTGCAGTGGTGTACGGGCAGTGTAGGGGGTCCTGCATGGGGTGGTGTTTTAGGGTTCAGGGCAGTGCAGTGCAGTGGTGTTCGGGCAGTGTAGGGGGTCGTGCAGGGGGTGGTGTTTTAGTGTTTAGGGCAGTGTAGTGGTTTTTGGGCAGTGTAGGGGGTCGTGCAGGGGGTGGTGTTTTAGGGTTTAGGGCAGTGCAGTGGTGTTCGGGCGGTGTAGGGGGTCGTGTTTTAGGGTTTAGGGCAGTGCAGTAGTGTTTGGGCATTGTAGGGGGTCATGCAGAGGGGTGGTGTTTTAGGGTTCTGGGCAGTGCAGTGGTGTTCGGGCAGTGTAGGGGGTCATGCAGGGGGGTGGTGTTTTAGGGTTCAGGGCAGTGCAGCGGTGTTCGGGCAGTGTAGGGGGTCGTGCAGGGAGGTGGTGATTTAGGGTTCAGGGCAGGGCAGTGGTGTTCGGGCAGTTTAGGAAGTTGTGCTGGGGGTGGTGTTTTAGGGTTCAGGGCAGTGCAGTGCAGTGGTGTTCGGGCAGTGTAGGGGGTCGCGCTAAGGGTCGTGTTTTAGGGTTTAGGGCAGTGGTCTTTGGGTAGTGTAGGGGGTCGTGCTAGGGGTGGTGTTTTAGGGTTTAGGGCAGTGCATTGGTGTTTGGGCAGTGTATGGGGTCGTGCAGGGGGTGGTGTTTTTTGGTTTAGGGCAGTGCAGTGGTGTTCGGGCAGTGTAGGGGGTCATGCAGGGGGTGGTGTTTTAGGATTTAGGGCAGTGCAGTGGTGTTCGGGCAGTGTAGGGGGTTGTGCAGGGGGTGGTGTTTTAGGGTTCAGGGCAGTGCAGTGGTGTACGGGCAGTGTAGGGGGCCCTGCATGGGGTGGTGTTTTAGGGTTCAGGGCAGTGCAGTGCAGTGGTGTTCGGGCAGTGTAGGATGTCGTGCAGGGGTGGTGTTTTTGGGTTTAGGGCAGTGGTGTTAAGGCAGTGTAGGGGGTTGTGCAGAGGGTGGTGTTTTAGGGTTCAGGGCAGTGCAGTGCAGTGGTGTTCCGGCAGTGTAGGGGGTCGTGCAGGGGGTGGTGTTTTAGTGTTTAGGGCAGTGTAGTGGTTTTCGGGCAGTGTAGGGGGTCGTGCAGGGAGTGGTGTTTTAGGGTTTAGGGCAGTGCAGTGGTGTTCGGGCGGTGTAGGGGGTCATGCTAAGGGTCGTGTTTTAGGGTTTAGGGCAGTGCAGTGGTCTTTGGGTAGTGTAGGGGGTCGTGCTAGGGGTGGTGTTTTAGGGTTTAGGGCAGTGCAGTGGTTGGGCAGTGTAAGGGGTCGTGCAGGGGGTGGTGTTTTAGGGTTTAGGGCAGTGCAGTGGTGTTCGGGCAGTGTAGGGGGTCATGCAGGGGGTGGTGTTTTAGGATTTAGGGCAGTGCAGTGGTGTTCGGGCAGTGTAGGGGGTTGTGCAGGGGGTGGTGTTTTAGGGTTCAGGGCAGTGCAGTGGTGTACGGGCAGTGTAGGGGGTTGTGCAGGGGTGGTTTTTTAGGATTTAGGGCAGTGCAGTGGTGTTCGGACAGTGTAGGGGGTTGTGCAGGGTGTGGTGTTTTAGGGTTCAGGGCGGTGCAGTGGTGTACGGGCAGTGTAGGGGGTCGTGCTGGGGGTGGTGTTTTAGCGTTCAGGGCAGTGCAGTGGTGTACGGGCAGTGTAGGGGTCCTGCAGGGGTGGTTTTTTAGGATTTAGGGCAGTGCAGTGGTGTTCGGACAGTGTAGGGGGTTGTGCAGGGTGTGGTGTTTTAGGGTTCAGGGCAGTGCAGTGGTGTACGGGCAGTGTAGGGGGTCCTGCATGGGGTGGTGTTTTAGGGTTCAGGGCAGTGCAGTGCAGTGGTGTTCGGACAGTGTAGGGGGTTGTGCAGGGTGTGGTGTTTTAGGGTTCAGGGCAGTGCAGTGGTGTACGGGCAGTGTAGGGGGTCCTGCATGGGGTGGTGTGTTAGGGTTCAGGTCAGTGCAGTGCAGTGGTGTTCGGGCAGTGTAGGAGGTCGTGCAGGGGTGGTGTTTTTGGGTTTGGGGCAGTGGTGTTAAGGCAGTGTAGGGGGTCATGCAGAGGGTGGTGTTTTAGGGTTTAGGGCAGTGCAGTGGTGTTCGGGCAGTGTAGGGGGTCGTGCTGGGGGTGGTGTTTTAGCGTTCAGGGCAGTGCAGTGGTGTACGGGCAGTGTAGGGGGTCCTGCAGGGGTGGTTTTTTAGGATTTAGGGCAGTGCAGTGGTGTTCGGACAGTGTAGGGGGTTGTGCAGGGTGTGGTGTTTTAGGGTTCAGGGCAGTGCAGTGGTGTACGGGCAGTGTAGGGGGTCCTGCATGGGGTGGTGTTTTAGGGTTCAGGGCAGTGCAGTGCAGTGGTGTTCGGGCAGTGTAGGGGGTCGTGCAGGGGGTGGTGTTTTAGTGTTTAGGGCAGTGTAGTGGTTTTCGGGCAGTGTAGGGGGTCGTGCAGGGGGTGGTGTTTTAGGGTTTAGGGCAGTGCAGTGGTGTTCGAGCGGTGTAGGGGGTCGTGTTTTAGGGTTTAAGGCAGTGAAGTAGTGTTTGGGCATTGTAGGGTGTCATGCAGAGGGGTGGTGTTTTAGGGTTCTGGGCAGTGCAGTGGTGTTCGGGCAGTGTAGGGGGTCGTGCAGGGGGGTGGTGTTTTAGGGTTCAGGGCAGTGCAGCGGTGTTCGGGCAGTGTAGGGGGTCATGCAGGGAGGTGGTGATTTAGGGTTCAGGGCAGTGCAGTGGTGTTCGGGCAGTTTAGGAAGTTGTGCTGGGGTGGTGTTTTAGGGTTCAGGGCAGTGCAGTGGTGTTCGGGCAGTGTAGGGGGTCGTGCTGGGGGTGGTGTTTTAGCGTTCAGGGCAGTGCAGTGGTGTACTGACAGTGTAGGGGGTCCTGCAGGGCGTGCTTTTTTAGGATTTAGGGCAGTGCAGTGGTGTTCGGGCAGTGTAGGGGGTTGTGCAGGGGGTGGTGTTTTAGCGTTCAGGGCAGTGCAGTGGTGTACGGGCAGTGTAGGGGGTCCTGCATGGGGTGGTGTTTTAGGGTTCAGGGCAGTGCAGTGCAGTGGTGTTCCGGCAGTGTAGGGGGTCGTGCAGGGGGTGGTGTTTTAGGGTTCAGGGCAGTGCAGTGGTGTACGGGCAGTGTAGGGGGTCCTGCATGGGGTGGTGTTTTAGGGTTCAGGGCAGTGCAGTGCAGTGGTGTTCCGGCAGTGTAGGGGGTCGTGCAGGGGGTGGTGTTTTAGTGTTTAGGGCAGTGTAGTGGTTTTCGGGCAGTGTAGGGGGTCGTGCAGGGAGTGGTGTTTTATTGTTTAGGGCAGTGCAGTGGTGTTAGGGCAGTGTAGGGGGTCATGCAGGGGGGTGGTGTTTTAGGGTTTAGGGCAGTGCAGTGGTGTTCGGGCATTGTAGGGGGTCATGCAGGGGGTGGTGTTTTGGGGTTTAGGGCAGTGCAGTGGTGTTCGGCAGTGTAGGGGGTCGTGCAAGGGGGTGGTGTTTTAGGTTTTAGGGCAGTGCAGTGGTGTTCGGGCAGTGTAGGGGGTCGTGCAGGGGGATGGTGTTTTAGGGTTCAGGGCAGTGCAGCGGTGTTCGGGCAGTGTAGGGGGTCGTGCAGGGGGGTGGTGATTTAGGGTTCAGGGCAGTGCAGTGGTGTACGGGCAGTTTAGGAAGTTGTGCTGGGGGTGGTGTTTTAGGGTTCAGGGCAGTGCAGTGGTGTTCGGGCAGTGTAGGGGGTAGTGCTGGGGGTGGTGTTTTAGGGTTCAGGGCAGTGCAGTGGTGTACTGAAAGTGTAGGGGGTCGTGCTGTGGGTGGTGTTTTAGGGTTCAGGGCAGTGCAGTGGTGTTCGGGCAGGGTAGGGGGTCGTGCAGGGGGTGGTGTTTTATTGTTTAGGGCAGTGCAGTGGTGTTAGGGCAGTGTAGGGGGTCATGCAGGGGGGTGGTGTTTTAGGGTTTAGGGCAGTGCAGTGGTGTTCGGGCATTGTAGGGGGTCATGCAGGGGGTGGTGTTTTGGGGTTTAGGGCAGTGCAGTGGTGTTCGGCAGTGTAGGGGGTCGTGCAAGGGGGTGGCGTTTTAGGTTTTAGGGCAGTGCAGTGGTGTTCGGGCAGTGTAGGGGTCATGCTGGGGTGGTGTTTTAGGGTTTAGGGCAGAGCAGTGGTGTTTGGGCAGTGTAGGGGGTCGTGCTGGGGTGGTGTTTTAGAGTTTAGGGTAGGGCAGTGGTGTTTGGGCACTGTAGGGGGTCATGCAGGGGGGTGGTGTTTTAGGGTTTAGGGCAGTGCAGTAGTGTTCGGGCAGTGTAGGGGGTCGTGCAGGGGGTGGTGTTTTAGGGTTGAGGGCAGTGCAGTGGTGTTCGGGCAGTGTAGGGGGTCGTGCAGGGGGTGGTGTTTTAGGGTTTAGGGCAGTGCAGTGGTGTTCGGGCAGTGTTGGGAGTCGTGCAGGGGGGTGGTGTTTTAGGCTTTAGGCAGTGCAGTGGTATTCGGGCAGTGCAGGGGGTCGTGCAGGGGGTGGTGATTTAGGGTTTAAGGCAGTGCAGTGGTGTTCGGGCAGTGTAGGGGGTCGTGCTAAGGGTCGTGTTTTAGGGTTTAGGGCAGTGCAGTGGTCTTTGGGTAGTGTAGGGGGTCGTGCTAGGGGTGGTGTTTTAGGGTTTAGGGCAGTGCAGTGGTTGGGCAGTGTATGGGGTCGTGCAGGGGGTGGTGTTTTAGGGTTTAGGGCAGTGCAGTGGTGTTCGGGCAGTGTAGGGGGTCATGCAGGGGGTGGTGTTTTAGGATTTAGGGTAGTGCAGTGGTGTTCGGGCAGTGTAGGGGGTTGTGCAGGGGGTGGTGTTTTAGGGTTCAGGGCAGTGCAGTGGTGTACGGGCAGTGTAGGGGGCCCTGCATGGGGTGGTGTGTTAGGGTTCAGGGTAGTGCAGTGCAGTGGTGTTCGGGCAGTGTAGGAGGTCATGCAGGGGTGGTGTTTTTGGGTTTAGGGCAGTGGTGTTAAGGCAGTGTAGGGGGTCATGCAGAGGGTGGTGTTTTAGGGTTTAGGGCAGTGCAGTGGTGTTCGGGCAGTGTAGGGGGTCGTGCTGGGGGTGGTGTTTTAGCATTCAGGGCAGTGCAGTGGTGTACGGGCAGTGTAGGGGGTCCTGCAGGGGGTGGTTTTTTAGGATTTAGGGCAGTGCAGTGGTGTTCGGACAGTGTAGGGGGTTGTGCAGGGTGTGGTGTTTTAGGGTTCAGGGCAGTGCAGTGGTGTACGGGCAGTGTAGGGGGTCCTGCATGGGGTGGTGTTTTAGGGTTCAGGGCAGTGCAGTGCAGTGGTGTTCGGGCAGTGTAGGGGGTCGTGCAGGGGGTGGTGTTTTAGTGTTTAGGGCAGTGTAGTGGTTTTTGGGCAGTGTAGGGGGTCGTGCAGGGGGTGGTGTTTTAGGGTTTAGGGCAGTGCAGTGGTGTTCGGGCGGTGTAGGGGGTCGTGTTTTAGGGTTTAGGGCAGTGCAGTAGTGTTTGGGCATTGTAGGGGGTCATGCAGAGGGGTGGTGTTTTAGGGTTCTGGGCAGTGCAGTGGTGTTCGGGCAGTGTAGGGGGTCATGCAGGGGGGTGGTGTTTTAGGGTTCAGGGCAGTGCAGCGGTGTTCGGGCAGTGTAGGGGGTCGTGCAGGGAGGTGGTGATTTAGGGTTCAGGGCAGTGCAGTGGTGTTCGGGCAGTTTAGGAAGTTGTGCTGGGGGTGGTGTTTTAGGGTTCAGGGCAGTGCAGTGCAGTGGTGTTCGGGCAGTGTAGGGGGTCGCGCTAAGGGTCGTGTTTTAGGGTTTAGGGCAGTGGTCTTTGGGTAGTGTAGGGGGTCGTGCTAGGGGTGGTGTTTTAGGGTTTAGGGCAGTGCATTGGTGTTTGGGCAGTGTATGGGGTCGTGCAGGGGGTGGTGTTTTTTGGTTTAGGGCAGTGCAGTGGTGTTCGGGCAGTGTAGGGGGTCATGCAGGGGGTGGTGTTTTAGGATTTAGGGCAGTGCAGTGGTGTTCGGGCAGTGTAGGGGGTTGTGCAGGGGGTGGTGTTTTAGGGTTCAGGGCAGTGCAGTGGTGTACGGGCAGTGTAGGGGGCCCTGCATGGGGTGGTGTTTTAGGGTTCAGGGCAGTGCAGTGCAGTGGTGTTCGGGCAGTGTAGGAGGTCGTGCAGGGGTGGTGATTTTGGGTTTAGGGCAGTGGTGTTAAGGCAGTGTAGGGGGTTGTGCAGAGGGTGGTGTTGAGGGTGGTGTTTTAGGGTTCAGGGCAGTGCAGTGCAGTGGTGTTCCGGCAGTGTAGGGGGTCGTGCAGGGGGTGGTGTTTTAGTGTTTAGGGCAGTGTAGTGGTTTTCGGGCAGTGTAGGGGGTCGTGCAGGGAGTGGTGTTTTAGGGTTTAGGGCAGTGCAGTGGTGTTCGGGCGGTGTAGGGGGTCATTTTTTAGGGTTTAGGGCAGTGCACTAGTGTTTGGGCATTGTAGGAGGCCATGCAGAGGGGTGGTGTTTTAGGGTTCTGGGCAGTGCAGTGGTGTTCGGACAGTGTAGGGGGTCGTGCAGGGGGATGGTGTTTTAGGGTTCAGGGCAGTGCAGCGGTGTTCAGGCAGTGTAGGGGGTCATGCAGGGGGTGGTGATTTAGGGTTCAGGGCAGTGCAGTGGTGTTCGGGCAGTTTAGGAAGTTGTGCTGGGGGTGGTGTTTTAGGGTTCAGGGCAGTGCAGTGGTGTTCGGGCAGTGTAGGGGGTCGTGCTGGGGGTGGTGTTTTAGCGTTCAGGGCAGTGCAGTGGTGTACTGACAGTGTAGGGGGTCCTGCAGGGCGTGTTTTTTTAGGATTTAGGGCAGTGCAGTGGTGTTCGGGCAGTGTAGGGGGTTGTGCAGGGGGTGGTGTTTTAGGGTTCAGGGCAGTGCAGTGGTGTACGGGCAGTGTAGGGGGTCCTGCAGGGGGTGGTGTTTTAGGGTTCAGGGCAGTGCAGTGCAGTGGTGTTCCAGCAGTGTAGGGGGTCGTGCAGGGGGTGGTGTTTTAGGGTTCAGGGCAGTGCAGTGGTGTACGGGCAGTGTAGGGGGTCCTGCATGGGGTGGTGTTTTAGGGTTCAGGGCAGTGCAGTGCAGTGGTGTTCCGGCAGTGTAGGGGGTCGTGCAGGGGGTGGTGTTTTAGTGTTTAGGGCAGTGTAGTGGTTTTTGGGCAGTGTAGGGGGTCGTGCAGGGAGTGGTGTTTTAGGGTTTAGGGCAGTGCAGTGGTGTTCGGGCGGTGTAGGGGGTCATGTTTTAGGGTTTAGGGCAGTGCAGTAGTGTTTGGGCATTGTAGGAGGTCATGCAGAGGGGTGGTGTTTTAGGGTTCTGGGCAGTGCAGTGGTGGTCGGACAGTGTAGGGGGTCGTGCAGGGGGATGGTGTTTTAGGGTTGAGGGCAGTGCAGCGGTGTTCGGGCAGTGTAGGGGGTCGTGCAGGGGGGTGGTGATTTAGGGTTCAGGGCAGTGCAGTGGTGTTCGGGCAGTTTAGGAAGTTGTGCTGGGGGTGGTGTTTTAGGGTTCAGGGCAGTGCAGTGCAGTGGTGTTCGGGCAGTGTAGGGGGTCGCGCTAAGGGTCGTGTTTTAGGGTTTAGGGCAGTGGTCTTTGGGTAGTGTAGGGGGTCGTGCTAGGGGTGGTGTTTTAGGGTTTAGGGCAGTGCATTGGTGTTTGGGCAGTGTATGGGGTCGTGCAGGGGGTGGTGTTTTTTGGTTTAGGGCAGTGCAGTGGTGTTCGGGCAGTGTAGGGGGTCATGCAGGGGGTGGTGTTTTAGGATTTAGGGCAGTGCAGTGGTGTTCGGGCAGTGTAGGGGGTTGTGCAGGGGGTGGTGTTTTAGGGTTCAGGGCAGTGCAGTGGTGTACGGGCAGTGTAGGGGGCCCTGCATGGGGTGGTGTTTTAGGGTTCAGGGCAGTGCAGTGCAGTGGTGTTCGGGCAGTGTAGGGGGTCATGCAGGGGGGTGGTGTTTTAGGGTTGAGGGCAGTGCAGTGGTGTTCGGGCAGTGTAGGGGGTCGTGCAGGGGGTGGTGTTTTTAGGGTTTAGGGCAGTGCAGTGGTGTTCGGGCAGTGTTGGGAGTCGTGCAGGGGGGTGGTGTTTTAGGCTTTAGGCAGTGCAGTGGTATTCAAGCAGTGCAGGGGGTCGTGCAGGGGGTGGTGATTTAGGGTTTAAGGCAGTGCAGTGGTGTTCGGGCAGTGTAGGGGGTCGTGCTAAGGGTCGTGTTTTAGGGTTTAGGGCAGTGCAGTGGTCTTTGGGTAGTGTAGGGGGTCGTGCTAGGGGTGGTGTTTTAGGGTTTAGGGCAGTGCAGTGGTTGGGCAGTGTATGGGGTCGTGCAGGGGGTGGTGTTTTAGGGTTTAGGGCAGTGCAGTGGTGTTCGGGCAGTGTAGGGGGTCATGCAGGGGGTGGTGTTTTAGGATTTAGGGTAGTGCAGTGGTGTTCGGGCAGTGTAGGGGGTTGTGCAGGGGGTGGTGTTTTAGGGTTCAGGGCAGTGCAGTGGTGTACGGGCAGTGTAGGGGGCCCTGCATGGGGTGGTGTGTTAGGGTTCAGGGCAGTGCAGTGCAGTGGTGTTCGGGCAGTGTAGGAGGTCATGCAGGGGTGGTGTTTTTGGGTTTAGGGCAGTGGTGTTAAGGCAGTGTAGGGGGTCATGCAGAGGGTGGTGTTTTAGGGTTTAGGGCAGTGCAGTGGTGTTCGGGCAGTGTAGGGGGTCGTGCTGGGGGTGGTGTTTTAGCATTCAGGGCAGTGCAGTGGTGTACGGGCAGTGTAGGGGGTCCTGCAGGGGGTGGTTTTTTAGGATTTAGGGCAGTGCAGTGGTGTTCGGACAGTGTAGGGGGTTGTGCAGGGTGTGGTGTTTTAGGGTTCAGGGCAGTGCAGTGGTGTACGGGCAGTGTAGGGGGTCCTGCATGGGGTGGTGTTTTAGGGTTCAGGGCAGTGCAGTGCAGTGGTGTTCGGGCAGTGTAGGGGGTCGTGCAGGGGGTGGTGTTTTAGTGTTTAGGGCAGTGTAGTGGTTTTCGGGCAGTGTAGGGGGTCGTGCAGGGGGTGGTGTTTTAGGGTTTAGGGCAGTGCAGTGGTGTTCGGGCGGTGTAGGGGGTCATGTTTTAGGGTTTAGGGCAGTGCAGTAGTGTTTGGGCATTGTAGGGGGTCATGCAGAGGGGTGGTGTTTTAGGGTTCTGGGCAGTGCAGTGGTGTTCGGGCAGTGTAGGGGGTCATGCAGGGGGGTGGTGTTTTAGGGTTCAGGGCAGTGCAGCGGTGTTCAGGCAGTGTAGGGGGTCGTGCAGGGAGGTGGTGATTTAGGGTTCAGGGCAGTGCAGTGGTGTTCGGGCAGTTTAGGAAGTTGTGCTGGGGGTGGTGTTTTAGGGTTCAGGGCAGTGCAGTGCAGTGGTGTTCGGGCAGTGTAGGGGGTCGCGCTAAGGGTCGTGTTTTAGGGTTTAGGGCAGTGGTCTTTGGGTAGTGTAGGGGGTCGTGCTAGGGGTGGTGTTTTAGGGTTTAGGGCAGTGCATTGGTGTTTGGGCAGTGTATGGGGTCGTGCAGGGGGTGGTGTTTTTTGGTTTAGGGCAGTGCAGTGGTGTTCGGGCAGTGTAGGGGGTCATGCAGGGGGTGGTGTTTTAGGATTTAGGGCAGTGCAGTGGTGTTCGGGCAGTGTAGGGGGTTGTGCAGGGGGTGGTGTTTTAGGGTTCAGGGCAGTGCAGTGGTGTACGGGCAGTGTAGGGGGCCCTGCATGGGGTGGTGTTTTAGGGTTCAGGGCAGTGCAGTGCAGTGGTGTTCGGGCAGTGTAGGAGGTCGTGCAGGGGTGGTGTTTTTGGGTTTAGGGCAGTGGTGTTAAGGCAGTGTAGGGGGTTGTGCAGAGGGTGGTGTTTTAGGGTTCAGGGCAGTGCAGTGCAGTGGTGTTCCGGCAGTGTAGGGGGTCGTGCAGGGGGTGGTGTTTTAGTGTTTAGGGCAGTGTAGTGGTTTTCGGGCAGTGTAGGGGGTCGTGCAGGGAGTGGTGTTTTAGGGTTTAGGGCAGTGCAGTGGTGTTCGGGCGGTGTAGGGGGTCATTTTTTAGGGTTTAGGGCAGTGCACTAGTGTTTGGGCATTGTAGGAGGTCATGCAGAGGGGTGGTGTTTTAGGGTTCTGGGCAGTGCAGTGGTGTTCGGACAGTGTAGGGGGTCGTGCAGGGGGATGGTGTTTTAGGGTTCAGGGCAGTGCAGCGGTGTTCAGGCAGTGTAGGGGGTCGTGCAGGGGGTGGTGATTTAGGGTTCAGGGCAGTGCAGTGGTGTTCGGGCAGTTTAGGAAGTTGTGCTGGGGGTGGTGTTTTAGGGTTCAGGGCAGTGCAGTGGTGTTCGGGCAGTGTAGGGGGTCGTGCTGGGGGTGGTGTTTTAGCGTTCAGGGCAGTGCAGTGGTGTACTGACAGTGTAGGGGGTCCTGCAGGGCGTGTTTTTTTAGGATTTAGGGCAGTGCAGTGGTGTTCGGGCAGTGTAGGGGGTTGTGCAGGGGGTGGTGTTTTAGGGTTCAGGGCAGTGCAGTGGTGTACGGGCAGTGTAGGGGGTCCTGCAGGGGGTGGTGTTTTAGGGTTCAGGGCAGTGCAGTGCAGTGGTGTTCCGGCAGTGTAGGGGGTCGTGCAGGGGGTGGTGTTTTAGGGTTCAGGGCAGTGCAGTGGTGTACGGGCAGTGTAGGGGGTCCTGCATGGGGTGGTGTTTTAGGGTTCAGGGCAGTGCAGTGCAGTGGTGTTCCGGCAGTGTAGGGGGTCGTGCAGGGGGTGGTGTTTTAGTGTTTAGGGCAGTGTAGTGGTTTTTGGGCAGTGTAGGGGGTCGTGCAGGGAGTGGTGTTTTAGGGTTTAGGGCAGTGCAGTGGTGTTCGGGCGGTGTAGGGGGTCATGTTTTAGGGTTTAGGGCAGTGCAGTAGTGTTTGGGCATTGTAGGAGGTCATGCAGAGGGGTGGTGTTTTAGGGTTCTGGGCAGTGCAGTGGTGGTCGGACAGTGTAGGGGGTCGTGCAGGGGGATGGTGTTTTAGGGTTCAGGGCAGTGCAGCGGTGTTCGGGCAGTGTAGGGGGTCGTGCAGGGGGGTGGTGATTTAGGGTTCAGGGCAGTGCAGTGGTGTTCGGGCAGTTTAGGAAGTTGTGCTGGGGGTGGTGTTTTAGGGTTCAGGGCAGTGCAGTGCAGTGGTGTTCGGGCAGTGTAGGGGGTCGCGCTAAGGGTCGTGTTTTAGGGTTTAGGGCAGTGGTCTTTGGGTAGTGTAGGGGGTCGTGCTAGGGGTGGTGTTTTAGGGTTTAGGGCAGTGCATTGGTGTTTGGGCAGTGTATGGGGTCGTGCAGGGGGTGGTGTTTTTTGGTTTAGGGCAGTGCAGTGGTGTTCGGGCAGTGTAGGGGGTCATGCAGGGGGTGGTGTTTTAGGATTTAGGGCAGTGCAGTGGTGTTCGGGCAGTGTAGGGGGTTGTGCAGGGGGTGGTGTTTTAGGGTTCAGGGCAGTGCAGTGGTGTACGGGCAGTGTAGGGGGCCCTGCATGGGGTGGTGTTTTAGGGTTCAGGGCAGTGCAGTGCAGTGGTGTTCGGGCAGTGTAGGAGGTCGTGCAGGGGTGGTGTTTTTGGGTTTAGGGCAGTGGTGTTAAGGCAGTGTAGGGGGTTGTGCAGAGGGTGGTGTTTTAGGGTTCAGGGCAGTGCAGTGGTGTACGGGCAGTGTAGGGGGTCCTGCAGGGGGTGGTGTTTTAGGGTTTAGGGCAGTGCAGTGCAGTGGTGTTCGGGCAGTGTAGGGGGTCGTGCAGGGGGTGGTGTTTTAGTGTTTAGGGCAGTGTAGTGGTTTTCGGGCAGTGTAGGGGGTCGTGCAGGGGGTGGTGTTTTAGGGTTTAGGGCAGTGCAGTGGTGTTCGGGCGGTGTAGGGGGTCGTGTTTTAGGGTTTAGGGCAGTGCAGTAGTGTTTGGGCATTGTAGGGGGTCATGCAGAGGGGTGGTGTTTTAGGGTTCTGGGCAGTGCAGTGGTGTTCGGGCAGTGTAGGGGGTCATGCAGGGGGGTGGTGTTTTAGGGTTCAGGGCAGTGCAGCGGTGTTCGGGCAGTGTAGGGGGTCGTGCAGGGAGGTGGTGATTTAGGGTTCAGGGCAGTGCAGTGGTGTTCGGGCAGTTTAGGAAGTTGTGCTGGGGGTGGTGTTTTAGGGTTCAGGGCAGTGCAGTGCAGTGGTGTTCGGGCAGTGTAGGGGGTCGCGCTAAGGGTCGTGTTTTAGGGTTTAGGGCAGTGGTCTTTGGGTAGTGTAGGGGGTCGTGCTAGGGGTGGTGTTTTAGGGTTTAGGGCAGTGCATTGGTGTTTGGGCAGTGTATGGGGTCGTGCAGGGGGTGGTGTTTTTTGGTTTAGGGCAGTGCAGTGGTGTTCGGGCAGTGTAGGGGGTCATGCAGGGGGTGGTGTTTTAGGATTTAGGGCAGTGCAGTGGTGTTCGGGCAGTGTAGGGGGTTGTGCAGGGGGTGGTGTTTTAGGGTTCAGGGCAGTGCAGTGGTGTACGGGCAGTGTAGGGGGCCCTGCATGGGGTGGTGTTTTAGGGTTCAGGGCAGTGCAGTGCAGTGGTGTTCGGGCAGTGTAGGAGGTCGTGCAGGGGTGATGTTTTTGGGTTTAGGGCAGTGGTGTTAAGGCAGTGTAGGGGGTTGTGCAGAGGGTGGTGTTTTAGGGTTCAGGGCAGTGCAGTGCAGTGGTGTTCCGGCAGTGTAGGGGGTCGTGCAGGGGGTGGTGTTTTAGTGTTTAGGGCAGTGTAGTGGTTTTCGGGCAGTGTAGGGGGTCGTGCAGGGAGTGGTGTTTTAGGGTTTAGGGCAGTGCAGTGGTGTTCGGGCGATGTAGGGGGTCATTTTTTAGGGTTTAGGGCAGTGCACTAGTGTTTGGGCATTGTAGGAGGTCATGCAGAGGGGTGGTGTTTTAGGGTTCTGGGCAGTGCAGTGGTGTTCGGACAGTGTAGGGGGTCGTGCAGGGGGATGGTGTTTTAGGGTTCAGGGCAGTGCAGCGGTGTTCGGGCAGTGTAGGGGGTCGTGCAGGGGGTGGTGATTTAGGGTTCAGGGCAGTGCAGTGGTGTTCGGGCAGTTTAGGAAGTTGTGCTGGGGGTGGTGTTTTAGGGTTCAGGGCAGTGCAGTGGTGTTCGGGCAGTGTAGGGGGTCGTGCTGGGGGTGGTGTTTTAGCGTTCAGGGCAGTGCAGTGGTGTACTGACAGTGTAGGGGGTCCTGCAGGGCGTGTTTTTTTAGGATTTAGGGCAGTGCAGTGGTGTTCGGGCAGTGTAGGGGGTTGTGCAGGGGGTGGTGTTTTAGGGTTCAGGGCAGTGCAGTGGTGTACGGGCAGTGTAGGGGGTCCTGCAGGGGGTGGTGTTTTAGGGTTCAGGGCAGTGCAGTGCAGTGGTGTTCCGGCAGTGTAGGGGGTCGTGCAGGGGGTGGTGTTTTAGGGTTCAGGGCAGTGCAGTGGTGTACGGGCAGTGTAGGGGGTCCTGCATGGGGTGGTGTTTTAGGGTTCAGGGCAGTGCAGTGCAGTGGTGTTCCGGCAGTGTAGGGGGTCGTGCAGGGGGTGGTGTTTTAGTGTTTAGGGCAGTGTAGTGGTTTTTGGGCAGTGTAGGGGGTCGTGCAGGGAGTGGTGTTTTAGGGTTTAGGGCAGTGCAGTGGTGTTCGGGCGGTGTAGGGGGTCATGTTTTAGGGTTTAGGGCAGTGCAGTAGTGTTTGGGCATTGTAGGAGGTCATGCAGAGGGGTGGTGTTTTAGGGTTCTGGGCAGTGCAGTGGTGGTCGGACAGTGTAGGGGGTCGTGCAGGGGGATGGTGTTTTAGGGTTCAGGGCAGTGCAGCGGTGTTCGGGCAGTGTAGGGGGTCGTGCAGGGGGGTGGTGATTTAGGGTTCAGGGCAGTGCAGTGGTGTTCGGGCAGTTTAGGAAGTTGTGCTGGGGGTGGTGTTTTAGGGTTCAGGGCAGTGCAGTGCAGTGGTGTTCGGGCAGTGTAGGGGGTCGCGCTAAGGGTCGTGTTTTAGGGTTTAGGGCAGTGGTCTTTGGGTAGTGTAGGGGGTCGTGCTAGGGGTGGTGTTTTAGGGTTTAGGGCAGTGCATTGGTGTTTGGGCAGTGTATGGGGTCGTGCAGGGGGTGGTGTTTTTTGGTTTAGGGCAGTGCAGTGGTGTTCGGGCAGTGTAGGGGGTCATGCAGGGGGTGGTGTTTTAGGATTTAGGGCAGTGCAGTGGTGTTCGGGCAGTGTAGGGGGTTGTGCAGGGGGTGGTGTTTTAGGGTTCAGGGCAGTGCAGTGGTGTACGGGCAGTGTAGGGGGCCCTGCATGGGGTGGTGTTTTAGGGTTCAGGGCAGTGCAGTGCAGTGGTGTTCGGGCAGTGTAGGAGGTCGTGCAGGGGTGGTGTTTTTGGGTTTAGGGCAGTGGTGTTAAGGCAGTGTAGGGGGTTGTGCAGAGGGTGGTGTTTTAGGGTTTAGGGCAGTGCAGTGGTGTTCGGGCAGTGTAGGGGGTCGTGCTGGGGGTGGTGTTTTAGGGTTCAGGGCAGTGCAGTGCAGTGGTGTTCCGGCAGTGTAGGGGGTCGTGCAGGGGGTGGTGTTTTAGTGTTTAGGGCAGTGTAGTGGTTTTCGGGCAGTGTAGGGGGTCGTGCAGGGAGTGGTGTTTTAGGGTTTAGGGCAGTGCAGTGGTGTTCGGGCGGTGTAGGGGGTCATTTTTTAGGGTTTAGGGCAGTGCAGTAGTGTTTGGGCATTGTAGGAGGTCATGCAGAGGGGTGGTGTTTTAGGGTTCTGGGCAGTGCAGTGGTGTTCGGACAGTGTAGGGGGTCGTGCAGGGGGATGGTGTTTTAGGGTTCAGGGCAGTGCAGCGGTGTTCGGGCAGTGTAGGGGGTCGTGCAGGGGGTGGTGATTTAGGGTTCAGGGCAGTGCAGTGGTGTTCGGGCAATTTAGGAAGTTGTGCTGGGGGTGGTGTTTTAGGGTTCAGGGCAGTGCAGTGGTGTTCGGGCAGTGTAGGGGGTCGTGCTGGGGGTGGTGTTTTAGGGTTCAGGGCAGTGCAGTGGTGTACTGACACTGTAGGGGTCGTGCTGTGGGTTGTGTTTTAGGGTTCAGGGCAGTGCAGTGGTGTTCGGGCAGGGTAGGGGGTCCTGCAGGGGGTGGTGTTTTATTGTTTAGGGAAGTGCAGTGGTGTTAGGGCAGTGTAGGGGGTCATGCAGGGGGGTGGTGTTTTAGGGTTTAGGGCAGTGCAGTGGTGTTCGGGCATTGTAGGGGGTCATGCAGGGGGTGGTGTTTTGGGGTTTAGGGCAGTGCAGTGGTGTTCGGCAGTGTAGGGGGTCGTGCAAGGGGGTGGTGTTTTAGGTTTTAGGGCAGTGCAGTGGTGTTCGGGCAGTGTAGGGGTCATGCTGGGGTGGTGTTTTAGGGTTTAGGGCAGAACAGTGGTGTTTGGGCAGTGTAGGGGGTCGTGCTGGGGTGGTGTTTTAGAGTTTAGGGTAGGGCAGTGGTGTTTGGGCACTGTAGGGGGTCATGCAGGGGGGTGGTGTTTTAGGGTTTAGGGCAGTGCAGTAGTGTTCGGGCAGTGTAGGGGGTCGTGCAGGGGGTGGTGTTTTAGGGTTGAGGGCAGTGCAGTGGTGTTCGGGCAGTGTAGGGGGTCGTGCAGGGGGTGGTGTTTTAGGGTTTAGGGCAGTGCAGTGGTGTTCGGGCAGTGTTGGGAGTCGTGCAGGGGGGTGGTGTTTTAGGCTTTAGGGCAGTGCAGTGGTATTCGGGCAGTGCAGGGGGTCGTGCAGGGGGTGGTGATTTAGGGTTTAAGGCAGTGCAGTGGTGTTCGGGCAGTGTAGGGGGTCGTGCTAAGGGTCGTGTTTTAGGGTTTAGGGCAGTGCAGTGGTCTTTGGGTAGTGTAGGGGGTCGTGCTAGGGGTGGTGTTTTAGGGTTTAGGGCAGTGCAGTGGTTGGGCAGTGTATGGGGTCGTGCAGGGGGTGGTGTTTTAGGGTTTAGGGCAGTGCAGTGGTGTTCGGGCAGTGTAGGGGGTCATGCAGGGGGTGGTGTTTTAGGATTTAGGGTAGTGCAGTGGTGTTCGGGCAGTGTAGGGGGTTGTGCAGGGGGTGGTGTTTTAGGGTTCAGGGCAGTGCAGTGGTGTACGGGCAGTGTAGGGGGCCCTGCATGGGGTGGTGTGTTAGGGTTCAGGGCAGTGCAGTGCAGTGGTGTTCGGGCAGTGTAGGAGGTCATGCAGGGGTGGTGTTTTTGGGTTTAGGGCAGTGGTGTTAAGGCAGTGTAGGGGGTCATGCAGAGGGTGGTGTTTTAGGGTTTAGGGCAGTGCAGTGGTGTTCGGGCAGTGTAGGGGGTCGTGCTGGGGGTGGTGTTTTAGCATTCAGGGCAGTGCAGTGGTGTACGGGCAGTGTAGGGTGTCCTGCAGGGGGTGGTTTTTTAGGATTTAGGGCAGTGCAGTGGTGTTCGGACAGTGTAGGGGGTTGTGCAGGGTGTGGTGTTTTAGGGTTCAGGGCAGTGCAGTGGTGTACGGGCAGTGTAGGGGGTCCTGCATGGGGTGGTGTTTTAGGGTTCAGGGCAGTGCAGTGCAGTGGTGTTCGGGCAGTGTAGGGGGTCGTGCAGGGGGTGGTGTTTTAGTGTTTAGGGCAGTGTAGTGGTTTTCGGTCAGTGTAGGGGGTCGTGCAGGGGGTGGTGAGGGTTTAGGGCAGTGCAGTGGTGTTCGGGCGGTGTAGGGGGTCGTGTTTTAGGGTTTAGGGCAGTGCAGTAGGGTTTGGGCATTGTAGGGGGTCATGCAGAGGGGTGGTGTTTTAGGGTTCTGGGCAGTGCAGTGGTGTTCGGGCAGTGTAGGGGGTCGTGCAGGGGGGTGGTGTTTTAGGGTTCAGGGCAGTGCAGCGGTGTTCGGGCAGTGTAGGGGGTCGTGCAGGGAGGTGGTGATTTAGGGTTCAGGGCAGTGCAGTGGTGTTCGGGCAGTTTAGGAAGTTGTGCTGGGGGTGGTGTTTTAGGGTTCAGGGCAGTGCAGTGGTGTTCGGGCAGTGTAGGGGGTCGTGCTGGGGGTGGTGTTTTAGCGTTCAGGGCAGTGCAGTGGTGTACTGACAGTGTAGGGGGTCCTGCAGGGCGTGGTTTTTTAGGATTTAGGGCAGTGCAGTGGTGTTCGGGCAGTGTAGGGGGTTGTGCAGGGGGTGGTGTTTTAGGGTTCAGGGCAGTGCAGTGGTGTACGGGCAGTGTAGGGGGTCCTGCATGGGGTGGTGTTTTAGGGTTCAGGGCAGTGCAGTGCAGTGGTGTTCCGGCAGTATAGGGGGTCGTGCAGGGGGTGGTGTTTTAGGGTTCAGGGCAGTGCAGTGGTGTACGGGCAGTGTAGGGGGTCCTGCATGGGGTGGTGTTTTAGGGTTCAGGGCAGTGCAGTGCAGTGGTGTTCCGGCAGTGTAGGGGGTCGTGCAGGGGGTGGTGTTTTAGTGTTTAGGGCAGTGTAGTGGTTTTCGGGCAGTGTAGGGGGTCGTGCAGGGAGTGGTGTTTTAGGGTTTAGGGCAGTGCAGTGGTGTTCGGGCGGTGTAGGGGATCATGTTTTAGGGTTTAGGGCAGTGCAGTAGTGTTTGGGCATTGTAGGAGGTCATGCAGAGGGGTGGTGTTTTAGGGTTCTGGGCAGTGCAGTGGTGTTCGGACAGTGTAGGGGGTCGTGCAGGGGGATGGTGTTTTAGGGTTCAGGGCAGTGCAGCGGTGTTCGGGCAGTGTAGGGGGTCGTGCAGGGGGGTGGTTATTTAGGGTTCAGGGCAGTGCAGTGGTGTACGGGCAGTTTAGGAAGTTGTGCTGGGGGTGGTGTTTTAGGGTTCAGGGCAGTGCAGTGGTGTTCGGGCAGTGTAGGGGGTCGTGCTGGGGGTGGTGTTTTAGGGTTCAGGGCAGTGCAGTGGTGTACTGACAGTGTAGGGGGTCGTGCTGTTGGTGGTGTTTTAGGGTTCAGGGCAGTGCAGTGGTGTTCGGGCAGGGTAGGGGGTCGTGCAGGGGGTGGTGTTTTATTGTTTAGGGCAGTGCAGTGGTGTTCGGGCAGTGTAGGGGTCATGCTGGGGTGGTGTTTTAGGGTTTAGGGCAGAGCAGTGGTGTTTGGGCAGTGTAGGGGGTCGTGCTGGGGTGGTGTTTTAGAGTTTAGGGTAGGGCAGTGGTGTTTGGGCACTGTAGGGGGTCATGCAGGGGGGTGGTGTTTTAGGGTTTAGGGCAGTGCAGTAGTGTTCGGGCAGTGTAGGGGGTCGTGCAGGGGGTGGTGTTTTAGGGTTGAGGGCAGTGCAGTGGTGTTCGGGCAGTGTAGGGGGTCGTGCAGGGGGTGGTGTTTTAGGGTTTAGGGCAGTGCAGTGGTGTTCGGGCAGTGTTGGGAGTCGTGCACGGGGGTGGTGTTTTAGGCTTTAGGGAAGTGCAGTGGTATTCGGGCAGTGCAGGGGGTCGTGCAGGGGGTGGTGATTTAGGGTTTAAGGCAGTGCAGTGGTGTTCGGGCAGTGTAGGGGTCGTGCTAAGGGTCGTGTTTTAGGGTTTAGGGCAGTGCAGTGGTCTTTGGGTAGTGTAGGGGGTCGTGCTAGGGGTGGTGTTTTAGGGTTTAGGGCAGTGCAGTGGTTGGGCAGTGTAGGGGGTCCTGCATGGGGTGGTGTTTTAGGGTTCAGGGCAGTGCAGTGCAGTGGTGTTCCGGCAGTGTAGGGGGTCGTGCAGGGGGTGGTGTTTTAGGGTTCAGGGCAGTGCAGTGGTGTACGGGCAGTGTAGGGGGTCCTGCATGGGGTGGTGTTTTAGGGTTCAGGGCAGTGCAGTGCAGTGGTGTTCCGGCAGTGTAGGGGGTCGTGCAGGGGGTGGTGTTTTAGTGTTTAGGGCAGTGTAGTGGTTTTCGGGCAGTGTAGGGGGTCGTGCAGGGAGTGGTGTTTTAGGGTTTAGGGCAGTGCAGTGGTGTTCGGGCGGTGTAGGGGATCATGTTTTAGGGTTTAGGGCAGTGCAGTAGTGTTTGGGCATTGTAGGAGGTCATGCAGAGGGGTGGTGTTTTAGGGTTCTGGGCAGTGCAGTGGTGTTCGGACAGTGTAGGGGGTCATGCAGGGGGATGGTGTTTTAGGGTTCAGGGCAGTGCAGCGGTGTTCGGGCAGTGTAGGGGGTCGTGCAGGGGGGTGGTTATTTAGGGTTCAGGGCAGTGCAGTGGTGTACGGGCAGTTTAGGAAGTTGTGCTGGGGGTGGTGTTTTAGGGTTCAGGGCAGTGCAGTGGTGTTCGGGCAGTGTAGGGGGTCGTGCTGGGGGTGGTGTTTTAGGGTTCAGGGCAGTGCAGTGGTGTACTGACAGTGTAGGGGGTCGTGCTGTTGGTGGTGTTTTAGGGTTCAGGGCAGTGCAGTGGTGTTCGGGCAGGGTAGGGGGTCGTGCAGGGGGTGGTGTTTTATTGTTTAGGGCAGTGCAGTGGTGTTCGGGCAGTGTAGGGGTCATGCTGGGGTGGTGTTTTAGGGTTTAGGGCAGAGCAGTGGTGTTTGGGCAGTGTAGGGGGTCGTGCTGGGGTGGTGTTTTAGAGTTTAGGGTAGGGCAGTGGTGTTTGGGCACTGTAGGGGGTCATGCAGGGGGGTGGTGTTTTAGGGTTGAGGGCAGTGCAGTGGTGTTCGGGCAGTGTAGGGGGTCGTGCAGGGGGTGGTGTTTTAGGGTTTAGGGCAGTGCAGTGGTGTTCGGGCAGTGTTGGGAGTCGTGCACGGGGGTGGTGTTTTAGGCTTTAGGGAAGTGCAGTGGTATTCGGGCAGTGCAGGGGGTCGTGCAGGGGGTGGTGATTTAGGGTTTAAGGCAGTGCAGTGGTGTTCGGGCAGTGTAGGGGTCGTGCTAAGGGTCGTGTTTTAGGGTTTAGGGCAGTGCAGTGGTCTTTGGGTAGTGTAGGGGGTCGTGCTAGGGGTGGTGTTTTAGGGTTTAGGGCAGTGCAGTGGTTGGGCAGTGTATGGGGTCGTGCAGGGGGTGGTGTTTTAGGGTTTAGGGCAGTGCAGTGGTGTTCGGGCAGTGTAGGGGGTCATGCAGGGGGTGGTGTTTTAGGATTTAGGGTAGTGCAGTGGTGTTCGGGCAGTGTAGGGGGTTGTGCAGGGGGTGGTGTTTTAGGGTTCAGGGCAGTGCAGTGATGTACGGGCAGTGTAGGGGGCCCTGCATGGGGTGGTGTGTTAGGGTTCAGGGCAGTGCAGTGCAGTGGTGTTCGGGCAGTGTAGGAGGTCATGCAGGGGTGGTGTTTTTGGGTTTAGGGCAGTGGTGTTAAGGCAGTGTAGGGGGTCATGCAGAGGGTGGTGTTTTAGGGTTTAGGGCAGTGCAGTGGTGTTCGGGCAGTGTAGGGGGTCGTGCTGGGGGTGGTGTTTTAGCATTCAGGGCAGTGCAGTGGTGTACGGGCAGTGTAGGGGGTCCTGCAGGGGGTGGTTTTTTAGGATTTAGGGCAGTGTAGTGGTTTTCGGGCAGTGTAGGGGTTGTGCAGGGTGTGGTGTTTTAGGGTTCAGGGCAGTGCAGTGGTGTACGGGCAGTGTAGGGGGTCCTGCATGGGGTGGTGTTTTAGGGTTCAGGGCAGTGCAGTGCAGTGGTGTTCGGGCAGTGTAGGGGGTCGTGCAGGGGGTGGTGTTTTAGTGTTTAGGGCAGTGTAGTGGTTTTCGGGCAGTGTAGGGGTCGTGCAGGGGGTGGTGTTTTAGGGTTTAGGGCAGTGCAGTGGTGTTCGGGCGGTGTAGGGGGTCGTGTTTTAGGGTTTAGGGCAGTGCAGTAGTGTTTGGGCATTGTAGGGGGTCATGCAGAGGGGTGGTGTTTTAGGGTTCTGGGCAGTGCAGTGGTGTTCGGGCAGTGTAGGGGGTCGTGCAGGGGGGTGGTGTTTTAGGGTTCAGGGCAGTCCAGCGGTGTTCGGGCAGTGTAGGGGGTCGTGCAGGGAGGTGGTGATTTAGGGTTCAGGGCAGTGCAGTGGTGTTCGGGCAGTTTAGGAAGTTGTGCTGGGGGTGGTGTTTTAGGGTTCAGGGCAGTGCAGTGCAGTGGTGTTCGGGCAGTGTAGGGGGTCGCGCTAAGGGTCATGTTTTAGGGTTTAGGGCAGTGGTCTTTGGGTAGTGTAGGGGGTCGTGCTAGGGGTGGTGTTTTAGGGTTTAGGGCAGTGCATTGGTGTTTGGGCAGTGTATTGGGTCGTGCAGGGGGTGGTGTTTTTTGGTTTAGGGCAGTGCAGTGGTGTTCGGGCAGTGTAGGGGGTGATGCAGGGGGTGGTGTTTTAGGATTTAGGGCAGTGCAGTGGTGTTCGGGCAGTGTAGGGGGTTGTGCAGGGGGTGGTGTTTTAGGGTTCAGGGCAGTGCAGTGGTGTACGGGCAGTGTAGGGGGCCCTGCATGGGGTGGTGTTTTAGGGTTCAGGGCAGTGCAGTGCAGTGGTGTTCGGGCAGTGTAGGAGGTCGTGCAGGGGTAGTGTTTTTGGGTTTAGGGCAGTGGTGTTAAGGCAGTGTAGGGGGTTGTGCAGAGGGTGGTGTTTTAGGGTTTAGGGCAGTGCAGTGGTGTTCGGGCAGTGTAGGGGGTCGTGCTGGGGGTGGTGTTTTAGGGTTCAGGGCAGTTCAGTGCAGTGGTGTTCCGGCAGTGTAGGGGGTCGTGCAGGGGGTGGTGTTTTAGTGTTTAGGGCAGTGTAGTGGTTTTCGGGCAGTGTAGGGGGTCGTGCAGGGAGTGGTGTTTTAGGGTTTAGGGCAGTGCAGTGGTGTTCGGGCGGTGTAGGGGGTCATTTTTTAGGGTTTAGGGCAGTGCAGTAGTGTTTGGGCATTGTAGGAGGTCATGCAGAGGGGTGGTGTTTTAGGGTTCTGGGCAGTGCAGTGGTGTTCGGACAGTGTAGGGGGTCGTGCAGGGGGATGGTGTTTTAGGGTTCAGGGCAGTGCAGCGGTGTTCGGGCAGTGTAGGGGGTCGTGCAGGGGGTGGTGATTTAGGGTTCAGGGCAGTGCAGTGGTGTTCGGGCAGTTTAGGAAGTTGTGCTGGGGGTGGTGTTTTAGGGTTCAGGGCAGTGCAGTGGTGTTCGGGCAGTGTAGGGGGTCGTGCTGGGGGTGGTGTTTTAGGGTTCAGGGCAGTGCAGTGGTGTACTGACAGTGTAGGGGTCGTGCTGTGGGTGGTGTTTTAGGGTTCAGGGCAGTGCAGTGGTGTTCGGGCAGGGTAGGGGGTCGTGCAGGGGGTGGTGTTTTATTGTTTAGGGCAGTGCAGTGGTGTTAGGGCAGTGTAGGGGGTCATGCAGGGGGGTGGTGTTTTAGGGTTTAGGGCAGTGCAGTGGTGTTCGGGCATTGTAGGGAGTCGTGCAGGGGGGTGGTGTTTTAGGCTTTAGGGCAGTGCAGTGGTATTCGGGCAGTGCAGGGGGTGGTGTTTTAGGGTTTAAGGCAGTGCAGTGGTGTTCGGGCAGTGAAGGGGGTCGCGCTAAGGGTCGTGTTTTAGGGTTTAGGGCAGTGCAGTGGTCTTTGGGTAGTGTAGGGGGTCGTGCTAGGGGTGGTGTTTTAGGGTTTAGGGCAGTGCATTGGTGTTTGGGCAGTGTATGGGGTTGTGCAGGGGGTGGTGTTTTTTGGTTTAGGGCAGTGCAGTGGTGTTCGGGCAGTGTAGGGGGTCATGCAGGGGGTGGTGTTTTAGGATTTAGGGCAGTGCAGTGGTGTTCGGGCAGTGTAGGGGGTTGTGCAGGGGGTGGTGTTTTAGGGTTCAGGGCAGGGCAGTGGTGTACGGGCAGTGTAGGGGGCCCTGCATGGGGTGGTGTTTTAGGGTTCAGGGCAGTGCAGTGCAGTGGTGTTCGGGCAGTGTAGGAAGTCGTGCAGGGGTGGTGTTTTTGGGTTTAGGGCAGTGCAGTGGTGTTCGGGCAGTGTAGGGGGTCGTGCTGGGGGTGGTATTTTAGGGTTCAGGGCAGTGCAGTGGTGTACTGACAGTGTAGGGGGTCGTGCTGGGGGTGGTGTTTTAGGGTTCAGGGCTGTGCAGTGGTGTTCGGGCAGTGTAGGGGATCGTGCTGGGATGGTGTTTTAGGGTTCAGGGCAGTGCAGTGGTGTTCGGGCAGTATAGCGGGTTGTGCTGGGGTGGTGTTTTAGGGTTCAGGGCAGTGCAGTGGTGTTTGGGCAGTGTAGGGCGGCGTGCTGGGGGTGGTGTTTTAGGGTTCAGGGCAGTGCAGTGGTGTTTGGGCAGTGTAGGGGGTCATGCAGGGGGTGGAGCTTTAGGGTTTAGGGCAGTGCAGTGGTGTTCGGGCAGGGTAGGTGGTCGTGCAGGGGGTGGTGTTTTATTGTTTAGGGCAGTGCAGCGGTGTTAGGGCAGTGTAGGGGGTCGCGCTAAGGGTCATGTTTTAGGGTTTAGGGCAGTGGTCTTTGGGTAGTGTAGGGGGTCGTGCTAGGGGTGGTGTTTTAGGGTTTAGGGCAGTGCATTGGTGTTTGGGCAGTGTATTGGGTCGTGCAGGGGGTGGTGTTTTTTGGTTTAGGGCAGTGCAGTGGTGTTCGGGCAGTGTAGGGGGTGATGCAGGGGGTGGTGTTTTAGGATTTAGGGCAGTGCAGTGGTGTTCGGGCAGTGTAGGGGGTTGTGCAGGGGGTGGTGTTTTAGGGTTCAGGGCAGTGCAGTGGTGTACGGGCAGTGTAGGGGGCCCTGCATGGGGTGGTGTTTTAGGGTTCAGGGCAGTGCAGTGCAGTGGTGTTCGGGCAGTGTAGGAGGTCGTGCAGGGGTAGTGTTTTTGGGTTTAGGGCAGTGGTGTTAAGGCAGTGTAGGGGGTTGTGCAGAGGGTGGTGTTTTAGGGTTTAGGGCAGTGCAGTGGTGTTCGGGCAGTGTAGGGGGTCGTGCTGGGGGTGGTGTTTTAGGGTTCAGGGCAGTTCAGTGCAGTGGTGTTCCGGCAGTGTAGGGGGTCGTGCAGGGGGTGGTGTTTTAGTGTTTAGGGCAGTGTAGTGGTTTTCGGGCAGTGTAGGGGGTCGTGCAGGGAGTGGTGTTTTAGGGTTTAGGGCAGTGCAGTGGTGTTCGGGCGGTGTAGGGGGTCATTTTTTAGGGTTTAGGGCAGTGCAGTAGTGTTTGGGCATTGTAGGAGGTCATGCAGAGGGGTGGTGTTTTAGGGTTCTGGGCAGTGCAGTGGTGTTCGGACAGTGTAGGGGGTCGTGCAGGGGGATGGTGTTTTAGGGTTCAGGGCAGTGCAGCGGTGTTCGGGCAGTGTAGGGGGTCGTGCAGGGGGTGGTGATTTAGGGTTCAGGGCAGTGCAGTGGTGTTCGGGCAGTTTAGGAAGTTGTGCTGGGGGTGGTGTTTTAGGGTTCAGGGCAGTGCAGTGGTGTTCGGGCAGTGTAGGGGGTCGTGCTGGGGGTGGTGTTTTAGGGTTCAGGGCAGTGCAGTGGTGTACTGACAGTGTAGGGGTCGTGCTGTGGGTGGTGTTTTAGGGTTCAGGGCAGTGCAGTGGTGTTCGGGCAGGGTAGGGGGTCGTGCAGGGGGTGGTGTTTTATTGTTTAGGGCAGTGCAGTGGTGTTAGGGCAGTGTAGGGGGTCATGCAGGGGGGTGGTGTTTTAGGGTTTAGGGCAGTGCAGTGGTGTTCGGGCATTGTAGGGAGTCGTGCAGGGGGGTGGTGTTTTAGGCTTTAGGGCAGTGCAGTGGTATTCGGGCAGTGCAGGGGGTGGTGTTTTAGGGTTTAAGGCAGTGCAGTGGTGTTCGGGCAGTGAAGGGGGTCGCGCTAAGGGTCGTGTTTTAGGGTTTAGGGCAGTGCAGTGGTCTTTGGGTAGTGTAGGGGGTCGTGCTAGGGGTGGTGTTTTAGGGTTTAGGGCAGTGCATTGGTGTTTGGGCAGTGTATGGGGTTGTGCAGGGGGTGGTGTTTTTTGGTTTAGGGCAGTGCAGTGGTGTTCGGGCAGTGTAGGGGGTCATGCAGGGGGTGGTGTTTTAGGATTTAGGGCAGTGCAGTGGTGTTCGGGCAGTGTAGGGGGTTGTGCAGGGGGTGGTGTTTTAGGGTTCAGGGCAGGGCAGTGGTGTACGGGCAGTGTAGGGGGCCCTGCATGGGGTGGTGTTTTAGGGTTCAGGGCAGTGCAGTGCAGTGGTGTTCGGGCAGTGTAGGAAGTCGTGCAGGGGTGGTGTTTTTGGGTTTAGGGCAGTGCAGTGGTGTTCGGGCAGTGTAGGGGGTCGTGCTGGGGGTGGTATTTTAGGGTTCAGGGCAGTGCAGTGGTGTACTGACAGTGTAGGGGGTCGTGCTGGGGGTGGTGTTTTAGGGTTCAGGGCTGTGCAGTGGTGTTCGGGCAGTGTAGGGGATCGTGCTGGGATGGTGTTTTAGGGTTCAGGGCAGTGCAGTGGTGTTCGGGCAGTATAGCGGGTTGTGCTGGGGTGGTGTTTTAGGGTTCAGGGCAGTGCAGTGGTGTTTGGGCAGTGTAGGGCGGCGTGCTGGGGGTGGTGTTTTAGGGTTCAGGGCAGTGCAGTGGTGTTTGGGCAGTGTAGGGGGTCATGCAGGGGGTGGAGCTTTAGGGTTTAGGGCAGTGCAGTGGTGTTCGGGCAGGGTAGGTGGTCGTGCAGGGGGTGGTGTTTTATTGTTTAGGGCAGTGCAGCGGTGTTAGGGCAGTGTAGGGGGTCGTGCAGGGGGGTGGTGTTTTAGGGTTTAGGGCAGTGCAGTGGTGTTCGGGCATTGTAGGGGGTCATGCAGGGGGTGGTGTTTTGGGTTTTAGGGCAGTGCAGTGGTGTTCGCGCAGTGTAGGGGTCATGCTGGGGTGGTGTTTTAGGGTTTAGGGCAGTGCAGTGGTGTTCTGGCAGTGTAGGGGGTAGTGCAGGGGGGTGGTGTTTAAGGGTTTAGGGCAGTGCAGTAGTGTTCGGGCAGTGTAGGGGGTCGTGCAGGGGGTGGTGTTTTAGGGTTGAGGGCAGTGCAGTGGTGTTTGGGCAGTGTAGGGGGTCGTGCAGGGGGTGGTGTTTTAGGCTTTAGGGCAGTGCAGTGGTATTCGGGCAGTGCAGGGGGTCGTGCAGGGGGTGGTGTTTTAGGGTTTAAGGCAGTGCAGTGGTGTTCGGGCAGTGTAGGGGGTCGCGCTAAGGGTCGTGTTTTAGGGTTTAGGGCAGTGCAGTGGTCTTTGGTTAGTGTAGGGGGTCGTGCTAGGGGTGGTGTTTTAGGGTTTAGGGCAGTGCATTGGTGTTTGGGCAGTGTATGGGGTCGTGCAGGGGGTGGTGTTTTTTGGTTTAGGGCAGTGCAGTGGTGTTCGGGCAGTGTAGGGGGTCATGCAGGGGGTGGTGTTTTAGGATTTAGGGCAGTGCAGTGGTGTTCGGGCAGTGTAGGGGGTTGTGCAGGGGGTGGTGTTTTAGGGTTCAGGGCAGTGCAGTGGTGTACGGGCAGTGTAGGGGGCCCTGCATGGTGTGGTGTTTTAGGGTTCAGGGCAGTGCAGTGCAGTGGTGTTCGGGCAGTGTAGGAGGTCGTGCAGGGGTGGTGTTTTTGGGTTTAGGGCAGTGGTGTTAAGGCAGTGTAGGGGGTTGTGCAGAGGGTGGTGTTTTAGGGTTTAGGGCAGTGCAGTGGTGTTCGGGCAGTGTAGGGGGTCGTGCTGGGGGTGGTTGTTGGACTTGGCCCTTCTGGCAGGTTCACCCCTGAACTTTTTGCTTTTTTATTGGTGACTTGGTGTGGTGATTTTTGGCTTCTGCGCACTTTCCCTGTGTCCCAGAGGAAAGTGCGTGCGCATTCTGAGTGCATGTGGTGAGATAGGCCTGCCCTCCCATAGGAATGCATGGGGAATGTATGTATCCCTGGTAGTTCCTGATGCGTGGGGTTTGCAGGCCCGAGTTTGGTATGTGCGGACTCGTGTGAGTGAATGCTGCGCGATGATGTGTGCGGCGTGCATGTACCTAGTGTGGAAGTGCCACTTCTAGAAGTGGGCACTTCGGTGTGCAGTGTAAAATGTGTGCCTTGTCGCGTGATTGGCTGGTTGAGGTCATGTGACGGGCTAGGGATTCCCCAGAGTCAGGATGAGTCACCCAGTGGTGAATGGGGAGATCAGCAGCTAGATGGGTGGGAGGAGTACACCTGGGTCCTGAATACGGCAGGGTTTTCCCCACACAATGCTGGCTCCGCCCCCTGTGGTGCGACTGACGACCCTAGCCCTGCCAGTGAATAGAGTGAGGGGCTGAGCACATCAAGGGTGCTCCCCAACCAGCTGCAACTGGTTTTCCCCCTCACCCTGAACCCAGAACAAAGGGTTTTTACTGTATAAAAATGGGGCTGTGTCCCCACAGAAACTGTTCTCTTCCAGGATCCTGAGGGGGCTGTTGCTGCTGGAGGCCAGGAGGAACCGCCACTTTGGACTGCCTCCCTGCCTGGAGGGCCCAGTGAGCTGGCCCCTGGCCCAGCCTTGCCCCCTGCCCACCTTCCCAAGAACCTTGTTGGACTTTTGTGCTTACTGGCACCCCAAAGCGCCTGGAAGCGCTTTTATTTTACCTATAGTGCTAGGAGCGCTTTAAGTGTGGCCAGCAGCGCGGCGCTGCACTTATTAGCGAGGGAACCCCGACGTAGGGATTCCCTGCTATTTTGCAATATCCCGGGCGGGTGCCCACCCCGCATTGTTGCGCTGGTTGGCGGTTGCCTACCCCGTTTATTTGTGTATTTTACGGCGGGAGCCCACCCCGCCGTACATCCGCTATCACGAGGGAGCCTACTCCTCTCATTGCCAAGATTTAAAAATCACCGCTGCAGCCCGGGACATCCAGGAAGTCAGGCGGGCCGGGGGCGGGCCGCCGGGACAACCGGATCAGGAAGTAGGAGGGCGGGAGCCTACCCCGCCTCCCACCGAAGACTGGCGGTTTGATTCGAAGCCCCGGAGCAGGCAGGAGCCTACCCTTCACCCCGGGGCCCTGAGGAGAAGCGCCGTGTCCCCCACCCAGGCGGGAGCCCACCCCGCACTGGGACACGTGGCCTTCGTGTTCGGGACCCGTAGGCTCCGCATTACCGTCCAAGCCCCGCAGTCCAGAGAAGTCGGAGCGCTGTGTGCTCCGCTCCAGATCGGCCCAGCGGAGATCGACCCACCGGCGTGAGCCTTCCCCGCCACGAAGAGTCCGGTGGGTGGGGGGGGCTCCTGGCTGCCCGGTGAATGGGGGGTGCGCTCCAACCCCGGGGGCATTGTCGCATTGCTGGTTTCAGAGCCGGTCGAGGCTCCAACACACGCGGGGGCATTATTTCTTGAGCGCGGAGGTCGCTCCAACAACGGGGGTGATTTAAGTGGCGAGGGCCCCAGAGAGGGCCATTATTTCTCGAGCCTAGAAGGCTCTAGGGGACATTTCCGGCTATCTTGAGCCCACGAGGCTCCAACGAAGGGGCAGAGTATTGGTTGAGAGCCCACGTGGTTCCTACGTCACTTTGGGGGCATTAGACATGCCCAGAGCCTGGTGAGGCTCCAGCGTTGGCCCCCTCATTTGTCTAGAGTGCCACATTTGTTTTAGAAGGAGCAGTGGTGCCCACGCTCACTTTCCCCAGCTGCCCAGCACCTAGTGGACAGCTGCAACGTTTAGGTTGTGCGCCCTGGTTTGCGTAACCTGCGCAGGCGCGCCCTGACTCTGCTGGACACAGGGCGCCCTTGCCCCTTCAAGGCCAGTTGGCCTAGGGACTGCCACAGTGGTGGCTAATGTGAGTTTGGCGCTATTCTTCCTAAACTGCACCTCTGAATGTGTTTATGCGTCATGTGCCTTGTTCTACACCTCTGAATGTGATGCATCATGTGTAATGTGCGTTTACCCCTATAGGTATTGTGATACTTAGGTGGTTGTTTTCTCCCTAGTACAGGTGGTGCTAGTGAGGTCCTGATTCCCTGCGCAATATTTTCCTAAGGTGGTTAGGGTTGCGTAGGTGGTACTACCTGATACCAGTAGATACTGGTTGTGTGCTACATTTTCTATTTAGTGCTACAGTGATTGTATGTGCTATGTTCTAAAGTATTATTCCTATGTTCTAAAAGGTGCTAATTCCTGACAGTGGTCCATGTGGCCCTGTCCCCTGTACATATAATCCCTTGTAAATTCTGCCCGTCCCTGTTGGCACATTGTAAAGTGTGTGTTTTTATCTAATGAGTTTTGGTAATACAAAGGTTATTTTTATAGAATACCTTGTGTGGAGTTTCCTTTGTGGTGGGCCTTGGATGTTGTTGCTGGGTGCGCGCGCAAACGCTTTACACATCGCCTCAGAGATAAGCCTGACTGCTCGTGCCAAGCTACCAAGGGGGTGAGCAGGGGTTATCTTTGGCGTGTACCTTCCTTGCCCTGACTAGAGTGGTGGTTTCTGCCTGGCTTTGGCGCAAGCCCTAGCCAACCAGAAATCCCATTTCTAACATTGGTGATCAGCGGTGGGATTTGGACTTGCGTTTGCGCTGTACCGCAGCGGCAACTGGCCGCACTACAAAACTCTGCATTTAGATAAATCACATGGTATAGGGATTATTGTTCTAAGTTTGTTTTTAATTGTCATTTCTTTGGAAATGTGTTTCTTGGGCACTGTGAGTTAGGTGTCCCTAGCTCGGGAGGGTAGATCATCCCCCTTAGTGCATTGTGTTTTCTGGATTCACCAGAGGGTGGGATCCAGTGGTGGCAGCGTAATAGTCTCCAGTACATTTGTCCCCGCCCTGCGCCCAGAGTTGGTACCTGTGTCACTTGTGGTCAGGTTGAGGAATCAGGGGTGGTAGAAACTGCCTTACCAGTCCGAGGGGAGGGTTGTGTGTGGATGGATGGTGTGTGGCACTAGGCAAGTGAGTGTGAGTTCTCTGGGTTAGAGAGCTTGCTGAATCCTTTTCGTGAATTGTGTACTCCTGTGTTAAACGCAGACCCCTAGGTTCCCTGTGTAATGTTTTCACCAGAACGTCCGCCAGAATGGAGCCTGCTTTTGATCTCAGTGATCTAGTTAATTACAGTATGCAGGAGTTGGAAAGGTTCTGTAGAGAGAGAGGCATAGGGGTGAGAGAGTCAGACACTATGTGTGAACTTAGGGGCCACATGATCCAGTGGGTTAAGAGGCAAAGGGATCTTGAGCGCCGTACGGAAAGGGCCCAGGCCTCACACCTGGAGGGTGGTGGGTCTGTGGGGAGCCCTGAAGATTCAGAAGAGGAGGTAGAGGATGACAAAACCTGGACGCCAGTAGAGAGTGAAGACCCCATAGGTAGGGAGTCCCTTGCTGGGTCCAGCGTAGGAGGCAGCGCCTCATCCCTTTCCCTGTCCCCAGAGGAGTGGGAAGATAGGAGGAAAGAAAGGGAGCACCAGCTGACGTTAAAAAAGCTCAGGTTGCAGCATGCCCAGGCTATGGCGCAGCTGGAGGTCAAAAGACAGATGGCGGAGGCTGAGAGGGCCTTTGCCAGAGAGAAACTAGCTCTGGAGGGTAGGTTATCCCCTGCGCGCAGTTTTAATTTTCTGGGCTCCCCAGGGAGGGTTGAGTCCAGTGGTGGCAGCCATATAGATTTCAGTGTAGGAAATCCCAGTCCCAGTTCCCCCAGTCTGGTACCTGTTCCCCAGGAGGAGGAGTTGAGGTTGAAATTCAGGGGCAGTAGGAAGCTGTCTCACCAGACTTGGGACACGTTTGTGGGTAAATGTGAGGATGCACTGGATGATTGGTTAAGGGTAAACACGAAACGGGATTTTGAAGGACTGTATGCTCTGGTTATCAAAGAACAGCTATGCAGTAGTTTTTATCCCGGGTTGCGCCAACACCTGTTGGGATGTGATGCCTTGGATCCTTGGACCCTGGCAAGAAAAGCAGACCGTTGGGAAGGGGTCCCAAGTTCTGATGAGGAATGGGAGAGTGATTCCAACAGTAGTGGTTCAGAGATCCTCCAGCCCAGCGTGGTGGAGGAGGCTCGGTGTAGCCCAGCTAGATCCCAGGATAGCGAGGAGGGTGTAGGGGCTCACTGCCTGGCTCAGTGGAGCAGGAGTGAGAGGGTGACCGAGGGTCCCCAGACGCACGAAACCCTGCCTCAGGACTTGGATGGTTTCTTGAGGGAACACCAAGTTGGGGACCTAGGCTGTCCTGTTACTCCACTTGAGGAAGATCTCTTAGTGAGTAGAGGATCTGGAGCACCTGTAACCAGGGCTCCTGTGGTTCTAGAGTCTGGCAGTTCCGCTCCGGTAGGGAGGGTACAGGAGTCCAGCGTAAACAGTGATTGGGGGATGAGTTCCCCAGTGGAAGAGCCAGTGGGTCAGGGACTACCCAGTTGGGCTAGGATCCCGTGTAGTGACCAGGGTGACACCACTTCTGTTCTGGGGGATCTCCGCGCACTGTCAAGTGGACAGGGGACGGGAGATCAGCGCCAGACAGACAGTCGCTCGACATATGTGTCATTTGATAGCCTCAGGGGGATGGAGTGGAAATCCCCAGAAGTCCTGGAGTGCCAGGCAATTATTCCACCAAAGGTTCTAGGCCGGAGGTTGGAAGGCCAGGTTCGGGGTCAGCCTGACCTGAAGGGTGGGACGTGTGTAACCAGCGTCCCGGCCGGTTCTTCTTCCAGAAGTACTGCCCCAGTTGGTAGGGAGCAGGGCTCTGGAAGGGGGTGCAGAGGGTGGGAGAGCCCACCACTGGCCCCGGTACAACCTGAGGGGTTAAACCCTGGGTTGGAATGGCGTTCTAGGTGTACCCCTCGCCGGGGGAGGAGGAACCTTAGGAGAAGAGGTAGGGGGAGGAGAGCCTTTCCTGAGACTCCTGGTCCGCCTGAGGGTGTAGACCCTAGGCTGGAGAAACAGTGGCAGTCTAGTCCTGTCTTGCAGACAGGAAGAGTGGAGAATGGACGCTATGTGCCAGGGGTTCCTACCCCCCACTCTATGTTTAGGCAAAGACCAGTGGCACCTGGGTGGCCTAGGGCCTGGTCTTGGCCGCGGACAGCTTGGGAGTACCAGTGGGGTAGCCCAGTTGGTCCAGACAGTGTTGTTAGAAAGAATTCTATGGGTTCCCCGTGGCGTAGAACCGGCGGGTGTCCCTGCAGTTGCGGGCCCGCGTCCGTGTTCTATCGCCCCAAGCAGGGAAGTCCATCACGGTGGTGATTGGTCTGCCCTGCGTTTTGGCTGTAAGGGGGTTGTGTTGGACTTGGCCCTTCTGGCAGGTTCACCCCTGAACTTTTTGCTTTTTTATTGGTGACTTGGTGTGGTGATTTTTGGTTTCTGCGCACTTTCCCTGTGTCCCAGAGGAAAGTGCGTGCGCATTCTGAGTGCATGTGGTGAGATAGGCCTGCCCTCCCATAGGAATGCATGGGGAATGTATGTATCCCTGGTAGTTCCTGATGCGTGGGGTGTGCAGGCCCGAGTTTGGTATGTGCGGACTCGTGTGAGTGAATGCTGCGCGATGATGTGTGAGGCGTGCATGTACCTAGTGTGGAAGTGCCACTTCTAGAAGTGGGCACTTCGGTGTGCAATGTAAAATGTGTGCCTTGTCGCGTGATTGGCTGGTTGAGGTCATGTGACGGGCTAGGGATTCCCCAGAGTCAGGATGAGTCACCCAGTGGTGAATGGGGAGATCAGCAGCTAGATGGGTGGGAGGAGTACACCTGGGTCCTGAATAGGGCAGGGTTTTCCCCACACAATGCTGGCTCCGCCCCCTGTGGTGCGACTGACGACCCTAGCCCTGCCAGTGAATAGAGTGAGGGGCTGAGCACATCAAGGGTGCTCCCCAACCAGCTGCAACTGGTTTTCCCCCTCACCCTGAACCCAGAACAAAGGGTTTTTACTGTATAAAAATGGGGCTGTGTCCCCACAGAAACTGTTCTCTTCCAGGATCCTGAGGGGGCTGCTGCTGCTGGAGGCCAGGAGGAACCGCCACTTTGGACTGCCTCCCTGCCTGGAGGGCCCAGTGAGCTGGCCCCTGGCCCAGCCTTGCCCCCTGCCCCCTGCCCACCTTCCCAAGAGCCTTGTTGGACTTTTGTGCTTACTGGCACCCCAAAGCGCCTGGAAGCGCTTTTATTTTACCTATAGTGCTAGGAGCGCTTTAAGTGTGGCCAGCAGCGTGGCGCTGCACTTATTAGCGAGGGAACCCCGACGTAGGGATTCCCTGCTATTTTGCAATATCCCGGGCGGGTGCCCACCCCGCATTGTTGCGCTGGTTGGCGGGTGCCTACCCCGTTTATTTGTGTATTTTACGGCGGGAGCCCACCCCGCCGTACATCCGCTATCACGAGGGAGCCTACTCCTCTCATTGCCAAGATTTAAAAATCACCGCTGCAGCCCGGGACATCCAGGAAGTCAGGCGGGCCGGGGGCGGGCCGCTGGGACAACCGGATCAGGAAGTAGGAGGGCGGGAGCCTACCCCGCCTCCCACCGAAGACTGGCGGTTTGATTCGAAGCCCCGGAGCAGGCAGGAGCCTACCCTGCACCCCGGGGCCCTGAGGAGAAGCGCCGTGTCCCCCACCCAGGCGGGAGCCCACCCCGCACTGAGACACGTGGCCTTCGTGTTCGGGGCCCGTAGGCTCCGCATTACCGTCCAAGCCCCGCAGTCCAGAGAAGTCGGAGCGCTGTGTGCTCCGCTCCAGATCGGCCCAGCGGAGATCGACCCACCGGCGTGAGCCTTCCCCGCCACGAAGAGTCCGGTGAGTGGGGGGGGGGCTCCTGGCTGCCCGGTGAACGGGGGGTGCGCTCCAACCCCGGGGGCATTGTCGCATTGCTGGTTTCAGAGCCGGTCGAGGCTCCAACACACGCGGGGGCATTATTTCTTGAGCGCGGAGGTCGCTCCAACAACGGGGGTGATTTGAGTGGCGAGGGCCCCAGAGAGGGCCATTATTTCTCGAGCCTAGAAGGCTCTAGGGGACATTTCCGGCTGTCTTGAGCCCACGAGGCTCCAACGAAGGGGCAGAGTATTGGTTGAGAGCCCACGTGGTTCCTACGTCACTTTGGGGGCATTAGACATGCCCAGAGCCTGGTGAGGCTCCAGCGTTGGCCCCCTCATTTGTCTAGAGTGCCACATTTGTTTTAGAAGGAGCAGTCGTGCCCACGCTCACTTTCCCCAGCTGCCCAGCACCTAGTGGGCAGCTGCAACGTTTAGGTTGTGCGCCCTGGTTTGCATAACCTGCGCAGGCGCGCCCTGACTCTGCTGGACACAGGGAGCCCTTGCCCCTTCAAGGCCAGTTGGCCTAGGGACTGCCACAGTGGTGGCTAATGTGAGTTTGGCGCTATTCTTCCTAAACTGCACCTCTGAATGTGTTTATGCGTCATGTGCCTTGTTCTACACCTCTGAATGTGATGCATCATGTGTAATGTGCGTTTACCCCTATAGGTATTGTGATACTTAGGTGGTTGTTTTCTCCCTAGTACAGGTGGTGCTAGTGAGGTCCTGATTCCCTGCGCAATATTTTCCTAAGGTGGTTAGGGTTGCGTAGGTGGTACTACCTGATACCAGTAGATACTGGTTGTGTGCTACATTTTCTATTTAGTGCTACAGTGATTGTATGTGCTATGTTCTAAAGTATTATTCCTATGTTCTAAAAGGTGCTAATTCCTGACAGTGGTCCATGTGGCCTTGTCCCCTGTACATATAATCCCTTGTAAATTCTGCCCGTGCCTGTTGGCACATTGTAAAGTGTGTGTTTTTATCTAATGAGTTTTGGTAATACAAAGGTTATTTTTATAGAATACCTTGTGTGGAGTTTCCTTTGTGGTGGGCCTTGGGTGTTGTTGCTGGGTGCGCGCGCAAACGCTTTACACATCGCCTCAGAGATAAGCCTGACTGCTCGTGCCAAGCTACCAAGGGGGTGAGCAGGGGTTATCTTTGGCGTGTACCTTCCTTGCCCTGACTAGAGTGGTGGTTTCTGCCTGGCTTTGGCGCAAGCCCTAGCCAACCAGAAATCCCATTTCTAACAGTGGTGTTTTAGCGTTCAGGGCAGTGCAGTGGTGTACGGGCAGTGTAGGGGGTCCTGCAGGGGGTGGTTTTTTTAGGATTTAGGGCAGTGCAGTGGTGTTCGGGCAGTGTAGGGGGTTGTGCAGGGGGTGGTGTTTTAGGGTTCAGGGCAGTGCAGTGGTGTACGGGCAGTGTAGGGGGTCCTGCATGGGGTGGTGTTTTAGGGTTCAGTGCAGTGCAGTGGTGTTCCAGCAGTGTAGGGGGTCGTGCAGGGGGTGGTGTTTTAGGGTTCAGGGCAGTGCAGTGGTGTACGGGCAGTGTAGGGGGTCCTGCATGGGGTGGTGTTTTAGGGTTCAGGGCAGTGCAGTGCAGTGGTGTTCCGGCAGTGTAGGGGGTCGTGCAGGGGGTGGTGTTTTAGTGTTTAGGGCAGTGTAGTGGTTTTCGGGCAGTGTAGGGGGTCGTGCAGGGAGTGGTGTTTTAGGGTTTAGGGCAGTGCAGTGGTGTTCGGGCGGTGTAGGGGGTCATGTTTTAGGGTTTAGGGCAGTGCAGTAGTGTTTGGGCATTGTAGGAGGTCATGCAGAGGGGTGCTGGTTTAGGGTTCTGGGCTGTGCAGTGGTTTTCGGACAGTGTAGGGGTTCGTGCAGGGGGATGGTGTTTTAGGGTTCAGGGCAGTGCAGCGGTGTTCGGGCAGTGTAGGGGGTCGTGCAGGGGGGTGGTGATTTAGGGTTCAGGGCAGTGCAGTGGTGTTCGGGCAGTTTAGGAAGTTGTGCTGGGGGTGGTGTTTTAGGGTTCAGGGCAGCGCAGTGGTGTTCGGGCAGTGTAGGGGGTCGTGCTGGGGGTGGTGTTTTAGGGTTCAGGGCAGTGCAGTGGTGTACTGACAGTGTAGGGGGTCGTGCTGTGGGTGGTGTTTTAGGGCTCAGGGCAGTGCAGTGGTGTTCGGGCAGGGTAGGGGGTCGTGCAGGGGGTGGTGTTTTATTGTTTAGGGCAGTGCAGTGGTGTTAGGGCAGTGTAGGGGGTCATGCAGGGGGGTGGTGTTTTAGGGTTTAGGGCAGTGCAGTGGTGTTCGGGCATTGTAGGGGGTCATGCAGGGGGTGGTGTTTTAGGGTTTAGGGCAGTGCAGTGGTGTTCGGCAGTGTAGGGGGTCGTGCAAGGGGGTGGTGTTTTAGGTTTTAGGGCAGTGCAGTGGTGTTCGGGCAGTGTAGGGGTCATGCTGGGGTGGTGTTTTAGGGTTTAGGGTTTAGGGCAGAGCAGTGGTGTTTGGGCAGTGTAGGGGGTCGTGCTGGGGTGGTGTTTTAGAGTTTAGGGTAGGGCAGTGGTGTTTGGGCACTGTAGGGGGTCATGCAGGGGGGTGGTGTTTTAGGGTTTAGGGCAGTGCAGTGGTGTTCGGGCAGTGTTGGGAGTCGTGCAGGGGGGTGGTGTTTTAGGCTTTAGGGCAGTGCAGTGGTATTCGGGCAGTGCAGGGGGTCGTGCAGGTGGTGGTGAGTTAGGGTTTAAGGCAGTGCAGTGGTGTTCGGGCAGTGTAGGGGGTCGTGCTAAGGGTCGTGTTTTAGGGTTTAGGGCAGTGCAGTGGTCTTTGGGTAGTGTAGGGGGTCGTGCTAGGGGTGGTGTTTTAGGGTTTAGGGCAGTGCAGTGGTTGGGCAGTGTATGGGGTCATGCAGGGGGTGGTGTTTTAGGGTTTAGGGCAGTGCAGTGGTGTTCGGGCAGTGTAGGGGGTCATGCAGGGGGTGGTGTTTTAGGATTTAGGGCAGTGCAGTGGTGTTCGGGCAGTGTAGGGGGTTGTGCAGGGGGTGGTGTTTTAGGGTTCAGGGCAGTGCAGTGGTGTACGGGCAGTGTAGGGGGCCCTGCATGGGGTGGTGTGTTAGGGTTCAGGGCAGTGCAGTGCAGTGGTGTTCGGGCAGTGTAGGAGGTCGTGCAGGGGTGGTGTTTTTGGGTTTAGGGCAGTGGTGTTAAGGCAGTGTAGGGGGTCATGCAGAGGGTGGTGTTTTAGGGTTTAGGGCAGTGCAGTGGTGTTCGGGCAGTGTAGGGGGTCGTGCTGGGGGTGGTGTTTTAGCGTTCAGGGCAGTGCAGTGGTGTACGGGCAGTGTAGGGGGTCCTGCAGGGGGTGGTTTTTTAGGATTTAGGGCAGTGCAGTGGTGTTCGGACAGTGTAGGGGGTTGTGCAGGGTGTGGTGTTTTAGGGTTCAGGGCAGTGCAGTGGTGTACGGGCAGTGTAGGGGGTCCTGCATGGGGTGGTGTTTTAGGGTTCAGGGCAGTGCAGTGCAGTGGTGTTCGGGCAGTGTAGGGGGTCGTGCTGGGATGGTGTTTTAGGGTTCAGGGCAGTGCACTGGTGTTCGGGCAGTGTAGGGGGTCATGCTGGGGTGGTGTTTTAGGGTTCAGGGCAGTGCAGTGGTGTTCGGGCAGTGTAGGGGGGCGTGCAGGGGGTGGTGTTTTAGGGTTCAGGGCAGTGCAGTGCAGTGGTGTTTGGGCAGTGTAGGGAGTCATGCAGGGGGTGGAGCTTTAGGGTTTAGGGCAGTGCAGTGGTGTTCGGGCAGGGTAGGGGGTCATGCAGGGGGTGTTGTTTTATGGTTTAGGGCAGTGCAGTGGTGTTAGGGCAGTGTAGGGGCTCGTGCAGGGGGTGGTGTTTTAGGGTTTAGGGCAGTGCAGTGGTGTTCGGGCATTGTAGGGGGACATGCAAGGGGGTGGTGTTTTAGGTTTTAGGGCAGTGCAGTGGTGTTCGGGCAGTGTAGGGGTCATGCTGGGGTGGTGTTTTAGGGTTTAGGGTAGAGCAGTGGTGTTTGGGCAGTGTAGGGGGTCGTGCTGGGGTGGTGTTTTAGGGTTTAGGGTAGGGCAGTGGTGTTCGGGCAGTGTTGGGTGTCGTGCAGGGGGGTGGCGTTTTAGGGTTAAGGGCAGTGCAGTGGTGTTCCGGCAGTATAGGGGGTCGTTCAGGGGGGTGGTGTTTAAGGGTTTAGGGCAGTGCAGTAGTGTTCGGGCAGTGTAGGGGGTCGTGCAGAGGGTGGTGTTTTAGGGTTGAGGGCAGTGCAGTGGTGTTCGGGCAGTGTAGGGGGTCGTGCTGGGGGTGGTGTTTTAGGGTTTAGGGCAGTGCAGTGGTGTTCGGGCAGTGTTGGGAGTCGTGCAGGGGGGTGGTGTTTTAGGGTTTAGGGCAGTGCAGTGGTATTCGGGCAGTGCAGGGGGTCGTGTAGGGGGTGGTGTTTTAGGGTTTAAGGCAGTGCAGTGGTGTTCCGCAGTGTAGGGGGCCGTGCTAAGGGTCGTGTTTTAGGGTTTAGGGCAGTGCAGTGGTCTTTGGGTAGTGTAGGAGGTCGTGTTTTAGGGTTGTGTGTTAGGGTTTAGGGCAGTGCAGTTGTGTTCGAGTAGATAGGGGTCGTGCTGGGGGTGGTGTTTTAGGGTTTAGGGCAGTGCAGTGCTGTTGGGGTAGTGTAGGGGGTCGTGCTGGGGGTGGTGTTTTAGGGTTTAGGGCAGTGCATTGGTGTTTGGGCAGTGTATGGGGTCGTGCAGGGGGTGGTGTTTCAGGGTGTAGGGCAGTGTAGTGGTGTTCGGGCAGTGAAGGGGGTCATGCAGGGGGTGGTGTTTTAGGGTTTAGGGCAGTGCAGTGGTGTTCGGGCAATGTAGGAGGTCGTGCAGGTGGGTGGTGATTTAGGGTTCAGGGCAGTGCAGTGGTGTTCGGGCAGTTTAGGAGGTCGTTCTGGGGGTGGTGATTTAGGGTTCAGGGCAGTGCAGTGGTGTTCGGGCAGTGTAGGGGGTCATGCAGGGGGTGATTTAGGGTTCAGGGCAGTGCAGTGTTCGGGCAGTGTAGGGGGTCGTGCAGGGGGTGGTGTTTTAGGGTTCAGGGCACTGCAGTGGTGTTCGGGCAGTGTAGGGGGTCGTGCTGGGGGTGGTGTTTTAGGGTTCAGGGCAGTGCAATGGTGTTCGGGCAGTGTAGGGGGTCGTGCTGGGGGTGGTGATTTAGGGTTTAGGGCAGTGCAGTGGTGTTCGGGCAGTGTAGGGGGTCGTGCAGTGGGTGGTGATTTAGGGTTCAGGGCAGTGCAGTGGTGTTCGGGCAGTGTAGGGGGTCATGCAGGGGGTGGAGTTTTAGGGTTCAGGGCAGTGCAGTGGTTTTCGGGCAGTGTAGGGGGTTGTGCTGGGGTGGTGTTTTAGGGTTCAGGGCAGTGCAGTGATGTTCGGGCAGTGTAGGGGGTCGTGCTGGGGTGGTGTTTTAGGGTTGGGGGCAGTGCAGTAGTGTTCGGGCAGTGTAGGGGGTCGTGCAGGGGGTGGTGTTTTAGGCTTTAGGGCAGTGCAGTGGTATTCGGGCAGTGTAGGGGGTAATGCAGGGGGTGGTGTTTTAGGGTTTAAGGCAGTGCAGTGGTGTTCGGGCAGTGTAGGGGGTCGTGCTAAGGGTCGTGTTTTAGGGTTTAGGGCAGTGCAGTGGTCTTTGGGTAGTGTAGGGGGTCGTGTTTTAGGGTTGTGTGTTAGGGTTTAGGGCAGTGCAGTTGTGTTCGAGTAGATAGGGGTCGTGCTGGGGGTGGTGTTTTAGGGTTTAGGGCAATGCAGTGCTGTTGGTGTAGTGTAGGGGGTCATGCTGGGGGTGGTGTTTTAGGGTTTAGGGCAGTGCATTGGTGTTTGGGCAGTGCATGGGGTCGTGCAGGGGGTGGTGTTTTAGGGTTTAGGGCAGTGCAGTGGTGTTCGGGCAGTGTAGGGGGTTGTGCAGGGGGGGTGGTGTTTTAGGCTTTAGGGCAGTGCAGTGGTATTCGGGCAGTGTAGGGGGTCATGCAGGGGGTGGTGTTTTAGGGTTTAGGGCAGTGCAGTGGTGTTCGGGCAGTGTAGGGGGTCGTGCTAAGGGTCGTGTTTTAGGGTTTAGGGCAGTGCAGTGGTCTTTGGGTAGTGTAGGGGGTCATGTTTTAGGGTTGTGTGTTAGGGTTTAGGGCAGTGCAGTTGTGTTCGAGTAGATAGGAGTCATGCTGGGGGTGGTGTTTTAGGGTTGAGGGCAGTGCAGTGGTGTTCGGGCAGTGTAGGAGGTCGTGCAGGTGGGTGGTGATTTAGGGTTCAGGGCAGTGCAGTGGTGTTTGGGCAGTTTAGGAGGTCGTGCTGGGGGTGGTGATTTAGGGTTCAGGGCAGTGCAGTGGTGTTTGGGCAGTGTAGGGGGTCGTGCAGGGGGTGGTGATTTAGGGTTCAGGGCAGTGCAGTGGTGTTCGGGCAGTGTTGGGAGTCGTGCAGGGGGGTGGTGTTTTAGGGTTTAGGGCAGTGCAGTGGTATTCGGGCAGTGCAGGGGGTCGTGTAGGGGGTGGTGTTTTAGGGTTTAAGGCAGTGCAGTGGTGTTCCGCAGTGTAGGGGGCCGTGCTAAGGGTCGTGTTTTAGGGTTTAGGGCAGTGCAGTGGTCTTTGGGTAGTGTAGGAGGTCGTGTTTTAGGGTTGTGTGTTAGGGTTTAGGGCAGTGCAGTTGTGTTCGAGTAGATAGGGGTCGTGCTGGGGGTGGTGTTTTAGGGTTTAGGGCAGTGCAGTGCTGTTGGGGTAGTGTAGGGGGTCGTGCTGGGGGTGGTGTTTTAGGGTTTAGGGCAGTTGCATTGGTGTTTGGGCAGTGTATGGGGTCGTGCAGGGGGTGGTGTTTCAGGGTGTAGGGCAGTGTAGTGGTGTTCGGGCAGTGAAGGGGGTCATGCAGGGGGTGGTGTTTTAGGGTTTAGGGCAGTGCAGTGGTGTTCGGGCAATGTAGGAGGTCGTGCAGGTGGGTGGTGATTTAGGGTTCAGGGCAGTGCAGTGGTGTTCGGGCAGTTTAGGAGGTCGTTCTGGGGGTGGTGATTTAGGGTTCAGGGCAGTGCAGTGGTGTTCGGGCAGTGTAGGGGGTCATGCAGGGGGTGATTTAGGGTTCAGGGCAGTGCAGTGTTCGGGCAGTGTAGGGGGTCGTGCAGGGGGTGGTGTTTTAGGGTTCAGGGCACTGCAGTGGTGTTCGGGCAGTGTAGGGGGTCGTGCTGGGGGTGGTGTTTTAGGGTTCAGGGCAGTGCAATGGTGTTCGGGCAGTGTAGGGGGTCGTGCTAGGGGTGGTGATTTAGGGTTCAGGGCAGTGCAGTGGTGTTCGGGCAGTGTAGGGGGTCGTGCAGTGGGTGGTGATTTAGGGTTCAGGGCAGTGCAGTGGTGTTCGGGCAGTGTAGGGGGTCATGCAGGGGGTGGAGTTTTAGGGTTCAGGGCAGTGCAGTGGTTTTCGGGCAGTGTAGGGGGTTGTGCTGGGGTGGTGTTTTAGGGTTCAGGGCAGTGCAGTGATGTTCGGGCAGTGTAGGGGGTCGTGCTGGGGTGGTGTTTTAGGGTTGGGGGCAGTGCAGTAGTGTTCGGGCAGTGTAGGGGGTCGTGCAGGGGGTGGTGTTTTAGGCTTTAGGGCAGTGCAGTGGTATTCGGACAGTGTAGGGGGTACTGCAGGGGGTGGTGTTTTAGGGTTTAAGGCAGTGCAGTGGTGTTCGGGCAGTGTAGGGGGTCGTGCTAAGGGTCGTGTTTTAGGGTTTAGGGCAGTGCAGTGGTCTTTGGGTAGTGTAGGGGGTCGTGTTTTAGGGTTGTGTGTTAGGGTTTAGGGCAGTGCAGTTGTGTTCGAGTAGATAGGGGTCGTGCTGGGGGTGGTGTTTTAGGGTTTAGGGCAATGCAGTGCTGTTGGTGTAGTGTAGGGGGTCATGCTGGGGGTGGTGTTTTAGGGTTTAGGGCAGTGCATTGGTGTTTGGGCAGTGCATGGGGTCGTGCAGGGCGTGGTGTTTTAGGGTTTAGGGCAGTGCAGTGGTGTTCGGGCAGTGTAGGGGGTTGTGCAGGGGGGTGGTGTTTTAGGCTTTAGGGCAGTGCAGTGGTATTCGGGCAGTGTAGGGGTCATGCAGGGGGTGGTGTTTTAGGGTTTAGGGCAGTGCAGTGGTGTTCGGGCAGTGTAGGGGGTCGTGCTAAGGGTCGTATTTTAGGGTTTAGGGCAGTGCAGTGGTCTTTGGGTAGTGTAGGGGGTCATGTTTTAGGGTTGTGTGTTAGGGTTTAGGGCAGTGCAGTTGTGTTCGAGTAGATAGGAGTCATGCTGGGGGTGGTGTTTTAGGGTTTAGGGCAGTGCAGTGGTGTTCGGTCAGTGTAGGAGGTCGTGCAGGTGGGTGGTGATTTAGGGTTCAGGGCAGTGCAGTGGTGTTTGGGCAGTTTAGGAGGTCGTGCTGGGGGTGGTGATTTAGGGTTCAGGGCAGTGCAGTGGTGTTTGGGCAGTGTAGGGGGTCGTGCAGGGGGTGGTGATTTAGGGTTCAGGGCAGTGCAGTGGTGTTCGGGCAGTGTAGGGGGTCGTGCAGGGCGTGGTGTTTTAGGGTTCAGGGCAGTGCAGTGGTGTTCGGGCAGTGTAGGGGGTTGTGCTGGGGGTGGTGTTTTAGGGTTCAGGGCAGTGCAGTGGTGTTCGGGCAGTGTAGGGGGTCGTGCTGGGGGTAGTCGTTTAGGGTAGTGCAGTGGTGTTTGGGTAGTATAGGGGGTACTGCTGGGGGTAGTGTTTTAGGGTTCAGGGCAGTGCAGTGGTGTTCGGGCAGTGTAGGGGGTCGTGCTGGGGATAGTCGTTTAGGGTAGTGCAGTGGTGTTTGCGTAGTATAGGGGATACTGCTGGGGGTAGTGTTTTAGGGTTTAGGGTAGTGCAGTGGTGTTTGTGTAGTGTAGGGGGTCGTGCAGGGGTGGTGTTTTAGGGTTTAGGGCAGTGCAGTGGTGTTTGGGCAGTGTAGGTGGTCGTGCAGGGGGGTGGTGATTTAGGGTTCAGGGCAGTGCAGTGGTGTTCAGGTAGTTTAGGAGGTCATTCTGGGGATGGTGTTTTAGGGTTCAGGGCAGTGCAGTGGTGTTTGGGCAGTGTAGGGGGTCGTGCAGGGGGGTGGTGATTTAGGGTTCAGGGCAGTGCAGTGGTGTTCGGGCAGTTTAGGAGGTCGTGCTGGGGGTGGTGATTTAGGGTTCAGGGCAGTGCAGTGGTGTTCGGGCAGTGTAGGGGGTCGTGCAGGGGGTGGTGATTTAGGGTTCAGGGCAGTGCAGTGGTGTTCGGGCAGTGTAGGGGGTTGTGCTGGGGTGGTGTTTTAGGGTTCAGGGCAGTGAAGTGATGTTCGGGCAGTGTAGCGGGTTGTGCTGGGGTGGTGTTTTAGGGTTCAGGGCAGTGCAGTTGTGTACTGACAGTGTAGGGGGTCGTGCTGGGGGTGGTGTTTTAGGGTTCAGGGCAGTGCAGTGGTGTTCGGTCAGTGTAGGGGGTCGTGCTGGGATGGTGTTTTAGGGTTCAGGGCAGTGCAGAGGTGTTTGGGCAGTGTAGGGGGTCGTGCTGGGGTGGTGTTTTAGGGTTCAGGGAAGTGCAGTGGTGTTCGGGCAGTGTAGGGGGTCGTGCTGGGGGTGGTGTTTTAGGGTTCAGGGCAGTGCAGTGGTGTTTGGGCAGTGTAGGGGGTTGTGCTGGGGTTGGTGTTTTAGGGTTCAGTGCAGTGGTGAACGGGCAGTATAGGGGGTCATGCTGGGGGTGATGATTTAGGGTTCAGAGAAGTGCAGTGGTGTTCGGGCAGTGTAGGGGGTCATGCAGGGGGTGGAGCTTTAGGGTTTAGGGCAGTGCAGTGGTGTTTGGGCAGTGTAGGGGGTCGTGCAGGGGGGTGGTGTTTTAGGGTTAAGGGCAGTGCAGTGGTGTTCTGGCAGTGTAGGGGGTCGTGCAGGGGGACGGTGTTTTAGGATTCAGTGCAGTGGTGTTCGAGCAGTGTAGGGGGTCGTGCAGGGGGTGGTGATTTAGGGTTCAGGGCAGTGCAGTGGTGTTCGGGCAGTTTAGGGAGTCGTGCTAGGGGTGGTGTTTTAGGGTTCAGGGCAGTGCAGTGGTGTTCGGGCAGTGTAGGGGGTTGTGCAGGGGGGGTGGTGTTTTAGGGTTTAGGGCAGTGCAGTGGGATTTGGGAAGTGTAGGGGGTCGTGCTGGGGTGGTATTTTTGGGTTTAGGGCAGTGGTGTTAAGGCAGTGTAGGGGGTCGTGCAGAGGGTGGAGTTTTAGGGTTTAGGGCAGTGCAGTGGTGTTTGGGCAGTGTAGGGGTTGTGCTGGGGGTGGTGTTTTAGCGTTCAGGGCAGTGCAGTGGTATACGGGCAGTGTAGGGGGTCCTGCAGGGGGAGGTTTTTTAGGGTTCAGGGCAGTGCAGTGGTGTTCAGGCAGTGTAGGGGGTCGTGCAGGGGGTGGTGTTTTAGGGTTTAGGGCAGTGCAGTGGTGTTCGGGCAGTGTAGGGGTCCTGCATGGGGTGGTGTTTTAGGGTTCAGGGCAGTGCAGTGCAGTGGTGTTCGGGCAGTGTAGGGGATCGTGCAGGGGGTGGTGTTTTAGGGTTTAGGGCAGTGCAGTTGTGTTCGGGCGGTGTAGGGGGTCGTGTTTTAGGGTATAGGGCAGTGCAGTAGTGTTTGGGCATTGTAGGGGGTCATGCAGAGGGGTGGTATTTTAGGGTTCGGGGCAGTACAGTGGTGTTCGGGCAGTGTAGGGGGTCGTGCAGGGGGATGGTGTTTTAGGGTTCAGGGCAGTGCAGTGGTGTTTGGGCAGTGTAGGGGGTCGTGCAGGGGGGTGGTGATTTAGGGTTCAGGGCAGTGCAGTGGTGTTCGGGCAGTTTAGGAAGTTGTGCTGGGGGTGGTGTTTTAGGGTTCAGGGCAGTGCAGTGGTGTTCGGGCAGTGTAGGGGGTCGTGCTGTGGGTGGTATTTTAGGGTTCAGGGCAGTGCAGTGGTGTACTGACAGTGTAGGGGGTCGTGCTGGGGGTGGTGTTTTAGGGTTCAGGGCAGTGCAGTGGTGTTCGGGCAGTGTAGGGGATCGTGCTGGGATGGTGTTTTAGGGTTCAGGGCAGTGCAGTGGTGTTCGGGCAGTATAGGGGGTTGTGCTGGGGTGGTGTTTTAGGGTTCAGGGCAGTGCAGTGGTGTTTGGGCAGTGTAGGGGGGCGTGCTGGGGGTGGTGTTTTAGGGTTCAGGGCAGTGCAGTGGTGTTTGGGCAGTGTAGGTGGTCATGCAGGGGGTGGAGCTTTAGGGTTTAGGGCAGTGCAGTGGTGTTCGGGCAGGGTAGGGGGTCGTGCAGGGGGTGGTGTTTTATTGTTTAGGGCAGTGCAGTGGTGTTAGGGCAGTGTAGGGGGTCGTGCAGGGGGGTGGTGTTTTAGGGTTTAGGGCAGTGCAGTGGTGTTCGGGCATTGTAGGGGGTCATGCAGGGGGTGGTGTTTTAGGTTTTAGGGCAGTGCAGTGGTGTTCGGGCAGTGTAGGGGTCATGCTGGGGTGGTGTTTTAGGGTTTAGGGCAGAGCAGTGGTGTTTGGGCAGTGTAGGGGGTCGTGCAGGGGGGTGGTGTTTTATTGTTTAGGGCAGTGCAGTGGTGTTAGGGCACTGTAGGGGGTCATGCAGGGGGGTGGTGTTTTAGGGTTAAGGGCAGTGCAGTGGTGTTCTGGCAGTGTAGGGGGTCGTGCAGGAGGGTGTCGTTTAAGGGTTTAGGGCAGTGCAGTAGTGTTCGGGCACTGTAGGGGGTCGTGCTAAGGGTCGTGTTTTAGGGTTTAGGGCAGTGCAGTGCTCTTTGGGTAGTGTAGGGGGTCGTGCTAGGGGTGGTGTTTTAGGGTTTAGGGCAGTGCATTGGTGTTTGGGCAGTGTATGGGGTCGTGCAGGGGGTGGTGTTTTAGGGTTTAGGGCAGTGCAGTGGTGTTCGGGCAGTGTAGGGGGTTGTGCAGGGGGTCGTGTTTTAGGGTTCAGGGCAGTGCAGTGGTGTACGGGCAGTGTAGGGGGCCCTGCATGGGGTGGTGTTTTAGGGTTCAGGGCAGTGCAGTGCAGTGGTGTTCGGGCAGTGTAGGAGGTTGTGCAGGGGTGGTGTTTTTAGGTTTAGGGCAGTTGTGTTAAGGCAGTGTAGGGGGTCGTGCAGAGGGTGGTGTTTTAGGGTTTAGGGCAGTGCAGTGGTGTTCGGGCAGTGTAGGGGGTCGTGCTGGGGGTGGTGTTTTAGCGTTCAGGGCAGTGCAGTGGTGTACGGGCAGTGTAGGGGGTCCTGCAGGGGGTGGTTTTTTAGGATTTAGGGCAGTGCAGTGGTGTTCGGGCAGTGTAGGGGGTTGTGCAGGGGGTGGTGTTTTAGGGTTCAGGGCAGTGCAGTGGTGTACGGGCAGTGTAGGGGGTCCTGCATGGGGTGGTGTTTTAGGGTTCAGGGCAGTGCAGTGCAGTGGTGTTCTGGCAGTGTAACGGGTCGTGCAGGGGGTGGTGTTTTAGGGTTCAGGGCAGTGCAGTGGTGTACGGGCAGTGTAGGGGGTCCTGCATGGGGTGGTGTTTTAGGGTTCAGGGCAGTGCAGTGCAGTGGTGTTCCGGCAGTGTAGGGGGTCGTGCAGGGGGTGGTGTTTTAGTGTTTAGGGCAGTGTAGTGGTTTTCGGGCAGTGTATGGGGTCGTGCAGGGGGTGGTGTTTTAGGGTTTAGGGCAGTGCAGTGGTGTTCGGGCGGTGTAGGGTGTCATGTTTTAGGGTTTAGGGCAGTGCAGTAGTGTTTGGGCATTGTAGGAGGTCATGCAGAGGGGTGGTGTTTTAGGGTTCTGGGCAGTGCAGTGGTGTTCGGGCAGTGTAGGGGGCCGTGAAGGGGGATGGTGTTTTAGGGTTCAGGGCAGTGCAGCGGTGTTCGGGCAGTGTAGGGGGTCGTGCAGGGGGGTGGTGATTTAGGGTTCAGGGCAGTGCAGTGGTGTTCGGGCAGTTTAGGAAGTTGTGCTGGGGGTGGTGTTTTAGGGTTCAGGGCAGTGCAGTGGTGTATTGACAGTGTAGGGGGTCGTGCTGTGGGTGGTGTTTTAGGGTTCAGGGCAGTGCAGTGGTGTTTGGGCAGTGTAGGGGGTCGTGCTGGGATGGTGTTTTAGGGTTCAGGGCAGTGCAGTGGTGTTTGGGCAGTGTAGGGGGTCGTGCTGGGATGGTGTTTTAGGGTTCAGGGCAGTGCAGTGGTGTTCGGGCAGTGTAGGGGGTCGTGCTGGGGTGGTGTTTAGGTTTCAGGGCAGTCTAGGGAGTCATGCAGGGGGTGGAGCTTTAGGGTTTAGGGCAGTGCAGTGGTGTTCGGGCAGGGTAGGGGGTCGTGCAGGGGGTGGTGTTTTATGGTTTAGGGCAGTGCAGTGGTGTTAGGGCAGTGTAGGGGGTCGTGCAGGGGGTGGTGTTTTAGGGTTCAGGGCAGTACAGTGGTGTTTGGGCAGTGTAGGGGGTCCTGCTGGGGGTAGTCGTTTAGGGTAGTGCAGTGGTGTTTGTGTAGTGTAGGGGGTCGTGCAGGGGGTGGTGATTTAGGGCAGTGCAGTGGTGTTCGGGCAGTGAAGGGGGTCATGCAGGGGGTGGTGTTTTAGGGTTTAGGGCAGTGCAGTGGTGTTCGGGCAATGTAGGAGGTCGTGCAGGTGGGTGGTGATTTAGGGTTCAGGGCAGTGCAGTGGTGTTCGGGCAGTTTAGGAGGTCGTTCTGGGGGTGGTGATTTAGGGTTCAGGGCAGTGCAGTGGTGTTCGGGCAGTGTAGGGGGTCATGCAGGGGGTGATTTAGGGTTCAGGGCAGTGCAGTGTTCGGGCAGTGTAGGGGGTCGTGCAGGGGGTGGTGTTTTAGGGTTCAGGGCACTGCAGTGGTGTTCGGGCAGTGTAGGGGGTTGTGCTGGGGGTGGTGTTTTAGGGTTCAGGGCAGTGCAATGGTGTTCGGGCAGTGTAGGGGGTCGTGCTGGGGTGGTGATTTAGGGTTCAGGGCAGTGCAGTGGTGTTCGGGCAGTGTAGGGGGTCGTGCAGTGGGTGGTGATTTAGGGTTCAGGGCAGTGCAGTGGTGTTCGGGCAGTGTAGGGGGTCATGCAGGGGGTGGAGTTTTAGGGTTCAGGGCAGTGCAGTGGTTTTCGGGCAGTGTAGGGGGTTGTGCTGGGGTGGTGTTTTAGGGTTCAGGGCAGTGCAGTGATGTTCGGGCAGTGTAGGGGGTCGTGCTGGGGTGGTGTTTTAGGGTTGGGGGCAGTGCAGTAGTGTTCGGGCAGTGTAGGGGGTCATGCAGGGGGTGGTGTTTTAGGCTTTAGGGCAGTGCAGTGGTATTCGGGCAGTGTAGGGGGTAATGCAGGGGGTGGTGTTTTAGGGTTTAAGGCAGTGCAGTGGTGTTCGGGCAGTGTAGGGGGTCGTGCTAAGGGTCGTGTTTTAGGGTTTAGGGCAGTGCAGTGGTCTTTGGGTAGTGTAGGGGGTCGTGTTTTAGGGTTGTGTGTTAGGGTTTAGGGCAGTGCAGTTGTGTTCGAGTAGATAGGGGTCGTGCTGGGGGTGGTGTTTTAGGGTTTAGGGCAATGCAGTGCTGTTGGTGTAGTGTAGGGGGTCATGCTGGGGGTGGTGTTTTAGGGTTTAGGGCAGTGCATTGGTGTTTGGGCAGTGCATGGGGTTGTGCAGGGGGGTGGTGTTTTAGGCTTTAGGGCAGTGCAGTGGTATTCGGGCAGTGTAGGGGGTCATGCAGGGGGTGGTGTTTTAGGGTTTAGGGCAGTGCAGTGGTGTTCGGGCAGTGTAGGGGGTCGTGCTAAGGGTCGTGTTTTAGGGTTTAGGGCAGTGCAGTGGTCTTTGGGTAGTGTAGGGGGTCATGTTTTAGGGTTGTGTGTTAGGGTTTAGGGCAGTGCAGTTGTGTTCGAGTAGATAGGAGTCATGCTGGGGGTGGTGTTTTAGGGTTTAGGGCAGTGCAGTGGTGTTCGGGCAGTGTAGGAGGTCGTGCAGGTGGGTGGTGATTTAGGGTTCAGGGCAGTGCAGTGGTGTTTGGGCAGTTTAGGAGGTCGTGCTGGGGGTGGTGATTTAGGGTTCAGGGCAGTGCAGTGGTGTTTGGGCAGTGTAGGGGGTCGTGCAGGGGGTGGTGATTTAGGGTTCAGGGCAGTGCAGTGGTGTTCGGGCAGTGTAGGGGGTCGTGCAGGGGGTGGTGTTTTAGGGTTCAGGGCAGTGCAGTGGTGTTCGGGCAGTGTAGGGGGTCGTGCTGGGGGTGGTGGTTTAGGGTTCAGGGCAGTGCAGTGGTGTTCAGGCAGTGTAGGGGGTCGTGCTGGGGGTAGTCGTTTAGGGTAGTGCAGTGGTGTTTGGGTAGTATAGGGGGTACTGCTGGGGGTAGTGTTTTAGGGTTCAGGGCAGTGCAGTGGTGTTCGGGCAGTGTAGGGGGTCGTGCTGGGGATAGTCGTTTAGGGTAGTGCAGTGGTGTTTGCGTAGTATAGGGGATACTGCTGGGGGTAGTGTTTTAGGGTTTAGGGTAGTGCAGTGGTGTTTGTGTAGTGTAGGGGGTCGTGCAGGGGTGGTGTTTTAGGGTTTAGGGCAGTGCAGTGGTGTTTGGGCAGTGTAGGTGGTCGTGCAGGGGGGTGGTGATTTAGGGTTCAGGGCAGTGCAGTGGTGTTCAGGTAGTTTAGGAGGTCATTCTGGGGATGGTGTTTTAGGGTTCAGGGCAGTGCAGTGGTGTTTGGGCAGTGTAGGGGGTCGTGAAGGGGGTGGTGATTTAGGGTTCAGGGCAGTGCAGTGGTGTTCGGGCAGTTTAGGAGGTCGTGCTGGGGGTGGTGATTTAGGGTTCAGGGCAGTGCAGTGGTGTTCGGGCAGTGTAGGGGGTCGTGCAGGGGGTGGTGATTTAGGGTTCAGGGCAGTGCAGTGGTGTTCGGGCAGTATAGGGGGTTGTGCTGGGGTGGTGTTTTAGGGTTCAGGGCAGTGCAGTGATGTTCGGGCAGTGTAGCGGGTTGTGCTGGGGTGGTGTTTTAGGGTTCAGGGCAGTGCAGTGGTGTACTGACAGTGTAGGGGGTCGTGCTGGGGGTGGTGTTTTAGGGTTCAGGGCAGTGCAGTGGTGTTCGGTCAGTGTAGGGGGTCGTGCTGGGGTGGTGTTTTAGGGTTCAGGGAAGTGCAGTGGTGTTCGGGCAGTGTAGGGGGTCGTGCTGGGGGTGGTGTTTTAGGGTTCAGGGCAGTGCAGTGGTGTTTGGGCAGTGTAGGGGGTTGTGCTGGGGTTGGTGTTTTAGGGTTCAGTGCAGTGGTGAACGGGCAGTATAGGGGGTCATGCTGGGGGTGATGTTTTAGGGTTCAGAGAAGTGCAGTGGTGTTCGGGCAGTGTAGGGGGTCATGCAGGGGGTGGAGCTTTAGGGTTTAGGGCAGTGCAGTGGTGTTTGGGCAGTGTAGGGGGTCGTGCAGGGGGGTGGTGTTTTAGGGTTAAGGGCAGTGCAGTGGTGTTCTGGCAGTGTAGGGGGTCGTGCAGGGGGACGGTGTTTTAGGATTCAGTGCAGTGGTGTTCGGGCAGTGTAGGGGGTCGTGCAGGGGGTGGTGATTTAGGGTTCAGGGCAGTGCAGTGGTGTTCGGGCAGTTTAGGGAGTCGTGCTAGGGGTGGTGTTTTAGGGTTCAGGGCAGTGCAGTGGTGTTCGGGCAGTGTAGGGGGTTGTGCAGGGGGGTGGTGTTTTAGGGTTTAGGGCAGTGCAGTGGGATTTGGGAAGTGTAGGGGGTCGTGCTGGGGTGGTATTTATGGGTTTAGGGCAGTGGTGTTAAGGCAGTGTAGGGGGTCGTGCAGAGGGTGGAGTTTTAGGGTTTAGGGCAGTGCAGTGGTGTTTGGGCAGTGTAGGGGGTTGTGCTGGGGGTGGTGTTTTAGCGTTCAGGGCAGTGCAGTGGTATACGGGCAGTGTAGGGGGTCCTGCAGGGGGTGGTTTTTTAGGGTTCAGGGCAGTGCAGTGGTGTTCAGGCAGTGTAGGGGGTCGTGCAGGGGGTGGTGTTTTAGGGTTTAGGGCAGTGCAGTGGTGTTCGGGCAGTGTAGGGGTCCTGCATGGGGTGGTGTTTTAGGGTTCAGGGCAGTGCAGTGCAGTGGTGTTCGGGCAGTGTAGGGGATCGTGCAGGGGGTGGTGTTTTAGGGTTTAGGGCAGTGCAGTTGTGTTCGGGCGGTGTAGGGGGTCGTGTTTTAGGGTATAGGGCAGTGCAGTAGTGTTTGGGCATTGTAGGGGGTCATGCAGAGGGGTGGTATTTTAGGGTTCGGGGCAGTACAGTGGTGTTCGGGCAGTGTAGGGGGTCGTGCAGGGGGATGGTGTTTTAGGGTTCAGGGCAGTGCAGTGGTGTTTGGGCAGTGTAGGGGGTCGTGCAGGGGGGTGGTGATTTAGGGTTCAGGGCAGTGCAGTGGTGTTCGGGCAGTTTAGGAAGTTGTGCTGGGGGTGGTGTTTTAGGGTTCAGGGCAGTGCAGTGGTGTTCGGGCAGTGTAGGGGGTCGTGCTGTGGGTGGTATTTTAGGGTTCAGGGCAGTGCAGTGGTGTACTGACAGTGTAGGGGGTCGTGCTGGGGGTGGTGTTTTAGGGTTCAGGGCAGTGCAGTGGTGTTCGGGCAGTGTAGGGGATCGTGCTGGGATGGTGTTTTAGGGTTCAGGGCAGTGCAGTGGTGTTCGGGCAGTATAGGGGGTTGTGCTGGGGTGGTGTTTTAGGGTTCAGGGCAGTGCAGTGGTGTTTGGGCAGTGTAGGGGGGCGTGCTGGGGGTGGTGTTTTAGGGTTCAGGGCAGTGCAGTGCAGTGGTGTTTGGGCAGTGTAGGGGGTCATGCAGGGGGTGGAGCTTTAGGGTTTAGGGCAGTGCAGTGGTGTTCGGGCAGGGTAGGGGGTCGTGCAGGGGGTGGTGTTTTATTGTTTAGGGCAGTGCAGTGGTGTTAGGGCAGTGTAGGGGGTCGTGCAGGGGGGTGGTGTTTTAGGGTTTAGGGCAGTGCAGTGGTGTTCGGGCATTGTAGGGGGTCATGCAGGGGGTGGTGTTTTAGGTTTTAGGGCAGTGCAGTGGTGTTCGGGCAGTGTAGGGGTCATGCTGGGGTGGTGTTTTAGGGTTTAGGGCAGAGCAGTGGTGTTTGGGCAGTGTAGGGGGTCGTGCAGGGGGGTGGTGTTTTATTGTTTAGGGCAGTGCAGTGGTGTTAGGGCACTGTAGGGGGTCATGCAGGGGGGTGGTGTTTTAGGGTTAAGGGCAGTGCAGTGGTGTTCTGGCAGTGTAGGGGGTCGAGCAGGAGGGTGGCGTTTAAGGGTTTAGGGCAGTGCAGTAGTGTTCGGGCAGTGTAGGGGGTCGTGCAGGGGGTGGTGTTTTAGGGTTGAGGGCAGTGCAGTGGTGTTCGGGCAGTGTAGGGGGTCGTGCAGGGGGTGGTGTTTTAGGGTTTAGGGCAGTGCAGTGGTGTTCGGGCAGTGTTGGGAGTCGTGCAGGGGGGTGGTGTTTTAGGCTTTAGGGCAGTGCAGTGGTATTCGGGCAGTGCAGGGGGTCGTGCAGGGGTGTGGTGTTTTAAGGTTTAAGGCAGTGCAGTGGTGTTCGGGCACTGTAGGGGGTCGTGCTAAGGGTCGTGTTTTAGGGTATAGGGCAGTGCAGTGCTCTTTGGGTAGTGTAGGGGGTCGTGCTAGGGGTGGTGTTTTAGGGTTTAGGGCAGTGCATTGGTGTTTGGGCAGTGTATGGGGTCGTGCAGGGGGTGGTGTTTTAGGGTTTAGGGCAGTGCAGTGGTGTTCGGGCAGTGTAGGGGGTTGTGCAGGGGGTCGTGTTTTAGCGTTCAGGGCACTGCAGTGGTGTACGGGCAGTGTAGGGGGCCCTGCATGGGGTGGTGTTTTAGGGTTCAGGGCAGTGCAGTGCAGTGGTGTTCGGGCAGTGTAGGAGGTCGTGCAGGGGTGGTGTTTTTAGGTTTAGGGCAGTTGTGTTAAGGCAGTGTAGGGGGTCGTGCAGAGGGTGGTGTTTTAGGGTTTAGGGCAGTGCAGTGGTGTTCGGGCAGTGTAGGGGGTCGTGCTGGGGGTGGTGTTTTAGCGTTCAGGGCAGTGCAGTGGTGTACGGGCAGTGTAGGGGGTCCTGCAGGGGGTGGTTTTTTAGGATTTAGGGCAGTGCAGTGGTGTTCGGGCAGTGTAGGGGGTTGTGCAGGGGGTGGTGTTTTAGGGTTCAGGGCAGTGCAGTGGTGTACGGGCAGTGTAGGGGGTCCTGCATGGGGTGGTGTTTTAGGGTTCAGGGCAGTGCAGTGCAGTGGTGTTCTGGCAGTGTAACGGGTCATGCAGGGGGTGGTGTTTTAGGGTTCAGGGCAGTGCAGTGGTGTACGGGCAGTGTAGGTGGTCCTGCATGGGGTGGTGTTTTAGGGTTCAGGGCAGTGCAGAGCAGTGGTGTTCCGGCAGTGTAGGGGGTCGTGCAGGGGTGGTGTTTTAGTGTTTAGGGCAGTGTAGTGGTTTTCGGGCAGTGTATGGGGTCGTGCAGGGGGTGGTGTTTTAGGGTTTAGGGCAGTGCAGTGGTGTTCGGGCGGTGTAGGGGGTCATGTTTTAGGGTTTAGGGCAGTGCAGTAGTGTTTGGGCATTGTAGGAGGTCATGCAGAGGGGTGGTGTTTTAGGGTTCTGGGCAGTGCAGTGGTGTTCGGGCAGTGTAGGGGGCCGTGAAGGGGGATGGTGTTTTAGGGTTCAGGGCAGTGCAGCGGTGTTCGGGCAGTGTAGGGGGTTGTGCAGGGGGGTGGTGATTTAGGGTTCAGGGCAGTGCAGTGGTGTTCGGGCAGTTTTGGAAGTTGTGCTGGGGGTGGTGTTTTAGGGTTCAGGGCAGTGCAGTGGTATACTGACAGTGTAGGGGGTCGTGCTGTGGGTGGTGTTTTAGGGTTCAGGGCAGTGCAGTGGTGTTTGGGCAGTGTAGGGGGTCGTGCTGGGATGGTGTTTTAGGGTTCAGGGCAGTGCAGTGGTGTTTGGGCAGTGTAGGGGGTCGTGCTGGGATGGTGTTTTAGGGTTCAGGGCAGTGCAGTGGTGTTCGGGCAGTGTAGGGGTCGTGCTGGGGTGGTGTTTAGGTTTCAGGGCAGTGTAGGGAGTCATGCAGGGGGTGGAGCTTTAGGGTTTAGGGCAGTGCAGTGGTGTTCGGGCAGGGTAGGGGGTCGTGCAGGGGGTGGTGTTTTATGGTTTAGGGCAGTGCAGTGGTGTTAGGGCAGTGTAGGGGGTCGTGCAGGCGGTGGTGTTTTAGGGTTCAGGGCAGTACAGTGGTGTTTGGGCAGTGTAGGGGGTCCTGCTGGGGGTAGTCGTTTAGGGTAGTGCAGTGGTGTTTGGGTAGTGTAGGGGGTCGTGCTGGGGGTAGTGTTTTAGGGTTTAGGGTAGTGCAGTGGTGTTTGTGTAGTGTAGGGGGTCGTGCAGGGGGTGGTGATTTAGGGCAGTGCAGTGGTGTTCGGGCAGTGTAGGTGGTCATGCAGGGGGTGGTGATTTAGGGTTCAGGGCAGTGCAGTGGTGTTCGGGCAGTTTAGGAAGTTATGCTGATGGTGGTGTTTTAGGGTTCAGGGCAGTGCAGTGGTGTTCGGGCAGTGTAGGGGGTCGTGCTGGGGGTGGTGTTTTAGGGTTCAGGGCAGTGCAGTGTGTACTGACAGTGTAGGGGGTCGTGCTGGGGATGGTGTTTTAGGGTTCAGGGCAGTGCAGTGGTGTTCGGGCAGTGTAGGGGGTCATGCTGGGATGGTGTTTTAGGGTTCAGGGCAGTGCAGTGGTGTTCGGGCAGTGTAGGGGTCGTGTTTTAGGGTTCAGGGCAGTGCAGTGGTGTTCGGGCAGTGCAGGGGGCGTGCTGGGGGTGGTGTTTTAGGGTTCAGGGCAGTGCAGTGCAGTGGTGTTTGGGCAGTGTAGGGAGTCATGCAGGGGGTGGAGCTTTAGGGTTTAGGGCAGTGCAGTGGTGTTTGGGCAGGGTAGGGGGTCGTGCAGGAGGTGGTGTTTTATGGTTTAGGGCAGTGCAGTGGTGTTAGGGCAGTGTAGGGGGTCGTGCAGGGGGGTGGTGTTTTAGGGTTTAGGGCAGTGCAGTAGTGTTCGGGCATTGTAGGGGGTCATGCAGGGGGTGGTGTTTTAGGGTTTAGGGCAGTGCAGTGGTGTTCGGCAGTGTAGGGAGTCGTGCAAGGGGGTGGTGTTTTAGGGCAGAGCAGTGGTGTTTGGGCAGTGTAGGGGGTCGTGCTGGGGTGGTGTTTTAGGGTTTAGGGTAGGGCAGTGGTGTTTGGGCAGTGTTGGGATTCGTGCAGGGGGTGGTGTTTTAGGGTTAAGGGCAGTGCAGTGGTGTTCTGGCAATGTAGGGGGTCGTGCAGGGGGGTGGTGTTTAAGGGTTTAGGGCAGTGCAGTGGTGTTTGGGCAGTGTAGGGGGTTGTGCAGGGGGTGGTGTTTTAGGGTTCAGGGCAGTGCAGTGGTGTACGGGCAGTGTAGGGGGCCCTGCATGGGGTGGTGTTTTAGGGTTCAGGGCAGTGCAGTGCAGTGGTGTTCGGGCAGTGTAGGGGGTCGTGCAGGGGATGGTGTTTTAGGGTTTAGGGCAGTGCAGTGGTGTTCGGGCAGTGTTGGGAGTCGTGCAGGGGGGTGGTGTTTTAGACTTTAGGGCAGTGCAGTGGTATTCGGGCAGTGCAGGGGGTCGTGCAGGGGGTGGTGTTTTAAGGTTTAAGGCAGTGCAGTGGTGTTCGGGCAGTGTAGGGGGTCGTGCTAAGGGTCGTGTTTTAGGGTTTAGGGCAGTGCAGTGCTCTTTGGGTAGTGTAGGGGGTCGTGCTAGGGGTGGTGTTTTAGGGTTTAGGGCAGTGCATTGGTGTTTGGGCAGTGTATGGGGTCGTGCAGGGGGTGGTGTTTTAGGGTATAGGGCAGTGCAGTGGTGTTCGGGCAGTGTAGGGGGTTGTGCAGGGGGTGGTGTTTTAGGGTTCAGGGCAGTGCAGTGGTGTACGGGCAGTGTAGGGGGCCCTGCATGGGGTGGTGTTTTAGGGTTCAGGGCAGTGCAGTGCAGTGGTGTTCGGGCAGTGTAGGAGGTCGTGCAGGGGTGGTGTTTTTGGGTTTAGGGCAGTTGTGTTAAGGCAGTGTAGGGGGTCGTGCAGAGGGTGGTGTTTTAGGGTTTAGGGCAGTGCAGTGGTGTTCGGGCAGTGTAGGGGGTCGTGCTGGGGGTGGTGTTTTGCGTTCAGGGCAGTGCAGTGGTGTACGGGCAGTGTAGGGGGTCCTGCAGGGGGTGGTTTTTTAGGATTTAGGGCAGTGCAGTGGTGTTCGGGCAGTGTAGGGGTTGTGCAGGGGGTGGTGTTTTAGGGTTCAGGGCAGTGCAGTGGTGTACGGGCAGTGTAGGGGGTCCTGCATGGGGTGGTGTTTTAGGGTTCATGGCAGTGCAGTGCAGTGGTGTTCTAGCAGTGTAACGGGTCGTGCAGGGGGTGGTGTTTTAGGGTTCAGGGCAGTGCAGTGGTGTACGGGCAGTGTAGGGGGTCCTGCATGGGGTGGTGTTTTAGGGTTCAGTGCAGTGCAGTGGTGTTCCGGCAGTGTAGGGAGTCGTGCAGGGGGTGGTGTTTTAGTGTTTAGGGCAGTGTGGTGGTTTTCGGGCAGTGTATGGGGTCGTGCAGGGGGTGGTGTTTTAGGGTTTAGGGCAGTGCAGTGGTGTTCGGGCGGTGTAGGGGGTCATGTTTTAGGGTTTAGGGCAGTGCAGTAGTGTTTGGGCATTGTAGGAGGTCATGCAGAGGGGTGGTGTTTTAGGGTTCTGGGCAGTGCAGTGGTGTACTGACAGTGTAGGGGGTTGTGCTGTGGGTGGTGTTTTAGGGTTCAGGGCAGTGCAGTGGTGTTTGGGCAGTGTAGGGGGTCGTGCTGGGATGGTGTTTTAGGGTTCAGGGCAGTGCAGTGGTGTTTGGGCAGTGTAGGGGGTCGTGCTGGGATGGTGTTTTAGGGTTCAGGGCAGTGCAGTGGTGTTCGGGCAGTGTAGGGGGTCGTGCTGGGGTGGTGTTTAGGTTTCAGGGCAGTGTAGGGAGTCATGCAGGGGGTGGAGCTTTAGGGTTTAGGGCAGTGCAGTGGTGTTCGGGAAGGGTAGGGGGTCGTGTTTTATGGTTTAGGGCAGTGCAGTGGTGTTAGGGCAGTGTAGGGGGTCGTGCAGGGGGTGGTGTTTTAGGGTTCAGTGCAGTACAGTGGTGTTCGAGCAGTGTAGGGGGTCCTGCTGGGGGTAGTCGTTTAGGGTAGTGCAGTGGTGTTTGGGTAGTGTAGGGGGTCGTGCTGGGGGTAGTGTTTTAGGGTTTAGGGTAGTGCAGTGGTGTTTGTGTAGTGTAGGGGGTCGTGCAGGGGGTGGTGGTTTAGGGCAGTGCAGTGGTGTTCGGGCAGTGTAGGTGGTCATGCAGGGGGTGGTGATTTAGGGTTCAGGGCAGTGCAGTGGTGTTCGGGCAGTTTAGGAAGTTATGCTGATGGTGGTGTTTTAGGGTTCAGGGCAGTGCAGTGGTGTTCGGGCAGTGTAGGGGGTCGTGCTGGGGGTGGTGTTTTAGGGTTCAGGGCAGTGCAGTGTGTACTGACAGTGTAGGGGGTCGTGCTGGGGATGGTGTTTTAGGGTTCAGGGCAGTGCAGTGGTGTTCGGGCAGTGTAGGGGGTCATGCTGGGATGGTGTTTTAGGGTTCAGGGCAGTGCAGTGGTGTTCGGGCAGTGTAGGGGTCGTGTTTTAGGGTTCAGGGCAGTGCAGTGGTGTTCGGGCAGTGTAGGGGGCGTGCTGGGGGTGGTGTTTTAGGGTTCAGGGCAGTGCAGTGCAGTGGTGTTTGGGCAGTGTAGGGAGTCATGCAGGGGGTGGAGCTTTAGGGTTTAGGGCAGTGCAGTGGTGTTTGGGCAGGGTAGGGGGTCGTGCAGGAGGTGGTGTTTTATGGTTTAGGGCAGTGCAGTGGTGTTAGGGCAGTGTAGGGGGTCGTGCAGGGGGGTGGTGTTTTAGGGTTTAGGGCAGTGCAGTAGTGTTCGGGCATTGTAGGGGGTCATGCAGGGGGTGGTGTTTTAGGGTTTAGCACAGTGCAGTGGTGTTCGGCAGTGTTGGGAGTCGTGCAAGGGGGTGGTGTTTTAGGTTTTAGGGCAGAGCTGTGGTGTTTGGGCAGTGTAGGGGGTCGTGCTGGGGTGGTGTTTTAGGGTTTAGGGTAGGGCAGTGGTGTTCGGGCAGTGTTGGGATTCGTGCAGGGGGGTGGTGTTTTAGGGTTAAGGGCAGTGCAGTGGTGTTCTGGCAGTGTAGGGGGTCGTGCAGGGGGGTGGTGTTTGAGGGTTTAGGGCAGTGCAGTAGTGTTCGGGCAGTGCAGGGGGTCGTGCAGGGGGTGGTGTTTTAGGGTTGAGGGCAGTGCAGTGGTGTTCGGGCAGTGCAGGGGGTCGTGCAGGGGGTGGTGTTTTAGGGTTTAGGGCAGTGCAGTGGTGTTCGGGCAGTGTTGGGAGTCGTGCAGGGGGGTGGTGTTTTAGGCTTTTGGGCAGTGCAGTGGTATTTGAGCAGTGCAGGGGGTCGTGTAGGGGGTGGTGTTTTAAGGTTTAAGGCAGTGCAGTGGTGTTCGGGCAGTGTAGGGGGTCGTGCTAAGGGTCGTGTTTTAGGGTTTAGTGCAGTGCAGTGGTCTTTGGGTAGTGTAGGGGGTTGTGTTTTAGGGTTGTGTGTTAGGGTTTAGGGCAGTGCAGTTGTGTTCGGGCAGTGTTGGGAGTTGTGCAGGGGGGTGGTGTTTTAGGCTTTAGGGCAGTGCAGTGGTATTCGGGCAGTGCAGGGGGTCGTGCAGGGGGTGGTGTTTTAGGGTTTAAGGCAGTGCAGTGGTGTTCGGGCAGTGTAGGGGGTCGTGCTAAGGGTCGTGTTTTAGGGTTTAGGGCAGTGCAGTGCTCTTTGGGTAGTGTAGGGGGTCGTGCTAGGGGTGGTGTTTTAGGGTTTAGGGCAGTGCATTGGTGTTTGGGCAGTGTATGGGGTCGTGCAGGGGGTGGTGTTTTAGGGTTTAGGGAAGTGCAGTGGTGTTCGGGCAGTGTAGGGGGTCATGCAGGGGGTGGTGTTTTAGGATTTAGGGCAGTGCAGTGGTGTTAGGGCAGTGTAGGGGGTTGTGCAGGGGGTGGTGTTTTAGGGTTCAGGGCAGTGCAGTGGTGTACGGGCAGTGTAGGGGGCCCTGCATGGGGTGGTGTTTTAGGGTTCAGGGCAGTGCAGTGCAGTGGTGTTCGGGCAGTGTAGGAGGTCGTGCAGGGGTGGTGTTTTTGGGTTTAGGGCAGTGGTGTTAAGGCAGTGTAGGGGTCGTGCAGAGGGTGGTGTTTTAGGGTTTAGGGCAGTGCAGTGGTGTTCGGGCAGTGTAGGGGGTCGTGCTGGGGGTGGTGTTTTAGCGTTCAGGGCAGTGCAGTGGTGTACGGGCAGTGTAGGGGGTCCTGCAGGGGGTGGTTTTTTGGATTTAGGGCAGTGCAGTGGTGTTCGGGCAGTGTAGGAGGTTGTGCAGGGGGTGGTGTTTTAGGGTTCAGGGCAGTGCAGTGGTGTACGGGCAGTGTAGGGGGTCCTGCATGGGGTGGTGTTTTAGGGTTCAGGGCAGTGCAGTGCAGTGGTGTTCCGGCAGTGTAAGGGGTCGTGCAGGGGGTGGTGTGTTAGGGTTCAGGGCAGTGCAGTGGTGTACGGGCAGTGTAGGGGGTCCTGCATGGGGTGGTGTTTTAGGGTTCAGGGCAGTGCAGTGCAGTGGTGTTCCGGCAGTGTAAGGGGTCGTGCAGGGGGTGGTGTTTTAGGGTTCAGGGCAGTGCAGTGGTGTACGGGCAGTGTAGGGGGTCCTGCATGGGTGGTGTTTTAGGGTTCAGGGCAGTGCAGTGCAGTGGTGTTCCGGCAGTGTAGGGGGTCATGCAGGGGGTTGTGTTTTAGTGTTTAGGGCAGTGTAGTGGTTTTCGGGCAGTGTAGGGGGTCGTGCAGGGGGTGGTGTTTTAGGGTTTAGGGCAGTGCAGTGGTGTTCGGGCGGTGTAGGGGGTCATGTTTTAGGGTTTAGGGCAGTGCAGTAGTGTTTGGGCATTGTAGTAGGTCATGCAGAGGGGTGGTGTTTCACGGTTCTGGGCAGTGCAGTGGTGTTCGGGCAGTGTAGGGGGTCGTGCAGGGGGATGGTGTTTTAGGGTTCAGGGCAGTGCAGCGGTGTTCGGGCAGTGTAGGGGGTCGTGCAGGGGGTGGTGATTTAGGGTTCAGTGCAGTGGTGTTCGGGCAGTTTAGGAAGTTGTGCTGGGGGTGGTGTTTTAGGGTTCAGGGCAGTGCAGTGGTGTACTGACAGTGTAGGGGGTCGTGCTGTGGGTGGTGTTTTAGGGTTCAGGGCAGTGCAGTGGTGTTTGGGCAGTGTAGGGGGTCGTGCTGGGATGGTGTTTTAGGGTTCAGGGCAGTGCAGTGGTGTTCGGGCAGTGTAGGGGGTCGTGCTGGGGTGGTGTTTAGGTTTCAGGGCAGTGCAGTGGTGTTCGGGCAGTGTAGGGAGTCATGCAGGGGGTGGAGCTTTAGGGTTTAGGGCAGTGCAGTGGTGTTCGGGCAGGGTAGGGGGTCGTGCAGGGGGTTGTGTTTTATGGTTTAGGGCAGTGCAGTGGTGTTAGGGCAGTGTAGGGGGTCGTGCAGGGGGTGGTGTTTTAGGGTTCAGGGCAGTACAGTGGTGTTCGGGCAGTGTAGGGGGTCCTGCTGGGGGTAGTCGTTTAGGGTAGTGCAGTGGTGTTTGGGTAGTGTAGGGGGTCGTGCTGGGGGTAGTGTTTTAGGGTTTAGGGTAGTGCAGTGGTGTTTGTGTAGTGTAGGGGGTCGTGCAGGGGGTGGTGGTTTAGGGCAGTGCAGTGGTGTTCGGGCAGTGTAGGTGGTCATGCAGGGGGTGGTGATTTAGGGTTCAGGGCAGTGTAGTGGTGTTCGGGCAGTTTAGGAAGTTATGCTGATGGTGGTGTTTTAGGGTTCAGGGCAGTGCAGTGGTGTTCGGGCAGTGTAGGGGGTCGTGCTGGGGGTGGTGTTTTAGGGTTCAGGGCAGTGCAGTGTGTACTGACAGTGTAGGGGGTCGTGCTGGGGATGGTGTTTTAGGGTTCAGGGCAGTGCAGTGGTGTTCGGGCAGTGTAGGGGGTTATGCTGGGATGGTGTTTTAGGGTTCAGGGCAGTGCAGTGGTGTTCGGGCAGTGTAGGGGGTTGTGTTTTAGGGTTCAGGGCAGTGCAGTGGTGTTCGGGCAGTGTAGGGGGCGTGCTGGGGGTGGTGTTTTAGGGTTCAGGGCAGTGCAGTGGTGTTTGGGCAGTGTAGGGAGTCATGCAGGGGGTGGAGCTTTAGGGTTTAGGGCACTGCAGTGGTGTTTGGGCAGGGTAGGGGGTCGTGCAGGAGGTGGTGTTTTATGGTTTAGGGCAGTGCAGTGGTGTTAGGGCAGTGTAGGGGGTCGTGCAGGGGGTGGTGTTTTAGGGTTCAGGGCAGTACAGTGGTGTTCGGGCAGTGTAGGGGGTCCTGCTGGGGGTAGTCGTTTAGGGTAGTGCAGTGGTGTTTGGGTAGTGTAGGGGGTCATGCTGGGGGTAGTGTTTTAGGGTTTAGGGTAGTGCAGTGGTGTTTGTGTAGTGTAGGGGGTCGTGCAGGGGGTGGTGGTTTAGGGCAGTGCAGTGGTGTTCGGGCAGTGTAGGTGGTCATGCAGGGGGTGGTGATTTAGGGTTCAGGGCAGTGTAGTGGTGTTCGGGCAGTTTAGGAAGTTATGCTGATGGTGGTGTTTTAGGGTTCAGGGCAGTGCAGTGGTGTTCGGGCAGTGTAGGGGGTCGTGCTGGGGGTGGTGTTTTAGGGTTCAGGGCAGTACAGTGTGTACTGACAGTGTAGGGGGTCGTGCTGGGGATGGTGTTTTAGGGTTCAGGGCAGTGCAGTGGTGTTCGGGCAGTGTAGGGGGTCATGCTGGGATGGTGTTTTAGGGTTCAGGGCAGTGCAGTGGTGTTCGGGCAGTGTAGGGGGTTGTGTTTTAGGGTTCAGGGCAGTGCAGTGGTGTTCGGGCAGTGTAGGGGGCGTGCTGGGGGTGGTGTTTTAGGGTTCAGGGCAGTGCAGTGGTGTTTGGGCAGTGTAGGGAGTCATGCAGGGGTGGAGCTTTAGGGTTTAGGGCAGTGCAGTGGTGTTTGGGCAGGGTAGGGGGTCGTGCAGGAGGTGGTGTTTTATGGTTTAGGGCAGTGCAGTGGTGTTAGGGCAGTGTAGGGGGTCGTGCAGGGGGGTGGTGTTTTAGGGTTTAGGGCAGTGCAGTAGTGTTCGGGCATTGTAGGGGGTCATGCAGGGGGTGGTGTTTTAGGGTTTAGGGCAGTGCAGTGGTGTTCGGCAGTGTAGGGAGTCGTGCAAGGGGGTGGTGTTTTAGGTTTTAGGGCAGAGCAGTGGTGTTTGGGCAGTGTAGGGGGTCGTGCTGGGGTGGTGTTTTAGGGTAGGGCAGTGGTGTTCGGGCAGTGTTGGGATTCGTGCAGGGGGGTGGTGTTTTAGGGTTAAGGGCAGTGCAGTGGTGTTCTGGCAGTGTAGGGGGTCGTGCAGGGGGGTGGTGTTTAAAGGTTTAGGGCAGTGCAGTAGTGTTCGGGCAGTGCAGGGGGTCGTGCAGGGGGTGGTGTTTTAGGTTTGAGGGCAGTGCAGTGGTGTTCGGGCAGTGTAGGGGGTCGTGCAGGGGTGGTGTTTTAGGGTTTAGGGCAGTGCAGTGGTGTTCGGGCAGTGTTGGGAGTCGTGCAGGGGGGTGGTGTTTTAGGATATGGGCATTGCAGTGGTATTTGAGCAGTGCAGGGGGTTGTGTAGGGGGTGGTGTTTTAAGGTTTAAGGCAGTGCAGTGGTGTTCGGGCAGTGTAGGGGGTCGTGCTAAGGGTCGTGTTTTAGGGTTTAGTGCAGTGCAGTGGTCTTTGGGTAGTGTAGGGGGTCGTGTTTTAGGGTTGTGTGTTAGGGTTTAGGGCAGTGCAGTTGTGTTCGAGTAGATAGGGGTCATGCTGGGGGTGGTGTTTTAGGGTTTAGGGCAGTGCAGTGGTGTTCAGGCAGTGTAGGGGGTCATGCAGGGGGTGGTGTTTTAGGGTTTAGGGCAGTGCAGTGGTGTTCGGGCAGTGTAGGAGGTCGTGCAGGTGGGTGGTGATTTAGGGTTCAGGGCAGTGCAGTGGTGTTCGGGCAGTTTAGGAGGTCATGCTGGGGGTGGTGATTTAGGGTTCAGGGCAGTGCAGTGGTGATCGGGCAGTGTAAGGGGTCGTGCAGGGGGTGGTGATTTAGGGTTCAAGGCAGTGCAGTGTTGTTCGGGCAGTGTAGGGGGTCATGCAGGGGGTGGTGTTTTAGGGTTCAGGGCACCGCAGTGGTGTTCGGGCAGTGTAGGGGGTCGTGCTGGGGGTGGTGTTTTAGGGTTCAGGGCAGTGCAGTGGTGTTCGGGCAGTGTAGGGGGTCGTGCTGGGGGTGGTGTTTTAGGGTTCAGGGCAGTGCAGTGGTGTTCGGGCAGTGTAGGGGGTCCTGCTGGGGTAGTCGTTTAGGGTAGTGCAGTGGTGTTTGGGTAGTATAGGGGGTACTGCTGGGGGTAGTGTTTTAGGGTTTAGGGTAGTGCAGTGGTGTTCGGGCAGTGTAGGGGGTCATGCAGGGAGTGGTGTTTTAGGGTTTAGGGCAGTGCAATGGTGTTCAGGCAGTGTAGGAGGTCGTGCAGGGGTGGTGTTTTTGGGTTTAGGGCAGTGGTGTTAAGGCAGTGTAGGGGGTCGTGCAGAGGGTGGTGTTTTAGGGTTTAGGGCAGTGCAGTGGTGTACGGGCAGTTTAGGGGGTCCTGCAGGGGGTGGTTTTTTAGGGTTCAGGGCAGTGCAGTGATGTTCAGGCAGTGTAGGGGGTCCTGCATGGGGTGGTGTTTTAGGGTTCAGTGCAGTGCAGTGGTGTTCAAGCAGTGTAGGGGGTCGTGCAGGGGTGGTGTTTTAGTGTTTAGGGCAGTGTAGTGGTGTTCGGGCAGTGTAGGGGGTCATGCTGGGGGTGGTGTTTTAGGGTTGAGGGCAGTGCATTGGTGTTCGGGCAGTGTAGGGGGTCGTGCTGGGGGTGGTGTTTTAGGGTTCAGGGCAGTGCAGTGGTGTTCGGGCAGTGTAGGGGGTCCTGCTGGGGGTAGTCATTTAGGGTAGTGAAGTGGTGTTTGGGTAGTATAGGGGGTACTGCTGGGGGTAGTGTTTTAGGGTTTAGGGTAGTGCAGTGGTGTTTGGGTAGTGTAGGGGGTCGTGCTGGGGGTAGTGTTTTAGGGTTTAGGGCAGTGCAGTGGTGTTCGGGCAGTGTAGGTGGTCGTGCAGGGGGGTGGTATTTTAGGGTTCAGGGCAGTGCAGTGGTGTTCAGGCAGTTTAGGAGGTCATTCTGGGGGTGGTGTTTTAGGGTTCAGGGCAGTGCAGTGGTGTTCGGGCAGTGTAGGGGGTCCTGCATGGGGTGGTGTTTTAGGGTTCAGGGCAGTGCAGTGCAGTGGTGTTCGGGCAGTGTAGGGGGTCGTGCAGGGGGGTGGTGATTTAGGGTTCAGGGCAGTGCAGTGGTGTTCGGGCAGTTTAGGAAGTTGTGCTGGGGGTGGTGTTTTAGGGTTCAGGGCAGTGCAGTGGTGTTCGGGCAGTGTAGGGGGTCGTGCTGGGGGTGGTGTTTTAGGGTTCAGGGCAGTGCAGTGGTGTACTGACAGTGTAGGGGGTCGTGCTGGGGGTGGTGTTTTAGCGTTCAGGGCAGTGCAGTGGTGTTCGGGCAGTGTAGGGGGTCGTGCTGGGATGGTGTTTTAGGGTTCAGGGCAGTGCAGTGTTCGGGCAGTGTAGGGGGTCGTGCTGGGGTGGTGTTTTAGGGTTCAGGGCAGTGCAGTGGTGTTCGGGCAGTGTAGGGGGCGTGCTGGGGGTGGTGTTTTAGGGTTTAGGGCAGTGCAGTGGTGTGCTGACAGTGTAGGGGGTCGTGCTGGGGGTGGTGTTTTAGGGTTCAGGGCAGTGCAGTGGTGTTCGGGCAGTGTAGGGGGTCGTGCTGGGATGGTGTTTTAGGGTTCAGGGCAGTGCAATGGTGTTCGGGCAGTGTAGGGGGTCGTGCTGGGGTGGTGTTTTAGGGTTCAGGGCAGTGCAGTGCAGTGGTGTTTGGGCAGTGTAGGGAGTCATGCAGTGGGTGGAGCTTTAGGGTTTAGGGCAGTGCAGTGGTGTTCGGGCAGTGTAGGGGGTCGTGCAGGGGATGGTGTTGTAGGGTTCAGGGCAGTGCAGTGGTGTTCGGGCAGTGTAGGGGGTCCTGCTTGGGGTAGTCATTTAGGGTAGTGCAGTGGTGTTTGGGTAGTGTAGGGGGTCGTGCTGGGGGTAGTGTTTTAGGGTTTAGGGTAGTGCAGTGGTGTTTGTGTAGTATAGGGGGTACTGCTGGGGGTAGTGTTTTTGGGTTTAGGGCAGTTGTGTTAAGGCAGTGTAGGGGGTCGTGCAGAGGGTGGTGTTTTAGGGTTTAGGGCAGTGCAGTGGTGTTCGGGCAGTGTAGGGGTTCGTGCTGGGGGTGGTGTTTTAGCGTTCAGGGCAGTGCAGTGGTGTACAAGCAGTGTAGGGGGTCCTGCAGGGGGTGGTTTTTTAGGATTTAGGGCAGTGCAGTGGTGTTCGGGCAGTGTAGGGGTTGTGCAGGGGGTGGTGTTTTAGGGTTCAGGGCAGTGCAGTGGTGTACGGGCAGTGTAGGGGGTCCTGCATGGGGTGGTGTTTTAGGGTTCATGGCAGTGCAGTGCAGTGGTGTTCTAGCAGTGTAACGGGTCGTGCAGGGGGTGGTGTTTTAGGGTTCAGGGCAGTGCAGTGGTGTACGGGCAGTGTAGGGGGTCCTGCATGGGGTGGTGTTTTAGGGTTCAGTGCAGTGCAGTGGTGTTCCGGCAGTGTAGGGGGTTGTGCAGGGGGTGGTGTTTTAGTGTTTAGGGCAGTGTAGTGGTTTTCGGGCAGTGTATGGGGTCGTGCAGGGGGTGGTGTTTTAGGGTTTAGGGCAGTGCAGTGGTGTTCGGGCGGTGTAGGGGGTCATGTTTTAGGGTTTAGGGCAGTGCAGTAGTGTTTGGGCATTGTAGGAGGTCATGCAGAGGGGTGGTGTTTTAGGGTTCTGGGCAGTGCAGTGGTGTTCGGGCAGTGTAGGGGGTCGTGCAGGGGGATGGTGTTGTAGGGTTCAGGGCTGTGCAGCGGTGTTCGGGCAGTGTAGGGGGTCGTGCAGGGGGGTGGTGATTTAGGGTTCAGGGCAGTGCAGTGGTGTTCGGGCAGTTTAGGAAGTTGTGCTGGGGGTGGTGTTTTAGGGTTCAGGGCAGTGCAGTGGTGTACTGACAGTGTAGGGGGTCGTGCTGTGGGTGGTGTTTTAGGGTTCAGGGCAGTGCAGTGGTGTTTGGGCAGTGTAGGGGGTCGTGCTGGGATGGTGTTTTAGGGTTCAGGGCAGTGCAGTGGTGTTTGGGCAGTGTAGGGGGTCGTGCTGGGATGGTGTTTTAGGGTTCAGGGCAGTGCAGTGGTGTTCGGGCAGTGTAGGGGGTCGTGCTGGGGTGGTGTTTAGGTTTCAGGGCAGTGTAGGGAGTCATGCAGGGGGTGGAGCTTTAGGGTTTAGGGCAGTGCAGTGGTGTTCGGGCAGGGTAGGGGGTCGTGCAGGGGGTGGTGTTTTATGGTTTAGGGCAGTGCAGTGGTGTTAGGGCAGTGTAGGGGGTCGTGCAGGGGGTGGTGTTTTAGGGTTCAGTGCAGTACAGTGGTGTTCGGGCAGTGTAGGGGGTCCTGCTGGGGGTAGTCGTTTAGGGTAGTGCAGTGGTGTTTGGGTAGTGTAGGGGGTCGTGCTGGGGGTAGTGTTTTAGGGTTTAGGGTAGTGCAGTGGTGTTTGTGTAGTGTAGGGGGTCGTGCAGGGGGTGGTGGTTTAGGGCAGTGCAGTGGTGTTCGGGCAGTGTAGGTGGTCATGCAGGGGGTGGTGATTTAGGGTTCAGGGCAGTGCAGTGGTGTTCGGGCAGTTTAGGAAGTTATTCTGATGGTGGTGTTTTAGGGTTCAGGGCAGTGCAGTGGTGTTCGGGCAGTGTAGGGGGTCGTGCTGGGGGTGGTGTTTTAGGGTTCAGGGCAGTGCAGTGTGTACTGACAGTGTAGGGGGTCATGCTGGGGATGGTGTTTTAGGGTTCAGGGCAGTGCAGTGGTGTTCGGGCAGTGTAGGGGGTCATGCTGGGATGGTGTTTTAGGGTTCAGGGCAGTGCAGTGGTGTTCGGGCAGTGTAGGGGTCGTGTTTTAGGGTTCAGGGCAGTGCAGTGGTGTTCGGGCAGTGTAGGGGGCGTGCTGGAGGTGGTGTTTTAGGGTTCAGGGCAGTGCAGTGCAGTGGTGTTTGGGCAGTGTAGGGAGTCATGCAGGGGGTGGAGCTTTAGGGTTTAGGGCAGTGCAGTGGTGTTTGGGCAGGGTAGGGGGTCGTGCAGGAGGTGGTGTTTTATGGTTTAGGGCAGTGCAGTGGTGTTAGGGCAGTGTAGGGGGTCGTGCAGGGGGGTGGTGTTTTAGGGTTTAGGGCAGTGCAGTAGTGTTCGGGCATTGTAGGGGGTCATGCAGGGGGTGGTGTTTTAGGGTTTAGCGCAGTGCAGTGGTGTTCGGCAGTGTAGGGAGTCGTGCAAGGGGGTGGTGTTTTAGGTTTTAGGGCAGAGCAGTGGTGTTTGGGCAGTGTAGGGGGTCGTGCTGGGGTGGTGTTAGGGTTTAGGGTAGGGCAGTGGTGTTCGGGCAGTGTTGGGATTCGTGCAGGGGGGTGGTGTTTTAGGGTTAAGGGCAGTGCAGTGGTGTTCTGGCAGTGTAGGGGGTCGTGCAGGGGGGTGGTGTTTAAGGGTTTAGGGCAGTGCAGTAGTGTTCGGGCAGTGCAGGGGGTCGTGCAGGGGGTGGTGTTTTAGGGTTGAGGGCAGTGCAGTGGTGTTCGGGCAGTGTAGGGGGTCGTGCAGGGGGTGGTGTTTTAGGGTTTAGGGCAGTGCAGTGGTGTTCGGGCAGTGTTGGGAGTCGTGCAGGGGGGTGGTGTTTTAGGCTTTTGGGCAGTGCAGTGGTATTTGAGCAGTGCAGGGGGTCGTGTAGGGGGTGGTGTTTTAAGGTTTAAGGCAGTGCAGTGGTGTTCGGGCAGTGTAGGGGGTCGTGCTAAGGGTCGTCTTTTAGGGTTTAGTGCAGTGCAGTGGTCTTTGGGTAGTGTAGGGGGTCGTGTTTTAGGGTTGTGTGTTAGGGTTTAGGGCAGTGCAGTTGTGTTCGGGCAGTGTTGGGAGTCGTGCAGGGGGGTGGTGTTTTAGGCTTTAGGGCAGTGCAGTGGTATTCGGGCAGTGCAGGGGGTCGTGCAGGGGGTGGTGTTTTAGGGTTTAAGGTAGTGCAGTGGTGTTCGGGCAGTGTAGGGGGTCGTGCTAAGGGTCGTGTTTTAGGGTTTAGGGCAGTGCAGTGCTCTTTGGGTAGTGTAGGGGGTCGTGCTAGGGGTGGTGTTTTAGGGTTTAGGGCAGTGCATTGGTGTTTGGGCAGTGTATGGGGTCGTGCAGGGGGTGGTGTTTTAGGGTTTAGGGAAGTGCAGTGGTGTTCGGGCAGTGTAGGGGGTCATGCAGGGGGTGGTGTTTTAGGATTTAGGGCAGTGCAGTGGTGTTAGGGCAGTGTAGGGGGTTGTGCAGGGGGTGGTGTTTTAGGGTTCAGGGCAGTGCAGTGGTGTACGGGCAGTGTAGGGGGCCCTGCATGGGGTGGTGTTTTAGGGTTCAGGGCAGTGCAGTGCAGTGGTGTTCGGGCAGTGTAGGAGGTCGTGCAGGGGTGGTGTTTTTGGGTTTAGGGCAGTGGTGTTAAGGCAGTGTAGGGGTCGTGCAGAGGGTGGTGTTTTAGGGTTTAGGGCAGTGCAGTGGTGTTCGGGCAGTGTAGGGGGTCGTGCTGGGGGTGGTGTTTTAGCGTTCAGGGCAGTGCAGTGGTGTACGGGCAGTGTAGGGGGTCCTGCAGGGGGTGTTTTTTTAGGATTTAGGGTAGTGCAGTGGTGTTCGGGCAGTGTAGGGGGTTGTGCAGGGGGTGGTGTTTTAGGGTTCAGGGCAGTGCAGTGGTGTACGGGCAGTGTAGGGGGTCCTGCATGGGGTGGTGTTTTAGGGTTCAGGGCAGTGCAGTGCAGTGGTGTTCCGGCAGTGTAAGGGGTCGTGCAGGGGGTGGTGTTTTAGGGTTCAGGGCAGTGCAGTGGTGTACGGGCAGTGTAGGGGGTCCTGCATGGGGTGGTGTTTTAGGGTTCAGGGCAGTGCAGTGCAGTGGTGTTCCGGTAGTGTAGGGGGTCATGCAGGGGGTTGTGTTTTAGTGTTTAGGGCAGTGTAGTGGTTTTCGGGCAGTGTAGGGGGTCGTGCAGGGGGTGGTGTTTTAGGGTTTAGGGCAGTGCAGTGGTGTTCGGGCGGTGTAGGGGGTCATGTTTTAGGGTTTAGGGCAGTGCAGTAGTGTTTGGGCATTGTAGGAGGTCATGCAGAGGGGTGGTGTTTCAGGGTTCTGGGCAGTGCAGTGGTGTTCGGGCAGTGTAGGGGGTCGTGCAGGGGGATGGTGTTTTAGGGTTCAGGGCAGTGCAGCGGTGTTCGGGCAGTGTAGGGGGTCGTGCAGGGGGGTGGTGATTTAGGGTTCAGGGCAGTGCAGTGGTGTTCGGGCAGTTTAGGAAGTTGTGCTGGGGGTGGTGTTTTAGGGTTCAGGGCAGTGCAGTGGTGTACTGACAGTGTAGGGGGTCGTGCTGTGGGTGGTGTTTTAGGGTTCAGGGCAGTGCAGTGGTGTTTGGGCAGTGTAGGGGGTCGTGCTGGGATGGTGTTTTAGGGTTCAGGGCAGTGCAGTGGTGTTCGGGCAGTGTAGGGGGTCGTGCTGGGGTGGTGTTTTAGGGTTCAGGGCAGTGCAGTGGTGTTCGGGCAGTGTAGGGAGTCATGCAGGGGGTGGAGCTTTAGGGTTTAGGGCAGTGCAGTGGTGTTCGGGCAGGGTAGGGGGTCGTGCAGGGGGTTGTGTTTTATGGTTTAGGGCAGTGCAGTGGTGTTAGGGCAGTGTAGGGGGTCGTGCAGGGGGTGGTGTTTTAGGGTTCAGGGCAGTACAGTGGTGTTCGGGCAGTGTAGGGGGTCCTGCTGGGGGTAGTCGTTTAGGGTAGTGCAGTGGTGTTTGTGTAGTGTAGGGGGTCGTGCAGGGGGTGGTGGTTTAGGGCAGTGCAGTGGTGTTCGGGCAGTGTAGGTGGTCATGCAGGGGGTGGTGATTTAGGGTTCAGGGCAGTGTAGTGGTGTTCGGGCAGTTTAGGAAGTTATGCTGATGGTGGTGTTTTAGGGTTCAGGGCAGTGCAGTGGTGTTCGGGCAGTGTAGGGGGTCGTGCTGGGGGTGGTGTTTTAGGGTTCAGGGCAGTGCAGTGTGTACTGACAGTGTAGGGGGTCGTGCTGGGGATGGTGTTTTAGGGTTCAGGGCAGTGCAGTGGTGTTCGGGCAGTGTAGTGGGTCATGCTGGGATGGTGTTTTAGGGTTCAGGGCAGTGCAGTGGTGTTCGGGCAGTGTAGGGGGTTGTGTCTTAGGGTTCAGGGCAGTGCAGTGGTGTTCGGGCAGTGTAGGGGCATGCTGGGGGTGGTGTTTTAGGGTTCAGGGCAGTGCAGTGCAGTGGTGTTTGGGCAGTGTAGGGAGTCATGCAGGGGGTGGAGCTTTAGGGTTTAGGGCAGTGCAGTGGTGTTTGGGCAGGGTAGGGGGTCGTGCAGGAGGTGGTGTTTTATGGTTTAGGGCAGTGCAGTGGTGTTAGGGCAGTGTAGGGGGTCGTGCAGGGGGGTGGTGTTGTAGGGTTCAGGGCAGTGCAGCGGTGTTCGGGCAGTGTAGGGGGTCGTGCAGGGGGGTGGTGATTTAGGGTTCAGGGCAGTGCAGTGGTGTTCGGGCAGTTTAGGAAGTTGTGCTGGGGGTGGTGTTTTAGGGTTCAGGGCAGTGCAGTGGTGTACTGACAGTGTAGGGGGTCGTGCTGTGGGTGGTGTTTTAGGGTTCAGGGCAGTGCAGTGGTGTTTGGGCAGTGTAGGGGGTCGTGCTGGGATGGTGTTTTAGGGTTCAGGGCAGTGCAGTGGTGTTTGGGCAGTGTAGGGGGTCGTGCTGGGATGGTGTTTTAGGGTTCAGGGCAGTGCAGTGGTGTTCGGGCAGTGTAGGGGGTCGTGCTGGGGTGGTGTTTAGGTTTCAGGGCAGTGTAGGGAGTCATGCAGGGGGTGGAGCTTTAGGGTTTAGGGCAGTGCAGTGGTGTTCGGGCAGGGTAGGGGGTCGTGCAGGGGGTGGTGTTTTATGGTTTAGGGCAGTGCAGTGGTGTTAGGGCAGTGTAGGGGGTCGTGCAGGGGGTGGTGTTTTAGGGTTCAGTGCAGTACAGTGGTGTTCTGGCAGTGTAGGGGGTCCTGCTGGGGGTAGTCGTTTAGGGTAGTGCAGTGGTGTTTGGGTAGTGTAGGGGGTCGTGCTGGGGGTAGTGTTTTAGGGTTTAGGGTAGTGCAGTGGTGTTTGTGTAGTGTAGGGGGTCGTGCAGGGGGTGGTGGTTTAGGGCAGTGCAGTGGTGTTCGGGCAGTGTAGGTGGTCATGCAGGGGGTGGTGATTTAGGGTTCAGGGCAGTGCAGTGGTGTTCGGCCAGTTTAGGAAGTTATGCTGCTGGTGGTGTTTTAGGGTTCAGGGCAGTGCAGTGGTGTTCGGGCAGTGTAGGGGGTCGTGCTGGGGGTGGTGTTTTAGGGTTCAGGGCAGTGCAGTGTGTACTGACAGTGTAGGGGGTCGTGCTGGGGATGGTGTTTTAGGGTTCAGGGCAGTGCAGTGGTGTTCGGGCAGTGTAGGGGGTCATGCTGGGATGGTGTTTTAGGGTTCAGGGCAGTGCAGTGGTGTTCGGGCAGTGTAGGGGTCGTGTTTTAGGGTTCAGGGCAGTGCAGTGGTGTTCGGGCAGTGTAGGGAGTCATGCAGGGGGTGGAGCTTTAGGGTTTAGGGCAGTGCAGTGGTGTTTGGGCAGGGTAGGGGGTCGTGCAGGAAGTGGTGTTTTATGGTTTGGGGCAGTGCAGTGGTGTTAGGGCAGTGTAGGGGGTCGTGCAGGGGGGTGATGTTTTAGGGTTTAGGGCAGTGCAGTAGTGTTCGGGCATTGTAGGGGGTCATGCAGGGGGTGGTGTTTTAGGGTTTAGCGCAGTGCAGTGGTGTTCGGCAGTGTAGGGAGTCGTGCAAGGGGGTGGTGTTTTAGGTTTTAGGGCAGAGCAGTGGTGTTTGGGCAGTGTAGGGGGTTGTGCTGGGGAGGTGTTTTAGGGTTTAGGGTAGGGCAGTGGTGTTCGGGCAGTGTTGTGATTCGTGCAGGGGGGTGGTGTTTTAGGGTTAAGGGCAGTGTAGTGGTGTTCTGGCAGTGTAGGGGGTCGTGCAGGGGGGTGGTGTTTAAGGGTTTAGGGCAGTGCAGTAGTGTTCGGGCAGTGCAGGGGGTCGTGCAGGGGGTGGTGTTTTAGGGTTGAGGGCAGTGCAGTGGTCGGGCAGTGTAGGGGGTCGTGCAGGGGGTGGTGTTTTAGGGTTTAGGGCAGTGCAGTGGTGTTCGGGCAGTGTTGGGAGTCGTGCAGGGGGGTGGTGTTTTAGGCTTTTGGGCAGTGCAGTGGTATTTGAGCAGTGCAGAGGGTCGTGTAGGGGGTGGTGTTTTAAGGTTTAAGGCAGTGCAGTGGTGTTCGGGCAGTGTAGGGGGTCGTGCTAAGGGTCGTGTTTTAGGGTTTAGTGCAGTGCAGTGGTCTTTGGGTAGTGTAGGGGGTCGTGTTTTAGGGTTGTGTGTTAGGGTTTAGGGCAGTGCAGTTGTGTTCGGGCAGTGTTGGGAGTCGTGCAGGGGGGTGGTGTTTTAGGCTTTAGGGCAGTGCAGTGGTATTCGGGCAGTGCAGGGGGTCGTGCAGGGGGTGGTGTTTTAGGGTTTAAGGCAGTGCAGTGGTGTTCGGGCAGTGTAGGGGGTCGTGCTAAGGGTCGTGTTTTAGGGTTTAGGGCAGTGCAGTGCTCTTTGGGTAGTGTAGGGGGTCGTGCTAGGGGTGGTGTTTTAGGGTTTAGGGCAGTGCATTGGTGTTTGGGCAGTGTATGGGGTCGTGCAGGGGGTGGTGTTTTAGGGTTTAGGGAAGTGCAGTGGTGTTCGGGCAGTGTAGGGGGTCATGCAGGGGGTGGTGTTTTAGGATTTAGGGCAGTGCAGTGGTGTTAGGGCAGTGTAGGGGGTTGTGCAGGGGGTGGTGTTTTAGGGTTCAGGGCAGTGGTGTACGGGCAGTGTAGGGGGCCCTGCATGGGGTGGTGTTTTAGGGTTCAGGGTAGTGCAGTGCAGTGGTGTTCGGGCAGTGTAGGAGGTCGTGCAGGGGTGGTGTTTTTGGGTTTAGGGCAGTGGTGTTAAGGCAGTGTAGGGGTCGTGCAGAGGGTGGTGTTTTAGGGTTTAGGGCAGTGCAGTGGTGTTCGGGCAGTGTAGGGGGTCGTGCTGGGGGTGGTGTTTTAGCGTTCAGGGCAGTGCAGTGGTGTACGGGCAGTGTAGGGGGTCCTGCAGGGGGTGGTTTTTTAGGATTTAGGGTAGTGCAGTGGTGTTCGGGCAGTGTAGGGGGTTGTGCAGGGGGTGGTGTTTTAGGGTTCAGGGCAGTGCAGTGGTGTACGGGCAGTGTAGGGGGTCCTGCATGGGGTGGTGTTTTAGGGTTCAGGGCAGTGCAGTGCAGTGGTGTTCCGGCAGTGTAAGGGGTCGTGCAGGGGGTGGTGTTTTAGGGTTCAGGGCAGTGCAGTGGTGTACGGGCAGTGTAGGGGGTCCTGCATGGGGTGGTGTTTTAGGGTTCAGGGCAGTGCAGTGCAGTGGTGTTCCGGTAGTGTAGGGGGTCATGCAGGGGGTTGTGTTTTAGTGTTTAGGGCAGTGTAGTGGTTTTCGGGCAGTGTAGGGGGTCGTGCAGGGGGTGGTGTTTTAGGGTTTAGGGCAGTGCAGTGGTGTTCGGGCGGTGTAGGGGGTCATGTTTTAGGGTTTAGGGCAGTGCAGTAGTGTTTGGGCATTGTAGGAGGTCATGCAGAGGGGTGGTGTTTCAGGGTTCTGGGCAGTGCAGTGGTGTTCGGGCAGTGTAGGGGGTCGTGCAGGGGGATGGTGTTTTAGGGTTCAGGGCAGTGCAGCGGTGTTCGGGCAGTGTAGGGGGTCGTGCAGGGGGGTGGTGATTTAGGGTTCAGGGCAGTGCAGTGGTATTCGGGCAGTTTAGGAAGTTGTGCTGGGGGTGGTGTTTTAGGGTTCAGGGCAGTGCAGTGGTGTACTGACAGTGTAGGGGGTTGTGCTGTGGGTGGTGTATTAGGGTTCAGGGCAGTGCAGTGGTGTTTGGGCAGTGTAGGGGGTCGTGCTGGGATGGTGTTTTAGGGTTCAGGGCAGTGCAGTGGTGTTCGGGCAGTGTAGGGGGTCGTGCTGGGGTGGTGTTTAGGTTTCAGGGCAGTGCAGTGGTGTTCGGGCAGTGTAGGGAGTCATGCAGGGGGTGGAGCTTTAGGGTTTAGGGCAGTGCAGTGGTGTTCGGGCAGGGTAGGGGGTCGTGCAGGGGGTTGTGTTTTATGGTTTAGGGCAGTGCAGTGGTGTTAGGGCAGTGAAGGGGGTTGTGCAGGGGGTGGTGTTTTAGGGTTCAGGGCAGTACAGTGGTGTTCGGGCAGTGTAGGGGGTCCTGCTGGGGGTAGTCGTTTAGGGTAGTGCAGTGGTGTTTGGGTAGTGTAGGGGGTCGTGCTGGGGGTAGTGTTTTAGGGTTTAGGGTAGTGCAGTGGTGTTTGTGTAGTGTAGGGGGTCGTGCAGGGGGTGGTGGTTTAGGGCAGTGCAGTGGTGTTCGGGCAGTGTAGGTGGTCATGCAGGGGGTGGTGATTTAGGGTTCAGGGCAGTGTAGTGGTGTTCGGGCAGTTTAGGAAGTTATGCTGATGGTGGTGTTTTAGGGTTCAGGGCAGTGCAGTGGTGTTCGGGCAGTGTAGGGGGTCGTGCTGGGGGTGGTGTTTTAGGGTTCAGGGCAGTGCAGTGTGTACTGACAGTGTAGGGGGTCGTGCTGGGGATGGTGTTTTAGGGTTCAGGGCAGTGCAGTGGTGTTCGGGCAGTGAAGTGGGTCATGCTGGGATGGTGTTTTAGGGTTCAGGGCAGTGCAGTGGTGTTCGGGCAGTGTAGGGGGTTGTGTTTTAGGGTTCAGGGCAGTGCAGTGGTGTTCGGGCAGTGTAGGGGGCGTGCTGGGGGTGGTGTTTTAGGGTTCAGGGCAGTGCAGTGCAGTGGTGTTTGGGCAGTGTAGGGAGTCATGCAGGGGGTGGAGCTTTAGGGTTTAGGGCAGTGCAGTGGTGTTTGGGCAGGGTAGGGGGTCGTGCAGGAGGTGGTGTTTTATGGTTTAGGGCAGTGCAGTGGTGTTAGGGCAGTGTAGGGGGTCGTGCAGGGGGGTGGTGTTTTAGGGTTTAGGGCAGTGCAGTAGTGTTCGGGCATTGTAGGGGGTCATGCAGGGGGTGGTGTTTTAGGGTTTAGGGCAGTGCAGTGGTGTTCGGCAGTGTAGGGAGTCGTGCAAGGGGGTGGTGTTTTAGGTTTTAGGGCAGAGCAGTGGTGTTTGGGCAGTGTAGGGGGTCATGCTGGGGTGGTGTTTTAGGGTTTAGGGTAGGGCAGTGGTGTTCGGGCAGTGTTGGGATTCGTGCAGGGGGGTGGTGTTTTAGGGTTAAGGGCAGTGCAGTCGTGATCTGGCAGTGTAGGGGGTCGTGCAGGGGGGTGGTGTTTAAAGGTTTAGGGCAGTGCAGTAGTGTTCGGGCAGTGCAGGGGGTCGTGCAGGGGGTGGTGTTTTAGGTTTGAGGGCAGTGCAGTGGTGTTTGGGCAGTGTAGGGGGTCGTGCAGGGGGTGGTGTTTTAGGGTTTAGGGCAGTGCAGTGGTGTTCGGGCAGTGTTGGGAGTCGTGCAGGGGGGTGGTGTTTTAGGATATGGGCATTGCAGTGGTATTTGAGCAGTGCAGGGGGTCGTGTAGGGGGTGGTGTTTTAAGGTTTAAGGCAGTGCAGTGGTGTTCGGGCAGTGTAGGGGGTCGTGCTAAGGGTCGTGTTTTAGGGTTTAGTGCAGTGCAGTGGTCTTTGGGTAGTGTAGGGGGTCGTGTTTTAGGGTTGTGTGTTAGGGTTTAGGGCAGTGCAGTTGTGTTCGAGTAGATAGGGGTCATGCTGGGGGTGGTGTTTTAGGGTTTAGGGCAGTGCAGTGGTGTTCAGGCAGTGTAGGGGGTCATGCAGGGGGTGGTGTTTTAGGGTTTAGGGCAGTGCAGTGGTGTTCGGGCAGTGTAGGAGGTCGTGCAGGTGGGTGGTGATTTAGGGTTCAGGGCAGTGCAGTGGTGTTCGGGCAGTTTAGGAGGTCATGCTGGGGGTGGTGATTTAGGGTTCAGGGCAGTGCAGTGGTGATCGGGCAGTGTAAGGGGTCGTGCAGGGGGTGGTGATTTAGGGTTCAGGGCAGTGCAGTGTTGTTCGGGCAGTGTAGGGGGTCGTGCAGGGGGTGGTGTTTTAGGGTTCAGGGCACCGCAGTGGTGTTCGGGCAGTGTAGGGGGTCGTGCTGGGGGTGGTGTTTTAGGGTTCAGGGCAGTGCAGTGGTGTTCGGGCAGTGTAGGGGGTCCTGCTGGGGTAGTCGTTTAGGGTAGTGCAGTGGTGTTTGGGTAGTATAGGGGGTACTGCTGGGGGTAGTGTTTTAGGGTTTAGGGTAGTGCAGTGGTGTTCGGGCAGTGTAGGGCGTCATGCAGGGAGTGGTGTTTTAGGGTTTAGGGCAGTGCAGTGGTGTTCAGGCAGTGTAGGAGGTCGTGCAGGGGTGGTGTTTTTGGGTTTAGGGCAGTGGTGTTAAGGCAGTGTAGGGGGTCGTGCAGAGGGTGGTGTTTTAGGGTTTAGGTCAGTGCAGTGGTGTTCGGTCAGTGTAGGGGGTCGTGCTGGGGGTGGTGTTTTAGCGTTCAGGGCAGTGCAGTGGTGTACGGGCAGTTTAGGGGGTCCTGCAGGGGGTGGTTTTTTAGGGTTCAGGGCAGAGCAGTGGTGTTCAGGCAGTGTAGGGGGTTATGTAGGGGGTGGTGTTTTAGGGTTTAGGGCAGTGCAGTGGTGTTCGGGCAGTGTAGGGGGTCCTGCATGGGGTGGTGTTTTAGGGTTCAGTGCAGTGCAGTGGTGTTCAAGCAGTGTAGGGGGTCGTGCAGGGGTGGTGTTTTAGTGTTTAGGGCAGTGTAGTGGTGTTCGGGCAGTGTAGGGGGTCATGCTGGGGGTGGTGTTTTAGGGTTGAGGGCAGTGCATTGGTGTTCGGGCAGTGTAGGGGGTCGTGCTGGGGGTGGTGTTTTAGGGTTCAGGGCAGTGCAGTGGTGTTCGGGCAGTGTAGGGGGTCCTGCTGGGGGTAGTCATTTAGGGTAGTGAAGTGGTGTTTGGGTAGTATAGAGGTGAACTACTAGGGACACATACATTCCCCATGCATTCCTATGGGAGGGCAGGCCTATCTCACCACATGCACTCAGAGCACGCACGCACTTTACCCTGGGACACAGGGAAAGTGCGCAGAGACCAAACAATCACCATACCAAGTCACCAATAAAAAGCCAAAAAGTCCAGGGGTGAACCTGCCAGAAGGGCCAAGTCCAACAAGGGGGTACTGCTGGGGGTAGTGTTTAAGGGTTTAGGGTAGTGCAGTGGTGTTTGGGTAGTGTAGGGGGTCGTGCTGGGGGTAGTGTTTTAGGGTTTAGGGCAGTGCAGTGGTGTTCGGGCAGTGTAGGTGGTCGTGCAGGGGGGTGGTATTTTAGGGTTCAGGGCAGTGCAGTGGTGTTCAGGCAGTTTAGGAGGTCATTCTGGGGGTGGTGTTTTAGGGTTCAGGGCAGTGCAGTGGTGTTCGGGCAGTGTAGGGGGTCCTGCATGGGGTGGTGTTTTAGGGTTCAGGGCAGTGCAGTGCAGTGGTGTTCGGGCAGTGTAGGGGGTCGTGCAGGGGGGTGGTGATTTAGGGTTCAGGGCAGTGCAGTGGTGTTCGGGCAGTTTAGGAAGTTGTGCTGGGGGTGGTGTTTTAGGGTTCAGGGCAGTGCAGTGGTGTTCGGGCAGTGTAGGGGGTCGTGCTGGGGGTGGTGTTTTAAGGTTCAGGGCAGTGCAGTGGTGTACTGACAGTGTAGGGGGTCGTGCTGTGGGTGGTGTTTTAGGGTTCAGGGCAGTGCAGTGGTGTTTGGGCAGTGTAGGGGGTCGTGCTGGGATGGTGTTTTAGGGTTCAGGGCAGTGCAGTGGTGTTTGGGCAGTGTAGGGGGTCGTGCTGGGATGGTGTTTTAGGGTTCAGGGCAGTGCAGTGGTGTTCGGGCAGTGTAGGGGGTCGTGCTGGGGTGGTGTTTAGGTTTCAGGGCAGTGTAGGGAGTCATGCAGGGGGTGGAGCTTTAGGGTTTAGGGCAGTGCAGTGGTGTTCGGGCAGGGTAGGGGGTCGTGCAGGGGGTGGTGTTTTATGGTTTAGGGCAGTGCAGTGGTGTTAGGGCAGTGTAGGGGGTCGTGCAGGGGGTGGTGTTTTAGGGTTCAGTGCAGTACAGTGGTGTTCGGGCAGTGTAGGGGGTCCTGCTGGGGGTAGTCGTTTAGGGTAGTGCAGTGGTGTTTGGGTAGTGTAGGGGGTCGTGCTGGGGGTAGTGTTTTAGGGTTTAGGGTAGTGCAGTGGTGTTTGTGTAGTGTAGGGGGTCGTGCAGGGGGTGGTGGTTTAGGGCAGTGCAGTGGTGTTCGGGCAGTGTAGGTGGTCATGCAGGGGGTGGTGATTTAGGGTTCAGGGCAGTGCAGTGGTGTTCGGGCAGTTTAGGAAGTTATGCTGCTGGTGGTGTTTTAGGGTTCAGGGCAGTGCAGTGGTGTTCGGGCAGTGTAGGGGGTCGTGCTGGGGGTGGTGTTTTAGGGTTCAGGGCAGTGCAGTGTGTACTGACAGTGTAGGGGGTCGTGCTGGGGATGGTGTTTTAGGGTTCAGGGCAGTGCAGTGGTGTTCGGGCAGTGTAGGGGGTCATGCTGGGATGGTGTTTTAGGGTTCAGGGCAGTGCAGTGGTGTTCGGGCAGTGTAGGGGTCGTGTTTTAGGGTTCAGGGCAGTGCAGTGGTGTTCGGGCAGTGTAGGGGGCGTGCTGGGGGTGGTGTTTTAGGGTTCAGGGCAGTGCAGTGCAGTGGTGTTTGGGCAGTGTAGGGAGTCATGCAGGGGGTGGAGCTTTAGGGTTTAGGGCAGTGCAGTGGTGTTTGGGCAGGGTAGGGGGTCGTGCAGGAAGTGGTGTTTTATGGTTTAGGGCAGTGCAGTGGTGTTAGGGCAGTGTAGGGGGTCGTGCAGGGGGGTGATGTTTTAGGGTTTAGGGCAGTGCAGTAGTGTTCGGGCATTGTAGGGGGTCATGCAGGGGGTGGTGTTTTAGGGTTTAGCGCAGTGCAGTGGTGTTCGGCAGTGTAGGGAGTCGTGCAAGGGGGTGGTGTTTTAGGTTTTAGGGCAGAGCAGTGGTGTTTGGGCAGTGTAGGGGGTCGTGCTGGGGTGGTGTTTTAGGGTTTAGGGTAGGGCAGTGGTGTTCGGGCAGTGTTGGGATTCGTGCAGGGGGGTGGTGTTTTAGGGTTAAGGGCAGTGCAGTGGTGTTCTGGCAGTGTAGGGGGTCGTGCAGGGGGGTGGTGTTTAAGGGTTTAGGGCAGTGCAGTAGTGTTCGGGCAGTGCAGGGGGTCGTGCAGGGGGTGGTGTTTTAGGGTTGAGGGCAGTGCAGTGGTGTTCGGGCAGTGTAGGGGGTCGTGCAGGGGGTGGTGTTTTAGGGTTTAGGGCAGTGCAGTGGTGTTCGGGCAGTGTTGGGAGTCGTGCAGGGGGGTGGTGTTTTAGGCTTTTGGGCAGTGCAGTGGTATTTGAGCAGTGCAGGGGGTCGTGTAGGGGGTGGTGTTTTAAGGTTTAAGGCAGTGCAGTGGTGTTCGGGCAGTGTAGGGGGTCGTGCTAAGGGTCGTGTTTTAGGGTTTAGTGCAGTGCAGTGGTCTTTGGGTAGTGTAGGGGGTCGTGTTTTAGGGTTGTGTGTTAGGGTTTAGGGCAGTGCAGTTGTGTTCGGGCAGTGTTGGGAGTCGTGCAGGGGGGTGGTGTTTTAGGCTTTAGGGCAGTGCAGTGGTATTCGGGCAGTGCAGGGGGTCGTGCAGGGGGTGGTGTTTTAGGGTTTAAGGCAGTGCAGTGGTGTTCGGGCAGTGTAGGGGGTCGTGCTAAGGGTCGTGTTTTAGGGTTTAGGGCAGTGCAGTGCTCTTTGGGTAGTGTAGGGGGTCGTGCTAGGGGTGGTGTTTTAGGGTTTAGGGCAGTGCATTGGTGTTTGGGCAGTGTATGGGGTCGTGCAGGGGGTGGTGTTTTAGGGTTTAGGGAAGTGCAGTGGTGTTCGGGCAGTGTAGGGGGTCATGCAGGGGGTGGTGTTTTAGGATTTAGGGCAGTGCAGTGGTGTTAGGGCAGTGTAGGGGGTTGTGCAGGGGGTGGTGTTTTAGGGTTCAGGGCAGTGGTGTACGGGCAGTGTAGGGGGCCCTGCATGGGGTGGTGTTTTAGGGTTCAGGGTAGTGCAGTGCAGTGGTGTTCGGGCAGTGTAGGAGGTCGTGCAGGGGTGGTGTTTTTGGGTTTAGGGCAGTGGTGTTAAGGCAGTGTAGGGGTCGTGCAGAGGGTGGTGTTTTAGGGTTTAGGGCAGTGCAGTGGTGTTCGGGCAGTGTAGGGGGTCGTGCTGGGGGTGGTGTTTTAGCGTCCAGGGCAGTGCAGTGGTGTACGGGCAGTGTAGGGGGTCCTGCAGGGGGTGGTTTTTTAGGATTTAGGGTAGTGCAGTGGTGTTCGGGCAGTGTAGGGGGTTGTGCAGGGGGTGGTGTTTTAGGGTTCAGGGCAGTGCAGTGGTGTACGGGCAGTGTAGGGGGTCCTGCATGGGGTGGTGTTTTAGGGTTCAGGGCAGTGCAGTGCAGTGGTGTTCCGGCAGTGTAAGGGGTCGTGCAGGGGGTGGTGTTTTAGGGTTCAGGGCAGTGCAGTGGTGTACGGGCAGTGTAGGGGGTCCTGCATGGGGTGGTGTTTTAGGGTTCAGGGCAGTGCAGTGCAGTGGTGTTCCGGTAGTGTAGGGGGTCATGCAGGGGGTTGTGTTTTAGTGTTTAGGGTAGTGTAGTGGTTTTCGGGCAGTGTAGGGGGTCGTGCAGGGGGTGGTGTTTTAGGGTTTAGGGCAGTGCAGTGGTGTTCGGGCGGTGTAGGGGGTCATGTTTTAGGGTTTAGGGCAGTGCAGTAGTGTTTGGGCATTGTAGGAGGTCATGCAGAGGGGTGGTGTTTCAGGGTTCTGGGCAGTGCAGTGGTGTTCGGGCAGTGTAGGGGGTCGTGCAGGGGGATGGTGTTTTAGGGTTCAGGGCAGTGCAGCGGTGTTCGGGCAGTGTAGGGGGTCGTGCAGGGGGGTGGTGATTTAGGGTTCAGGGCAGTGCAGTGGTATTCGGGCAGTTTAGGAAGTTGTGCTGGGGGTGGTGTTTTAGGGTTCAGGGCAGTGCAGTGGTGTACTGACAGTGTAGGGGGTTGTGCTGTGGGTGGTGTTTTAGGGTTCAGGGCAGTGCAGTGGTGTTTGGGCAGTGTAGGGGGTCGTGCTGGGATGGTGTTTTAGGGTTCAGGGCAGTGCAGTGGTGTTCGGGCAGTGTAGGGGGTCGTGCTGGGGTGGTGTTTAGGTTTCAGGGCAGTGCAGTGGTGTTCGGGCAGTGTAGGGAGTCATGCAGGGGGTGGAGCTTTAGGGTTTAGGGCAGTGCAGTGGTGTTCGGGCAGGGTAGGGGGTCGTGCAGGGGGTTGTGTTTTATGGTTTAGGGCAGTGCAGTGGTGTTAGGGCAGTGAAGGGGGTTGTGCAGGGGGTGGTGTTTTAGGGTTCAGGGCAGTACAGTGGTGTTCGGGCAGTGTAGGGGGTCCTGCTGGGGGTAGTCGTTTAGGGTAGTGCAGTGGTGTTTGGGTAGTGTAGGGGGTCGTGCTGGGGGTAGTGTTTTAGGGTTTAGGGTAGTGCAGTGGTGTTTGTGTAGTGTAGGGGGTCGTGCAGGGGGTGGTGGTTTAGGGCAGTGCAGTGGTGTTCGGGCAGTGTAGGTGGTCATGCAGGGGGTGGTGATTTAGGGTTCAGGGCAGTGTAGTGGTGTTCGGGCAGTTTAGGAAGTTATGCTGATGGTGGTGTTTTAGGGTTCAGGGCAGTGCAGTGGTGTTCGGGCAGTGTAGGGGGTCGTGCTGGGGGTGGTGTTTTAGGGTTCAGGGCAGTGCAGTGTGTACTGACAGTGTAGGGGGTCGTGCTGGGGATGGTGTTTTAGGGTTCAGGGCAGTGCAGTGGTGTTCGGGCAGTGTAGTGGGTCATGCTGGGATGGTGTTTTAGGGTTCAGGGCAGTGCAGTGGTGTTCGGGCAGTGTAGGGGGTTGTGTTTTAGGGTTCAGGGCAGTGCAGTGGTGTTCGGGCAGTGTAGGGGGCGTGCTGGGGGTGGTGTTTTAGGGTTCAGGGCAGTGCAGTGCAGTGGTGTTTGGGCAGTGTAGGGAGTCATGCAGGGGGTGGAGCTTTAGGGTTTAGGGCAGTGCAGTGGTGTTTGGGCAGGGTAGGGGGTCGTGCAGGAGGTGGTGTTTTATGGTTTAGGGCAGTGCAGTGGTGTTAGGGCAGTGTAGGGGGTCGTGCAGGGGGGTGGTGTTTTAGGGTTTAGGGCAGTGCAGTAGTGTTCGGGCATTGTAGGGGGTCATGCAGGGGGTGGTGTTTTAGGGTTTAGGGCAGTGCAGTGGTGTTCGGCAGTGTAGGGAGTCGTGCAAGGGGGTGGTGTTTTAGGTTTTAGGGCAGAGCAGTGGTGTTTGGGCAGTGTAGGGGGTCGTGCTGGGGTGGTGTTTTAGGGTTTAGGGTAGGGCAGTGGTGTTCGGGCAGTGTTGGGATTCGTGCAGGGGGGTGGTGTTTTAGGGTTAAGGGCAGTGCAGTGGTGTTCTGGCAGTGTAGGGGGTCGTGCAGGGGGTGGTGTTTAAAGGTTTAGGGCAGTGCAGTAGTGTTCGGGCAGTGCAGGGGGTCGTGCAGGGGGTGGTGTTTTAGGTTTGAGGGCAGTGCAGTGGTGTTTGGGCAGTGTAGGGGGTCGTGCAGGGGGTGGTGTTTTAGGGTTTAGGGCAGTGCAGTGGTGTTCGGGCAGTGTTGGGAGTCGTGCAGGGGGGTGGTGTTTTAGGATATGGGCATTGCAGTGGTATTTGAGCAGTGCAGGGGGTCGTGTAGGGGGTGGTGTTTTAAGGTTTAAGGCAGTGCAGTGGTGTTCGGGCAGTGTAGGGGGTCGTGCTAAGGGTCGTGTTTTAGGGTTTAGTGCAGTGCAGTGGTCTTTGGGTAGTGTAGGGGGTCGTGTTTTAGGGTTGTGTGTTAGGGTTTAGGGCAGTGCAGTTGTGTTCGAGTAGATAGGGGTCATGCTGGGGGTGGTGTTTTAGGGTTTAGGGCAGTGCAGTGGTGTTCAGGCAGTGTAGGGGGTCATGCAGGGGGTGGTGTTTTAGGGTTTAGGGCAGTGCAGTGGTGTTCGGGCAGTGTAGGAGGTCGTGCAGGTGGGTGGTGATTTAGGGTTCAGGGCAGTGCAGTGGTGTTCGGGCAGTTTAGGAGGTCATGCTGGGGGTGGTGATTTAGGGTTCAGGGCAGTGCAGTGGTGATCGGGCAGTGTAAGGGGTCGTGCAGGGGGTGGTGATTTAGGGTTCAGGGCAGTGCAGTGTTGTTCGGGCAGTGTAGGGGGTCGTGCAGGGGGTGGTGTTTTAGGGTTCAGGGCACCGCAGTGGTGTTCGGGCAGTGTAGGGGGTCGTGCTGGGGGTGGTGTTTTAGGGTTCAGGGCAGTGCAGTGGTGTTCGGGCAGTGTAGGGGGTCCTGCTGGGGTAGTCGTTTAGGGTAGTGCAGTGGTGTTTGGGTAGTATAGGGGGTACTGCTGGGGGTAGTGTTTTAGGGTTTAGGGTAGTGCAGTGGTGTTCGGGCAGTGTAGGGCGTCATGCAGGGAGTGGTGTTTTAGGGTTTAGGGCAGTGCAGTGGTGTTCAGGCAGTGTAGGAGGTCGTGCAGGGGTGGTGTTTTTGGGTTTAGGGCAGTGGTGTTAAGGCAGTGTAGGGGGTCGTGCAGAGGGTGGTGTTTTAGGGTTTAGGTCAGTGCAGTGGTGTTCGGTCAGTGTAGGGGGTCGTGCTGGGGGTGGTGTTTTAGCGTTCAGGGCAGTGCAGTGGTGTACGGGCAGTTTAGGGGGTCCTGCAGGGGGTGGTTTTTTAGGGTTCAGGGCAGTGCAGTGGTGTTCAGGCAGTGTAGGGGGTCATGTAGGGGGTGGTGTTTTAGGGTTTAGGGCAGTGCAGTGGTGTTCGGGCAGTGTAGGGGGTCCTGCATGGGGTGGTGTTTTAGGGTTCAGTGCAGTGCAGTGGTGTTCAAGCAGTGTAGGGGGTCGTGCAGGGGTGGTGTTTTAGTGTTTAGGGCAGTGTAGTGGTGTTCGGGCAGTGTAGGGGGTCATGCTGGGGGTGGTGTTTTAGGGTTGAGGGCAGTGCATTGGTGTTCGGGCAGTGTAGGGGGTCGTGCTGGGGGTGGTGTTTTAGGGTTCAGGGCAGTGCAGTGGTGTTCGGGCAGTGTAGGGGGTCCTGCTGGGGGTAGTCATTTAGGGTAGTGAAGTGGTGTTTGGGTAGTATAGGGGTGAACTACTAGGGACACATACATTCCCCATGCATTCCTATGGGAGGGCAGGCCTATCTCACCACATGCACTCAGAGCACGCACGCACTTTACCCTGGGACACAGGGAAAGTGCGCAGAGACCAAACAATCACCATACCAAGTCACCAATAAAAAGCCAAAAAGTCCAGGGGTGAACCTGCCAGAAGGGCCAAGTCCAACAAGGGGGTACTGCTGGGGGTAGTGTTTAAGGGTTTAGGGTAGTGCAGTGGTGTTTGGGTAGTGTAGGGGGTCGTGCTGGGGGTAGTGTTTTAGGGTTTAGGGCAGTGCAGTGGTGTTCGGGCAGTGTAGGTGGTCGTGCAGGGGGGTGGTATTTTAGGGTTCAGGGCAGTGCAGTGGTGTTCAGGCAGTTTAGGAGGTCATTCTGGGGGTGGTGTTTTAGGGTTCAGGGCAGTGCAGTGGTGTTCGGGCAGTGTAGGGGGTCCTGCATGGGGTGGTGTTTTAGGGTTCAGGGCAGTGCAGTGCAGTGGTGTTCGAGCAGTGTAGGGGGTCGTGCAGGGGGGTGGTGATTTAGGGTTCAGGGCAGTGCAGTGGTGTTCGGGCAGTTTAGGAAGTTGTGCTGGGGGTGGTGTTTTAGGGTTCAGGGCAGTGCAGTGGTGTTCGGGCAGTGTAGGGGGTCGTGCTGGGGGTGGTGTTTTAGGGTTCAGGGCAGTGCAGTGGTGTACTGACAGTGTAGGGGGTCGTGCTGGGGGTGGTGTTTTAGGGTTCAGGGCAGTGCAGTGGTGTTCGGGCAGTGTAGGGGGTCGTGCTGGGATGGTGTTTTAGGGTTCAGGGCAGTGCAGTGTTCGGGCAGTGTAGGGGGTCGTGCTGGGGTGGTGTTTTAGGGTTCAGGGCAGTGCAGTGGTGTTCGGGCAGTGTAGGGGGCGTGCTGGGGGTGGTGTTTTAGGGATCAGGGCAGTGCAGTGGTGTACTGACAGTGTAGGGGGTCGTGCTGGGGGTGGTGTTTTAGGGTTCAGGGCAGTGCAGTGGTGTTCGGGCAGTGTAGGGGGTCGTGCTGGGATGGTGTTTTAGGGTTCAGGGCAGTGCAATGGTGTTCGGGCAGTGTAGGGGGTCGTGCTGGGGTGGTGTTTTAGGGTTCAGGGCAGTGCAGTGCAGTGGTGTTTGGGCAGTGTAGGGAGTCATGCAGTGGGTGGAGCTTTAGGGTTTAGGGCAGTGCAGTGGTGTTCGGGCAGTGTAGGGGGTCGTGCAGGGGATGGTGTTGTAGGGTTCAGGGCAGTGCAGTGGTGTTCGGGCAGTGTAGGGGGTCCTGCTGGGGGTAGTCGTTTAGGGTAGTGCAGTGGTGTTTGGGTAGTGTAGGGGGTCGTGCTGGGGGTAGTGTTTTAGGGTTTAGGGTAGTGCAGTGGTGTGTGTGTAGTGTAGGGGGTCGTGCAGGGGGTGGTGTTTTAGGGTTTAAGGCAGTGCAGTGGTGTTCGGGCAGTGTAGGTGGTCGTGCAGGGGGGTGGTGTTTTAAGGTTCAGGGCAGTGCAGTGGTGTTCAAGCAGTTTAGGAGGTCATTCTGGGGGTGGTGTTTTAGGGATCAGGGCAGTGCAGTGGTGTTTGGGCAGTGTAGGGGGTCCTGCATGGGGTGGAGTTTTAGGGTTCAGGGCAGTGTAGTGCAGTGGTGTTCGGGCAGTGTAGGGGGTCGTGCAGGGGGTGGTGTTTTAGTGTTTAGGGCAGTGTAGTGGTGTTCAGGCAGTGTAGGGGGGCCTGCAGGGGGTTGAGTTTTAGGGTTTAGGGCAGTGCAGTGGTGTTCGGGCGGTGTAGGGGGTGGTGTTTGAGGGTTCTGGGCAGTGCAGTGGTGTTTGGGGAGTGTAGGGGGTCGTGCAGGGGGATGGTGTTTTAGGGTTCAGGGCAGTGCAGTGGTGTTCGGGCAGTGTAGGGGGTCGTGCAGGGGGGTGGTGATTTAGGGTTCAGGGCAGTGCAGTGGTGTTCGGGCAGTTTAGGAAGTTGTGCTGGGGGTGGTGTTTTAGGGTTCAGGGCAGTGCAGTGGTGTTCGGGCAGTGTAGGGGGTCGTGCTGGGGGTGATGTTTTAGGGTTCAGGACAGTGCAGTGGTGTACTGACAGTGTAGGGGGTCGTGCTGGGGGTGGTGTTTTAGGGTTCAGGGCAGTGCAGTGGTGTTCGGGCATTGTATGGGGTCATGCAGGGGGTGGTGTTTTAGGGTTCAGTGCAGTGGTGTTCGGCAGGGTAGGGAGTCGTGCAAGGGGGTGGTGTTTTAGGTTTTAGGGCAGTGCAGTGGTGTTCGGGCAGTGTAGGGGTCATGCTGGGGTGGTGTTTTAGGGATTAGGGCAGAGCAGTGGTGTTTGGGCAGTGTAGGGGGTCGTGCTGGGGTGGTGTTTTATGGTTTAGGGTAGGGCAGTGGTGTTCGGGCAGTGTTGGGAGTCGTGCAGGAGGGTGGTGTTTTAGGGTTAAGGGCAGTGCAGTGGTGTTCTGGCAGTGTAGGGGGTCATGCAGGGGGGTGGTGTTTAAGGGTTTAGGGCAATGCAGTAGTGTTCGGGCAGTGCAGGGGGTCGTGCAGGGGGTGGTGTTTTAGGGTTGAGGGCAGTGCAGTGGTGTTCGGGCAGTGTAGGGGGTCATGCAGGGGGTGGTGTTTTAGGGTTTAGGGCAGTGCAGTGGTGTTCGACAGTGTTGGGAGTCGTGCAGGGGGGTGGTGTTTTAGGGTTTAGGGCAGTGCAGTGGTATTCGGGCAGTGCAGGGGGTCGTGTAGGGGGTGGTGTTTTAGGGCTTAAGGCAGTGCAGTCGTGTTCGGGCAGTGCAGGGGGTCGTGCTAAGGGTCGTGTTTTAGGGTTTAGGGCAGTGCAGTGGTCTTTGGGTAGTGTAGGGGGTCGTGTTTTAGGGTTGTGTGTTAGGGTTTAGGGCAGTGCAGTGGTCTTTGGGTAGTGTAGGTGTTCATGTTTTAGGGTTGTGTGTTAGGGTTTAGGGCAGTGCAGTTGTGTTCGAGTAGATAGGGGTCGTGCTGGGGGTGGTGTTTTAGGGTTTAGGGCAGTGCAGTTCTGTTGGGGTAGTGTAGGGGGTCGTGCTGGGAGTGGTGTTTTAGGGTTTAGGGCAGTGCATTGGTGTTTGGGCAGTGTATGGGGTCGTGCAGGGGGTGGTGTTTTAGGGTTTAGGGCAGTGCAGTGGTGTTCGGGCCGTGTAGGGGGTCATGCAGGGGGTGGTGTTTTAGGGTTTAGGGCAGTGCAGTGGTGTTCGGGCAGTGTAGGAAGTCGTGCAGGTGGGTGGTGATTTAGGGTTCAGGGCAGTGCAGTGGTGTTCGGGCAGTTTAGGAGGTCATGCTGGGGGTGGTGATTTAGGGTTCAAGGCAGTGCAGTGGTGTTCAGGCAGTGTAGGGGGTCGTGCTAGGGGTGGTGTTTTAGGGTTCAGGGCAGTGCAGTGGTGTTCGGGCAGTGTAGGGGGTCGTGCTGGGGGTGGTGTTTTAGGGTTCAGGGCAGTGCAGTGGTGTTCGGGCAGTGTAGGGGGTCATGCAGGGGGTGGTGTTTTAGTGTTTAGGGCAGTGTAGTGGTGTTCGGGCAGTGTAGGGGGGCCTGCAGGGGGTTGTGTTTTAGGGTTTAGGGCAGTGCAGTGGTGTACGGACGGTGTAGGGGGTCGTGTTTTAGGGTTTAGGGCAGTGCAGTAGTGTTTGGGCATTGTAGGGGGTCATGCAGAGGGGTTGTGTTTTAGGGTTCTGGGCAGTGCAGTGGTGTTTGGGCAGTGTAGGGGGTCGTGCAGGGGCATGGTGTTTTAGGGTTCAGGGCAGTGCAGTGGTGTTCGAGCAGTGTAGGGGGTCGTGCAGGGGGGTGGTGATTTAGGGTTCAGGGCAGTGCAGTGGTGTTCGGGCAGTTTAGGAAGTTGTGCTGGGGGTGGTGTTTTAGGGTTCAGGGCAGTGCAGTGGTGTTCGGGCAGTGTAGGGGGTCATGCTGGGGGTGGAGTTTTAGGGTTCAGGACAGTGCAGTGGTGTACTGACAGTGTAGGGGGTCGTGGTGGGGTGGTGTTTTAGGGTTCAGGGCAGTGCAGTGGTGTTCGGGCAGTGTAGGGGGTCGTGCTGGGATGGTGTTTTAGGGTTCAGGGCAGTGCAGTGGTGTTCGGGCAGTGTAGGGGGTCATGCTGGGGTGGTGTTTTAGGGTTCAGGGCAGTGCAGTGGTGTTCGGGCAGTGTAGGGGGGCGTGCTGGGGGTGGTGTTTTAGGGTTCAGGGCAGTGCAGTGCAGTGGTGTTTTTGGCAGTGTAGGGAGTTATGCAGGGTGTGGAGCTTTAGGGTTTAGGGCAGTGCAGTGGTGTTCGGGCAGGGTAGGGGGTCGTGCAGGGGGTGGTGTTTTATGGTTTAGGGCAGTGCAGTGGTGTTAGGGCAGTGTAGGGGGTCGTGCAGGGGGGTGGTGTTTTAGGGTTTAGGGCAGTGCAGTGGTGTTCGGGCATTGTAGGGGGTCATGCAGGGGGTGGTGTTTTAGGGTTTAGGGCAGTGCAGTGATGTTCGGCAGGGTAGGGAGTCGTGCAAGGGGGTGGTGTTTTAGGTTTTAGGGCAGTGCAGTGGTGTTCGGGCAGTGTAGGGGTCATGCTGGGGTGGTGTTTTAGGGTTTAGGGCAGAGCAGTGGTGTTTGGGCAGTGTAGGGGGTCGTGCTGGGGTGGTGTTTTATGGTTTAGGGTAGGGCAGTGGTGTTCGGGCAGTGTTGGGAGTCGTGCAGGAGGGTGGTGTTTTAGGTTTAAGGGCAGTGCAGTGGTGTTCTGGCAGTGTAGGGGGTCGTGCAGGGGGGTGGTGTTTAAGGGTTTAGGGCAGTGCAGTAGAGTTCGGGCAGTGCAGGGGGTCGTGCAGGGGGTGGTGTTTTAGGATTGAGGGCAGTGCAGTGGTGTTCGGGCAGTGTAGGGGGTCGTGCAGGGGGTGGTGTTTTAGGGTTTAGGGCAGTGCAGTGGTGTTCGACAGTGTTGGGAGTCGTGCAGGGGGTGGTTTTTTAGGCTTTAGGGCAGTGCAGTGGTATTCGGGCAGTGCAGGGGGTCGTGTAGGGGGTGGTGTTTTAGGGCTTAAGGCAGTGCAGTCGTGTTCGGGCAGTGTAGGGGGTCGTGCTAAGGGTCGTGTTTTAGGGTTTAGGGCAGTGCAGTGGTCTTTGGGTAGTGTAGGGGTCGTGTTTTAGGGTTGTGTGTTAGGGTTTAGGGCAGTGCAGTGGTCTTTGGGTAGTGTAGGGGTTCATGTTTTAGGGTTGTGTGTTAGGGTTTAGGGCAGTGCAGTTGTGTTCGAGTAGATAGGGGTCGTGCTGGGGGTGGTGTTTTAGGGTTTAGGGCAGTGCATTGGTGTTTGGGCAGTGTATGGGGTCGTGCAGGGGGTGGTGTTTTAGGGTTTAGGGCAATGCATTGGTGTTTGGGCAGTGTATGGGGTCGTGCAGGGGGTGGTGTTTTAGGGTTTAGGGCAGTTCCGTGGTGTTCGGGCAGTGTAGGGGGTCATGCAGGGGGTGGTGTTTTAGGGTTTAGGGCAGTGCAGTGGTGTTCGGGCAGTGTAGGAGGTCATGCTGGGGGTGGTGATTTAGGGTTCAAGGCAGTGCAGTGGTGTTCAGGCAGTGTAGGGGGTCGTGCAGGGGGTGGTGATTTAGGGTTCAGGGCAGTGCAGTGTTGTTCGGGCAGTGTAGGGGGTCGTGCAGGGGGTGGTGTTTTAGGGTTCAGGGCAGTGCAGTGCAGTGGTGTTCGGGCAGTGTAGGGGGTCGTGCTGGGGGTGGTGTTTTAGGGTTCAGGGCAGTGCAGTGGTGTTCGGGCAGTGTAGGGGGTCGTGCTGGGGGTGGTGTTTTAGGGTTCAGGGCAGTGCAGTGCAGTGGTGTTCGGGCAGTGTAGGGGGTCGTGCAGGGGGTGGTGTTTTAGTGTTTAGGGCAGTGTAGTGGTGTTCGGGCAGTGTAGGGGGGCCTGCAGGGGGTTGTGTTTTAGGGTTTAGGGCAGTGCAGTGGTGTTCGGGCGGTGTAGGGGGTCGTGTTTTAGGGTTTAGGGCAGTGCAGTAGTGTTTGGGCATTGTAGGGGGTCATGCAGAGGGGTGGTGTTTTAGGGTTCTGGGCAGTGCAGTGGTGTTTGGGCAGTGTAGGGGGTCGTGCAGGGGATGGTGTTTTAGGGTTCAGGGCAGTGCAGTGGTGTTCGGGCAGTGTAGGGGGTCATGCAGGGGGTGGTGATTTAGGGTTCAGGGCAGTGCAGTGGTGTTCGGGCAGTTTAGGAAGTTGTGCTGGGGGTGGTGTTTTAGGGTTCAGGGCAGTGCAGTGGTGTTCGGGCAGTGTAGGGGGTCGTGCTGGGGGTGGTGTTTTAGGGTTCAGGACAGTGCAGTGGTGTACTGACAGTGTAGGGGGTCGTGCTGGGGGTGGTGTTTTAGGGTTCAGGGCAGTGCAGTGGTGTTCAGGCAGTGTAGGGGGTCGTGCTGGGATGGTGTTTTAGGGTTCAGGGCAGTGCAGTGGTGTTCGGGCAGTGTAGGGGGTCGTGCTGGGGTGGTGTTTTAGGGTCAGGGCAGTGCAGTGGTGTTCAGGCAGTGTAGGGGGGCGTGCTGGGGGTGGTGTTTTAGGGTTCAGGGCAGTGCAGTGCAGTGGTGTTTTTGGCAGTGTAGGGAGTTATGCAGGGTGTGGAGCTTTAGGCTTTAGGGCAGTGCAGTGGTGTTCGGGCAGGGTAGGGGGTCGTGCAGGGGGGTGGTGTTTTAGGGTTTAGGGCAGTGCGGTGGTGTTCGGGCATTGTAGGGGGTCATGCAGGGGGTGGTGTTTTAGGGTTTAGGGCAGTGCAGTGGTGTTTGGCAGGGTAGGGAGTCGTGCAAGGGGGTGGTGTTTTAGGTTTTAGGGCAGTGCAGTGGTGTTCGGGCAGTGTAGGGGTCATGCTGGGGTGGTGTTTTAGGGTTTAGGGCAGAGCAGTGGTGTTTGGGCAGTGTAGGGGGTCGTGCCGGGGTGGTGTTTTATGGTTTAGGGCAGTGCAGTGGTGTTCGGGCAGTGTAGGAAGTCGTGCAGGTGGGTGGTGATTTAGGGTTCAGGGCAGTGCAGTGGTGTTCGGGCAGTTTAGGAGGTCATGCTGGGAGTGGTGATTTAGGGTTCAAGGCAGTGCAGTGGTGTTCGGGCAGTGTAGGGGGTCGTGCAGGGGGTGGTGATTTACGGTTCAGGGCAGTGCAGTGTTCGGGCAGTGTAGGGGGTCGTGCAGGGGGTGGTGTTTTAGGGTTCAGGGCAGTGCAGTGCAGTGGTGTTCGGGCAGTGTAGGGGGTCGTGCTGGGGGTGTTGTTTTAGGGTTCAGGGCAGTGCAGGGGTGTTCGGGCAGTGTAGGGGGTCGTGCTGGGGGTGGTGTTTTAGGGTTCAGGGCAGTGCAGTGGTGTTCGGGCAGTGTAGGGGGTCCTGCTGGGGGTAGTCGTTTAGGGTAGTGCAGTGGTGTTTGGGTAGTATAGGGGGTACTGCTGGGGGTAGTGTTTTAGGGTTTAGGGTAGTGCAGTGGTGTTCGGACAGTGTAGGGGGTCATGCAGGGGGTGGTGTTTTAGGGTTTAGGGCAGTGCAGTGATGTTCCGGCAGTGTAGGAGGTCGTGCAGGGGTGGTGTTTTTGGGTTTAGGGCATTGGTGTTAAGGCAGTGTAGGGGGTCATGCAGAGGGTGGTGTTTTAGGGTTTAGGGCAGAGCAGTGGTGTTCGGGCAATGTAGGGGATCGTGCTGGGGGTGGTGTTTTAGCGTTCAGGGCAGTGCAGTGGTGTACGGGCCGTTTAGGGGGTCCTGCAGGGGGTAGTTTTTTAGGGTTCAGGGCAGTGCAGTGGTGTTCAGGCAGTGTAGGGGGTCCTGCATGGGGTGGTGTTTTAGGGTTCAGGGCAGTGCAGTGGTGTTCAGGCAGTGTAGGGGGTCATGCAGGGGGTGGTGTTTTAGTGTTTAGGGCAGTGTAGTGGTGTTTGGGCAGTTTAGGAGGTCATGCTGGGGGTGGTGATTTAGGGTTCAGTGCAGTGGTGTTCGGGCAGTGTAGTGGGTCGTGCAGGGGTTGGTGATTTAGGGTTCAGGGCAGTGCAGTGTTCGGGCAGTGTAGGGGGTCGTGCAGGGGGTGGTGTTTTAGGGTTCAGGGCAGTGCAGTGGTGTTCGGGCAGTGTAGGGGGTCGTGCTGGGGTAGTGTTTTAGGGTTCAGGGCAGTGCAGTGGTGTTCGGGCAGTGTAGGGGGTCCTGCTGGGAGTAGTCGTTTAGGGTAGTGCAGTGGTGTTTGGGTAGTATAGGGGGTACTGCTGGGGGTAGTGTTTTAGGGTTTAGGGTAGTGCAGTGGTGTTCGGGCAGTGTAGGGGGTAGTGCAGGGGGTGGTGTTTTAGGTTTTAGGGCAGTGCAGTGGTGTTCGGGCAGTGTAGGGGGTCATGCATGGGGTGGTGTTTTAGGGTTCAGGGCAGTGCAGTGCAGTGGTGTTCAAGCAGTGTAGGGGGTCGTGCAGGGGGTGGTGTTTTAGGGTTTAGGGCAGTGTAGTGGTGTTCGGGCAGTGTAGGGGGTCATGCTGGGGGTGGTGTTTTAGGGTTCAGGGCAGTGCAGTGGTGTTCGGGCAGTGTAGGGGTCCTGCTGGGGGTAGTCGTTTAGGGTAGTGAAGTGGTGTTTGGGTAGTATAGGGGGTACTGCTGGGGGTAGTGTTTAAGGGTTTAGGGTAGTGCAGTGGTCTTTGGGTAGTATAGGGGGTCGTGCTGGGGGTAGTGTTTTAGGGTTTAGGGTAGTGCAGTGGTGTTTGTGTAGTGTAGGGGGCCGTGCAGGGGGTGGTGTTTTAGGGTTTAGGCCAGTGCAGTGGTGTTCGGCCAGTGTAGGTGGTCGTGCAGGGGGGTGGTATTTTAGGGTTCAGGGCAGTGCAGTGGTGTTCAGGCAGTTTAGGAGGTCATTCTGGGGGTGGTGTTTTAGGGTTCAGGGCAGTGCAGTGGTGTTCGGGCAGTGTAGGGGGTCCTGCATGGGGTGGTGTTTTAGGGTTCAGGGCAGTGCAGTGGTGTTCGGGCAGTGTAGGGGGTCATGCAGGGGGTGGTGTTTTAGTGTTTAGGGCAGTGTAATAGTGTTCGGGCAGTGTAGGGGGTCGTGCAGGGGGTTGTGTGTTAGGGTTTAGGGCAGTGCAGTGGTGTTCGGGCGGTGTAGGGGGTCGTGTTTTAGGGTTTAGGGCAGTGCAGTAGTGTTTGGGCATTGTAGGGGTCATGCAGAGGGGTGGTGTTTTAGGGTTCTGGGCAGTGCAGTGGTGTTCGGGCAGTGTAGGGGGTTGTGCAGGGGATGGTGTTTTAGGGTTCAGGGCAGTGCAGTGGTGTTCGGGCAGTGTAGGGGGTCGTGCAGGGGGTGGTGATTTAGGGTTCAGGGCAGTGCAGTGGTGTTCGGGCAGTGTAGGGGGTCGTGCAGGGGGTGGTGTTTTAGGGTTCAGGGCCGTGCAGTGCAGTGGTGTTCAGGCAGTGTAGGGGGTCGTGCTAGGGGTGGTGTTTTAGGGTTCAGGGCAGTGCAGTGGTGTTCGGGCAGTGTAGGGGGTCGTGCTGGGGGTGGTGTTTTAGGGTTCAGGGCAGTGCAGTGCAGTGGTGTTCGGGCAGTGTAGGGGGTCGTGCAGGGGGTGGTGTTTTAGTGTTTAGGGCAGTGTAGTGGTGTTCGGGCAGTGTAGGGGGGCCTGCAGGGGGTTGTGTTTTAGGGTTTAGGGCAGTGCAGTGGTGGACGGATGGTGTAGGGGGTCGTGTTTTAGGGTTTAGGGCAGTGCAGTAGTGTTTGGGCATTGTTGGGGGTCATGCAGAGGGGTGGTGTTTTAGGGTTCTGGGCAGTGCAGTGGTGTTTGGGCAGTGTAGGGGGTCGTGCAGGGGGATGGTGTTTTAGGGTTCAGGGCAGTGCAGTGGTGTTCGAGCAGTGTAGGGGGTCGTGCAGGGGGGTGGTGATTTAGGGTTCAGGGCAGTGCAGTGGTGTTCGGGCAGTTTAGGAAGTTGTGCTGGGGGTGGTGTTTTAGGGTTCAGGGCAGTGCAGTGGTGTTCGGGCAGTGTAGGGGGTCGTGCTGGGGGTGGTGATTTAGGGTTCAGGACAGTGCAGTGGTGTACTGACAGTGTAGGGGTCGTGCTGGGGGTGGTGTTTTAGGGTTCAGGGCAGTGCAGTGGTGTTCGGGCACTGTAGGGGGTCGTGCTGGGATGGTGTTTTAGGGTTCAGGGCAGTGCAGTGGTGTTCGGGCAGTGTAGGGGGTCGTGCTGGGGTGGTGTTTTAGGGTTCAGGGCAGTGCAGTGGTGTTCGGGCAGTGTAGGGGGGCGTGCTGGGGGTGGTGTTTTAGGGTTCAGGGCAGTGCAGTAAAGTGGTGTTTTTGGCAGTGTACGGAGTTATGCAGGGTGTGGAGCTTTAGGGTTTAGGGCAGTGCAGTGGTGTTCGGGCAGGGTAGGGGGTCGTGCAGGGGGTGGTGTTTTATGGTTTAGGGCAGTGCAGTGGTGTTAGGGCAGTGTAGGGGGTTGTGCAGGGGGGTGGTGTTTTAGGGTTTAGGGCAGTGCAGTGGTGTTCGGGCATTGTAGGGAGTCATGCAGGGGGTGGTGTTTTAGGGTTTAGGGCAGTGCAGTGGTGTTCGGCAGGGTAGGGAGTCGTGCAAGGGGGTGGTGTTTTAGGTTTTAAGGCAGTGCAGTGGTGTTCGGGCAGTGTAGGGGGTCGTGCTGGGGTGGTGTTTTATGGTTTAGGGTAGGGCAGTGGTGTTCGGGCAGTGTTGGGAGTCGTGCAGGAGGGTGGTGTTTTAGGGTTAAGGGCAGTGCAGTGGTGTTCTGGCAGTGTAGGGGGTCGTGCAGGGGGGTGGTGTTTAAGGGTTTAGGGCAGTGCAGTAGTGTTCGGGCAGTGCAGGGGGTCGTGCAGGGGGTGGTGTTTTAGGGTTGAGGGCAGTGCAGTGGTGTTCGGGCATTGTATGGGGTCATGCAGGGGGTGGTGTTTTAGGGTTTAGGGCAGTGCAGTGGTGTTCGGCAGGGTAGGGAGTCGAGCAGGGGGTGGTGTTTTAGGGTTTAGGGCAGAGCAGTGGTGTTTGGGCAGTGTAGGGGGTCGTGCTGGGGTGGTGTTTTATGGTTTAGGGTAGGGCAGTGGTGTTCGGGCAGTGTTGGGAGTCATGCAGGAGGGTGGTGTTTTAGGGTTAAGGGCAGTGCAGTGGTGTTCTGGCAGTGTAGGGGGTCATGCAGGGGGGTGGTGTTTCAGGGTTTAGGGCAGTGCAGTAGAGTTCGGGCAGTGCAGGGGGTCGTGCAGGGGGTGGTGTTTTAGGGTTGAGGGCAGTGCAGTGGTGTTCGGGCAGTGTAGGGGGTCGTGCAGGGGGTGGTGTTTTAGGGTTTAGGGCAGTGCAGTGGTGTTCGACAGTGTTGGGAGTTGTGCAGGGGGTGGTGTTTTAGGCTTTAGGGCAGTGCAGTGGTCTTTGGGTAGTGTAGGGGGTCGTGTTTTAGGGTTGTGTGTTAGGGTTTAGGGCAGTGCAGTGGTCTTTGGGTAGTGTAGGGGTTCATGTTTTAGGGTTGTGTGTTAAGGTTTAGGGCAGTGCAGTTGTGTTCGAGTAGATAGGGGTTGTGCTGGGGGTGGTGTTTTAGGGTTTAGGGCAGTGCAGTTCTGTTGGGGTAGTGTAGGGTGTCGTGCTGGGGGTGGTGTTTTAGGGTTTAGGGCAGTGCATTGGTGTTTGGGCAGTGTATGGGGTCGTGCAGGGGGTGGTGTTTTAGGGTTTAGGGCAGTGCAGTGGTGTTCGGGCAGTGTAGGGGGTCATGCAGGGGGTGGTGTTTTAGGGTTTAGGGCAGTGCAGTGGTGTTCGGGCAGTGTAGGAAGTCGTGCAGGTGGGTGGTGATTTAGTGTTCAGGGCAGTGCAGTGGTGTTCGGGCAGTTTAGGAGGTCATGCTGGGGGTGGTGATTTAGGGTTCAAGGCAGTGCAGTGGTGTTCAGGCAGTGTAGGGGGTCGTGCAGGGGGTGGTGATTTAGGGTTCAGGGCAGTGCAGTGTTCAGGCAGTGTAGGGGGTCGTGCAGGGGGTGGTGTTTTAGGGTTCAGGGCAGTGCAGTGGTGTTCGGGCAGTGTAGGGGGTCGTGCTGGGGGTGGTGTTTTAGGGTTCAGGGCAGTGCAGTGCAGTGGTGTTCGGGCAGTGTAGGGGGTCGTGCAGGGGGTGGTGTTTTAGTGTTTAGGGCAGTGTAGTGGTGTTCGGGCAGTGTAGGGGGGCCTGCAGGGGGTCGTGTTTTAGGGTTTAGGGAAGTGCAGTAGTGTTTGGGCATTGTAGGGGGTCATGCAGAGGGGTGGTGTTTTAGGGTTCTGGGCAGTGCAGCGGTGTTTGGGCAGTGTAGGGGGTCGTGCAGGAGGATGGTGTTTTAGGGTTCAGGGCAGTGCAGTGGTGTTCGGGCAGTGTAGGGGGTCGTGCAGGGGGTGGTGATTTAGGGTTCAGGGCAGTGCAGTGGTGTTCGGGCAGTTTAGGAAGTTGTGCTGGGGGTGGTGTTTTAGGGTTCAGGGCAGTGCAGTGGTGTTCGGGCAGTGTAGGGGGTCGTGCTGGGGGTGGTGTTTTAGGGTTCAGGACAGTGCAGTGGTGTACTGACAGTGTAGGGGGTCGTGCTGGGGGTGGTGTTTTAGGGTTCAGGGCAGTGCAGTGGTGTTCGGGCAGTGTAGGGGGTCGTGCTGGGATGGTGTTTTAGGGTTCAGGGCAGTGCAGTGGTGTTCGGGCAGTGTAGGGGGTCGTGCTGGGGTGGTGTTTTAGGGTTCAAGGCAGTGCAGTGGTGTTCGGGCAGTGTAGGGGGGTGTGCTGGGGGTGCTGTTTTAGGGTTCAGGGCAGTGCAGTGCAGTGGTGTTTTTGGCAGTGTAGGGAGTTATGCAGGGTGTGGAGCTTTAGGGTTTAGGGCAGTGCAGTGGTGTTCGGGCAGGGTAGGGGGTCGTGCAGGGGGGTGGTGTTTTAGGGTTTAGGGCAGTGCGGTGGTGCTCGGGCATTGTAGGGGGTCATGCAGGGGGTGGTGTTTTAGGGTTTAGGGCAGTGCAGTGGTGTTCGGCAGGGTAGGGAGTCGTGCAAGGGGGTGGTGTTTTAGGTTTTAGGGCAGTGCAATGGTGTTCGGGCAGTGTAGGGGTCATGCTGGGGTGTGTTTTAGGGTTTAGGGCAGAGCAGTGGTGTTTGGGCAGTGTAGGGGGTCGTGCTGGGGTGGTGTTTTATGGTTTAGGGCAGTGCAGTGGTGTTCGGGCAGTGTAGGAAGTCGTGCAGGTCGGTGGTGATTTAGGGTTCAGGGCAGTGCAGTGGTGTTCGGGCAGTTTAGGAGGTCATGCTGGGAGTGGTGATTTAGGGTTCAAGGCAGTGCAGTGGTGTTCGGGCAGTGTAGGGGGTCGTGCAGGGGGTGGTGATTTAGGGTTCAGGGCAGTGCAGTGTTCGGGCAGTGTAGGGGGTCGTGCTGGGGGTGGTGTTTTAGTGTTTAGGGCAGTGTAGTGGTGTTCGGGCAGTGTAGGGGGTCGTGCTGGGGGTGGTGTTTTAGTGTTTAGGGCAGTGTAGTGGTGTTCGGGCAGTGTAGGGGGTCGTGCTGGGGGTTGGTGTTTTAGGGTTTAGGGCAGTGCAGTGGTGTTCGGGCAGTGTAGGGCTTCCTGCATGGGGTGGTGTTTTAGGGTTCAGGGCAGTGCAGTGCAGCGGTGTTCGGGCAGTGTAGGGGGTCATGCAGGGGGTGGTGTTTTAGGGTTCAGGGCAGTGCAGTGGTGTTCGGGCAGTGTAGGGGGTCCTGCATGGGGTGGTGTTTTAGGGTTCAGGGCAGTGCAGTGGTGTTCGGGCAGTGTAGGGGGTCATGCAGGGGGTGGTGTTTTAGTGTTTAGGGCAGTGTAATAGTGTTCGGGCAGTGTAGGGGGTCGTGCAGGGGGTTGTGTGTTAGGGTTTAGGGCAGTGCAGTGGTGTTCGGGCGGTGTAGGGGGTCGTGTTTTAGGGTTTAGGGCAGTGCAGTAGTGTTTGGGCATTGTAGGGGGTCATGCAGAGGGGTGGTGTTTTAGGGTTCTGGGCAGTGCAGTGGTGTTTGGGCAGTGTAGGGGGTCGTGCAGGGGGATGGTGTTTTAGGGTTCAGGGCAGTGCAGTAGTATTCGGGCAGTGTAGGGGGTCATGCAGGGGGTGGAGTTTTAGGGTTCAGGACAGTGCAGTGGTGTACTGACAGTGTAGGGGGTTGTTGTGGGGTGGTGTTTTAGGGTTCAGGGCAGTGCAGTGGTGTTCGGGCAGTGTAGGGGGTCGTGCTGGGATGGTGTTTTAGGGTTCAGGGCAGTGCAGTGGTGTTCGGGCAGTGTAGGGGGTCATGCTGGGGTGGTGTTTTAGGGTTCAGGGCAGTGCAGTGGTGTTCGGGCAGTGTAGGGGGGCGTGCTGGGGGTGGTGTTTTAGGGTTCAGGGCAGTGCAGTGCAGTGGTGTTTTTGGCAGTGTAGGGAGTTATGCAGGGTGTGGAGCTTTAGGGTTTAGGGCAGTGCAGTGGTGTTCGGGCAGGGTAGGGGGTCGTGCAGGGGGTGGTGTTTTATGGTTTAGGGCAGTGCAGTGGTGTTAGGGCAGTGTAGGGGGTCGTGCAGGGGGGTGGTGTTTTAGGGTTTAGGGCAGTGCAGTGGTGTTCGGGCATTGTAGGGGGTCATGCAGGGGGTGGTGTTTTAGGGTTTAGGGCAGTGCAGTGATGTTCGGCAGGGTAGGGAGACGTGCAAGGGGGTGGTGTTTTAGGTTTTAGGGCAGTGCAGTGGTGTTCGGGCAGTGTAGGGGTCATGCTGGGGTGGTGTTTTAGGGTTTAGGGCAGAGCAGTGGTGTTTGGGCAGTGTAGGGGGTCGTGCTGGGGTGGTGTTTTATGGTTTAGGGTAGGGCAGTGGTGTTCGGGCAGTGTTGGGAGTCGTGCAGGAGGGTGGTGTTTTAGGTTTAAGGGCAGTGCAGTGGTGTTCTGGCAGTGTAGGGGGTCGTGCAGGGGGGTGGTGTTTAAGGGTTTAGGGCAGTGCAGTAGAGTTCGGGCAGTGCAGGGGGTCGTGCAGGGGGTGGTGTTTTAGGATTGAGGGCAGTGCAGTGGTGTTCGGGCAGTGTAGGGGGTCATGCAGGGGGTGGTGTTTTAGGGTTTAGGGCAGTGCAGTGGTGTTCGACAGTGTTGGGAGTCGTGCAGGGGGTGGTTTTTTAGGCTTTAGGGCAGTGCAGTGGTATTCGGGCAGTGCAGGGGGTCGTGTAGGGGGTGGTGTTTTAGGGCTTAAGGCAGTGCAGTCGTGTTCGGGCAGTGTAGGGGGTCGTGCTAAGGGTCGTGTTTTAGGGTTTAGGGCAGTGCAGTGGTCTTTGGGTAGTGTAGGGGGTCGTGTTTTAGGGTTGTGTGTTAGGGTTTAGGGCAGTGCAGTGGTCTTTGGGTAGTGTAGGGGTTCATGTTTTAGGGTTGTGTGTTAGGGTTTAGGGCAGTGCAGTTGTGTTCGAGTAGATAGGGGTCGTGCTGGGGGTGGTGTTTTAGGGTTTAGGGCAGTGCATTGGTGTTTGGGCAGTGTATGGGGTCGTGCAGGGGGTGGTGTTTTAGGGTTTAGGGCAGTGCAGTGGTGTTCGGGCAGTGTAGGGGGTCATGCAGGGGGTGGTGTTTTAGGGTTTAGGGCAGTGCAGTGGTGTTCGGGCAGTGTAGGAGGTCATGCTGGGGGTGGTGATTTAGGGTTCAAGGCAGTGCAGTGGTGTTCAGGCAGTGTAGGGGGTCGTGCAGGGGGTGGTGATTTAGGGTTCAGGGCAGGGCAGTGTTGTTCGGGCAGTGTAGGGGGTCGTGCAGGGGGTGGTGTTTTAGGGTTCAGGGCAGTGCAGTGCAGTGGTGTTCGGGCAGTGTAGGGGGTCGTGCTGGGGGTGGTGTTTTAGGGTTCAGGGCAGTGCAGTGGTGTTCGGGCAGTGTAGGGGGTCGTGCAGGGTTGGTGTTTTAGGGTTCAGGGCAGTGCAGTGCAGTGGTGTTCGGGCAGTGTAGGGGGTCGTGCAGGGGGTGGTGTTTTAGTGTTTAGGGCAGTGTAGTGGTGTTCGGGCAGTGTAGGGGGGCCTGCAGGGGGTTGTGTTTTAGGGTTTAGGGCAGTGCAGTGGTGTTCGGGCGGTGTAGGGGGTCGTGTTTTAGGGTTTAGGGCAGTGCAGTAGTGTTTGGGCATTGTAGGGGGTCATGCAGAGGGGTGGTGTTTTAGGGTTCTGGGCAGTGCAGTGGTGTTTGGGCAGTGTAGGGGGTCGTGCAGGGGATGGTGTTTTAGGGTTCAGGGCAGTGCAGTGGTGTTCGGGCAGTGTAGGGGGTCGTGCAGGGGGTGGTGATTTAGGGTTCAGGGCAGTGCAGTGGTGTTCGGGCAGTTTAGGAAGTTGTGCTGGGGGTGGTGTTTTAGGGTTCAGGGCAGTGCAGTGGTGTTCGGGCAGTGTAGGGGGTCGTGCTGGGGGTGGTGTTTTAGGGTTCAGGACAGTGCAGTGGTGTACTGACAGTGTAGGGGGTCGTGCTGGGGGTGGTGTTTTAGGGTTCAGGGCAGTGCAGTGGAGTTCAGGCAGTGTAGGGGGTCGTGCTGGGATGGTGTTTTAGGGTTCAGGGCAGTGCAGTGGTGTTCGGGCAGTGTAGGGGGTCGTGCTGGGGTGGTGTTTTAGGGTCAGGGCAGTGCAGTGGTGTTCGGGCAGTGTAGGGGGGCGTGCTGGGGGTGGTGTTTTAGGGTTCAGGGCAGTGCAGTGCAGTGGTGTTTTTGGCAGTGTAGGGAGTTATGCAGGGTGTGGAGCTTTAGGCTTTAGGGCAGTGCAGTGGTGTTCGGGCAGGGTAGGGGGTCGTGCAGGGGGGTGGTGTTTTAGGGTTTAGGGCAGTGCGGTAGTGTTCGGGCATTGTAGGGGGTCATGCAGGGGGTGGTGTTTTAGGGTTTAGGGCAGTGCAGTGGTGTTTGGCAGGGTAGGGAGTCGTGCAAGGGGGTGGTGTTTTAGGTTTTAGGGCAGTGCAGTGGTGTTCGGGCAGTGTAGGGGTCATGCTGGGGTGGTGTTTTAGGGTTTAGGGCAGAGCAGTGGTGTTTGGGCAGTGTAGGGGGTCGTGCCGGGGTGGTGTTTTATGGTTTAGGGCAGTGCAGTGGTGTTCGGGCAGTGTAGGAAGTCGTGCAGGTGGGTGGTGATTTAGGGTTCAGGGCAGTGCAGTGGTGTTCGGGCAGTTTAGGAGGTCATGCTGGGAGTGGTGATTTAGGGTTCAAGGCAGTGCAGTGGTGTTCGGGCAGTGTAGGGGGTCGTGTGGGGGGTGGTGATTTAGGGTTCAGGGCAGTGCAGTGTTCGGGCAGTGTAGGGGGTCGTGCAGGGGGTGGTGTTTTAGGGTTCAGGGCAGTGCAGTGCAGTGGTGTTCGGGCAGTGTAGGGGGTCGTGCTGGGGGTGGTGTTTTAGGGTTCAGGGCAGTGCAGGGGTGTTCGGGCAGTGTAGGGGGTCGTGCTGGGGGTGGTGTTTTAGGGTTCAGGGCAGTGCAGTGGTGTTCGGGCAGTGTAGGGGGTCCTGCTGGGGGTAGTCGTTTAGGGTAGTGCAGTGGTGTTTGAGTAGTATAGGGGGTACTGCTGGGGGTAGTGTTTTAGGGTTTAGGGTAGTGCAGTGGTGTTCGGACAGTGTAGGGGGTCATGCAGGGGGTGGTGTTTTAGGGTTTAGGGCAGTGCAGTGATGTTCCGGCAGTGTAGGAGGTCGTGCAGGGGTGGTGTTTTTGGGTTTAGGGCATTGGTGTTAAGGCAATGTAGGGGATCGTGCTGGGGGTGGTGTTTTAGCGTTCAGGGCAGTGCAATGGTGTACGGGCCGTTTAGGGGGTCCTGCAGGGGGTAGTTTTTTAGGGTTCAGGGCAGTGCAGTGGTGTTCAGGCAGTGTAGGGGGTCGTGCAGGGGGTGGTGTTTTAGGGTTTAGGGCAGTGCAGTGGTGTTTGGGCAGTGTAGGGCGTCCTGCATGGGGAGGTGTTTTAGGGTTCAGGGCAGTGCAGTGCAGTGGTGTTCAAGCAGTGTAGGGGGTCGTGCAGGGGGTGGTGTTTTAGTGTTTAGGGCAGTGTAGTGGTGTTCGGGCAGTGTAGGGGGTCGTGCTGGGGGTGGTGTTTTAGGGTTCAGGGCAGTGCAGTGGTGTTCGGGCAGTGTAGGGAGTCCTGCTGGGGGTAGTCGTTTAGGGTAGTGAAGTGGTGCTTGGGTAGTATAGGGGGTAATGCTGGGGGTAGTGTTTTAGGGTTTAGGGTAGTGCAGTGGTGTTTGGGTAGTGTAGGGGGTCGTGCTGGGGGTAGTGTTTTAGGGTTTAGGGTAGTGCAGTGGTGTTTGTGTAGTGTAGGGGGTCGTGCAGGGGTGGTGTTTTAGGGTTTAGGGCAGTGCAGTGGTGTTCGGCCAGTGTAGGTGGTCGTGCAGGGGGGTGGTGTTTTAGGGCTCAGGGCAGTGCAGTGGTGTTCAGGCAGTTTAGGAGGTCATTCTGGGGGTGGTGTTTTAAGGTTCAGGGCAGTGCAGTGGTGTTCGGGCAGTGTAGGGGGTCCTGCATGGGGTGGTGTTTTAGGGTTCAGGGCAGTGCAGTGGTGTTCAGGCAGTGTAGGGGGTCATGCAGGGGGTGGTGTTTTAGTGTTTAGGGCAGTGTAGTGGTGTTTGGGCAGTTTAGGAGGTCATGCTGGGGGTGGTGATTTAGGGTTCAGTGCAGTGGTGTTCGGGCAGTGTAGTGGGTCGTGCAGGGGGTGGTTATTTAGGGTTCAGGGCAGTGCAGTGTTCGGGCAGTGTAGGGGGTCGTGCAGGGGGTGGTGTTTTAGGGTTCAGGGCAGTGCAGTGGTGTTCGGGCAGTGTAGGGGGTCGTGCTGGGGTAGTGTTTTAGGGTTCAGGGCAGTGCAGTGGTGTTCGGGCAGTGTAGGGGGTCCTGCTGGGAGTAGTCGTTTAGGGTAGTGCAGTGGTGTTTGGGTAGTATAGGGGGTACTGCTGAGGGTAGTGTTTTAGGGTTTAGGGTAGTGCAGTGGTGTTCGGGCAGTGTAGGGGGTAGTGCAGGGGGTGGTGTTTTAGGGTTTAGGGCAGTGCAGTGGTGTTCGGGCAGTGTAGGGGGTCATGCTGGGGGTGGTGTTTTAGGGTTCAGGGCAGTGCAGTGGTGTTCGGGCAGTGTAGGGGTCCTGCTGGGGGTAGTCGTTTAGGGTAGTGAAGTGGTGTTTGGGTAGTATAGGGGGTACTGCTGGGGGTAGTGTTTAAGGGTTTAGGGTAGTGCAGTGGTCTTTGGGTAGTATAGGGGGTCGTGCTGGGGGTAGTGTTTTAGGGTTTAGGGTAGTGCAGTGGTGTTTGTGTAGTGTAGGGGGCCGTGCAGGGGGTGGTGTTTTAGGGTTTAGGCCAGTGCAGTGGTGTTCGGCCAGTGTAGGTGGTCGTGCAGGGGGGTGGTATTTTAGGGTTCAGGGCAGTGCAGTGGTGTTCAGGCAGTTTAGGAGGTCATTCTGGGGGTGGTGTTTTAGGGTTCAGGGCAGTGCAGTGGTGTTCGGGCAGTGTAGGGGGTCGTGCTAGGGGTGGTGTTTTAGGGTTCAGGGCAGTGCAGTTTTGTTCGGGCAGTGTAGGGGGTCGTGCTGGGGGTGGTGTTTTAGGGTTCAGGGCAGTGCAGTGCAGTGGTGTTCGGGCAGTGTAGGGGGTCGTGCAGGGGGTGGTGTTTTAGTGTTTAGGGCAGTGTAGTGGTGTTCGGGCAGTGTAGGGGGGCCTGCAGGGGGTTGTGTTTTAGGGTTTAGGGCAGTGCAGTGGTGGACGGATGGTGTAGGGGGTCGTGTTTTAGGGTTTAGGGCAGTGCAGTAGTGTTTGGGCATTGTTGGGGGTCATGCAGAGGGGTGGTGTTTTAGGGTTCTGGGCAGTGCAGTGGTGTTTGGGCAGTGTAGGGGGTCGTGCAGGGGGGTGGTGATTTAGGGTTCAGGGCAGTGCAGTGGTGTTCGGGCAGTTTAGGAAGTTGTGCTGGGGGTGGTGTTTTAGGGTTCAGGGCAGTGCAGTGGTGTTCGGGCAGTGTAGGGGGTCGTGCTGGGGGTGGTGATTTAGGGTTCAGGACAGTGCAGTGGTGTACTGACAGTGTAGGGGTCGTGCTGGGGGTGGTGTTTTAGGGTTCAGGGCAGTGCAGTGGTGTTCGGGCACTGTAGGGGGTCGTGCTGGGATGGTGTTTTAGGGTTCAGGGCAGTGCAGTGGTGTTCGGGCAGTGTAGGGGGTCGTGCTGGGGTGGTGTTTTAGGGTTCAGGGCAGTGCAGTGGTGTTCGGGCAGTGTAGGGGGGCGTGCTGGGGGTGGTGTTTTAGGGTTCAGGGCAGTGCAGTGCAGTGGTGTTTTTGGCAGTGTAGGGAGTTATGCAGGGTGTGGAGCTTTAGGGTTTAGGGCAGTGCAGTGGTGTTCGGGCAGGGTAGGGGGTCGTGCAGGGGGTGGTGTTTTATGGTTTAGGGCAGTGCAGTGGTGTTAGGGCAGTGTAGGGGGTCGTGCAGGGGGGTGGTGTTTTAGGGTTTAGGGCAGTGCAGTGGTGTTCGGGCATTGTAGGGAGTCATGCAGGGGGTGGTGTTTTAGGGTTTAGGGCAGTGCAGTGGTGTTCGGCAGGGTAGGGAGTCGTGCAAGGGGGTGGTGTTTTAGGTTTTAAGGCAGTGCAGTGGTGTTCGGGCAGTGAAGGGGTCATGCTGGGGTGGTGTTTTAGGGTTTAGGGCAGAGCAGTGGTGTTTGGGCAGTGTAGGGGGTCGTGCTGGGGTGGTGTTTTATGGTTTAGGGTAGGGCAGTGGTGTTCGGGCAGTGTTGGGAGTCGTGCAGGAGGGTGGTGTTTTAGGGTTAAGGGCAGTGCAGTGGTGTTCTGGCAGTGTAGGGGGTCGTGCAGGGGGGTGGTGTTTAAGGGTTTAGGGCAGTGCAGTAGTGTTCGGGCAGTGCAGGGGGTCGTGCAGGGGGTGGTGTTTTAGGGTTGAGGGCAGTGCAGTGGTGTTCGGGCATTGTATGGGGTCATGCAGGGGGTGGTGTTTTAGGGTTTAGGGCAGTGCAGTGGTGTTCGGCAGGGTAGGGAGTCGAGCAGGGGGTGGTGTTTTAGGGTTTAGGGCAGAGCAGTGGTGTTTGGGCAGTGTAGGGGGTCGTGCTGGGGTGGTGTTTTATGGTTTAGGGTAGGGCAGTGGTGTTCGGGCAGTGTTGGGAGTCATGCAGGAGGGTGGTGTTTTAGGGTTAAGGGCAGTGCAGTGGTGTTCTGGCAGTGTAGGGGGTCATGCAGGGGGGTGGTGTTTAAGGGTTTAGGGCAGTGCAGTAGAGTTCGGGCAGTGCAGGGGGTCGTGCAGGGGGTGGTGTTTTAGGGTTGAGGGCAGTGCAGTGGTGTTCGGGCAGTGTAGGGGGTCGTGCAGGGGGTGGTGTTTTAGGGTTTAGGGCAGTGCAGTGGTGTTCGACAGTGTTGGGAGTCGTGCAGGGGGTGGTGTTTTAGGCTTTAGGGCAGTGCAGTGGTCTTTGGGTAGTGTAGGGGGTCGTGTTTTAGGGTTGTGTGTTAGGGTTTAGGGCAGTGCAGTGGTCTTTGGGTAGTGTAGGGGTTCATGTTTTAGGGTTGTGTGTTAAGGTTTAGGGCAGTGCAGTTGTGTTCGAGTAGATAGGGGTTGTGCTGGGGGTGGTGTTTTAGGGTTTAGGGCAGTGCAGTTCTGTTGGGGTAGTGTAGGGTGTCGTGCTGGGGGTGGTGTTTTAGGGTTTAGGGCAGTGCATTGGTGTTTGGGCAGTGTATGGGGTCGTGCAGGGGGTGGTGTTTTAGGGTTTAGGGCAGTGCAGTGGTGTTCGGGCAGTGTAGGGGGTCATGCAGGGGGTGGTGTTTTAGGGTTTAGGGCAGTGCAGTGGTGTTCGGGCAGTGTAGGAAGTCGTGCAGGTGGGTGGTGATTTAGTGTTCAGGGCAGTGCAGTGGTGTTCGGGCAGTTTAGGAGGTCATGCTGGGGGTGGTGATTTAGGGTTCAAGGCAGTGCAGTGGTGTTCAGGCAGTGTAGGGGGTCGTGCAGGGGGTGGTGATTTAGGGTTCAGGGCAGTGCAGTGTTCAGGCAGTGTAGGGGGTCGTGCAGGGGGTGGTGTTTTAGGGTTCAGGGCAGTGCAGTGGTGTTCGGGCAGTGTAGGGGGTCGTGCTGGGGGTGGTGTTTTAGGGTTCAGGGCAGTGCAGTGCAGTGGTGTTCGGGCAGTGTAGGGGGTCGTGCAGGGGGTGGTGTTTTAGTGTTTAGGGCAGTGTAGTGGTGTTCGGGCAGTGTAGGGGGGCCTGCAGGGGGTCGTGTTTTAGGGTTTAGGGAAGTGCAGTAGTGTTTGGGCATTGTAGGGGGTCATGCAGAGGGGTGGTGTTTTAGGGTTCTGGGCAGTGCAGCGGTGTTTGGGCAGTGTAGGGGGTCGTGCAGGAGGATGGTGTTTTAGGGTTCAGGGCAGTGCAGTGGTGTTCGGGCAGTGTAGGGGGTCGTGCAGGGGGTGGTGATTTAGGGTTCAGGGCAGTGCAGTGGTGTTCGGGCAGTTTAGGAAGTTGTGCTGGGGGTGGTGTTTTAGGGTTCAGGGCAGTGCAGTGGTGTTCGGGCAGTGTAGGGGGTCGTGCTGGGGGTGGTGTTTTAGGGTTCAGGACAGTGCAGTGGTGTACTGACAGTGTAGGGGGTCGTGCTGGGGGTGGTGTTTTAGGGTTCAGGGCAGTGCAGTGGTGTTCGGGCAGTGTAGGGGGTCGTGCTGGGATGGTGTTTTAGGGTTCAGGGCAGTGCAGTGGTGTTCGGGCAGTGTAGGGGGTCGTGCTGGGGTGGTGTTTTAGGGTTCAAGGCAGTGCAGTGGTGTTCGGGCAGTGTAGGGGGGTGTGCTGGGGGTGCTGTTTTAGGGTTCAGGGCAGTGCAGTGCAGTGGTGTTTTTGGCAGTGTAGGGAGTTATGCAGGGTGTGGAGCTTTAGGGTTTAGGGCAGTGCAGTGGTGTTCGGGCAGGGTAGGGGGTCGTGCAGGGGGGTGGTGTTTTAGGGTTTAGGGCAGTGCGGTGGTGCTCGGGCATTGTAGGGGGTCATGCAGGGGGTGGTGTTTTAGGGTTTAGGGCAGTGCAGTGGTGTTCGGCAGGGTAGGGAGTCGTGCAAGGGGGTGGTGTTTTAGGTTTTAGGGCAGTGCAATGGTGTTCGGGCAGTGTAGGGGTCATGCTGGGGTGTGTTTTAGGGTTTAGGGCAAAGCAGTGGTGTTTGGGCAGTGTAGGGGGTCGTGCTGGGGTGGTGTTTTATGGTTTAGGGCAGTGCAGTGGTGTTCGGGCAGTGTAGGAAGTCGTGCAGGTCGGTGGTGATTTAGGGTTCAGGGCAGTGCAGTGGTGTTCGGGCAGTTTAGGAGGTCATGCTGGGAGTGGTGATTTAGGGTTCAAGGCAGTGCAGTGGTGTTCGGGCAGTGTAGGGGGTCGTGCAGGGGGTGGTGATTTAGGGTTCAGGGCAGTGCAGTGTTCGGGCAGTGTAGGGGGTCGTGCTGGGGGTGGTGTTTTAGTGTTTAGGGCAGTGTAGTGGTGTTCGGGCAGTGTAGGGGGTCGTGCTGGGGGTGGTGTTTTAGTGTTTAGGGCAGTGTAGTGGTGTTCGGGCAGTGTAGGGGGTCGTGCTGGGGGTTGGTGTTTTAGGGTTTAGGGCAGTGCAGTGGTGTTCGGGCAGTGTAGGGCTTCCTGCATGGGGTGGTGTTTTAGGGTTCAGGGCAGTGCAGTGCAGCGGTGTTCGGGCAGTGTAGGGGGTCATGCAGGGGGTGGTGTTTTAGGGTTCAGGGCAGTGCAGTGGTGTTCGGGCAGTGTAGGGGGTCCTGCATGGGGTGGTGTTTTAGGGTTCAGGGCAGTGCAGTGGTGTTCGGGCAGTGTAGGGGGTCATGCAGGGGGTGGTGTTTTAGTGTTTAGGGCAGTGTAATAGTGTTCGGGCAGTGTAGGGGGTCGTGCAGGGGGTTGTGTGTTAGGGTTTAGGGCAGTGCAGTGGTGTTCGGGCGGTGTAGGGGGTCGTGTTTTAGGGTTTAGGGCAGTGCAGTAGTGTTTGGGCATTGTAGGGGGTCATGCAGAGGGGTGGTGTTTTAGGGTTCTGGGCAGTGCAGTGGTGTTTGGGCAGTGTAGGGGGTCGTGCAGGGGGATGGTGTTTTAGGGTTCAGGGCAGTGCAGTAGTATTCGGGCAGTGTAGGGGGTCATGCAGGGGGTGGAGTTTTAGGGTTCAGGACAGTGCAGTGGTGTACTGACAGTGTAGGGGGTTGTTGTGGGGTGGTGTTTTAGGGTTCAGGGCAGTGCAGTGGTGTTCGGGCAGTGTAGGGGGTCGTGCTGGGATGGTGTTTTAGGGTTCAGGGCAGTGCAGTGGTGTTCGGGCAGTGTAGGGGGTCATGCTGGGGTGGTGTTTTAGGGTTCAGGGCAGTGCAGTGGTGTTCGGGCAGTGTAGGGGGGTGTGCTGGGGGTGGTGTTTTAGGGTTCAGGGCAGTGCAGTGCAGTGGTGTTTTTGGCAGTGTAGGGAGTTATGCAGGGTGTGGAGCTTTAGGGTTTAGGGCAGTGCAGTGGTGTTCGGGCAGGGTAGGGGGTCGTGCAGGGGGTGGTGTTTTATGGTTTAGGGCAGTGCAGTGGTGTTAGGGCAGTGTAGGGGGTCGTGCAGGGGGGTGGTGTTTTAGGGTTTAGGGCAGTGCAGTGGTGTTCGGGCATTGTAGGGGGTCATGCAGGGGGTGGTGTTTTAGGGTTTAGGGCAGTGCAGTGATGTTCGGCAGGGTAGGGAGACGTGCAAGGGGGTGGTGTTTTAGGTTTTAGGGCAGTGCAGTGGTGTTCGGGCAGTGTAGGGGTCATGCTGGGGTGGTGTTTTAGGGTTTAGGGCAGAGCAGTGGTGTTTGGGCAGTGTAGGGGGTCGTGCTGGGGTGGTGTTTTATGGTTTAGGGTAGGGCAGTGGTGTTCGGGCAGTGTTGGGAGTCGTGCAGGAGGGTGGTGTTTTAGGTTTAAGGGCAGTGCAGTGGTGTTCTGGCAGTGTAGGGGGTCGTGCAGGGGGGTGGTGTTTAAGGGTTTAGGGCAGTGCAGTAGAGTTCGGGCAGTGCAGGGGGTCGTGCAGGGGGTGGTGTTTTAGGATTGAGGGCAGTGCAGTGGTGTTCGGGCAGTGTAGGGGGTCATGCAGGGGGTGGTGTTTTAGGGTTTAGGGCAGTGCAGTGGTGTTCGACAGTGTTGGGAGTCGTGCAGGGGGTGGTTTTTTAGGCTTTAGGGCAGTGCAGTGGTATTCGGGCAGTGCAGGGGGTCGTGTAGGGGGTGGTGTTTTAGGGCTTAAGGCAGTGCAGTCGTGTTCGGGCAGTGTAGGGGGTCGTGCTAAGGGTCGTGTTTTAGGGTTTAGGGCAGTGCAGTGGTCTTTGGGTAGTGTAGGGGGTCGTGTTTTAGGGTTGTGTGTTAGGGTTTAGGGCAGTGCAGTGGTCTTTGGGTAGTGTAGGGGTTCATGTTTTAGGGTTGTGTGTTAGGGTTTAGGGCAGTGCAGTTGTGTTCGAGTAGATAGGGGTCGTGCTGGGGGTGGTGTTTTAGGGTTTAGGGCAGTGCATTGGTGTTTGGGCAGTGTATGGGGTCGTGCAGGGGGTGGTGTTTTAGGGTTTAGGGCAGTGCAGTGGTGTTCGGGCAGTGTAGGGGGTCATGCAGGGGGTGGTGTTTTAGGGTTTAGGGCAGTGCAGTGGTGTTCGGGCAGTGTAGGAGGTCATGCTGGGGGTGGTGATTTAGGGTTCAAGGCAGTGCAGTGGTGTTCAGGCAGTGTAGGGGGTCGTGCAGGGGGTGGTGATTTAGGGTTCAGGGCAGGGCAGTGTTGTTCGGGCAGTGTAGGGGGTCGTGCAGGGGGTGGTGTTTTAGGGTTCAGGGCAGTGCAGTGCAGTGGTGTTCGGGCAGTGTAGGGGGTCGTGCTGGGGGTGGTGTTTTAGGGTTCAGGGCAGTGCAGTGGTGTTCGGGCAGTGTAGGGGGTCGTGCAGGGTTGGTGTTTTAGGGTTCAGGGCAGTGCAGTGCAGTGGTGTTCGGGCAGTGTAGGGGGTCGTGCAGGGGGTGGTGTTTTAGTGTTTAGGGCAGTGTAGTGGTGTTCGGGCAGTGTAGGGGGGCCTGCAGGGGGTTGTGTTTTAGGGTTTAGGGCAGTGCAGTGGTGTTCGGGCGGTGTAGGGGGTCGTGTTTTAGGGTTTAGGGCAGTGCAGTAGTGTTTGGGCATTGTAGGGGGTCATGCAGAGGGGTGGTGTTTTAGGGTTCTGGGCAGTGCAGTGGTGTTTGGGCAGTGTAGGGGGTCGTGCAGGGGATGGTGTTTTAGGGTTCAGGGCAGTGCAGTGGTGTTCGGGCAGTGTAGGGGGTCGTGCAGGGGGTGGTGATTTAGGGTTCAGGGCAGTGCAGTGGTGTTCGGGCAGTTTAGGAAGTTGTGCTGGGGGTGGTGTTTTAGGGTTCAGGGCAGTGCAGTGGTGTTCGGGCAGTGTAGGGGGTCGTGCTGGGGGTGGTGTTTTAGGGTTCAGGACAGTGCAGTGGTGTACTGACAGTGTAGGGGGTCGTGCTGGGGGTGGTGTTTTAGGGTTCAGGGCAGTGCAGTGGAGTTCAGGCAGTGTAGGGGGTCGTGCTGGGATGGTGTTTTAGGGTTCAGGGCAGTGCAGTGGTGTTCGGGCAGTGTAGGGGGTCGTGCTGGGGTGGTGTTTTAGGGTCAGGGCAGTGCAGTGGTGTTCGGGCAGTGTAGGGGGGCGTGCTGGGGGTGGTGTTTTAGGGTTCAGGGCAGTGCAGTGCAGTGGTGTTTTTGGCAGTGTAGGGAGTTATGCAGGGTGTGGAGCTTTAGGCTTTAGGGCAGTGCAGTGGTGTTCGGGCAGGGTAGGGGGTCGTGCAGGGGGGTGGTGTTTTAGGGTTTAGGGCAGTGCGGTAGTGTTCGGGCATTGTAGGGGGTCATGCAGGGGGTGGTGTTTTAGGGTTTAGGGCAGTGCAGTGGTGTTTGGCAGGGTAGGGAGTCGTGCAAGGGGGTGGTGTTTTAGGTTTTAGGGCAGTGCAGTGGTGTTCGGGCAGTGTAGGGGTCATGCTGGGGTGGTGTTTTAGGGTTTAGGGCAGAGCAGTGGTGTTTGGGCAGTGTAGGGGGTCGTGCCGGGGTGGTGTTTTATGGTTTAGGGCAGTGCAGTGGTGTTCGGGCAGTGTAGGAAGTCGTGCAGGTGGGTGGTGATTTAGGGTTCAGGGCAGTGCAGTGGTGTTCGGGCAGTTTAGGAGGTCATGCTGGGAGTGGTGATTTAGGGTTCAAGGCAGTGCAGTGGTGTTCGGGCAGTGTAGGGGGTCGTGTGGGGGGTGGTGATTTAGGGTTCAGGGCAGTGCAGTGTTCGGGCAGTGTAGGGGGTCGTGCAGGGGGTGGTGTTTTAGGGTTCAGGGCAGTGCAGTGCAGTGGTGTTCGGGCAGTGTAGGGGGTCGTGCTGGGGGTGGTGTTTTAGGGTTCAGGGCAGTGCAGGGGTGTTCGGGCAGTGTAGGGGGTCGTGCTGGGGGTGGTGTTTTAGGGTTCAGGGCAGTGCAGTGGTGTTCGGGCAGTGTAGGGGGTCCTGCTGGGGGTAGTCGTTTAGGGTAGTGCAGTGGTGTTTGAGTAGTATAGGGGGTACTGCTGGGGGTAGTGTTTTAGGGTTTAGGGTAGTGCAGTGGTGTTCGGACAGTGTAGGGGGTCATGCAGGGGGTGGTGTTTTAGGGTTTAGGGCAGTGCAGTGATGTTCCGGCAGTGTAGGAGGTCGTGCAGGGGTGGTGTTTTTGGGTTTAGGGCATTGGTGTTAAGGCAGTGTAGGGGGTCGTGCAGAGGGTGGTGTTTTAGGGTTTAGGGCAGTGCAGTGGTGTTCGGGCAATGTAGGGGATCGTGCTGGGGGTGGTGTTTTAGCGTTCAGGGCAGTGCAATGGTGTACGGGCCGTTTAGGGGGTCCTGCAGGGGGTAGTTTTTTAGGGTTCAGGGCAGTGCAGTGGTGTTCAGGCAGTGTAGGGGGTCGTGCAGGGGGTGGTGTTTTAGGGTTTAGGGCAGTGCAGTGGTGTTTGGGCAGTGTAGGGCGTCCTGCATGGGGAGGTGTTTTAGGGTTCAGGGCAGTGCAGTGCAGTGGTGTTCAAGCAGTGTAGGGGGTCGTGCAGGGGGTGGTGTTTTAGTGTTTAGGGCAGTGTAGTGGTGTTCGGGCAGTGTAGGGGGTCGTGCTGGGGGTGGTGTTTTAGGGTTCAGGGCAGTGCAGTGGTGTTCGGGCAGTGTAGGGAGTCCTGCTGGGGGTAGTCGTTTAGGGTAGTGAAGTGGTGCTTGGGTAGTATAGGGGGTAATGCTGGGGGTAGTGTTTTAGGGTTTAGGGTAGTGCAGTGGTGTTTGGGTAGTGTAGGGGGTCGTGCTGGGGGTAGTGTTTTAGGGTTTAGGGTAGTGCAGTGGTGTTTGTGTAGTGTAGGGGGTCGTGCAGGGGTGGTGTTTTAGGGTTTAGGGCAGTGCAGTGGTGTTCGGCCAGTGTAGGTGGTCGTGCAGGGGGGTGGTGTTTTAGGGCTCAGGGCAGTGCAGTGGTGTTCAGGCAGTTTAGGAGGTCATTCTGGGGGTGGTGTTTTAAGGTTCAGGGCAGTGCAGTGGTGTTCGGGCAGTGTAGGGGGTCCTGCATGGGGTGGTGTTTTAGGGTTCAGGGCAGTGCAGTGGTGTTCAGGCAGTGTAGGGGGTCATGCAGGGGGTGGTGTTTTAGTGTTTAGGGCAGTGTAGTGGTGTTTGGGCAGTTTAGGAGGTCATGCTGGGGGTGGTGATTTAGGGTTCAGTGCAGTGGTGTTCGGGCAGTGTAGTGGGTCGTGCAGGGGGTGGTTATTTAGGGTTCAGGGCAGTGCAGTGTTCGGGCAGTGTAGGGGGTCGTGCAGGGGGTGGTGTTTTAGGGTTCAGGGCAGTGCAGTGGTGTTCGGGCAGTGTAGGGGGTCGTGCTGGGGTAGTGTTTTAGGGTTCAGGGCAGTGCAGTGGTGTTCGGGCAGTGTAGGGGGTCCTGCTGGGAGTAGTCGTTTAGGGTAGTGCAGTGGTGTTTGGGTAGTATAGGGGGTACTGCTGAGGGTAGTGTTTTAGGGTTTAGGGTAGTGCAGTGGTGTTCGGGCAGTGTAGGGGGTAGTGCAGGGGGTGGTGTTTTAGGGTTTAGGGCAGTGCAGTGGTGTTCGGGCAGTGTAGGGGGTCATGCTGGGGGTGGTGTTTTAGGGTTCAGGGCAGTGCAGTGGTGTTCGGGCAGTGTAGGGGTCCTGCTGGGGGTAGTCGTTTAGGGTAGTGAAGTGGTGTTTGGGTAGTATAGGGGGTACTGCTGGGGGTAGTGTTTAAGGGTTTAGGGTAGTGCAGTGGTCTTTGGGTAGTATAGGGGGTCGTGCTGGGGGTAGTGTTTTAGGGTTTAGGGTAGTGCAGTGGTGTTTGTGTAGTGTAGGGGGCCGTGCAGGGGGTGGTGTTTTAGGGTTTAGGCCAGTGCAGTGGTGTTCGGCCAGTGTAGGTGGTCGTGCAGGGGGGTGGTATTTTAGGGTTCAGGGCAGTGCAGTGGTGTTCAGGCAGTTTAGGAGGTCATTCTGGGGGTGGTGTTTTAGGGTTCAGGGCAGTGCAGTGGTGTTCGGGCAGTGTAGGGGGTCGTGCTAGGGGTGGTGTTTTAGGGTTCAGGGCAGTGCAGTGGTGTTCGGGCAGTGTAGGGGGTCGTGCTGGGGGTGGTGTTTTAGGGTTCAGGGCAGTGCAGTGCAGTGGTGTTCGGGCAGTGTAGGGGGTCGTGCAGGGGGTGGTGTTTTAGTGTTTAGGGCAGTGTAGTGGTGTTCGGGCAGTGTAGGGGGGCCTGCAGGGGGTTGTGTTTTAGGGTTTAGGGCAGTGCAGTGGTGGACGGATGGTGTAGGGGGTCGTGTTTTAGGGTTTAGGGCAGTGCAGTAGTGTTTGGGCATTGTTGGGGGTCATGCAGAGGGGTGGTGTTTTAGGGTTCTGGGCAGTGCAGTGGTGTTTGGGCAGTGTAGGGGGTCGTGCAGGGGGGTGGTGATTTAGGGTTCAGGGCAGTGCAGTGGTGTTCGGGCAGTTTAGGAAGTTGTGCTGGGGGTGGTGTTTTAGGGTTCAGGGCAGTGCAGTGGTGTTCGGGCAGTGTAGGGGGTCGTGCTGGGGGTGGTGATTTAGGGTTCAGGACAGTGCAGTGGTGTACTGACAGTGTAGGGGTCGTGCTGGGGGTGGTGTTTTAGGGTTCAGGGCAGTGCAGTGGTGTTCGGGCACTGTAGGGGGTCGTGCTGGGATGGTGTTTTAGGGTTCAGGGCAGTGCAGTGGTGTTCGGGCAGTGTAGGGGGTCGTGCTGGGGTGGTGTTTTAGGGTTCAGGGCAGTGCAGTGGTGTTCGGGCAGTGTAGGGGGGCGTGCTGGGGGTGGTGTTTTAGGGTTCAGGGCAGTGCAGTGCAGTGGTGTTTTTGGCAGTGTAGGGAGTTATGCAGGGTGTGGAGCTTTAGGGTTTAGGGCAGTGCAGTGGTGTTCGGGCAGGGTAGGGGGTCGTGCAGGGGGTGGTGTTTTATGGTTTAGGGCAGTGCAGTGGTGTTAGGGCAGTGTAGGGGGTCGTGCAGGGGGGTGGTGTTTTAGGGTTTAGGGCAGTGCAGTGGTGTTCGGGCATTGTAGGGAGTCATGCAGGGGGTGGTGTTTTAGGGTTTAGGGCAGTGCAGTGGTGTTCGGCAGGGTAGGGAGTCGTGCAAGGGGGTGGTGTTTTAGGTTTTAAGGCAGTGCAGTGGTGTTCGGGCAGTGAAGGGGTCATGCTGGGGTGGTGTTTTAGGGTTTAGGGCAGAGCAGTGGTGTTTGGGCAGTGTAGGGGGTCGTGCTGGGGTGGTGTTTTATGGTTTAGGGTAGGGCAGTGGTGTTCGGGCAGTGTTGGGAGTCGTGCAGGAGGGTGGTGTTTTAGGGTTAAGGGCAGTGCAGTGGTGTTCTGGCAGTGTAGGGGGTCGTGCAGGGGGGTGGTGTTTAAGGGTTTAGGGCAGTGCAGTAGTGTTCGGGCAGTGCAGGGGGTCGTGCAGGGGGTGGTGTTTTAGGGTTGAGGGCAGTGCAGTGGTGTTCGGGCATTGTATGGGGTCATGCAGGGGGTGGTGTTTTAGGGTTTAGGGCAGTGCAGTGGTGTTCGGCAGGGTAGGGAGTCGAGCAGGGGGTGGTGTTTTAGGGTTTAGGGCAGAGCAGTGGTGTTTGGGCAGTGTAGGGGGTCGTGCTGGGGTGGTGTTTTATGGTTTAGGGTAGGGCAGTGGTGTTCGGGCAGTGTTGGGAGTCATGCAGGAGGGTGGTGTTTTAGGGTTAAGGGCAGTGCAGTGGTGTTCTGGCAGTGTAGGGGGTCATGCAGGGGGGTGGTGTTTAAGGGTTTAGGGCAGTGCAGTAGAGTTCGGGCAGTGCAGGGGGTCGTGCAGGGGGTGGTGTTTTACGGTTGAGGGCAGTGCAGTGGTGTTCGGGCAGTGTAGGGGGTCGTGCAGGGGGTGGTGTTTTAGGGTTTAGGGCAGTGCAGTGGTGTTCGACAGTGTTGGGAGTCGTGCAGGGGGTGGTGTTTTAGGCTTTAGGGCAGTGCAGTGGTCTTTGGGTAGTGTAGGGGGTCGTGTTTTAGGGTTGTGTGTTAGGGTTTAGGGCAGTGCAGTGGTCTTTGGGTAGTGTAGGGGTTCATGTTTTAGGGTTGTGTGTTAAGGTTTAGGGCAGTGCAGTTGTGTTCGAGTAGATAGGGGTCGTGCTGGGGGTGGTGTTTTAGGGTTTAGGGCAGTGCAGTTCTGTTGGGGTAGTGTAGGGTGTCGTGCTGGGGGTGGTGTTTTAGGGTTTAGGGCAGTGCATTGGTGTTCGGGCAGTGTAGGGGGTCATGCAGGGGGTGGTGTTTTAGGGTTTAGGGCAGTGCAGTGGTGTTCGGGCAGTGTAGGAAGTCGTGCAGGTGGGTGGTGATTTAGTGTTCAGGGCAGTGCAGTGGTGTTCGGGCAGTTTAGGAGGTCATGCTGGGGGTGGTGATTTAGGGTTCAAGGCAGTGCAGTGGTGTTCAGGCAGTGTAGGGGGTCGTGCAGGGGGTGGTGATTTAGGGTTCAGGGCAGTGCAGTGTTCAGGCAGTGTAGGGGGTCGTGCAGGGGGTGGTGTTTTAGGGTTCAGGGCAGTGCAGTGGTGTTCGGGCAGTGTAGGGGGTCGTGCTGGGGGTGGTGTTTTAGGGTTCAGGGCAGTGCAGTGGTGTTCGGGCAGTGTAGGGGGTCGTGCAGGGGGTGGTGTTTTAGTGTTTAGGGCAGTGTAGTGGTGTTCGGGCAGTGTAGGGGGGCCTGCAGGGGGTCGTGTTTTAGGGTTTAGGGCAGTGCAGTAGTGTTTGGGCATTGTAGGGGGTCATGCAGAGGGGTGGTGTTTTAGGGTTCTGGGCAGTGCAGTGGTGTTTGGGCAGTGTAGGGGGTCGTGCAGGAGGATGGTGTTTTAGGGTTCAGGGCAGTGCAGTGGTGTTCGGGCAGTGTAGGGGGTCGTGCAGGGGGTGGTGATTTAGGGTTCAGGGCAGTGCAGTGGTGTTCGGGCAGTTTAGGAAGTTGTGCTGGGGGTGGTGTTTTAGGGTTCAGGGCAGTGCAGTGGTGTTCGGGCAGTGTAGGGGGTCGTGCTGGGGGTGGTGTTTTAGGGTTCAGGACAGTGCAGTGGTGTACTGACAGTGTAGGGGGTCGTGCTGGGGGTGGTGTTTTAGGGTTCAGGGCAGTGCAGTGGTGTTCGGGCAGTGTAGGGGGTCGTGCTGGGATGGTGTTTTAGGGTTCAGGGCAGTGCAGTGGTGTTCGGGCAGTGTAGGGGGTCGTGCTGGGGTGGTGTTTTAGGGTTCAAGGCAGTGCAGTGGTGTTCGGGCAGTGTAGGGGGTGTGCTGGGGGTGCTGTTTTAGGGTTCAGGGCAGTGCAGTGCACGGGTGTTTTTGGCAGTGTAGGGAGTTATGCAGGGTGTGGAGCTTTAGGGTTTAGGGCAGTGCAGTGGTGTTCGGGCAGGGTAGGGGGTCGTGCAGGGGGGTGGTGTTTTAGGGTTTAGGGCAGTGCGGTGGTGCTCGGGCATTGTAGGGGGTCATGCAGGGGGTGGTGTTTTAGGGTTTAGGGCAGTGCAGTGGTGTTCGGCAGGGTAGGGAGTCGTGCAAGGGGGTGGTGTTTTAGGTTTTAGGGCAGTGCAGTGGTGTTCGGGCAGTGTAGGGGTCATGCTGGGGTGTGTTTTAGGGTTTAGGGCAGAGCAGTGGTGTTTGGGCAGTGTAGGGGGTCGTGCCGGGGTGGTGTTTTATGGTTTAGGGCAGTGCAGTGGTGTTCGGGCAGTGTAGGAAGTCGTGCAGGTCGGTGGTGATTTAGGGTTCAGGGCAGTGCAGTGGTGTTCGGGCAGTTTAGGAGGTCATGCTGGGAGTGGTGATTTAGGGTTCAAGGCAGTGCAGTGGTGTTCGGGCAGTGTAGGGGGTCGTGCAGGGGGTGGTGATTTAGGGTTCAGGGCAGTGCAGTGTTCGGGCAGTGTAGGGGGTCGTGCAGGGGGTGGTGTTTTAGGGTTCAGGGCAGTGCAGTGCAGCGGTGTTCGGGCAGTGTAGGGGGTCGTGCAGGGGCTGGTGTTTTAGGGTTTAGGGCAGTGCAGTGGTGTTCGGGCAGTGTAGGGCTTCCTGCATGGGGTGTGGTTTTAGGGTTCAGGGCAGTGCAGTGCAGCGGTGTTCGGGCAGTGTAGGGGGTCGTGCAGGGGGTGGTGTTTTAGTGTTTAGGGCAGTGTAGTGGTGTTCGGGCAGTGTAGGGGGTCGTGCTGGGGGTGGTGTTTTAGTGTTTAGGGCAGTGTAGTGGTGTTCGGGCAGTGTAGGGGGTCGTGCTGGGGGTTGGTGTTTTAGGGTTCAGGGCAATGCAGTGGTGTTCGGGCAGTGTAGGGAGTCCTGCTGGGGGTAGTCGTTTAGGGTAGTGAAGTGGTGTTTGGGTAGTATAGGGGGTAATGCTGGGGGTAGTGTTTTAGGGTTTAGGGTAGTGCAGTGGTGTTTGGGTAGTGTAGGGGGTCGTGCTGGGGGTAGTGTTTTAGGGTTTAGGGTAGTGCAGTGGTGTTTGTGTAGTGTAGGGGGTCGTGCAGGGGGTGGTGTTTTAGGGTTTAGGGTAGTGCAGTGGTGTTCGGCCAGTGTAGGTGGTCGTGCAGGGGGGTGGTATTTTAGGGTTCAGGGCAGTGCAGTGGTGTTCAGGCAGTTTAGGAGGTCATTCTGGGGGTGGTGTTTTAAGGTTCAGGCAGTGCAGTGGTGTTCGGGCAGTGTAGGGGGTCCTGCATGGGGTGGTGTTTTAGGGTTCAGGGCAGTGCAGTGGTGTTCAGGCAGTGTAGGGGGTCATGCAGGGGGTGGTGTTTTAGTGTTTAGGGCAGTGTAGTGGTGTTTGGGCAGTTTAGGAGGTCATGCTGGGGGTGGTGATTTAGGGTTCAGGGCAGTGCAGTGGTGTTCGGGCAGTGTAGTGGGTCGTGCAGGGGGTGGTGATTTAGGGTTCAGGGCAGTTCAGTGTTCGGGCAGTGTAGGGGGTCGTGCAGGGGGTGGTGTTTTAGGGTTCAGGGCAGTGCAGTGGTGTTCGGGCAGTGTAGGGGGTCGTGCTGGGGTAGTGTTTTAGGGTTCAGGGCAGTGCAGTGGTGTTCGGGCAGTGTAGGGGGTCCTGCTGGGGGTAGTCGTTTAGGGTAGTTCAGTGGTGTTTGGGTAGTATAGGGGGTACTGCTGGGGGTAGTGTTTTAGGTTTTAGGGTAGTGCAGTGGTGTTCGGGCAGTGTAGGGGGTCGTGCAGGGGGTGGTGTTTTAGGGTTTAGGGCAGTGCAGTGGTGTTCGGGCAGTGTAGGGGGTCCTGCATGGGGTGGTGTTTTAGGGTTCAGGGCAGTGCAGTGCAGTGCAGTGGTGTTCAAGCAGTGTAGGGGGTCGTGCAGGGGGTGGTGTTTTAGGGTTTAGGGCAGTGTAGTGGTGTTCGGGCAGTGTAGGGGGTCATGCTGGGGGTGGTGTTTTAGGGTTCAGGGCAGTGGTGTTCGGGCAGTGTAGGGGGTCCTGCTGGGGGTAGTCATTTAGGGTAGTGAAGTGGTGTTTGGGTAGTATAGGGGGTACTGATGGGGGTAGTGTTTAAGGGTTTAGGGTAGTGCAGTGGTGTTTGGGTAGTGTAGGGGGTCGTGCTGGGGGTAGTGTTTTAGGGTTTAGGGTAGTGCAGTGGTGTTTGTGTAGTGTAGGGGGCTGTGCAGGGGGTGGTGTTTTAGGGTTTAGGGCAGTGCAGTGGTGTTCAGCCAGTGTAGGTGGTCGTGCAGGGGGGTGGTATTTTAGGGTTCAGGGCAGTGCAGTGGTGTTCAGGCAGTTTAGGAGGTCATTCTGGGGGTGGTGTTTTAGGGTTCAGGGCAGTGCAGTGGTGTTCGGGCGTGTAGGGGGTCCTGCATGGGGTGGTGTTTTAGCGTTCAGGGCAGTGCAGTGGTGTTCGGGCAGTGTAGGGGGTCATGCAGGGGGTGGTGTTTTAGTGTTTAGGGCAGTGTAATAGTGTTCGGGCAGTGTAGGGGGTCGTGCAGGGGGTTGTGTGTTAGGGTTTAGGGCAGTGCAGTGGTGTTCGGGCGGTGTAGGGGGTCGTGTTTTAGGGTTTAGAGCAGTGCAGTAGTGTTTGGGCATTGTAGGGGGTCATGCAGAGGGGTGGTGTTATAGGGTTCTGGGCAGTGCAGTGGTGTTCGGGCAGTGTAGGGGGTCGTGCAGGGGGATGGTGTTTTAGGGTTCAGGGCAGTGCAGTGGTGTTCGGGCAGTGTAGGGGGTCATGCAGGGGGGTGGTGATTTAGGGGTCATGGCAGTGCAGTGGTGTTCGGGCAGTTTAGAAAGTTGTGCTGGGGGTGGTGTTTTAGGGTTCAGGGCAGTGCAGTGGTGTTCGGGCAGTGTAGGGGGTCATGCTGGGGGTGGTGTTTTAGGGTTCAGGGCAGTGCAGTGGTGTACTGACAGTGTAGGGGGTCATGCTGGGGGTGGTGTTTTAGGGTTCAGGGCAGTGCAGTGGTGTTTGGGCAGTGTAGGGGGTCGTGCTGGGATGGTGTTTTAGGGTTCAGGGCAGTGCAGTGGTGTTCGGGCAGTGTAGGGGGTCGTGCTGGGGTGGTGTTTTAGGGTTCAGGGCAGTGCAGTGGTGTTCGGGCAGTGTAGGGGGGCGTGCTGGGGGTGGTGTTTTAGGGTTCAGGGCAGTGCAGTGCAGTGGTGTTTTTGGCAGTGTAGGGAGTTATGCAGGGTGTGGAGCTTTAGGGTTTAGGGCAGTGCAGTGGTGTTCGGGCAGGGTAGGGGGTCGTGCAGGGGGTGGTGTTTTATGGTTTAGGGCAGTGCAGTGGTGTTAGGGCAGTGTAGGGGCTCCTGCAGGGGGGTGGTGTTTTAGGGTTTAGGGCAGTGCAGTGGTGTTCGGGCATTGTAGGGGGTCATGCAGGGGGTGGTGTTTTAGGGTTTAGGGCAGTGCAGTGGTGTTCGGCAGGGTAGGGAGTCGTGCAAGGGGGTGGTGTTTTAGGTTTTAGGGCATTGCAGTGGTGTTCGGGCAGTGTAGGGGTCATGCTGGGGTGGTGTTTTAGGGTTTAGGGCAGAGCAGTGGTGTTTGGGCAGTGTAGGGGGTTGTGCTGGGGTGGTGTTTTATGGTTTAGGGTAGGGCAGTGGTGTTCGGGCAGTGTTGGGAGTCGTGCAGGAGGGTGGTGTTTTAGGGTTAAGGGCAGTGCAGTGGTATTCGGGCAGTGCAGGGGGTCGTGTAGGGGGTGGTGTTTTAGGGCTTAAGGCAGTGCAGTCGTGTTCGGGCAGTGTAGGGGGTCGTGCTAAGGGTCGTGTTTTAGGGTTTAGGGCAGTGCAGTGGTCTTTGTGTAGTGTAGGGGGTCGTGTTTTAGGGTTGTGTGTTAGGGTTTAGGGCAGTGCAGTGGTCTTTGGGTAGTGTAGGGGTTCATGTTTTAGGGTTGTGTGTTAGGGTTTAGGGCAGTGCAGTTGTGTTCGAGTAGATAGGGGTCGTGCTGGGGGTGGTGTTTTAGGGTTTAGGGCAGTGCAGTTCTGTTGGGGTAGTGTAGGGTGTCGTGCTGGGGGTGGTGTTTTAGGGTTTAGGGCAGTGCATTGGTGTTTGGGCAGTGTATGGGGTCGTGCAGGGGGTGGTGTTTTAGGGTTTAGGGCAGTGCAGTGGTGTTCGGGCAGTGTAGGGGGTCATGCAGGGGGTGGTGTTTTAGGGTTTAGGGCAGTGCAGTGGTGTTCGGGCAGTGTAGGAAGTCCTGCAGGTGGGTGGTGATTTAGTGTTCAGGGCAGTGCAGTGGTGTTCGGGCAGTTTAGGAGGTCATGCTGGGGGTGGTGATTTAGGGTTCAAGGCAGTGCAGTGGTGTTCAGGCAGTATAGGGGTCGTGCAGGGGGTGGTGATTTAGGGTTCAGGGCAGTGCAGTGTTCAGGCAGTGTAGGGGGTCATGCAGGGGGTGGTGTTTTAGGGTTCAGGGCAGTGCAGTGCAGTGGTGTTCGGGCAGTGTAGGGGGTCGTGCTGGGGGTGGTGTTTTAGGGTTCAGGGCAGTGCAGTGGTGTTCGGGCAGTGTAGGGGGTCGTGCTGGGGGTGGTGTTTTAGGGTTCAGGGCAGTGCAGTGCAGTGGTGTTCGGGGCAGTGTAGGGGGTCGTGCAGGGGGTGGTGTTTTAGTGTTTAGGGCAGTGTAGTGGTGTTCGGGCAGTGTAGGGGGGCCTGCAGGGGGTTGTGTTTTAGGGTTTAGGGCAGTGCAGTGGTGTTTGGGCGGTGTAGGGGGTCGTGTTTTAGGGTTTAGGGCAGTGCAGTAGTGTTTGGGCATTGTAGGGGGTCATGCAGAGGGGTGGTGTTTTAGGGTTCTGGGCAGTGCAGTGGTGTTTGGGCAGTGTAGGGGGTCGTGCAGGGGGATGGTGTTTTAGGGTTCAGGGCAGTGCAGTGGTGTTCGGGCAGTGTAGGGGGTCGTGCAGGGGGTGGTGATTTAGGGTTCAGGGCAGTGCAGTGGTGTTCGGGCAGTTTAGGAAGTTGTGCTGGGGGTGGTGTTTTAGGGTTCAGGGCAGTGCAGTGGTGTTCGGGCAGTGTAGGGGGTCGTGCTGGGGGTGGTGTTTTAGGGTTCAGGGCAGTGCAGTGGTGTTCGGGCAGTGTAGGGGGTCATGCTGGGATGGTGTTTTACGGTTCAGGGCAGTGCAGTGGTGTTCGGGCAGTGTAGGGGGTCGTGCTGGGGTGGTGTTTTAGGGTTCAGGGCAGTGCAGTGGTGTTCGGGCAGTGTAGGGGGGTGCTGGGGGTGGTGTTTTAGGGTTCAGGGCAGTGCAGTGCAGTGGTGTTTTTGGCAGTGTAGGGAGTTATGCAGGGTGTGGAGCTTTAGGGTTTAGGGCAGTGCAGTGGTGTTCGGGCAGGGTAGGGGGTCGTGCAGGGGGGTGGTGTTTTAGGGTTTAGGGCAGTGCGGTGGTATTCGGGCATTGTAGGGGGTCATGCAGGGGATGGTGTTTTAGGGTTTAGGGCAGTGCAGTGGTGTTCGGCAGGGTAGGGAGTCGTGCAAGGGGGTGGTGTTTTAGGTTTTAAGGCAGTGCAGTGGTGTTCGGGCAGTGAAGGGGTCATGCTGGGGTGGTGTTTTAGGGTTTAGGGCAGAGCAGTGGTGTTTGGGCAGTGTAGGGGGTCGTGCTGGGGTGGTGTTTTATGGTTTAGGGTAGGGCAGTGGTGTTCGGGCAGTGTTGGGAGTCGTGCAGGAGGGTGGTGTTTTAGGGTTAAGGGCAGTGCAGTGGTGTTCTGGCAGTGTAGGGGGTCGTGCAGGGGGGTGGTGTTTAAGGGTTTAGGGCAGTGCAGTAGTGTTCGGGCAGTGCAGGGGGTCGTGCAGGGGGTGGTGTTTTAGGGTTGAGGGCAGTGCAGTGGTGTTCGGGCATTGTATGGGGTCATGCAGGGGGTGGTGTTTTAGGGTTTAGGGCAGTGCAGTGGTGTTCGGCAGGGTAGGGAGTCGAGCAGGGGGTGGTGTTTTAGGGTTTAGGGCAGAGCAGTGGTGTTTGGGCAGTGTAGGGGGTCGTGCTGGGGTGGTGTTTTATGGTTTAGGGTAGGGCAGTGGTGTTCGGGCAGTGTTGGGAGTCATGCAGGAGGGTGGTGTTTTAGGGTTAAGGGCAGTGCAGTGGTGTTCTGGCAGTGTAGGGGGTCATGCAGGGGGGTGGTGTTTAAGGGTTTAGGGCAGTGCAGTAGAGTTCGGGCAGTGCAGGGGGTCGTGCAGGGGGTGGTGTTTTAGGGTTGAGGGCAGTGCAGTGGTCTTTGGGTAGTGTAGGGGGTCGTGTTTTAGGGTTGTGTGTTAGGGTTTAGGGCAGTGCAGTGGTCTTTGGGTAGTGTAGGGGTTCATGTTTTAGGGTTGTGTGTTAAGGTTTAGGGCAGTGCAGTTGTGTTCGAGTAGATAGGGGTCGTGCTGGGGGTGGTGTTTTAGGGTTTAGGGCAGTGCAGTTCTGTTGGGGTAGTGTAGGGTGTCGTGCTGGGGGTGGTGTTTTAGGGTTTAGGGCAGTGCATTGGTGTTTGGGCAGTGTATGGGGTCGTGCAGGGGGTGGTGTTTTAGGGTTTAGGGCAGTGCAGTGGTGTTCGGGCAGTGTAGGGGGTCATGCAGGGGGTGGTGTTTTAGGGTTTAGGGCAGTGCAGTGGTGTTCGGGCAGTGTAGGAAGTCGTGCAGGTGGGTGGTGATTTAGTGTTCAGGGCAGTGCAGTGGTGTTCGGGCAGTTTAGGAGGTCATGCTGGGGGTGGTGATTTAGGGTTCAAGGCAGTGCAGTGGTGTTCAGGCAGTGTAGGGGGTCGTGCAGGGGGTGGTGATTTAGGGTTCAGGGCAGTGCAGTGTTCAGGCAGTGTAGGGGGTCGTGCAGGGGGTGGTGTTTTAGGGTTCAGGGCAGTGCAGTGGTGTTCGGGCAGTGTAGGGGGTCGTGCTGGGGGTGGTGTTTTAGGGTTCAGGGCAGTGCAGTGCAGTGGTGTTCGGGCAGTGTAGGGGGTCGTGCAGGGGGTGGTGTTTTAGTGTTTAGGGCAGTGTAGTGGTGTTCGGGCAGTGTAGGGGGGCCTGCAGGGGGTCGTGTTTTAGGGTTTAGGGCAGTGCAGTAGTGTTTGGGCATTGTAGGGGGTCATGCAGAGGTGTGGTGTTTTAGGGTTCTGGGCAGTGCAGTGGTGTTTGGGCAGTGTAGGGGGTCGTGCAGGAGGATGGTGTTTTAGGGTTCAGGGCAGTGCAGTGGTGTTCGGGCAGTGTAGGGGGTCGTGCAGGGGGTGGTGATTTAGGGTTCAGGGCAGTGCAGTGGTGTTCGGGCAGTTTAGGAAGTTGTGCTGGGGGTGGTGTTTTAGGGTTCAGGGCAGTGCAGTGGTGTTCGGGCAGTGTAGGGGGTCGTGCTGGGGGTGGTGTTTTAGGGTTCAGGACAGTGCAGTGGTGTACTGACAGTGTAGGGGGTCGTGCTGGGGGTGGTGTTTTAGGGTTCAGGGCAGTGCAGTGGTGTTCGGGCAGTGTAGGGGGTCGTGCTGGGATGGTGTTTTAGGGTTCAGGGCAGTGCAGTGGTGTTCGGGCAGTGTAGGGGGTCGTGCTGGGGTGGTGTTTTAGGGTTCAAGGCAGTGCAGTGGTGTTCGGGCAGTGTAGGGGGGTGTGCTGGGGGTGCTGTTTTAGGGTTCAGGGCAGTGCAGTGCACGGGTGTTTTTGGCAGTGTAGGGAGTTATGCAGGGTGTGGAGCTTTAGGGTTTAGGGCAGTGCAGTGGTGTTCGGGCAGGGTAGGGGGTCGTGCAGGGGGGTGGTGTTTTAGGGTTTAGGGCAGTGCGGTGGTGCTCGGGCATTGTAGGGGGTCATGCAGGGGGTGGTGTTTTAGGGTTTAGGGCAGTGCAGTGGTGTTCGGCAGGGTAGGGAGTCGTGCAAGGGGGTGGTGTTTTAGGTTTTAGGGCAGTGCAGTGGTGTTCGGGCAGTGTAGGGGTCATGCTGGGGTGTGTTTTAGGGTTTAGGGCAGAGCAGTGGTGTTTGGGCAGTGTAGGGGGTCGTGCCGGGGTGGTGTTTTATGGTTTAGGGCAGTGCAGTGGTGTTCGGGCAGTGTAGGAAGTCGTGCAGGTCGGTGGTGATTTAGGGTTCAGGGCAGTGCAGTGGTGTTCGGGCAGTTTAGGAGGTCATGCTGGGAGTGGTGATTTAGGGTTCAAGGCAGTGCAGTGGTGTTCGGGCAGTGTAGGGGGTCGTGCAGGGGGTGGTGATTTAGGGTTCAGGGCAGTGCAGTGTTCGGGCAGTGTAGGGGGTCGTGCAGGGGGTGGTGTTTTAGGGTTCAGGGCAGTGCAGTGCAGCGGTGTTCGGGCAGTGTAGGGGGTCGTGCAGGGGCTGGTGTTTTAGGGTTTAGGGCAGTGCAGTGGTGTTCGGGCAGTGTAGGGCTTCCTGCATGGGGTGGTGTTTTAGGGTTCAGGGCAGTGCAGTGCAGCGGTGTTCGGGCAGTGTAGGGGGTCGTGCAGGGGGTGGTGTTTTAGTGTTTAGGGCAGTGTAGTGGTGTTCGGGCAGTGTAGGGGGTCGTGCTGGGGGTGGTGTTTTAGTGTTTAGGGCAGTGTAGTGGTGTTCCGGCAGTGTAGGGGGTCGTGCTGGGGGTTGGTGTTTTAGGGTTCAGGGCAATGCAGTGGTGTTCGGGCAGTGTAGGGAGTCCTGCTGGGGGTAGTCGTTTAGGGTAGTGAAGTGGTGTTTGGGTAGTATAGGGGGTAATGCTGGGGGTAGTGTTTTAGGGTTTAGGGTAGTGCAGTGGTGTTTGGGTAGTGTAGGGGGTCGTGCTGGGGGTAGTGTTTTAGGGTTTAGGGTAGTGCAGTGGTGTTTGTGTAGTGTAGGGGGTCGTGCAGGGGGTGGTGTTTTAGGGTTTAGGGTAGTGCAGTGGTGTTCGGCCAGTGTAGGTGGTCGTGCAGGGGGGTGGTATTTTAGGGTTCAGGGCAGTGCAGTGGTGTTCAGGCAGTTTAGGAGGTCATTCTGGGGGTGGTGTTTTAAGGTTCAGGCAGTGCAGTGGTGTTCGGGCAGTGTAGGGGGTCCTGCATGGGGTGGTGTTTTAGGGTTCAGGGCAGTGCAGTGGTGTTCAGGCAGTGTAGGGGGTCATGCAGGGGGTGGTGTTTTAGTGTTTAGGGCAGTGTAGTGGTGTTTGGGCAGTTTAGGAGGTCATGCTGGGGGTGGTGATTTAGGGTTCAGGGCAGTGCAGTGGTGTTCGGGCAGTGTAGTGGGTCGTGCAGGGGGTGGTGATTTAGGGTTCAGGGCAGTGCAGTGTTCGGGCAGTGTAGGGGGTCGTGCAGGGGGTGGTGTTTTAGG